>NC_091788.1:36420046-37670046 GCF_029378745.1 Bos indicus | reverse complement strand
CACAGCAACTCCAGCATCCGCTACATGGACCACGTGTCGGTGCTGCTGCATGGGCTGGCCTCGCTGCTGGGCCTGGTGGAGAACGGACTCATTCTCTTCGTGGTGGGCTGCCGCATGCGCCAGACCGTGGTCACCACCTGGGTGCTGCACCTGGCCCTGTCCGACCTGCTGGCTACAGCCTCCCTGCCCTTCTTCACCTACTTCCTGGCCGTGGGCCACTCCTGGAAGCTGGGCACCACCTTCTGCAAGCTACACTCCTCCATCTTCTTCCTCAACATGTTTGCCAGCGGCTTCCTGCTCAGCGCCATCAGCCTGGACCGCTGCCTGCAGGTGGTACGGCCCGTGTGGGCGCAGAACCACCGCACGGTGGCCGCGGCCCACAAGGTCTGCCTGGCGCTCTGGGTCCTGGCCGTGATCAACACTGTGCCCTACTTCGTGTTCCGGGACACCATCCCGCGGCTGGACGGGCGCATCATGTGTTACTACAACGTGCTGCTCCTCAGCCCTGGGCCGGACCGCAATGCCACGTGCGACTCACGCCAGACGGCCCTGGCCGTCAGCAAGTTCCTGCTGGCCTTCGCCGTGCCGCTGGCCATCATCGCCTCGAGCCACTTGGCTGTGAGCGCACAGTTGCGCCACCGCGGCCGCCGGCGGTCCAGCCGCTTCGTACGCTTGGTGGCGGCCGTGGTGGCGGCCTTCGCGCTCTGCTGGGGCCCCTACCACGTGTTCAGCGTGATGGAGGCTCGGGCGCACGCGAACCCTTCGCTGCGGCCGCTCGTGTGGCGCGGGCTGCCCTTCGTCACCAGCCTGGCCTTCATCAACAGCGTGATCAACCCGCTGCTCTACGTGCTCACCTGCCCCGACGTGCTGCGCAAGCTGCGGCGCTCGCTGCGGAGCGTGCTGGAGAGCGTGCTGGTGGACGACAGCGACCTGGCCGCCGGGGGCAGTAACCGCCGCCGCCGCCGCGCCTCCTCCACCAACGCCTCGGCTTCCTCCATCTCCGAGAGCAGCGGCCACCGCCTGCATGCGCTCTGGCCCGCGCGCCTGCTCGACTGGCTGCGGGGCGACCCCGCGGCGCCCCCGCAGAGGGACCGCACCCCATCCCAGGACGAGCGGGGCCCCCTGAACCGGGCGCTGAGCACCACCTCGGGGTAGGAGGCGCGGACCCGAATCGCCCGGCTCAGAACCATTCCATTCTCCCCGGGGAGGCAGGGGCTGGGAATGATAGCGCGTAGTAGCTTCCCCAGGGCCGGACGTCCAAATGTAGATACCCTGGCTCTTAGTCTAAGGGAGGCTAAGGAATCTATCTGCGTGTTAAAGCCCCCCATGTGACTCACCGAATTCTTTTCAGAAAAGAAGTGAGTTAAAGCAGTGCTTCTCAAACATTATTGCGCGGGAGTTATCCAGGGATTCTGTCTTGATTGAGCTGGCCCGGCCGAGGGCGCGCGGCGGGGCTGGGGAGGGGGGCGGGACTGAAATTCCGTTTCCAACAAGTTCCCTAGAGTAATGCAAGGCTAAAACCCTAAGACGTCTCAAGCTAGGGTAGTGGATACACAGGACGCATCTCCCTGGAGCTATTTTAGCCGGTGATGGGTGAGGTCGAGTTTTACATTAAACCAGTCATGTCGTTTTGGAGCAGAAAGTGAGAGGAAGGGTTTGGGAAGTGCTGTTTGGGGCTAACCTTTTCAACTGTGGTCATTTAGGTGTCATTTACTGACCTATATAGGCTTTATCTCAGTCTGGGGAAGAGGGTCAAGTTCTATTAGCCACACTTTTTATTGATACCATGTGCAAATTACAGTGCAGGAAGGTTAAATAACCTGCCCAACACAGAGGATCTGCATACTAACCATTGGCATTTACCTGTTCAATTACTATTAGTATGTGAAAGAGCCCCCCTACCCCCCACCCCATATCCAAAGTCCTTAAGATAGTAGCTGCGTGGGAGCCCCCATCTCTGTCTACCCCAGCACTGCCCAAAATAGCAAAAGCAAGGGGTGCTATGGTCAAATGTTCAGGAAACCTGGGCTAGTTAAAGTACAGTGAGTATCTGTACTGAGGTCTGTAGTGTTTGAATGTGCCTGGCAACCTCTGAGACCACAGCCCTTTTTCTGAGCTCACCTGACGTATGTGTCGGCCTTCAGTTCCGTGGGATGCCCTCCAGGCAATGCTGGTAACCCCCAGATCTGTGCGTCCCTCTCCTCCTGACCTCACAGGGGCTGCAGCTCTGACCCTCAGTTGGCAGGTGCGAGGGGTAACTTACTGCAGCACCTCCACTATCCTGTCTGTTTGGCTCAGCATCCCAGGCCTGGTGCATTTGGTGCAGTACACGTCTGGCTGATGGAATACCCATGGAAGAGCCGGGTGAGAAACTTCTGGGACATGGTTCAGGGCTCCCTGTACTACCACCTGCAGCGGGGCTCCCAGTGTTGACTCATTTGTTCCCATGCTAGGCAAACGGAACAGTTGATGGACAGCTGACTAAACAGACATCCCATCCTGATGCCTCACCCATGTTCCCTCCTTCCTGCTCCCTTGCTTCACTCAGCACTTGGCACCATCTGACACACGATACACTTTAGTTGTTTATTATGTTTTATCCATCAGAATGAAAGCTCCTTGAAGGCAGGGACTTCTGTCTGTATTCCCTGCCACCTAGAATTATGCTGGTACACAGCAAATGTTCAATAAAGATTTTTTGCTAGAGACTGGATGGCATGAATTAATCAGATTTCTGGGGGCTTCTGCAGAGTCTGAGACAGGAAAGGGGGAGATAGAGAGACACTGCCCCCCTCCCCCGCCCCGCCCGCAAAACACCTCCCTCACAACAACCTTAACTGTTGCAAAGTGTGGTGGAGTTAGATTTAGTCTCCTGGGTGACAGGGTCAGTGGGCTGCAGAGGGATCCAAAACAGCCTTTGGAAAGGTTCAGCAGGGAGCTAGATTCCTGACTTCCGGTCTCCTGGCCTGGGTTGGACCCAAGACCCTGAGACAGAGCCCACACATACTGGGGAGTCGCCCTCCAGTCTTCAGCTCCTTGAGGAAGCAGAAATTACTCAGTTTGAAGGCACTTGGAGAGAAGAGGGCAGTGGTCGGGAGTAGGGGGGAGGAGAGGGCTGACCCTTTTCCGTCTTCCAGTCTCTGTTCCAGGCTCCGTCTGCCCCACAGAGACCTGCCCGATGGCCCTTGAAGGCTCAGAGCCCTGGCTTGGGTGGAGCCCCTGTCTGGGAGCCACGGAGCCAGAGTGCTGGGTCAGGGGAGGTGTGTGGCCAGTGGCCCAGGGGCTGCCGTGTGTGACACGGTGGTTGGCCACCTAAGGCCTTGGCTGTCCTGAGCTCAGACCTTGGTGGCCGGCCGCTGTGGCGGCTGCTTCTGCAGCTGGGCCAGAGTGTCCCGCTTCTCGATGGATCGCAGCTGCTTCTTCTTCGCCCGCTTGAGCTTGGCGGGGTTTCGGATCTGGGAATGGTTGAGGGGAGGGCATCAGTGTGGCTGGGCTCTCCACCCCATTCCCTGAGGAAAGGGAGGTCACCGCAGGGGCCTGGGATCATGGCACGAATGGGGGGCCATTGGGGAGGGGCGCCAGGGTGTCTGGAACCCGACATCCAGCCTATCCCCCAGGCAGGGCAACACTCACCACTTGGACGATCTCCGCCTTCCGCTCGTTCTCCAGGCGGCGTCTCAGGTTCTCGGCACGGCGTTTCTTCTTCTCCTGGACACAAAGGGGAAGGAAGTATGTATGGGTCTGGGTGCTGAGGCGACCTGGTCTCAGAGGCAGTGAGAGCTGAGAGAATTCCCAGGGAGGAGGGCCAAAGGGCCACTTATCCCAGCTCCCGGTTGCTCCTGGTGCTGTGGGGGTGGAGAGCCAGCGAGGAAACTGTCCCTGTGCCCGTGGGACCACCCCCCAGAGGCCTGCTATAGCAGGAAGTTCCTGACTCCACCTGAGAAAGTGGGCATCCGATCAGGTTTAAGACATGGGTGGTACCCCACCTGAAAACTCGGGCTCACGTGGACAGTGGTCCTTTGCACCATGCCCCTCATCAACTGCCCCCCTGGGAGAAGGGATCACTGGCCCTTCCCCTCATTTCTATCCTCTCAGCGTCCCCCTCCTCCTTGAAGTCCACAAGCCCCTAGAATGCAAGGGCAAGGGTGAGGGCTGGCTTCCCCAGGGTCACCCCAGTGCAGGGCTAGGAAGGGCGAAGGCTACAGAGAAGAGACCCCAGAGCAATCTGGGTCAGTCTGAATCCTGACTCTGCTGCTTCCTAAATGGGTGACTTTGGCCAAGTGGTTTAAGCTCTGGGTCTCTACCTCCTATCTTTAAAGTGAAGATGTGATTACCTAAGATTGCTTTGAGGACTAAATGAACGAATACATACACTGGGCTTGGAACAGTACCGGCCCACTGGGGACACTTAGAAGGTGAATCTAGATGGAGTCTTCCTCCAGAATGGCTACGCTGACTACTGTCCCTGGTAGTCAGGGGCAGGGATGGCAGCCTCAAGGCTGTGTGTGGTCAGGGGCCTCTTTAGGCTTTGGCAACTCAAGGTAGAAGGGGTGGCCTGAGCCCGTGGGGAGAAAGGAGAACTGACACTTGAGCTCCCCAGAGGCTGGGGAAGGTCTGGGCTGGGGGCTGGGCAGGGGCACCTCTGAAGAGGACAGTGACAAGGTTCTGTCTTGCCCAAGAGGGAGCCAGGGCCGCACAGGAAGTGAGATAAGGCCCCAGTACACGGCGGCAGCCACACCACCTGCAGGGTCTCTGCCACAGGAGCTGAGCTGGGGCGACTCAAGGCGGGGGACAGATGACTGAGTGACTGGCCCACCTCTCCCCTTGAGGGCGGGTAGGGCCCACAAGCTGGGGACGAGGTGTCTGCCTCTCTGGGGACCCCTGGGACCCCTGGGTGAGTGAGGTCCCACTGACCACTCTGCTCCTGGTAAACCAACACCAGCACCCCCTCTCTCTGGGTGCTGCCTGCTGGTGCTTCCTGGAGACTAAAGAGGTTGGGCGTGAACCTCTAACGGGATATTTGTGGCCTTGGGTTGGGCATCAGGGAGGAGCTGGAGGATTCTGCAGGCAGCCTTCTCTGCTGATGTGTGGGAGCTGTGTCTCAGAGGACACTGGCAACAACACCCAGGATAAAGCCTCCGATTCGTCAGCCCTTCCCATCAGAGCAGGTCCAGGGCAGGGACCCCCGAGCCCATCTCACTGAATGCTCTGATCACCAGTGAGGGCCCAGGGGGCTTCATCCTGGGCCTCCTCCCATCCCTGGGGCTCACATAAGCCTCCTGGCTAAATGTGATGTTCCCCTGGGCTTCCCTACCCTGGGGTCCTGGACTGCGCTCCTGCTTCTGGCCCAGCTCCCTGTCTTCCCAAGGTCTCTGGGTTAGAGGACAGTTCCTCTCCCCACCTGCTCCTGTTACGGCCAACACCCGCTCAGCCCCCGCCCAGCCCTCCCCTCACCTGCCGGCGCCGCTCCTTCTCCTCCTCCAGGTGCCGGGCAAAGTCCTTGGCCAGCTTCCTCTCCTGCCGGTCCTTCATCTTCCGCTGCCAGGATGTGCGCAGGGGCTTGTCCTGAACCATCTGGGAAAACCTGGACGGGGGAGCGGGCATTCAAGGAGCCGGTGCAATGCCTGCTTCCCTCCCTCCTCTCGGCTCTGGGCCTTCTTCCCCAGAACCCAGTCAGAATCACCTCCCCACCTGCCAGCTTCCCGGGCAGTTGACCGTCCGGGCCTGGGGCAGGAAAGGGCCCCCAGTCACACCCAAGGCCATTTCTGAAGCCCTGGTTATGTGCCTGAGGTGGGTACTCTCATTCTCTCCACTTTACAGAGGTGCTGACCAAGGCTCAGAGAGGTTAAATAATTGCTCCAGGTCATCCTGCTCCTGAGGAGCAGTCTGTGATCAAGAGTCCAGGCCAAACGGCCTCTGCTACCAAGCTCCACTGCTCTGGCCAAGCACAGGGGGCCTGAGTGTGGACGCTTCTGGAGCAGGGTTCACTCCCTACCGGGGTGCCCGTTTCATCTCAGAACATGTGAATGGTCACGGTCCCTTGCAGTGATTCAGAGTCTCTCTTCCCAGCAGGGGCAATGTGAACACAGAGTGGGAGCTAGGCAACATCAGGGAAGTCTGGATATTCTAGAGAGTGACAGTGACAAGGTCACAGGAGGAGTGAGATCACCTCTGTAAGAACACCACCAGGATCTAGGGGTTGGATGACCTATGTAGGATGTGCTGTAAAATCTTCCAGGAAAAGGAAAAACACTTTGAGGAGCAAGAAGGAACAAGGAACAAAACCAGGAAAATGCTGAGGGCTGCCTAGACTGGTGATGTGGGCCTGGGGGTTTCTGCAACCATGCCCCTTCCCTTTCTTTTTTCCTGAAGGATTTGAAACCTTGGGTGCAGGTGTCCCACGGGCCTTCTTTCCTTCTCAGCAGATGCTTTCGTAGTGGCCTTTCCACCTCCCTCAATAATTTCTTGACTTTCCAGAGCTCCTGTTTATCTGCATCCACTATATCACAGCCCAAGTGGTCACAGTAAGCAGGGCTCTGAAGGCTGCAGTGGGCACTGCGCACAGGCCCCACTCCCACCCCCAGGGAAGGCTCAATACTGCTCTTCCAGTTCATCTCTCCCCCTGCCTGCTCCCTAGGAGTCCGGCACATACAGCCTGGACCCTGACCCCAGGCCTGTCCATCCTCAGCCTGCTTCCTCCCTCCCCAGTTCTGCCTGCCCCACCCCAGCCCACCCCCCACTGCTCCTTGTCGCCCTCACCAAGGGCCTGCTGCATGGACTTCCTCCCTGCCCTTACTGCCGGGCATCTCAGACTGGGGCACCAGGCCCCCGAAGGGACAAGGCAGAAGGGAGCCGGACACACGGAGCCTCAGGCAGGACTTGTGCTGCATCCCCCTGGGGCAGCGGTCAGGCAGACCATTCTGTAGCGGTGGAGACGCCCTTTATCTATGCTGGCCAATCAGGAAGCGTTGAGTCACACTGGCTGCTGAGCTTTTGAAAGGTGGCTGGTGACCAGGAAACTGAATTTTGAACTTGAATTGTACGCTATTTAAATTTAAACAGCCATAGGTGACTGATAGCTAAGACACTGAGGCAGTGCAGTCTCAGAGCACTGCTTTTACCTGGAGGTTGAAGGAAGGCAGGTGTGGATCCACCACTTACTACCTGTGTGACAGTGGGCCAGGTAGCCTCTCTGAGTCTGTGTTACCTGGAGACGAGGGTCATTGCCATTGCAAAGGGTGGTGGGAGGGTTAGTGGCTCTCGGCCCAAGAAACACTTAGCCCAGTGCTTTGCACACAGTAGGTGCTCAGTGAATCCACCTTTTAGAGATGGGAGCTGGCTCACTCCGGGAAGACTGGGCAGAAGGGGGCATTGGGCCTGGACACGGGAGGTGGGCCTTCCCAGCCTTGGCTGCCTCCCTCGAACCCCCCCACCCCCACCCCCCCGCAGCTGTAGCAGGTGCTGGCCTCCCCACCGCCCCCCCACCCACCTTATGGTCTTGGGGCTCACTCACCAACCGCCAGAGCTGCTTCCTCAAAGATCCCAAACACCCATTCCACCACCCTTCTGGCCCTTATCCACAGGTCTGGTGCAGCTTCTGAAGGTGCTTTAATTCTACCACAGCAGTCCTTTCTGGTCTCCCTGCTCTCGACCCTGCCCTCGGAACAGTCTGTCCTCCACAGGTCACACCGGTCCTCCCAGAGGTCAGATTGCATCACTCTTTTGCTCAATACTTCCCATGGCTCCATTGCGCACTTGAGTCCCTACAAGGACCCGCGTGACCTCGCCCCGTGACCCCTCTGACCACTCTCCTCCTACGGCACCCCTACTGCCCACTGATGAGGCCTCTGGACTCTCTCTCAAACACGGGAGCACAGGCTTGCTTCTAGACTTCCTATTCCCCTTGCATGGATACTCTTTTCCGATATGTTCATTCAAGCCTCTGCTCACATCCCTGGGGCAGTGAAGTTATCTCCGATCACTGTGACAACGGCCCACACTCTCCGCTCTTTTACTTGTTACTGACATACTATGTGTTGGTTACCCGTTTCTCACAACCAGAATGTTTTGTTTACAGCCACGCTTACCCCCAGGCCCTAGCTCGATGCAATGTAAATTGGTTACATGAATGAACTACCTTTTGTTTTCATTCATCTACTTGTTCAACTCAGTGTCTAGCATGTGCTGGGCTCAGCCATTAGAGGTAAATCCCCACTTTCTTGAAGCCTCTGGTCTAGAGGGGAAGCTGGCAGCCCACAAGAATCACACAACTAAACAAGCATTTGTACAAGTTGTGGTGTTAACAAAAGAGAAGTACAATGACAACACACAGCTTGAGGACTTGACCCTTGTTGGACTAGAAAAAGAGAGCTTTTCCCAGGGAGTTTAAGCTGAGCCTTGAGAGATGAGCAGGGATTGGCCAGGGGGACAGCCTTTCAGTATAAGAACAGTATGTGCAAAGGTCCTGAGCTGGGAAGGAGCATCACCCACAGAGGCACACGGAGGGGAGGTCAGCGTGAGAGATGCTCAGTGATGGCGGAGGAGAGGGAGAAGTCTGGAGCACGTCTCCAGGCAAACGACAGGAAATCAGGAAGGGTTTCATGCAGTGAGCTGGGACAAAATATTCTGTTTCTCTCGCTTCTTGGTATCCTCTGCTGAGCCCGTTCGTGGGAGCAGGCAGCCCCCTCTTGCTCAGCGAGCTCATCTCCCCCCTCCACCTCCCAAGTACCAGGCTCTGACACTCAACTTGCTCATCACCCTTTTCCCGCCAGAACCAGCCTCTTCATCTGGTCCTGCCTGGCCATCAGTGGCCCCAGCATTCTCTGGGACCTGCTGGCATTGATGTGGAGGGGCAGTGCCACCACCCACTTCTCCAAATCCAACAGTCCAAAGTCTCTGATTGGTGACTTGTAGGAAATCACTCCCTGTTTTAGATTCTTCTCCATTTAATGCGGGAGGGGAATAATTCCCACTGCCTTGGGCTTCAGGGGATTCAGCAATATGACATCTGCAAAAGGCCTAGCACACAAAGCATGATATACAGTCAATTCTTAGGAAGTTTCTGCTTCTTCCTTAAAATCACTGCCTTCCCCCTGGTCCCTCACTGTCACAAGTTCCTGCCTGCCAAGTGATTTTAAGTCTTGTCTGACTCTTGTGTGACTCCATGGACTGTAGCCCGCCAGGCTCCTCTGTCCATGGGATTTCCCAGGACCTCTCCTTACTGGCAACCTAAACACTTCCTTAATCAGCTGAGCCTCTTTGTTCCTTCATTCAACAAGCATTTAACTGAGTACTCACTGCCTGCAGCACAGAAAGACACGACCTCATGCCTACCCTTTAGAAGGGATAGTCAGGGAAGTTAGGGATTGACATGTACACACTGCTGTATTTAAAATGGACAGCCCCAAGGACCTATTGTATAGCACAGGGAACTCTGCTCAATATTACGTCACAACCTAAATGGGGAAAGAATTTGAAAAAGAATGGATACAGGCATATGTATAACTCAATTACTTTGCTGTACACCTGAGACTAACACAACATTGTTAATCAACTATACTCCAATAAAAAATTAAAAGAAAAAAGAAGGTTGCAATCCAGTGCAAGGGGGATCTACAGAGCATAGGTAAAAGGCTTTCATGCAGACTTCGGAGTCAGATCTGTGTTCAGGTCCTGCCTCTACCACTCATTTAGCCTCCCTGAGCCAAGAGGTCCTCACATGGAAAATGAGGATAATCTTAATGCCTGCTGTTTTCAGAGAGCTGATGGGCAGATTAAATGCCAAGATGCATGCTGGTCCCTGTTTGAAAGACCCTTCCCCTGGACAATAGGTACTAGAATGCTTAGTAGCATCCTTTATGCTGCTGCTGCTGCTAAGTTGCTTCAGTCGTGTCCGACTCTGTGCGACCCCATAGACGGCAGCCCACCAGGCGCCGCCGTCCCTGGGATTCTCTAGGCAAGATCACTGGAGTGGGTTGCCATTTCCTTCTCCAATGCATGAAACTGAAAAGTGAAAGTGAAGTCGCTCAGTCGTGTCCAACCCTCAGCAACCCCATGGACTGCAGCCCACCAGGCTCCTCCATCCATGGGGTTTTCCAGGCAAGAGTACTGGAGTGGGGTGCCATCACCTTCTCCGAGCATCCTTTATACTAGGTGCTTATTAACGCCTTTATTAAAAAGGCAAATAACTGTAATGGATGTTGGTCCATGAAGACCTCCCTTGCTGGTATACTTGCTTCTGCCCCATTATTAGAGAAGGCGGAGACGAGGATAAAATTGTGTGTTGAATGAACACAGACAGGAGAGTGCTATCCAGGGGTCCTTTGAGGGCACCCCCGCCTGAGATCTCAGGGCATTTTACCACATTCGGGTTATAATGACCTGTTTGTGTGACTTCCCACTGATGTGAGCTCTCTTTTACCCATGGCCTATCTCCAGACTGCACTCAGGCCCCAGTACCACACAAAACCCCAATGCTGCCCTGTTGTCTCCCACTTCACCTCTTCTTTGAGCGGTCCTTCCACACCCGCCCAGACTTGGGCTTCCCCTTCGGGATTACAGGAATCTCCTCCTTCGGCTTCTTGGACGCTGGAGCCTGGGCCGAAGAACCTTCTCGCTTCTTTGGCGCGGGGCCTTCTCTCGCCGGCTCCCCAGCTGCAGGTGGCTTGCTCGGTTCATGCTGATCCCGTGGGGAGCCGGGCGACCGCGGTGTCAGCTCCTGCAGTGGTTTCGAGGGCTCGGGACCCGGTGCTTTCTGACCGGGGAAAGGCTCTAGTGAACCTGAGTCCTGCTGCAACTGATGTCGAGGGCATCCCGGGGTCGGCTCCTCCTTACTCTTGGGCAACTCCGAGTCCGCTTCTCCTTGGTTCTGGGAGAACTTTGGTGACTCCTCACTTGGCTTTGGCTGAAGTAGGTGGGATTCAGGACTCGATTCCGGCTGATTTTGGGGAAAATTCAGGCCTGGATCTCGGTGACCTTCGGGGGACCCTGAGTCCAGCTCTGGCTGCTTTCGAGGGGACCCCAAGGCTGGCCCGTTCGGCAGACTGGGTGATCCTGGGCTTGTCTCCGGCTGACGACTAGGAGATCCCAGGCCCGGTGGAGACCTAGGCTCCCCCGTTTCTTTTGGGTTCGACTCGAACTCCACAAGGGCCCGTCTCACCCGCAAAACTGAGGTAGGGTTCTCCGGAGATTCAGGCTTTAGGCCTTCCAGCCGCCGGCTGCGTCTCAGCGGCGTATCCATGGCTCCAGGACCAACTCCGAGCCCACGTGCAGCCTCCGGGACTACCGGCGCCGTCCTATGACGTCAGAAGTCGCCACGTCTGTGCCTGGCAAGAGAGGCTATTGCCGCAAAGGCCATGTTGGTGATGGGCGAAGAGGAGTGGCTGGAGTCCGGGGATGGGGGTGGGGCTGGGCTCACTAGGTGCATGCGCAAAGCGCATTGGCGCATTTACTTGTGATTGACGAGTCCCAGATAAAGACCCGCAGTTGCTTTTCCTAAGAACCCTGTCTCCTGGCTAAGAGAATGTGCAGGCGGAAAAAGGAAGAGAGGGACCCATTTTTGGAAGACAAGAGGATTGGGAAAACATCCAGGGAATCTGAAGGCAAGGCTGGATGGAAACTTTACCGCTAACTCACTCCTGTGCAATTGGACAGGGGTCCTCGATTTTCTCATTTGTACAAAATGTGGATGCTTTTGCACTAGTTTGGTCCTGTCGGGGTACTCCTGACCGCCAGAGTGAGTGGTAGCTGGCGGATCCTGGAAGTGGGAAATTTCTTAAGTCCTGAATTGTGTGTTAAATGTAATACTTGACTTCCCTGGGTCCGGTGGTTAAGACTCAGAGTTTCCACTGCAGCGGGCACGAGTTCCATCCCTCATCCCTGAAGGGGAAACTAAGATCCCTCATGCTGAGTGGTGCTGCCCCCCCAAAAGAAAGTGTAATCCTTGCTTTCTCTTCTCCCATTCTGTGCTCAAGCATAAAATCTGCAGCTCTCCCTTTGCAACATTTTCAGCTTTACACGTAGTGTTAAGGGACCAGTGAGAGATGTACCACCTTTGTTTGTACTGTGGCACCCCCGGGTGCTCAGCTGCGTATCCTCTCCATTCTAGAAACAGAAGTCGGATCATCTCTGAGCTTTCTTTCAGCCAACATAGTTGTCCCTGCCCCAACGTGTGAGGCTGCCTCCTTCCCTCCTCTGTGTGAGACCCAGATGGGGACTTTGAGTTACTCACAGCACTTGCCTTTCTTAGGAAGAACATCTTGGAAATCGCCCAACCACATACCTTCCAGCTCTTTTCCAGTGTATTTTTGGAATTGCCTGGGGATCCCTTCAGGCATCCAGACACCCTGCCCTGCTGTCCCAGCGACTTCTTTTAGAAACCATTAGTATTTAACCTAAGGAGTTATGAACAGGCCTGGGAAGTTGTCCAGAGTAGGACTCTGCCTGCTCAGAGGCCAGGCAGACATCCAAGGGCTTCAGTGCTGGGCACAGCCCGCATCTGCTGAGTCACTGTGGACACGACACTGGAGCAGGGGTGAGAGTGTCAGATCGGGCCCCGGGTGTCTTGACGGCTGATGGAGAGGAGGTAAGGAGGATTAAAACCCAGCAAGGTTTCTGGATGATCAAAAAGAGGAGTGAGGATCCCTTAAGACGTCTCACCCCTTAGCTGGTGCCACACAACTTTCAAAGTGCCTCCCAGTGAGGTTAGCTTGTTGAAATTACCTCTCATAAGGGTAGGATGATGGCATGGCTTCACCAGTATTCTTCCAAGTTGTCAGAAATAGTTGCACCCTTGCACTGAAATCCTGTGTCAGTCCCTGCCTTCTTGGCCACTCTCAGAGGCTCCACCCACAGGCTCAGCATCCCCGGTCCCCTTACTGCTGGACTGAGGAAGGCCGTGCAGCAAGGCTTTTCCCCAGGCCAGCAGTGCAGCTCTCCATGGCAGAAGCAACTCAGTCCCTTCTTTGCCCAGCTCTTCCAACCCCCAGGTCTCAGTTCCTTAAATTCCCTGCCCCAACCTGGAGGCCTTAATGGTCTGCCACTGGGATCCACACCAGGGCTGTTTAGGAGACTGCATACCACCCCGCCCTACCCCAGGGGCCCTTCCATTCTCCCTGCTTCCTGAGTTCCCATCCTGCAGAGCCCACTCTCAAATGCCAGTTGGATCCTATCCTGGTTCTGCTTAAACTTACTTCAGAGAGTGATCTCAGATCCCTGCCAGGGGGTTTAAGAGCAGGCAATGCTTTACAGACATCTTTCAGATCAGGTAAGGAGGCCCCTAACCCCAGTGGAGGCATCAAGTGAAGTAAGGGCCCAGAACCCTCTCTTCCACCTGGGCTCAGTTTGTCATTGTCATTATAAGTGGTGTGCAGGGGTCCCGGGGACACTCCTGAATTTTTTCAGAAAAGCTTCATATGGCAGTCACTGTTGAGACTCTGTTCTCTTGTGCTCCCTGTCTTTCTGCTGCAGATAGACCAACCTCTTGATCTTGGGGGAAAGGATGCTGACAAAGGTGGGTCTTCTACAGACTCCCAGAGGCCCAAGCAGGATTGAGCCCCATTTCTTACGAAGAAACCTGGTCATTTATACAACGTCTTTTGGTTTCTTCTGTGTCCCCACCTCAGTTTCCCACTCCCTTGTAGGTGCTTGCTGGGGTCGTTTTCTGAATAGACTATTTGCATTTAAATCCTTGTCCCTGAGGTGGCTATGGAGAAACTCAACCAAAAACTCTGGGGCAAGCAATTATTGAGTCAGGCATTCTTTCAAGCACACTGTATGTACAAGCCCATTTAGTCCTTATAACCACCCGATGAGGCAGGTGCTGTTATTATTACTCCCATTTCACAGATAAAGAAGCTGAGGCACAGAGAAGCTGGAACACTTGTAAAGGTCACACAGCAGAGAAATGTGGAGGTGGGATCTACATGTGGGCTTCTGACTGCAGAGCCACAACTCTTAAGAGTGAATCTCCCTGTTATCCAGGTAAGGGAACCAAGGCACAGAAAAGCTAAGGTGTTCGCCTAAAGACACATAACTCTACATCAAGGAGCAAGGACTACAATTCCAGAACTGGCGAGCTTAGTTGCCTTGCAACTGCCCTTCCCGTGGGCCTCCCTCACTGGTTCCTCACACTGATCCTGGTTGGCTTACTGGGAGATGCTGGGTGTCAGGTAGCCCCACCACAGCTGAGGCCCAGTGCATACATGGGCAGGGCAGAGTGTGCTGAATGAGCAATACCCTGGCTTTTTATGTAACCTAAGATCTGCTGACTGAAGGAAACCGTGTACCCACAGATGATGGAAGATACGGGTCAAGTGTTCGTCTGGGAGCCATCAATCCTCCACCCAGCCATGGGCACTGTTGTTGGGAGGGTTTGAAATGGCAGGGACCTCTACCCACTGCTCAGCACCAAGATCGGAGATGGTGGGGGAATGGATCCTGGCAGTCACATCACCTAAGGCACTCCCAGAGCACTTAGTGTCCGTCTCCCCTGGGTGCTCATTTAATCCCCTGGGGCTCTGGTGCAGGAGGTGGGTTGCAGCACTGGCTGGATGAGGGAAGGGGCAGGGAGGAACCTCCCCAGCTTACCCACAAGGAAATCCAAGGCTGGGAGAGGCTGTGATTTGGTACAAGGTGACCCAAAGATTCACTGCAAGGTGTGGGGTCAGGGCTGGAACTTGGGGTTTCCTGATTCTAAATCCAAGCCCCCACTCTCACATCCACTGTGCTCAGGATCAGGAAACCGGCTGAGGACTTGTAAGGAATTTCTTGGTCTGGGAGGGTGGATCTGGCGACTGGGACGTGGCTGAGCATGGCGGGAGTGAGGACAGGACCTGGATGAGGAGGCGGCATCTCCAGACTTGGGCTGCCCCTGCTTGACCTTCACTGGGTCACATGGGTCCAGGATGCTTTCTCTTCCGCTCAAGAGTTCTCAAGTATTTGAAGACATTTATCCTGTAGCTTCCTTAGACTTGCCTTTTGTCCTGACCAGACATCTGCTCTTCTAGTTGTCTTTCCCACAACACAGTCAGTCCTTGGAGAAGACACTGGTTGTCTACAACCTTCCAGAATGTGATGTCCAGGGCTCCCACAGGTACCCAGGGTTGACCGCCCCACAGAGAGCTGAGTGGACTTGTCCCCTCCCTGCTCCATGGTTCCTGTCACTACAGCCAGGCAGCCATCCCCTTTCTCAACAGGCATCTGCCAATTGAACTCCTCCATCTGGTTCCAGCTGCCGATCCCAGGATGCTGGACGTGAGCTGCTGGCCTTTCTGGACAAGTGCAGGACTTGTCGTTTGGCCTTGTTGTGTTTTGCTTTGACCTTTTGGGAGACCCATCTCTCCTCCTTCAGTGTTTGCCACCCCTCCTCCTTTGCGTGTGTGAACAGCTGCTCTGGGCACTGTGAATCAGGCTCTACTGAGAACCTGCAGTAAGAGTGGAGTTATCGCATCAGTTCTTATCACAGGCTCTTATCTTGGAGGTTTATCTTTTTTGTGTGTTCCCAGCAGCTTGTAGGGAGTTTCCAGTCCTCAACAGGACGGGGCAGAGACTTCAGCAGAGGGACCAGGGGGAAAGAAGGGCAGGAGTGGCACCTGGGACCTTGGGTATTGCTGGGGTACAGAGAGGCTGGCTGGATTGGTAAAGGACTCCTTTGCAAAGCTCTTGTGTACCGGCAAAGCTTATCTCCTGATCCCCTCTCAGCATCTGCAGGTTTTGCTGAAACAGGAAGGTGTGGACATGCTACCATATGTGTGGTAGCAAGACCTCCTCCTGCTGGCCCCCCTCCACCCCCCAGCACAGCTTCCACAGCCTATTCCCCTGCTCTGGGCAGACCAAGCAAGGGTTGGGGTGGGCTGGGGAATGAACACTTGTGCCTGGTGGGAGGAAGGCACTCCAAGAAGGGGGGCATGGAAGCTCATGCCCCATCTCACCCTCACTCCACGGTGTCCAACAGCAATGCTTCTCAAACTCGGGTGAGCTTCAGAATCACACAGAGGATTTGCTGAAACCCAGGTTTCTGGGCCCTGACCCCAGACATGATGATTCAGTAGGTCTGGAGTAGGCCTGGGATTCTGCATTTCTACAAATCCCAGGCGATTCGGCTGTTGGTTTGTGGGCCACACTTGGAGGACCTGTGTCCTGCAGAAGGAGTGAAAGCTTTCCTGCTTTACCTGGTTGGATGGCTCACAGCCTGAGTTCCCATCATCCTCCTATTTACTCACTCACCAAATATTGATGGAATGTTTACTCTAGAGGAACTAAGAGTACAGCAGGGAGCAGGGCAGTCATGGTCCCTGCTTCAGTGGCACTTACAGTGTCTTGGCGGCACAGATATTAAACACTTGAGTCTCAGAACTGCCCTTTGAAAAAGGCTGAGCAGGAATTGTCATTCCTGTTTCACACCCATGCCAACTGGGAGGAAGATACCCCAAGAAGCGAGACACAGAAGCTCATGCCCCATCACAGGTGAGGAAATAGCATCACAGAGAGGTTATATGTCTTGCTGAATCATGTGGATGTTAAGTGGCAGAACCTAAGCTCAGAACTTCTCAACTCAAAATCTGACTGCCATCCCCTGGCTGTGAGCCATCTCAGCTTCATGGGGCTGAGTTTAGATGGCTGAGCTACAGACCCTGGACACATGACAGCTGGGGGCTTCATCCTTATGGATGGAAGGCAAGCTTGACAGACAGGCAGGCACCCCTCCCCCACCCTCACACCCAACTCAGTTCCTGAGACCAGGATAACTACAGAGTTTCACAGTGAGTCACTTCCCCTCCCTTCCTCACTGTTCACTTATCCCTCTCCTCTCATTTCCTCTAATATTTGGTTTCTCTACAGCTCTGGTCCCTCCTTGATGCCATATCTTCTCCGGCGAGGGTTATCTCCCCCATCCAATATGGCAGTCTCGTCTCCAAGGCAACCCCTAGAGAACTTGCCTTGGTGACCAAGGAACAAATCATGAGGCCCCTTTTCTGACGCACTGGCCAATGAGGTCCCAACTTGAGGATGGGCATCTGCTGGCCCTTTGGTGGGAGAATCTTCACTCTCTCTCCACCTCTGCATACTCTAGCGGTGAACAAAAATCAGCCCTGTATCAGACTGAGCAGCATTGAGGTTTTCCCTTAGTCACTAATCTTGCTTCTCTGTTCCTCTCACTCTGCATCCGTAAGTTCATGCTCCCAGAGCTCAGTGGACCAGCCAGGCTCATCCTTTCAGACCTCACACCCCCAAGGCTTGCTCTACTGAAGGATTGTTGTAGAAACATATAGATCATTTCACCCTAAAGGCCCATTCCTATGCTTACAGATTTAAAAGCACAGTGTTTATGATAAATTTTTTTCTTTCAAAATTTTATTTATTTACTTAGCTGTGTGGTTCTTAGTTCCTACACTCGGGATCTTTAGTTGCAGCATGTGAACTCTTAGTTGTGGCATGTGAAATCTAGTTCCCTGATCAGGGATTGAATCTGGAGCCCCCTGCACTGGGGGCTCCAAGTCTTAGCCTCTGGACCACTAGGGAAGTCCCTATGCCAGATTTTAAGGATGTAAAAATTATAGCAACATTGATGAGAAGACATTTTATTGCTATAGATTAAAAAATACAAAAATACACCTGTTCCATTAGCAGTTTAAAAGATAAAGATTCTGTCCAGAGTGGCTGCCCAGCATGGAGGGCGTTTGCAGGTATTATCTCATTTAATCTCAGGAAACCTCATGAGGAAATTAACCCTACCACCCTGGTTTTTAGAGGTGAAGGACCGTGTCCAGGGACAGGCAGTTGGGAAAAGGCAGAGAATGGATTGGAATCCATGACTCTGCCTCCCAAGGTGCCTTTGCCCACACCTCTTTGCGTCTTATGTTTTAAGCACTTGACCTAAATTAAAAAATTAACTCTTTATTTAGCCTAGGCCTAATTTTTCATTCTTTAAAAATAAGTCCCAAGACAGAAATTTCAGGTCATTAAGAAATTGTAAGCCTTCCACACAGAGCAGGGCTGGACGACTAAAGGGTTATTCCACCGCTCTTTTGTTTTCTGTTCAAAATAAAATATTACATAACCCTCAGATGTTATCACTTTCTGCTTGAGCAGTTTCAGTTCTCTGCCTGTGGGATGACTCTGGGTAGATCTACATACCCCCCAGTTTTTTGGTTGTTGAAATTAGTCACAGAAGGTGTTTTAGAAGACTGCAGTTTTAGAAGTTGGCTGCAATGGTATCTCCCATCCATGGGCTCTTCTTCCAATGTGACCTTGACACCTTTTCCCTTGAGTGGTAGGGTCTGTGCCCTGCCCCCTCTCCCCCAATCCCTGAACCTGGATAGACCTTTGTGATTGCCTTGGCAAAAAGATTATGGCAGAACTGTTGCTTTGTGACTTCTGAGCTTAGATCATAAGAATCCCATGTGCTTCTGCCTGACTTTTATGGGGTGCTTGCTCTTGGAACTTAGTCACCACACAGTGAGGAAGCCAAAATCACCCCATATGAAGAGACCACATGGAGAGTCTGGTGAAGGTGATCCAGCTGACAGCCCAGCTGAGGTCCCAGCTGACAACCCACATTGTCTGACAGGCATGAGCAAAGGTGCTTCCAGAGGATTCTAGCCACCACCTGTCAGGTCACTGCCCACTTTGAGTCTTCCCAGCAGAAGTCCCAGAAATCGTGGAGCAGAGACAACCTCTCCCCACTATGCCATGTCCAAGTTCTGCGCCCCAGAATCTGTGAGCATGATAAAATGGTTGCTTTTGTTATACAGCAGTACTAACTGTAACAGGAGGTATTTTCTCTTAAACAGGAGTCTGTCTCAAGAGAGAATGTCTTGTGGCCTTTTTTGCACCTTCTCCCAGGGTATGTATGATTGGCAAGGATGACACCCAATTGGAGCCTCATGACTTCATTAGAGGCAGATTGAATAGCAAGCCTTTCCTTGTTCTCTAGTCACAATATATTAATATATTTGACTTGCCTACTTGTTTATTTTTTATTTCTCACTGACTAGAATGTCAGTTTCCCTTGGACAGGATTTTTTTTTTCTATTTTGTATGTTACTATATTCTTAGAGCCCAGACTAGTAAATGCTTGGCAGTTAGCAGTTGCTCAATAAATAGTCGTTGAACGAATGAGTGAATGCATATGAAACATCAGGTGGACACATTGATGGACACAATCATTCTGATAATGATTTCTCAAGACAATTTCATTAACATTACCAGGTTCTAGTTATTATAATAGGAAATGATTTTTTAGCTAATGGCAAGCTCATATTGAAGTGGAAATTTCCTGAGAATCATAGTAGAGAACAGACTAGATAAGAAGTAAGAATAATAGGGAAATTTGCCTGCTGGCTCAGATGGTAAAGAATCTGCCTGCAATGTGGGAGGCCCAGGTTTGATACCTGGGACTGGAAAATCCCCTGGAGAAGGGAATGGCAACCCATTCCAGTATTCTTGCCTGGAGAATCCCATGGACAGAAGAACTTGGTGGGTTTATATAGCCCATCTGGTTGCAAAGAGTCAGACACAACTGAGTGACTAACACACTCAAAAGAGTTAAGGGCTAATAGTTCATAGTTGAGAGTCCCAAGCTTTTCTTAAAGGAAAAGAGAATCATTAATTGTATGATGAGTAGTTGAGGGATTTCAGGTCTATGCTAAGAAGTTTGTGTGATTAATTTTTTCCTGGACACTCTCTAAAGGATCAATCTAGAATCAGTCTAGAATCAATTTAGAATCAATCTTAATACGAATTGATTCAGGGGGTTCCCTGGAGGTCCAGTTAGGACTCTGTATTTTCACTGCCAAGGGGACAGGTTCAATCCTTGATTGAAGAACTAAGATCCTGAAAGTCGCATGGTACAGCCAAAGAAAAGAAAAATAATCAATTTAGGCAATCTCTTTGTGCCTTCTGTGTGCTGGGTATCATGGGAACCACAGATAAATGTGAGATGGGGATGCTGTTGTCAAGCTATGTTGAGTCCAGCTGGAGAGGTAAGACAAACAGCCCAGAGAGGCATGTGAGGCCCAGTCACAAACCTGTAGGGTTTCACCCACTGAGGCTCCTGAGGGTGAGGAGATATCTAGGAGGACTTCCTGAGGGAGGCAGGTCCGGGGGGATTGAGAGACTGTCCAGGTGGGCAGCTTCCCCAGCTGACTCTGAGGAATACTGAAACATTACAGGGATTCATCAGAGATCTGCTTCCAGTTAACTCGGATTTCCACCTGTAAATCCTCACACAGCTGGTGGAAAGGAAATTAGTGTCCCTTTTGCTCTAATATCCTTAGGTAGATAATTAAATACTTAAGTAGATAATACCTTAAATAAGAAGAAAAACTTCTCCTCCCTAGCACCAGCCCACCTTCATGGGGGTGTTTTTATGATGCGCATAGCAAGATGCTATATCCATTGGCCTGTTAGAGCCTGAGACCCGTCAGCTGACAGCCCCTGGAATGGGCATTACTGGGAAGCCCAGATTCTGAAACTAAATAGTGCACAGCAATAGGCTCTTTACCAAGAACATATCTACAAGCCTTTAAAACGACTCCTAAAAAGCTGTTTGGTTGCAAAAGAAAACTCCAGGGAGAATAACAGTAAACCATGGACACCTGAAAACACCTGGCTGCTATATTTGGAAAAAGATTTGTTACTATCCCCCAGCAAGTCACCTCTGCAGTCTGGAATTGAGTGAGGAATACTCTCCAGTTAGAGTGGTGGAAGAACCAGAAGAAAGACAACTCCAAATAACTAGAGTTCTATTTGGTGCACATGATACAACTCTATTTTGAACATAAAGAAAGAAGGGTTACAGTTTTCGCTAGTGGAAAAATGATTTCTTCATCGTAAACAAATATTGGAAGGTTATTAGTTCAAAGGGTACCAACCTTTTAACCTACCCTGGGTCTGTTCTTCCTAACCCAGGGATTAACCCATGTCTCCTGCATTTCAAGCAGATTCTTTACTGCTGAGCCATCTGGGAAGCCCATTTACCAGTGAGAGATCTTGGGTTTTCCAGAAGCTGTTACTATGCTAAGCTACTGTTACAAACATATATATTAGGGCTTCCCAGGTGGTACAGTGGTAAAGAACTCTCCTGCTAAGCAGGAAACATAGGTTCTATCCCTGGGTCAGGAAGATCCCCTGGAGAAGGAAATGGCAAACCACTCCAGTATTATTGCTTGGGAAACCCCATAGACAGAGGAGCCTGGTGGTCTACAGTGCACAGGGTCACTAGAGTCAAACACAACTTAGTGACTCAGTTCAGTTCAGTCACTCAGTCACGTCTGACTCTTTGTGACCCCATGAATCGCAGCACGCCAGGCCTCCCTGTCCATCACCAAATCCCAGAGTTCACTCAAACTCATGTCCATCGAGTTGGTGATGCCATCCAGCCATCTCATCCTCTGTCGTCCCCTTCTCCTCCTGCCCCCAATCCCTCCCAGCATTAGGGTCTTTTCCAATGAGTCAACTCTTCGCATGAGGCGGCCAAAGTATTGGAGTTTCAGCCTTAGCATCAGTCCTTCCAAAGAGCACACAGGACTGATCTCCTTTAGGATGGACTGGTTGAACCTCCTTGCAGTCCAAGGGACTCTCAAGAGTCTTCTCAAACACTACATTTCAAAAGCATCAATTCTCTGGTGCTGAGCTTTCTTCACAGTCCAACTCTCACATCCATACATGACTACTGGAAAAACCATAGCCTTGACTAGACGGACCTTTGTTGGCAAAGTAATGTCTCTGCTTTTGAATATGCTATCTATGTTGGTCATAACTTTCCTTCCAAGGAGTAAGCATCTTTTAATTTCATGGCTGAAATCACCATCTGCAGTGATTTTGGAGCCCCCCAAAATAAAGTCTGACACTGTTTCCACTGTTTCCCCATTTATTTCCCATGAAGTGGTGGGACCAGATGCCATGATCTTCGTTTTCTGAATGTTGAACTTTAAGCCAACTTTTTCACTCTCCTCTTTCACTTTCAACAAGAGGCTCTTTAGTTCCTCTTCACTTTCTGCCATTAGGGTGGTGTCATCTGCATATCTGAGGTGATTGATATTTCTCCCGGCAATCTTGATTCCAGTCTGTGGTTCATCCAGCCCAGTGTTTCTCATGATGTACTCTGCATATAAATTAAATAAGCAGGGTGACAATATACAGCCTTGATGTACTCCTTTTCCTATTTGGAACCAGTCTGTTGTTCCATGTCCAGTTCTAACTGTTGCTTCCTGACCTGCATATAGGTTTCTCAGGGGGCAGGTCAGTTGGTCTGGTATTCCCATCTCTTTATGAATTTTCTACAGTTAATTGTGATCCACACAGTCAAAGGCTTTGGCATAGTCAAAGGCTTTGGCATAGTCAATAAAGCAGAAATAGATGTTTTTCTGGAACTCTCTTACTTTTTCCATGATCCAGCCGATGTTGGCAATTTGATCTCTGGTTCCTCTGCCTTTTCTAAAACCAGCTTGAACATCTGAAAGTTCACAGTTCATGTATTGCTGAAGCCTGGCTTGGAGAATTTTGAGCATTACTTTACTAGCATGTGAGATGAGTGCAATTGTGTGGTAGCTTGAGCATTCTTTGGCATTGCCTTTCTTTGGGATTGGAATGAAAACTGACCTTTTCCAGTCCTGTGGCCACTGCTCTTTTCCAAATTTTCTGGCATATTGAGTGCAGCACTTTCACGGCATCATCTTCCAGGATTTGAAATAGCTCAACTGGAATTCCATCACCTCCACTAGCTTTGTTCGTAGTGATGCTTTCTAAGGCCCACTTGACTTCACATTCCAGGATGTCTGGCTCTAGGTCAGTGATCACACCATCGTGATTATCTGGGTCATGAAGATCTTTTTTGTACAGTTCTTCTGTGTATTCTTACCACCTCTTCTTAATATCTTCTGCTTCTGTTAGGTCCATATCATTTTTGTCCTTTATCGAGCCCATCTTTGCATGAAATGTTCGCTTGGTATCTCTAATTTTCTTGAAGAGATGTCTAGTCTTTCCCATTCTGTTGTTTTCCTCTATGTCTTTGCATTGATCACTGAGGAAGGCTTTCTTATCTTTCCTTGCTATTATTTGCAACTCTGCATTCAGATGCTTATATCTTTCTTTTTCTCCTTTGCTTTTCATTTCTCTTCTTTTCACAGCTATTTATTTAGCTGTGACTATTAACTTAGTGACTAAACAACAACAAATATATATATATACACACACACATATACATATATGACTTATTTATTCCTTAACACACCCTATAAGGTGGGAACTATCATTATCCCAGTTTGTAGATGAGGAAATGAGGGGCCAGAGAGGTTAAGTGACTTAAGTAACTTGCCAAAGGTCACACAGCTAGAGGAAGGAAGAGCTGGAGTCAAACCTGGAAAGTTTGGTCCCTGGGTGTGTGCTCTGAACCACCATATTATCAGTACATTATCTCCTGGGTGTCAATTTCTTTATCTGTGCTGTTGATGTAATAATAAAGGAACTTGTGGGGACACGGTAAGGACTTGAGGTAATGTTCATCCTGGGCCTTGCAGAGTGCCTGGCACACCAGAATGGCTTGGTAAATGGAGGTTATGATCATCACCATCACTATCGCTGCAACCGATACCTGAGTGCCCTGGGCCATCGTATGTTCACACAGATAAATCAGAAAGGAAACAGTCACCCAGGAGGAAGCAAGGCTGGGGAAGGGCTCTGGAAGCCTCTAGAACAGCCAGGTGTAAATTCACACCTCCCTGTTTACTAATTGGGAGTCCTTGGGCAAATCACTTAACCTCAGTTAAGTTTCCAAAAGGGTCAAATGGGAGAAACAATATTTACATCCTAGGATTACTGAGAAGGTTAAATGTTGAAATGTACTTAGCACTGTGCCAGGCACAGCAAAAGCTCAGGGAGGCAGGGCTGTTGATGTTATTATCCTTCCCAGGAAGACGATGTTTGGCTTTGCATGGAAAAGAGGTGAGCCTCACCCCAGGGGACTACTGGGACTCAGCGGTGACATGAGGATGACCTCCTGAGGAAATAAGGCCCTGAAACCCCCACTCTCCACCATCACCAAACCACTTCCTCCACCCTCTCTCCAAGTTTCCACCCCCCCACTCCATCCCACTCATGCTTTCCGGAGAGTTTCCTGCAGCAGTCACCAGTGGTTCATATTTGTCTGTGCGACTCTCAGGAGTTGGGGTGGAATGGTGATTCCAAGGGGTGCCGTTTGCATTATTTGTCTGTGGGCATGATGACATCTGAGTTGTACAGTGTACAACCTGTGCATTCACACCTGGCAGTCATGGTGGGATGGAGGGCTCCCATGGAGTGCTTTCTCTTGTGGATTTCATTCTGCAGGAGCAGGTATACAAAGATCCCAAGAGTGGTAGGAGAATGTTCACCAGGAGGCTTGCATTCCTGGCCATTCTGGGAGTTATAGGGAGGTTCAGTATCAATCCTCCATTAGCTAGTTTGCACAGATACAATTGTACAGAGCCACTGTATCAAAGGATATAACATACATAAAGCCCAGTTCTTAAACACTAGTAAACACACTAATAGACACTCAGTTAATATTTGCTGATTTAAAGCAATATTTCTCCAACTGTGGTCCCTGGAGACCACAGCAGCATCACCTGGGAATTTGTTAGAATTGTAAATTATGAGGTCCCACCCCCACCCTGCTAAATTAGACATTTTGGAAATGGGGCCAGACAATCTGTGTTTTAACAACCCCTCTAGGTGATTCTGATGCCCATTCAAGTTTGAAAACCACTGACTTAAAGACATATCGGTTTCTCTTCTCAGTTTATCATAGTATTGGGCACAGAGGAGATTATCAGGGGGTCATCAGTGAACTAGTGAAGGGCTAGATGGATGCTCACTGAGTGTGTGGAGTGAATGATCTGAGTTCATCACATCAGGCACCACTGTATGTACCCAGCAATATGTCCAGCTGTCTGCTCATAGCTAACATTCACATAGCTCCTTGTAGACTATGAAATAATTATAGCTTATATTTTCCCCCAGTTTATTCTTTCAGTCATGGATGCATTCACTCTTTCTGCAGTTTTTATGTAGTCTTCTTGACAATCCTGTGAAATGAACTACTTCTCAAGTTTAGAGAAACAGAGAGGAGAAGTGAATCACTGAAGGCCACACAGCTTGCAAGTACCAGAGCTGGTATACACCTAAGCATTAGATGAGCTGGCTCTGGAGTCTGGTGGTCCATCACTCAGCTGTGTGTGCCGGGTAGCGGGTGCGGGCTGTCATTTACCTCTCCAAGCCTTAGTTCCTTCTCGTGTGAAGTGGGGAAAAGACCAGCACCTATGTCAGCAACTTCTGTATTTACAGGATGGCCTAAGATACGAGTGTAAAGACCTGTGATGGGGCCAGGCACACAGTCGGCGCTGGCACATGGTATCCTTGACTTTATCAATGACATCATCAAATCCTTGGACCCATCAGAAGTTCCTGACATCAAACACACTCATTCACACATGCAGGTGTGCTTTTTAGACACAAAACAGGAGAACTGGAGGAACTTTCATTGTTGTTGTTGTCCAGCCACCAAGTCATGTCTGACTCTGTGACCCTATGGACTGCAGCATACCAGGCCTCCCTGTCCCTCACCATCTCCCAGAGACAGTGAAATAATTTTGGGTCTGTTTTGTTGGGTGATTTGTGGTGTGAATATTTAAAACAAGAACTAGCCTCCACCTCTTTGGCAGAAATAGGGCTTCAGGGGAGCCTGCAGCTTCCCTTGGGAGGTCTGCTAAGAGGTAGGGGTACCCTGTGTCCTGGATGCCTCCTACATCATCCCTGGATGTGCAAGGGCCTCCCAATGTGTCTTCTCTAAGTGGCCAGGAGCCTGGCCTTTGGAATTAGGCAGACTGGGCTTCACAATTAGGCAGCCCAAGAAGAGGAAATCTATCACTACTTCCACGTTTCCCTCCTCTATTTGCCATGAGGTAATGGGACTGAAGAATTGATGCTTTTGAACTGTGGTGTTGGAGAAGACTCTTGAGAGTCCCTTGGACTGCAAGGAGATCCAACCAGTCCATTCTAGAGGAGATCAGTCCTGGGTGTTCTTTGGAAGGAATGATGCTAAAGATGAAACTCCAGTACTTTGGCCACCTCGTGTGAAGAGTTGACTCATTGGAAAAGACTCTGATGCTGGGAGGGATTGGGGGCAGGAGGAAAAGGGGACGACGGAAGATGAGATGGCTGGATGGCATCACCGACTCAATGGACGTGAGTTTGAGTGAACTCCGGGAGTTGGTGATGGACAGGGAGGCCTGGTGTGCTGCGATTCATGGGGTCGCAAAGAGTCAGACACGACTGAGTGACTGAACTGAACTGAACGGAACTGAATGGGACTGGATGCCCTGATCTTAGTTTTTTTTTTTTTTTTTTTTAATATTTAGTTTTAAGCCGGCTCTTTTCACCCTGTTAGTCACTCAGTTGTGTCTGACTCTGTGATCCCGTGGACTGTAGCCTGCTGGGCTTCTCTGTCCATGAAATTCTCCAGGCCAGAATACTAGAGTGGGTAGCCATTCCCTTCTCCAGGAGATCTTCCCAACCCAGGGGTCAAACCCAGGTCTCCTGCATTCAGGCAGACTCTACCCTCTAAGCCACCACAGAAGCCCCTGTGAAAGAACTGGGACTAGCCCTCAGGCTGCACACACGTCACCAGAGACATCTGTGGGTGCACAGTAAATGAAAAGCACGGTAGCCACGTCAGTGCCTGGGGAGGCAGGAATACATAGGCAAGAATCTTCAGTGTTTTAGCAGCAGAACTTTTTAAAAGCAAAGTCTTCTGTAGACAAGACACATAAAGGACAAAATAGATAAAGATGGTATTTTATTACCATAAGCTAAGGTGAAGTAAGACAAAGTCACTCTTTGAGACCCCACGGACTGTAGCCTACCAGGCTCTTCCATCCAGGGGATTTTCCAGGCAAGAGTACTGGAGTGGGTTGCTATTTCCTTCTCCAGAGGATCTTCCCAGGGATCAAACCCAGATCTCTCACATTGTAGGCAGATGCTTTACCGTCTGAGCCACCAGGGAGGTCTTAAGTTTATTACCATAAACGTACCTTTATTTGTTTTGTCCTTTATCTTTCTCATCTACAGAAGACTTTCAAAAAGTTCCGTAGCTAACACATTTAAGATTCTTACCTATGTTTTCCTGCCTCCCCAGGCACTGACGTGGCTGCAGAAGCACTGACATGCTTCTCATTCAGTGTACACACACAGAGGTCTGTAGTGGCGTTTGTGCAGCCTGAAGGCTAGTCCCTGTTCTTCCTCTATTCGCCTTCTAATCCTCGGACTGGTCATTTCCCTCAGCCTCAGTTTCCTCTTCTGCTTAAAGGGGAGGGGGGAAGTAGACGAGTTGATGTCTGAGGTCCCTTCTAGTGCGGACATTGAGATTCGTTGAGCAGGAGCTGGAGGATTAAGGCAGGGGCTGATGTTAGATCTGTTCAGGCACCTGATGACAAGAGAGAACCAAACAGAGCAGGAGTTGGGAGGCTGTCTTCGTAGAGGCAAAGGGAAGAATTTGCAGATGATTTGGGGCAACCAGTGTGCTAACATCCCAGTGCTGTCTTAGAGTCTCCACGTGTGCCACTCTGGGATCACTTTCCCATCATCTCCCTCCTGTTCTACACCCAGGATCCCAGGAGGATGACTGCAACAGCAGGCCCTCTATGGGCCAGCTTCCTGTTGGTTTCAGCCAACGAGAGATGCTGGAAGGAAATCTCAGGGAGAAGGGAGAGTGAAGCTGGGGTATTTATTCTCTCCATCCCACCTTCCCTCCCAGGTCACCAAGGATTGGCTACATCCTCTGTTGAGGACAACAGCCCCCTAGAATTAATGGCCTAGGATATCACCTTTATCCCTTTTCCTAAACCCTGCCCTTGTCTTTGTAACAGTCTTTTCTTTAAACCCTATTCCCATTTCCCATGTTGAGTGTGTCTTCTGTTGCTGTTGGGACCCATTGATGCAGGCTGTCCAGCAGCCTCACTTTTGGGATTTCCTCTCTCCTAGCCTCATTCATTGCTCTCCAAAGTTTACTTTTATTGAATTTTGTATCTATTTTACTGTGTCCCCTGCTCTCTTAATTTCTGTAAATTCTGTGCACATTGCTATAGAGTGGGGCACCCCTCTGGCTCACGCTACAGTAGAACAGAGAAGAATGAAAATTCCACTCCATGTCCAATTTGAGTGCCTCATGCACATTCAGATGGAGTTTCCCAGCAAACAGAGATGCCAGCAAGATGACTGGAATGTTCTGAAGGGACTAGTACAGAGGATGACCAGGGAAGACAATTTCCAGGAGAGTGAAGACATCAATCTACAAATTCAGTAATGCTCCCAACTATACCTTGCACCCTCTAAGACACACTTTTTTTTATTTTTTTAATACAAAATTTTAAAAGTTGTTGTTCAGTCACTAAGTCATGTACGACAACTCTTTGAGACCCCATGGACTGCAGCACTCCAGGCTTTCCTGTCCCTGACCATCTCCCGGAGTTGACTCAGATTTATGTCTATTGAGTTGTGATACTATCTAAGTATCTCATCCTCTGCCACCCTCTTCTCCTTTTGCCTTCGATCTTTCCCAAACATTAGGGTCTTTTCCAATGAGTCGACTCTTCGCATCAGGTGTACTTACTTATTTACTGGGATCATTAATCTTCCTTGAGGCGTGTGAACTGTTAGTTGTGGCATGTGGAATCTAGTTCCCTGACTAGGGATCACACCTGGACCCCCTGCATTGGGAACATGGAGTCTTAGCCACTGGACAGCCAGGAAATCTCCCCTCTGGGGTGCCCGATTTATATCCAAACTAAGGCAGAGATTTGGTAAGAGTTGTGTTGCCATTGCTGGTTGAACCCTATTGTCCTTACTGTCTGGTTTATTTTACAAACAGAGCAATAAAAGATGTCTCCATGCTGAAGGAGCATGTGGTCTGGTGGGGAAGATGCACATAGATGAGAGGACGGGCATCTGTGACCCTCAGAAGCACCTTCCTGTTTCACAGGCCTTGTCTGACCAGCAGGTACTCATTTCAACTTTTTGGAAGTTACATGACTTTGGAAGGCGGAAGCCCTCTCCAGTTGCAGCCATTTATGTTGACTTATACCCACTTTCTTCACTCATTTATACAGTGTACCTGACCCCTGAAAGGCTCTGAGTTTTAAACCCTGAAAATGAACAGCAGGAATTTCCCTGGTGCTCCAGAGGTTAAGAATCCATGCTTCAGCTGCAGAGGGCACAGGTTTGATCCCTGGTTGGGGAAATAAGATCCTGCGAAGTGAGGAAAAAAATAAATAAAAATAAAATAACAGAAAAAAAAAAACATGTATTCATATCAGTTAATTTAAAAAAGAGGGGGCACACTCTGAGAGCCAGTGTGTTATGAAGGAGAGGAGTGTGGGTAAGGGGGTCCCACAGAGGTATATGAGGGGGTGCACTCTGGGGCTGGGGGCTTTCCAGGCAGAAGAACCAGATAGACAATGGAGTGGAGACACAGGACTCTGTGTGTCAGGGGAGGGGGACACCAGATGTCCTGTGGTTGCAGTGAGGCAATTCTGGAAAGGAGAGGAGAAGAATGGTGGGGTCCTCTAGCGGCTGCAAAGACCACTCTGGAGGTATGTGTAACAGACAAATTTCCCAGGCTTCCTTCTGGCCCCCAGAAACCAGCCGTGCCCCTAAGGCCAGGGGCATGCTCTCTGGAATCACAGGTGTGTGGGCCCCCAATGAGTCAGGCTGTCAGGGGACCCCCTGCTCCCATCTTCCTTCCTTCCTTCCCCTTCCTCAGAGCCTCCTAAGCCAAGTTCTCCCAGACAAGAGGGAAGGTCCAGCTCCTGGAAACTCCTCCAGAGGGATTTCTCAGGGATTTGGGGTAGAGGTACAGTTAATCTTCACTTCTAGGGTCTGTTTGTTCCCATTTCCTTGAACCCAGCTCTTGGAATTGTGGCAGCTTATGTCATGGCTACAGCCTGGTTATCATGTAGTTAACATCTTCCACATGGTGGGGGTTTCAGTATTTACAAGACAGCTCACAGGATGTGGCTCAGAATATTATCTATAGCCCTTAAGAAGGAACTAAATGTCCTTGACTATGTTTAATGATTCAACTATTATTATTTAGTCCTGTTGGACTGTTTCCCTTTGTTTCTGCATATTCCCACTTCTCAGATTAAACTTATTCTTTGGCTAAAGGTTTTCCTTTTCATACTGTTCATGGGGGCTCTCGAGGCAAGGACACTGGAGTGGTTTGCCATTCCCACCTCCAGTGGACCATGTTTTGTCAGAATACTTCACTATGACCAGTTCATCCTGGGTGACCCTGCACGGCATGGCTTGTAGCTTCATTGAGTTACACAAGCCCCTTAGCAATGACAAGGCAGTGATCCATGATGAACATGAATTTGAGCAAACTCCGAGAGACAGTGAAGGATAGGGAAGGCTGGCATGCTGCAGTCTGTGGGGTCGCCAAGAGTTGGACATGATGTAGCGACCAAACACCAACAACAAAGGCTGTCTGCAGACAAAAAGCAGCCTGAGAACACGTGGGACAAGGACCACAGGGTCCTGCTCTGTTTCCCCATCACCTTGTCCACAAGCTGATGCCCCAGAATGAGCTCTGATGGAAGTGGATATGCTGCTCCCTGGTTGGTCTGGTTTGTCTTACCTGGACTTCAGGGTAATTGATGGCATTTGAGGACAAGTCCCTACTCGACTTGGACCCTACATGATTGTCTTAGCCTGCTCAGGCTGCTGTAATAGAGGACCATAGACTGGGTAACTCAACCAGCATATATTTACTTCTCCAGTTACTGCAGCCTGGAAATCTGACTTCAGGGTGTTAACAAGTCAGGTTCTGGTGAGGGCCCCCCTCCTGGTCAGCAGCTGGCTGCCTTCTCAATGTAACTTCACATAGTCAAGAACAGAGAAAGAATGGGACTTCCCTTATGGTCCATTGGTTAAGAATCTTCCTTCCAATGCAGGGGATGCAAGTTCAATCTCTAGTCTGGGAATTAAGATTCCACATGCCTCAGGGAAAATAAGCCTGCTTGCCACAACTAAAGAACCCGTGTGTGCCAACAAAGACTCAGTGCAAACTGCCCAAAAAAGAACAGAGGGAGTTGCAAGGTCTTTCCTGTCTCTTCTAAGGGCACTAATCCCATCATGAGGACACCACCGTCATGCCCTAAGGACCCCCCAGAAACCCCATCTCCAACACCATCACATGGGGGATTCTCAAATGTGAATTTGGGTGGGGACACAAATAGAGTCTCAAATGTGAATTTGGGTGGGGACACAAACATTCAGTCCCTGTGCGTGTCAGTTGCTCAATCATGTCTGACTCTTTTTGACCCCATGGACTGTAGTCCACCAGGCTTCCTTTGTCCATGGAATTCTTCAGGCAAGAATACTGGAGTGGGTTGCCATGCCCTTCTCCAGGGGATCTTCCTGACCCAGGGATCGAACCCAGGTCTCCCGCATTGCAGGCATATTCTTTACCATTTGAACTACCCAGGAAGATTTTATCTGACCCTCACTGACTTTGGGCATTAACCTCTTTGTAAAGGGGACTTCCTACATGTGGAGGCCGTAATTCCCTCTCCCCTCCCTCCAGTGTCTTTGCCCACACCATTTCCCTCTGTCAGGACACAATTCCCCCGTGTGAGGCTCAGCTCTCCTGTCCTCCTGCAGCATGGCCCTGACTGCCCTGTCCCCTCTGTGTTTCCACCACACCCTGCCCTGTGTGTCCTAATTTCATATGTTGTCCCGTGTTTATTTCTCACTCCCCACAGCCATTCAAGAAGGGCTTTTCTATCTCTGTTTCAAGGAGGTGAAGGGGCTGGACTTGGCAGCCAATCAAACAAAGGCTTGAGTCCCACTTCTGCCACCTAGGAGTTGCATTACACAACCTCTTGAGGCTGCAGTGATCTGTAAAATTGGGGCAACCCCAGACCTTTCCTTATGAGATCCTGGAGGACTAAGGGATGGTGCTAACAAATTGGTCAGTCACCTCTGACATAAATAAACTGACAGAGGGAGCACTGCAGAGTGGTCATCAGTTCAGGGTCTGGCATCTGACTGAGGATAATTTCTGGTTCTGCCACCCCCTTGCTGTGTGACTTCAGTAAATTAGGTAACCTCTCTGTGTTTGAGTTTCCTCAACCATAAACTCACTTTTGTGAGGATTTCTTATAAAAGAACTAGGATGGTGGCTGGTGCAGTGAAAACACTCAATCAAGGTTAGTTGCTGGAGCAGAATAAAATTCCTTAATGTGTGGTTGTTTGCAGGTGATCCCTCTTCGCACCAGCCAAAGATAATTCTACATCTACCCCTCTCTGCAACTTCTTTGTGTCTGTGTGTCTGGGATAGCCTTAGAAGGTGTCAGTTTGGTGAGGCTACTATTGCCGGTTATTCAATCAAACACTAATCTGCGTGTGGCTATGAAGGTATTGTGTGGCTGTGATTGGATCCACAGTCAGTTGACTGTTAGGTGAGGGAGATTTTCCTGGATAACCTGGGTGGGATGTGATCCAATCAGTTGAAAGGATTCCCTGGTGAAGAAGAAACTCCCCCATGCATGGCAGATCCAAGCCTGGAAGATCCAGCATGTCCTTCCTGACTGTCCGCCCAGCCCCACAATCCCAGGATCCAATTCTCTGCAACAAATCTCAATTTGTATCTCCCACTGGCTCTGTTTCTCCTGGCAGGGGCCTGGCACTGAGCAGGCAGTTTGCTACTGGATGAATTCAGGGCAGCAGGATGCTAGGAAGAGAGCGATGGCAGCCCTCTGGAGGTGGTAGGGAGGCGAAGGCGAGGGATGAAGGCTGAGGCAGCACAAACGCTATGCCCGGGAATGCCCTTCCTCTGTTCAGCGCTGGGCAGTCTTCAGTCCTCCATTAACACAACCTCCAGAGAAAAGGCTGAGCCGCACCCCGTCCCTGTCTCTGCCCACCCCGTGTTTCACATCAGGTCCCCGTTAAATTCTTCATAACCCCTCTTGGTTTCCCTTCCAGCAGTTAGGTGTCTATTGGTGTGATTGTTTGATTACTGCCTGTCTCCCCCACCAGAATCTAATCTCAAAGAGCTTGAGGACTGTGTAAAGGTTTGCTGGGGGTGGTCCTCTCCCCTCTCTAGAGGTGGAGCAGGTGAAGTGTAGTCTTTACCTGTGGAAAGAGGGAATGAATGAATGTGAGTCTGCCCTGCCTCCATCACCTGCCTTGAGGACAGGGGTGCAAAGTGGGAGTGTGGGGAAGGAGGAGGGGCATGACTTTGTGGTTTCTCCAGTTCTCCAGTAGGGTTGGGGTTAGCGTTTGCAATTACCCTATAGACAGGAGACCATAGATTTGGGGAAAGATTAGGGTGGGGTGTCTGCAGTTAGTGATCACCCTTGTTCCTGCTCTTAGGCTCCCAGGAAAGAGGATGAACAAGGCTGTGGAGCACCACGTGGTGAGCAGGGCTGGAATTTGCTCCCACATCTCGACAGCCACGCTGCCCGTCACACCTTTTCTTTCATCTTTTCATTGTTAGTTGCTCAGTCATGTCCAACTCTTTGCAACCCTGTGGACTATAGCCTGCCAGGTTCCTCTATCCATGGAATTCTTCAGGCAAGAACACTGCAGTGGGTAGCCAGCCATTCTTTTCTCCAGGGGATCTTCCTGATCCAGGGATCAAACCCCAAGTCTCCCTCATTGTAGAAAGATTCTTTACTGTCTGAGCCACCAGGGCCTTTTTGGCTTCTCAAAGACTACATTTGCCTCAAATATTTGCATGGCTCTTGGCTGTCTGTGGTGCTTCCATGGAGTCCAGTGACTTTTATCAATGCTTCACTTTCTGTCCTAAAGTGAACTGCAACCTGCAGAAACTGCAGGTCAGAAGAGGAGAAAAAAGGTAAGTCGGTGACTGAAACCAGAGGTGACAACCAGAAGCAGCAACAGGGGAGGTGACAAAGCAGATAAGAGAATTTGACGAACTTCAAACCCTGGGAATATTTGGTGGAAGGGCAATATTCTTGAGGGCATCCATGTACTTAGGAGTTTTATAAGACTGCTGCAGCCTACCAGGCTCCTCCATCCAAGGGATTTTCCAGGCAAGAATACTGGAGTGGGGTGCCATTGCCTTCTCCGATAAGACTGCACAGAGGATCCTATTCCAGGCAACCGAAAACCTGGGCTACAACCACTTGGGAAATGGTCTGTGTGGGAGGACAGGGCTCCCATGAGCTGCGAAGGCTGACTTTGCTATGTAGCCAGGAATTGTAGCTGCCCACACCTGCAGGTCTTATCTGACCAGTGAAAGTGCAGGTCCCCGGGAGCAGGGGCCGTGCTAGAGCTGTGTTAGGGCAATGTCAGGAGGCAGCCCTTCAGTCTGGAGCCAGATTGTCTGTGTCCATATCCCATCTCTGCCACTTGGTTTATTTTTTAAACATTTAATTGAAGTATAGATGATTTACAATGCAGTGCTAATTTCTGCTGTATGGCAAAGTGACTCAGTTATACACATATATATTCTATCAACTGTGGAAAATTCTGAAAGACATGGGAATACCAGACCACCTGATCTGCCTCTTGAGAAATCTGTATGCAGTTCAGGAAGCAACAGTTAGAACTGGACATGGAACAACAGACTGGTTCCAAATAGGAAAAGGAGTACGCCAAGGCTGTATATTGTCACCCTGCTTATTTAACTTATATGCAGAGTACATCATGAGAAACGCTGGACTGGAAGAAACACAAGCTGGAATCAAGATTGCTGGGAGAAATATCAATAACCTCAGATATGCAGATGACACCACCCTTATGGCAGAAAGTGAAGAAAGCCTCTTGATGAAAGTGAAAGTGGAGAGTGAAAAAGTTGGCTTAAAGCTCAACATTCAGAAAATGAAGATCATGGCATCAGGTCCCATCACTTCATGGGATATAGATGGGGAAACATTGGCAACAGTGTCAGACTTTATTTTGGGGGGCTCCCAAATCACTGCAAATGGTGACTGCAGCCATAAAATTAAAAGACGCTTACTTCTTGGAAGGAAAGTTATGACCAACCTAGATAGCATATTCAAAAGCAGAGACATTACTTTGCCAACAAAGATTCGTCTAGTCAAGGCTATGGTTTTTCCTGTGGTCATGTATGGATGTAAGAGTTGGACTGTGAAGAAGGCTGAGTGCCGAAGAATTGATGCCTTTGAACTGTGGTGCTGGAGAAGACTCTTGAGAGTCCTTTGGACTGCAAGGAGATCCAACCAGTCCATTCTGAAGGAGATCAGCTCTGGGATTTCTTTGGAGGGAATGATGCTGAAGCTGAAACTCCAGTACTTTGGCCACCTCATGCAAAGAGCTGACTCACTGGAAAAGACTCTGATGCTGGGAGGGATTGAGGGCAGGAGGAGAAGGGGACGACAGAGGATGAGATGGCTGGATGGCATCACTGACTCGATGGATGTGAGTCTGATTGAACTCCGGAAGTTTGTGGTGGACAGGGAGGCCTGGCGTGCTGTGATTCATGGGGTCACAAAGAGTCGGATTGAACTGAACTGATATGCTTTTCCATTGTGGTTTTTCACAGGATATTGAATACAGTCCCTATGCTATAGAGTATTGTGTTTATCCATCCTCTATGTAATAGTTTACGTCTCTAATCCCAAACTCTCACTCCATCCTTCCCCCACTCACCTCTCCCTTAGAAACCACAGTCCAACCACAGGCTCTATGTCTTTGAGTCTGTTTCTGGTTCGTAGATAGGTTCACTTGTGTAGTATTTTAGATTTCACATATAAGCGATAGCATATGGTTTTCGTCTTTCTCTTTTTGACTTACTTCACTTAATAGGATAATCTCTAGGTCCATCCGTGTTGCTGCAAATGTATAGCTGGTTGCCTTTGGACAACCTGCTTAACTTCTCCGATCCTGCATGAAATGGGGATGGCAACAGAACCTACATCGTAGATTGATGGGAGGATTAGATGACATCATCAATGGCCCAGAGTCATAGTCCAGTAAGGATTCAAAGAGTGAGCTCTGCAAATCCATGTGGAGAGTGTCCAGGTGGTGGAAGAGCAAGGGGATGGCTCAGAGGCAGGGGTGTGCCAGGGATGTGTGTGAGACCACCAGGAAGCCAGGTGGCGGTACGGAGTGGGCAAGAGGCAGAGGGAAGCAGGTGAGGTCATAGAGGTGGGGCAGCAAGTTGCTGTTGTGTGTTTTTTTTTTTTTCACCCTGTTTATGTGATTTTTGTGGTTGGCTTCTTTTTATGGAAAGATACTGACTTCCTGTTTGTTGCAGATACAAATTACCTGGCCAACTTTATTGTATGTGAGAAAAAGGGCAATTTAAAGAAACAGAATACAGTACAATAAAGCAAATTCATGAAGACTGTTCCTGGATGACTGAAATTTGGGAAATGAGAAAGGTTGGTCTCTTCCTACCCCCTACCTCATTCACTCAGCCCAAGTAGGTGCAGAATTTTGAGGCTGAAACTTCACGACAACCTCAGATGTCACAGCTGGGATTCTGAACTTGTCTCTGATCTCAGGGCTTTCCAGCTGATCATCTCACCCGCCCGCCACCTTACTGTACAGATGGAGACACTGAAGCTGGGGTGGGGAGAGGGAGGGGCAGGGAGACACATTGACCGTTTGGTGGGAAGAGCTGGTCAGTTTCTGTGTGACTCAATGCCTCTGCTGCCGCCCACCCCTCCCCCACCCCCCACTCCCACCCCCCGGAATCCAGGGATTCAGATGCCCAAGTTCTTGCAGAGACTTCTCGGTAGGATGAGTTGAGGGAAGACGGTGCCTCCCTGGGTTCTCAGGGACCTTCTCTGGCTCCACCCTCAGCCCCATGTGGACAGGCTCCTGGTGCACCCATCACTGACTGGAGGAAGCAGACTGATGAAGAGTGTGCCGGGGGCTGCTGGCCCAGAAGTCCACTCTTGGGGCTTATCAGGTGGGTGGGCAGTTCGTGGCTGTGCTCTGGTCCAGCAGAAATGTTACAGCAGGTGAGGGCCTGGAGATTCCTTCTGGGCTGAGGGGCTGGACTGGGTCCTTGACTTGGCTACCAGCATGGGGCAGACATTTCTAGCAATGAGAGTGTTTGCCCCTTCCTGGTAACTGCCCCTTGGAACCAGTTCATATTAGTCAGGGAGATGGGGTGAATTTGGACAGTGTGGGGATCCCAGGGCCTCTTCACCTCCTCTCCTGCTCGTCCTGCTGGTCACCTTGAGTGACGTCCTCGTAGGATGGTGGAGGCATCATCGACTGTTCCTTGAGCTCCAACGGTGAGTCAGGGACAAGAGGCAGGTCATCCTCCTGCCAAAGAGAGAAGCTGCTGTCCCTGATGCTCCAATATGAGGAGCATGTGGTGATCAACAAAGCCCTTCCCGATGGCTCATTTGTTGGAGCCTCAAGTTCCCATGAAGGTGGGGAAACTGACGCAAACAAGGCCCCTTCTAGCTCTCTGATGCCTTAACAAGAAGACTTCCTGCCAGACAGCCAGGCGGTGACTGAGACAATTTACTTGGTGTGAGTAAAACTCAAATGTAAAGTCATGTCAGTGCTATGTAAAAACTCAGAACATCATGACCCTAACATGAAAACAATTGAAGTGTTAACCTTGCAGAATTTCAGGGAATTTAGACCATATATTTCCTTTTTTTTTTTTTTTTACAGTGTTCTACAGTTAAGATTATAGTGTGAACTTTTTTTTCCCTTCAAAGAAATGAGTCTAGGATATCACTTCTGGGGTGGGGAGAGACTAGTCTTTTATTTCTAGATCTTTTTGGTCTCAGCCTGCCGTTCTGCCAGCTTCACAAGTACTCGAGGGCTTGGATCTGGGTGAAACATGCCTCAGACTGAGTCCTGGATTTCCTTACAGGTGTTTGACCTTGGAAAGTGACGTGGCCTTTCTAAGTTTTGGTTTATTTATCTGTAGAATGCGAGGAAGGTCAGTGCCCACTTCAAAGGGCAGTTGACAAGATTATGTTAAACAAGTCGTGTTTCTCTCACATGCTTAACAGAGAGGGTACTTGGTATCCCCGAAGTGCTCAGTCCCTGTGATCCCCCCTTTGCTGGCTCCCACCACAGCCACACCCCACAACATACTATGGCTCCACTAGCCTTCCCTGGCAGGTCTCTGAGCCATTGCCCCTGCTGTTCCGTCTACTACGGGTCCCTCTCCCATCCCACCTGCAGGTCCAGATCCCGCCCGTCTCCACGGATCTCCCTCATAAGCTCTCCAAGGGCTTGAGAGCTGGGAGCACTGTGGCCTGCTGGTCTGAGCATCCGTGGCCTTTCCTCCCCGGTGGCCCCCATTTTTCACCTTGAATTGGTGCCCTCCCCCGTTCCGTGCCTTGTCTCCCCTACTAGACTGTGGGCTGCCTCTGTGTGTGGCCCAGCTTACTGGGCAACACCCCTCTGCCTGATGCTCCCCTCTCTTTGCCCTCTGTAGCCTCGTTCCCCATCTCCTGGAGGCCCTCACCTCTGCAGACAGGCGGGCATCCCTGTATGCCACGATAGCCATGAGCCCTGGCAGGAAGACCTCCACACAGGTGACACAGAGCAGAGCCAGCACTAGCCTCTGGATGTGGACCTGTGAGGGAAAGAGGGGAGGGAGAGGCAGGTGAGCCTCCGCTGGGTGTCGGCACCCATCATCTGGGCATGGGCAGCGGTCAGACCTGCCAGCGAGGACAGTGGGATTTCAGCTCCCAGGTGTGCCCAGTAGGCAGGGTGTGGCTCTGCTCTATGCCCAGTACCAGGCACCCATGGATCCTTGGTGCATAGTGTTCGAGGACTGGGGTTTTCTCATGGGCCCCTGGTAGAATGGCAGGTGGTCTTCAGCATCGTCTCATCCAATCCCACTTAGATGGGGATATCTAAGCTCAGGGAGAAGCAGCATCACTTACAGCAGGGGAGGGGAAGAACTGGATTGAGGATCACCATACAGCTGGGATATCTCTTGGGGCCATGAGCATCTGGTAGGGAATGTGTGCATGTGTGTGTCTGTGCACACGTGTCCACGTGTGTGCTTAACCTGTGTGAGCATGGTGGAGGGCGATAAGGAATAGTGAACCACCATGGTCAGAACACTTGGAAACTGACCTTGAGGACAGCAGCCACCCACATGGAACAGCTGGCCCACCTTCTGCTTCAGGAGTGCGTGCGTGCGTGCTAAGTTGCTTCAATCGTGTCTGACTCTTTGCAACCCCGTGGACTGTAGCCCACCAGGCTCCTCTGTCCGTGGGATTCTCCAGGCAAGAATACTGCGATGGGTCATCATGCCCTCCTCCTGGTTCAGGGGAGGCTGCGGCTAAAAGAGCACTGAGCTTGAAGTCTAGACCCCGCTGAGTCCTCACTGCCCCCCTGCCTTGCTGTGTGATCTTGATCCACTAGTTTAGCTTCTCTGGACCTCAGTGTTCACTTCCACAAAATGGGGGTAACAAAGTGAACTCGGCCAGCTCTGCAAGGCTGCTGTGAGGTTCACAGTTATTGGGGTCACTGGGGCTACGCTATTTATAGAGCCTTGAACAAGGAATCAGCAGTCCTAGATTATGGTCCTGAATTTGCTGCCAACTTGCTACTTGACCTCAGGCAGGCCCCTCTTCCTCTCTGGGCTTCAGCTTCCTCAGTGATTAAAATGGGAGCCATGAGTCCAGGCCCTGTCCAGCTGCTTGATGCCGACCAGCAAGAAGGCCAATATCATCTCTGTACCTTGGGGTGAGGGGATGGGCTGGCCACCCATGCTGGGCTCCAGATGAGGTTTTCTGAGAGCTAGAAACTTCCTCTGAGCCAAGCCCAAGTCAGAGGACCCTTGGGGGCCGGGCACTCACAGTATCATTGGGGTACGGTTTCCAGATGGGGAACTCAAACGGAGTCTCCAGAAAGAGGTCCTTGGCAATGACAAAGAGGCCAGCCAGCACACAGAGGAAGCTGATGGAGTTTGCTACCAGGCACATCTTCTATAAGCAAAGAAGAAATAACAATCATTGTCCAAAGGCTACAGACGGGATCTAAGTCCTCTTCCCTGGCCAGTCAGTAGCTCACCCTGGGATCTCAGGAAAACGCTGCCCATCTCTGGGCCCGAGGCTCCTCACGCCACCATGGCTTTCTGAGCCAGCCGACCACCAAGGAGGCCCCTACCAGCCCTCATCTTCTATGGTGGTGTCCCCAAGCTCTGGGTTCTAATGCCTGATGATCTGAGGTAGAGCTGACATAGTCATAGCAATAAAGTGTGCGATAAATGTAATGTTTCTGAATCATTGCAAAACCTCCCCGCCCCGCCCCCAGTCTGTGGAAAAAAGGATTGGGGACCACTGTTCTATTGGATGGGATCACGAGAGGCAAAGGACTGCCGCTGGGTCCCTAGGTTTTGTAACAAAGAAGGGTGTTCCCACCACCATCTCCCTCTCAAAGCTGTCTCCAGTCATCTTGGCATCAGATATGCCAACTGATGATGCTCACAATGCCGGAGACCTGGGTTCTATCCCTGGGTTGGGAAGATCCCCTAGAAAAGGGAACAGCTACCTTCTCCAGTATTCTGGCCCGGAGAATTCCTTGGACTGTATAGTCCACGGGGTCACCAAGAATTGGACATGACATGTCCAATGGTCGACTTTCACTTTCACTTTCTCAGGCATCCAAATGCCCCCCTCCTCCACAGGAAAGGACAGGACGAGTCCCAAAGGTCCCCTATCCTCTGTCATCTAGGTCTGCCTCCTCCCCCACCCACCATGGCCCCTGAAATGCCTCTGTTCATCCTTATCTTGGGTTAATTGTGCATTATTCCATGAGCCTCTTGCCAAGTGCAAACTCCTGTAACAGGGAAAGAGTATGAACATAAGGCTCCTCCAAGCCCTTGTGCTAGAATGGACTTCTCTGCAGTAGGTATTTCCCTAGGCTCAGGTGTAGGAAGTGGGGATGCTTTTGGTTCTGCAAGGGGCCCAGCCCAGGAGGAAGAGCCAGGGCTTTGCCAAGCATCTCCTGCCTCTGCTCTAGGTAAATGGCACTATACTCTTCTGATGTGATCCCTGAGAGGGCAGAGGGCAGCCACCGCCCAGCCCAGGCTGGGGGGCCATGAGTGTGGACCCAGCCAGGGCTTGAGGGTAGAGGGTGGGCTGAGGCCATGACAGGATTGGTGGGATGGTCCTTCCATCCCCTATCCACCTCCATCCACCCAGGCTTATGAGGGTGCCCACTCTGCTTCCCTCAGCCACCCCAGGCTAGAAAGATGCTCAGACACCTGCTGCCCAAGCTTAGTGCATCGGAGAGGGAGACAGGAGGTCTAAGGAGCTGTGGGGACACAGAAGCCAGCCATGGCAGATCAGGGAAGACTACCTGGAAGAGGAGACATGTAAGCTGACCCTTGAAGAATGATCAGAAGGAAAGTCAAAGCCAGGAGAGAATGCCCAGTGGGGAGAGGGTAAGGCACTCTGGCAGAAAATAGCGCAGAGCAGGCAAGAAACAGTTGTGTCTGGCTGGGCCTTAGAAGTGAGAGGTTGGTGGACTCCCAGCTGTGACCTGGCCTTCGGGACTCACAGACTTGCTGACATGGGAGGTAAGCTGAGGGCACAGGGGAGCCAAGGGGTGATTGCCAGAATAGTCACCCAGGCTGCTGGGTGAACAGGCTGGCTGACACCTCCAGGCCTGGCCTGATGGGACGGTGGCCAGAGCTGGGGTGGAGGAAGGGCAGCAGGTGGAGAGAACGGCAGGGAGTCAGGGTGAGAGACAGACCTCCACGACAGGAGCTTTTCTGCTTGGACCCTCTGTACCCGCTTCTGGCAAATCCTGGCGAACTGCCTCTGGAATCCCTACTACACACGATGCCCTTTGTGACATTAGCCCAGCCTTGGAATGGGAGAGAACAGTCTTAACCCTCCAACTTACCAGATAATTTTTCTGAAACGACTCCATTGTTATTGCCAAGATCCCGGAAATGAGGAACTGTGGAACAGATTTGAAACAGTCTTAAGGGAGAGGCTGGGGTTCCTTGAAACCCACAAATTCCCTTCCCACTATGATCTTAAAAAAAGACAACCTGTAGGGGCTGGTGGGATAGGGAACATCATTCCTCCAACAAGGGGAGCTCACCTGCCCCCACATGGTCCATCCCAGGCCCACTCCAGCCAGGCTACTCTTCTCTCCTGCTTTCCTAGTGTAGCAGCCCAGACCACCCCTCTGCAAGCAACTGAACTATGGCTTCCACTCCAAGCCTCGCTCCCTTCCTGGATCCTACAGTTTGGAGGATATTAGCTCTTGGTTCCAGGGTCTCTGGTATTTTTCTGAGATTATTCTTTCATATGTGTGCTGAGTGCCTACTATGCACCCATCACTGGGAGCACAGGGATGGGTAGACACTCATGTAGGGACAGTAGTTTCTCTGCTGTGCACAGAAAGCTCAGGTGGGAGCTGTGGGGTCAGAGGACTGAAGTGGCAGCAGGCGAGGGGCCAGGACACGTGTCTAGGAGGGTGTCTGGGAGCTGGTACTAGGTGTGGAAGCAGGACTCCACTGGACCCGGGATGGAAGAGGATGCCCTGGGGATTCTCCAGGGAAGCTGTGGGCAGTGGTTTCCTCTCTCCTCCCACCCTGGCCAACAGCCTTGTGCCCTGCAGACTGGCCCTGACAGAGACTCTGGGCACCAGGGATGTGTGGCCAGATCCAACGGCCTCCGAGGAAGCCTGGGGAAGGTGCAGCTGCCCCAGCTCACATTCACCCTCCTATGTGCTGGATAAACTTGGTAATTAGAGGAGGGTGCCAAGATCTTCCCTGGTGACTCAGCATTAAAGCATCCACCTGCAATGCAGGAGACCTGGGTTCAATCCCTGGGTCACGAAGACCCCTTGGAGGAGGAAATGGCAACCCACTCCAGTATTCTTGCCTGGAGAATCCCATGGACAGAGGAGCCTGGCAGACTACAGTCCACGGGATAGCAAAGAGTCGGACATGACTGAAGCAACTCAGCAAGCATGCACACTGAGAGCCTGGGGGCTGCTCTCTTGGGCTGCAGGCCCGCAGGAGCCCCTGGGAAGAAGCTGCTTCCAGTGTGACTGAGAGAGTGGACGTGGAGCGTGGAGGCTGTGCAGGGGCCGAGGCGGCCTCGCTGCTATTCATTCACTGCCCCCAACCCTGCACCCCCTCCCAAAAGCCAGGTCCTCTGGGCCTGCCTGTGCATCCCCAAAGCCGGCCCATATTTTGACATCTACTCACAGAGGCAGCCCCCCAGAATGGATACCAACACTTCTGGACCACCAGGTGAAGGTTCTGGACAGCAGCCACCAGGTAACCTCCAATGAACAAGTACACCAGAGCAATGACCACATGGACGGCCTGGGCGAGACAGGGGCAGAGGACAGAGAGCCGCTGTCAGGGAACTGGCCCCAGTGGAGGTCGTTGAGCTCCTGGACCAGCGAGCTGCACAGAGCTCACTTCCTGCCTTCTAAGGATCCTGGTGGGCCTGCAAGGAAGGACCGCTTCTCGGGAAGGCAGGTGGGAGTCACGTACCTGTCCTACCACCTGTGGCCATGGCAGTGTCTCTGGGGGCTAAGGTGTGGGGGATGGGAAAGAGAGGAGAAGGAGAAGAAGTTTCTTCTACTGAGGCTTCTATGAGCCACACTGAGCCAGTGTCGTGTGGATGTAGACTGCCTCTCCCATCCCTCCATGGAATTTTAAATCTTAGAATGAAGGTTAAGCACTGTCTCAATCCCCCTCCATCCTCAGGTCTCCTTGCATTACCACCCCCACCTCAGCACCATGTGCCCCCTCTACTCCATTCCCTCCCCCCACCCCAGCACCGCACTGCAGGAAATGGACACTCACGCCCAGCTCCTTGAGAACGCGGCTACTCTTCCTGGGCTTCTCCTGGTGCCAGTTTGGAGGTGGGAGGTCAGGCTGGGTCACCTTCTGAGGTAGATCTGTCAGGCCAGGTGGGGTAGGGCTGAGGGCCTTCTCTGATGGGTGTCCTTCAGCTTCCGACCTGGCAGTAACTGTGGATGCTTCATTGGCTGCTGCTGCCATGACTCCAGCCGAGGACCTGGCTGCTGGCCAAGGAGAAAGGCTAGGTCAAAACTGTCTAATTTCTTGGGCTTGTGCCCGGGTGCCTGTCCCGTCTGCCCTCTGGATCAGGACTTTCCAGAACAGCAGCTGGCCTGAACTTGCTTTGACCTGGAATCCACTGGGTCCAGGAATGGGGAGAAGCTGACTCACAGCCTCTGCCCCTTCTAGGGCAGAAAGACGAGGACCACACACACTTCCCCATCATTGCAAGACAGATTGACCCCCACCCAAACTGGATTACTGCAGTTTGGCCAAGAGCCCAGGGTGCAGGAGGCTTGGGCAAGTGGGGATATCTTTGTAACCAGACCCCCCCATCCATTGGCTTCAGTTCAGTTCAGTTCAGTTGCTCAGTCATATCCAACTCTTTGTGACCCCATGGACTGCAGCACGCCAGGCTTCCCTGTCCTTCACCAACTCCTGGAGCTTACTCAAACTCATGACCATCTAGTTGGTGATGCCATCCAACCATCTCATCTTCTGTCATCCCCTTTTCCTCCTGCCTTCAATCTTTCCCAGCATCTGGGTCTTTCCCAATGAGTTGGCTCTTTGCATCAGGTGGTCAGAGTATTGGAGTTTCAGCTTCAGCATCAGTCCTTCCAATGAATATTCAGGACTGATTTCCTTTAGGATAGACTGTTTTGATCTCCTTGCAGTCCATGGGACTCTCAAGAATCTTAAGCATAAGTTCTTCGGTGCTCAGCTTTCTTTATAGTCCAACTCTCACATCCATACATGACTACTGGAAAAACCATAGCTTTGACTAGATGGACCTTTGTTAGCAAAGTAATGCCTCTGCTTTTTAATATGCTATCTAGATTGGTCATAACTTTTCTTCCAAGGAGCAAGCGTCTTTTAATTTCCATTGGATTAGGATGAGCCAAAACAAGGCAGATGGGAACCAAATAATTGTCCTACCACCTGAGGTGATGGTGGTGGCTCTTGCGTGTGGGGCATTAGGGAATGGAAGGGAAGGAAATTTCTGCTGAGGGCTTACAAGGAGCCAGCAGGGAGCCAGGAAGCCATTTAGCAATGACAATAAATCAACATTTACTAGAGTTTTTTCTGTTGCAAGCACCAGGATGAGCATTTTATATACATTACCTGATTGTATCCTCATCTCAACCCTATGGGTTGTTCCTCCTTCCATTTTGCAGATAGGGCTCAGAGAGGTTAAGTTGCCTGACGAAGGTCACACAGCCAGTGAATGACTGGACTCAGAGCTCAGCAGACTGGCTCCAGAGCTTGGGGGCCTCCATCTTTTACGCACAGTTGTCTTAATGAATAAAAATGGACGCTCTGGATGTTTTAACAGGCATGAGAAAGGGGTTAGGGGAAAACTTTGCAGGAGGCTGAAAGTGCCACTTGCTGAGGGGCTGGATGACTCTATTGTGGGGCAATAGAGGGCCTGGGGGCTTCCTCGTGACTCAGTGAGAAACGAGTTGGTGGGGGGAGCTGGGTTTGGGTTGTTCCCATTCTTTCTAGTTAAAAAATAAGGGGGGGAGGTCACATTCCTCTTGTTATTAATTCTGTGTGAATTCAGGAGATCCTGCTTGGGCATCCACATTTTGCTGTTTTCGTATCAAGGAGGTAGGGATGCAGGAAGAGGGAAAGAAGCCGGGAGGCTCAAGTAGCCCAGGTGACTAGATCCTGGACTTCAAGTCCTTCAGAGCCAAAGGGCCGGATGGGGCCCCAGGGTTGGTGAGCACCGGCTCCATGTAGGCACCATGCGGGAAGGCATTTTTGCATGCTGACCTCCCTCGATTCTCAGGAAGCTGATTAACTCTATTCCATAGAAAAGGAAGGAGGTTTAGAGAGGTCAAGTGCTTTGGCCAAAGTCACACAAGCAAGGAAGTGCCTGGGATTAGGACTGTGTGTATTGGTCCGACTCCAGCACTCTGTGCCCAGGCTGCTGGGATGTGTGAGCAGTATCTCCACCGGCCTGTGGTGACAACCCCTGGTTTAGTGGGGATGGTTGAGGAGGCTGGGCCCCACTCCTGGCTGGGCTCCAGAAGCAGAGCCCAGAGACATGTGGTGGCATGACTCTGTTCTGGGACCTGGGCCAGCTCTGCAAGGGAATCCACCCCTAGGTAAGTCCCCAGAGCCCCTCTGGCACAGTGAGCTGGACCCAGGGGTGTGGTTGGTGGCAGAGGCCAGTATCATCATCCACTGACTGTAACCAGATTTCTCCCCTGGACCTGGACACGCAGAACCTAGACCTGAGCCTTGGCACCACTGGGAAGCACAAGAGAAGGAAGACTTCTTGGTGGAGGCATCTTGGATGAGACAGGTTGTCCAGGGAAATAGTGAGTGTCCCATCACTGGAAGGGTGCTTCTACTTGGCTTTCATTTTTTGGGAATCCAGAGTAACCTTTCTCAAAGTATGTTCCATGGAACACTGGTCCTAATGGATCAGTAGCAAAAGGGTTCCATGATGAAATAAGTTTGGGAAATCCTGGATATCTATCTTCATTCTCCTCTTTAGCATGTTAAAGGCTCTGAGAATTCCTGCAATGGAATAACTTTACTGTAATATTTAGGGCATTTCCCAAACTTAAAAGGCCATGATAAATGAATTTTTTTTTCTCACAGTCCAATGATTTTACACACTTGGTACTCTGTGGGGAATATTTATGGGCAAGTGGCCCTAAACTTATAAACTTTAAATTCTGGTCTTCTTTGTGGCTCAGATGGTAAAGAATCTACATGCAATGTGGGAGAACCAGGTTCGATCCCCGGAGAAGGAAATGGCCACCCAATCCACTATTTTTGTCTGGAGAATTCCATGGACAGAGGAGCCTGGTAGGTTATAGTCCACAGGGTTGCAAAGAGTTGGACGTGACTGAGCGACTAACACTTACACTTGCCCTCTTTTCGATTTTCTCATGTGCATATCATGGTGGAGGCAGGGATTGGACTGTGGTCTCTAGGGTCACTTCCAACTCAGTAATTTTTTCATGAGGCCGAAGGAACTTTAAACAGCAGGAGGGGAGAGAGGTGCAAAGGGCAGGTGTAGATAACCAAAGTCTCTTGTCTGTGAAGCTGAGATCCTGCTCTCTAAGAAGGATGTGGACTCTGGGTCCTCAGGAGAGAGGTGCCCTGTTGTCCTGTCCACTGCACTGCCAGAACCTGGCATAGGCTGCTCTGGGGTGGAGGTGGCTGGGAGGGGAGATGGCTGGAGACTGTCGTGGGAAGTGGGAGGGACATATTTAGCCTTGGCCCCTCTCCAGTCCCCTCAGCCAGCTTAGGACTCCCAGGTCCAGCCAGCCTGACACCCTAGGGAACTAACCAGGGCCCAAATGTATCTCCTTTGTACCTTCAGGTCCCAGGGGCAGGGCAGGCAAGGACAGTGGGAGGCAGGACCCTCCAGCACCACCGTCTTCCCGAAGAATGGTCCAGATCATGCTGCTGCTGCTGCTAAGTCACTTCAGTCATGTCCAACTGTGTGCAACCCCAAAGACAGGAGCCCACCAGGCTCCCCTGTCCCTGGGATTCTCCAGGCAAGAATACTGGAGCGAGTTGCCATTTCCTTCTCCAATGCATGAAAGTGAAAAGTGAAAGTAAAGTCGCTCAGTCGTGTCCAACTCTTAGCGACCCCATGGACTGCAGCCTACCAGGCTTCTCCGTCCATGGGATTTTCCAGGCAAGAGTACTGGAGTGGGTTGCCATTGCCTTCTCCAGGTCCAGATCATGAGCGCTAGACAAACCTGGGCCGGATCCTGGCTCTGTTCCCATGAACTTTGACCTTGGGCAGGTCAAATGAGATGATAACATTTCAGCATCTTAGGTTCCTCACCTGTTATGTAAGGAGAGCTGGTGCCTAACCTGGGGGTGGGGGTGGGGTGGGGCTGTGAGGGCTAAGCAGGGTAACATGTGTAACTTGAAGGGCCTGACGCTGGCCGGCATCACCTCTGCCTACTGTGTGCCTAGAATACTGCCATCGGGCTCCACTTTGTCCTGACTGGTTCTCTGTTAAGATCTGAGACACCCTGGTCTCATCATCAGGAGGGGTGATCGTGGCGGGAGACAGCATGAGAGCTCTGGGCTCTGGGGGTCGGGGAGAAGGGTATGGGGAGGGCAGGAGAGCACCACGGATACAGAGCTAGTGCTCGGAGATTTATCTCCAGCTCAACACCACAGGGACCCAGGCAGCAGTGAGTAAGATCTGGCCATGGGAGCCTGTGATCAAGCAGGCAGTGAAAACCTATACTGTGGAGGCCTAGGCAACAAGGCAAGCTTCTTAGGGGGTGTGTGTGTGTGTGTGTGTGTGTGTGTGTGTGTTTGCATGCATGCTAAGCAGAGACAAGCAGGGTTGAGAGACACAGCACAGAGACACACCATATGACCGAGGGGATGATGAAAGGGCCAGGGACACTTGCAGAGGATCAGGGTTCAGTGAATGCCAGTTAGAAATTGGCCACAAATTCACCAAAGCCAGCCTCCCTCCAGGGCATCAGAACAAGGTGCTGGTGCAAAGGGGTTCACTGTCAGGAGCCAGGATCCCTGCAGGAGACAGAAGCCTCTGCTCTGAGATGGAGTCACACCTGGATTCCAGCTCTGGCCCTGAGGGGTCCTGGGCACCTCCCTTCCCTCTCTGGGGCTCTGTGTCCTCAGCATTGTCTCTGTGTGTGCGTTTCTGGGATTGGAATGGAAACGACCAAGGCTCCTCCCAGTTCCTGTGGTCTGTGACTGGCAGCAGGATGCGGCTTCGGGTGGTAAATTCCTCCCCAGGGAGAGATCCTGTTGATTCTCCCTCCTTCCCAGATGCTCTTTACTGGGGTGGGGATGCCCATTTCCAGCTGCCATAATTGTTGATTGCTAATAGCATATTGAAAAGCAGAGATATTACTTTGCCAACAAAGGTCTGTCTAGTCAAGGCTATGGTTTTTCCAGTGGTCATGTATGGATGTGAGAGTTGGACTGTGAAGGAAGCTGAGTGCCGAAGAATTGATGCTTTTGAACTGTGGTGTTGGATAAGACTCTTGAGAGTCCCTTGGACTGCAAGGAGATCCAACCAGTCCATCCTAAAGGAGATCAGTCCTGGGTGTTCATTGGAAGGACTGATGCTGAAGCTGAAACTCCAATATTTTGGGCACCTCATGCAAAGAGTTGACTCATTGGAAAAGACCCTGATGCTGGGAGGGATTGGGGGCAGGAGAAGAAGGGGACGACAGAGGATGAGATGGCTGGATGGCATCACCAACTCGATGGACGTGAGTCTGAGTGAACTCCGGGAGTTGGTGATAGACAGGGAGGCCTGGCGTGCTGTGATTCATGGGGTCGCAAAGAGTCGGACAAGACTGAGTGACTGAACTGAACTGAAGGGCTCACAGCTGCCCCCTTTAAATTTTAAGGTTAAGTGACACTCCAGGGACTTCTAAAACCACTTCTAAAAACCACTGGTGGTCCAGCGGTTTAGAATCCACCTTGTAATGCAGGGGATGCAGGTTCGGTCCTTGGTTGGGGAACTAGGTTCCTACATATTTTGGAGCAACTAAGGCTGCATGTCTGGAGTCCATGTGCCCTAACTACTGAGCTCATCTACCACAACTATAAAGTCCACGCACCACAGTGAACAATCCCGTATGACATGACGAACACCCAACACAGTCAAAAAAGTAAATACAGATATACATATGCATACACACACACACACACACACACACACACACACACACATGTATAGGGGCTTCCCAAGTGGTTCAGTAGTAAAGAACCTGCCTGCCAATGCAGGAGACACAAGAGACTCGGGTTTGATTCCTGGGTCAGGAAGATCCCCTGGAGGAAGAAATGGCAACCTCCTCTCCAGTGTTCTTGCCTGGAGAATCCCATGGACAGAGCTTTAGTACATGGGGCCGCAAACAGTCAGATACAACTGAGCCAGTAGACAACAACAATTATATATGTATATAATATTAAGAATCTTTTATATATAATCTTTATATATATATATAAAATATTCTTAATCACACACACAAAGACATTCCCTCCCCCAGCCCTGCAGCCAGACTGGCTGGCATGGGGTAGAAAAGGCCTACCCCCTGGCCTGATGGTGAGACCCAGTCTGTGCTTCTGAATCGACCCCAGCGGGATCCGCTGAAACCACCTCTGTCCTTGGCTTATTTCCCCTGCCCTGTCCTTCTTCCCCTGCTCTTCTCCTGAGATTCATTTCAGTTCAGTTCAGTCGCTTAGTCATGTCCAACTCTTTGCGACCCCATGGACTGCAGCACGCCAGGCCTCCCTGTCCATCACCAACCCCTGGAGTTTTCTTGAACTCCTGAGACTACTCCCTCATAAGCCAGTTATGCCAAATCCTCGTCTCAGGCTCCACTTGTAGATAACCTGATGGGAGACCCTCTTTCCTTGTTTACACTGTGGGGTCCACTTACCTGGCCCGGGACCTCTGCTCTGAGCTCCAGCCAGGTTGTGCCCTCTGGATCTGCCCCAGTCCCACGGAGACAGCGCCAGAAGATCGGAACATCTTTACAACGTTAGACTTTGGATATTTTCTGTCCTGGCCCCACCTCCTGCTTCATGGCCCAGATGAGCTGTCAAGTCCTTCCCATCCCCCAGACCCACGCAAGTGAAGCTCTCAGCAACTTCCACATGTCTTTCCTTATAGTTGCAAATTTCCTTTGGAAAGTAAAATGTTGACAATTGTGCAGGTCAGAAGACTTTTTTAAAAGTCTTTTTAAAAAGTATTTATTAATTAATTTGGCTGCCCTGGGTCTTAGTTGCAATATGGGGAATCTAGTTGCAGCATGTGGGATCTAGTTCTCTGACCAGGGATGGAACCCAGGGACCCTGCATTGGGAGTGTGGAGTCTTAGTCACTGGACAACCAGAGACATCCCTAAAAGACTTTTTAATTCTGGAAAATTTCAATAATTCACAAAGTAGAGAGAATGGCCCTGTCAATTCCCATGACAATTGTCAGCTCTCTGAATCTTCTTTCTCTATTCCCACTCCTTCCCAGTGGTAAACAAAGCTCAGATATCCTTCCGTTTTATTTGGAAATATTTTTGGCATGTGTGCGTGCTAAATCACACAGAGAAGTGATGCAGAGCCAAGTGGCCACCCTGGATCATTGAGTCACTTCAGTCATGTCTAACTCTTTGTGACCCCAAGGACAGTTGCCCTTTAGGCTTCTCTGTCCATGAGAATTCTCCAGGGAAGAATACTGGAATGGGTTGCCATTTCCTCCACCAGGGGCTCTCCCTGACCCAGGGATTGAATCTCCATCTCTTGCATTGCAGTCAGATTCTTTACCACTGAGCCACTGGGAAGCCTCAAACATTTTAGTATTTAAAATATAGTGAAAGTCACTCAGTTGTGTCCAACTCTTTGCGATCCCATGGACTGTATAGTCCATGCAATTCTCCAGGCCAGAATACTGGAGCGGGTACCTGTTACCTTCTCCAGGGGATCTTCCCAATCCAGGGATCGAATCCAGGTCTCCCACATTACAGGCGGATTCTTTACCAGCTGAGCCACTGGGGAAGCCCATTTAAAAGATAAGTACTCTAAAAATAAGTATGACCACATGTCACAACTGAAAAGTTAAAACCGGTGAAGACCTGCTGCTGCAAGGGGCCTGTTTCTGGGCGATGAGCTTGCCCTGCAGCCGTGCAGAGCTCTGTGCTAGGTTAGATGGCAGCCCTCTTGGAGGAAAAGTTCAACACCGGAAGGCAGGAAAACCTCTTTTTCTCCCAGTTCTTGCTACTTACTGCATATCGAATATCTACTCAGTGTTCAAAGTTCTCTGACTGTCTCATCAACATCTTGTGACCTTTGATTTGCTTGACTCAGGATCCAGACACATAAGTTGCATTAGGCTGGAGGGTGGAGCTGTCTCACTCTGCCTGGCACCCCGTCCGCATGCTGCCCCAGCTTGGTGGCCGCATTCTGGGAGGTGAGCAGACTCTTGACCAGGTGGTTGTGGTGAAGGAGGTACGGGCGGGCTTTGACCGTCCTCAGCTCCCTTCTTTTAGTGTCAGTTGCTTCAGTCATGTCTGACTCTTTGTGACCCCATGGACTGTAGCCCTCTGGGCTTCTCTGTCCGTGGGATTTCCCAGGCAAGAATACTGATTCTGGAGTGGGTTGCCACTTCCTTCTCCAGGGGATCTTCCCAACCCAGGGATAGAACCTGGGTCTCCTGTATTGCAGCAGATTCTTTACCGTCTGAACCACCAGGGAAGCCTTAGTTGACCACTCTCAGCTCCCACCCTAGGCTCCTCTTTTTCCCTCTGGCTTCTCTCTCTGTGCTGTTAATGCCAGGTGGGAGTGGGGGTCGGGGCAGAGAAGTGATGCAGAGCCAAGTGGCACCCTGGATAGTCACCTACACTACACTTGCTGACTTCAGAGCTGACTCTGGGCCCCAGACTGCCTGAGTTCAAATCTCTCTTCTGTTACCGAGTCCAATATCTCTCTGCTCACTGTGACAGGCCAATGAATCTGAGAAATGAGGGGTTGAGGCAAGGAAGAAACTTTATTCAGAAAGCCAACAGTCTGAGAAGATGGTAGGCTAACTCACCTAGCTAGATAGTAGGTAGACTCAAAATAACCATCTAATTGGGGTCTGGATGCCAGGTTCTTTTATAGATCAGATGCGCCCACTCAACACGCACAACTTTAGTTCATGGGATGAAGTTTTTCCAGAACCTGTGGCTTTTCACTGGGCTAGAGGCTTCTGCTTCACCACTTTTACTTACGTACAACATATAACACACACACACACACAAAAACCTCACACCCTTATTTATTAACTGATCCACTCATTTATAAAACATTTAACAAGCACTTGCCACCGGCCAGGCACTGTGCCATGTGCTAGGGGGCCAGGGCTGAACAAGACACTGCCGTCTTTGAGGAGCTGGGAGGTTGTGGTCCATAGAATAATGGCCCCGAAGATGTCCACGCCTCGATCGCTGGAACCTGTGAATATGTCACCTACCACAGTAAAAGGGATTTGCAGAGGGATTAAGTTAAGGGCCTTGAGAAGGGGTGGTTATCCTGGCTTGTCTGGTGGGTCCCATGTAATCACAGGTGTGTGTGCTAAGTTGCTTCAGTGGTGTCTGATTGTCAGTCTTTGCAATCCTTTGGACTGTAGCCCAGCACGCTCCTCTGTCCTTGGGGATTATCCAGGCAAGAATACTGGAGTAGGTTGCCATTTCCTCCTCCAGGGGATCTTCCCCAACCCAGGGATCGAACCTGCATCTCTTATGTCTCCTGCCCTGGAGGCAGGTTCTTTACCAATAACACTATCTGGGAAGCCCTTGTATCCCAAGGGTCCTTATAAGAGGGATACAAGAGAATCAGGGTCAGTGAGAAAGATTGGCAGGGCTATGCTGCTGGCTTTAAAGATGGAGGAGGGGGTCAGAAGCCAAGGAATGTGTCAGCCCCTCAAGGCTAGAAAATGAGAGAAAATGAATTCCTCTCCAGAGTCTCCCCAAGAAATTCAGCCCTACCAGTAGACTAGCAGACTTCCTGACCTCCAGGAAGTGGGAAAGTATTAGTTGCTCAGTTGTGTCCGACTCTTTGTGACCTCATGGACTGTAGCCCATCAGGCTTCTCTGTCCATGGGATTCTCCAGGCAAGAATACTGGTGTGGGTTGCCATTCCCTTCTCTAGAGGATCTTCCGGACCCAGGATTTGAACCCGAGTCTCCTGCATTACAGGCCCTGTGCTGGGCTCTCAGCACACCTGCATATCTCGGGTCCTGTCCTTGCCCCTCCGGACTATCATCTGTCTCCCTGATCGTCTTCACCATTGCATTCTATCAGTTTCCTGTCCACTATAGTAATTGGTCCCAGCAGTGATAGGAACCTGATGGGATGCAGTGGTGATGATGACCAGGGAGACAGGTGATAGTCTGGAGGGTGGGGATGGGACCCTAGATATGCAGGTGTGCTGAGAGCCCAGGATGAGCCAGTAAGGCTTCCTGGAGGAAGTGGTGTCTACACCGAGGTCTTAAGGAGGGTTGAAGCTAAGTGGGACAAATAGGAGAGTGGGGGGCAGGCAGGGAACAGAGGGGTGTCACAGAAGTTCAGTATGGCTGCTGGGTGAAGTGTAAGAGGCAGGCAGAGTCAAGGCTGCAGAAGTGAGTGAGCTGGTTCTATAAACCTTCCAAGAGCATCTTAGACTTTAGCCTGAGGGTGAGGAGAGCTCCTACTGACTTTCAGTTCAGTTCAGCTCAGTCGCTCAGTCGTGTCCGACTCTTTGCGACCCCATGAATCGCAGCACACCAGGCCTCCCTGTCCATCACCAACTCCCAGAGTTCACCCAGACTCACGTCCATCGAGTCAGTGATGCCTTCCAGCCATCTCATCTTCTGTCGTCCCCTTCTCCTTCTGCCCCCAATCCCTCCCAGCATCAGAGTCTTTTCCAATGAGTCAACTCTTCGCATGACGTGGCCAAAGTACTGGAGTTTTAGGCAAAGCAATAACGCTTTTGTATTTAAAATCTCTCGGGCTGTATCTAGTTCAGATATGGGCTGACCTAGCTTGGGTCTGAGGACAGAAGTTAGGGTTCTGATGCCACGATGCAGGTGAAAGATAATGGTGGTTCACAGGTACTGGGAAGGAAGATGGATGGGGACTGAGTTGAGAAAGCTAGAACAATGAGAATCAGTGGGACACGGTTACACTTGGGGCTGAGGCAGAGCAGAAACTAAGAATGATTCTCACATTTTGTCTTGGGAAGCCGCCAAGTCTGTAGCAACATTGATTGATAAATGATGTGAGTTTCACTGCAGTGGAAAGTGAAAATAGATGCTGAAGCTCTCAGAGAAGAGCTCTGGGTAGAAGACAGGGATTTGGGAATGGTCAGGATGGGGATAGATGAGATCAGGGATTTTGCTGATGTCTGTCATCCTCAGAGCCTGGATACACAGCCAATAAGCACCTACTGAATAAACCATGAAATGAAGTGAGAGCAGTGGATAAGATCACCCAGGGGATGTGTAGAGTTCATAGAGATGAGTCCAGTGCATAGAGGAGAACATGTGCATAGAGGAGTCCATAGTACCCCATGGACTACAGCCAGCCAGGGCCCTCTATCCATGGAATTCTCCCGGCAAGAATACTGGAGTGGATAGCTGTTCCCTTCTCCAGGGGATCTTCTTGATCCGGAAAGATTTTTAATGAACATATCACGATTTGCTTACCTATTCTATTGTGGATGAACATTTGAGATGTTTCAAGTTTTTGCCTTTTATGAGTAGAGCTGTCATAACAAACTCGTGTATATGTCTGGTTTGATAGATATATTCACTCACTTCTGTTGGGTGTACATCTGACAACAGAATTGTTAGGTTATACTGTATGCTTTAACATATCCTGTGAAACATTTTTTTCCCCCAAAGTGGCGGCATCAAAACATACTCCCACCAGCAATCTATAAGATGAGCTCCCCAAATTCATCAACATCTGAGTAGTCAGTCTTTTAAAATTTCAGCAATTTTGGCACGTTGGGCTAGCTCTTTGTGGTTTTTGCTTTGTATTTTTCCAGTGGCTAAAGATGTTGAACACACTTATTGGTCATTCTGAGATCTTTTTCTGCAGAGTGCCTGTGCAGGTTCCTTGTCCATTTTAAATTAAGTTGCCTCCTTTTTTCTTATTTAATTTTAGGAGCTATTTACATATTTTGTATTCAAGTCCTCTGTCAGATATCATGTGTTTTAAAATCTCTTTTCATGCTGTAGAGCACTTTCATACTTATTTTTTAATAAATAGAAGTTCTTAATTTTATTAAACACTAATTTCTAAATCTTTTCTTTTATGATTAGTTTTGTGTGTGTGTGTGTCCAATTTGAAAAATCCTTGCTTATCCCAAAGTACTGAAGATAGTTTCTTCTTTTTTTTTTTTTTAAAGAAACTCCTTTTATGTTGTAAAATTTAGGTCTATGACCCATCTTGACTTAATTTTTATGTATGGTATGTGATGTAGGAATTGTGTTTCATTTTTTCCCTATAACCAAATCCAATTGCTTCAGCATAATTTATTGAAAAGAATCTTTGTCCACTGAGTTGCAGTGGAGCCTCTGTCATAAATCAAGTGAACTATATAGGTGAGGGTCTGTTTCTGAACTCCATTGATCTAATTGTCTAGTCACTAAAAACTATGCTGTCTTGGTTATTATTGCATTATAGTAAGTTTTGAAATCTAATAATTTAAGTCCTCCAACTTTGTTTTCTTTACGGTTTTCTTGAATATTTTAGATCCTTATGAATATTTTAGAATTTCCTTATGAACTTTAGAATTAGCTTGTCAATTTCTCCCCAAATAAATCTATTGGAATTTTGAATGGGAATGTATGAGGTCTACAGGAAAATTTGGAGATAAATGGCATTTTAACAAAATTTTGAGCTTTCCAATCCGTGAACATAGTATGGCTCTTCATTTATTTAGATCATCATTAATGTCTCTTTAGTAGTTTTCAGAATTCTTCTGCTTCGTTGGTAATTATGTCTCCAGCTCCCATTTCCTCTCAGTGGCAGAACTTAATATTGCCGGTTAAGGTAACTCAGTCACTTCCCCTGGCTTCCAGTCCAGAAGCATGATCTTCCTTGCTGGTTTTGCATGGTGGCCACTGTCTCCACTCTTACTTACTGTTATGCTTCAGTCTCATACAACCCACATTGCATGTCAGCGCTCTTAGCCTTTTGTGTTTTCCCCTGGGGGACACGGGAAGCTTTTTGATGCTTTTATTCATACCCACATGGGAGTGTAGGGCTCCATGTCATGTCACCAGGCACACCCTTGGCCATCTCAAGTCCACATTCTGGCTCCATGCTGTCTGGACATGGGGCATCTCTAGGGGCCTTGCCGTCTCCTCATGTTATGGCCTGGGATGTGAAGAAGCATCAGTTCTTTGATTCCTCCTAATTGATCTGTGGGTTTTGGCTGTCTCTGTGGAACTTAGTTAACAGGGCACAGAGATGGTAAAATCCCAGCCTGGGGCTAAGCCTTCTCTTCCTCCTCTTTCTCCCTCCTCTCTCCAAACATCTCCCCTCAATTCAGAAAAGTCTCTAATCTCCTCTATGTGTGGCAGGAAAACCATTCTTAAATATACCAACACATTTCTCCCAACTTTATAGTGTGGGGTCTTCAACTCTCAGCTCTATGTCCTCAAGTTCTGCTCTTGATTTTGAAGCCAAATTCTGTTGTGATCCCCACCCAACTCTGCACATGCATGACCCCAGGATGGAGGGACTCCTTAAAAGGGGGCCCTTCTTACCCCACTGTCATCTCCACTCTGTGACTCATTATCACTTAGCCACCTAGCTGACTACTTCCTCTGGGAAGACCTCATGGAAGAAGAAACATTAAAATAGGGTTTTGAAGACGGAGCAGAAGTTTGTTAAATGAAGAAGCGGGGTGCTGAGAAATGCAGTCCTGCCCCAGTCTCTGGGATGAAGAAACAGGAGGAGGGAGGGGAAGGAGTTTGTGGAATGCACTTGGGTTTGGACTCTGGGGAGCCGTATGGTAAGAGCACAGACCCTGAGGTCAGATGAAGCTGGGTTCAGATTCTGGCACTGACTTTTACTAGCTTGGTGGCCCCATGCACATGATTTAACCTCTTCAGTTTCCCTGTCTTCAGTGGTAGAGTGGGGACATGAATGCCTGCTTAGTTAGGCTCAGGTGGGGACAGAACAAGGGTAAGGATCACACCACACAGAGCCCAGCCTCCAGAGATGCCCTTTTGCTGTGACGGTAAGACAATTCCCCAGGTCTCCTGATCAATATGGGACAACCCTTTAAAGCCCCCAAAGTTAAAAGCAAAACAAAACAGTCATTGCTATGAGACCAGATCAAGTTGTAAGCACAGTTTATTTCCCTCTGTGGTATGAGAGACAAGCCACCTGCCAGGGCCTCTAAATACCAGGTGGAACTGTCCCCTTGGCCTGGAGACCCAGCCCAACTCAACATACCTTCAGAGGTGGCTTTCTCCTCAGGCTGCGGGTGGCGGGTGAGAGAGGGAGCACTGAGAGGCCAGGGGAGGTCCTGAGCCTCCCAGGGGAGGGGGCCCCCACAGCTGCCGCCTGCGGATGCTGACCAGGGTGCCATGGGCTGGTCTCAGGCCTCCCTTGCAACCTCTCCAGCCCTGGAGGGTGTGCAGGGCTGAGGCAATAGGGCCTCCAAACAGTTCTGCAGGCAGTTGGGGTCAGAGGACATGCCTGACTTAGACTTTAGACTTCTGGGAGCCCATGGGGAGCTTTAAGTGTCTTAAATGTCATCTGGTTCAACACTTTCTTTTCTGGGCGGGAAAACTGAGGCCTGGCAGCAGATTATAGAGCTGGTCCTGGGGCCTGGTGACCAGAGGCCAAGCCACCACCGTTTGGCTCTGTGACCTCTGCAGCTGGACTCAGTTCTTCCTTCTGGAGGATTCTGGGCTCTCTGAGCTTAATGACTGTCCCAAGGCCTGAGGGCCAGGGCGGCCCTTAAACCCGTGTCCCAGCGAAGCCAGGGTTTCCAAAATGCGTAGAGAGAAATCCAGGGCGGTATCAGGAGGCATTTTCTGATGAAGGGCGGGGCCCAGGGAGCAGAGGGACACATACCCTTGACATCAACTAGCTTTTTTAGGAAATAAACCACTGAGGGAAATGTGTGGGACAGACATCCCCAGGGACTCCACTCGGTACCACAACATGAGAGGACTGGGGCGGCGGGCTGCCACCAGATAAACAAGGCGAGGGTGGGGAGAGGCTCGGCCCGGCATGGCGGGGTGGGGCGGGTGGAGGAATGTGGGGAGGGGGGAAAGGGGACGGGGGAAAGTGAGGGAGGCTGGGCTCCAACCCCCGGAGCGACCGTCTACTCTGAAGATTCCTTGGGTATATATGCCACATTATCGTAGGCGGGGGGAGGAGAGGCTGCGGGGCTGGGGATGTTGAAGTCTGTGCTGAAGGCATTCGGCAGGAAAATCACAGGCTGCAAAGCAAAAGAGAACAAACACCAGCAATCCTGGTGGCTCCGGCGCCTTCAGGGAGCTGTTGCAATAGTGCCCTCTTGTGGGTATTGTGAGAACAGCGCCCTAGTAGTGAACGCTCCAAGGATGAATTGGCCCCACTCATCAGTTCAACTAAATTTCCAAAAAGTATTTGCTGAGGTCAACTATCATCTGGGCATTGGAGGTACAGCAGCGAAACCCCCAGGAGTCTCATTTCTCTAGGAACTAAGGTTCTGGATTTCTTTGTCTCTGGACAGCCCTACACTGGTTCAAGGCTTGGATACCACAGTGCCGGCATCCCTGCAGCCTCTTTGTGGCGGCTTCCCTGCCTCCAACCCCTACCTCTCTACCCCGCTCCCTGCCCCCACAGTGGGCAAACCCTCTAGATTGATTTCCCTGAGCCCCACTCTACTCACCCTCCTCTCTGAGCGTACAGGCCTCTGCTCAGACTTTCAACAGCTCCACACCTCGTTTTGCACAAACCCACCTCCCAAGGGGGACCCCCACCCCGCCCCCACCCGCACTATGGCCTGCATGTTTGTTTCCGCGGAGGCTGACATCCAACTGGTTCCCTTGTTACGGAGGCCCTTCCTCCATCCCCTCTCTGTCTACACTGTCCTCCAGTTTGGGGAAGACGGCGGTCCATGCCCACCCGAGTCGTGCTGCCCTTCCTGATGCCCACTTTTCTTGACCCGTGAACTTCTGGAGGGTCCCAATCATCCCCGACGGCGATCTCCCTCGTCCCCAGAGCCCGCCTTCCAGGGCTCCGCGTCCAGGCGCAAAGAGCAGCAGGTCCCTTGATGCTGGCGCGCCCCCGTGGCCAACCAAGAGGAAAACCTTCCCGCGGAAACGCCTCTGAGTTCCCGGATGTATGAGTGGGGCGCTCTTTGCAGGGCTGGGGCGGGGGGCGGGGCGCGGTGTGAGGCACTCACCGCGTGAGCTTGGGCGCGAGTGGCTTGGCACCCAAAGTGGGTGGCAATGACTGCAATGAAGAACTCCAGTATGGTGAAGATGGTAAGCACGGCCAAATAGCCCCTGCCCACATCCTGGGGACCAAAACCCACAGTCAAGGCCAGTCGAGAATTCTAGAACAGAGGAAAGGGGGCCCAGAGCAGCGAGTATAACGTGCCCCAGATCATACAGTCAGCTGATGACAGAGCTGGAGCGGGTCCCCCTGCTGCGTGACACGTACTCTCCCTTGAACACAGGTACTCTCCCTTGAACTCAAGATTGCTTCTCCGCGACCCGCCCCCTCCCCCCAACTACGCCCACCCTTGACGTAGGGTCCTGGGGTCCATATACACCTGGGGGTCTCTTGGGATTGGCAGGCTCTGCTGATGCCCAGGGCCCTACAACATCCCTTCCCCCCACCCGTGCCTCCTCCTGGATGTGGCTGTTGCTCTTCTTCAAGTTTTCCCACTCCTGGGGACGTCGGACAACACACCCAGTTAGTGACACCAAAATCCATGAGTAGAATGGCCGTCCCTGCAAAGGCCGCCATGGCGCTGAGAATGTTGGTCCCCAGACTGCTCCTCACCTGCAGGGGAAGAGATGGAGGGGAAGGAGGGGAGAGGGGAGGCGGGAGGAGGAGGAGGGACAGGAGGCCACAGCTCTGCCCCCGGAGCCTCCCACAGCAGGTCCTCACACCCATGCCCATACCTGCGTCCTCCTTGACCTCCTTTCCTCCTGTCCTTCCCCGGGGACCTCAGGCGAATGGCCCTGTTGACCACCCCACCCCCCCTTACCTTGCATCCTCTTCTTGGAAGCTGCTGGAAAAGGGGCTCGACCTCCTTCCTGGCCTCCCTAAGTGGGGCCTGCAGAGGCTCCTTGCCCACCCATTACTATGCTCCACCCCTCAGGCCGAGCATCCTGAAGGTGCAGCTACCCAACAGGCAGGGATCGGGGGAGGCCCTCTGCTATGGACACTGAGGTTGGGAGAGGTGTTGGGGTCAGTTCCACGTGGGCCCAGGCAGGGGCTGGCAGAGCAAGCACTGCAGATGCCTGCGGGGCACCAGTTAGGGGAGACGCAGGGGCTGTGAGCCTGAGGTCTGGGGAGCGAAGGTCCAGGCCTCGTCCTCATCCGGAGGCTCTGGACTTGGGACAAGTGGACCCCTGGGTGGTCCAAGCGATGGCTCAGGGGTCACCCTCCCCATGCTGCTGGAATCTGATGCTCTTTTGACCCACTAGCTGAAGCCTTCTGGTTAAACAGCCCTAGCCTTAAAGTGGGGACCACTCATGGGTGGGCTGGGGACTGCAGGATTTGCTCAGGTTCAAAGACCCCAACTCCTCTCTTTTTGGATGACAGGGAGGAGGTCGTTGAGGTCAGAGCAGCCTTACACATAATCAATTAACTGATGATAATCCTGCAAACTTCTGGTGCCTGCCAGACACTGTCCAAGGTGCTGTGAGCACGGGGCAGAGTAAATCAGCCCTCTCTCCCCGCCCCCGTCCAGACTTTACAGCCTGGGGGCGGCGGGGTATAGGTTTGATCTGAGGGTTCCCTGTGTCCAGTCCTGTCCTATTACAATCCATTCTCCACCCAGCAGCTCTCAGGAGTGTAAACAGAGCACTGATTCTCCTGCTCCCTGGTGGCTCAGACAGTAAAAGATCTGCCTGTAATGCAGGAGACCCAGCTTTAATTCCTAGGTGAGGTAGATCCCCCTGGAGAAGAGAATGGCAACCCACTCCAGTATTCTTGCCTGGAGAATTCAATGAACGGAGGAGCCTTGTGGGCTACAGTCCATGAGGTTACAAAGAGTAGGGCACAACTGAGCAACAAACATTTTCACTTCTGCCCAAACCCTGGGCTCCAACCTCAGTGCCCTCCCACTGCCCTTAAACTTGACCCAACCACAAGTGTCTCCCCACCTTTCCCTCTCGGCTTAGTTCCTCCCATTCAGCCCCTGGTTTGCTGTAATCTGAAGTCCTGGCCCCTTCTCATCCTCTAGTCTGGGATACTGGTCTCCAGGCTCCTGTGTGGCTGCTGCCCTCTGAACAATGGCTCAGAGACACCTGCTCAGGGTCTGCAGATTCTCCCAGCTGAGCAGAATCCCTCATATTATCCCTGGGCTTTGTTCAGCACTTTTCACTCTGTAAAGACCTTATCTGTGTTTTTTGTTTTGTTTTAGGTGGGGGTGGGGGGTGTCTTACCAGACATTAGAATGTAAGCTCCATGAGGGCAGGGACTTGACTCTGGTGCGATGCTCAACACTCTCCTATCCAAAGCCTCCATAGCCCCCTGCCCGCCCCCCCCCACCCCCGCAATCACCCGCAGAAGGCATGGAGCTGTCTGAGATGTCGACCCAGTGCATCTCTAACTTCTCTGCACTTCCCTTCCAAGACTTTTGCCCTGGTCAAGTGGAGTCACACATAGTTTCCACGGTGACCCTGCCCACAGTCCCTCCTTGCATCCTCATGCTCTTCCTTCAGGATTTCTCAATCCTACATGCCCACCAAGGCCCAGCTCAGCCATCTCCTGTTCAGGAGGGCTTTTTGCCTCATCCCTTTCTCTGGGCCATGAGCACTTCATCTGTGGACCCTCACTTTCTGCCTCTTAGGGTATTCTGAAAGTGCGTCTTGGTTTTGTCTCTTCTGTAGGTAGGGCAGGGACTGTGTCTGGCTGTCTGGGTGTTGTCCCATGCCTGGCCTCCAGCAGCCCCCTATGGAGTGCTTGCTGAAGGAGCATCTTTGGAGGCAGAGCAGAGTGGAGCTTGACTGTGGCCCCACCCTCACTCCCGGTCTCCCATTCAGACTTACCAGGCAACTGGTGTGGTTCTTCTCGGCTGCCACTGAGAGGGACCCCGAGATGATGAACTGTGTGGGGAAGTGGGTATCCTAGTGAGGCTTCAGCCAGGACACTGGGCAGGGCACACCATGCCTGGCACTGTCAAGGCCATGGGTATCAGGGAGAGGCCAGCAGCCTCCTGGATGCCACCTTCTTGGCCTCCTGGCCAGGCACTTGGGATCGCTCTGTGAGGGTGTCCCATGGTTACTAGGGGCCCCTGTCCAGGGAACTAGGGCCATGGCTTGCAAGATGAATGTTTTCATTGACATTGTGTCATCGATAGGGAAGGCATTGCTCCTTCAGACATTCACTCATCTGACATTTCCTGAGCAGCAGGCATGTGGCAAGATCCTAGCAGAGTTGAATAAGACAGACAAGATCTCTGCCCTCATGAGGCTTCTATTCTAATTTGGGAAGATGGACACTTAGCAAATAAACAATCAAAACGCTTTGAAGTTTGAAGGAAGGAAGCCGGGTAACTACAGGTGTTTAGTGTCCTTAGCCCCTGCCTTCATCTCCTTCATTCCATCCTCTTTTGCGGGGAGCAGGCTAAGCTCTATTCTGGGAGCTTTTCACACACGGGAGTGGGGTCTCAGTCAGGTCATGATTAGGATTTGTGGTTGAGAGTTAGATTTAGGCTCAGGCCCCCACCCAGGAGCAGCTGTGCCCAGGAGAATGTGGTGGAGGGTGAGCCTGGGCACAGCCCCCCGCCCAGATGGCCCAGGCACTCACGCAGGCTCCTCCCCAGAAGGGGACGCCGCCTTCGATGAAGAGCATCCCCACATGGCCGCGGCGGACCATGAGCAGCACGCCGCCAAAGCCCAGGTGGATAAGGCCGATGAGAATCTGGACGGTCTGCGGGGAGCGGACGGCGGCTCAGCCAGGCGGGCGCGGCGGGCTCCACACCGCCCCCTGCCGGCCGCAGGGGACAGCGTGCAGGGCCCTGCAGTCCCGCTTTGAACCTTCAGCAACTCGGAAATCAACTCAGATTCCCTTCTTTTAAGGAGACATCATTATAACAACTGTGAAAGACACGGTATTTTAAGATGGAAAGCCAGTTCCCCACAGCTTTCAGGACCCACCCTTCTGTTTCCATGTCTCCACGGGTTTGCCTTTTGTTCTGACCAGGTCTCAAGCATACTGTGTTGCTACTTGGTTTCTTAGCCCTCGTGTCAATGGCTCATCATTCCCTGCGCTGACTGCCTCACCGCTTCCTTCCTTGTGCCCTGCAGCCTGCGCAAATATCTCCTTGGGTGTTTTTCTCATTGGAGTGTCATTGGTGCATCCCAGTCACGTGCAGGAGCGTGCTGGACTCAGGACTTAGGTTTTATATTGATTAATCAATTAATTAAAGGAGTGGTTTCCCAGCACCCCACTGATTCATTCTCAGAAGCGGGATGGTTTTCCCAAGGATGAGAGCAATGTGGGCTTCTGGATCATGCTGCCACGTTTCTTTCTAAGTGGGTTGTTTGGTTTTTTTTTCCCTGTTTTTTTGTTTGTTTTAAAGTATTTATTTATTTGGCTGCTTTGAGTCTTGGTTGAGGCATGCAGGATCCTTCATCACGCAGCATGGATTCTGTAGTTGGAGCATGCAGGCTGCAAAGCGCACAAGCCTCAGTCATTGTGGCAGGCAGGCTGTGGGATCTTACTTCCCCGACCAGGAATTGATCCCTTGTCCACTTGCCTTACAAGGCAGATTCTTAACCACTGGACCACCAGGGAAGTCCCTGTTTTCCGAATGGTTCTGGTAACAACTGAATCTGAGTGGAAAGGGACATTGACGGCTGCTGAACTCAGCCTCTGTCTAATCCAGGTGGTGGTGGTGGTTCAGTCACTAAGTCGTATCCAACTCTTGTGACCCCATGTACTATAGCCCGCCAGGCTCCTCTGTCCATGGAATTCTCCAGGCAAGAATACTGGAGTGGGTTGCCATTTCCTTCTCCAGGGGATCTTCCCAACCCAGGAATCAAACCTGGGTCTCCTGCATTACAGGCATATTCTTCACCGACGGAGCTACAAGGGAAGATCCTAATCCAGGAACCCTATCCATCTCCTGACTTCTAAATGGACTCCCTTAGTGATGAGGTGCTCACTGTGGTCCATATATGGGCAGTTCAGGCTGTAGAATCTATCTTAGGATCATGTGCTATATATAGGTATGTCTTCCTAACACAAGAGCCAAGCATTTGTACATTTAAAGGCGTGACCCCTGGAATCCTCTCTTTCCTTCTCTCTTCAGTCACATGTCTTCCATCTTCTTTGTGCCCTTTATGGGGCATCACGTCCCAGCTGCCAAGGCTGCTCTCCTCCTCCGGTCCTTCCCCTGCTACTGGATCAACACTGCTACTCCAGTTACTCCTCGTAAGACACCGGCTGCCACTTACCAAATGCTGGTCTGCACTAAGTGATGTGCTGGGTGTTTTACAGACATTATCTCTTTTAACCCTAATGTGATGAGGTAGGTATCCTAAAATTATTATCCTGATTTCAGAAAGGAGGAAGTTGAGGAAAATGAGGTTCAGAGATATTCAGTAATTTGTGCGAGGTCTCCCAGCTAGGAAGTGGAAAACCAACTAACTCTAAAGCCAGTATTCTCCCTGGCTGACACTCCCTAGAACCTATATATAGTTTCTCCTTTTTATATTTTTCAGCAATTTGCATTTGTCTCAGCAAAGCCCTTTGGGGGTCATTGTTTCTCAGAGTCTGGTCTGAGATTTCCAGTCTCCAGCAATGGATCCACCATCTTTGTCCACTGCTTCTAGTCCATTCCTGCCCCAGTGGAGCTGGTGTAGCCTTTAGGCTCCTAAGTTCCAGCATATTCAAGCCCGAGCCTTGGGCCAGCGACTTAGCGTTGATGAGCCTAAGCTCTCTAATCTGTCCATTGGGAACTATGATCCCTGTCTCACAAGTGGTGATAAGACCCTAAGGAGACAATGAGTGCAAATTCCTTGGCCCAGTGTGCACAACTCTCGGGGGCACTCAGTAAATGAGAGTTGTCATCATTGTGGTCATCACCACCATCATCAATTAAACTATGTTTTCATCTTCCACTAGGACAAACTGAGGCCAAGGGACAGGCTGAAGACACTCCGCATGTAATATATAGATAAATATGTGTATCTATCTATCTGTCTATTTACTGTCCCTCCAAGAGATCAATATCTCAAGGCCATCTGAGGTTGGACTGTCAGCTCTGCAGGAGCCAAGAGCTAGCCCTGGCTACCACTTCAGCTTCATCTCATCTCCCTCCTTCCTCTGCTTATTACCTTCCAGCCATGCCCACCTTCTATTTTGTCTTTAAACAAGCCACCTCAGGGCCTCTGCACTTGCTGTTTCCTCTACCTGATGAGCCAGTCTCTGTCCCCTCACTTGGCTGGCTTCAGCCCAGCATCTAGATTATTAGCTACAATGTCATCTCCCCAGACAGAACTCTCTGTCCATCTTTGCTAGTGTTGCCCCTCCCCCATGGTCATTTTTTAACCTCACTGCCTTATTTGGAGTTATCTTAGTCATTTGTTCACTGGTTTACTCTCTGTCAGCTCTGCAGAATGGTCCTTGTCTGCCTGGTGCATGGCTGCATCCTGAAGTCCTCACTAAGCATCTACCAATTGCTGCCCTGGTGGCTGAGACAGTAAAGAATCCACCTGCAATGCAGGAGACCTGGGTTTGATTCCTAGATTGGGAAGATCCCCTGGAAGAGGGCATGGCAACCCACTCCAGTATTCTTGACTGGAGAATCCCCATGGACAGAGGAGCCTGGCAAGCTGCAGTCCATAGGGTCGCAAAGAGTCAGACACGACTGAGCGACTAAGTGTAGCACATTATCTGCAAGGTGCATGAGTGCTCCGTCCTTGCCCAGCACCTATGCCCCAGGTGGTCGGAGAGGCTGTTCTTACCCCCAAAGCCTTGGGCTCTCCGGTCAGGAATGTCTCCCCGGGCCGCAGGTCTGGTGGCTGGTTGACGCGTGGTGTCTGCGCCCCCAGCGGCGGCTCCTCGTACTGCATGATCCCTGGAGGCTGGCACAGGGAGGTGGGCAGGATGGCTGGGGGTGAGCGGAGGACGCTGGCGTTGCTGGGTGGGATGACGACAAACACCCCATTGCTGGAGGGAGCCGTGGACATCGTGCTCAGAGAGCCTGGGAGACAGAGCCTCCAGAAATAATAATGATAGTGATGATGGTTACATATTTGCATAAGAGATTATCAGTTTATCAACAACCTGCCTTTCTACCCCTGTTCACTGCAGTCCCCAGAGGCTGGCACCAAAATCTCTGCTCAGTGAAGAAGGGAAGCTTCCCTCAGGGAAGTAAAGGGATGTCAGAGGTCAAGGTGAAGCAAGGCCAAGGTTTGACCCAGTCTTTTTGACCCTAGAAACCACATTCTCCATCTCTGCTATTATTACATGGAAAGGACCTTTAGGAGGAACATGCATTTAAATTGCCTCCTTTGCCCAGAGAGGGCAAGTGACTTACTCAAGGACACACAGCTAGTGCAAGCCAGAGCTGAGCATCTCTGTACAGGGGACTGGAGCTCACCCACCACTTCCTGTCCCTTAGCCCAGGGCTAATGAGCTTGTGTAAATAATCCCCTTGGGTGATTTCCTGCTGTGGGAGCCTTCCTCTTGGCCACCTAAGCAATCACCATTATCCTAGACAAGCCACGCATGGATTATGGAAACTTTATGCATAGCTGGCCTGAGCAAATGCTTTGGGGAAAACCACCCAACTGTCAGGAGATGGACCAGCAGAAGGATGAACCTACAAGATTATACAATAAAATGAAGAACAGGCGTCCTTCTCATTGGCATTAATTGGTTCAGCACATGACTTTGCAGATAGAAGCTGGGACTTGAATCCTGGCCCCTCTGGGTATCGGGAAACCTGGAGGCAAGATGGCCACCTGCCCCAGCCTCAGTTTCCTTATCTGTAAAGTGGGGATAATAACACTGAGAGATAATCTCATAGGGTTTGGTGTGAACTAAAATAACACACAACCTTGAGAAAAGCCATCCTTCAGAGTCTAACCGTGACTAGGGGTCAGGCACAGGGTCCATGCCCTCAAGGAGCCTTGTGTCTGGTGGGAGGAGCAAGAGAAGCTTGTAATTCAGCCCAACAGATGATGACAGCATTGACTGAGCACCAAGCTCAGGGCTGGGAGTAGGAAGAAGAATTAATAAGGCATGTCCCTTGGGATGGACAGGTGCACACTGCTATATTTAAAATGGATAACCAACAAGGACCTACTATATAGCACAGAGAACTCTGCTCAGCATTGTGTGGCAACCCGGAAGGGAGGAGAGTTTGGGGAGGAGGGATACTTGCATATGTATGGCTGAGTCCCTTTGCTGAGCACCTGAAACTATCACAATACTGTTAATTAATCAGCTATACCCCAATACAGAATAAAAAGTTTAAAAAAAAAGAACGTCCTGTCTTCAGGCTCTGGCAATGTAGAGCAGGGCTCTGCTAGGACAGGGTGCTGGTGGAGGTGGGAACTGATTCCACCTCATTGGTTGTGAGCTCATTCATGTCTTCAGGGAGGACACAGACCTGAAACTCAGGTCCTCAGAGGCGGCTATTCTTCTGCTCTCACCTCCCCACCAATGTTCCTTCCCTTTTCTCTTTCTCTCATCTTCCATCTTTTTCTTTCCCTGCCTACTGGCCTTTTCCCTCTTCACCAGACGTATTCGAGAAGAGTAGGCGACTGCTGAGGATGTGAAAGAGTCCCTGGTCTGGCAGTCCAAGCACATGGGACCAGAGTGAGATGCTGGGAGATGGAGGATCTGGGCTGAAGAAAACCCCTCCTGCCCCAGGAGTCTTTGCTTCTTGAGGTGTGAATAATGAACGTTTAAGTCCTCATCTCATTCTAAGGAAGAGAAAGCATGGATGGTTAGCTCTGCTTAGAGATGCTTCCCTGATGGTTCAGCAGTTAAAGAATCTTCCTGCAATACAGGAGACACAGGGGACACGGGTTCAATCCTGTGTGGGGAAGATCCCCTGGAGAAGGAAATAGCAACTACTCCAGTATTCTTGCCTGAAAAACCCCATGGCCAGGGGATCCTGGTGGGCTTCAGTCCAATGGGTCTCAAAGAGTTGGACATGACAGTGACGAAGCACAGCACAGAGATGAGGAACTAGAGGTTCAGAGAGGGTGACTGTGTCTCCCATGGTCACACAGCACCTCAGTATTGAAGAACTGGGGTAGGTCTGGACTCTGGTCTCCTGGTAGAAGGACTGTTGTATTGATGGGAGGCATTCACTCCTGCGTTCAAGTCCTGCCTTTGTCAGAGTGGGGGATCAATCCTGTACTCCACTCTTTGGAATACTAGTTCTAAAATGCTTGGAATAAAAGTTAATTTAAAATATACAACTATACTCCAATATAAATTAATAAAAAATAAATAAAATACTTGGAGTCCACAGAGGAGTGAATTACCAATCAATGGGGCCTGAGTTTGCCAACTTTCTACTTCCTCATGCAAGTTCATTTAAAGAAATCACTCACGTTCTCACCATCACCTGGAAAGGATATTTAGCACCAGAGAGGGAGGAAGGGCATAATTTTAGAATAAAAGGACAAAACCTTTAGGTGGAACACATTTAACTCAGTGCTGCTTTGCCTGTAGAGTCGTCATTTCATCAGGGACAAGGCTCACTGGTGGCTCAGATGGTAAAGAACCCTCCTTCAACACGGGAGACCCGGGTTTGACCCCTGACTCAGCAAGATCCCCTGGAGAAGGGAATGGCAACCCACTCCAGTATTTTCGCCTGGAGAATTCCATGGACAGAGGAGCCTGGCGGGCTACATTCCATGGGGTCGCAAACAGTCGGACACAACCGAGTGACTAACACTTTCAACGTAGGTGAAAACCGTGCCTGAGACCCATGGCAATTTGGAGAGTATCTGAACACTCTCTGGGGTCCCAAGAAACAGCACCATGACCTACACCCTTCCTGGGCTCTCCGAGGGGGGCCAGAGCGGCCTCAGAAGGGAGCACAAGTGTAATTAACGACATCTTTCCCAAGGTGGGTGGTGAGAAACCTGCTTAAACTGAGACCTCACTCCCCGTTAGATGAAAAGAAAACACCTACAAAAATAGGCTCTCAGCTGATGTCGCGGGTTAAGAGGCAATGAAAGTGTCACAGAGCTCCTGAGACTTGAAATCTCTCTCTACTCACCCCTCTGAAGCTGCCATCAGCACATCAGGCCAGGGACCACCGTTCTGTTGGGTTCCAGGGGCCACCTGGCCCATGCCCCTAAGTATGTGCCACCCAAAAAGAGACTCTATTTTCCTTGTGAATGAATGTGAATGAATCAGTCACCTTGCTGTAAACCCTGATGCACGTGTGTCAGGGACAGGCAGGTGGAAAAGATTCAAAGACATGATCCCCTGTATCCAGGAGCTTACCAGATACCCACCAGGGGAATGGCCGCCTGGGACACAGGAAATACCCAAACATCAACAAGGCATAATATGAGGGGCTGCACAGCCTTCTCAGAGAAGGCAATGGCACCCCACTCCAGTACTCTTGCCTGGAAAATCCCATGGGTAGAGGAGCCTGGTAGGCTTCAGTCCATGGGATCGCTAAAAGTTGAACACGACTGAGCGACTTCATTTTCACTTTTCATTTTCATGCATTGGAGAAGGAAATGGAAACCCACTCCAGTATTCTTGCCTGGAGAATCCCAGGGATGGCGGAGCCTGGTGGGCTGCCGTCTATGGAGTCGCACAGAGTTGGACACGACGGAAGTGACTTAGTAGCAGCAGCAGTAGCACAGCCTTCTGCAGTTTATGGAGTCCTCATGTGTATGGGAACCAAGGACCCTTATAACAGCCCCTGAGGTCAGTGTTAATCAGCCCATTTTGCAGGCCAGTAAACTGAGGGCCAGGGCTTCCCTGGTGGCTCAGTCAGTAAGAATCCACCTGCAATGCAGGAGACCCAGGTTCAATCCCTTTGTCCGGAAGATCCCATGGAGGAGGGCATGGCAACCCACTTCAGTATTCTTGCCTGGATAATCCCATGGACAGAGGAGCCTGGCGAGCTACAGTCCATGGTGTCGCAAGAGTCAGACACAACTTAGTGACTAAGCCATCACCAAACTGAGGGTCAGAAATTGTGCAGTCAAATGGCCCAGGCCATGGGCCTTGAAATTGGACATAATTGTCAGAGATGTTAAAACAAAAGTTTCAGCTGAGTTCAGATACTGGAGTGAGCTGTGCCACAGATGACCCGGTAGAACTTGTCAAAAAGCAGGTGGTCGTGAACCTCCTGGGTGACTTTGCCACCTTTGCCTATATGGCTGGGAATGGAGACTGAGAGTGGATTTTGGAGAGATTATTTAGAGTGATCTGAGTCTAAATACAGGAAGGGAAGTTTTTCTGTTCACCTTGAGACAAAAGGAAGGGGCTGGCTTTATGGACACTTGGAGAAATTGATATGCCGTCCTGCATTTTGGACCTCCTGTGATTCTGAGTTGAGGGAGAGGTTTTGGGGAGAGATACACAGGAGAGAGAACCACGCCCCCCCCCCCCCCCCCAGTGATGAGGGGGCACATCCAGAGACCTGGTAAAACACCTCTGCAGAGAAACCAGCTCAAACACTGCCAGCCTCAAAGGAGGGCGGTGGGTGCTTGCAAGAGCAGCAGCTAGTTCCCCTGTCCCTTCAAATCCTCCCTCTGTCATCTGGCCCTGGAGAAACTGCAGTCAACTAGCTGGGGGGAGGGGAAGCTGGTGGGAAAGCGAGTGGGGGGGTCCTCCAGGTCCTCTTCTCACCTGCCGTGTGCTGGGCTGAGAATCCTGGTGCGCTAAACCTCCTTGTGACCTAACAGATCAGACCCTCCAGTGACCAAATCGGGGCTGTTTGCCTCATGTGAGAGCAGCTAGAAGAGCACAGTGACCATCCCAGTTTCGATCTCACATAGTTGCTGTGAGTTTTAAAAGAAACAGTGCCTGCCTCGCACCCAGCACAGTGCCTGGCATGTAGGGGGCAACCAGTGCTTCTAGTCTCTGTTGCTGGTAACATCCGTATGAAGTAGGTACTATTACCATTTTGCCAATGAAGAAATTGAGCTCAGAGATGTTAAGTGATAATAATCACCGTCCAGTGAATTATTCTTTGTGAGCCTCAGTTTCTCCATCTGTAAAATGGGTCCCTAAAAATCCCTTTTGGTGCTCAAGCCCTGCTCCTGTGGAACCTGGGGTGAGGTGAACTGTCCTCTCCCTGCGGGCTTCTCTCCAGGACCTTCATGGGCAGGCAAAGACACAAATAACTCCGGAGAGAGGGCTTATTACCTGTTGTTTTAAACATAAGCAAGGTGACCTGCCCAGGGTCACATGGTCAAGATAAGGGATGGAGCTGGAATGTAAACCTAGGTCTTCTCACTCGACCTCCTGCTCTTTCCCAGTTCCCTGAGGCCCCTCCGATGTGGGGGCCACACTGTCGGGACACAGAGCTGCACAGAGAGCCCAAGGACACTGACTCCACTGGCTTCCGTCCCCAGAGCCAAGGTGCCCTGGTCCTACGCTGATTCATGGACCCACCACCTCTGACTGGGCCAACTCCACCTCTCAGCTGCCTGGACTTGTGAGTGTCTCTGAGCATCAACTTTACTCACGAGGCGCCAGAAGCAGTTTTGTTCATTCACAGTGACAGCAGCTGGGAAGGGGAGGTGTTACCAGCTGGAGGAGAGAGGCTCGTGATGAAAGGCAAAGAGCACATCTGGAAGGGGGGGCGCTGCACATCTGGGAGGGGGTAGATTTGCCGAGTGGCTGAGATCTCAGGCCCCAGGGGGAAGAATCCAGTCTACCCTTCTGCCTGCTCTATCAGCTGCAGGCCCTGGGGCAAGTTACCTAACCTCTTTGGGTCTCAGTTTCCCCATCTGTCAAGTGGGTGACTGTGATGTTGGTGGGAGGTGCTCGAGTCTTCCAAGGATGCCCCATCTACTCCCACCCCACCCCACACCGTGCGGCCTCCTGGCCCCACCTCTGTGTCGAACGGGTATAAATTGGTCCCTTCTCTCTAACTCTGAGCCTGTGGTGTCAGGCTGGCAGGAAGCTACTGGGCTTCTCCAATCCCAGCCCATTCAGGACGGGTCAGGCCTGCTCTGCTGTCCCAGAGATGATGCTGTCAGATGCACACACGTGTTGGAGGAGGGCAGGCCTCCCCCCACCCCTACTGCCTGGCCCCTCTGAAGGTTTCCACTATGCTCTGCTGCCTGCTCTGCATCAAGAGCCTGGAGGACAGCCCCTTCCCCTTGCTGGGCCTCTGTTTCCTCATCTGTAAAAGAGAGGCGAGATAATATTTGCCCCTAAGCCCCTTGCCAGCTCAGGATCTGCCAGGTCCTTCTCTTTCCTTGGAGAAGGGAGGGACAGGGTTGGGATCACCTTTCAGCCTGCCTGAGGGGAGGAGTGGGGGTTGGGGTAAGGAGGGAGAGGGTGGGGAAAGGAAGGGGAGGGTGGGGGAGAGTGGTGAAAGCTGAGAGGAGGATTCCGGTTCCCTGAGATGACGGTTGGGGGCCCAAGGTCTCTCGATACCCGAGTCTTCTCAGTGACTGGCTTTGAGGAGAGAAGACCCATGCCCTTTCTTTAGCCCAACACCTGGCCGTGGTCCTGAGCTGAGGGTCCCCATCAAAGGGAGGCCAGGAATTCAGAGGCCTGGGAGCTGTCCTGCCCACTTAGTGCCGGGTGGGGAAAGACCAGGGTCACCACCGTCTCTGCTCAGTGGTCTCCTTCTCTCTACTTGCCTGGCGTTTGGCATGCCACTGCCCCGGGTCCTCCGTCACACCTCATGTCTCCTGTCTCGTCCCAGGTTCCCTGTCTCGTCCCAAGTCCCTTGTCTCACCCCAGGTTCCCGGTCTCGTCCCAGGTCCCCTATCTTGCCCCAGGTCCCTGTCTCATCCCAGGTCCCCTGTCACACCCCAGGTCCCCTGTCTCGCCCCAGGTCCCCTGTCACACCCCAGGTCCCCTGTCTCGCCCCAGGTCCCCTGTCTCGTCCCAGGTCCCCTATCTTGCCCCAGGTCCCTGTCTCATCCCAGGTCCCCTGTCACACCCCACCTCCCCTGTCACACCTCAGGTCCCCCGACTCGCCCCAGGTCCCTGTCTCGTCCCAGGTCCCCTGTCACACCCCACCTCCCCTGTCTTGCCTCAGGTCCCCTGTCTCGTCCCAGGTCCCTGTCTCGTCCCAGGTCCCCTGTCACACCCCAGGTCCCCTGTCTCGTCCCAGGTCCCCTATCTTGCCCCAGGTCCCTGTCTCGTTCCAGGTCCCCTGTCTCACCCCACCTCCCCTGTCTCACACCTCCCGTGTCTCGCCCCAGGTCCCCGTCTCGCCCCAGGTCCCTGTCTCGCCCCAAGTCCCCAATTCGCCCCAGGTCCCCTGTCACACCCCATGTCCCCTGTCTTGCCCCAGGGACTGGCCTGGGCCTTGCTCCTAGAAGGGCAGGAGTACTCACCCGGCCGTCACCGCCGCCTTGCCCACTGCTGCCTGCTCCCCGCTGCCTCTGCTCTCCGGCTGCCCCTCCTGAGTTCACACATGTTTGTGTGAAAGCCTTGCTATTCGTGTGGGGCTTGGAAATCTTCTGCTGTGAGCTGCCGCCTCTGGGAAGTTCTCAAGTCCCTCCCGGCTCTGCAGCCTCACCCATCCGGCCTGACCACCCAGGGCCCCAGGAAGCTGCTGCTGGGAGCATGGGCTCCTGGGAGCAGGGCCCCTACGGGCATCGGCTCCTTCCCTCAATGTTCAGAGGGGAGACTAGGCCTGGAGGGGCCAGTGGCCTGCTGGGGTCCCACTGTGAGTGTCAGAGCCAGGACCTAGTCCACAGGGGTCCCCATCAGCCTCCACCCTCTTCCTGCTCAGGATGGGGGAAGACTGAGAGTTACCTGGAGGAGGCGGCCTGACTTCTTCCAGCTGAACTTGTCTGACGTTGGCGGAGAGGGGCCAGGTAGTCGGTCCCCCGCTTTCCCATGGCAGAGCACAGAATGTGTGATTGTAGGAGTGAATGTGAGCAGGTATGAGTACATGTGTGTGAGGGCATGGGCACAGGGAATTTGTGTGAGTGTACTTGAGCTTGTGAAAGCGTGTGTGTGTATGAGTGCATGCATGTGAACATGTGTAGGCATGCATAAGTGCCGGTGTGTGAGTGTGGGTATATGTGAGTGTCTGTGAGCATGTGACCATGTGTGCAGGTGTGACTGTGGTGTGTGAGTATGTGGGGGTGTGAACTTGTGTGAGGGTGTTTGAATGTGTTAGCATGTGTGACCGTGAGTGTGCATATCCACAGAGTGGTCGTGAGTGTGCATGTCCACAGAGTGGTATTCGAGTGGTTTGGGTGCAGAGAATTTGTGCACCAGTTTCTAGATTCAAGTTCTCATCAAAATAGCCCCTGTGACCTCTGGGCACAATCAGGGAGATGGTGTCGGGGTGGACTGGAAGGGCAGGGCCCTGGCCGGCTCTCAGCTTAGCCAGGGATAGGACAGTCTGATTGCAGAAATGGGCCTGGTTCTCTTTCCCTCTGTGTATCCACACCTCCTGCAGCTACAACAGGAGTCTAGTTCCCCAAACCCTTGGATCCAGGCTGCCTTGGGTGCAGCGTAAGTGGCCAGTGCCAGCGCTGACCTGAGGCCTCAGGAGGTGCCACCTGCTTCTGTTCTCTTCAGGAAACCAGCACCTGCCCTGCAGCATGTCCTGGCCAGCCTGCTGGAGGATGAGAGCCAAGCCAGCCCAGGAGCAGAGCCAAGCCAGCCCAGCTGTGCCCACAGAGGCCCCAGAGTGTGAGAGAGCACGGCCAAGGTCAGCAGGGCCATCAGCTGACCCTGAGCTGAACACAAACACATGGGTGAGCATAGATCAGAGCAGAAGTCCTGCCCAGACAACCCAGTGACTGGTGAGCAAAAATAAACGCTTATGGAGGAATGCCACAGAGGTTCCATGGTTGATTGTCTTGTGGTCCTTCTCTGGCGATAGGTGAATGAAGACGTCTGTTCTCCTGTGGCAGCCCCCTCATCTCTCACATTAGCAACTCCATAGGCCAGGGACCAAAGAAGCTGTGCTGATCCTTTAAGAACCAGGAGCAGCCAGAAAAATGGAAGCATCCAGACTCCAAGCCCAGCACTAAGCCTCACCCAGTCCTTTCCTACAGCTGGTGACCCGTTTTCCTTCATTATTTGGGCACTGCGTGCAGCCACCATCTCTAGCTGAGTGACTCCTTGTTTTTCCTTCTGGGAATGCTTGATTCTTTCCTGTCATTTACCATTTTCAGAACAATGGGAGTGCCCTAACTCCCTCCACAGGTGATAAAAGATATTTTTTTGTATCCCTATGAAGGTTCATGTTCCAACACATCACAGGCATTGTTGTTGTTATTACTATTTTTGCTATTGTTATTATTCTTGAAGTTCAAATTGTTCCTTTTTAAGGCAGTGGGATCCCCTTCAAACTGGCTTTGTGTCCTTCTGAGATGTCCCTTGTGGAACAGTTTCTGAGTCTCAGCTTCCTCATCTGTAAAACAGGCTTCAAATATCTACCTGTATTATTGTTGGGAGATGAAATATTTGTGTTTCGGGCAGCGGCGGCGGAAGAAAAAAAAAAAAAGAAATATTTGTGTTTCATGAAATACAGCTGCTGTATACATGTTACTGATGGTCCTGCCCCTTACCCTCCCAGCTCCCCCTCCCACCCTTTGACTTTTCATATTAGAATGACCTCTGGAACCACACCATAAGGGCTACACAGTGGTCACAGGGCCTTCTGATGATCAGTGACACAAATGTGTCATCCAGGGCTTGTGGCTGGGACACTTCAGGCCATCAGGTATGATGGGATGGGAGTTTCCCACTCTTCACTCTTTTTTTTTTTGCTCCCTCTTCCTTACTGCTAGTAGAAAAAGAGATGCTTGAGCAGAATCACTTATTGCAGTTATGCTAGGAGCAGTTGTCACATTAGCAAGATAGAGGTTGGTTGGTCCCTTGTTGACATATCAATTGGAAGTAACTCTGGAGTAAGGAGCCACTGCCACCTTCCATCATTTTTAAAAGCTTAACTAATTAAATGTTTTATGTATTGATATGGCCGTGCTGGGTCTTTGTCACAGCATGCAGGATCTTTTCATTGCAGCATCCCGGGTCTTTTAGCTGCGGCATATGGGATCCTGACTAAGGGTTGAACCTGGGCCCCGTGTATCAGGAGCTCAGAGTCTTAGCCATTGGACCCTCAGGGATGTCCCACTTTGGGGTCTGCTGTCAGGCTGGAGTCAGGACTCTGGAGGGGGAAGTGAGATGAGGGGACTCCCCAGCAGCTGACTCTCCATGGGCTGAAAGCACGTGCCAGGACACTACTAGTCCATAGGGCACTTTGTGCAAATGGGGAAGGTACCTCTTCATTAAGATAAGGTGTTTTAAGTTAGTGTGTATATACCACTGAGCCACCTGACTAGCTCTCTTTCTCGGGTACGGGTGAGTCACGTTTCCAGAGCCCCAGACAGTAGCACGTGGGTCCATACACTCTTCTACTCATTCACCCATGAGTGCTGAGGCGTCTACACTTCAGCTGCAGCGTCCACACTCTCCACTGCTCCCCTTGCTCCTTGGGGCAACTGTGTCAGAGTCAGAGCTTTGGGGAAGGGACCAAAGTTGGACCTCCAAGAGTTCCGTGACTGAGGCACCAATTTAGAACAGCAGACCCGGAATCAATCCCTGGGTCGGGAAGATCCCCTGGAGAAGAAATAGCAACCCACTGCAATATTCCTGCCTGGAGAATCCCATGGACAGAGGAGCCTGGTGGGCTACAGTCCATGGGGTCACAGAGTCGGACACGACTGAGTGGCTAACACTGAACAGTGCACCTCCACCAGGAGCGACAGTAAAAGTGCACCCTGCACTTCACCAAGGTTAAAGGATGCCGTGTCCCAGGAAATGATTTATGAATTAAAAACAAAGACATCAATAAATGAAAGTGAGGAGTAAAGAAGGGAGAAGGTGACTGTTCATTCCGGACCAGCAACAGTGCTGGGCATGGGCTTCTGTAAGTTTCCGGGAGAAGGAAAGCGTCAACTGAAATGGCTCCTCCTCGTCACTGAAACAGACTGTCTGTTTCTGGGCAAAATCAGCTACATCTTCCTAGGAGGGTACAGGGGGCACCATCGCTGCAGCATTGGTGGGGGAGGTGGGGTTGGCAGAGCTGGTGATAACGTTGACATGGCCAGTGGTACTGTAAGTAGCGTTGAAGGGGCCGGTGGGAGTGTTGGCTGGGTTGGCAATGACTATGGTTGGAACCTCTGTCCTGTTCTGAAAGACAAAAGGATATGAGGCCATCAACTTCCCCTGTGGTCAGTTGCAAAAATGGCCACAAATTCTTCCCCTTCCTGTTGCCATGCCCTTGGGTAGACCTTCCCTCACTGATGCTGGTCTTAGTCATGGAACTTCCCTGGTCAATGGACCAACAGAGAAAATGTGAGAGAAATGTTTGCAAATCCAGGCTTGCTCTCTCGCTGCCCTTTTAAACGCTGAGGCTGCCATGTAAAGAAGACTGGGTGGCCCACTGGGTGATGAGAGAAAAGTAGGCCAGTTGGCGTGTCAACTGGCAGACATTCGATTGAGAGTATTTGAGACAATACAGTTAGCAGGCAACTCACCAACCGACTGTAGACTCACGGCGAGTCCAGCAGAGGTCAGCTGAGCTGGCCCAAACCAGAAGAACTACCCAGCAGACCCAGAGAATCATCAACTACAGAAGCAGCTATGTTTAAGGGGCTAAGTCTGGGGATTGTTTGATATGTAGCAAAAGCTAATGTACAGAGAAATCGGTAGCTAGAAGCAGGATAACAAAATCTAACATGTGCCTTGGATTTGGGACTGGATGGCCAGTGAGGCTGGAGAAGTAGCCAGGAAACTGGCATAACAGGCTAGATGTATAATTACCCACGGTATGTAGTGGTGAAGGACTGTCGCATTTTGGAAGACAGAAAATGCACCTAAAAACTTTTGCCTCTTGCTACGGAGACCAGGGTTTCCTGCACTGCAGGCAGATTCTTTACCATCTGAGCCACTAGGGAAGCCCTGATAAAGAAGATCACCAGGCATTATATGGGAATGTCAGTTGCTTGCTCCTAGCTGCATATGGTAAAGTACCATAAGGAAGAGATCATATAAAGAATGATTCATTTCACAAGTAATATTTAGAGGGGAAAAAAAGAGGGCCTGGGACCTGAAAAATTAGAAAATAAAATTGTCTCTTATTTCCAGGTTCCTCACAGATAAATGACATTTGAAGTAAAAGTAGGCCTGAGAACAAAGATCAAACCAAGATGTTTCTATACAACTCTTTGTTAAGATCTATAAAAGGTTTAAGGCAGTGACTAGCAGACCCTTTCAGCTAGACAAAGAAGCTTCTAAGAATTTTAAGGGCGTGGTCCCACAGAAACTTAATCCCAAAATAGATACTCTAAAAGAGAGAGGAATGTCTGGAACATAATCTCAGGTGTGATTTTTGTCAAACAGTAAGAACCATAATCTGATCAAACATTCTCACTGTTTTAAAGGAAACTGTGTCAGCAAACAGACCATCGTCTTGGATTAACTTGGAGCTGCTCAAACTGCAAAAGGGCCTTTGGGTCCTACTTTCTTCATACAGGAGGCAATCTGAGAGAGCTATTCTTCTTCCTCAAGATGAAAAAGGTGGACCATTTCATATGGAAAATGGGTCACTTCTTATGGAAAAGAAAAAATGTTTTCAAGCGTGGAGCCAAGAGTTCAGAGGATGGAGTCAAGGTTGCAGAGAGCCTAGATGGAAGCACTAGAGAACCGTGATCTGGGCAGACTCTTCCGGGGAGTAGAATTGGCCTTGGCCTCTCATCAAGGCACACTCCCCGGCCCTGGGATGGGCTAATAGCCAGCTGGCCCTAGGATGTCAGGATTGTTACGGAGCCTTGACTGCCCTGTCTTCCTCTTATCAAACAGGAGGGCACATTGAATCCCTGAATCTGGGGTTGGCCAGGTGACTTACTTTGGCCAAAGAGACATTAAAGAATGTGATATGGGCAGGGACTTAAAAGTCTGTGCCTATGGGGCTGGCTGTGTCTCACTGCTCTCGGAATCCAGCTACCCTAAGAAGCTCAGGCTAACCTCCTGGAGGAAGTGATAACACTTGGAGCAGAGATGGACTTATTTGTACGTTGGAATCTTAACCCTCAATCTGATGGTATCCAAAGGTGGGGCCTTTGGGAGGTAATTAGGTCATGAGGGGGCTTCCCAGGTGGCACTGGTGGTAAAGAACCCACCGGCCAATGCAGGAGACACAGGAGACGTGGATTCAATCCCTGGGTCTGGAAGATCCCCTGGAGGAGGGCATGGCAACCCACTCCAGTTTTCTTGCCTGGAGAATCCCATGGACAGAGGAGCTTGGTAAGCTACTATCCATGGGGTTGCAAAGAGTCAGACACAACTGAAGCGACTTAGCACGCTCGCAGGTCATGAGAGGGGAGCGGTCATGAACGGGTTTAGTGCCCTTAGAGAGAGAGATGCCAGAGAGCTCTCCCTATCTTTCTGTAAAATAGGGAAGCTATAATAAGAAGACAGCCATCCGAAAGCTAGGAAGAGAATTCTCACCACAACCTGACCATCCAGGCACCCCGATCTGAGACTCCTAGACTGTGAGAAATAATTATAAGCCATGCAGCCTGTGGTATATTTGTTATAACATTCTGAACCAACTAAGATGTCCTCTCAGGCCCCACTTCTCCCAATGTCCAGTCACCTCTGCTACCTCCAGAACACTCTCTAATTCCTGGAGCAGGGCCCAACACTCACCACAAACTGGTTCCAACATGTAGCCTGGCACCCAAAATGCGAGACCACACAAGTGAGGCAGAACTCCAGCAGGACGAAGGGGAGGAGACCACCGGAAACTGTCTTCACGTCAATCTAGGGGCAGAGAGCAATGGGAAGGGTTTTGTCACAGAGGTGACTGTCCTGTGACCATCCATGCCTGTAGGGCTCATCTTAGGCAAGCACCACATGCCTCAGCTGGAGAGCCCCAGACCCTCTGGCACGTGCTCCATGAGCAGTTGCTATGGGTGCCCCTCTCACACGCCCCCATGGTACGTTTGAGGGCACGACAGCCAGACTTCCAACTACTGGCACCTGCGTTTCTTTGCCTTGGGGCTTTCTCTGGTCCTTGGGGTCCACTTTGCTCTTCATACAACAAGTCTAAAATTCCGGGAGGATTTCAGATCAGTGGTCTATCAATGACTGACAGGGGCTAGTGGATAAATACCCTCGATTCTCACCCCTGGGCTAGGAGGGTGTGACTGAAGCATGTGTCTGCACTGCTTTCCCAGGTGAGTTTTCAGTGTTGGATGAAGTCACCTGGGGGAAGTCCTCTGACAGCTGGACCCAGGCAATCAGAGGTCTTCACCCCTCCCCTTGGAATGCACTTCTGCAGTGGGAGTCATTTTTGAGGATGCAGCCTTGAGAGTAGGTGGTGTTAAGACCATCTGGACTGGATGCAATTGCATTTGTAGGATTCTGATGGGCAGTGCAGAGGTCAACTCATCTTGCAGCGGCCCAAGACAAGCCTCATACATCAGTTCCTTGTCTTATTAGACGTGCCACCTGCCAGTCTGGCATGGCTGCCTCTTTGGTCAGTCTCCCCCTGCCCTCCAGGGGTGGGGACTGGTTTAGGAACCAACACTCAGGGTAAGTGGCTTGATTACATCATATCTTTACTGGTCCCTTCTCTTCCCCACCCCATTTCTCATCACCCTGCTGGCATCTGCTTCCTCCCCCAAATAAGCTGCTTGTCTCAAAGTCAGTTCTGGGACTTCCCTGGTGGTCCAGTGGTAAAGAATCTGCCTGCCAATGCAGGGGACATGGGTTTGATCCCAGGTCTGGGAAGATTCCACAGGCTTCGGGGTAACTAAGCCCGTGTGCCACAACTACCGAGCTTGCCCTCTAGAGCCCACGTGCCACAACTATCAAAGCCCTTGAGCCCTAGAACCTGTGCTCTGCAGCAAGAGAAGTCACTGCGATGAGCAGTCCACGCTCTGCAACTAGAGAGTAGCCCCTGCTGACTGCAATTAGAGAAAACCTGCACAGAGCAATGAGACCCAGTGCAGCCACAAAAAAAAAGTCAGCTATGGGAGGAACCCAAAGTGAGACCCACCTCACAAGAACCCTGGCACATGTGTGGCATTTGATGCCCCCAGGAGTAGTTTTCAATCAGTGATGGTGGGAATTGGTGGGCGAGTACCGCAGGCCCCTACCCAGGACAGGATGTAACTCTGAGGCAGTGTCCTCTCTGTCTGCTAGAGTCCCAGCAGGATTAAGCTCCGGCAGTGACTTGCTTGGTGACACCCTTTATCTGTGCCTTCCTTTCCTTGTTCATCTTATTCTCTCCCCTACCAGTATTTCCTAAGGGAACTTCTGAAATAAATGACTTGCTCCTGAATCCCGGATCCAGCATCTGCTTCTGGGGGCCCCAGATAAGAGGAGAACCTGGGGACAGCACCTTCTGTTCTTGCCACCAGCTGTCCCTCCCTCAACAGCTTCCTGGGGGCAGGTGGCCTTGAGGTCTGACTGTGGCTACTGCCCCACCTGCCTGCCTTGGCGTTTGCTGCCTCCAAGCAGGAACAGAACAGGTATAAGGAGGGGCCACCTGGCTCCAGCTATCTGAATCTCAGATAAAATGGGATCTATCTCACCTGCCTCAGAAGTCAGGGGTTTTGGTGAGGGTTACGCATTTTAGGATGCTTTCGAACTGTGGTGCTGGAGAAGACTCTTGAGGGTCCCTTGGGTAGCAAGGAGATCAAACCCGTTAATCCTAAAGGAAGTCAACCCTGAATATTCATTGGAAGGACTGATGCTGAAGCTGAAGCTCCAATACTTTAGCCACCTGATGCAAAGAGCTGACTCACTGGAGAAGACCATGATCCTGCGAAGGACTGAGGACAGGAGGAGAAGGGGATGACAGAGGGTGAGCTGGTTGGATGGCATCACCAACTCAATGGACGTGAGTTTGAACAAGCTCCAAGAGATAGTGAAGGATGGGAAAGCCTGGCGTGCTGCAGTCCATGGGGTTGCAAAGAGTAGGACATGTCTGAGCGACTGAACAACAACAAATAACACATTTTAGGACTAGGGCTGTCATACGAGGGTGGAATTTGGCTGTGATTCCTTCCTGCTTTGGAACAACCTCATAAACAAGCCTCCCCGATCTTTCGGAAGCCTGGGATGCTCGTAGCCTGGATCCTCACCGCCGGGTTACGGATCAGATCCACAAGAAGAAGCAAGACCCCAGCCAGGGAAACGATAGCGCTGACCACGTTCATGCCGACGCTGCCATGCACCTGGAAGAGGCAGGGGGAGAGGCACCGGTGAGTCGAGTCTGAAGCCGGGCTTGTGGGGACTCCTCAGGGAGCAGGAGGAAAGGGGAGCCTGGGCAGGAAAGAGGTGGGTTGTGGAGAAACCAGCTTATCCTAAACTCACTGAGGTGAGATTATTCTTTATTCAATAGGCAGAGTCCACCTGGGCCAGGGGCTGTAGCTGTATTTGTTTGGGGAAATACCTCCAAAAGTAGCTGCCAGTGCAGGAAATGACATTCAAAAGCCAGATTGGGAGGAGAGGTGGCAAGGATGCGGAGCTGCTCTGTGGAAGAAATGAGCAGGGATGGGGGTGATGGTGGCAGGGGGCATGAATTGGGATTAGAGGATTGCCTTGAGAGAAGGGAGAGGAACGTTTCAGTCCTGCTGGAGGGAGCTGGAGTCTGGGCTGGCAGGATTGGCTAGGGAGGGTTTTCAGAACCAGAAAGTCTAGTACTCCATTTTAAGGGATCTTCTGCCCAGTGTCGGGATGCTGAAATCCTCCAATCACTCACAATGTCCCCTGCTCAACTGCCTCCCCTGGAAGGTGGCTCATGGGGATGGAGATGGGGAGGGAAGGACTGTGTCCACCTGTGGGCGGAGGCTGGGAAGGCTGGCAAGCAGAGTAGAGATGGAAGTAGACACTTCATCTGGAAGTCAATCATCAGAACCAGGGGGGACTGGGAGCCCCCCAGGAATTGGTAGGCATCTTGGAGAGGTCATTGGATTTCCCAGAAGATGTAGGACAAGAGTTCGATCCACTTTTGTTCGTCGATTAAGGAGCACTGTGAGCTCGGCTGAAGTTGGGGGGCCTGGGAAAGGGGCTCTTATCCTGTTGAAGGGGATGGAGTAAGGCAGACTGAGGGGCAGCAGACATTTGCCTTGCAGAGAAAGGACTGGTCACTGGAAACCCTCCACGGGACAACCCAGCCCCCTAGCTAACCCACGGCTTTCCCATTGAAAAGGCAGAAGAGACAAGAAGCCCTTTGGAGAACATGGAGAGGGGCAGGAAGGACCTGGAGCCAGGGATGAGAGGAGGGCCCTTAGAAGCTCTACATTTATCCCTAAGCTTCTTAAAGGCCTCAACAAAAATGAAACATTCATAGGTGTATCTCTGGCTGTCGAGACAAAGGATGACATTCTGACGGTGCAAGGGAATTCTGGGTCCTGTGTCCTATGGTTTGAACTCTGAACTGTTCAAGGCACACACTCCCCTCATTTTTATAGGTCTAGCCAAAGGGGAGGGCAGGAGGTGCCTTACAGAGGTGGCTGAAATGTGCACACATTTCCACTTGGTCTCTACCTGACCTTCTGTTTAATTCAGAGCACCCCAAGGTCATGGTGCTGTGACTACTTGGCCATTTGCCAAAATGCCAAGTGTTTGAGTAATTAAATGCAATAGGTGAAGGCACAGTGGTGGGATCAGAGGGCTCTGGGTTTAAACCCCAGCTTGGCCACATTCCTGCTGTGTGATCTTAAGTCCAGTCACCCGACCTTTCTGTGACTCGGTTTCCTCTTCTACAGAATGAGGATCACAGAACTTTGTAGGCATGTGGGGACTGAATGAAGTAAGGTATGTAAGAGCGCTGAACCCTGGGGCCAGGACCAGGCCACTCTGGGAGGCTACTTGGAGGCCCCTGGAGAGTCACATTCTAACATTCTAACATTGAAGGATGATGAAAGATGGAATTACAACTCACCATGCAAGAACTGCGGTCCTTTTCAGCCTCCACTGAGAGCGATCCAGAGATGATAAACTACGCAGACAGAAAGGAGTAAGAGCAGTTGTACAGTGTGTTGAAAAGACCACAGTCCATTCAGAGGTGTAGCTCTGAGTCTTCAAGGCCTACATGCCTTGTTTCTTAAGATGGGCATGTCTGTTTACCTCAACATTTTCACCATCCCAGTGGTTAGATGCCACAATTCCCGAACTCCTCTGTGTCTAGGTTAAAATCTTTTCCCCTAAAAGCCTAAATTTTGTTTCAGGATACTAGACATCTTATTTCTGTGCCTGGTCCCCATTGGGCCCACTGCCTGGGCACAGGCATCGCCCAAACTCATGGATCATCTGGCCTCCCGCCACTCTATTCTCGACTGTGATCTTGGAAAAGCAGGGACAGGGTAGTAGGGTGAGCAGAGCCTTGGGGCTGGGAGACGGGAGACCTAGGCTTCTGCTCCACTCTTGCTCCTAACTCACCTTGCTGTGACCCTAGGCAAGTTGCTGCTCCAGCCTGGGGGTCCTAACTGGCCCTAGATGCTGCGAGGCAGGTGATGGATGTGTGAACCCAGAGGCAGGAAGAATTTGGTCCAGTTATGAGAGCCCTGAATTGAGGGGGCCTGGGCTCCATCAGGACTTTCTTCCAACCCTTCCTGGCTGTGAGCCTGTAGTCATCTTGCCTAATCTCTCTGAACCCCAGTCTTCTCATCTGGCAAATGGACGTGAACAAACAAACCCTGCTCTTTCTATCTACAAGAGGGTCATGTGATTCTGTAGTTGTTTGGTTGCTAAGTAGTGTCTGATTCTTTGCGACCTCATAGACTGCAGCGTGGCTCCCCTGTCCTTCACTCTCTCCTGGAGTTTGCTCAAGTTCCATATCCATTGAGTCAATGATGCTGTCTAACCATCTCATCCTCTGCTGCCCCTTCTCCATTTGCCTTCAATCTTTCCCAGCAACAGGGCATGGGAGAATAAGGGTGGGGTTATACATGATTTACATATTTACATTTACACCAAATGACAACCCCGAGAGGGTGGAATAATTAAAGCACGTGATTGGCTTGTGAATAGCTGAAAGTTCCTTAGAGGCAGGGGGCGAGTTGCTGGAGCACGGGGTCCGGGCCGGGTCCTTAATCCTGTCCTGCACCTACAGTCTTAGGTGGCTGGCTCTGGGCTCCCAGAGCCCTATTATTGGGAGTGCATTCCAGGCTCTTTCTTCTTTCACTCCCCCATCCCGGTCTGGTAACTCAGAACCCAGAAGGAAGCCACAGGGCCTTGTACTCACGAATATTCCTCCCCAGACCAGGTACCCTGATATTGCGGAATAAGAATATTGACGATACAGTGAAGGATTGATGGCAGTGAAGATGTGAGTCAGGCCGATGAGAATCTGGATGGCCTGCAGGGAGGACAAGGCATCGTGAGAAAGAGCAGAGCTGGGGGCCTGTGGGACTGTAGCTCCCTCGGTAGCCCAGACTGTATCCCAGAATCCCTGAGCATGACTGCTCTTAGGGCATAAATCTCTTGGGGTGGAGTCATGTCAAGGTATTGTTTTGAAGCTCCACAGATGATGCCAACGTACACTCAGAATTGAGAGCCATGGACATAAACGGAAGATGGAGGGGTGGGGGATAGAACAGATCAGGATGGCTTTCCCTCTGGACTCTGCACCTGCAGGCTTGCAGAGAAGATGCCTGGGCGGGGGCTTTGGCAGCATACCAGACAGGCTTGAATCCTGGCTCTGGCGTGGCCTCAGGCAAGCACCCTCCCTATGTCTCTCCCTAAGACTGGGATGACCGTATCTGGCTTGCGGGGTTGCTGTAGACGGGGGTCCTCAACATCCAGAATCTAATGCCTAATGATCTGAGGTGGAGCTGATGTAACAATAACAGAAATCAAGAGTACAATAAACATAATGCTCTTGAAATATAATGCTCATCCTGAAACCATTCCCCCCACCCTGCTGCTGCTGCTGCTGCTGCTGCTAAGTCGCTTCAGTCGTGTCCGACTCTGTGGGACCCCATAGACGGCAGCCCACCAGGTTCCTCTGTCCATGGGATTTTCCAGGCAAGAGTACTGGAGTGGGCTGCCATTGCTTTCTACATTCCCCCTACCCCGCCTGCGGAAAAACTGTCTTTCAGGAAACCGGTCCCTGGTGCCAAAAAAGGTTAGGAACCACTGGTTGCAGAGATTAGAAAGAGGGCCCTATGGAGACTTCCCTGGCAATACAGTGGTTAAGACTCTGCCTTCCAATGCAGGGGGCACGGGTTCAATCCCTGGTTAGGGAACTAAGATCCCATGGGTCACAAGGCATGGCCACATTTTGTTCTTTTTTCTTTTAAGTGCCCATAAAGCTTATAGATAGGTCCTGCCACTTGGGAGGTGTTTGCAAGCCCTCCACCCACACCTTTCCTAGGCCCCACCCCTGTGTATTCCCTGCTGTGGGATCCTCAGTGCCTGCAAGCCTGTGCTGTTCCTCCTTCCCACCTGCTTTTCTTCCACTTCTGTCTGAAAGGTATTGGCTTCACCCTCATCCTACTGAAATCCCATCTTTCTTTCAACGACCAAATACATCCTTTTACTGACAGCCCCACATTCAGGACAAAATACCTCCTGTTTGGGGATCCTGCAGCACTTGCTATACCTGAAAATTTAAGGTGACATTTGACTTCTTCAGGCCTCAGGTTGCTCAGGAGTCAAGTGATCAGTGTTGAACAGATGTGTCAGCTCTCATGCTCAATGAGTCTAGAGCTTAGTGTACAGATCTGGGTTTCATGTCCACTGCTTCATCAAATAACATGCTTGATCTCATCTGTGTGCCCACTTTATCTTAAGATAAAGGCATAGCTTCTCCCAAATGAACTGTAGTTCACTAAAGGGAGTCCATGTTTTTGACCTTTCTCTATGTTTGATCAGGTTCCCTGGCATTTGCTCTAACTTAAAATAATTCTTTTGAAAGACTTTAAAGTAATTGGAACCCAAAGTTAACAAGCATTTGTCCAGTATTAATAAGGAAAATAATCATAACATGAACTTATAACTACTATGAAATATCATATAATATCTTCACCTATTGAAGGTTTTCCACACACATTTATAATCTCATTTCCTGCCTGTGACCAGTATTTCTATTCCTAATACTGTTGTTCAAAGAAAACTTCCCATACTGAGGTTTGGGGAAGTCATTCTGGTTTATACACATTATGCTAACTAAAACAGCCTGTTTGTGGCCTATCAAACCTCCACTGTACATTTGCTTTAATTATTAAAGAAAAGGGCATATTGACCAGAAGTAAAGAATGTCTACGTTAAATAAATGTTAGGAATTTCTCTGCTGGTCCAGAGCTTACGGCTTTACGCTTTCCTTGATGAGAGTGAGTTCAATCCCTGGTCAAGGACTAAGACCCTGAGAGCTATGCACCTTGATCCCCCTAAAAAAATTCACCCGGGAAATTTGGGGACTTCTGTGGTGGTCTAGTAGCTAAGACTCTGTGCTCCCAATGCAAGGAGCCATCTGATCCCTTGTCAGGGAACTAGATACCACATGCCACAACTAAAAAAAAGATCTAACAAGCTGCAACTGAGACCTGGCACAGTCCAAAAAAAAAGACAGAGATGAAATGCCTCCCTTCCTGGGATGCCAACGCTGGGGCTCCTTCAGTGATAAGCCTCCCTTCCCAGGTGCATTGGCTCAGATGGTAAAGAATCTGCCTGCCAATGCAGGACATGTGGGTTAGATCCCTGGGTCCAGAAGATCTGCTAGAGAAAGGAATGGCAACCCATGCCAGTATTCTTGCCTGGAGATTCCATGGACAGAGGAGCCTGGCAGGCTACAGTCCATAAGGTTGTAAAGAGTCAGACACGACTGAGAAGCTAACACTTACCCCCAGGTGCGAAGGCCACACTGACTCCCTGTGTACATGTTGATCTGTTTTTTTGTTTTTTGAAACCTTAAAGAATTGTACACTAGATCCAATGAGATATAAAACTGTGCTAGCCACCCTACTTCTCCAGAGCAGTTTCTCAGAGTTATCTGAGAGGCTGTCTTCTGGGCTACACACTTCAGTTTGGCTCAAATAAAACCTGTTTCTATTCCTATTATAGATTGCTTATTTTTACTGGCAGTGTTTTATAGAAGTTAATCCAAGATTTGATTTGGATAAGTTTTGGAGGCAAACAATCCCCTGCTCTTGGCACAGTACACTGGGTTGTCTGTCCCTGAAGGATCGACAGACAGAGGTAGGCTGGGGTGTGTGTGAGCCTGTCCTATTCTGCCCCCAGCAGGTGGTTGGGTCCTCTCAGGAGAGCTGGCCAGTTTGTACTCTTCAAGCACCAGGACAATTTATGCATGTCCTGTGGCAATTACCAGAAGGTACTGTAGTTACAACAGCCCCTCTGAGGTCATCAAGGATGGTTTCTGGATGAAAATAAGGGAGAGACTGGCCTCTGTGGGGTCGTCCTGACCCAACCTCCAGAAGCTGCCACCTACCTTCGTGTCCTCTGCCCTCTAAATCCATTCCCTTCCTTATCCAAGTGCACTCACTACAGCCGGGCTCATGAAGGGACCCAAACTGGAGAGAAATAGAGATCACACTCACCCCTAGTGTCCTGACCTCGTCCTTTATGAATTTCTTGGGATCGAACGTAAAAGATGATCCAAATGGCATGTTCCATTGGAACTGGTTGGAGGTATACATCGGCCCAGGGGCACATGTGGGGGGATTCTGAGGGCCTCCAGGCTGGGTTTGGAGGTCTGTGGTTCCCAGTGAGTACTGGATCTCCCCAGGTGGGGTCTGCAAACTGGCCACTGCTGTCGGATGCTGAAGCGCAGTGGGCGGACCCTGTGTGGCATTCACTTCCGCTGGATTCTGGATCACCACGCGTGGCGTCTGTAAGTTCGCTCTTCCTGCATCACTCTCGGTCACTCTGGATGTTAAGTAAGTGGCCATGCCCACAGGCTGCCCCTTGCTCCCAGGAGCCACAGGATTCCTGGCTTGGATCATGTACACATTACCTGGTGCCGTAACACCAGGCACAGTGTTGGCTCCAACTCCCTGCTCCATCATGATGCTCAAGTGCTGCAAAACAGGTAAGAAGGTGCATTTTCCCTCCTCTGAGAAAATTAATATGTGCTGCATCTGACCCCATCCTTATCTTTAGCTTCTTCATTAAAATAAAAATCACCAAAAATAAAAACATCGAAATCATCTAGCATGATATTATACAGAATGATCTTCTTCCCTTCCTTGTAGTCTGTGTTCTTTGGGACATGTTGGTTTTTGGTTTTTGTTTTTTGGGGGGTTTGGATTTGCAAGACTAGGTTACCTGGGGCCCCTTATCCCTGTAGACTATTGTTTTCAGCTGAGGCAGTGGCTTTGTTTACAATCCTGAGGTCAATGTTTCAATCTGCCTGCCTTAAGTATCTGAGAGATTGGATGTGACCTCGCCATCCTCTCCCCTGCCCTGGCCACAGCTGACAGCCTAGGGGTGGACAAGGGACCCCAGCTGGGCCTAGAACTTTCCAATCTTGGGAATGTGGAATTGGACCCAAGAACCATTTCAGATTGAGGGGGTTATGCAGAGCTGGAGAGTGTCACAATTGTGTCATGTGTAGGGTAGTAGAGAAAATCAGTTAGAATGAAAAGAATGAAGCTGATATTATAGCAGGGCTGAGGGGTGGGGAGAAATAGATGAAGAAGCAGGTGGTGGGAGAGGGACAGAAATAGAGAGACAAAGAGAAGGAAACACCTTGGATCCTGGTGATTTTTTACTTTTTATCCAGGTTCTCATTATCCCCAGCTGTACTCTCAGCCCTTTAAAATCTGTAGCTAGTTTATAACTAGTTATGGGTTTAATCTAATGAAGCTAATTTGTGTATGACTTTTCCCTAGTGGCTTAGACAGTAAAGAATCTGCCTGCAATGCAGGAGACCCGGTTCAGTCCCTGGGTTGGGAAGATCCCCTGAGGAAGGGAATGGCTTACCCACTCCAGTATTCTTATCTGGAAAATTCCATGGACAGAGGAGCCTGGTGGGCTATAGTCCTTGGGGTTGCAAAGAGTCAGATATGACTGAGCAACTAACACTTTCGCTTCACTTTTCAACATTAATTGGTTTTGGAGCAGAAAACTGGACTATCTCTTGCTACCTGTCTTCCCAGGACGACCATGGACAGTCATCCTTTACATCTCATGAGTCATGTCCCAGTTGGTATTGTGGTTAGGACCATGTAGGAGTTTTGCTTATTTCTATTTATCTGGGTTTAAACCATTATGGGCCAAGGTACTGGGTATTATGATAGTGGCCACACCCTTAACAGCATGTAGTTACAACTGAGTCCTGAGCATTAGCAACGGTTGTGAAGGGAAGGGCTTGAAGTGAAACTTGGATCTCATCATGATTTGACCCCTGATAAGCTGAGTGCGTGCTGAGTCTCTTCAGTCATTTCTGACTCTTTGCAACTCTATGGACTGTAGCCTGTCAGGCTCCTCTGTCCATAGGATTCTCTAGGCAAGAATACTGGAGTGGGTTGCCATGCTCTCCTCCAAGGGAATCTTCCTGACCCAAGGATCAAACCCATGTCTCTTATGTCTCCTGCATTGGCAGGCAGGTTCTTTACCACTAGCACCACCTGGGAAGCCCCGATAAGCTGAGAGGCTTGGAGAATTTCTTCATTATCTATGCTCATGAGCAAGAGCCACCACACCATGGGTGGCAGCAGATAAGTAGCTTCAGATTCTGAAGACACAGCTGGAAAGGTTTCCCATTCAGGTGAGAGAAAAGGTCCCTTGTATCATTAATGTTGATATTAACTGTTAAGTGCTGCAGCTGCTGATCTTGTCTCTCCCCCTAAATGATACACTCCCTGCTGGCAGGAAACTGAATTCTACAGTTCCTCGATTCCAGATAGCATGACTGACTCAATGGGCATAAATTGAGCCAACTGGGAGACAGGGGAGGACAGAGGAGCCTAGCTACTAGGATTGCAATGAGTCACACATGACTGAACAAAAACAATAGATTCCAGAAGTCTGCTATCAGGGAGTTTTCTGCCCAATAGGAAGTGCCTCTAAGTCGCACTTACAAAATGAATTCCATCACATCCCAGCCCACCATGATCCTAATTGCTTCCAGAGGGAGAGAAACACTCAGACCTATCAATGACCAACCTGGGTTTGGCTGGCTAATTAATTGGCACTATTTAATATTAATAAGCTAAAAAATAAACGGAAAGGCAAGACAGCATCAGGGCTAAGAATTCAGACATCCTTGGGTCCTTTCCCAGTTTCTTCATTTACTAGTTACATGACCTTGATCAAGTTGCATGAGTTCTTTAGGCTTCAGTTTCCTTATCTCTGACAGGTAGATCATAATAACATCTTTCTCAGAGGGTGTTGTCAGGATTAAGTGAGAAACTTTCCCACACAGAGCCTGGCACAGAGGACATACTTAGCATCTGTGTGTTGATGAGTAGACACCATCCTCAGTCTTCCCTGATGGTTCAGCAGTAAAGAATACACCTGCAATGCAGGAGACTCAGATTTGATTCTTGGGTTGGGAAGATCCCCTGGAGGAGGAAATGGCAACCCACTCCATTCTTGTCTGGAAAATCCCATAGACAGAGGAGCCTGACAGGCTATAGTTCATGGGCTTGTAAGAGTCGGACATGACTTAGTGATTTAAACCACCATACCACCACCAGAGACCATTCTTGGAGAAGGGCCTTTGTTTTGAACATTTTTCTTAATTGATCTCAAATTCATTTCTGGTACCTACAGCCATGGATCTAAAGTGTGGTCTCTGGACAGGTGAGACTTTCACTTGGGAACTTATTAGAAATGTAGATTCTCTGTCCTCTGCCTCAGTTCAGTTCAGTCAGTTCAGTCACTCAGTCGGGTCCAGCTCTTTGTGACTCCCATGGACTACAGCACGCTAGGCTCCCCTGTCCATCACCAACTCCCAGAGCCTGCTCAAACTCATGTCCATTGAGTTGTTGAAGCCATCCAACCATCTCATTTTCTGTCATCCCCTTCTCTTCCTGCCTTCAATCTTTCCCAGCATCAGGGTCTTTTCCAGTGAGTCAGCTCCTCACATCAGGTGGCCAAAGCATTGGAGCTTCAGCTTCAGCATCAGTCCTTCCAATGAATATTCAAGACTGATTTCCTTTAGGATTGGCTGGTTTGGTCTTGCAGTCCAAGGGACTCTTGAGAGTCTTCTTCAACACCACAGTTCAAAAGCATCAGTTCTTCGGTGCTCAGCTTTCTTTATGGTCCAACTCTCACATCCATACATGACTACTGGTCCTCTGCCTAGACCTACTAAATAAGAAGGGCTTCCCTGGTGACTCAGACGGTAAAGCGTCTGTCTGCAATTTGGGAGACCCGCGCTGGATCCCTGGGTCAAGAAGATCCTCTGGAGAAGAAAATGGCAACCCACTCCAGTACTCTTGCCTGGAAAATTCCATGGATGGAGGAGCCTGGTAGGCTACAGTTCATGGGTTCACAAAGAGTCAGACACGACTGAGCAATTTCACTTTCACTAAATAAGAACCCCCCAAGCATGGGGACCAGCTGCCTGTTAAAAAAAATTTTTTTTAATTGTGGTAAAAGATACATAATATAAAACATACTATTTTAACCATTTTAAGCATATTTAATTGTACAGTTCAGTGGCACTAAGTACATTCACATTGGGGTGTACATACACCCCAATATTCATTGCAGCACTTATTACAGTAGCCAGGACATGGAAGCAACCTAAATGTCCATCAACAGCTGAATGGATAAAGCAGATGTAGTACATATATACAACTGAACATTACTCAGCCATAAAAAGAATGAAATTGTGCCATTTGCAGCCATCTGTTTTAACTTACTCTCCAGGTGACTCTGAGGCTGGTGAAGTTTGAGAACCATGGTGGTATATAAATGTCCTACACATCTCCTTCTTGGTTTAATTCGTTTCTCTTGGACCCTAACAGGTAAAAATATAAACTGTATAGAACTCCGAGAAATTCCCCCAATTTTTCTTATTTTAAAATCTAGGGACTTCCGGGTGGTCCAGTGGTTAAGAATCCACCTTGCGATGCAATGACAAAGGTTTGAGTCCTGGTTGGGGAACTAAGATCTCATATGTCCTCGAGCAGCTAAGACAGTGGGCTGTCTGATAATAAGCCAAGTTAATATTAAAAAATAATAATAACTAATTAAAAAAATCTAGCTGGTCTCTCCAGTTCTCCCATAAGAGCAACAGCTTTCACTGGTCTGTCAACTGACAGTTCAGTTACTCGCTGTGTCTCCTCGCTTTTTTTTTTTTTCCTTTTAAAGAGTATTTGTTCTTTTTCTTTTTTCTCTCACTATTCTTGATCCTACCTGCATCCCTGCAAACAGGGAGATGGAGTCTTTGAAAGTGAAATAATTTGCTTGTGGATAAATGGATTTGAGACTTGAATTTATTCTTTCTGACTGCAATCTTCTTTTCACTATTTTTTTTTTTTAATTTTTCAAAAAGAATGCTCTCTCTGCCAGGTGACATAGGAGTGGCAGAATATTTGGCAGTGTTAACTGAGATGGACATATGCAGCATGTGCCACTTCTGCCTTGACCTTGATTTACCCCTTGCTTTCTCGGAGGAACTTCAGGTTTCCCGTAAGGGTGATTTATAATAACAACTACAGCAAGCATCAGTGTTTAGACTCCACAGCCCTGTAGGCATCAGGCAATTCCTCTAGCTATATATCACTGCTGTGAGCATTTTGCAGACAAAGTAACTGAGGTTAAGTAACTCAGGTCATGAACACACAGCTAGGAAATGCCAAAGCTGAGATTTGAACTCTGGTCTGTCTGCCTTCAATTTTCATAATGGATACCACACAGAATGTTACAGTCTGCTACATGATATGAGAGAATGGATTATATTTCTCTCCCTTTTTCAGAACAAACTTTCTTCTTACATGTGTGATAAATAATATAACTACAAACCTGGCGACTGGCAGAGGCAGCTGGATCCTGTGATAGACTCTCCCGAGACCCCTTTAGTCCCTGCTGCTGTCAGGAACAAAGGAGGGGGTTCTCTAGGAGCCTTTCCATCAGTTCTAGATCCGTCCTATACCTGATCACACTTTAATTACAGCTGGACTCAGGCAGGGGAGAAATGGAGATGTCCTGTGGGGTTTCCCACCTTCTATCTTAAGATATCTGGGTTCACACAGAGATATGAACTATCTCTGAAATCTGTTCTGTTTCTTCTTACCTCCTTAGCTGGCCAGACTCTGCATCTGCAAGGTTAGGTGGTTGCAAATTCTGTCTCTGTGGACTGTGCTGGCTTATCTTAAATGCTTTTATAAAAAGGTATATGCATTATATACAGATCCCTGACTTATGGCGTTTCCCCAGAGACCCTACTCAGGGCCCATCTAGGCCCCATGCCTCCCCTAGTATGGTCCAGTTTCTGTGAGGCCCAAGGAGAGGAAGTCATAGATGTCTTACCTGGTCGACCCGGCGAGCCTTTCAATGTTCCTTCTTCTGATCCTGTGGGCCTCTGAAACCTGGCCTAGAAATTTCTGATAAAAGAACATTTGGTTTCTCTTTGAAGCTCCAAAGTCTTGTTTGCAATTTCACTTTGAGTCAAACAATGAATCCATTCTCTGGCTTCTGAGTTGAGCTCATTTGACCTTCAGAATATTTATGGCCTTGATTGGGTAGGAATGGGGTTCCATGGGCCTTTGAGAAGTGGGCCACTAAGATCTCATAATCCAATAGGTTTATAAGCAATTGAGGAAGTAATTAACAAGTATTTACTGAGTGTCTTCTGTGTGTCAGATGGTATGTTACATGCTGAGGTATATAGATTTCTAGACGTTTATAATGACTTGGCAAGGTAGAATCTAACCATTGTCAGATAATCATAGTACAGGCATACCTCGTTTCATTGTGATTGCCAGATATTGCTTTTTTTTTTTAATCAATTGAAGGTTTGTGGTAACCCTGCATTGAGTAAGTCTGTAGCACTATTTTCTCAGCAGCATTATTTTAAAATTATGGTATATTCCTTTAGACATAATGGTATTGCACACTTAATAGACTATGGTGCAGCATAAACACAACTTTTAGTTGCACTGGGAAATCAAAAAATTCAGTAGGATATTTACTTTTTGGAAGGGGTCCAGAACTAAACCCACAACATCTCTGAGTTGTGCCTGTACAAGTTATGGCTGGAAACAAACAAAGAACCAGGCCATCAGTGATAAAGTAGGTGGAAGACATGTCAAAGATTTGGGCTGGTCTCTGGAGGTTTGTGAGTGGCTGGACATTGAATAGGACATCCAACCAAGAGTGGACTTTGAAAGGAGGGTCAGGTTAAAGCTGCACAAAAGGCACAGTCTATTCCAGAAGAGTGTGAACCAGAGGCACAGGTGCATGTTAAAAGGTGTCAGGAAAATCAAAACTACAGTGAGGTACCACCTCACACTGGTCATAATGGCCATCATCAAAAAATCTACAAACAATAAATGCTGGAGTGGGTGTAGAGAAAAGGAAACCCTTATGCACAGTTGGTGGGAATGCAAATTGATACAACCACTATGAAGAACAGTATGGAGGCTCCTTAAAACAGCATGGCAGTTCTAAAAACAGAACTACCTTGTGACCCAGCAATCCCACTGCTGGGCATATACTCAGAGAAAACCATAATTCAAAAAGATTCATGCACCCCAGTGTTCATAGCAGCACTATATAATTAGCCAGGAAAGCAACCTAAACATCCACCAACAGAAGAATGGATAAAGAAGATGCAGTACATATACACAATGGATACTCAGCCATAAAAAAGCACGAAATGAAGTCATTTGTAGAGACATAGATGGACCTGGAGAACCCACACAGAGTGAAGAGTCATACAGAGTGAAGTAAATCAGAAAGAGTAAAGCAAATATCTGGTATTAACACATAGATGTAAAATCTAGAAAAGTGGTATAGGTGATCTCATTTGCAAAGCAGAAATAGAGACATAGATGTAGAGAACAAATGTATGGACACCAAGGGGAAAGGGGGAGGGATGGGAGGAATTGGGAGACTGGGATTGATACATATATACCTTTGATCCTACGGAGATCAAACAAGTCAATCCTAAAGGAAATCAGTCCTGAACATTCATTGGAAGGACTGATGTTGAAGCTGAAGCTCCAATACTTTAGCCACCAGATGTGAGCAGCCCACTCACTGTAGCAGAAAATTCTACTCCAAAATATGCCTCTTTGGCATAATAATAATTACAGTTGGTTGAACCTTGAACAACTCAGGGCCTAGAAGAACCAACACTCCACATAGTTGAAAATTGGGTATAATTTAGAGTCAACCCTCTGTATCTGAGGTTCCACATCTGTGGATTTAACCAACCTTGGGTTGTGCAGTACTGCAATGAAATAGATCAGCAGATAAGTGTACCTGTGCAGTTCAAACCCATGTTGTTCAAGGGTCAACTGTGTTTTGGACTGATTACTTTGAGGAAGAGCAGACATAGGAAAATCTCTGAAAACAGAAGTTACCTTTTTGTAAGAGAAACATACCTTTATAAAGGAAGACTTCATTTGTAAGGATGCCTTCCTCACTGTACCAGGAAGGAAAGGATGACAAAATCACAAGAAACTCTTTCCTGCAGAGAAGGAATACCTTAAATCTGTGTCATTTAAGCGTCCTCTTGTTTACCTCCCATAATCAGCCTCCTCACATCTTCCTCTCTTTTCTCTGGAGCAGAAGATGGGATTTAAGCCTGAATTTTGAGTCAACTTTGAGTGTTACTCATTTTCCACTACATGTCTTCTAGGTACACAGTTTAGTTCAGTTCAGTTGCTCAGTCATGTCTGACTCTTTGTGACCCCATGAACTGCAGCACGCCAGGCCTCCCTGTCCATCACCAACTCCCGAAGTTTACCCAGACTCATGCCCATTGAGTTGCTGATGCCATCCAACCATCTAGTCCTCTGTCGTCCTCTTCTTCTCCTGCCCTCAATCTTTCCCAGCATCAGGGTCTTTTCCAATGAGTCAGCTCTTCGCATGTGGTGGCCAAAGTATTGGAGTTTCAGCTTCAACATCAGTCCTTCCAATGAACATCCAGGACTGATCTCCTTTAGAATGGACTGGTTGGATCTCCTTGCAGTCCAAGGGACTCTCAAGAGTCTTCTCCAACACCACAGTTCAGAAGCATCAATTCTTTGGTGCTCAGCTTTCTTTATAGTCCAACTCTCACATCCATACATGACCACTGGAAAAAACATAGCCTTGACTAGACGGACCTTTGTTGACAAAGTAATGTGTCTGCCTTTTAATATGCTGTCTAGGTTGGTCATAACTTTCCTCCCAAGGAGTAAGCATCTTTTAATTTCATGGCTTCAATCACCATCTGCAGTGATTTTGGAGCCCCAAAAAATAAAGTCAGCCACTGTTTCCATTGTTTCCCCATCTATTTGCCATGAAGTGATGAGCCAATTTATGTGATAAACTTCTGTTTTTCTCTTGTTAATCTGTCTTTTGTTTCAGGGGCTCCAGCTGAGAATTTAGAAGAGTAGAAAAGGGAAATTATTTTTTTCCTCCTCTAAAATGTCCACCCTGGTGATTCATTGGAACACTGATGCTGAAGCTCCAATACTTAGGCCACCTGATGTGAAGAGCTGACTCACTGGAAAAGACCCTGATGCTACGAAAGATTGAAGGCAGGAGGAAAAGGGGACGAGAGAGGATGAGATGGTTGGATGGCATCACCGAATCAATGGACATGGTGAAGATGGGAGATGGGAGATGGTGAAGGACTGGGAGATGGTGAAGGACAGGGAAGCCTGGCATGCTGCAGTCCATGGGGTCCTAAATAGTCAGACATAACTGAACAACTGAACAACAGCAAACTAACTCTTCAAGACACATCTTGAAACCTGTCTTCCATGAAGACTTCCTTACACTTTCCAGTGAAAATAAATCTCCTTGAGACTCAAATGTCAACTGCCTGGGGATGGGTTCTGATTATTGCAGCCTTGTAGGATCAGCTTTTCCTTTAGGTTCCTATCGTTGGGGCTGCTGGGAGGAGGGCAAGAGGAATTCCATCTTAAAGACTGTCAGCCATCTTAAGGCAGGATGAGAACTGGGCCTGAAGCCTGTTAACCATCATTAAAGAAAAAACAGGAAACCCCCTCCTAACAGATGGCAAACACAGAGTGGAAGTAAAAGTCAGGTTATCTCAGTTAGATTAACAACAGTGCCTGCACCTGTGTGTTGTAATTGTTAATTCTTCCACCCCTGTACATTGTAAAACTACTTACTAATGTGTACCCAGTCATGTAGCTGCTCCTGCTGCTGCTAAGTTGCTTCAGTTGTGTCCAACTCTGTGCGACCCCACAGATGGCAGCCCACCAGGCGCCCCCGTCCCTGAGATTCTCCAGGCAAGAACACTGGAGTGGGTTGCCATTTCCTTCTCCAATGCAGGAAAGTGAAAAGTGAAAGTGAAGCTGCTCAGTCGTGTCCAACTTGTAGCAACCCCATGGACTGCAGCCCACCAGGCTCCTCCATTCATGGGATTTTCCAGGCAAGAGTACTAGAGTGGGGTGCCATTGCCTTCTCCGAGTAATGTAGCAGAGGGTATAAAATCGAGTCCTCCAAAATCATCCGGGGTCCTTGTTGGGAACTGATTCCCCTTGGACCCGCTGGTGTAATAAACTGTGCTCCACTGTCTTAGGTGTCCTCTGAGGTGTGTTTTGTGATTCCAGATTCTACAAGACTATGGGCTAGCTAAAGCCCCATTATACATATTGTGGTCTCACTCCCAACAACTTGGAGGACTTGGGTTGTGGAGTACGCTTTTCTTAGTCACCTCTTGCCTCAACTTCATGCTTTATACATTTCTGATCTAGGTCATACCTCCCTTTTCCAGCTGTTTCTCCAACCTGAAAGAAATCAGTCATGAAACACAGCTCTTTGTTAAAGGTTGAACTAGATCTCTTTCTGCAACATCCCGCTGCCCAAATATGTTAGAGTCACTTGGACATGAAGAAGATCAAACCAGTCAATCCATAAGGAAATCAATCCTGAATACTCATTGGAAGCACTGATACTGAAGCTCCAATACGTCAGCCACCTGACACAAAGAGCCGACTCATTGGAAAAGACCCTGAGGCTGGAAAAGATTGAAGGCAAAAGGAGAAGGGGGTGACAGAAGATGAGATGGTTAGATGGCATCATTGACTCAATGGACATGACTGAACCAACTCCGGGAGATAGTGAAGGACAAGGGAACCTCGCATGCTGCAGTCCATGGGGCCACAAAGAGTTGGACACAACTTAGCAACTGAACAACGACAACAACCTCCAATACCTCACCAGTCAGTTCAATCGCTCAGTACCTCATAATGCAACCTTATTTGGAGGCAGGTTCATTACAGATGGGCTTCCCTTGTGGCTCAGCTGGTAAAGAATCTGCCTGCAATGCGGGAGACCTGGGTTTGATCCCTGGGTGGGGAAGATCTCCTGGAGAAGAAAATGGCAACCCACTCCAGTTATTCTTGCCTGGAAAATCTCATGGATGGAGGAGCCTGGTGGGCTGCAGTCCATGGGCAAAGAGTCAGACACAACTGAGCGACTTCACTTTCACTTTCATTACAGAAGTAATCAAGTTAGAATTAGGTCTTTGAGATGGTCTTTAATCCAGTAGGACTGGTATCCTCATAAAAAGGGCAAATTTGGACAGAGGCAGATGTACACACAGGGAGAACATGATGGGAACATGAAAGCAGAGACTAGGGTGATACATCTACAAGCCAGGAATCCTATAGATTGCCAGCAAACCACCAGAAGCTAGGCAAGAAGCATGGACCTGGCCATCTATCACATCCTCAGAAAGAACGAACCTAACTGCAGGTGATACACTTCTGTTGTTTAAGCCACCCAGTTTGTGATACTTTGTTACAAGCAGTTTGGAAAACAAATGGACCATGATTTTCTTTAATCTTTAGTTACAGGAAAAAGTTCCATGTGGCAGAAATGTACCAAAATTGGGGGTAGGGAATAAAGCTTGGTAGCAGGGGCAGTGCAGCAAAGCAGAGCAAGGAATTTAACCTTGGGTAGTAGGTGTCTCTGATCTTAGTCCCTAACCCTTTCCCAGCACAGAGAATTCAAAGCAGGTTTTCTCTAGCACCCTGGACATCCTCCACATTTCCAGGACCCCCTCCCTTCTTCTCTCACTTTTCTTTTCTCTCTGTTCCTGGGCTTCATGGCCCCTTCGTGTTGCCCCCAGAATAGATTCTTCCCACATGATGAGGCAGCCTCTTTCAGCCTCCCCAGCTTGGCCAGGCCCTTGAGTGGAAGGAGGGACTCACTTCTCATACCTCTAAAGATCCAAAGATAGTTGAGTTGCCCCTTAAGAAAATTTGCTGTCACTGAACAAAAAGAAATGTTTGCTTTCTCAACACTGTTCTGTTCCAAACTCCCATAACATCATAATTTCATGGCATCATTTTATTTGAACCTCTCTGTGGCCTTGGTCTTCGGAGAAGGCAATGGCAACCCACTCCAGTACTGTTGCCTGGGAAATCCCATGGATGGAGGAGCCTGGTAGGCTATAGTCCATGGGGTTGCTAAGAGTCGGACATGACTGAGCGACTTCACTTTCACTTTTCACTTTCATGCATTGGAGAAGGAAATGGCAACCCACTCCAGTGTTTTTGCCTGGAGAATCCCAGGGACAGAGGAGCCAGGTGGGCTTCCATATATGGGGTCGCACAGAGTCGGACACGACTGACGTGACTTAGCAGCAGCAGTGGCGTTGGTCTTAGTTATCCCTGTGCTACTGTTATCTCTATATAGGTCTACCCTTCCTGATGAGGCTCTGAGTCCCTAAGGGGTTGGATCTGATTCTTATCTGCAAGAGGCTGTGGCTTGGTGTTTGATGAACGAGTGCATATATGCCTGAAGGTGGCAAATCAAAGGCAGGAGTCCAGACAGGCTGGAGGATTGACACTGAACATCTTAAAAAGCAAGCCCTTGATCAGGGCCTTGAATGCCGCTGTCAGAAGTCTAATCTTATCCTGGAGGTGCTGCCAAAGAACTTGACTGAATTATGTTCCTGACCTGGTGTTTTGTGGAAGGCAGAACTTGAAAGCAATGAAACTAGATTTGGTTTGGTTGAGGAAATTTCCAAACCAATTGTAAGGAGATTAGTTTAGATGGACAATCTCAATGGAAATTAGGCGCTATTCATCAAGACAATAGTCAGATGTCCAAACAGAAGAGCCAAGATCTGTTGTCCATGACAAAACATCAATGGAAGAATGATCCAGAAGGCATTTTGGAGATCTGCTGCCTCCCCCTCTGCTCCAACTCCAAAGGCCCTGAGTGCAAAATGGCAGGACAATTTTAAAGGCTTATCCTAAGCCAGTGCTACCATTGCAATTTGGAAGCATATAACACGGTTGATTTCCCAGGTTCACATCTGGAATCTCATCCATGGCTGATTTAGATGAGACTTTGGACTTACACTTTTAAATTAATGGTGGAATGTGTTAAGACTTTTGGAGCTATTGAAACTGAGCAGGACTTGAGAAATTACCTGAGACCAAGGAAGTGCAAGCCCTGAACACACCCTAATCTTATCAGCAACCCCACCCTTGAACCATTGCTATAAAACCTCCCTGGTGGGAACACATAGTTTTTGAGGGACATGAGTCCCTGTGTCCCCTTTTGCCTGGCAAAGCAATAAAGCTATTCTTTTTTACTTCAACCAAAACTCTGTCTCCAAGATTCAATTTGGTATCAGTGCACAGAGGCCAAGCTTTTGGTTTCAGATTTAGCAATGTGGAGTCATTGGGACTTTGATAAGAATGATTCTAGTGAATAGGTGTAAAAATATGATTACAACGAATTCAGAATCGATGGGAGGGACTTCCCTGATGGTCCAGTGGTCAAGACTGTACTTCCATTGCAAGAGGCATGAGTTTGATCCCTGTTCAGGGAACTAAGATCCTGCATGCCTTAAGGGGTAGCAAAAAAAAAAAAAGGCAATGGGAGAGTAATTTGAGACAACAAGCAGAAATTAGTTTGAGGAGATCATCTCTGTAAAGAGGAGTAGAGGAATAGAGCAGCATCTCCAGGTGGTTCTGGGGTCAGAAGAGGGTTTCATTTTGCAGTGGGAAGAAAGTATAATATGTTTGGGTGCTCTTGGGGATAATTCAGTAGATTGTGAAAAACCAGGAAATGGGAAAGTGTAGATGAGGGGGTGGAATCAGGTGCCAGGTAGAAGGAGCCTGGATATTTCCTCTATAGTAACTGGACAGAAGGCAGTCTATGGTCACAGAAAGGTCTAGTGTTTGGTCAGAGCTTGTAATTCTCTTCTGACTACATTTGATTTCTCAAGAAAACAGGAAGCAAGCTCCTTAGGTGAGAATTGGGGAGGGAGGTACGTGGGTTTGCAGAGAGAGGAAAAGATAAAACATAGCTGGGACTTCCCTGGTGGTCTAGTAGTTAAGACTCCATGCTTCCAATGCAGGGGCCACAGGTCTGATCCCTGGTCAGGGAACTAAGATCCCACACACCAGACTGTGTGGTCAAAAAGGAAAAAACATGATATAGTTACATAGAAATTGAGAAACAGTATAGATCAGTGAAATGAAACACAACTGCTAGATGGCTATTTAGGAAGGAAATAGCAGCTGGTTGGGTTAAATCAGGGTTGAGATTTTGTCAGATAGCACACTGAGGTGAGAGCTGAACCAGGGAGTTGATACTGATTTTGGTGATAGTGAATTTGGTGATTTTACCGTGGAGTGTAAGAGTCATGGAGGCAGGGAGTCGGGGGGCAGTGAAGAGATGGGAGATTGATGGGTTGTAGGTCCAGTCGGAGTTGAGAACTGTAGGACTTAGGAGGAGAAGTAGGATATGTGGAAGCTGGGGAAACCCAGGTTATGGAGGAGGTGCAGCTATGGAAATGCCAAGGTTGAGTTGTGACCTTGACAGTGAGTGATTGAAGTGGGGTGGAAGCAGGGATTACTGAGGGAAAGGAGGACTAGTTTCTTTATATTCGGTGAAAAAAGAGGCAGAAGGAAGTGACTCTCATAGGCATATTTCTGTTCTGCTTTCCTGCACCTTTCTCTGCCCTACTGATATTTTGCCCTTCCTTGTGTGGGGCTGATGGTTGGTGGAGGAAACTCCCTTTATTGTCTTGCCATTTGTTTACCAATTGGTTTATTTCCTGGTTTAGTTCAGTAGAGTTCAGCCGCTCAGTCCTGTCCGACTCTTTGCGACCCCATGAATTGCAGCATGCCAGGCTTCCCCATCCATCATCAACTCCTGGAGTTCACTCAAACTCAGGTCCTTCGAGTCAGTGATGCCATCCAGTCATCTCATTTTCTGTCATCCCCTTCTCCTCCTGCCCTCAATCCCTCCCAGCATCAGTCTTTTTCAATGAGTCAACTCTTCGAATGAGGTGGCCAAAGTACTGGAGTTTCAGCTTTAGCATCATTCCCTCCAAAGAACATCCAGGACTGATCGCCTTTAGGATGGACTGGTTGGATCTCCTTGCAGTCCAAGGGACTCTCAAGAGTCTTCTCCAACACCACAGTTCAAAAGCATCACTTCTTCGGCGCTCAGCCTTCTTCACAGTTCAACTCTCACTTCCATACATGACTACTGGAAAACCATAGCCTTGACTAGACAGACCTTTGTTGGCAAAGTAATGTCTCTGCTTTTGAATATGCTATCTAGGTTGGTCATAACTTTCCTTCCAAGGAGTAAGCGTCTTTTAATTTCATGGCTGCAATCACCATCTGCAGTGATTTTGAAGCCCCCCAAAATAAAGTCTGACTCTGTTTCCACTGTTTCCCCATCTATTTCCCATGAAGTGATGGGACCTGATGCCATGATCTTCGTTTTCTGAATGTTGAGCTTTAAGCCAACTTTTTCACTCTCCTCTTTCACTTTCATCTAGAGGCTTTTTAGTTCCTCTTCACTTTCTGCCATAAGAGTGGTGTCATCTGCATATCTGAGGTTATTGATATTTCTCCCGGCAATCTTGATTCCAGCGCGTGCTTCTTCCAGCCCAGCGTTTCTCATGATGTACTCTGCATAGAAGTTAAATAAGCAGGGTGACAATATACAGCCTTGACGTACTCCTTTTCCTATTTGGGACCAGTCTGTTGTTCCATGTCCAGTTCTAACTGTTGCTTCCTGACCTGCATACAGATTTCTCAAGAGGCAGATCAGGTGGTCTGGTATTCCCATCTCTTTCAGAATTTTCCACAGTTTACTGTGATCCACACAGTCAAAGGCTTTGGCATAGTCAATAAAGCAAAATAGATGTTTTTCTGGAACTTTCTTGCTTTTTTTATGATTCAGTGGATGTTGGCAATTTGATCTCTGGTTCCTCTGCCTTTTCTAAAACCAGCTTGAACATCTGGAAGTTCACAGTTCATGTATTGCTGAAGCCTGGCTTAGAGAATTTTGAGCAATAGACTTGAGCAAATTATACTTTCTGAGCCCCAGATTTTCATATTTTTCTTAAAATGTAGATAATGCTACTCTGTATCGTTTGATTAGGAAATGAAATAATAAAGGTGAAAAGGCATTGAGAAGAATAACTTAGTAGATATTGACTCAATAAACATTCTTTTTCTCCAGAAGATTGAGTCCATTCAATGGATATTAGCGAGTATCTATATCCCTGGGTGCTATTCAACAGTGGAAGTTGGGGGGTATTCTCTGATGGCAAAATGACTTCTGGCAGCCATTGGACTGGCCCAGGGATTAGTCCTTTACACGGTTTTATTGGCCTTTTTCCTGGGCAAAGTCTGATCTTGCTGTTCCTGCCTTAATTGTCCTCTGCATCTGTCCAGCCTCTTTCTGATGACTCCCATTTCCTGAGTTAACTTTACAACATGTGAAAACGTACTTATGTGTAGCCTGGCTAGAAAGAGAGCAGAAGTATCGAGGGGAAGGTAAGGGACCTGGGCTTTTCAACAGCTTAGATGGGAAATAGATAGGTGGGACTGAATCTCATTTAGTCTCTGATTGTTCAGCCCTAAAGGGGAAGGGTCATCATTTTGTCTCCCAGGTGAGAGCTTGGGGAATGTTTTATCTGGGTTTCCACTTAGACATTCACTCTTTAGAAGAGCTTCTCAGAAGAGGTGTCTAAGGATGGTGCTGGCTGCCTTTGGAGACACCATCATAATATATACCACTATACAAGGTGCTCAAGATTAGAAGGAATATTTGAAGATATTGTTGAAAAGAGGTTCTCAAATTTTGAGTGGGCATCAGAATTGCCTGGCAGGCTTATTAAAACACAGATTGCTGTATTTCTAAGTAAGTCTGGGGTGGAGCCAAAGAATTTGCATGTCTAACGGGCTCCTGGGTGATGCTGTAAATATGGGGGTAATTATAGGGGATATTCAAGCATCAGATAAAAGTTATCTTTAAATTTGGGGCCACCTCTGAAATGCTGGGTTGGGAAGATCCCTGGGAGAAGGGAATGGCTACCCACCCCAGTATTCTTCCCTGGAGAATTTCATGGACAGAGGAGCCTGGTGGGTTACAGTCTATGGGGTCGGAAAGAGTCAAGACATGATTCAGCGACTAACACTTTCACTTTCTGAAATGCGATGTTCCTATAAATTCTTGAGTGTCCTATTACTGAAATCTTAGCTTTTCTCCTGAAACCTTTTATTACTCTAGCCTTTTCCATCTGAGTAAATGGCTGTTCACCCAGTTACTTGAGGCAGAAACCTTGAAATTGTCCTTAATTTCCCCTTCTTCCCCTGCTCCCTGACAGCAGGGAGACGTTTGAGAACACCTGATCTTTAGGAACAATTGTTCTAACCCATTGGCATGGAAACTTTTGGAAGCCAGTGGCCATTGTGGATAAGAGTATTTAAATTAATGTGTGCATCTAGAAGTTATGAATGTACAGCCATTTCATACAGGAATTTGTCCCTGTCCTTTTATACATAAAGATGTACTAGCCTCATAACTTTGTAAGCTGTCATAAGACAATGTTGACTATTGAGCTCTATTGCATCGGTTATAACAGCAAAGAAAAGGGATTGATCAGTTTAGTGGGTAACTCACTCTTTCCAAAGATCTTCCCCACACAGTAGGCTTCCTTATTGCACTAAAAATTTTGCTTCCTCAACTTGCCTTGTTCTCTGCTTTCCTCATTCCTTTTATTATTTTTAATTAAAAAAAAATTTTGGAGTACAGTTGATGTACAGTGTTGTGTTAGTTTCAGGTATACAGCAAAGTGAATCAGTTATACATACACACATATTCATTCTTTTTACAGATTCTTTTCTCAGATAGGTTATTGAGAGTACTGAGTAGAGTTCCCTGTGCTATACAGTAGGTCCTTGCTGGTTATCTATCTATTTATATGTAGCAATGTGTGAATGTTCATCCCAAGCTCCTGATTTATCTCTCCCTGCCACCTTTCTCCTTTGGTTACCAAAAGTTTGTTTTTGATATCTGTAAGTCTGTTTCTGGTTTGGAAATAAATTCATTTGTATCAATTTTTAAAATTATATTCCACATATGAGTAATATATGATATTTGTCTTTCTCTGTCTGACTTCTTCACTTAGTAAGATCATTTTTAGGTTCATACATGTTGTTACAATCAATGCTTTCCACATTCCTTTTTGATTCACTGCCAGACTAAATCAGATCCCTGTCTGTTCTCTTGCTTCTTATCCCACATTTCTTCTCCAGGTCAGAGAAAATTGCTTGTATATTGTCCTCTCTTCTGAGGGCAGAATTTCCTTGAGGTCAAGGGCAGTTGTGTTCCCCAGTGTTCACCCTCCTTTTGCTGTGACTAGAGCCTTAAACATATCAAATCCTCAGTGCATTTTTATTAAATGAATGAATAATTGAAAGAATGAAGGTAGGGTTGTCTAGACAGGTGTGGCACAAAGGCACCCATGCATGCATGCCCTAGGGAGGACCTTTTCTTGTTAAAATCCATTTAAATTCCTGTCTACTCTTTGAAAGAAGAACAGAACAACTACCAGGCTGAATGGAATGAAGTCCAGGAATGCACGCCATTGGAGAGATATTTCCTTTAGATTGTCAGGGAAGGAAGAATCTGGTTTCAGGAGCCCAAACAAGGGAGGTATTCTTTTGGGTTCCAGTGAAAAATGCTTCTAGAACATTTGGGTTTGCTTATTTGTCACGCGGGACATCAGAATAATTTGGTGGCGAGTTCTCTGGTTCTGGGATGACCGCTGGGTTTGTCACATAGACATTTGGGATGACCACGCCCACCTGGAAAACACAGGCAAACAGAAAGTGTACCAGTGATGAAGCAAGAAGGACTGGGCATGCCTTTAGGTACCAAGGGAGCCCTCCTGTTCCTGGGCAGGAAGGGGAGTAGGATGAACCTTCTAGTCTCCACCCTCTTTGGGACCTCTTCCCATCCTCCGAGGAGCCTCTGGGACTTACGTTGTTGGTTTGGTAGCAGGTCAGCTGGCAGCCAAAGTGGGCAGATATACTTGCAATGAACACCTCCAGGATGCAGAAGATGAGCAGCAAACCAGAAACGGCCATTCCAGGGACCTGGAACCAGAATGGACCAGGAGGACCTGAGTGCATGTCTGGGAGTCTGAGCTCTGACTCTGCAGTGGCCATCTCTATGGCTTTGATGAAGTCCCCTAACCTCATCTCAGCTTTGTGGGGAAAATACCTCACTGGGTTTTTGTGAAGGCCAAGTGTGTCTGTGAAACAAATTTTATCTTAACACTTACTAGCAATGCTGCCCTAAAAGAGAGGATAGTCACTGTCTAGGGAAACCCCTTGACACTTGCTTCAGCTGTCAGGGACCTGAGGGTATGGTCTGGAGTTAAGACAGTGAAACAGTGGAACTGTTCTGTGTAGGAAGTGAATAGAAATTTGGGAGTATGGACAAGCCACAGAGAGAAGCAATATGGGTAGAGGAGAAAGATGGGACTGAGCAAGGTGGTGGCAAGGTGGCAGCTGCAGAAAAAGGCATCTCATGAAAAGATGACACTTCACAAAACAGGAGTATCTAATCTTCAGGAATCAGTAGTTTCCTAGGTTCTGATGTAAACCTCTACCATTTCTCTGAACTTTTAGAGAAAGTCAGCTACTCAGGTCATTCTCTTGGCTGTGACAGTGCCATTTTGTAGAGGCAAGTAATTGGGGCTGTCTTAGGCTTGGGAAAAAAGAGTGAGTGAAAGGCCCCCAAATTTGAACTAGTTCAGCAAAAATAGATTTCACCTAAGGACCTGGGGAAATCCAAGCCCCCTCCTTGCTATTCTCCAAGATTACCCAGGAGAATGGGGTCTCCCACTGTGCCTGGGGAGAGAGTTTGAGCAGAATCTATTTTCATCTCAAAGAACAGGGCTGAATGGCCCCAACTGCCATATGGATTCCAATCACACGAAATACTAAATATGAAAGTAAAAGTGCACAGTACATGGTAGTAGGTACCAAATATATGTTATTGATTATAATTTTGAAATGACACAGGTGAGAGTCAGCTGCTCAGAGAATTCTCCCTTTTGGAGAGGCCCCGTCTTTCCTTCTTTCCTTTGCCTCCCTCTCAATTTAGCAAGTATTTACTAAATATCTGTTTGATACAAAGGGCTCAGAGAAGCATCCCAAGAGGCACAGTTGAATAAGGGAGACAGATACGGATGTGGATAATTACAATCCACATCAGACAGAGTAAGAGCTATAAAAGAGTGGGGGGAAAGGTGTCTCGAGGGTACTGAGGAGAGCGAGAGATGGAATTCACCCTACGTGAGTTAGAGAGGGTGGGGGTAGAAAAGGGTGGTCCAAGCAACTGGAAAGGTGGGATGATGAGGTCTTAGTCAAAGAATCACAGAGTTTCAGGAAGGAAGTGTTTTCAAATGATTCTGGTCCTTTCTAAAGTTGTTTTAAAAACAATTCTTTTACAAAGAAAACCCGTCATGGAAAAGGGGTCCTTCAAGCAGCTTAGATGGATTTCCCAAGTGGTGGTTTAGTGGTAAAGAATCTGCCAGTGCCTGCCAATGAAGGACACGCAAGAGACATGAGTTTCATCCCTGGGTCGGGAAGATTCTCCAGGAGAAGGAAATGGCAACCCACTCCAGTATTCTTGCCTGGGAAATCCCATGGAGACAGGAGCCTGGTGGACTATAGTTCATGGAGTCACAAAGAGTCGGACATGAGTGAGCTACTGAGCGCACACACAGAGTTTAGACATGTATCATTTGATGGGTATTAATTAATGCTTGTCGAGCTCCTGGAGCACCCCATCCCTTGGGTCATCATTTCCAAAGATGAAGTCCAGCTCTTCTTGTTCAGATGCCAGGCCTGAGGTCTGAGGGTGGGGTGGGCAACTGGGGTGGGAGGAGCTCTCCTTCTGAGATCAGAAATGGGCAGAACCAAGATCAGAAGCCAAGTTTTCTGACTTGAAGTTCCTGCAGCCTCCACTCCAGGGCACTGGCAGTGCTGCGTGGTTTAGTCTTTCCTGAGCCTCTTCCCCTCCCACCCATCTCCACTCCCTCAGCTCTTCAACCTGCACCTGCCTCCTCATTTCTTACAATGAGCACTCCACGCCTCCTGTTTCCCAGAAGAAAAGACACGAGCATTCTTCAGTGCCTGCCTCTCAGGGTGATGGCTGGGGGGGTGGGGGGGGAGGAGCAAGAGGTTCGGGGGAGCAAGGGATTGGAAGGGAAGTGAGCAGCAGGGCACACAGAGCTGGAACCAGGTCTCTGGGCAGCAATAAATACCTGGCCGAGGAATTTAGACTTTAATCCTAAAGCAACTGGGAGCCATAAAGTGTTTCCAGAAAGGGAGAAACTCAAGATACTTTTGATAAAAGACATGGGCATGGTCGATAGGTTCTCTGGGGAGAGGCTTTTCTCACAAATCTTGGAGACAAAAGTCTTGGGAAGGACTTCTGATCAAAACAAATAACAATTAATGGTTTCTATTTACCGAGTATAGGCCAGGCCAGGCACATTTACTTGATTTGACAAATGGTTATGAACTGTCAATTATGTTCCAGACATGGACCTGGGTATTTGAGACAGGGCAGTGAATGAAACAGAAAAATGTCCCTGCCCTTATGAAGCTTATATTCTAGTGGGAGGAGACAGTAAGCGTGAAATATGCTGCTGCTACTGCTGCTAAGTCACTTCAGTTGTGTCCGACTCTGTGCGATCCCATAGACGGCAGGCCACCAGGCTACCCCATCCCTGGGATTCTCCAGGCAAGAACACTGGAGTGGGTTGCCATTTCCTTCTCCAATGCATTTCCTTCTCCAAAGTGAAGTCTCTCAGTCATGTCCGACTCTTAGTGACCCCATGGACTTCAGCCTACCAGGCTCCTCTGTCCATGGGATTTTCCAGGCAAGAGTACTGGAGTGGGGTGCCATTGCCTTCTCCAAAGCATGAAATACAACAGACAAGTAAATTGCAGAATTCGTCAGATGATGGTAAGGCTACTGGGAAGTAAATTGGGGATGTGGGAGAGAAGGATCCTGGGATAGTGTAGGTGATGCTTTTAAGTGCGCTCGTTCTGTCATTCAGGTGGGTCTCTTTGAGAAGGTGGTTACTAAGAAACAGCCTGAAGGACCAGGGGGCTGGGGGAATAGACGAGGAAACTCTCCAAGCTTGAAGATGGAAACATGCCTGGTGTTTTGCGGAAACATCAAGGAGGTCAGTGTGGTTCAAGTGGGGAGAGCCAGAGGGTGGGGTCAGGGGCCACAGAGGCCAGCATCTTTAGGCTCCTGTAAGGACACTGGCCTTTTTTTTGGTGTGTGTGAGTAAAATGGGAGCAGTGGCAGGTTTTGAGCAGAGAAGTATACATCTCAGAAAGGCTCACTCTCACTCTAGTTACTGTCCTTACAGCTGTAAGGAGACAAGGGAGGAGCAGGGAGAGTGGTTAGTGAAACAGGCTGAGATCTGGGACCCTCTGCAGCAATGCTTGTACCTGGACGCACCTCTTCCTGAACAACAAACTACAAAGAAACTGCTGCTGCTGCTAAGTCGCTTCAGTCGTGTCCGACTCTGTGCGACCCCATGGACTGTAGCCTACCAGGCTCCTCCGTCCATGGGATTTTCCCGGCAAGAGTACTGGAGTGGGTTGCCATTGCCTTCTCCGACAAAGAAACTACATGGGACTAAAAATAACTGTTTGCATATTCAGTTGGGGCAAAATTATGGACAAAAGATACAAACAAACCAAAAATCCCAACTGCCACTTCTGAAGAGCCTGGAGTAAAACCAGGGTGTTAGGAGCAACAGCAGCATACTGCACATGCTCAAGGCGCACAACACCACCTGGGGGGTGGGCAAAACACCAAAGCCACCCCTCTGGCCCAACCCCTGGACACACTCCTGTTGTTTAGTCGCTAAGTCATGTCTGACTCTTTTGCGATCCTACGGACTGTAGCCCACTAAGCTTCTCTGTTCATGAGATTTTCCAGCCAAAAGTAATGGAGTGGGTTGCATTTCCTTCTCCAGGGCATTTTCCCAAACCAGGGATGGAACCCATATCTCCTGCACTGGCAGGTGGGTTCTTTACCCCTGAGACACTTGGGAAGTCCTACGCTCACCTCATGCAAGGAACAAGCTTACCCTGCCCGCCCCCCACCCTCCCACCCTCCCAGCAAGCAGGGGAACCTGTTGTTTGTCCTCGCTCACATCCTGCTGCAACAGGGGCCCCTATAAAGCCTTGCTTGAATTTCTTGTCTGACCTCTAGTCAATTTCGATTGACTGGGGAAGGCCAAGAGCCTAGGTGTTATCATTAGGAAGCTGAGAGGTCATGGTGACTCTGGCCAGAGAGGAACTGGAGGAACTGGTGAAAATGGTTGGATGCTGGATGCATTTTAAAGGTAGAGCCAACAGGATTCCCTGAGGAACTGGCAGGGAGGCGTGAGAGAAAGAGAGGGTCAATGATTACTCCAAGGTTTATCCTGAGTGACTGGAAAGACACAGTTGTCATCAACCGGGATAAGGAAATCCAAGGGAAGGTCTGGGAAGTAAAATCTGGAGAAGAGAGTTGGATACATTCATTTCAAAACGTTGTGTGGACAGTTGATCACAAGAGACTGGAGTATGGGAGAGAGATTTGGGTTGGTGCTCTTTACTCTGTAGAAGGTATTTGTGGTTAACATCAGATGAAATTGCCAAGGTAGTGCAAGCAGGGGGGAAAAAGAGGACCAAGGACAGCCTAGGAGACTGGGAAAAAGAGCAGAACCAGCAAAGGAGAGGGAGGAGAGAGAGAAGAGGAGGACCAGCTGCAGGGTGCAGCCTGGACACCGTGAGACATCCATCACAGAGGAGTCCTGACTGGGGACTTAGAGCATAGGAAGTTTTTGGAGAAGTGAAGCAGAAAGTCTGATTAGAGTCGGCTCAAGAGCAAATGTAAGAGGAGAGAGAGTTGGAGACAGTGAGGGCAGACAAATCTTTTTAGGATTTTTCTGCAAAGAGGACCGGAGAGATAGAGTGGTATCTGGCCTGAGAGAAGGTTGGTTGGTTTTTTACAATGGAGGGAACAAAAGCATCTTCATATGCTGATGGGAAAGCTCCAGTCAAAGGGGAGAATGGCTGATATAGAAGAAAGGCCGTGAGGAGGGGGAGGAGATGAACTCTGCTGTACAGATGGAGAGGTTGAATTTACACGAGACTCATCTATAGCTGGTTTCTTGTATCCAGCAGCCATGAGCCCTGTGTGGCTGTTGAACACTTGAGATGTGGCTAGGCTGCAAGTGCAAAATACACCGTGGATTTCAAACACTTCATATCTCAAATATGAAATATAAAGATAATTTTTTACATGAATTACATGTTGAAATGACATTTGAATATATTGGATTAAATAAAACATATTATTAAAATTAATTTCATTTATTCCCCCCTTTTAGGATGATGACTAGAAAATTCAAAATCATATTCATGGCTCATGTCCTATTTCTATTGGATGGCGCTGGTGTAAAGCACAGGTTGGCAAATTATGGTTGCATCCTGCCTGTTGCCTATTTTTGTCAATAAAGTTTTATCAGCACATAGTCAAGCTCATTTGTTTCTGTATTTTCTATGGCTGCGCTCCCACTACAAGATAGGGTGGAGTAGTTGCAATAAAGACCAGATGGCCTGCAAAGACTTAGATATTTACTCTCTCACCCTTTACAGAAAATCTTTACTGACTCCTTGTCCCTAGTGATGGGGAGGAAGGCAAAAAAGTGAGTAGAGGCAGGTTGGCAGGTACATATGCATTAAATGTATAATTACATAAATGAAATTATAAATTAAAAAACTTCCTAACAGTGTCATATGGTAGACACTCTTTTACAAAAGTAGAAACTAAGAATGATCAGAGACTTTAAACTCTGTTTCAATTCTTACCACACTTGGAGGACAGGGTTGGTTGGTGGGCCCTTTCTTCTTTTTGTTATTGGAATATAATTGCCTTACAATGCTCTGTTAGTTTCTGCTGTACAACAAAGTGAATCAGCTGTAAACATACACATATCCTCCTTCTTGGGCATCCCTCCCCCGACACCTCACCCATCTAGCTCATCACAGAGCACTGAACTGAGCTCTCTGCTATACCACAGGTTTCCACTAGCTAACTATTTTATACACAGTAGTGTATTGCTATCGGCAAGTCCAGTGTATTTATAGCAAACTGGTCTCCTAATTCATTTCACCCTCCCTTTCCTGCCCAGTGCCCACACATCCATTCTCTACATCTGCTTCTGTATGCCTGCCCTGGGAACTAGATTGATATGTACCATTTTTCCAGACTCCACATATATGTGTTAATATATGATATGCATTTTTCTCTTTCTGATTTACTTTACTCTTTAAGACAGACTCTAGGTCCATCCATATCTCTACAAATGACTCAATTTCATTCTTTTTCACGGCTGAGTAATATTCTATTGTGTAAATGCACCATGTCTTCTTTATTCATTCATCTGTCAGTGGACACAGGTTGTTTTCATGTCCTGGCTATTGTAAACAGTGCTACAATGAACATTGGGATACATGTGTCTTTTTAAACAGAGCTGGAGGAATCAGGCTTCTTGATTTCAGACTATACTGCAAAGCTACAGTAATCAAGACAGTATGGTACTGGCACAAAAAACAGAAATATAGATCAATGGTATAGGACAGAAAGCCCAGAGATAAACCTACATACCTATGGTCACCTATTCTATTACAAAAGAAGCAAGAACATACAATGGAGACAAGAAAGTCTCTTCAATAAGTGGTGCTTGGAAAACCGGATAGCAGTATATAAAAGAATGAAATTAGAACACTACCTAACACCATACACAAAAATCAACTCAAAATGGATTAAAGGCCTAACTGTAAGGCTGGACACTATAAAGCTTTTAGAGGAAAGCATAGGAAAAACACTCTTTGATGTAAGTTACAGCAAGATTTTTTTGACCCACCTCCTAGAGGAATGAAAATAAAAACAAAAATAAGCAAATGGACCTAATTAAACTTAAAAAGTTTGCATAGCAAAGGAAACTGTAAATAAGCCAAAAAGACAACCTTCAGAATGGGAGAAAATATTTGCAAGTGAAGTAATGGTCAAAGGATTAATCTCAAAAATATACAAACAGCTCATGCAGCTTAATGAAAAAAAAATGAACAACCCAATCAAAAAATGGGCAGAAGACCTAAATAGATATTTCTCCAAAGAAGACTCACAGATGGTCAAGAGGCACTTGAAAAGATGTTCAACATCATTAATTATTAGAGAAATGCAAATCAAAACTACCATCAGGTATCCCCTCCCACCATTCAGAATGACCATCATCAAAAAATCTACAAATAAATGCTAGAGAGGGTATGGAGAAAAGGGAATCCTTTTGCACTGTTGGTAGGAATATAAATAGGTATGGAAGGTCCTTAAAAAACTAAAAATAGAACAACCACATGACCCAGCAATCCCACTATTAGGCATATATCCTGGGAAAACCATATTTCAAAAACATACATGTCAGGCCCTTTCCAACAATTTCTAAACCAAACTAAGGTGGAACCGAGGGGGGCAATGGTCAGGAGGGATACTCACCCTGCCCCAGGTGTGAGAGGGAGGATCATACCAAGGGTAGATGTAGGTACTGTTGATAATTAACTCTACGATGAAGAGTGTGATTCCAACCATGGAGAAGATTGCACTGACGATGTTAAAGCCCACGCTGCTATTCAGCTGAAAAAGATACAAAAGGTCAGAGTGGGAGAGGAAAACCACTGTAACTGAGATGACCAGCGACTCAACAAATATTTCCTAACAGGATTTCCCAGAATCTTAGTTCTGCCGCAAACAAGGCAGTGTTTTGTGCAGAAAGGAGTGTGGCTGGGTTTTCCCTGGTAGCTCAGTGGTAAAAGAATCCACCTGCCAATGCAAGAAATGTGGGTTCCATCCCTGGTCTGGGAAGATCCCACATGTCGCAAAGCAACTAAGCCCATGCACCACAACTACTGAAGCCTGTGAGCCTAGAGCCCGGTGCTCTGCAACAAGAGAAGCCACTGCAGTGAGAAGCCCTCCCGCTGCAACTAGGGAAAAAGCCCTTGTCAGGTAACAAAGACCCAGGGAAACCGAAAGTAAATAAATATTTTAAAAGTTTTTTTATTTAATTTTTTTTAACAGAAAGTTTTGGGGCTAAATTACCTTTGAAACAAAGTTAAGTTAAACAAAATTAAACAGGTCTTTGCTGCAGGACCTATAAGAGCCTTTAACAAGGATTATGGATCTTCCGGGGGGCGGGGGCGGGGGAGGGGGAGGGGGAGACGGTGCTAATAAATAGAAATCTCTCCAAGTTTACCTACCCATCTTCACAGAGTATGTCATTGGACAAGTGTCCCCAAGAATAATCTTTGGGAAACACTCATCCTTTTATCCCATAGGAGATGGGCAGGAAGATCAATCTCTGGTATCTTGGAATGTGACAGGCTCTGGTGGCCCATGATTCTGGGCCACATGCAGAAAGCTGTTGTTGTCTAGTCGCTTCAGTCATGTCTGACTCTTTGTGACCCCATGGACTGTAGTCCCCCAGGCTCCTCTGTCCATGGGAATTCCCAGGCAAGAATACTGGAGTGAGTTGCCCTTTCCTTCTCCAGGGGATCTTTCTGACCCAGGAAAGAATACTGGAGTGAGTTGCCCTTTCCTTCTCCAGGGGATCTTTCTGACCCAGGAATCGAACCCATGTCTTCTGCTTTGATAGGTATATTCTTTACTGTTGAGCCACTTAGGAAAGCCCAGGTACAAATAGACATGCCCATAAATTTTGAGCTTTCCTTTGGAGATTTTCAAATAGATTTCCTCTCGTATAGGGACCTGGCTATCTTGAAGCCTCTTAGGCTAGATAACCTGCTTTTAAGAGGAACCAGGGTACTTTCTGGGCATACTGCTAGGGGACCATGAAGCCTTGTCCATGCTGATTTACAGAGCTCCTTTGGCTGGATTCCTTAGAGAGGCAGGTGCCTGAGCCTCCTTGGCTGTCCTGAAGAAACGGGGTCCCGCTCTGTGTGCTGCTCAGCTGTGGGGGAGCCCTGAGCTCCTGAGAGCTCTGTGCCTCCTCCTGTAAGAACGTCCTTGGGAAGCTATTCTTTCTCTCCACTCTCTGATGCCCTAACTAATGTGGCTGTGTTGCCCTCCCCTCCCCTAAGTCCTCTAGACATTTTCCTTTTTGGAATTCTGGTCAGGTTCATGCGGCCCTATGATTATGTGTGAGCAAGTGTCAGAAGAATTGATGCTTTTGAACTGTGGTGCTGGAGAAGACTCTTGAGAGTCCCTTGGACTGCAAGGAGATCAAACCCATCAATCCTAAAGAAAATCAACTCTGAATATTCATTGGAAGGACTGATACTGAAGCTTAAACTCCAATACTTTGGCCAAAGAGCCAACTAATTGGAAAAAAAACAACCCTGATGCTGAGAAAGACTGAGGGCAGGAGGAGAAGGGGCAGGAGAGGATGAGATGGTTGGATGGCATCATCAACTCAAGGGACATGAGTCTGAGCAAACTCCGGGAGATAGTGAAGGATAGGGAAGCCTGGCATGCTGCAGTCCATGGGAATCACAAAGAGTTGGACACAACTGAGTGACTGAACAACAATGTGTCAGAGCCCCATGTCTGGTTATGAGTATGTGCGTGGATGAGGGAAGGAGTAATCTTCTTTTCCCCCTGGTGTGTCTTTCCTATAGGTCCCCAGCTGGGAGAGTCAGTCCCAGGATGTGACTTACCAGACAAGAAGATCGTGAGTGCTTTTCTGCCAACACCGAGAGGGATCCTGAAATGATGAACTGGCAGAGAAGAGAGGTGGTTTAGAAAGAGGTCAGGGGTTAGGGTCCCTGTCTTCAGGTTTCCATTATTCTGTTTACACACATATTCTCTCATACACACTATGTTCCTCTGCTGAGACCCTAGCTCAACATGAGGGGAAAGAATGAACGAATGGATGAATGAGTGCCTGTTTTGCACCACATCACAGGGCAGTGAAGTGGGATCCAGCAGATTAGTTGTAAATTCTGGCTTGAAACTCATGTGATCTTGGGTAAGTTACTCATTTCTCAAATATTTATTTCTTCATTTGAAAAGGGGGAAAAGGACATGTCTTCCTAAGTATCATTGTCACTAGAAAATTTATGCCCCTCATCTGGCATTTAGTCTATCTTGCACATAGTAGATCCTATACAGAGTCAATGTTGTGTATTTCTTTTCTTTTACCTTTCTACGTGCAATATCTTGTTGGTTTCCTACCCATATCTCAGGATTCATTTGGGCATGGGGGCTCGGGATCGGGAGAAGGAAAGGCTACCAGCTGTACTGCTTTGAGATGTTTTAACCCAACCTCAGTCCTTGCCTGTCTGCACACCTAGGTGAGTACCTTTTAGCGACTCAGAAAAGTATCACATGTCTACAAAACTGATATACTCTGCATATAAGTTAAATAACCTTCTGCTACTGCTGCTAAGTCACTTTAGTTGTGTCCGACTCTGTGCGACCCCAAAGACGGCAGCCCACCAGGCTCCACCGTCCCTGGGATTCTCCAGGCAAGAACACTGGAGTGGATTGCCATTTCCTTCTCCAAAATAACCTTCTAGGGAGTCACAAATCATTCTGAGAATCTGATGAAAGCTATGGACTTTGACAGAAAACACCCCCCAAGTCTTTTACCAGAATGGGGACTCAGAAGCCCTTCAGTGGACTCTAAGCTGAGTCCCCATTTTTTTAATGGCTTATTGACCCTTGAGCATGTGTGGGAATCCTTTTCTCCTGGAGTTCAGGCTGTGGGTCTACACTGAACAACACTTGAGGGCTGTTCCCAATATATTTTTTTATACATGGTGCTTTTGTGGGAATTAGAAAATGGTAGCTCCTCTGGGTTGATAAACTAGAAAAATATTCCCTGCCCTCTGGGGTGGGTGGATTAGGAAAGTGGCCTTTCTGGGTGAATGCTGTCTTGCATTGTCTAGTAACCCTTGGTGTTATGGATGAATTATGTCCCCTCAAAACATATCTTTTGAAGCCCTAACCTACAGTACCTCTGAATGTGACTCTCTTTGGAGACAGGGCCTTTAAATAGATGATTAAGGGGGATTTTCATGGTCCCCAGTGGTTAGGAATCTGCCTTGCAATGCAAAGGATGTGGGTTCAATACGTGGTCAGGGAACTAAGATCCCATCTGCCACTAAGCCCATGCACACAACTACTGAGCCTGCATACTGCAGCTAAGTCGCAGCACAGCCAAATAAACAAATAAATACATGAAAAATCAACCAAACAACCACCAAAAAATTTGACTTAAAAAAGAGCTGACTAAGGTTAAAGGGGATCATCAGGGGTGGACTTGGACCTGAACCAATATGACTTATGTTCTTAAGAAACGAGGAGATTAGTGAGTGTTAATGGCCTTGGTAGGGAGGCCAGAGGTCCCCAAGGAGCAGGAGGAAATAAAATTACAAGTGGCAGACGTTTTTTTCTTTTCTCTTCTAATCGTGTGTTGTCATGGTGATATCTGGTTCTGTCTGAACTTAACTTTATCTCAAACCTTGGGCTAACCAATGTGTTTTTCTCATGGAAATCTCTTCCTTAAGCTATGCTAATGAACTATGTATTTGCTTAGAAGTCTGCCTTTCTTCACGATTCATGTCAATTGTTTCATGGCTGGGGATGACTCACCTTGTGCCAATGCTATCTCAACATACATGTGGGTGAGGGGCCTGGTGCAACTCTCAGTTTTGAGGTGTTCCCTTTCTCGAATTAGCAGCTTGCTAATAGGTATATAATTCCTTGCTAAAAACTAACAAGGGGGCACTCTTTCTGTCCCCTTCTGATGTCTATGTCAGAAGCTTTTTCTCTATCTCTTTTATACTTTAATAAAACTTGATTACACAAAAAGCTCTGAGCGATCAAGCCTTGTCACTCACCCCATATCAAATTCCTCTTCTTCGGAGGCCAAAAATCCCAGCATTGTTCACAGCTCAGCTTGTAGCAGCAACTTTTCCTTAGCGTATACACACACACACACACATTTTCATTAGGGTATGCACACACACACACAACACATTTTCATTAGGGTATGCACACAAACACACACATTTTCATTAGGGTATGCACACACACACACACACACACAACCATGCAAAGACTCAAGGGAAGAGATAGCTGTTTACTAGCCAAGGTGAGAGGCCTCAGCAGAAACCAAACCTGCTGGCACTTTGATCTCAGATCTCTGCCCTCTAGAACCGTGAGATACCACATTTCCGTTGTGTAAGTCACCCAGTCAGTGGTACTCGTCAGGGCAGCCCAAGCAAAGTAGTTCGTTTAGTGAACAAGACCTGAGCTGGGTTTCCATCCAGCCTGCCCCTTTGGCTGGGAACCTGCAGGGCACAACTTGACAAGGTGGCCCAGTGTGCTGGCACTTTCTGAGAACCTGGTTGCGAGGTGACTCGTATTACTCACCCAGATGCCTCCCCAGAAGGGAAAGCCTCCGTAGAATGAAACAGCAGTATAGTTCCCCGTGAGGACAGTCCCCATGACAGAACCGAGGCCGAGGTGAATCAGGCCGATCAGGATCTGGGTGGCCTGTCAGGAGAGCCACAAATGGAAGCCTTTGTTTCTGAGTCTGGATTCTGCCCCCTTTTTATTTTAATAAATCTTTTGTTTCCCTGGTCTAAAACATAATATGGAAAAATATAAAATTGAAATAAAAACTGCCCACCATTCCCCCTCACTCAGAGAAAACAATGGTTTACATTTTGTTGGATAAACTTCCATTATTCTTTTCAGATATATACATGGATAATTCACAATGTCTCTATACATTTAACATTTCATCATGAACATGTCCCTGTAGAATTAAATATCTTCAAACTTATATTTTTTTAAGGCCTGCCCAGATTCTGTCATGTGGATGTTCCTTGGAGTCATTGGAGCAGAGAGCTTGTATGGGTAAGACTGTTTCTATTTTTTTCATATTATAAATAACACTGTGATGAACATCTTTGTAGATAAATCTTCGTGCTCATCACTTATGTCTTTAGGATATTGTTATGGATTGAATTGTGACTACCTCTCCCCCATCAAATTTGTGTGCTGACATTCTGATCCCCAGCACCTCATATTATAGCTTTGTTTGGAAATACTGTCACTGCAGATAAAACTAGGTCATATAAGGTGTACTGGAATAGGCTGAACCCCTAATCCTATATGTGCGTGCGTGCTCAGTCGTGTCTGACTCTTTATGACCCCGTAGCCTGTAGCCCGCCAGGCTCCTCTGTCCATGGGCTTCTCCAGGCAAGAATATTGGAATGGGTTTACATTTACTTCTCCAGGGGATCTTCCTGATCCATGGATCAAAGTTGCATCTCCTGCATTTTCTGCATTAGCAGGCAGATTCTTTACCATGGCGCCACCTAGGAAACCCTTAATCTTATATGACTGCTATCCTTTTAAAATTTTTTGGCCATGCCACATGACGCGCAGGATCTTAGTTCCTCAGCTATCAAACCCATACCCCTTGCAGTGGAAGTGCTGAGCACTGACCACTGGACCACCAGGGAAGTCCCTGACTGCTGTCCTTTGGAAGAGAACGCCAGGTGGAGAGACACATTCATGAACACAAGAAAACGCCATGGGTGTCAGGATTGAAGTTATGCTGCCACAAGCCAAGGAACTATTACTAGGAGAGAGGCCTGGAACAGACCCTTCCCTAGTGGCTCCTCCTCTGAAGGACCTATCCTTCAGAGAAAGCATGGCCCTGTGAACAGTTTGATTGTGCTTGGCCTCCAGAACCGTGAGAATAAAATCCTGTTGTTTGAAGCCACCCAGTTTATGGCACTTTGTGATGGCAGCCCTTGGAAACTCATGCAGTATGTTCTCACACAAATACTATACACACTAATGGTATACAGATGACAAACATGGCAGCAGATATGAATATATTATTTCCTTAAATTTGCACAATAACAAATTATATGCAATGTCTGTCTCTGGTTTTTTTTTCCATTAATGTCACATCTTGGGGTTATATCCACATTGTTGCCCAAAGAGCTTACTTGTTCTTTTTAAAGCTTCACTACATTTCATTCTTTGGAGGTACGATACATGGCTTTAACCAGGATTTTGTTGATGGATATTTTGGTTGTTTCCATTCTTTTGTGATCACCGGCTGTGCTGCCATGGGTAAGCTCATACCTGTCACACATTTCTTGCATGTGCAGGTATAGCTGCAGGACAAAGTCTCAGAAATGGAACGATTGGGTATTTTGTAAATGTGGCAGATACAAATTGGCCTACAGATTGTGTTTATTGACATTCCCATGGACAGTGAAAGGGGGGTGGGGCTAGGATTTGAGCTCCAGACAGTCTGGATCAGAATCCAGATGCTGCAGTGAAATGGGCCTCTCCTTGAACTACCCAGGACAACCTCTTAGGGGGAAAGTTGTTGGGATCTCTTATTTTGTTAGTTCTCTAATGTGATTTTTTTCTTCTTGGGCAGATATTCCATTCAAGCTCTTTTAGATTTCACCTCATGGTCTGCTGAACCCACTTTCTTCCAGAGACTACATGGATCAACACAGGTGTCAACTTACTGCCTTTTTTCCCCATTGCTTTTCTTCCTCTTTCTTAAAATGCCTGAGTCAAAAAATACAAGGCCCTGCACAGAGGCCCTAGTGATGCTGCACAGCTGAGCTTTCTCATAGATCTGAGTTTGGCGAGGCCGGGCAGGCTCCAACCCCACTTACTAGATTTGGAGTGTCTGTATTTCCAAAACTCCCCCCCTCCTCCAGCTTCAGGCATGTGACCCCCCTCCCTGCAGAGTGAAGTTTCACTTACCCCTAAGGCTTTGCCTTCTTTTAGGGTTCTCTCGGTGGGTTGCTGACTCACACATGGTGGGTTCCCGTGAATTACATGGACTTGGGACTGGTTTGGATATATGGGCACCTGAGACACGCCCCCAGGTAACACTGTATACCCATTTGGGGGTGTCACCACAAACACAGAGTTGGCCATGGGGCCTGCTGAAGTTGTTGGATTCATGCTGCTGAGAAACAAGCACAATAAAATAAATAACAAGGGCCTACTGTATAGCACAGGGAACTGTACTCAATGTCTTGTAATAACCTATAATGACAAAGAATCTGAAAAAGTATACACACACACACACACACACACACACACACACACAGAGGTTACTGGTGAATTCTGGTCTGCTTTAAAATTTTCTTTTCTTTTTCTACTTTTTTTGGATCAGACCCCCCAAAGCTGGTACAATAAACCCTGCCACATGCTCCACCCCACACCCAGGTTCATTCAAATCTCATTTGGCAGCAAACCTTATCACTGCCCCTCAGTTATCCATAGAAACTATTAGATCAAGGGTACTCACTTTGCTCTGCCAGCAGCGAAGTCTCTCTCACTTCCTTCTGTCTATTCCCAGTTCTTTGCGGTAGGTGGCTTGTTTTTCCTTAGAGAGTGAACACACTGGGTTGGGTTTGGGGATGTGTTTAAAAAAGATCCAAAGTCCACTTTGCTTTCCTCCCAGATACAGACTTGGTTACCAGTTACGCAGAGCTCAGCTTCCACACCCATATTTACTTCCTGATTTGGTCAAAGAACCACTTAATTGCAATTCAGTATTAATTGGAGAAGGAAGAGTTGTGTGTGGTGCTCTAGGAAACACAGGAAGGAGCTGGGTGTACAGTGGTCACATCCCAGCGGTAACACAAGACAGAGCAACCTAAAGAATCCAGTAGAGAAACAAGAGACCCTCGCAGGAGAATGAAGGGGAAACTGATTCACTGGATATGAAGAGATTAGGAAATACTTCAAACAAAAAGTGGAATTTGAAATCAATAAACTGCATGAGAAAAAGTGAGCCACAGCCTGTAAAATAAGAATTGCAATGAACTTAAGTCATAAGCTCTACATCAGAGTCTGTAGAAAAGCAGAAAATACCCAAGAGTGGGCAGGCATATTGGTGCATCCATGATGAACATCATGTGAATTACACAGGCAAAGTGTACAAAAACTGTCGCCGAGGCCATCCTCCCAAGGGAATCCCTGGGTCCTACCGGGGCTGGACCCCGTAAGTGGTGCCCGAACTAGGCTCCCAGTAAGGTAAGCCCCAATTGTGCAGTTTTCAGACAGCTAGGACCCCACTCAAGGGTGCCCAGGACCCCTATAAGATAGGTAAGGTAAAGAAGGGTGTGAAGTAGTGAAATCTTTTCGAAGAGAAAAGTAGAAAAGATAGTAGATTTTCTGACATGGGTAACACTGAAACTAAAGAACGGCAACTCTTTATACAAGTAATCTTGAAACTGTTAAAGAGGGTACAAAATAAATTAAAATAGTCTCAAAAGAAAAAAAAAAAAAGAAGGGAGGCTGTGCTCTACCTCCCGAGGATAGAGAAAGATCTAAAGATAGAAAAAGAGCTAAAGAGTGAAAAGGAGAGAGGAACGGAGGAGAAAGAAATCAGGGAACGCAGCAAGATAGAGAAAGGAAGAAAGGAAGCCAGAAGGAAAAACATAAATACAGTATACTAACGCATATATATGGAATTTAGAAAGATGGTAACAATAACCTGGTGTACGAGACAGCAAAAGAGACACTGATGTATAGAACAGTCTTATGGACTCTGTGGGAGAGGGAGAGGGTGGGAAGATTTGGGAGAGTGACATTGAAACATGTAGAATATCATGTAAGAAACGAGTTGCCAGTCCAGGTTCGATGCGCGATACTGGATGCTTGGGGCTGGTGCACTGGGACGACCCAGAGGGATGGTGTGGGGAGGGAGGAGGGAGGAGGGTTCAGGATGGGGAACACATGTATGCCTGTGGCGGATTCATTTTGATATTTGGCAAAACTAATACAATTATGTAAAGTTTAAAAATAAAATAAAATTAAAAAAAAAGAAAAAGAGATACAGAGAGAAAGACAGGGAAGAGGGAAGAAAAGTTAGGGAAAGAGAAAGAGAGTAAAGGGAAAGAAACGAAAGAAAGAGAAGGGTAGCGAGAAAGGAAGGGGGAGAGAAAAGTGAGAAAGGCAGCGAGAGAGAGAGACAGTAAGAAGGAAGAAGGGAGAATGAAAGAGGGAAACAAGAAGGAAATGATAGAAAGTGAAAGAGAAGAGGAAGGAAAGAAGATAGAGTGAGGGAAAGAAAACTTGAGAAAGATTGAAAGAGAGGAAGGAAGAAAAAAATAAACAGAGGACAGAGGAGAGGACTTACCGGACGCTGCCGCCGGGCGCCCTGGAGAGCCCCCTCCCCCTCTGCGCAAATCTTTAAAAACTTACCACCACTTTCTGATTTAAGGCGATCGCCGCCGCCTCCGTTTGCGCCTCCCAGAGCCCAGGAATTCCCCTACTTTGCCCCCAAAGCCTCTCAAAGCGTGGCCTAAGCCTGAGGAAGATAAAAAGTTTTTTGAACAAAGGAGCTTTTAAAGCAGACGCTTACACAGGATACAGAGCCCGCTCCTCGGAAAAAACCCCCTCAGGGGGGGTCTCACCCAGGCTAGGAGAAAACCAAGCGGAACCGGAACAGGTAAGTGGATTTAGCAACAATATTAACCCCTGACGTGCCGGGTTACTCCAATTTCAATGGGAGTGGCTGGCCCCCTACCTGAGGGCGTTGCAGGATTTGTGCTGGGGCGTAGCCCGCTTTCTTTTCAAAAAAAAAAAAAATTCGGTGGTGCCTGGTGTAGTAGATTCTGATTATATTGAAAAATTAAAGTTTTTGATCTCGCCGCCTACCAAAAACTGTGCAAATTAATAAAGGTCAAAAAGTAACACAGCTTTTGCTTTTACCTTATTATCAGACAAAAAAAAAACAAACTTGACTTCTCAAGCTAGGGGCCACAGAGCATTTGGATCTAGTGATCTAGCCTTTTGGGTGCAGGAAATTACAGCTCCAAGGCCTTTAAAAGATCTTTTAATTCAAAGGAATAAAATGTCAGGACGGGGTTACGAGCAGTTATTTAGGCTTTTCAACATTTAAAAGACCACACCTTCAATCTTTTGACTGACTCCTGATATATTGTAGGGTTGTTTCGTCTTATAGAGACTGCTAATATTCCAGAAAATAAAATTACTATCTTCTTGTTATCTGATTTACAAAAAAGAGATTAAACACAGAGATAAAAAATATTTTGTGGGACATATTAGAGCCCATTCTGGCTTGCCCTGCCCTTTACATGAAGGAAATGCTTTGGCAGATGCATTGACTAAAGTAATTGCTTTAAACTTACATAAAAAGATTGATAAGGCCGAAAATTCTCACAAAATTCTCCATCAAAATGCAGCTGGTTTAAGGTATAAATTTCATATCCCGGCCAGATGTGTTGCTAACTTGTGGGAGAGGGTATATTTGTATTTTTCTACAGGACGCAGATTCTCCGATTTGGATCCTGCGTAAACCAAGGAATATCAGCCTCTTTTCTCTCCTCTATTTTCTTAACTGCGAAATTCTTTCCTTATCTCTTTATCTATTCTTTTAATCGCCGAAGCCGTCCTCCCGAGGGAATCCCTGGGTCCTACCGGGGCTGGACCCCGGTAGAGGATCGTGATGGAATAGTCCATGACACACTCACCTTTGTATTCCTACTGACACATAATAGGTACTAAGCAAATGCTTGCTGAGTGAACAGATGAAACTGATCAGATGGCTAGAATTTGGTAAAATGGTCAATGTAAGAACATTATCACAGGCAGAGGGAACGGAGGAGGGCAAAGGCATGAAGAGAGAAGATGTAGGACATATTTTGGATATGGCAAGGTTTATATATTCAAAGTTATGATTTTTCCAGTAATCATCTATGGATGTGAGAATTGGACCATAAAAAAGCCCGAGCATCAAAGAATAGGTGCTTCTGAATTGTGGTGCTGGAGAAGACTCTTGAGAGTCCCTTGGACTACACGGAGATCCAAACCAGTAAATCCTAAAGGAAATCAACCCTTAATATTCATTGGAAGGACTGATGTGCTGTGCTGTGCTTAGTTGCTTAGTTGTGTCCAACTCTGTGACCCCACGGACTGTAGCCCTCCAGGCTCCTCCACGGGGATTCCAGGCAAGAATACTTAAGTAGGTTGCCATGCCCTCCTCCAGGGGATATTCTCAACCCAGGGATCAAACCCAGGTCTCTGGCATTGCAGGAAGATTCTTTACCAGCTGAGCTACCTGAGAAGCCCCTAAGGACTGATGCTGAAGCTCCAATACTTTGACCACCTGATGTGAAGAACTGACTCACTGGAAAAGACCCTGATGCTGGGAAATACTGAGGGCAAAAGGAGAAGGGGGATGCAGAGGATGAGACGGTTAGATAGCATCACTGACTCAATGGACATGAATTTGAGCAAACTCTGGGAGAAAATGAAGGACTTGGAAGTCTGGCATGCTACAGTCCATGGGATTGCAAGACTTGGACATGACTCGGTGACTGAACAAGAACAAAAATAGAGGCTAAGGCAATCAACTAAACCATGCAGAAGGAATCAGTGTGCAAACAAAGCCTGCACCTGGAGGAAGAATAATACTCATTCAAGCTGGTAAAAAAAGACAGAGGCCAACTCCTTGACATCATTCTTTCTGACGTACATTGCATAATGATTGGCTAGTCATGAGGAAGTTTTTCCAAAGTCGCAGAATTTCTCTTGGGTTTTGTTTCTTTGAAATTGTTTTAAAAAAGTATGATATATTAACAGCAAGCATTTTTTTAAAATTTGAAGTGTCACCAACTTTTTATCCTGTTTAAATGGCAAGTACACTCACTAATTTCAACAATTTCCTGTCATTACACAAGATTTCCTCATAAGATGTAAAAGTTAAAACCACATAAATCCACACAAAATAAACCATTACTCTATGAAATCATTTCAGGAAGATTGGTTAGTGTAACTCTTTTAATACTTCTTACTTGTTACACAAAAGACTACTTTACCTGTTCAAATTATTTATTATAGTCATCAAAACGTTGACTATATGGTATTATATAACCCAACAATTCTACTTATATATATATATATATATATATATATATATATGTATTTTCCCAAGTAGTAAAGAACCCACCTGCCAATGCAGGAGATATAAGAGATGTGGGTTCAATCCCTGGGTCGGGAAGATCCCTGGAGAAGAGCATGGCAACCCACTCCAGTATTCTTGCCTAGAGAATTCCATGGACAGAGGAGCCTGGTGGGCCACAGTCCATGGGGTTGCACAGAGTTGGACATGACTGTCAGATATGACTGAGCGACTTCACTTTCACTTTTCACTTTCATGCATTGGAGAAGGAAATGGCAACCCACTCCAGTATTCTTGCTTGGAGAATCCCAGGGATGGGGAGCCTGGTAGGCTGCCGTCTACGGGATCGCACAGAGTCGGACACGACTGAAGTGACTTAGTAGTAGTAGTAGTAGTAGTATATGAAATGAAACTATAAGTCCACATGCAAACATATACAGAAATGTTAAAAACAGTCAAAAAGTGGCAACCACTGAAACGTCCTTAATTTGATAAAAGGATAAACAAAAATGGTATAGACATCCCTGGATATCACTCTACAACAAGAAAAAATAATGAAGTACTTAATACCTGCTACAATACAGATGGACTAAGCTAAGTGAAGGAAGCCACACACACATATTCTGAGATTTCATGTCTATGGTATATCCAAAAAAGGAGAATCCATAGAGATAGAAAGTGGATTAGTGGTTTTCTATGGCTCAAAGCAGGTGCAGTAGTGGGTAACTGCTATGAGTATAAAGATTGTTTGGGGGTAAAAAAAAAAGATTCTAAAATTAGATAGTAGTGAAGGCTACAGAACTCTGAACAGTCTAAAAGCCATTGCCTTGTACACTTAACTTCTTTCGTTTAAAACGTTTTAATTATATGTTGGAGTATAGATGACTAACAATGTGTGTTAGTTTCAGGTATACAGCAAAGTGGTTCAGTTACGCATATACGTATATCTATTCTTTTTCTAATTCTTTTCCCGTTTAGGTTATTATGCCTTGTATACTTTGTGCTGTGCTGTGCTTAGTCGTCCAATCGTGTCTGATTTTTTGGGACCCCATGGATTGTAGCCCACCAGGAACCTCTGTCGGTGGGGATTCTCCAGGCAAGAATACTGGAGTGGGTTGCCATGCCTTCCTCCAGGGAATCTTCCCAACCCAGGAATCAAACCCAGGTCTCCTGCATTGCAGGCAGATTTTTAACTGTCTGAGCTACCAGGGAAGCCCCTTGTATACTTTAAATGGCTCAATTACATGGTATGTGAATTATATCTCAAAACAAAGCACTTAATTAGCTGGGAGATTACCAAGACATGAATAACTCTAACCAACTGTACCCTGGAGCTCATGAATGCTGAAGGGAAAAAGAAACTGTGAGAATACCAGCCACCTCAGAAATTACAAACAAGAGCCTGTACAAGTGAAGCCAGAGAATAGAAGGACCAAAGCATAGAATGAAATCCCAGAACAAGAGAAAGGTCAGACAGAAGTACTTCAAAATATATTTTGATCTTCAGCATCTCTGTCCGTGCTAAACACTTCTGGGAGTTGAGAACTCATTGCTACTCTTGTTCTCTAGTTAGGGGAAGGTAACGAATGGGTTATCTTTCCTTAGTGACCTAGAGAGAACCGAGTATCCCCCAAAAATGCAGTCTCTACATTGATCCCACTCATTCTGGGCCTGCTGATGGCTTATGCAAACTTTTGTACATTACTGTATCACTCGGGATCCTGGAAGAAAACAGAAGGCAGTCTTAAAGTGTTTAACTAAAGGAAGATTAATAAAGAACTGTTAACAGAAATATGAGCAGAGTCATGGGAACGGAAAGTGATGTTGACACATTTGGGAACCAATATTGGAGGGAAGCTATCACTTCCCCTAAGCCTTAAGGGGCAAGGTGCAGGAACCACGTAACCACAGCAGTAAGAGTTGCAGCTCTGTAGCTGAGGAAGTGTGATGCCTCACAACCGAGGCCTTACATAGAAGAACCCAGTTACTGTCAAAACTGTGACCAGAAAAAGGGACTTCCTTGTTTTCTCCAGACTTCCAGTTTGATTCAATGAACACCACCCGAAGGATAAAACCAAGGCATGAGATGTTGCAGTCCATGTGGGCTAGCCTCCCAGGGTCCAGAGCAGGGCACCTGCTTCCTGAATCTCCCCTCCCCACTTTTCCATTGTGTCCCTGGAGGCTGATCTTTACATGAATTTCCTCAACAGGCACCCTTCCCCTCCTACTCCAGCTGGTTGCAAATAGCAAAACACTCTATTAGGAGATTGCAGGAGAGAAAGGGCAAATTATTTAATTCTCTCACTTTCCCCCTCTGTGATGTTTCAAGGGCTGGTGGGCTCCTTGACCAACGGTCGAAGTGGCTTCTCTGCTTGGCTCTGTCTCCTGAGGAACCACTGCTTACTGCATCAGGCTTGAAAGATTATGATTTGCTTCTGTTCTTAAACAACTTGTGATATTATTCTATCACTTGTGGTTTCTCTACATCCCACCCACATTTTGCAAAAAGCCCCTGTATTAACTATCCCTCAAATGAGCCCATTTGAGCATTCCTTCTTAGTCTGATCAGTTACCTGACTGTTCTAAGAATAGAAAATGGATCCACCGTTAGAACAGTTTGAACAGGCAAGTGGAGACTTGTCTCTCTGGTCTTCCTGATCCTGCCCCAAATGGAAGCAAACATGATCCCGATGACTTTGGTTTTCATCTCAAGGAAGAATCTGGAGTCCTACTTATTCAAATTAATACAGGGGTTCCAATAAGGCCATGACAACTATCCTCCCCTGGGGAAGGCCTGATTCATGAAAAGTTTAGAGCAACTGTAGGTATCTTTTTTTTTTTCTACCTAATGAATATATTTTTTTCTACTTTCTCTTTGGAAAAAAGAGGGCATATAACCTCCAACTCACTCAACAATTATTTCTCCATTATTAGAGCACATTTTTTTTCCCTGTTGTGGAAAAGCCCTTGGGGAATAAGAGCTAGGAGTGGGGAATCCATGAGCCTGCTAGGATACCAGTCAAGGCTTCAGTCTTTTTGATTTGAAGCATTGTACCTGTAGGACCAGCATGTTTTGCAAGAAAGAAACACTGAGGAAAATCAAAGTGTACAGAGGTAAATCAGTTTAATTTATATATTTCTAGAATTCTCAACTTTAAACGCCTAGATTCTCCTTTCCCCCAAATAAATGCAAGAATGTCTAATGCTGAAACAATTCAGTTGTGTAAAGTGTCAGTTCCTCAAGTTCAAGACATTTCTGAACAATGAAGAGGAAAGTATTTCCTTCAGAAGGTTTCCTCTAAATTGAATTGACAGCCTGTCCTTGGAGGGCAGGAAAGAATAAAGACTGTAAAGTCTCTTGAAACAGTAGAGTTCTATTTTGATCTGTTTCAAGAAACTATTTAGCCCTTATATACAAATAGCTCCTAAGAAGAAAAACAATAAGAAGTTATACAAGAAAAGTCTCTCCATGCCTAGGTAAAATTAAAATGTAGGCTCCACAGTCACTATTTACAAAGAAAGCCAAATAATGAATTATATCCTGTAAGTTGTATAAATATAAGTGAGTGAGTGAAGTCGCTCAGTCATGTCCGACTCTTCGCAACCCCGTGGACTCCTCCGTCCATGGGATTCTCCAGGCAAGAATACTGGAATGGGTTGCCATTTCCTTCTCTAGGGGATCTTCCCAACTCAGGGACTGAACCCAGGTTTCCCACATTGAAGGCAGACGCTTTAACCTCTGAGCCACCAGGAAAGCCCAATGTATAAATATATTAGATATTAAAAATTAGTTGCCATATAACTGAATTTTATGATGACTTTCTATTTGGAAAAAAATATTTCTCAAGTGAAAAAACTAAATAACAAAACTGTGTTTAAAAATATTCAGTTGAGTTCAATTCAGTCACTCAGTCGTGTCCGACTCTTTGTGACCCCATGAGTTGCAGCACGCCAGGCTTCCCTGTCCATCACCAACTCCCAAAGTTCACTCAGACTCACGTACATTGAGTCAGTGATGCCATCCAACCATCTCATCCTCTGTCGTCCCCTTCTCCTCCTGCCCCCAATCCCTCCCAGCATCAGAGCCTTTTCCAATGAGTCAACTCTTTGCATGAGGTGGCCAAAGTACTGGAGTTTCAGCTTTAGCATCATTCCTTCCAAAGAACACCCAGGACTGATATCCTTTAGAATGGACTGGTTGGATCTCCTTGCAGTCCAAGGGACTCTCAAGAGTCTTCTCCAACACCACAGTTCAAAAGCATCAATTCTTTGGCGCTCAGCTTTCTTCACAGTCCAACTCTCACCTCCATACGTGACCACTGGAAAAACCATAGCCTTGACTAGACTGACCTTTGTTGGCAAAGTAATGTCTCTGCTTTTGAATATGCTATCTAGGTTGGTCATAACTTTCCTTCCAAGGAGTAAGCATCTTTTAATTTCATGGCTGCAATCACCATCTGCCATGATTTTGGAGCCCAAAAAAATAAAGTCAGCCACTTTCCACTGTTTCCCCATCTATTTCCCATGAAGTGATGGGACCTGATGCCATGATCTTAGTTTTCTGAATGTTGAGCTTTAAGCCAACTTTTTCACTCTCCTCTTTCACTTTCATCAAGAGGCTCTTTAGTTCTTCTTCACTTTCTGCCATAAGGGGGGTGTCATCTGCATATCTGAGGTTATTGATATTTCTCCTGGCAATCTTGATTCCATTGCGTGCTTCTTCCAGCCCAGCGTTTCTCATGATGTACTCTGCTGCTGCTGCTGCTAAGTCACTTCAGTCGTGTCCAACTCTGTGCAATCCCATAGATGGCAGCCCACCGGGCTCCCCGGTCCCTGGGATTCTCCAGGCAAGAACACTGGAGTGGGTTGCCATTTCCTTTTCCAATGCAGGAAAGTGAAAAGTGAAAGTGAAGTCGCTCAGTCGTGTCCCACTCTTAGCGACCCCATGGACTACTGCCTACCAGGCTCCTCCATCCATGGGATTTTCCAGGCAAGAGTACTGGAGTGGGGTGCCATTGCCTTCTCCAGATGTACTCTGCATATAAGTTAAATAAGCAGGGTGACAATATACAGCCTTGACATACCCCTTTTCCAATTTGGAACCAGTCTGTTGTCCCATGTCCAGTCTTAACTGTTGCTTCCTGACCTGCATATAGGTTTCTCAAGAGGCAGGTCAGGTGGTTTGGTATTCCCATCTCTTTCAGAATTTTCCACAGTTTATTGTGATCCACACAGTCAAAGGCTTTGGCATAGTCAATAAAGCAGAAACAGATGTTTTTTCTGGAACTCTCTTGCTTTTTTGATGATCCAGCAGATGTTGGCAATTTGATCTCTGGTTCCTCTGCCTTTTCTAAAACCAGCTTAAAAATATTATACTTGGAAATAGTAAAATGAGATAATGTATAAATACTAGATGAGATAAAATTTTAAATAGGATTCAGTTTATTGAAGTATAATCCCCTTATAACAGTTTTTCTTTTTTTTTTTAGGGAGAAAAAGAGACAATTTAACATTGTGTGTAATGGCCTCACATTCTATGCTAGCTGCACCACAAAAACAAGTAATTGACAACAGGCTAACAATTAGCAGTCAAACAAATGTGAATAAAAGAAGGCAAAAACATACAGGTGACTGCAGCATACTATTTCTCTCTTTTTTTGTTGTTGTTACTGAATGTGGTTTTACAACATGAAATTAAATCTCAAATATTGAGTTTTATAGCCCACTTTGTTTTTCATATTCTTGAGCGCTATGATGGACTTTCTCTTGTGTGTGACTTCCTAAAGATAGTTTTAATTTAGAATGTTTCCTTCCAGGAGATTAACTCCTTCTTTGTATATGTGTACAAGAAACTTCTAGTGTTAATTGTTAGGTAGTCTCTAGCGAATCCAGATACTCCTGTGGCTTCTACCAGCTCAGTCTATATTTAATGCTTTCTTCATAGTTTGACATTTATGCGATGATTTAATTATAGCTGGGAAAGGCAGTGTTTGCACTATGGAGGGGAAATTATTGCATACCTAGTATGATGCACAACTCTTCTTTCAAAGTCTGTGTACCAGTACACTGTATCAAAAATACTGGTTAGAAAATGAAATTAGATAAGGCGATGGGAGATTGAGCACTGTACATAAAACAGTGATATTTGGGAGAAAACATAATTTATTCAGTCTTGCCCTCTCACTTTACACAGGAAGTAATTGACACTTGCTTACCACCTATAGCTGCTGCTGCTAAGTTGCTTCAGCTGTGTCCGACGCTGTGCGACCCCATAGACGGCAGCCCACCAGGCTCCTCCGTCCATGGGATTTTCCAGGCAAGAGTACTGGAGTGGGTTGCCATTGCCTTCTCCACCACCTATAGCTACTTAGTGGCAAAACAAGGGTTGTTCTGCTATCTTCCAGCCCAGCATAGATAGTACCTTCACTGTGATATAAAGGGCAAAAATATACATAATAAAATATCTATTTCATTTTGTACAATTTCAGGCCTGAATATATTAATTATACGTCTGTACTTTTTTATAATAATGAGTTTGTATTTGAGGGAAATAAGAAAATCGGAAGCCATCTGTACAAGAAACACACACACACATACATACAAGCATGTGCAAACAAGAGCAGAGGTAGAGTAGGAATTACTACTGTAAGTAATAAAGAACAGATTTATTACTCTAAGATAGAAAAAGAAGGATCAAATGTTAATCTTTAAAATGTAGGCAGACCATGTCAAGGCCAATTACAAAATGCTGAAATAGAGAAAATGAAGAATATTTTCATAGTTAACCAGGGCAAATACAGCGTTAATTTCCTGTGATGTGACATGGGTTAGGGAACTAGAAAATACCCTGGAGAATGTATGCACTGTGTATTAGTCACTCAGATGCGTCTGACTCTTTGTGACCCCATGGACTGTAGCCTACCAGGCTTCTCTATCCGTGGAATTTTCCAGGCAAGAATACTGGAGTAGGTTGCCATTCCCTTCTCCAGGGGATCTTCCCAACCCAGGGATTGAACCCAGGTCTCCTGCATTGCAGGTGGTTTCTTTACCAACTGAGCCACCAAGGAAGACATATGTTCATGTGGTGATCTCGACATAATCTTGGGTGCTATCATTGTTACAAGGCAATGGGGTAATCCAGGATTGGTTGGAAGGATGGTTATAAAAGCAGCTTGGCAGAAGCTACATGGTGAACCCATGGGGATAGGATCAGAGTAAGATAGAAAAAACCCAGCAAACTCCCAAATATATAACTTCAATGTGTAATGTTCACAACAGAGATTTTTTTTAATTGATGTGCTATAAAATGTTAAAATATGCATATTGGAGAGACTGCCTTTTCTCCATTGTTCATTCTTACCTCCTTTGTTGTAGATTAAAAGACCATAAGTGGGTGGATTTATTTCTGAATTACCCTCTTCCATTGATCTATGTGTCTGTTTTTGTGCCAGTACCATACTGTTTTGATTACTGTAACTTTGTAAAAATAATCTGAAGTCAAGGAGCATGATTCCTCCAGCTCTGTTCTTTCCCGATTGTTTTCACTTTTCACGGTCTTTGGTGTTTCCATACAAAATTTAAAATTATTTGATCCAGTCCTGTGAAAAATGCCATTGGCATTTTGATAAGGATTGCATTGCATAAGAATTATTTTTAAAATAACGTTTGCTACATTTTTAATTAAATGAGCTTCCTGTATTTCACGTATTTATTGCAATTTAATGATGATTTTATGTTAAAGGTGTCTTAGATCCCTTCTGTTACATAATTGCATGAGATAGTTACAAATGTAGGTTTCAGTGGGATGGTTGGTGCCAGAGCCTCTATTTGTAGTATGGGTACCAAGGGAATCCCTGAAACATGACTCTTCATGGTCAGGCGACTTGCTTGCTTGCTTGCTTTCCATGAGTATCATTTCCTAAGTATATAACCCCATGTCAGGATATGTCCATTTTCTATGAAGATTTTCTATTGAAGATTCTATCTTCAATCTCAGTGAGTACAAGAAGGTTTCTACTGGCCATAACAGAGAGATGCTCAATTCTGAGCAGTTCTCTTAGGCATTGGTGGCATTGAGGCATTGGTGGCTTTATCTTCCTACTGATCCTCAGCTGGCAGCATTTAAGCTGAAGGCTTTGCTATCCATTGCTCTCCATGCTGCAATCCTCAGAAAGCCTGAAGCTTCCTGTCTCATCTCTCTCCAGTGTCCCAGGGTGGGTCCTGCAGGCAGTGGTGGGATCCTTCTTTTCTACCTCTTGCAAATTCTGAACTCACAGCCCCCAGTCACACAGTCATGCCTTCTCTTAACATTGGTAGCTCTTTCTCCAGATGTTTTGTGGCAGTCCAGAAAATCCTACTTGGGTCTCAAAGATTGTATCAGTGGGGAATGCAGTTCATCCTGTAGACACCCACAAACCTGACTGTTGCATCTCCTCTCCCTCACCCTCAGGAGTAGATACACTCAAATGCCACACTCTTGCTGGGTGATGCTAGGTAATAGGAAAACCCCTCTTCATAAATCTGACAGCTTGCAGGGTCGGGGGCGGGGGGAGGTTATATGGTGCCCACTATAGAGAAAAGTCACCTGTGTTAGTCTTCTAAGGCTCCTGTAACAAAGTGTTGCAAATTGGGTGGTTTAGAACAACACAAGTTTATTGTCTTGTTCTTCTGAAGGTCAGAAATCCCAAATCAAGGTCACCTCCCTCTGAAATCTATTCAAGAAGGACCCTTCTTTACCTCTTCCTTACTCCTGCTGATTTTCCAGAAATCTTTGGTATTGCCATTTCATAGCTCATGGATATATCACTCCTACCCTCTGTCTTCATATGATGTCTTGCCTGTGTGTCATCACATAAACTTGCCTATGTGTATGTCCATCTCAGTGTTCAAATTTCCCCTCTTTATAAGGACACCAGTCATAGTTTATAAAAGGCCCACCCTAATAACCTCTTTTGAACTTGATTACTTCCATAAAGACCATATTTTCAAATATGGTCCCATGATCAGGTGCTGGGGATTAGGACTCTACCATAGCTTTTCTGGAGACTTCCCTAGTGGATCCCCTGGAGAAGGAAATAGCAACCTGCTCCAGTATTCATGCCTGGAGAATCATGGACAGAAGAACCTGGCGAGCCCCAGTCCATGGGTCACAGAGAGTTGGACACACCTGAGTGACTAACACACACTTCACTTCCTTGGTGAATCAGATGGTAAAGAATCTGCCTGAAATGCAGGAGACCTGGGTTCGATTCCTAGGCCGGGAAGATCCCCTGGAGAAGGGAATGGCTACTCACTCTAGTATTCTTGCCTGGAGAATTCCACAGATGGAGGAGCCTGGTAGGCTACAGTCCATGGGGTCTCAAAGAGCCAGACACAATTGAGCGACCAACACTTTCACTTTTCACTTTCTTCTTTATCACTTTTCTGAGAGATGCAATTCAGCCCATAGTAACACCTCTTAGCAACTTCTCAATTGATCTTTTGGGCTTAGAATATTGAGTATATCTTCTGCTTTCAGAAGTGGACTCTGATCACCAATTCTTGGAAAATGGGAAGAACTCCACATAGCCTTTAACATCATCATGCTACAGCTATAATAAGGACTAATAAATGATGAAAAATAATAACTTACTGAGGGATTACCATAAACTAGGCACTGTTGTAAATCCTTTTTTGATGATGTATTGTCATTAATCCTTGTATCTGCTCTGTGGGCTAGGGACTATATTTCTGTTCTGTAAGTGTGTTAGTTAGTCATGTCCGACTCTTTGTGATGCCATGGACTGCCAGGCTCCTCTATCCATCAACTTCTTCAGAAAAGACGACTGGAGTGGGTTGCCATTCCCTTCTCCAGGGGATCTTCCCAACCCAGAGACTGAACCCACGTTTCCTGCATTGCAGGCAGATTCTTTACCATCTGAGCCACCATGGGTGAGGAATAAAAACATAGGGTCTTGCTATTGCTACATCGACATCCTGCCTGTTTCCAAAGTTAGAGCCTCCTTCTTTCAGATGGAGTCCCTTCACTCAGGCAAATCTCTTCCAATGTGAGATAAAGTGGGCATTCAACATTACTTTCCTATATTCCCCAGACTGACTCCATTTTTCCATGTCAATTCAGATTGGCTTTTATGAAAGGAACAGTCAACTTGTGATCAAATTGCATCCTTTATTGAAGAGGTAGGAAAAAAGAGTACTGGAAAAGACTTCATTAGAATGCATTTTCCATGAGGTTTCTTAAAAAAAAAAAAATGGAGTTCTTCACTAATTCACAATTAATTTTTTCTTGCCTGGAGTCACACTGGTTCTTTGCAAATTACAAAGACACAGAAGATTCAGACAGTGTGTAGCCTGGGTGAGTTGAGTGATAGCAGATTCCTCATTATTATATTATAACTGCTAAGTCACTTCAGTCGTGTCCAACTCTGTGTGACCCCATAGACGGAAGCCCACCAGGCTCCCCCGTCCCTGGGATTCTCCAGGCAAGAACACTGGAGTGGGTTGCCATTTCCTTCTCCAATGCATGAAAGTGAAAAGTGAAAGGGAAATCGCTCAGTCGTGTCCGACTCTTTGCGACCCCATGGACTGCAGCCTACCAGGCTCCTTTGTCCATGGGATTTTCCAGGCAAGAGTACTGAAGTGGGGTGCCATTGCCTTCTCCAATAATAGCCTTATCCTTAGCCACTGAGTCAAAACAAGATAAAACAATAGCAATAACAAACAAGTAAACCTATGTGACCAGTTTAAACCATACAAAGAGAACAGCATCTCTTTGGGCAGGTTCAAGGACACATCGGACCTATGGCCCATCAGAAACTGGTGGTTTCAATGGATTACAAACAACCATGTCAAACTAAATTATGACTCTTTGCAAAACAGCTTTCACCTTCAACTGGACTCTCGTGGGTCACAAGATTTCTTCTGGATCCTCTACTTCATGTTCTGGGTCGGAAAGAGAAATGTCCTTCTGGAATAGACAGCTATCTGGCTCAGATTACAGGATTTGGGGGAGTCACTATAGTTGCAGAAGGCATTCTGATGCTTCCCGCCCCAGTAAAACTTTGGTGTTTTTGCATTTTAAGTTTGTAGTAGAATATTGTTACATTAACACAGACACAAAAAACTGAAAACAATGAACATTCTGAACAATTTTATATTCAAGTGAAATACAGATCAGCATTTAAAGCTAAGCTCAATGGTTATTGAGGAGCATTGGAATTAGAAATAAAGCAAAAGCAGTTTATGTAACTAATCTACTACTCTTGTATCTAACTACTAATTTTAGCTATTGAGCAACATTGAGTGTGAACCTAACTAATATATGAAACATTGATAAAATTCCTAAATACCTTTCAAGTTTACCCTCTTTAATTCTCTACAGTTCAAAATTAGGAATTCATCATTTGGCTCTAACGTGGCCTCTGTTGGAGCAATCATCTAATTATCCTTCTCTCTAGGCTTGTTCTTCTTCAATTCCATCTCTATTCTTCAGGTGAGTGACTTCTTCAAAATCATGCTCCTACACCTTTATCTAAATTCATCATGGCAGTTCCATCCCCTTTGCTATTATTCAGTTCAGAGAGGAGCTGGACTAAAGCAACTGGGCCAGTGTGAGGTAAAGAAAGGCTTCCCTTTGGCTTCTGAGAGAGAGAAACTGTTTTCTCCTGCTGGATGTGAACCAGGAAGTATGCATCTTACAACTTTAGAATTAAGATTCCAGAGGAAGACAGAAAGAATCTGGATCACTGATACTTGTCACTGAGCTGTTGAATCAATTGATCCAGAAGTCCCTTACTTGGGAACTTGCTGTTATAAGAAATGTTTTCTGATCGATTAAGCAGTTTGAATTAGGAGAGCTGTAATTTGCTGCAGAAAATACTGTCATGGAAATAATGATATAATCATAAAGTTTAATAAAGAAACACTGCTGTGTAAAACCCTTCAGTAGCATGCTGTTACTTACAGACTAAATTCCAAACTCTTTGGTAAGCTGGTTTAGCTGTATTAGAAATTGGTCTCGATTTGCTTCTCTGCCTTCATTTTCCAGTTATCTCCTCTACACACTTATCCTGTGCATACATGTGTGCTCGGTCATGTCGGACTCCTTGTGACCTCATGGACTGTAACTCGCCAGGCTCCTCTGTCCATGGGATTCTCCAAGCAAGAATACTGAAGTGGGTTGCCTTCCCTCCTCCAGGACATCTTCCCAACCCAGTGATCGAAACTGCATCTCCTGCATTGCAGGTAGATTCTTTACCACTAAGCCACCCTGGAAGCCCACATTATCCTCCAGGAATCCCACAAGTATCTATTCTTCTGGATCCAGGCAGAGTTTTAGGTTGCCTTATTAATATGCAGTTTTTTGGAGGGATTAATGATTGATTTTTATTTTGAAAGAATTTAGAGGTAAGGAGATAAGACTATCAGCCATTACAATCTATTAATATTTCCTTCTATCACTCTTCAGTGATTGTTTCTTTTATTCTATTAATGCAGTATACTATTAATATATTGATTGATTTTTTCAATTTAAAAAATTGTGCTAAAATATATGTAATATTTAACATCTTAATTTAAAAATTGATGTAAATTGTTTTAAAAGTGGTTTTAAACATGTACATTATATTGTACAACCATCACCACTATATATCTCCATAGTTTTTTTCATTTTGTAAAACTGAAACTCTAAATCCATTAAACAGTAACGTCACATTGGCTGTTCTCCAGTCTCTAGCAACTATCCTTTCACTTTCTCCCTTATAATTTTGCTTATTCTAAGGATCTCTTATCACTTCATGGGAAATAGATGTGGAAACAGTGTCAGACTTTGTTTTTTTGGGCTCCAAAATCACTGCAGATGGTGACTGCAGCCATGAAATTAAAAGACGCTTACTCCTTGGAAGAAAAGTTATGACCAATCTAGATAGCATATTCAAAAGCAGAGACATTACTTTGCCAACAAAGGTTCGTCTAGTCAAGGCTATGGTTTTTCCTGTGGTCATGTATGGATGTGAGAGTTGGACTGTGAAGAAGGCTGAGCGCCGAAGAATTGATGCTTTTGAACTGTGGTGTTGGAGAAGACTCTTGAGAGTCCCTTGGACTGCAAGGAGATCCAACCAGTCCATTCTGAAGGAGATCAGCCCTGGGATTTCTTTGGAAGGAATGATGCTAAAGCTGAAACTCCAGTACTTTGGCCACCTCATGCGAAGAGTTGACTCATTGGAAAAGACTCTGATGCTGGGAGGGATTGGGGGCAGAGGAGAAGGGGATGACAGAGGATGAGATGGCTGGATGGCATCACTGACTCGATGGACGTGAGTCTGAGTGAACTCTGGGAGTTGGTGATGGACAGGGAGGCCTGGCGTGCTGCGATTCATGGGGTCACAAAGAGTCAGACATGACTGAGCACTGAACTGAAATGAACTGATCCAGAAGTAGAATTGCTATTACATATGATAATTCTATTTTTATTTTTTGAGTAATCACTGTATTGTTTTCCATAAAGGTTGTACCATTTCACATCCTCAGTAACAGCATACAAGGGATTCAATTTTTTCACACCCTCACCAACAATTATTTTTTGCTTAAAAAATATATTAGCCATTCTAATGGGTGTGAGATACTATCTCATTGTGTATTTTTCAACTCTTATTTATTATTGTTTTTGTTGCACTGGTCTTCACTTCCTTAACTGCTTTCAAAAAATAAAATTTTCAGTCTTTGCTGAGAAGCTGTGTGTGCACATGTGCATGTGTGCGTATGTGTGTTGGGGGATAAATCTTTAAAGCTCTGGGACACAGTTGGCAACTCTGCCTTAGCCATTGCTCCTTGCTTGCAGACAGCCATAGGTCAACCAGAGCTGGAAGACTACGGCATTCTGATTTTCCCTCGGCAAAATAAAAGTGTTAAAATGGAAAAGCACTTTATAGCCAAGAATGCTAACCATCATCTATGACTTCAACAAGTCATAATCATTTTGCAATAGTAACATCAAAAGATTATTTTGATCACTATAGTAGATACAGCACAATGAAAAAGTTTGAAATAGTGTGAGAATTAACCAAAACGTGACACAGAAGCATGAAGTGAGCAACTACCATTGAAAAAATGACAGCAGTAGACTTGCTTTATGCAGGGTTGCTACAAGCCTTCAATCTGTATTTTTAAAAAATGCAGTACTGGGAAGCAGAATAAAGTGAAGTGCATTGTATTTAACTCTAAGACAATACAGTCCCAGTTTGGGCTTGTCTTGTGTCCCCTGAGTAGATTCACAGAGTCTAAACCAGTGTACCACCAGGTAAGTTCTACCTAATATGTTTAAAAATACTGTCCGTTAAAATTGCTGTTACCTCGGAAATATAAAAAGAAAGGGAAGCTAGAATTTACTGATTGCTTACTCTGCTAGGTACTTTTCTAAATTCTGTACAAATATTAATTTATACAGACTACTCAATAAGACAGGTACTCTGAAATGGTTAAAAATCCTAGAACTATACAACCTCCCAAGACTGAATCATGAAGAAATAGAAAATCTTGACAGAATAGTAATGAGCAAGGATATTGAATAAGAAATAAAAAATATAACAAGAAAAAAACATCCAAGACCACACAGCCACACTAGTGACTCTACCAAACATTTAAAGAATACCAATTCTTCAAAAAAAACTTAAGAAGACAGAACACTTCCATATTCATTCTATGAGGCCAGTATTCACTCTGTTGCCAGAGCCAGATAAGGACACTGCGAGAAAGAAAATTTCAGCAAATATTAGGAAACAAAATTCAATAGCACACTAAAAGAATCACACACCATGATAAAGTGGGATTTATCCCTAGGATGCAAGGGTAGGATAACATGTACATCTCATTAATAAAATGAAGGACAAAACACACCTGAAGTGAAGAAGGAAAAAAAAAAAATTAGACAAACTTCAAGGCTGTTTAGTGATAATGAAACTGAAGCTGTTAGTTGCTCAGTCATGTCTGACTCTTTGCGACCCCATGGACTGTAGCTCATCAGGCTCCTCTGTCCCTGATGTCCCAGACAAGAATACTGGAGTGGGTTGGCATTTCCTTCTCTAGGGGATCTTCCCAACCCAGGTATTGAACCCAGTTCTCCCGCATTGCAGGCAGATTTTTTACCATTTGAGCCACCAGGAAGGAATGTATCTCAATGTAATAAAGACTATATATGACAAATACACAGTAAACTTCATATTAGTGAAAAGTTGGACACTTTTGCTAAGTGAGGCATAAAATATGGGTGCCTTCTCTTGTCAATTCTATTTAACATAATATAAGAAGCTCTAATCAGAGAAATTAGGCAAGAAAAAGAAAGAAAATATGTCCAAATAGAAAGGAAGAAGTGAAATAGTCTCTGTTCGTAAGTGATGTGATCTTATATGTAGAAAACCCTAAAGAAACTGTTTGAACTGATAAATGAATTCAATAAAGTTGTAGGATTCAAAATTAACATATAAAAATCAGCTGTGTTTCTGTATACTAACAGAAACTATCTGAAAATGAAACAAGAAGGTGAAAGATTCGTACATTGAAAATTGCAAGACAGTGATGAAAGAAATTGAAGAAGACACAAATAAAAGATATCATGTGTTCATGGAATAGAACTAATATTGTTATAATTTCCATAATGTGCAAAGCCATCTATAGATTCAATCCAATTCCTATCAAAATTCCAGTGGCATTTTTCACAGAAATAAAAAAATTTCTAAAATTTATATGAGACAATGAAATTATCTGAACAGCTAAAACAATATTAAACAAGAAGAGCAAAGCTGGAGGCATCACACTTCTTGATATCAAACTATATCACAAAGCTATAGTAATTAAAATATTATGGTCAAAAGAGTCAGACACGACGGAGTGACTAACACTTTCACATGCAACATTTAGAGTTAACAGGTTAGATATACAGCATGGATGGATTTTAAAAATATGGTGCTGAGTAACTTAGAGCATTACAAATACTTACAAATAGCTGTGAAAAGAAGGGAAGTGAAAAGCAAAGGAGAAAAGGAAAGATATGCTCATTTGAATGCAGAGTTCCAAAGAATAGCAAGGAGAGATAAGAAAGCCTTCCTCAGTAATCAATGCAAAGAAATAGAGGAAAACAATAGAATGGGAAAGACTAGAGATTTCTTCAAGAAAATGAGAGATACCAAGGGAACATTTCATGGAAAGATGGGCTCAATAAAGGACAGAAATGGTAGGGACCTAACAGAAGCAGAAGATATTAAGAAGAGATGGCAAGAATACACAGAAGAACTGTACAAAAAAGATCTTCATGACCCAGATAATCATGATGCTGTGATCACTGACCTAGAGCCAGACATCCTGGAATGTGAAGTCAAGTGGGCCTTAGATAGCATCACTATGAACAAAGCCAGTGGAGGTGATGGAATTCCAGTTGAGCTATTTCAAATCCTGAAAGATGATGCTGTGAAAGTGCTGCACTCAATATGCCAGCAAATTTGGAAAACTCAGCAGTGGCCACAGGGCTGGGAAAGGTCAGTTTTCATTCCAATCCCAAAGAAAAGCAATGCCAAAGAATGCTCAAATTACCACACAATTGCACTCATCTCACACGCTAGTAAAGAGATGCTTAAAATTCTCCAAGCCAGGCTTCAGCAATACATGAACCATGAAGTTCCAGATGTTCAAGCTGGTTTTAGAAAAGGCAGAGGAACCAGAGACCAAATTGCCAACATCTGCTGGATCATAAAAAAAAGCAAGAGAATTCCAGAAAAACATCTATTTCTGCTTTATTGACTATGCCAAAGCCTTTGACTGTGTGGACCACAGTAAACTGTGCAAAATTCGTCAAGAGATGGGAGTCCCAGACCACCTGACCTGCGTCTTGAGAAACCTATATGCAGGTCAGGAAGCAACAGTTAGAACTGGACATGGAACAACAGACTGGTTCCAAATAGGAAAAGGAGTACGTCAAGGCTGTATATTGTCACCCTGTTTACTTAACTTATATGCAGAGTACATCATGAGAAACGCTGGGCTGGAAGATACACAAGCTGGAATCAAGATTGCCAGGAGAAATATCAATAACCTCAGATATGCAGATGACACCCCCCTTATGGCAGAAAGTGAAGAAGAACTAAAGAGCCTCTTGATGAAAGTGAAAGTGGACAGTGAAAAAGTTGGCTTAAAGCTCAACATTCAGAAAACGAAGATCATGGCATCAGGTCCCATCACTTCACGGGAAATAGATGGGGAAACAATGGAAACAGTGGCTGACTTTATTTTTTTGGGCTCGAAAATCATGCCAGATAGTGATTGCAGCCATGAAATTAAAAGATGCGTACTCCTTGGAAGGAAAGTTATGATCAACCTAGATAGTATATTCAAAAGCAGAGATATTACTTTGTCAACAAAGGTCCATCTAGTCAAGGCTATGGTTTTTCCTGTGGTCATGTATGGATGTGAGAGTTGGACTGTGAAGAAAGCTGAGCACCGAAGAATTGATGCTTTTGAACTGTGGTGTTGGAGAAGACTCTTGAGAGTCCCTTGGGCTGCAAGCAGATCCAACCATTCCATCCTAAAGGAGATGAGTCCTGGGTGTTCATCGGAAGGACTAATGTTGAAGGTGAAACTCCAATATTTTGGCCATCTGATGCAAAGAACTGACTCATTGGAAAAGACTGTGATGCTGGGAAAGATTGAGGGCAAGAGGAGAAGGGGACGACAGAGGATGAGATGGTAGGATGGCATCACCGACTCAGTGGACATGGGTTTGGGTGGACTCTAGGAGTTCGTGATGGACAGGGGGGCCTGGTGTGCTGCGGTTCATGGGGTTGCAAAGAGTCAGACATGACTGAGTGACTGAACTGCACTGAACTGAACTTAGAGAGTAGTACACATTTGTGCACAAACTCACACTATACCATCTACATGATTTACATATATATACACAAAAGAACACTATGCATTTAAAAAATATTTACAAACAAAAGAAATACATACTAAACAGCAGGGGATGCTTCCTTGTAAAGGGAAATAACTGAGAATTGAGTATAGAGATAAAAGAAAATACATAATAAAAATTATTATTTTTTATTAATAGGTAGGAAATTAACAGATACAGTGAGGTAATTACAATGTTTTATAAGGTTCATATTGTGATAAAGCTATATGATGCCCTTATTTTGTGGTTAGTAGAGTATCTGGCATGACACTTTGGGAGCTGGACCTTTTGGAAAACTAAGGGCCATTGTTGCCCTAATGGTCTGGGAGAAAGTGATGAGAATGAAGACAGAACATGCAATCTGATGTAATGGGTCAGGGGACTGCAGCCTGTTTTGGACTGAGGTTCAGAGTCCTCTCTGAGTCAAGCTTTTATCCCTAATTACATATTACAAGACTTTCTTTGATCTTATCTTTCCCAAGACACTACACTGACATAGTCCAGATCTCCTTGTTTTTACCCTAGTCCATTCCCTTCTGGGCTAGTCTCGGGAACAAGTGCGTAGGCAGCGTTCATGCCTGACGCAAACCCAGTGTTCCAAGGTCCATGCTTTCAAGATTCCAGTCATACTCCCTTCTGGGTCTGGCCTTGGGTTTTGTAACAAGGCTATTATTATAAGAAAAACATGAAAGATAATCATTAACATAGTTTCTTAATATATGCTGTTTTTACAGGTGCTATTTCCGTGGAATTTTTCAAGGTTGTGAAAGTACATTATTAGGAATTCCCATTACATCTCCCCCTGTTTGTCTTTGCAGGAGTAAATACATTGACTGAGCAACTTGTTTCTTCGTCAATTCTCAGATGGTTTCTCTCATGCATCTGAGAACTAGACACAAAACAGTCAAAAATATACATCCTGATATTATGATACCAAGCAATCCTCCTCTTAAAGTTTTAATCTACATCATGGGGTTAAGTTTATGTAGGCTTTTCTCAATTTCTTCAAATAAATCAGTTTCTGGGAGTAGTTGTAAGTGAGCATTCTGCATATTAGAAATAGCAGCCTGTAATTGGAAACTAAGAATAGATTATTACGAACGTGTCTTCTCAAATGTTTAGATAATTGATCCCAAGTAAATGCACTTTGATTGTACTTACGAGGTGTGACACAAGATGAAGAGATATTCCAATCACACAAGATGAATATATAATTTAAAATTTTGTACTTCATCCCCTGGTAGGAGAACTGCGTTTTCTAAATCAACCAATTGTTCATTAATTTCTTGGTCTATGTGGGTTTGATTGCCCCAGGCAGAACTTGAATTTTGGTGCCATTGCTGTACAAATGTAGTCATTTGTATAGTTTGATGAAGTGGCACTCCAGCTACTGCTGCGGTCATGGCTATAGCAATAATTCCCGTAATAGCTGCTATAAGGAGTCCAATAAATCTTTTGAAACCTTGCAGTACTTTCTTTATAAACTTTAAAAGAGCATGTGTTTCAGGGGAGCCTTCCCAAGGTCTGGTTTGATTTACTGGAAGCCATATTCCCAATCTCCTTCTTAGTATAACAAATGAGTGATTAGAATTATAAAGTGAAGAATTTAGGCAGGTATATAATTTGCAATCCTGGCAAGAAAGTTCTTGTACACTTTCCTTGATAGAAATTGTTCCTTTCAAGAGTACATAAGGATCCCTCACATAAGCTTGGATATAAAATATCCAGTCTGTTCTGGTATTAAATGTCAATGAATAATTGGTTTAATCGGAATAATATCTATCCCAAATTTGGAGTTTTTTAAGACTTAAAGCCAATTTCCAAATCCCTCCTTGCCCTCTTCCTTGATCTAATTGTGGGAAGGGGGGTGACATGCCACTACCATGCCATATAGTTGGATGATCTGAATGAGTGGTAATATTAGTGTGGTTAAAGGCTTTATGTACCCGCCAACGCAGCCTTTTGTGAGGATTGATTTTGATGAGAGCAATTAGACATTGCATACCCCTTAGGGGACCAGTCCCATACAATTGCATAGGAACTATTAATAAATCACTCCCTCAGTCCCACTGCAATTATCCCACTGAATTCGATCTTGTTTTTCAGTCCACAGCTTGCGATGCTCACATAAAGGTATGTCTGATTTGGTGTCATTATTGGGTTCTGAGTCATTATAAGCAAAACTCAGACCAGAGAAAAGATGTAGCTGAATTTTAGTATAGTTATGATTTAAAGGATTAGTGGACAGCCAGGCTTGCATTGATAATTTAAGACATCCTATAGCTGGTCCTACACAAGTTGGCCAGGATTCATACCCATAAGTAACATTGAAGGGAGTCCCTTCCTCTTATTTAAAAAGAGGAAGGCATGTATCTTCAGGTCCTGGTATCCAGGAAGAATCATTAACATAAACAGGGATCATAGAATCCCCCCAGTCAAAGGGTTTTAGTAATGGGGGGTTAGGTATACATGCCCAATAAGTATTTTTAGATTTAGCTGTTTCTAGGGGTATACACGGGAGAAGGCAATGGCACCCAACTCCAGTACTCTTGTCTGGAAAAATCCCATGGACGGAGGAGCCTGGTAGGCTGCAGTCCATGGGGTCGCTAAGAGTTGGACACAACTGAGTGACTTCACTTTCACTTTTCACTTTCATGCATTGGAGGAGGAAATGGCAACCCACTCCAGTGTTCTTGCCTGGAGAATCCCAGGGGCGGCGGGGCCTGGTGGGCTGCCGTCTATGGGGTCGCCCAGAGTCGGACACGACTGATGTGACTTAGCAGCAGCAGCAGCATCGGTATACACACTACAGTGGTGATAAGAGCAAACATGGAAACAGCCAGATTGTTAGGAGTGACAGCTTTCCCTTCATTTTCCAAGATCTCCTCTGATTTCTGTGTTAACCTTTTAATTTGTCCACAAGTGGGGATCTTGTTCTGATGCGCCAAAGGGATGGGAATCATTATCTTTGTCTATTTCAGACTCAGGCTTTCGAAACTCATTACTGGGGGCTCTATGTCTCATGTGAAGATGATATGGTTTTAGAAAACCATATCAAAACCCGCATGATACAGTTTTAGAAGGCACAAGGGAATCCAAAGGGGTGTTTCTGAATCACCTGGCGAAACCCCTTCCCCAGGTTATCAGATTCCCCCTATGCCATGAGCGTGATACTGGATCATACCAACCAACAGCTGGTTTGGGGTGAATTTGTTGTTGCTGTCATTCCTTTGTAAAATGTCGTTCTGCCACAGTGAAATCATTATCTGGATGCAAAAAACTAAAAGTAAATAATACTTTATATAATTTTGCTGTGGGGGAAGTGACATTCCATCTCCCCCTTTTTGTTTTTGTAACATCTCTTTAAGAGATTTGTTAGCTTGTTCTACAATAGCTTGTCCTTGGGGATTATATGGGATTCCTGTATGATGCTTTATAGACCAAGCCTTTAAAAAATCCCTAAAAGCAGAACTAGTGTAAGTCGGGCCATTGACTGTTTTTATAATCTGTGGGAGGCCCATAGTAGCAAAGCAGCTATGCAAATGTGAAATAACATTTTGTAGATTCTCCAGAGCAAGCAGTTGCCCATATAAACTTAATATCAACTGTGACATGCACATAAGAAAGCTTTCCAAAGGATAGAATGTGAGTTACATCCATCTGCCAAATCTGATTTGGCTTCAGGCCACAGGGATTACCTCCCAAGGCTTCTGTTGGAGACGTGGTTATCGCAACCCTCTGGCATGTAGGACAAGTCCACACCATCTGTTTAGCTTGAGTCCAAGTGATATGAAACTTGGTTTTTAAACATTTTGAATTACAACATGTCAGATTATAAAAGGCTGAGGCCACTGTAAAAGCTGGAAATAAAAGGATATCAGCTTGAGCATTTCCTTCTGTTAAGAGCCCTGGTAAATTAGTATGAGTCCGAATATGAGTAATGTAGAATGGAAACTGTTGGTGTCTGCTGCTGCTGCTAAGTCGCTTCAGTCATATCCGACTTTGCACGACCCCATATACAGCAGCCCACCATGCTCCGCCTTCCCTGGGATTCTCCAGGCAAAAACACTGGAGTGGGTTGCCATTTCCTTCTCCAATGCATGAAAGTGAAAAGTGAAAGTGAAGTCGCTCAGTCATGTCCGACTCTTTGCGACTCCATGGACTGCAGCCTACCATGCTCCTCCGTCCATGGGATTTTTCCAGGCAAGAGTACTGGAGTGGGTTGCCATTGCCTTCTCTGGTTGGTGTCTAATCACCTGTTGTAAATCTGTAAAAAGTGTATACAATGTGGATGAAGTCAGTTCAGTCACTCAGACGTGTCTGACTCTTTGCGACCCCATGGACTGCAGCGTGCCTGGCCTCCCTCTCCGTCACTAACTCCAGGAGTTTACTCAAACTCATGTCCACTGAGTTGGTGATGCCATCCAACCATCTCATCCTCTGTTGTCCCCTTTTCCTGCCTTCAATCTTTCCCAGCATAAGGATCTTTTCAAATGAGTCAGTTCTTTGCATCAAGTGGCCAAAGTATTGGAGTTTCAGCTTCAACATCAATCCTTGCAATGAATATTCAGGACTGATCTCCTTTAGGATGGACTGGTTAGATCTCCTTGCAGTCCAAAGGACTCTCAAGAGTCTTCTCCAACACCACAGTTCAAAAGCATCATTGGTGCTCAGCTTTGTTTATAGTCCAACTCACATCCACACATGACTACTGGAAAAACCATAGTCTTGACTAGATGGACCTTTTTTGGCAAAGTAATATCTCTGCTTTTCAATATGCTGTCTAGATTGGTCATAACTTTCCTACCAAGGAGCAGCATCTTTTAATTTCATGGCTGCAATCTCCATCTGTGGTGATTTTGGAGCCCAAGAAAATAAACTCTGTCCCTGTTTCCACTGTTTCCCCATCTATTTGCCATGAAGTGATGGGACCTGATGCCATGATCTTAGCTTTCTGAATGTTGAGTTTTAGGCCAACTTTTTCACTCTCCTCTTTCATCAAGAGGCTTTTTAGTTCCTCTTCACTTTCTGCCATAAGGGTGGTGTTGTCTGCGTATCTGAGGTTGTTGATATTTCTCCCAGCAATCTTGATTCCAGCTTGTGCTTCCTCCAGCCCAGTGTTTCACATGATGTACTCTGCATGTAAGTTAAATAAGCAGGGTGATAAATGCAGCCTTGACACACTCCTTTCCCAATTTGGAACCAGTCTATTGTTCCATGTCCAGTTCTAATTGTTGCTTCTTGACCTGCATACAGATTTCTAAGGAGGCAGGTAAGGTGGTCTGGTACTCCCATCTCTTGAAGAATTTTCCACAGTTTGTTGTGATCCACGCAGTCAAAGGCTTTAGCATAATCAATGAAGCAGAAGTAGATGTTTTTCTGGAATTCTCTTGCTTTTTTATGATCCAGTGGATGTTGGCAATTTGATTTCTGGTTCCTCTGCCTTTTCTAAATCCAGCTATACTATTGAATCCTAGCTTGAGGGATTTTGAGCATTACCTTGCTAGCAAGTGAAATGAGTACAATTATGTAGTAGTTTGAACATCCTTTGGCCTTGCCCTTTTTGAGGATTGGAATGAAAACTGACCCTTTCCAGTCCTGTCGCCACTGCTGAGTTATCCAAATTTGTTGGCATATTGAGTGCAGCACTTTAACAGCATCATCTTTTAGGATTTGAAACAGCTCAGCAGGAATTCCATAACCTCCACTAGCTTTGTTTATAGTGATGCTTCCTAAGGCCCACTTGACTTCAGATTCCAGAATGTCTGGCTCTAGGTGAGTGATCACACCATCGTGGTTATCTGGGTCATTAAGATCTTTTTTGTGCAATTCTTCTGTGTCTTTAGTGGCTCAAGTAGTAAAGAATCTGCCTGCAATGCAGGAGACCCAGTTTTAATCCCTGGGTTGAGAAGTTCTCCTGGAGAAGGGAATGGCAATCCACTCCAGTATTCTTGCCTGGAGAAACCCGTGGACAGAGGAGCCTGGCACGCTGTAGTCCATGGGGTCACAAAGAGTTGGACGTGACTGAGTGACTGACACTTCACTTCACTCTATAGCACAGGAAACTATATTCAGTATTTGTATTAGCTTAATAATCTGAAATCTGACAAAACATGATCCACTGGAGGAGGGAATGGCAAACCACCGCAGTATGCGTGCTGTGAGCACCTCATGAACTGTATAAAAGGAGAAAAACCTATGACACTGAAAGATGAGTCCCCTGGGTCTGAAATATGCTACTGAGGAAGAGCAGAGGAGAACTACTAGTAGCCCCAGAAAGAATGAAGTGGCTCAGCCAAAGCAGAAATGACACTCAGTTGTGGATTGTCTGGTGATGAAAGTAAAATTCGATGCTGCAAAGAACAGTATTGCATAGGAATCTGGAATGTTAGACCTATGAATCAAGGTAAACTGGACGTGGTCAAGCAGGAGATGGTAAGAATGAACATTGATATCTTAGGAATCATTGAACTAAAGTGTATGGGAATGGGTGAATTTAATTCAGATGACCATTATATCTACTACTTCAGGCAAGAATCCCATCGAAGAAATGGAGTAGCCCTCATAATCAACAGAAGAGTGCAAAATGCAGTACTTGGGAGCAACTTCAAAAGTGACAGAATGATCTTGGTTTGTTTTCAAGGCAAACCATTCAAATTCAAAGTAATCCAAGTCTGTGCCCCGACAACTACTGCCAAAGAAGCTGAAGTTGTTCAGTTCCATGAAGACCTAGAAAACCTCCTAGAACCAACACCAAAAAACAGATGTTTTAGTCATCATTGGGGTTTGGAATGTAAAAGTAGGAAGTCAAGAGATACCTGGAGTAACAGGCAACTTTTGGCCTTGAGAGCAAAATGAAGCAAGGCAAAGGCTAACTGAATTCTGCCAAGAGAATGCACTGGTCATAGCAAATAACTTTTTCAACAACACAAGAGACGACTTTACATATGGACATCACCAAGTGATGAATACTGAAATGAAATTGATTATATTCTTTGTAGCTAAAGATGGAGAAGCTATACACAGTCAGCAAAAACAAGACCTGGAGCTGTGGCTCAGATCCTCAGCTTCTCATAGCAAAATTCAGGCTTAAACTGAAGAAAGTGGGGAAAACCACTCGGCCAGCCAGGTACAACTTGCAGGGGAGGTGATGAATAGATTCAAGGGATTAGATCTAGTAAACAGTGTGCCTGAAGAACTATGGACAGAGGTCTGTAATACTGTACAGGAGCCAGTGACAAGACTATCCCAAAGAAAAAGAAAAGCAAGAAGGCAAAGTGGTTATCTGAGGAGGCCTTACAAATAGCTGAAGAAAGAAGAGAAGCAAAAAGCAAGGGAGAGGTGTATCCAACTAAACACAGATTTCCAAAGAACAGCATGGAGGGACAAGAAGACCTTCTTCAATGAACAGTGAATAAAACTAGAAGAAAATAACAGAAGGGGAAAGATTAGAGGTCTCTTCAGGAAAATTGGAGATATCAAGGGAACATTTTGCCCAAAGATGGTCGCAATAAAGGACAGAAATGGTAGACACATAGATACTGAAGAGATCAAGAAGAGATGGAAAGAATACATGAAGAACTGTACAAAGGAGATCTTAGTGACCTGGATTACTACAGCGATGTGGTCAGCCACCTAGAGCCAGACATGCTGGAGAGAGAAGTCAAGTGGGCCTTAGGAAGCACTGCTGTTAATAAAGCTAGTGGATGTGATGGAATTCCAGTAGAACTATTCAAAATCCTAAAGGATGATGCCATCAAGGTGTTGCACTCAATATGTCAGCAAATCTGGAAGACCCAGCAGTAGCCACAGGACTGGAAAAGGTCAATCTTCATCCCAATTCCCAAGAAGGGTAGTACCAAAGCATGCGCTAACCATTGGACAACTGCACTCATCTCCCATGCTAGTAAGGTCACGCTTAAAATATTGCATGTTAGCCTTCAGCATTTTGTGAATCAAGAACCTCCAGTTGTCCAAGCTGGGTTTAGAAAAGGAAGAGGAACCAGAGACCAAATTGCCAACATCCACTGGATCATAGAGAAAGGTAGGGAATTCCAGAAAAACATCTACATCTGTTTCTTCAACTACACCAAAGTCTTTGGCTGTGTGGATCATGACAAACTGGAAAACTCTTAGAGAAGGGAATACCAGACCATCTTACCTGTCTCCTGAGAAACCCGTATGTGGGTCAAGAAGCAACAGAACTGTATGGAACAACTAATTGGTTTAAAATTGAGAAAGGAGTACGACAGGGCTGTCCGCTGTCACCCTGTTAGTTTAACCTATATACGCTGAGCACATCATGAGAAATGCCAGGCTGGATGAGTGACAAGCTGGGATCAAGATAGCAGGAGAAATATCAACAACCTCAGATATGTGGATAATACCACTCTAACGGCAGAAAGCAAAGAGGAACTAAAGAGCCTCTTGATGAGGGTGATGGAGGAGAGAGAGAGATCTGGCTTAAATCTAAATATTAAAAAAACTAAGATCTTGGCACCCAGTTCTATTACTCATGGCAAATAGAAGGGGAAAATTTAAAATCACTGTAGATGGTGACTGCAGCCATGAAATTAGAAGGTGTTTGCTTCTTGGCGGGAAAGCTATGACAAACCTAGGCAGTGTGTTGAAAAGCAGAGACATTGCACTGCTGCCAAAGGTCAGTATAGTCAAGGCTATGGTCTTCCCAGTGGTCACATACGGTTTTGAGAGCTGAACTGTAAAGAAGGCAGAATGCCAAACAATTGATGCCTTTGAACCATGGTGCTGGAGAAGACTCCTGAAAGTCCCTTGTATAGCAAGGAGATCAAATCAATCAATCTTAAGGAAGAGCGACCCTGAATTTCACTGGAAGGACTGATGCTAAAGCTGAAGCTTCAGTATTTTGGTCATCTGATGAGAAAAGCCGACTCACTGGAAAAGTCCCTGACACTGGGAAAGATTGAGGGCAGAAGGAAGAGGACATCAGAGCATGAGATGGCTGGATAGCATCACCAATGCAAGGGACATGAACTTGGGCAAACTTCAGGAGATGGTGAGGGACAGGGAAGCCTGGTGTGCTGCAGTCCATAGGGTCACAAAGAGTCAGACATGACTGGGTGACTGAACAACAAAAACCACTGAAACCTAATAATCTGAAAGAATGTATGTGGGTGTGTTTTTATATACATGCATTATATATGCTTATACATATAATGTATATTATATAGTATATATATATAACTGAATCCCTTTGCTATATGCTTGGAACTAACACAATATAAACACTACTCTTCAATTAAAAATGCCCCAGTTTTCAATAGAAAAAAGTGTCCACATATCCCTGATACAAATATTTGGAGTTATAAATCCATTTAACACACCACTACACAAAATTGGCTCTATGAAAACAGAAGCCTTTTTTGGGGGCTGTCTTCATGGACACACACTCTGCACAGTGTCGGGGGCTCCTGCACTTACGAGGGCTCCGTGCTTGGTTTAAGGCTGTGCTGTCAGCATCCACATTCTTAGTAATTCTTACACAAGGATTCCTGTATTTTCATTCTGCCCTAATCCCTGCCAACGATGTAGCTCATCCAGTCTCTGGCAATTGTGCTGTCATAAAACTGGGGAAGGGGCCTTGATCTCAGAACAGAAAAATCCGTAGAAACTCCCTTAGGCTCATGGTGTAACCCCCATGTCCTGGTGTAACTTTAAAACATATATTTTGCTATTAGAGGGCTGGTAATCCTATAGAATCCTAAATTTAATCCTAAATTATTAACAATTGACCTAGACATACAGAAAGAGGTCAAGTTGTATCACCAGGGCAAACTGTTCCACCTCAGATGGAATGGTCAAACCGAGGCCTGAGATGTGGGAAGTGTCAGGTGACATGGTGGTCTCACCATGTGCCCCCTGGGCAGTGACTCAATTTGCTCAAGGAACAGCTTTCACTGGGAGGTGGACCTTGGTTCCAGCACAAGCCTTCCCTTTGAAGGGAGCAATGCACGGCTTTAAAACTGCTCAAAGATGCATAATGGAGCTCATCACCTTGAGTAACATGATAACGTATGTCCCTATAGTTAACTAAGAGAAAGGAAATAACCAAATATTTAATAAATCCTTATCTGTAAAAAAAATTGTCAAGTTGACATGTTACACTTAACGGACTTTACAAATCTGAAATTTAAAGAATCATCCTATAATGCTCCTCATTGTTAATTATTTGAGAAATGCACATCAAAACTACAATGAGGTACCACCTCACACCAGTAGAATGGCCATCATAAAGAAATCTCCGAGTAACAAGTGTTTCAGAGGGTGTGGAGAAAAGGGAACCTTTTGAGATTGTTGGTGGGAATTTAAATTGGTGAAGACACTGTAGAGAACAGCATGTGGTTCCTCAGAAAACTAAAATAGAGTTACCATATGATCCAGCAATTCCACTCCTAGCCATGCATCAAGACAAAGCTATAATTCTAAAACATACATGCAGTATTCTAAAGAATCTGTGCATACTGGCTGCAGATCTGACAAGAAACCTTTACTCTCACATGCGAGATATCAAATTTGCCTTCACATATTGCCTGCTATATGTAGACCCTTGGTTCATACTCCATGTAACGACACACTGTCATGCTGCTGCTGCTGCTAAGTCGCTTCAGTCGTGTCCCACTCTGTGCGACCCCATAGACGGAAGCCCACCAGGCTCCCCCATCCCTGGGATTCTCCAGGCAAGAACACTGGAGTGGGTTGCCATTTCCTTCTCCAATGCATGAAAGTGAAAAGTGAAAGTGAAGTCACTCAGTCCTGTCCGACTCTTAGCGACCCCATGGACTGCAGCCCACCAAGCTCCTCCGTCCATGGGATTTTCCAGGCAAGAGTACTGGAGTGGGGTGCCATTGCCTTCTCCGACACACTGTCATAATTAAGTCCAATTTGAATTTTAGCCTTAATTTTAGGGTGTAGTTTCCCTCCAGCAGTGCAGGAGCATTCCCTTTTCTCCAGGCCCTGTTTCCCTGGTGCTAAGTCGCTTCAATGGTGTCCGATTCTTTGCAATCCTATGGATTGTAGCCCTCCAGGCTCCTCTGTCCATGGGATTCTCCAGGCAAGAATACTGGAGTGGTTTGCCATTTCCTGTTTCCCTGGTATGACATATCAAACCTCAAAGACTGTTACCTATTGATATGAGTGTCAACTTCATTTAGTTCAGTTTGATCAAAGAAGCAAAAAATCTGGGGGAGGGTGGCAATTTTTTCTGTTTTCTTCTTGAGGAGAAATGAAACTGTTAGAAGAAAAAGTACCTGTGGCTCGTGTGCTCTTTGAGTCACTCATTGTTTGCAGGAATTTGCTTTTATTTTCTTTCAAGTGTGACCTTTCATTCAATGGTAATAACAGAATTAGAAGAAACTAGTTTGAAATGATGGCTGGTTTCTACCTAGAAAATCTGAACCAAAGGAACTAATGGGACCGCAAAAATCAGGGTGCCAAGCTTTTAAGAATATGTTAGATTGCAAATAATAACTAGTATGGTTGAAATTTCAACAACACATTTTTATTCTGATAAAGAATATACTTTTCCAAAAGGTTTCCAGAGTGGTCACCTCCTGCTGGAAGCCTGGGATGCTGGAATCATGCCACACCCTGTGTGCCTTTACACGACACTGGGCTGCATACTATAAAAAATTCCTGCCTCTCCCATGGATCCTGAAGGTAGGAAAAAAGCAAATTAGCTAAGATGGCGATGTCAGGCTCTCTCACCCCACAGCCTCTCGTTCTGGCCCCATGTTTTGTAAATACATGGTTACGTATCCGCTGAGCGCACTTACAGTAGTACAGCGCATGCGCTTCACGAGGTACCGGCTTGGCCGGAGACCACTTTTGCTCTGTAAACATCAGTAAGATCCACCAGAAGAGCCCTTGCGGCTGTGTTATGGCTGCGTCCGCTGGATCACCACCAGACCAGAGAATACAGCGAGTCTGCTGTTCCAGCCCCTGCACCAGTCAGGAGAGATTAAACGAGTCTGCAGTTCCTACGGCTCCCCAGGTTTTCTTGCAGCTTCCCTGCTCGCGCCTTGCCTACCTTGGGTTCAACGAACAGTGAGATACAGTGAGACACTGACCATCACGTGGCCAAAGCAATTGGTAACACTTTGTTTTGCCTGTCGGAATGATCAATGACACAGATTCTTTCAGTTTCACCCCCTGCCCTGATGTGGGCCAAGGGTGAACTCTTCAAGAAATGTACATCCTAGTTCCCACGCGAGGGGGAGTTCCCTGTCCAAAGATGAGAGACCCTGCATGTGTGTGACCTGTGCGTCCTGGGAGAGCAGCTTTAAGCTAGTTTAAACCTGACCAAGGTCTGTCTACATGGTAGATTTAGACCTCTCCAAGTCCTGTCTACACTGATGATGTTTACACATGACCGTGTACTTTCTATAATGAGCTCATTTAGACCTTGCCGGGGACCAGCCCCGGCTGATCTAGGGAATTCGAAGCGGGGACGGCATTGGCGAGGATCAGGAAACAACTGCTTAATTAAACGTTTATTAAGGATATAAAGAGTGGTGAAATAAGGATAGCTCAGCGAAGAAATTCAGTGAAGAAAAGAGGCTGAATAAAATTCCAAAGCAGGGAATTTACGTCACCTACGAAGGCCGCAGGCGTCCTCCCGTTCTCCCGAAGGAGAGGAGACACTAAGGCCTCCCCGGTCAGATCTTAGAAGCCCAGGCAAAATTAGTAGGCTTGACGAGCTTCCCTGCCTCAGAGGAAAAGTTCAGCTAGAAGGTGAAAGAAAGAACGACATGGGGAGACCAAATTCCGGTGAACAAAAGGGCATACTTTATTTTCCAAAGTAGTTTTATACCTTAAGTTGTGCATAGAGGATAATGGGGGAAGGGGTAGAGTCATGCAAAGACAGCAGTTCCTGATCCTTATCGAAGCCAGGCTTTCAAACTTATCATATGCAAAAGTTTAGGTGATTTACATCATCTTCTGGCCAGGAAGCCTGTTAACATTTTAAGAAACTTATTTTTCTCTAAAGGTGATTATTCTAAAGTCAGGCGCCAGCCTCCAAAAAGCATTGGAGAAAGTTGCATTCCTATAGGGCAAAGGTGAGGTGGGCTCAATCAAGAAAAGAATTAACTCAAGGGTCCAAGATTACAAATATTGAGGCAACTGCTTACATTTCTATACACCCATTATATCAATCAATACACCGCCAAGGACACAGTAGGTAAGGGATATGGAGACTTAGCAGCAAACATTGGCCCAACAAGTGAAAAACCCTTCACCAATACAATTTCTAATCAATCTTTTAACTACTCAAAGGAATCTGTGTTTAGACAGTTTAGAACATCTCCTGCCTCTCACAGTTGGGAGGCTCTGAACAATAACATGTTGCCGGAAAAAACCTATTCAGGCAGGCTAGAGGACTTCCAAAGGAGTTTGTAGGTTGAAACACTGTCACACCCAGGAATTATTAACTGGAGCTGTAAGCTAACTCTTTTTTCAGAGAGAGGTAGTGGGGGACAGCCCCCCGGAAAGCCAGAGGTGTAGGTGAAAGCACAAAGCAGAAAGTAGGCAGACTCTGGTTTTGGAGGTAGATTGCTCGAGGATTTCCAGGGAGACTCCTGAGGCTTGATCCCGCCTTCGCGTATGTCAAGCCTCCTTCCTCAAGACCTTTGCCAGGGGCGGAGCTCGCTCCCCACAAGACCTGACCCTGTTCTGTGCGCTAGGACATGGAGACCTGGGTAGAGACCTGGCCTGCCTCTATCCTGGAAATCTCCATGCCTGTGTCTGAACGTCAGCGCTCAGATATCTGGGGTCTGGAGCTAAGGTGGCTGCTCTGGGCAGCGTGCTCTTCTCTGAGGGGATCCGTGGCCCTCCCGGGGTCGGGGCTGCGGTGGGCTCTGAGTCTCTTCCCCCTGCCAGGTTGCCCCTCCCTGGGGCATGGAGGCTCCTCAGGTGGGCTACTTGGCAATCATTCCAATTTTCTTTTTTTTTTCTGTTTCAAATCATTTTTAAAAAAAATATAAATTTATTTATTTTAATTGGAGGTTAATCACTTTACAATATTGTATTGGTTTTGCCATACATCAACATGAATCCGCCACAGGTATACACATGCTCCCCATCCCGAACCCCCCTCCCTCCTCCCTTCCCGTACCATCCCTCTGGGTCATCCCAGTGCACCAGCCCCAAGCAACCAGTATCGTGCATCGAACTTGGACTGGAGATTCGTTTCATATATGATATTATACATGTTTCAATGCCATTCTCCCAAATCATCCCACCCTCTCCCTCTCCCACAGAGTCCAAAAGACTGTTCTATACATCTGTATCTCTTTTGCTGTCTCACATACAGGGTTATCATTACCATCTCTCTAAATTCCATATATATGCGTTAGTATACCGTATTGGTGTTTTTCTTTCTGGCTTACTTCACTCTGTATAATAGGCTCCAGTTTCATCCACCTCATTAGAACTGATTCAAATGTATTCTTTTTAATGGCTAATACTCCATTGTGTATATGTACCACAGATTTCTTATCCATTCATCTGCTGATGGACATCTAGGTTGCTTCCATGTCCTGGCTATTATAAACAGTGCTGCGGTGAACATTGGGGTACACGTGTCTCTTTCCCTTCTGGTTTCCTCAGTGTGTATGCCCAGCAATGGGATTGCTGGGTCATAAGGCAGTTCTATTTCCAATTTTTTAAGTAATCTCCACACTGTTCCCATAGTGGCTGTACTAGTTTGCATTCCCACCAACAGTGTAAGAGGGTTCCCTTTTCTCCACACCCTCTCCAGCATTTATTGCTTGTAGACTTTTGGATCGCAGCCATTCTGACTGGAGTGAAATGGTACCTCATTGTGGTTTTGATTTGCATTTCTCTGATAATGAGTGATGTTGAGCATCTTTTCATGTATTTGTTAGCCATCTGTATGTCTTCTTTGGAGAAATGTCTATTTAGTTCTTTGGCTCCTTTTTTGATTGGGTCATTTATTTTTCTGGAATTGAGCTGCAGGAGTTGCTTGTATATTTTTGAGATTAGTTGTTTGTCAGTTGCTTCATTTGCTATTATTTTCTCCCATTCTGAAGGCTATCTTTTCACCTTGCTTATAGTTTCCTTTGTTGTGCAGAAGCTTTTAAGTTTAATTAGGTCCCATTTGTTTATTTTTGCTTTTATTTCCAATATTCTGGGAGGTGGGTCATAGAGGATCCTGATGTGATTTATGTCGGAGAATGTTTTGCCTATGTTCTCCTCTGGGAGTTTTATAGTTTCTGGTCTTACGTTTAGATCTTTAATCCATTTTGAGTTTATTTTTGTGTATGGTGTTAGAAAGTGTTCTGCTGCTGCTAAGTCGCTTCAGTCGTGTCCGACTCTGTGCGACCCCATAGACGGTGGCCCACTAGGCCCCCCTGTCCCTGGGATTCTCCAGGCAAGAACACTGGAGTGGGTTGCCATTTCCTTCTCCAATGCATGAAAGGGAAAAGTGAAAGTGAAGTCGCTCAGTCGTGTCTGACTCTTCTCGATCCCATGGTCTGCAGCCTATCAAGCTCCTCCGTCCATGGGATTTTCCAGGCAAGAGTACTGGAGTGGGGTGCCATTGCCTTCTCCATGAAAGTGTTCTAGTTTCATTCTTTTACAAGTGGTTGACCAGTTTTCCCAGCACCACTTGTTAAAGAGATTGTCTTTAATCCATTGTATTTTCTTGCCTCCTTTGTCAAAGATAATGTGTCCATAGGTGCGTGGATTTACCCCTGGGCTTTCTATTTTGTTCCATTGATCTATATTTCTGTCTTTGTGCCAGTACCATACTGTCTTGATGACTGTGGCTTTGTAGTAGGGCCTGAAGTCAGGCAGGTTGATTCCTCCAGTTCCATTCTTCTTTCTCAAGATTGCTTTGGCTATTCGAGGTTTTTTGTATTTCCATACAAATTGTGAATTTTCCAGCACATTTGGGTTGAGTAGGGAGGCAGGTTCACCTGCTGAGCTGATTCCAGGGATCGGGCAAGAAGTCAATGGGCAGCAGGTGAGTTGCCACTGTGATCTCCTTCTGGTCGACTCTCCTCAGAAGAGAACAGGGCTGCTCCCTGTCCTTCAGCCCAGCTCTCCTGTTTCCTCATCATCTCAGCAGGACAGGAAAGACAGAGCCCGCCAGAACCAAGGTAGTGTGTTCAACTCTAGCACGAGCTTTCAAACCAGCAAAAGATCACACAGAACCAAGTGAAGACAGGAGGGGCCTGACTTCTCAGGGACCACTGTGGGGAGAGGAGAGGACCCTTCACTTCTTTCTTGGGTCCCAGGAGGCCCCAGGGGCCTGGCTGGTTTACACACTGGGGGCCCACTGACCACAGCCATGGTGTCCTGACTGAGGGGACGTGTGACCCCAGGTGGGGGGTCTGGGGACTGTGTGAGTCTCACCTGCTCTGCATGGTCAGGATCGTGTGCGGGGAGACCCCACACACAAAGCTAAGAAAGAGGGAAGAACACGTGAGAGCTTCACTTGTGTTTAGGAATGAATACTTTAGTGTATTCACTTTACACAGGCCTGTACCTGTTTGCCTCTTTACCCCTGCGAGGTTCCCCCTCCCTGGGGCTCCTGGGGACTCCTCAGGTGAGCTACCTGGTAATTATTCCAGCATGAGCATGGGGAGAAGGGGGGCAGGCATCTGGTGGATTGACTGCAGGGCATGTGGATCAGGCAAAAAGCCAGCGGGATCAGGTGAGGTTGCTGCCGTGACCTCCTTCAGGTCGACCGTCCTACTCAGCAGAGACCAGACCTGCCCCTCGTCTTCCAGCCCTGCCTCTGGTGTGTTTTCTCAGCTCCTCAGCGGGACAAGAAAGGACCGAGCCTGCCAGAACCAAAGTGGTGCCTTCAACATGATCATGACAGCCATAGAAACAGTTAATATCACAGAACCAAAGGGAAAGGGGAGGGCTTCTGTGGGACAATGTGGGGAGAGGAGACCGACCCTACCCTTCTTTCTACCGTTCCAGGAGGTTACGGGGACCCCCTCGTTTCCACCTTTGGGGTCCAACCAGCAGAGACCTGGTGTCCTAACCAAGGGTCGCGGGGCCCCAGGTGCAGGGACTGGGGACGAGGTGTCGCCTTGGAGACTGAGGACGTGTGTCCCCGGTTCAGTCCTGGGGATTGTGTGGGTCTCACCCCACCCGCACGGGTCAGGATCCTGTACCTGGAGACCCCCGTCTGCTCTTTACCTGCAGCGTGTCTCATCTCCTCTGAGATTCTCATCCTCTGAATTAAGAGTATTGCCCTGATTGACCTGTGGTCCCTTTTCTTCTCTTCCTCTTGTCACATTCATTTGAAGTCAGGCAGCTTCCAGTGGGTTCCTGCTCTGTGTTCTGCTGAGTGAGGACATCTTGGGGTGTCATTTACTATCGTAATGCATCACACATCTAATCACTGGGGCCACCCCTGTCTGGTTTCCCTACACCAAGCTGAGGTGATTTAATTTTTATTTTTTGTTGGAGCAGAGTTAATTTCCATTGTTTTGTTAGTTTTAGGTGTACAGGAACTCGATTTGATTTTACCTGGGGCTGTATCTATTCTTTCTCTGTTTTTTCCTTCATATAGGTTATTACAGCTTGTTCAGGAGAGTTCCCTGTTCTATTCTGTAGGTCCTAGCTGATTATCAATTTGATGTTAGTGTGTATGTTTTAATTCAAAACTCTTAATTTATCTCTCCCTTTTAACTTTTCTTTTGATAACCATATTTTGGTTTTCTCAGTGTGAGAGGCTTTTTCTGGTTTGTAAATTAGTTCATTGGTGTGAAATGATGATTCTACTTGTGTGTGATACTTATGATATTTACCATTTACTTTCCCACCAAGATTGTGCGAGGATTCCCTTTCCTGTACATCCTCTGCAGTATTTATTTTCTGTAGATCTTTTTCCATGATGATGGCCATTGGGACTAGTGTGAGGTGATACCTCATTGTGGTTTGATTGGCATTGATTTGATCATTATCAATGTAGAGTATCTTTCCATGTGCTTTTATTATTTTACACCTTCTGAACACAATTTACCTCTTGAATCTGGCTTCTTGGAACTTGGCCCTTTTTGGAATTTGGAATTCTTTTCTGATGATTTGCCCCGGGACATTTCTTGAGGGCAGGTATCATTACAGCCCTGTCGGACTTGTTACTATTAGAAGCCCTTCAGCACCTGTTTTAAGATATGTATATAAATATGACACAGCTAATTGCCCCTGCCTCCTCTCAACTTTCCTTTTTGGTAACCATGAGATTCTTTTCCAAGTCTGTGAGACCATTCTTCTTTTGTAATGACGTTCTTTGTATCCATTTTTAGATTCCACTAGAAAAGAGATCCTACGATGCTTTCCCTTTCTCACTTACTTCACTTAGTATGATCACATCTAGTTTCTTCCCAGGAACTGGATACGGCATGTTTTATTCTTGCTTATTTCTGAGTAATATTGTATTGTGTATAACTCCATCTTCTGTATCCATTCATCTGTCCTTGTACACTTAAGTTGCTTCCTTGTCTTGGCTATTGAACCTAGTGCTACCATGGATTATTGCGGTGAAAATATCTTTTAAACGTTTGTTTTTTTCTCGATCTATGCCTAGATATGTATGGGATTGCTGGATCACTTGGTACTTCAATGCTCAGTTTTTTAAAGAACCTCCATAATGTCCTCCCTAGTGGATGTATCCATTTACATTCCCACCCACAGTGGGAGGGTTTTCTTTTCTCCATACCTTCTGCAGAGTTTATTGCTGTGGATTTTTTGAGATGGTCATTCTGATCGATGTGAGATGATACCTCTTTGGACAACAGATTTGTCTTTCTGTAAGAATTAGTGATGCTAAGCACCGTTTCGTGTGCTTTATGGCCATCTCCATGCCTTCTTTGGAGAAAGTGCATATAGATCCTTGGCTGATTTTTTACTGGATTGTTTGTTTTTTGATACTGTTCTGTGGGAGTTGTTCGTATGTGGTGGAGACACATCCCCATGGGTATCTTCATTTGCAAGCATTTCTTCCATTCTGAGGATTGTCTTTTTCTTTCATTGCACATATCCTTTGTTGTGCAAATACTTTAAACATTTATTAAGTCCCATTTGTTTATTTCTGTTTTATTTATCCTGATTCTAAGAAATGGATCAAAAAAGAACTTCCTGCATTTTATGTCAATGTGTATTCTGCTTTTTTCCTTAAGAGTTTCGTTGCATCTGTCCGTTTATTTAGGCCCTAATCTGTCTGCAGTTTGTCTTGTGTGCGGCGTCAGGAGTGCTCTGATTTTATCCTCGTTTTCTTCTGCCCAGGGTCCTCCACAGTGGCTGCCCCACTTTGCATTCCCAGCATCAGTGTAGGAGGACTCTCTTCTCTTTAATGCCTTTTTCAATAGGCATGAAGCTATGATTTGATCCACAGATTTCTGAACACTGACACCCTCTGCAGCATTTATTGTTTGTAGAGTATCTGCCTGTGGCCATTCTGACCAGTGTGAGGTGATAACGCATTGAAGTTTTGATTTGCATTTCTCTCATATTTAGCAATGTTGACATCTTTTCATGTGATTTTTTGAAACTGTGTGAGTTAAACTTATGTACTGAAAATGGCTTCTTGAAATCCTGCCCTATTTTGAATATCTTTCCAATGACCTCCCCTAAGACAGTTCTTGAGGGCAGATCTTTTTTACTTACAGCCCTGCAGGCCCTGTTAATGTAAGTGCCCATCAGCAATGGCTTCAAAATTGTTGTTACGGGAAATGGGCACAGGGCATCATGTCTTTATGCCCAACCCTGCTTACTGGGGGAACCAGAGCCTTAGGGAAAGGCCTGTTCCTGGATTGTCAGAGTGGAAAGTGCCAGGAGAAACAACCAAGGCTTGCGTCCCATTCCTTCTTCCTTCCCCCATCCCCTGGACAAATACCAGTTCCTGCAACACCACTCTGTGGAGGGTACTTTCATCCATAGGTGGGGCGACCCCAAGGAAGAGGCTAGAGGTGGGAACCCCAACACCAGGAGACATGGAGCCCATGGGATTTTCAAAGCTCTTCCAGCCCAGAGGCTCCACATCCTTTGGGTGCAGTAGGCGTAGTTTCACAGCAGGAAGATCCCGTGGATCTGGAGGTTGTGGGCCCCTGCAGAGGGGAGCAGGCACGCCAGGTCCACGGGGCAGAGCTCATTGGCTGGTACATCCTCCCCAGCTCCCTCAGCCCCATGACTGTCCATCCTTGGGAACCAAGCCTGCCCAGGCTTCAGGGATGTGCCAGCAGCCCAGGGCACCAAGGCCCGAGGGGAATAGAGTCGGCATTCTCTTTTTGTGATTTGTATTTCATATTGGTGTATAAGTGACTTGCAATGTTGTAGGATGTGGGTTTTTTTGGGGTGGGGGGGGATCTTTGTTTTGGGTGTACAGCAACATGATTCCCTTTGCATAAATGTGGACGTCCTTTTTTGGGTTCCCTTATAGCTTATTATGCAGTGTTGATTAAGGGTCCTCACTGACTATTTTATAAAGAGTAGTGTGTGTATGTTCATTTACACCTGCTCATTTCTCACCCCACCACCTTTCCTTGTTGGTAACCGTAAGGTGCTTTGCTATGTCCTGCTGCTGCTGCGGCTAAGTTGCTTCAGTCATGTCCGACTCTGTGCGACCCCATAGACGGCAGCCCACCAGGCTGCGCCGTCCCTGGGATTCTCCAGGCAAAAACACTAGAGTGGGCTGCCATTTCCTTCTCCAATGCATGAAAGTGAAAAGTGAAAGTGAAGTCGCTCAGTTGTGTCTGACTCCTAGCGACCCCATGGACTGCAGCCTACCAGGCTCCTCCATCCATGGGATTTTCCAGGCAAGAGGCAAGAAGTTCATTTGTATCCATTTTTAGACTCCACCTCTAAGTGATACCATATGATAGTTGCCCTGCTTCCTCTGACTTCGCTTTTTATGATCCTCTCTACTTCCTTGTTGCTGGACATGGCATCATGTCATCCTTTTTATGGCTGAGTGATATTGTCTTGTGTGTGTACCCGATCTTCTGTATCCATTCATCTGTCCTTCTCTGATTAGCCTGCTTTCTTGTCTTGGCTAGTAGAACCAAGATCGACAGTTACCCATGCTTTTAAATTTTAGGTTTTCTCTGGATTTATTCCCAGGTATTGGATTGCTGGGTCCTAAGGTCCTTCTGTATTATTTTTCAAATGAATATCCATACTCTTTGCCCTATTGGACGTACTGTGTGATTGTGAAGAACGCTGCAGGAGGGCTCCCTTCTCTCCACACCCTCTCTAGCATTGATTGTTTGTAGAGTGTTTGGCCATGGCCATTCTGACCAGTGTGATGTGATATTTTGCTGTAGCTTGGATTTGCATTTCTCTGTTTAGTGATGTTGACATTTTTTCATGTGACTTTTTAAAAGACTGTGAATTAAACTTACATCTTGAAATTGGCTTAACGCCTGCCATCCTTTGGATTCTTTTTCGATGACAACCCCTAGGACATTTTTCAAGGGCAGCTGTTTTTTACTCACAGTCCCTGGATCCTTGAGAATATTAAATGCCCAATGGCAAGGCTCTTCCTGGTGTTATTACAGAAAATGGCCACAAGGGGGCAGCACTTCTTCCTGCCGCATGCTTTTTCTTTTTTCTTCCCGTAAATTCCTTGTTATTTTCTGTTGGAATAGGGTCGACTTCTGATGTTGTTTGTTTCAGGTGTGCAGGAAGTAGATTCAGTTATACCTAGATGTTTATTCTCTTTAGGGTTCTTTTTTACATATAGGTGATTACAGTATATTCGGTAAACTTCCCTCTGCTGTTCAGCAGGTACTTTTTAATCCTCTATTTGGTATACATATAAATGTGTTTATGTTACTTCCAATCTCTTAGTTTATTCTGCTGTATCTGGAGGTGGGGTCTCTCCAGAGGGAAACAGGAACTCCAGGTTCATTTTGGGGACGCACCCCCTTCTACGTGCTCCCAGCTCGCTCTGCCCCAGGACCCTCCAGCCTTGGCACCCGAACCAGTCGGGCTGCAGGGATGTGACACCGCAAGTCACTATGCCCTGAGGGGCATAGAGTAGGAATATCCTTTCTGTTTTATCTGTTTTCATCCCATCATTTGAACTGGAGCATACAGGTGAATTACAATCTCATGAGTGTTTTGTTTTTCCTTTTCCTTCTACAACACATTGTTTCACTTCTGCATAGTTGTATATGTGATTTGTTGGGTTTTTTCTTTATAGGTTAATACAGAGTGTGGAGTGTGTTTCCTTCTGTTACATGGTGGGTCCTGGTCACTTGTTTTATCAATAGTAGTGTGCATATATTAGTCTGCAGCAGCTCATTTCTCCATGCCCCACATCTTTGTATCTTAGTGACCAGAAGTTTCTTTTCTAAATCTGTCTCTCCAAGCAGTAAGTTCTCTTGCATCCATCCTTAGATTACACCTAGAAGTGATATAATATGGTATTAGTCTCTCCCTGTCTCTCTTACTTCACTTGGAATGATCATCTCTACTTTCTTTCCTGACGCTGGACTTGGCACTTTTTCCTACTTCTTTATGGTTGAGATGTATCGCATTGTATACACGTACCCTACCCCATTGTGTATCCCTTCACCTGTGCTTCTACAGTTAACTTGCTTTTCTGTCTTGGCTGTTGTACATAGTGGAGCCAAAATTGCAGGTTTGTCCATCTCAATTTTGGTTGTCTCAGCCTGGCTGCCTTGACCCCAGATGAGTCCAGGCATGAGACCCAAGCCTGCTCAGGCTCCCGGAATGGGAGAGCAGCCCAAGTCAGGGAGGTGGGAGGGGGTAAGCTAGGCATTGCTTTTTATTCCTTTTCTCTAGTCTCATGCCTGTGCTACGTTGGAGTATAGTCGATTTGCAGTTTTTTGCTTATATTCAGGGTACAACCATGTGATTCACTAATGATATATAAATAAAGCTTATCTGGTTTTTTGGGAGGTTTTTTTCCCCATAGAGGTTAGTGCAGAAGGTTGAGCAAAGTACCCTGTGTTGAATATCAGGTTCTTCCTGAGAATCTATTAGAGATACAGATTTCTGTGTATATGTGGTGGGAAGGAAGGAAATAATGATTTTGGATTATCTATTACAGATAGAGATTTTTCTGTATATGTTAGAGGTACAAATTTCTGTGTCTATTTGGAAGGAAGAAAGGACAGATAGAATCCTTCTCAATTTGCTATTACAGATATGGATTTCTTGGTGTGTGTTAACCCTGACCTACTAATTCATCCTTGTTCTTTCACATTTTCTTGGAACCTTCTGTTTCTGTTTGAATTCTGACAGTCACCTTTGTGGTGTAAATTTGTTCCTTTGTTACTTTTTTCTTATTTTGCCTAGAAGGGATATCATATGCTTTTTTTCTTTCTCTGTCTGGCTGAGTTCGCCTAGGCTGTATTCCTTCAAGGTCCATCCTTGTGATCGTTACTGGCATAACTTCATCATTTCAGTGGCTGTTTTTCATGGCTGAGTAATACTCCATTGTATATATGCACCACATCTTCTTTAACTTTTAATCTGTCCAGAGATACCTTGCAGGTCCTGTGTCTCGGCTATAATAAGTCGTGCTGCAGTGAATGGGGGGGGGGGGGGGGGCGGGGCGGTGCACGTGTCTTTCTGAATGGTGGTTTTCTCGGGATATAGGCCCAGGTGTGGGTATGTCAGATCACGGGCTGCCCTCTCTTGAAATCTTATTTTTCTGGCATGCGGACAAACAAGCTTTCTAGTGCTGTTGCTAATGTCCACTCCAAGACCATGTTAGGGGGGTTCACTCTTCTACCCGTTTCCCGCATTTATTGTTTGTAGAATTGTGAGTTGGCCATTCTGAGGGGAGATTGATCTCTTGCTGTCATTTTGATTAGCACTTACCCTGTCATATTTAGGGATATAGAACATCTTGTTCTCTGGCCATTTGGGGATTTTTATTCTTTTTTTCTTTACCTTAAAGGATATATGGAAATTTTACCTTGTAATTGGCCTCTTCAAAGCCAGTTGTGACTGCAATCCATTTCCGCAGTACTCACCCAGGTCCTTTCCTGAGGGCAGCTGTCGTTAACAGCCCCACAGGCCTTGTGACTTGGAGGTGCCAGTAAGTGCAGGTGCTAAAGTTGTAGTTACAGGAAATGTCCACAAGGCGGCAGCACTTCTTCATGCCCATCTCTGCTTCCACCTGGAACCAGAGCCTTAGGGAAAGTCAGCTTCCTGGGCTGTGAATTGGTGTGGAATGTGCTGAGCAAACTCCCAAGGGCGTGTGTCTCACTATTTCTTCCCCTGAAACTTCACCTCTCCCCTCCAGAATCTTGCGCACCTGGGACACTCCTCCCTGCTGAGGTGCCTAGGAGGCTGCACTCGCAGGAAGGAAGCTTCAGCTGGGGACCCCAGCCCCGTGGATCTGGATACTTGGTGACTTTACCCTGGTCCTCGTGGCCAGACGGTCGTGTCACCGTCATTAGGGTGCACGGGGCAAACCAGAAGGTCAGGTGTGAGAGGGGTCTCAGTCCAGGGCAAAGTGTCGGGCTGTGCCAACACTGCGAGTCTGGCCTTGGGACTCGGATCTACTCTGGATCCAGGGATCAGATAGCATCTCAAGTCAGGGAGGCTGGAGGGAGTAAACCGGGCATGACTTCCTTTTAGTTTCCTCTAATCTCATGCCGATGCTTTGCTGACGCGTAGACCAGTGTGTTTTGTGCTTGTCCTCAGCGTACAACGGACTGATTCAGTTCTGAAATATACATCCACAGATCTGTATTCTTTTACCACAGAGGTTATGGAACAGATGGAGTAAGTTCTCTGTGGTGAACATCAAGTCCCTGGGAAGCAACAGTTAGAGAAGCAAATCTTTTGTACAGGTACAAGGAAAGAAGGAAGGAGATAGTCCTGTGGGTCATCTGTAACAGCGATAGATTTCCTTGTATAAGTTAGAGATAAATAATCCTGTGTAAATGTGCACGAAAGAAAGGAAGGAAGGAGAAAATCCTTGTGGATGATCTAACAGAGATACAGACTTCAGTGCATATGTCGAGGAAAGAAGGAAATAACCGCTGTGGCTTCTCTGTTACTCACAGACTTCTGTGCACAGATTCGTTCTGACTTAAATTCATGCCTGGTTGTTCCTTTTTATCTTAAGTTTGATCTGTGTTTGAATCTAGAGTCTCTAGAGATTCCCAGGTGGCTCAGTGGTAACAGTTCCGCCTACCAGTGCAGGAGACGTGGGTTTGATCCCTGGGTCAGGACAATCCCCTGGAGGAGGAAATGGCAACCCACTCCAGTATCTGTGCCTGGAGAACCCATGGACAGAGGAGCCTGGCATGAGGTCCATGAGGTCCATGAGGTCACAAAGAGTCGGACATGACCGAGCAGTTAAAAAAAAAAAGAAGAAAAAAAACCCCTCAGAGTCTCTCTTTGTGTTTTAAATTACTGCCACTGTGTCTCTTTGTTTCTTAATGTTGCCTAAAAGGGACATTGATGAAGGGAAGGTTTCAGTGAAAGGCACCTTGCCAGTCTGTGTTGAACCCATCCCTGCCCAGCCCTGGGAATCAGGCCTACTCCGGTTCCAGTGATTGGGTGGCATCGAAAGTCAGGGAGGGTAGAGAGAATACACAGGCATTACTTTTCTTCCCGCTCTGTTCTTTTATCTCATGCTGATGCCCCACTGAAGTATAGTAAATTTGCAGATTTTTCATGTCCTCAGTACAACAGACTGATTCAGTTATTATATATAAAGCATATTTGTACCTTTGGTTTTTTTGCCATAGAAGTGATTAAACAAGGTGGAGTAAACTTCTCTGTGCCGAGCATCAGGTTCCTGTGGAGTAACTGTTAGAGATCCAGTGTTTTTGAATCGTGGAAGGAACAAAGGATGGTCTTTGTGGATTATGGATTACAGAGACAGAGTTCTATGTGTTTGTTAGTGATAAATATCTGTGTCTACGTGCATGGAAGGAGGAAAGAAGGAAGGAGATAATTCTTTTTTTTTTTTTTTATTTTTAGGAAGGAGATAATTCTTGTGGATTCAGTTCAGTCGCTCAGTCATGTCCGATTCTTTGCGACTCCATGAACTGCAGCACGCCAGGCCTCCCTGTCCTTAACCAACAGCCGGAGCTTGTTCAAACTCATGTCCATCAAGCTGGACACAGATACAGAGTTCTTTGTATACATTAGGGCCAACTCCTAATGCATCTGTGGCTATTCCCCACCCTATTTTTTTTTAATTCTTGTTTTGTGTGACAGGGAGTTGGTGATGGACAGGGAAGCCTGGCGTGCTGCAGTCCATGGGGTTGCAGGGTCGGACACGGCCAAGTGACTGAACTGAACTGAACTTTGTGTTTTAACCTAAGAGCCTAATTTTGTGGTTTTAATTACTTCCCATGCATCTCTTTAAAATAATGCCTAAAAGAGACATCATCTGCTTTTTCTTCCTCTGTTGCTGAGTTCACATTTTGTATAATCCTCCAAGGTCCAATCTTTTGGGAACCAGTGTCATAATTTCATAAATTCAGTGGTGATTTTCCATGTCTGAGTAATAGCCCATTGTATATATGTACCACATTTCTTGAACACTTAGACCTCTTGGTGAACCTTTTCTTGGGTCTGTGTTCTGGTTTTTGCAAGTAGCGGTGTAGTGAGTGTTGGGGTGCATGTGTCCTTTACAATGATGGTTTTTTGTAGCAGTAGCCCAGGTGTTGTATTAAAAACCTAGGCTTGGATCTCTTGAAATTTTTCCTGTCCAGTGGAGGCTGTTCTTTCAGGGGCTTTTGCTAATGTATGTTCCCCCAGCACTTTCAGGGGTGTTGGATCATCTCCCAGTTCTCTCTCCCTCATTACAGTTTGCAGAAGTCTAGATGGCCTTTTTGTCAGATGGCATGTGATTTCTTGTCGATTTGATGGGTATTCCTACTGTAACAATTAGTGATGCTGAGCATCTTGTCCTGTGACTATTTGGGGTTGTTTGTTTGTTTACTTTTTTTTTCCCTTAAAGGGTGTGGGGAAATTTTATCTTTACAATTGGCTTCCTGAAAGTCTGTTGTGTTTGGAATCGATTTCTGCAGCATTCACCCAGGTCCTTTTCTGAGGGCAGCTGTCATTAACAGCCCCACAGGCCTTGTGACTTGGAGGTGCAAGTAAGTGCAGGTGCTAAAGTTGTAGTTACAGGAAATGTCCACAAGGCGGCAGCACTTCTTCGTGCCCATCTCTGCTTCCACCTGGAACCAGAGCCCTAGGGAAAGTCAGCTTCCTGGGCTGTGAATTAGTGTGGAATGTGCTGAGCAAACTCCCAAGGCCTTGTGTCTCACTACTTCTTCCCCCACCGCCCCCTCCCCGTCCCCCCCCCCCCCCCCCCCCCCGCAGCTTCACTTCTCCCCTCCAGAATCATGCATACCTGGGACACCGATCCTTACTGAGGTGCTTAGGAGGCTGCGCTCTCAGGAAGGAAGCTTCAGCTGGGGACCCCAGCCCTATGGATCTGGATACTTGGTGACTTTACCCTGGTCCTCGTGGCCAGACGGTCGTGTCATCATTGATTGGGCTCCCAGGGAAAATTGGTGCAAGTTTAAAAGGGGTCTCAATACAGGGCACCTTGCCAGGCTGTTTCTACCCCTCCCCAATCCAGCCTTGGAACTCAAACCTACTCTGGTTCCAGGGATCAGACAGCATCCCAGGTCAGGGAGGTCAGAGGTAATAAACTAGGCATAAGGTTTCTTTCCTTTTGTTTTTCTTTAATCTCATGCCGATGCTATGTTGATGTATGGTCCGGTGTGTTTTGTGCTTGTCCTCAGTATACAATGGTCTGATTCAGTTATGAAGTATGTACCCGCAGATTTCTATTCCTTTTTATTCTTTTAACATAGAGGTTATCGAACAAGGCAGAGTGACGTTCTCTATGGTGAACATCAAGTCCATGGGAAGGAGAAAATCCTTGTGAATGATCTAATACAGATACAGATTTCAGTGCATATTTAGAAGGAAGGAAGGAAATAATCTATGTGGTTTATTTATTATACATACACATTTCTATGTATAGATTAGTACCAACTTTTAATTTATAGCCTGTTTTTTGTGCTTTTATTTGAGTTGTGTTTGAATCTCAGAGTCTCTAGTGATTCCTGGGTGGCTCAGTAGTAAAGAAACCGCCTAACAATGCAGGAGACATGGGTTCAATCCCTGGGTCAGAAAGACGCCCTGGAGGAGCAAATGGCAACCCTCTCCAGTACATGCCTGGAAAATCCCATGGACAGAGGGCCCTGGCCGACTAAGTCCGTGGGGTCACAAAGGGTCGGACATGACTGAGCACACGTGCAGTAAAAAAACACCTCCGAGTCTTTGTGTTTTAAATTACTGCCCATGTATCTCTTAGTTTTTTAAATTTTTCCTAAAAGGGACAGTGATGAAGGTCTCAATGAAGGGCACCTTGCCAGGCTGTGTCGAACCCACCCCAGTTCAGCCCTGGGAATCAAGCCTTTTCAGAGTTCAGTGATCAGATGGCATCGCAGGTTAAGGTGGTTGGAGAGAATAAACTAGGCATTATTTTTTCCCCTTTCTTTTCTTTAAGCTCATGCCAGTGCTACGCTGAAGTATAGTCAATTTTCAGATTTTGCTCGTCCTCAGAATACAGTGGACTGATTCAGTTAATATTTATACATGAAGCATATTTGTACCCTTTAATTCTTTTGCTTTATAAGTGACTGCACAGGTGGAGTAAAGTTCTTGGTGCTGAACTTCAGGTTCCTGTGGAGTAACTATTAGAGATACTGAATTTTTGTGTACATCGAAGGGACAAAGGCAGGAGATAGTCCCTGTGGATTACAGATTACAGCAACAGATTTCAGTGTATTTTTTAGAGACAAATATTTATGTGTCTATTTACATGGAAGGAAGGAAGGAGATAATCCTTGTGGATTACATAACACAGATACAGGGTTCTGTGTATGTATTAGGATAGATTTCTAATCCACCCCTGGCCCTTTGCCGCCTCTTTGTAGTTAGAGGAAATGTCCACAAGGGGGCAGCACTTTTTCATGCCATCTCTCATTCCAACATAACCAGAGTCTAAGAGAAAGTCATCTTCCTGGGCTGTGAATTAGTGTGGAATGTGCCTGATCAAACGCCCAAGTGCTTGTTTCTCATTCTTTCTTTTCCCTGAAACTCAATGAAATATGTTTGCACGGACGGAAGAAAGGAAGGAAGGAAGGCAGGCAGGCGGAAGATAAACCTTTCAGGTTACATAAAACAGATACAGAGTTCTGTCTATACATTACAACGATTCCTAAAGATCCTTGGTCATTTCTCCTTTTTAATAAAAAAAAATTCTTTGTTTGTGTTTGACTCTCAGAGTCCCTGTTTTTACTTTGATTACTTCCAGTGCATCTCTTCTTTACATATTGACTAGAAAGGACAGCATCTGCTTTTTCCTCCTCTGTTGCTGATTTCACTAAGGGTGTAATCCTCCAAGGTCCAATCTTGTGGGGTTGAATCTCATGATTGTTTAATTTCAGTGTCAATGTTTCATGTCTCAGTATGCATTTATATATTTTTTAATGAATTAATCTGTTAATGAATGCTCTCTTGAGTCTGTCTCTTGGCAATTGGAAGTAGCACTGAAGTGAGTGTTGGGGCATGTGTCAATTTCAGAAATAGTTTTTCATAGAATTGGCCCAGGTGTGGATCTGAAAATCCCGGGTTTACCTCTCTTGAAATTTTCTTTCAGGCATATGAAGACTGCCCTTTCTAGGGGTTATGGCCAGTGTCCATTCCTGCGGAACACGTAGGGGGCTTGCATAGTCTCCCGGCTGTCTCCCCCAATTACTGATTGCAGGCAGTCAGGATGGCCGTTCTGCCAGATTGGATTTGATTTTTTCTGTTTGTTTTCATTGCCATTCCTCTTATGATAATTAGGGATGCTGAGCATCTTGTCCTATGGCCGTTTGGGTGTTTCCAATGTTGTATTTCCTTTTCCCCCCTTAAAGTGTGTGAATAAGTTGACCTGTTGCAGTTGGCTTCTTGAAAGACAGTTGAGTTTGAAGTTTATTTTGACAAACCCTGCCATTTGACCTTTCCTGATGACAGCATTCGTTAACAAAACCTCAGGCTTTGTGAATTGGAGCTGTTAGTAAGCGCCAGTGGGCTTCCCTGAAGCTGAGTCGGTAAAGAATCCACCTGCAATGCAGGAGACCGAGGTTCAATTCCTGTGTCCAGAAGATCCTCTAGAGAAGGGAAAGGCTACCCACACCAGGATTCTTGGGCTTCCCTTGTGGCTCAGCTGGTAAATAATCTGCTTGCAATGTGGGAGACCTAGGTTTGATCCCTGGGTTGGGAAGATCTTATGGAAAAGGAAAAGGCTATACCCACTCCAGTATTCTGGAGAATTCCATAGACTACAGTGCATGGGGTCACAAAGAGTCAGACAGGACTGAGTGACTTTCACTTTTACTTTCCACTTTCAGTAAGCACCAATAGTCAGGTTGTAGTTACAGGAAATGTCCACAGGGCGGCAGCACTTCATTCCCGACTCCGGTGCGAACTGCAATCAGCGCCTTAAAGTCAGCTTCCTGAGCTGTGAACTCCAGTGGAATGTGCCTGAACCAACACCCAAGGGTTGGATTCTCACCACTTCCTCCCCCTAAAGCATCACCCCTCCCCTCCAGACTCGGGGACTGCTCTGTGCTGAGGTTCCTTGGAGGCTGCCTTCTGAGGAAGGAGGCTTCAGCTGGGGACCCCTGTAGCATGGGATCTGGATTCTTGGTGTCTTGCCCCAGGCATTTGATGCCAAAGGGTCAAACCACCATGGTTTGTGGACACTAGGGATTCCAAGGATGGCCAGGGCACAGCAGTCAGCCCAGGTTTCAGAGGGGTCTCGGTGAAGGGTACCCTGCTGGCCTGTGTCGACCCCAGCCCATTCCAGCCACGGGCCACAAGCCTACTTTGATCCCAGGGGTGGGATAGCATCCCCAGGGTCAGAGGGAGTAAACTAGGCATTACTTTCATTCCTTTTCTTGTCTTTGATCTCTTGCTGATGCTATGTTTGAAAGGTTGTTGTTGAATCACTCGAAGACACCGGGATTCTTGGCCCCGGGAGGAGAATTCAATCCGGGGCCAGAGACGAGGCTTGATCACTCAGAGCTTTTGTGTAATAAAGTTTTATTAAAGTATAAAGGAGATAGAGAAAGCTTCTGACATCGGCATCAGAAGGGGGCAGAAAGAGTACCCGCTTGCTAGTGTTAACAATGAAGTTATATACTCTCCAGTTAATCCAAAGAATGTCTGGAGGTTGTAAAGACCTCACCAGACCTACTCCCATAATTTACATTTTAAGATAACAGAATTAGCCAGAAGATTTAATCCAAAGACTGTCCTCAGGCAGGATACATCCTTGTAAAGACCAGGTCTACTCCCATAATTTACATTTTAGGATAACAGATTTAGCCAGAAGGTTTAATTCAGAGACTGTCCTTAATCCAGAGACTGTCCTCAGGCAAGATACATTATTGTTATATAATCCTAAGGAATGTGGAGAAGGAAAAAAAGTTTGTCCTTTCTTCCTCCTTGAGAATTCCAGACCCCTCTTTCCTTGGGGACCCCTAGACTCCTTATCAACCTACCTAGGAAATGACTCTCTCATGTTGAAGGGTATTTGATTTGCACTTCCAGGCTTGTCCTCAGTGTGCAACAGGCCGATTCAGTTATGACTATACACAGAGTGTAACTGTACTCTTCTTTTCACGCAGAAGTTATTGAACAAGGTGGAGTCAGTTCTCTGTGGTGAACCTCGCATTCCTGTGGATTAACTATTAAAAACGCAGAATGTATACATGCAAGGAGCAAAGGAGAGGGGATACTCCTCGTGGATTACCTATTACTGGGACAGACTTCTGTGTATCTGTTAGAGATCAATAGTTCTGTGTATATTTGCAAGCAAGGAAGGAAGAAAGGAAGGCAGGCAGGAGATGAGCCTTGTGGATTCCATAACAAATACACAGCTCTTGTATATGTTAGGACCGACCCTAATCCATCCCTGGCTGCTTCGCCCCCGTCTCGCCCCAGTTTGTTTGTTTTTCCTAATTCTTGTTTTCTGTCTGAATCTCAGTCTCTGTTTCGTGGTTTTAATTACTCCCCGTGTATCTGTTTTTTAAATACGGCCTAGGAGGAACATCATCTGGACTTTCTTCCTCTGTGACTCACCTCACTTCGCGTACAGTCCTTCAAGGTCTGTTCTCAGGGGGACCAGTGTCATCATTTCATCATTTCAGTGGTGGTTGTTCATGTCTGAGGAATAGCCCGTTGTATGTATGTACCACATTTCTTTAAGATTCAATCTGTTGAGGGATATTTTTTTGGTTCTGTGTCATGACTGGCAGAAGTGGCACTGCAGTGAATGTTGGGGTGCATGTGTCATTTTGAATGATAGTTTTTCATGATATAACCCAGGTACAAGTGTGAAAGTCCTAGGCAGCTCTCTTGAAATTTTCTTTCTGGCCAGGGAAGGCGCCCCTTTCTAGGGTTTATGGCCAGTATCCATTCCTGCGGAACACGTAGGGGGCTTGCATAGTGTCCCGGCTCTCTCCCCCGTTTACTGATTGCAGGCAGTCAGGATGGCCGTTCTGTCGGATTGGGTGTGATTTTTTTCTGTTTGTTTTCATTGCCGTTCCTCTTGTCATAATTAGGGATGCTGAGCATCTCATCCCGTGGCTGTTTGGGTGTTTCTTAAATAGTTTTTCCTTTTTTTTTCCCTTAAAGTGTGTGAATAAAGTTGACGTGCTGCAGTTGGCTTCTTGAAAGTCTGTTGTGTTTGAAATTTACTTTGGCAAACCCTCCGCTTGACCTTTCCTGATGTCATTTGTCCTTAACAGCACCTCAGGCCTTGTGAATTGGAGGTGCTGGCTTCCCTAGTGGCTCATACAATAAAGCGTCTGTCTGCAATGCAGGAGACCCGGGTTTGATCTCTGGGTTGGGAATATCCCCTGGAGAAGGAAATGGCAGCCCACTCCAGTATTCTTGCCTGAAAAATCCCAGGGACCGCGGAACCTGGCACGCTACCCTCCATGGGGTCGCAAAGAGTCGGACACGACTGAGCGCCAGCGGTCAAGTTGTAGTTACAGATAATGCCCACAAGGGGGCAGCACTTCCTCACGCCCAGCTCTGTTCCCGTCTGCAACCAGAGCCTTAGGAAAGTCATCTTCCTAGGCTGTGAATTCCAGTGGAGTGAGCAAACCCCCACAGAGAAGGTAGTGGCAACCCACTCCAGTACTCTTGCCTGGAAAATCCCATGGATGGAGGGGCCTGGTAGGGTGCAGTCCATGGGGTCGCTAGGAGTCGGACACGACTGAGAGACTTCACTTTCACTTTTCACTTTCATGCATTGAAGGAAATGGCAACCCACTCCAGTGTTCTTGCCTGGAGAATCCCAGGGACGGAGAGCCTGGTGGGCTGCCGTCTATGGGGTCGCACAGAGTCGGATACGACTGAAGCGACTTAGCAGCAGCAGCAGCAGAGCAAACCCCCAAGGGCTTATGTCGCACTACCTCTTCCTCCTAAGGCTTCACCCTCCTCTCTGGACTTCAGGGACCTGCAGCCCTGCTCCATGCTGAGGTTCCTAAGAGGCTACACTCTCAGGAAGGAGGCTTCAGCTGGGTACCCCATTAACGGGGACCTAGATACTTGGTGACTTTAACTTGGTCCCGGAAGCCAGAAGGTCGGGCCACCATCATTGGGCTGCTCTAGGGATTCGGGCCCCAGCTAGAGCCAACCAGACGGTACAGGCTGAAGATACAGCTCAGTGAAGAGCACCCTCCAGGCTGTGTCCACCCCAGCCCAGCCCTGTCTTCTCAAGCCCACTCAGTTTCCAGGGTTGGAACATCAGCCCAAGTTAAGGAGGTGGTGGAGCATAAACTAGTAATTCCTTTTCTTTTCTTTTCTTCAGTCTCCTGGGATGCTGTGCTGGCGTATTGTCGAATTTCAGTTTTGTGCTTGGTGTCAGCGTACAGCCACTTGATTGGTAACATCAGATCCTAGGGTTATCTATCTCAAGGCAGCCTCTCCACCCCACCCTAGTCCTTCTTTCTTTATTTACTGTTTATCTTTCTTTCCCAGGTATGCATATCAATCCTTACCAAATTTTAGTGGAGCTATTTGGTATAATTTGAGTGCAGATCAGTTACCTGATATGTGTTTTGAAAATAGTCTCTTGCAGTTTCTGGTTCATTTTTTAAATTTTTCTTAAAAGATGTTTCATAGAGTAGAAGATTTTAATATTAAAAGTAATTTTATAATTTTAATTTTCTGAGGAAGGTTTTAGTTGTATGAAAGTAAGTGAATGTTATTGATTGTATAAAAGTTATTAATTTTATGAGTTATTCAATTTATGGAAGTTTTAATTTTAGAGAAATTTTCCATTTTATGTAAGTTACTAATTTTATGGAATTTATGAATTTTATTGATGAAATATCTATGTAGAAATAATTATGTAGGACATTTTTAATTCTTTGTTGTTGTTCAGAGGCTAACTCATGTCCGATTCTTTGTGACCCCATGGACTGCAGCATGCCAGGCCTCCCAGTCCTTCACTGTCTCCTGGAATTTGCTCAAACTCATGTCCACTGAATCACTGATGCCATCCAACCATCTCATCCTCTGTTGCCCCCTTCTACTCCTGCTCTCAATCTTTCCCAGCATCAGGGTCTTTTCCAGTGAGTTGGCTCTGTGCATCCGGTGCCCAGAGTGTTGGAGCTTCACCTTAGCATCAGTCCTTCCAGTGAATATTCAGGGTTGATTTCCTTTAGGATGGACTGGTTGAATCTCTTTGCTGTCCAAGGGACTTTCAAGAGTCTTGTCCAACACCGCAGTTCAGAAGCATCAATTCTTTGTTGCTCAGCTTTCTTTATAATTCAACTCTCACATCCATACATGACTACTGGAAAAACCATAGCTTTGACTATGCAGATCTTTGTTGGCAAAGTAATGTCTCTGCTTTTGAATATGCTATCTAGGTTGGTCATAACTTTCCTTCCAAGGAGTAAGCGTCTTTTAATTTCATGGCTACAGTCACCATCTGCAGTGATTTTGGAGCCCCCCCAAATAAAATCTGTCACTGTTTCCATTGTTTCCTCATCTATTTCCCATGAAGTGATAGGACTGGATGCCATGATCTTCATTTTTTGAATGTTGAGTTTTAAGCAAACTTTTTCACTCTCCTCTTTCACTTTCATGAAGAGGCTCTTTAGTTCCTCTTCACTTTCTGCCATAAGGGTGGTGTCATCCATGTATCTGAGGTTATTGATATTTCTCCCAGCAATCTTGACTCCAGCTTATGCTTCATCCAACCCAGCATTTTGCATGATGTACACTGCATATAAGTTAAATAAGAAGGATGACAATATATTGCCTTGACATATTCCTTTCCCAATTTGGAACCAGTCTGTTGTTCCATGTCTGGTTCTAACTGTTGCTTCTTGACCTTCTCAGGAGGCAGTAAAGTGGTCTGGTATTCCCATCTCTTGAAGAATTTTCTACAGTTTGTTGTGATCCACACAGTCAAAGGCTGTGTAGTTCTAAGTGTCCAAAACGTGCTCTTCAGTTTTAAAGACACATATATCTATTCACATTTGGACTTTCCCTGTATTATTTGCGATATTGTCAGTAGAAATCTTTTGGTATACCTAGGTCCTTAATGATTTTCATCCTTATATGGAATGAATATATTTGTTGCATCTAAGGCTCTGAATTTATTCTTGCACTACTCTATCTTCTTTACTAACAGTAAGTTTGCTTTTTAAGTCTCCGAACCAATTCTCTGTTAGTTTGTTGGTGTGTATATTTAGATTCTAACTGTAAGTGATATGAGATTTTTCTTTCTCTGACTGACTTCTTCACTAAGTTAGATTACCCCTAGTTTTGTCTGTGTTCTTCAAATTTCATTATTTCATTCTTTCTTGGCTGAGTCATATTGCATTGTGTACCTGTGTCACATATTCATCATTCACTTCTCCCAAAATCCAACTGCATATTCCATTTGTTGGATATTGTAAATCTAGTCCAGTGCAACTTGACGGCATGGATTTTTTGAACATTTTGCTTTCCCCTCAAGCACTCTGTTGTGGTTCTATGGGATTTTCCGATGGGCCTGTTTTATCTCCTGCAGCCAGTCCTATGCTTCTCTCTATAGTGACCTTTATCATTTATATGCGACGAGGACCTTTGTGTTAGTTGCTCTGTTATGTCCGATTCTTTGCAACTTCATGGATGGTAGCCTGCCAGGCTCCTCTGTCCATGGGATCCTCCAGGCAAGAACACTGGGGTGGGTAGCTATTACTGATCTGATCGAGCCTGGTCTCCAGCATTGCTCTACAGGACACCATTTCTCCATGCCTTTTCCACCATTGATTCTTTGTAGATTTTTCATGACAGCCTTTCAGGTTGACGGGGAATGATCCCTCCTTGTAGTTAGGATTTGCGTGTCTGTCATAAGTCACCAGGTTCAGCAGCTTTTCATGGACTATTTTTTTAAACAGCGTATGAGTTGAAGTTACTTTAGAAATTTTCTTCTTGATTGCTTGCCCAGTTTTTATTATTTTCGATTGGTTTCCCTTAAAAATGTTTCAAGTGCAAATATCAGTTAATGCCCAGTGGTCCTTGTGAACCATGAACAATAGTTAATGTTGTTTTTGCGGGAAGGACCCCTGGTGGCAGAATTTCTTCTCGCCCTATGCTTGTTACTATGGTAACTGGAGACTTAGGCTTAGTCCTGGTTCCTGGTTGAAAATCCATTTGGAATGTGACAGCTTGTGTGTCATTACTTCATCTTTTTTTTTTAAGTAGAGGTAATGTATATTTTTATTCCAGTAAATTTGACTTACATTGTTATTTTTCCTTTAAAGTTTTGAAATTTTGTTCTTTTATCTCCATGCATGTGTCTATTCATGCACATACAGGTTATTTCACAGTGCTTAATACACCTCCCTTGGTAATGTAGGTCCATGTAGGTTATGTATTTTACATGTTTCTTTGGTATAAGTTGATCCCAGCCTCCTAATTTAACCCTTCCACCACCATTTTTTTGGGGGGGGGTTAATTATGATTTCCTAAGATGTGTGGTTATATGAAATATAAATGAGCTTATTGCGAACGATTTCTCAATCCTACGTGCGAGTGATATCATATGATATTTTTATTTTCCTGGTGAATGACTTCTCTTAACTAAGATTATCTCTCAGCTAGCCTATGTTTCTGCAAATGACATTATTTCTGTTTTTTCACGCTTGAGTCATGCTCCGCGGTGGAGATGTGTGTCCATTCGCCTGTGCCCGTGCAGTTCTTTCATTTCCGGTCTCTCTGATCGTGTGCCTGTTGCAGTGCACTCCTTGGTGCACATGTTTTTCAGATTCAGGCTCTCTCGGTGTCTGTTCACAGGAGTGGGACTGTAGTGTGTTAATGCACTTTCATTTTTACCTTAAAAGTGCACTTCCATGTTGGTTTTCCTAAGGCTGTTACCAATGACATCCCACCAGCATGAAAAAGGGGCCCTCTTATCTTAACCCCACTGCAGCGTGTCTTGAAGGTAGACGTTTTGATAGTGGCCTTTTTGCCTTCAATAAGGCGGTACGTCATTGTCATTTAGATTTTCAGTGTCTCATGATTTGCCTTATTGGTTAACTTTTCACGTGCTATATTTTAAACATTATAAATTTATTTACCTTTTTATATTTTCTTGTGATAATTTTCCCTATTACGTTTTTTATATTATATTCCTTTTTTTTTTTTTTTCTGAGTGTAGGTAGAATTTAAGTTCCCTAAAGGAGAGGAAAGCCTGGCGTGCTGCAGTCCGTGGGATCACAAAAGAGTCAGACGTGACTTAGTGACTGAACAACAAAGCAATTATTTATAGGTTGCTCTGTGGCGGCAGGATTCGCACATGTCCAACTGATGTTACTGATGCTATGAGAGCCTGAGTGAAATTTTTGGTTTGGGATTGTAAATTAGAATGGAGTATACCAGAACAGACACCCAAAGGCTTGTGTCTCCTTCCCATATATTTTCATTAAATACAATTTTATTTCTCATTGTAAGTAAGTTAAGTGTTAGCTGCTCAGTCGTGTCCGATTCTTTGCGATCCCATGGACTGTACCTGCCAGGTTCCTCTATTCATGGAATTTTCCAGGCAAGAATACTGGACTGGGTTGCCATTTCCTTCTCCCAGGATCTTCCCGACTCGGGGATTGAACCTGGATTTCCTGCATTGCAGGCAGATTTTTTACCATTTGAGCCACCAACATATATATATATATATATATATATATATATATATATATATATATGTTCATGTAGGTTGCAGGTATACAAAATCTGCCTTTTAATTTTAAATATATATGTATATATTCACATTGGATTTCTTTCCTGTCTAATTCATTACACAATGTTGATAGAACTCCCTTAGTATACCTAGGCCTTTGTGTAATATCTGTCTCATATGGAATGGTTATATTAGTTACGTCTAACCTTTTGAATATATATCTCTTTCCCCTTCATTTTCCTTCTGTAAGCATAAGTGTGTCTTAGTTAATTCGTTGCTGTGTCATTTTACATTCCACCTATAAGTGATACCATTTATCCTATGATTATTGTATTTTTTTCATTCTAATCTCTACATAGTTTGATTATCCCGTTTGTATATGTCCCTGAAAATTGTGTTGTTTCCTTTTCTTTTCCTGGCTGAATCACATCGCATCGTGTCCATGTGTCATTTCCTCTTTACGCATTCATCTCTCCATAAATGTTTCGAATGCTTCCATTTGTTACATACTGCAAGTTGTAGGCCAGGGCACACTGGCTGCATGAGCCTTTTCCAAATCTTGATTTTGCTTAAATACTCTATGACATGGTTCTGCAGGATTTAGTGTTAGGTCTATTTTCTCCTCATAAAGCAGTTCCGTACCCCTCTCTGCTGTGACTCTTACCATTCACATGCCACTAGGCCGTAACACGGTTCCCTTTTCTCCGTCTTTTCTGCCATTACCCTTTCTGAATTTTCCCGATGCCTCTTCACACAGGTCCAGAGTGACCTCCTATTGTTGTTTTGATTTTGTGTCTGTCCTAATTCACCACATTCTGCAAGTTTTACCTAGGCTCTTTATTAAATGCTGTGAGTACAATTTGCTGTAGATATTTTCTTCTTGACAGTCTGTCCTGTTTTTTACTAGTTTTGATTCGTTTCCCATGAAAATGTTTTAACTGCAGGTATCCAGTATTTGTGGGCTCTGTATGACTATGAGGTGCCCATGAACAATAGATTTAAGGTTGTTGTTTAGGAAATAGCACAGGGCAGTGGAATTACTTTACGACCTTGTCTGGGTGCTACGGTAACCAGAGTTTTAGGGATAGTCCTGCTTCCTGATCACAAATTAGAATGGAATGTGAGATTATTAGCCACCAAAGCTCGGGTCTGATTATTTCTTCTTTTCCTAAATAATGTGTTTTTGATTGGAGTAAAGTTGACTTCCAACGCTGTGTTTGCTCTAGTGGTACAGAATCTTGTTTCCTTATAGCCAGGCGTGTATCTTCTCATGTTTTTTTTTTTTTACAACTAGGTTATTACAGAGTGTTTAGTACAACTCTCGTAGTAATGTCAGCCTATGCTGATAATATGTTTTACACTAATCATTGGTATAATTTTATTACAGTCTTCTAATTTTATCCTTCAACCTGCCTTTTCTTTTTGGTTATTATAACTTTGTTTACTTGGACAATATGATCATTTCATATGTGAGTGAGTTCATTGAGAACAATTGCTCATTTCCACACACAATGGCTATGATGGATATTACTTTTCTTGTTCCAATTTACTTCAGTTGCTGTGATTATCTCTAGACTGATCCATATCATTGCAAATGACACTTGTTCATTTCTGTCCTGGCAGAGTCGTATTCTGTAGTGCACATTATGACTTGTTCTTTATCCATTCATGATTTTGTCTCCTTCCTTGTCTTGGCTAACAGACATCCTGTTCCAGTGTACTTTTGGGTGCTTTAGTTATTTAAATTATGATGCCTCTGCATTTATTCTTAGGAATGGACTGCCAGATCATGTGGCAGCTCTATTTTTGACTTTAAAAAAGTCACTTCCCTATTAGTTTGTGTAATGACAGTGACCAGTTACATCCCATGAGTAAAAAAAAAAAAAAGTTCCCCTTTTTAAACCTGACACCAGCATTTCTTGAATGTAGACTTCTTGATAGTGATCTTTTTGAGTTCTCTGAAGTGATACTTTGTTGTCATTTTAATTTTCATATCTCTCTGATTTACCACATTAAGTAATTTTAGTGTACTCTTTCTTTAAGCATTGTAAATTTATTTACTTTTTTTTTCTTTTGCTTCCAAATGATTCTACACCAGAACACTTTGCTGAAGTGATTTTAATCTACAGATGAAAGACTCTTTAAATGATACTCAGAATACATTACAAACTTGGTTTTAAATTAGATTTGAGTCTAGAACAGGACTCAGTCACAATGATTCAACACAATGTGGAAGTACAGCAGTAAGGTGATGTCTTCTTAATTGCTCAAGGGGATAAAGATCTTCTTCAAATATGGATGGAAACTAATCTCTAAGAGTTGTTCTCCTTTATAGACTACAATATTATTGTCGGTTTCATATACTTTTACTTTATAAAGAACTCCCACAGGAAGAAATTTCTGGAGGTTTTCCCAGATATAAACGGCTACATTTTCTGTTGTGCTTACAATGTCTGCAAAATACGGCACACCTAGATCCAGATTCTTATGATCAAGGGGCTTCATAATCGCCTCCTCTATATACTCTTTGAGGTCAGTCAAATTCATGACCATTCCTGTAACAGGATCAACCTCTCCATGTACTGTTACCACAACTTTGTAATTGTGCCCATGGCCATTTGGGTTGTTGCACTTCCCAAATAATTTCAAGTTTTCTTCATTACTAAGAGATTTGCTGTGGAGGCGGTGGCTCGCGCTGAAGGAGACGAGGCGGGACACTCGCGCCCACCAGCCAGGGCCCAACCCTGCCCCGTTCATGGCTCTACCTATTTGCCTTTTGATATTTTGTTCTTTGCCCTGTTTCATGTTTTTTATTAGTTTCCCCTGATTTTTTTTTTTTTTGATGGCCGTTAACATTTAGAGCCCATCAAATTTTGCTAATCTTAACTGCCCGTAAGGAAGAGTTTTTAGGTGGCTGTTGGAGAGAATGGTCAAGGGCAACAGAGGTTCCTCTTGTCCAACTGTGGTTACTGAGGCAATGAGAGCCTTATCAAAGTACTAAATTGGGGTTTTACATTAGAGGGGAGTCGATCATAATAAACACAAAGTTGTGTGTTTCTGTCTTTTAATAAATATACCTGAAGTCCTTATTGTAATTATCATTAAATATACTTTCTCATTCTCCAATGCAAGGTTCTTTGAATTATAGTTGTTCAAAATGTGGCCTTTAATTTTGAATATACATATATCTATTCAAATTCATACTTTCCCCCATATTGGTTATTAGAGATTGTTGATGGAACTCCCTGGATACCCTCAAAAGTGAAAGTCAAAGTGGAGTCGCTCAGTCGTGTCTGACTCTCTGCAAACCCATGGACTGTAGCCCACCAGGCTCCTCCATCCATGGGATTCTCCAGGCAAGAGACTGGAGTGGGGTGCCACTTGCTTCTTCCAGGGGATCTTCCTGACCCAGTGGTCAAACCGGGTCTCCTGCATTGCAGGCAGATGCTTTACCATCTGAGCCACCAAGGAAGCCCTTGGTATACCTGCTGCTGCTGCTGCTAAGTCGCTTCAGTTGTGTCCGACTCTGTGTGACCCCATAGATGGCAGCCGATGAGGCTCCCCTATCCCTGGGATTCTCCAGGCAAGAACACTGGAGTGGGTTGCCATTTCCTTCTCTAGGAGATCTTCCCGACCCAGAGATTGAACCTGCATCTCCTGTGTCTCCTGCGTTGCAGGAGGATTCTTTACCAGCTGAGCCATCAAGGAAGCCCTTGGTTATCCTTTTTTATTATTTTCCATTTGTTTCCCTTAATTTTTTTTTTAAGTGCAGGCATCAGTAAGAGCCCAGCAGTTCTTATGAATATGAGCTGACCATGAGCAATAGATTAAATGGTGCTTTTTTTGAAATGTCCACAGGGCGGCAGAATTTCTTCTTTCCCTACTCTTGTTAACTGTGTTAATGGGAGTCTTATAGTCCTGGTTCCTGCAACAGATGAGTTTGGAATGTGAGAGTAGAAGCAGAGAAACCTTGTGTCCCCTTCTCCTCCTGCCTTCCGTGTTTCCCAGCATTGGGGTCTTTTCTAATGAGTCAGTTCTTCACGTCAGGTGGCCAAAGTATTGGAGTTTCAGCTTCAGCATCCGTCCTTCCAGTGAATATTCAGGACTGATTTCCTTTAGGATGGACTGGTTGGATCTCCTTTCAGTCCAAGGGACTCTCAAGAGTTTTCTCCAACACCACAGTTCAAAAGCATCAATTCTTTGGCGCTCAGCTTTCTTTATAGTCCAGCTCTCATATCCATACATGACCACTGGAAAAACCATAGCCTTGACTGGATGGACCTCTGTTGGCAAAGTAATGTCTCTGCTTTTTAATATGCATTGCTTTAATAAGCAGTGTAGAAAAAAAGTTTGTCCTTTGCTTCTCCTTGAGAGCCCCGGACCCCTTTCTCCTTCTCAAGGGCCCCGGATTCCTTATCAACCTTTTAATATGAGTCTCATTATTTCATCTTTTTTTTAAAGAGTTAATCTCTGTCTTTTTTATTAAATTTGATTACAATGTTGTTTTTTCCTCTAAATATCCCAAACTTTGTTCACACCTTACCATGCGTGTATGTATTCATTATTGGTATTTTTTTCACAAATAGATTATTTCAGAGTGTTTAATATTCCTCCCTTGGTAATGAAGGTCCGTGTTATATATTTTATATCCTTTGTTGTATACATGAATCCCAATCTCCTACTATAAATTTAAACCCACCATTTCTTTTTGTAATTACAAATTCATTTCCTACGATGTCTGGTTATTTCAAAAGTAAATGTGCTTCCTGGGAGCGATTTCTCAGTCCCACCTGCGAGTGACAGAGTCGGCATTCCTATCTTCTCTCTGCCTGATCTTCCCCTGTGTCATCTCTGGGTCTGTGCTCCTCACTTTCGTAGCAGAGTCATAGTCCATCGTGTAGGTGTCTGCCTTGCTCCTCGTCTCTCCACCTCTGCACGTATGTTTTCTTTCATGTCTGATGTACGTGTACAACCTGCGGCAGCGCCCTTTTGGGTGCATTTATTTATCAAAACCTGTTTCCCTCTGCACCTGTCTGTGTGAGTTAGACCGTCAGATCATAGTGCCCTGTGTTTTCACAGTTACTACACACTTCCACACTGGCCTTTATAATGGATTTGCCAGTTACATCCCACAAGCATCCTAAAGGGACCACTTTAACTATCCCCACTGGATCATTTCCTCGGTGTAGATTTATAGATCCTGGCCTTCTGATTTCTCTGTCTTGATCTTGTCGTTTTTTGATTTTAATGTCTCTGACGAATCGCATTATGGTGAACTTTTCTATGTGTTATTTTTTTAAACAATGCAGTTGTATTTACTTTTTTATATTTTCTCTGATAGTTTCCCTATTTAAAAATTTTTATTCATTATCCCTTGTATATATTTTTAAGGGTGGGGACATTAGGGCGTGAAAAATCTTGTGAATATTAATTGCTCATTACCCGTAATTGTCAGGTTGCAACAGCGGGAAGTGCCACTAGATGGCAGAAGTTCCTCGTGTTAACTGTGGCCACACAGGCTATGAGAGCCTAAGGCAAGGTCCTGATTTGGGCTTATAAATCAGAGTGGAGCATACCAGAGCAATTGCTGAAAACTTGTCTTACTTTTTTTTTTTCAAATTAAATATGCCTTTAGTTACAATTGAAGGCTCCCCTCATAGCTCAGTTGGTAAAGAATCCACCTGCAGTGCGGGAGACCTGGGTTCAATCCCTGGGTTGGGAAGATGCCCTGGAGAAGGGAAAGGCTATCCACTCCAGTATTCTGGCCTGGAGAATTCCATGGACTGTATAGTCCATGGGGTCTAAGGGAAAGTCCTGATTTGGGGTTAAAATTCAGAGTGGAGCATACCAGAACAATTTCTGAAAACATGTGTCTCCTTTTTTTTTTTTTTTTTTAATTAAATATGCCTTTAGTTATAATTGAAGTAACACTGACAGACAAGGTGATATGGTTTATAGTGTATGTGTTTATTTAATTTTAAATATACATATATAGATTCACATTCAGGTATTTTAATGTAATTTATTACTACAGAATACAGATAGATTATAGATAGTATACCTAGGTGTTATAGGACACTGGACGCAAAGGAGCTGAGAGACTACAAGAGGCTTCATAACATACGCAACTGGAGAGTCACCAAGAGGCTCACAGACCCAGGAGCTGAGTGTCTGCACAGGGCCTCATAGCTACACACAAGGTGAGCGTCTGCCTAGGGGCTTCCTTGGAACACCAGCCGAGTGAAAGCCTAGAGGCCCCACAGGCGCACAAAAGATGTCTTACTAAAAGCCGTATAGCTATAAACGAGCTCAGCTTCTGCCTAAAGGCCTCCTAGTAAGACAGGAGCTGAGCATCTGCCTAGAGGACTCAGTTATACAGGAGCTGAGCATCTACTTAGAGGCTCGTAGTTACACACGAGCTGAGCATCTGCCTAGAGCCCTCACGGTCCCACAGAAGCTGAGCATCTGCCTTGAGGACGCCTGACAGACATGAGGTGCACACCTGTCTAGAGGCCTCATAGGAACACAGAAGATGAGCGTCTCCCTAGAGGCCTCTGAGTTATACACCAGCTGAGAGTCTGCCCTCAGGCCTCGTAGTTATATAGGAGCTGAGCATCTTCCTTGAAGCTCCAGACAGGCACATGAGAGCGTCTGCCTAGAGGCCTCTTTTTATTCACACGTGGGAGTCTGTCTGAGGCCTCTAGACAGACCTGAGCTGAGCATCAGCCTAGAGCCCTCATAGAAACACAGGAGCTGAGTGTCTGATCTGAGTCCTCATAGTTACACACAAGCTGAGCATCTACTAGAGACCTGATAGTTATGCACATGCTGAACGTCTGCCTCATTGGCTCACAGGATCTAAGAGTCTGCCTAGAGGCCTCACAGGAACACAGGAGACGAGCTTCTGTGTAGAGGCCTCATAATTACACAGGAGATGAGCGACTCCTTGAGGCCTCTAGACAGAAACAAGCTGAGCGTCTGCACAGAGGCTCTAGGCTTCATAGATCCTCAGTAGCTGAGCGTCTGCCTAGAGGCCTCATAATTGTACACGAGCTGAGTGTCTGCATTGAATAAATATGATTGTATAAATCATATTTATACATGATTATGTGTCTTGAAGCCTCTAGACAGATACTAGTGAGTGTCTGCACAGAGGCCTCATAGACCCAAAAGAGCTGAGTGTCTGCCTGGAAGCCTCACAGTTACACACCAGCTGAGGCTCTTCCTTGGGGCTCATAGTTACACACCAGCTGAGCGTCTTCACAGAGGCCTCATAGTTATACAGGAGCTGAGCACCAGCCTGAGTCCTCATAGTTGTACACAAGCTGAGCATCTGCCGAGAGGCCTCATAGTTATACACCATCTTAGCATCTTCTCTGTGGCCTCGTATTTATACACGAGCTGAGGATATGCCTAGTGGCCTCAAAGTAATACACGAGCTGAACTTCTGCCTAGAAGCCTCATTGGACAGATGATCTGAGGGTGTGCCTAGAGGCCTCAAACTTACACATGAGCTGACAGTCTGAATAAAGCATCATTGTTGTCCACGAGCTGAGAGTCTACCTACAGACCTCATAGTTATAAACGAGCTGAACCTCTAAGCAGAGGCCTCATATTTGTACACGAAGCGAGCATATGCCTGGAAGCTTCAAGGTACAACATGAGCAGTTCTAAATCCCAAGAAAACCACCATTCATAGAGAGACATGCACCCCACTGTTCACTGTTGCACAGCTTCCAATAGGCAAGGCAGGAACCACAAAATTTCCACCCACAGCTAAAGCTTAAACAAGATGTGGTACATATATACAGTGGACTATTACTCAGTCATAAAAAGCATTACTGAAATTATGATACTTTCCACTCTTCTCTACAAGGTTGGACCTTGAAGGATCATATGCCAAGTGAAATGTGCTAGACAAAGAAAGAAACTAGCAGATAAAGAACATTCCTGGAAAAATTTAGATGAGATAAAAGGAGCTGAGAAATCAAAGAATTATATATATAAAAAAAAAAGTAAAAGGCCAGTATGATATGCAGGAGGTTGGGACTAACATATACAAACAAATCCATCACTCCAACATATACACCAAGATCTATATATGTATGGATAATCCACAAGAATAATCTCATTTCCTCCTTCCTTCCACATTCACATAAAATCTGTATCTCTGATAGATACTGCAGAAGATTCTGATGTTCAGCACGGGGAACTTTTCATGACCTTCTGCAATAAGCTGTATGGAAAAAGATTCCAAAAAGGAAAGATATCCTGTGTGTATATGTCATAACTGATTCAAGCAGCCGTATACTGACGAAAAGTACAAAACTGCAAATCAACTGTATCTAGCATAGCATCTAAATGAGAGAAAATAAAAAGAAATACAAGAAATATCTATTTCATTCCCTGTGACCTCCCTGACTTGGGCTGCTAACCCGTCCCTGGAGCCTGAGGAGGCTTTGTTCCCATGGCTGGACTGTGTTTGGTCATGATGCTAGAAATCTGAAAGTAGAAGTGTTTGTTAGACTCTTTGCAACTCTGAGGACTGCAGTCTGCCAGGCTCCTCTCTCCATGGAATTCTCTAGGCATGAATAATGGATTAAGTAGCCATTCCCTTCTCCAGGGGTTCTTCCCAACCAACATATTGAACCCTGGTATCCTACATTACAGACAGGTTCATTAACATCTGAGCTACCAGGGAAGCCCCCACCAGGGGTGTGGTCGTGATACTGGGAAGGGGGCCCTTAGGTTAGAGCCCTAGCACACCTGCACCGTCCGGCTGGCTCGGTCTGTGACCACATTCCCTCGTGCGACCAAAGGATGGGGGCACACCCTTTGACTTTGAGGACTTCAGGAAACACACCTCGTTGCCAGGGGTCCTGCTGATGGGGTCCCCAGTTCAAGTCTCCACCCTGAGAGGGCGGCCTCCTAGGCAACTCAGCGGGGTTGCATCCCAGGACATGAGTTTCAGCATGTTCATGGTGAACACGGTTCAGCCTTCTGCAATAACCTCTATGGCAAAGAATCCCCCCAAAGAAGAGAGATGCTGTATGGACATGTCATAATGGAATCAGGCGACTGGATGCTGACAAGCACAAAATTGGAGATTCAAGAAAAGTAAAAGAAAAGGAACACCTATTTTGTTCCCTCCAGTCTCCCTGACTTGGGCTGCTAACCCGTCCCTGGAGCCCGAGCAGGCTCGGGTCCCGTGGCTGCACAGGATGCGGCAGACAAAGTGGAACAGGCGCCCGTAAGCGAGCCTCCTCTTCAACCTGTCCTGTCTGGTTTGCTTGGCTGGGAACAAAGTCCCCAGTGTACCCAGCCCTCTGACCTCCAGGCCCTTGGTAAAATTCACCTAGCCTCTAGGTCACCTGCTGCTAGGGTTCCCATGTCAAGCCTCCTTCCTGAGAGTGCAGCCTCCTAGGCCCGCTCAGCACGGCTTGTGGTTCAGGTTGGGAGCGGCCCGGAGCGGGTGGTGGTGAAGCTTCAGGGGGAAGAAGCAGTGAGACACAAACCCTTGAGTGTTTCCTCAGGCACATTCCACTCAAATTCACAGCTTGGCAATCCAATCTCCCCCAAGGATCTCACAGCCCCGGGAATGAGAGGTGGGCCTGAAGAAGGATTGTCACGCTGTGCACATTTCCTGGAACTATAACTTGACTACCAGTGCTGACTCACACCTCCGACTCACAAGTCCTGGGGGGCTCTTAATGACAACTGCCCGCAGGAAACACCCCGGGGCTGGTATTTCAAACACAAACGCCAAACACAGCCAACGTTCAAGAAGCCATCTGCAACAGGTAAATTGTCCTCGTACCCTTTAATGAAAAAGAAAAAAACAATAACACCAAATGGCCATGGGACAAGAAGCTCAGCATCCTTAAATAGTACAGGAAAATAGAAACATGACAACCAAGGTCAAACCATACTGCTCAGAATGGCCATTACCAAACGTCTACTAGCAATACATGTAGGAGAGAGCTGGGAGGGGTGGGAACCCCCTACACAGTCGGTGGAAATGGACATTGGCAAGAGTCACTCGAAAGGACACTCTGAATGCTGGGGCCAGGGGGGAACAACTCTCAAGTGACCAGAGCTAGGATCTGACATTCTCACACCTGGGCCTTTAGCCCAAGGAAACCAGTCTTCAAAAAGACAAAGGCACCCCAGCATTCACTGTAGCACTACTTAGAGTAGCCAAGACACAGAACCATAGAATTGCCACCGACAGCTGAGAGCTTACACAAGATGCGCTGTATATGTACACGTGTGTGTGTGTGTGTGTGTGTGTGTGTGTGTGTACACACGCAGCCACGAAAAAGCACCACTGAAATGATGAAATTATGCCACTGGTCCCCAGAAGGGTGGACCTTGGAGGTTCATACCCTAAGCGAAATCAGCCAGATGCACAAAACCGCAGATGATGAACCTTTGAGGCAGAATAAAAAGAAAGAGAGAGAAAAAGAGAACTAATTTACAACACAAAAGGATCCTCTGAGGAGAATTAACCCAGTTCAGTTCAGTCGCTCAGTTGTGTCCAACTCTTTGCGACCCCATGGACTGCAGCAAGCCAGGCCTCCCGTCCATCACCAATTCAATTAACCCAAGCAAGGAATTAAAGAAAACAAAAAACAGTACTGGGTCAGGATGAATTAGGAGATTGGAACCAACAAATACACAGAAAGCCCTTACTCCAGCCTATACACAGAAGTCTGTCTATAATAATCCACAAGGATTTCCTCTTTCCTTCCTTTGACATTCTCACAAAATTGGTATCTCTGATAGATACTGCACAAGGATCTGATGTTCAGCACAGGGAATTTTTCTCTACCTCTACAATCACCTCTGTGGAATAAGAACCCAAAAAAGAAGAGCTGTGCTGCATGTATATGTCACAACTGAATCAAGCATCTGTACACTGAAGACAAGCTCAAACTGCAGATCAACTCTACTCAAACATAGGACTGGCATGAGATTCAAGAAAATGAAAAGAAATAACAGCAATATCTATTTCTTTCCTTCCAGCCTCCCTGGCTTGGGCTGCTACCCTTCCCTGGAACCTGAGCAGGCTTGGTTCCCATGACTGGGATGGGGGCGTGGCACCGCAGAGGGGGCCCTTAATTTAGAGCCCGAGTACACCTGCACTGTCTGGTTGGCTCAGTCTGGACCACACGCCCTCGTGCACCCAAAGGATGGGGGCACACCCTCTGCCTTTGAGGACCTTGGAACGCTCACCTAGTCGCCAGGGGTCCTGGTGATGGGGTCCCCAATTCCAAGTCTCCATCCTGAGAGTGCAGCCTCCTAGGCACCTCAGCAGGGGTTGTGGCCCAGGCTGGAATGAGTCTGGAGAGGAGGGAAGAAACTTTAGGGAGAAGAAGTAGTGACACACAAGCCCTGGAGTGTTGCTCAGGCCCATTCCACTAGAATTGCCAGCCCAGGAAGCTGACTCTCCTTAAGGCTCTATTTGGCGGGAGGCCCAGACTTGAGAATGAAGACGTGCTGTCGCCGTGTGGACATTTCCTGTAACTACAGCTTGATCACCTGGGCTGAGGGACACCTTTCAATTCACAAGGCCTGTGGGCCTGCTCTTTTCCAGTAGTCATGTATGGATGTGAGAGTTGGACTATAAAGAAAGCTGAGCGCCAGAGAATTGACGCTTTTGAACTTTGGTGTTGGAGAAGACTCCCGAGAGTGCCTTGAACTTCAAGGACATCCAACCAGTCCATCCTAAAGGAAATCAGTCCTGACTATTCATTGGAAGGACTGATGCTGAAGCTGAAACTCCAATACTTTGCCCACCTGATGCGAAGAACTGACTCATTTGAAAAGACCCTGATGCTGGGAAAGACTGAAGGCAGGAGGGGACAACAGAGGATGAGATGGTTGGATGGCATCACCAACTCAATGGACATGAGTTTGAGCAAGCTCTGGGAGATGGTGAAGGACAGGGGAGCCTGGCGTGCTGCAGTCCATGGGATCGCAAAGAGTCGGACATGACTGAGCGACTGAACAGCTACAAATAGTAAGTGCTGGAGAGGGTGTGCAGACAAGGGAACCATCCTCCACGGATGTTTGGGATGAACGTTGGTAACAGCCACTGTGGAGGACACTGGGAGGGTTCCTTCAACCATGAAAACGAAACTAGAAAGCGTCCTAACACCATGCACAAAATAAACTTCAAATTATAAATATCGAGATGTAATGATGGGTATTATGGAACTCTTGAGAAAAATATAAACAGGACCCAATTTGACATAAAATGTAGCAAGTTTGTTGAGGATCTGCCTCCTAGGATAATGAAAATAAACCACAAATCAGAAAATGGGACCTCTTTAACCACAAAACTATTTGCATTCCAAAGGAAACTCTAAACAAGAGAGACAATCTTCAGAATAGGAAGAAAGATTTGCAAAGGAAGATACCCACAAGGGATTCATCTCTAAAACATACAGCCAGCTCGTGCAACTCAATAGCAAAAATAAATACAACCCAAGAACAAAATGGACCAAAGATTGAAATGGATATTTCTCTGAGGAAGGCCTGCAGATTGCACTTAGGCATGTGAAAAGATGCTCAGCATCACTAAGTGTTAGAAAGACGCAAATCAAATGAGTCCAATGAGGCAATCACTCACATTGGTCGGAATGGCCATCTCAAAACATCTTTAAGAATAAATGCTAGGACTTCCCTGGTGGTGCAGTGGTTAAGAATCTGTCTGCAAATGCAAGAGTCACAATTTCAGTCCCTGGTCTGGGAAGATTCCACATCTGTGGGACAACCAAGCCCTTGAACCACAACCACTGAGTCCTTGTGCCAGAACTACTGAAGCCTGGCACTCGAGAGCCTGTGTTCTGCAACCAGAAGCCACCACAGTGAGAAGCCTGTGCAGTGAAACTAGAGAGCAGCCTCTGCTTGCCGCAGATAGAGAAAGTCTGCACTCAGCAACCAAGCCCCAGTGCAACCAAAGACAAATGAATAAATAAAATTATTTAAGAAAGAATAAATGCTGGAGAGGGTATGGAGACAAGGGAACCCTCCTGAACTGTTGGGCACAATCCACATATGAACATCCAGCAGGGAGAACAGTGTGGAGGTTCATTTAAAAAATACCATAGAAATACTTTAGGACTCAGCAATCCCACGCCTGGGCATAAACCTGGAGAAAATAAAAAATTTAAAAGACACAGGAACCCCAGAAATCTCAGCCCCACAAGTTGTACAATAGACAAGGCTGGGAAGCAAGCTAACTAGAAATCACAGCTGAATGGATATATGATAGGATACATGTACACAATGCAATATTTCTCAACCACAAAGAAGCAGGAAATACTGCCAAGTCCAGCTTCAGGGAAGAAGCTTGAGATGATCATTCCAAGTGAAGTAAGGAAGACAGGGACAGACACGTGTCATATGATATCACTTCTAGGTGTAATCGAAAAATGCATACAAATGAACTTCTTTACAAAGGAGAAACAGCTTCACAGACTTAGAAAAAGAAACTTACAGTTACCAAAACAGAAATGTGGAGGGTGTGCAGGGAGTAAATAGCTGGTTCAGAACAATAATACACCTTATGAACACCTTATACACCTTAGAACAGGAGCTGCTGCTGTTGTTTAGTCACTCAGTCCTGTCTGACTCTTGCAACCCCATGGACTATAGCCGCTCAGGCTCCTCTGTCCATGGGATTTCCCAGGCAAGCCTATTGGAGTGGGTTACCATTTCCTACTCCAGGGGATCCTCCCGACCCAGCGGTTGAACCCGTATCTCCTGCTACTCTCCTGCATTGCAGGCAGATTCTTTACCATTGAGCCAGCAGGGAAGCCATTAAACAGATGCTGAAGGGCTCCTAATGGTCACAAGTCCAACGGGGTTTTAAATGACACCTGCCCTCAAGAAATGTCCTGGGATAAATCATCAGAAAAGAATTCCAAACAGGGCCACGCTTCAGGAAGCCAGTTTCAAGAGGCAAATTGTACTCACAAGGCATAAAATATTAAAAGCACATGAAAAGATACTCCCCCATCAATAATTATTAAGTCAATGCCAATCAAAACTACAATTGGTATCACCTCACAATGGCCATCATCAAAAAGATCTACAAAGAATAAATACCGCATAGGATGTACAGAAAGTGGAATCCTCCTACAACCGTGGTGGGAACGCAAATGGTGAAGCCACTGTGGAAAACAGCATGGAGATTCCTCAAAACGCTAAACACAGAGGTATCATATGATCCTGCAATCCCATTCCTTTGCTTAGGTCCAGAGGAAAATCACCTTTCAAAGTGACACATGCATCTTGATTTTCAGGACAGCACTATTTACAATAGTCAAGACACAGAGTCCACTGAAATGTCCACTGACAGAAAATGAAGACTAGGTGGTACATTATACCCTGGAATACTACTCAGCCAGAGAACAGATAATCATACTGACAGCAGCGTGGATGAACCGAGAAATTACTCTATGCGAGGTAAGTCAGAGAGAAACAGACAATACCCTAAGATATCACGTAGAGGTGGAATCTGTAAATTCACACCAATGAACGAATGTGCAACAGAAACAGACTCACAGCCTGAGAAAACCAGATTATGATTATATCATCAAAAGAGAGCTTGAAGGGAGGGATGAATTAAGAGTTTGGGATTAAAATATACATACTCAGTTCAGTTCAGTTCAGTCAGGTCCGACTCTTTACGTCCCCATGAATCGCAGCACGCCAGGCCTTCCTGTCCATCACCAACTCCCGGAGTTCACTCAGACTCACGTCCATTGAGTCAGTGATGCCATCCAGCCGTCTCATCCTCTGTTGTCCCCTTCTCCTGCCCCCAATCCCTCCCAGCATCAGAGTCTTTTTCCAATGAGTCAACTCTTCGCATGACGTGGCCAAAGTACTGGAGTTTCAGCTTCAGCATCATTCCCTCCAAAGAAATCCCAGGGTTGATCTCCTTCAGAATGGACTGGTTGGATCTCCTTGCAGTCCAAGGGACTCTCAAGAGTCTTCTCCAACACCACACTTCAAAAGCATCAATTCTTCGGCACTCAGTCTTCTTCACAGTCCAACTCTCACATCCATACATGACCACAGGAAAAACCATAGCCTTGACTAGATGGACCTTTGTTGGCAAAGTAACGTCTCTGCTTTTGAATATGCTATCTAGGTTGGTCATAACTTTCCTTCCAAGGAGTAAGCGTCTTTTAATTTCATGGCTGTAGTCACCATCTGCATATATCAAGTCAATAATGAAAAAGGACCTACTGGATAGAACAGGGAACTCTCCTGAACAAACTGTAATAACCTACATGAAAAAACAGAAGAACAGATATATGTCTATGTATAACTGAATCAAATTCATGTACACCTAAAACTAAACATCAGAAATCAAACTTTACTCCAATATAAAATAACAATTCAATTATAAATTAAATTACCTGGGCTCGGTCTAGGGGAAACCAGACTGTGGTGACCCCTATGAATTGGATCTGTGATGTGCTGTGATATTAATATGACCCATGCGAAGCTGCCTGACCTCATGTGAATGCAACAAGATGAAGAGAAGAAAAAGTATCACAGGTAAATCAGGGCAACACCCTCAATTCAGAGGATGGGAATCTCAGAGGGGACAATTCACACTGCAGGTAAAGAGCAGATGGGGGGTCTCCAGGTACAGGATCCTGACCCGTACGGGTGGGGTGAACCCACACAATCCCCAGGACTGAACCGGGGACACACGTCCTCAGTCTCCAAGGCGACACCTCCTCCCCAGTCCCTGCACCTGGGGCCCCTCGACCCTTGGTTAAAACACCAGGTCTCTGCTGGTTGGACCCCTAAGGCAGAAACGAGGGGGTTCCCGTAACCTCCTGGAACGGTAGAAAGAAGGGTAGGGTCGGTCTCCTCTCCCCACATTGTCCCACAGAAGTCCTCCCCTTTCCCTTTGGTTCTGTGATATTAACTGTTTCTGTGGCTGTCATGATCATGTTGAGTGCACTACCTTGGTTCTGGCAGGCTCGGTCCTTTCTTGTCCCGCTGAGGAGCTGAGAAAACACACCAGACGCAGGGCTGGAAGACGAGGGGCAGGTCTGGTCTCTGCTGAGTAGACGGTCGACCTGAAGGAGGTCACGGCAGCAACCTCACCTGATTCCACTGGCTTTTTGCCTGATCCACATGCCCTGCAGTCAATCCACCAGATGCCTGCCCCCCTTCTCCCCATGCTCATGCTGGAATAATTACCAGGTAGCCCATCTGAGGAGTCCCCAGGAGCCCCAGGGAGGGGGAATCTCGCAGGGGTAAAGAGGCAAACAGGTACAGGCCTGTGTAAAGTGAATACACTAAAGTATTCATTCCTAAACACAAGTGAAGCTCTCACGTGCTCTTCCCTCTTTCTTAGCTTTGTGTGTGGGGTCTCCCCACACACGATCCTGACCATGCAGAGGGGGTGAGACTCACACAGTCCCCAGACCCCCCACCTGGGGTCACACGTCCCCTCAGTCAGGACACCATGGCTGTGGTCAGCGGGCCCCCAGTGTGTAAACCAGCCAGGCCCCTGGGGCCTCCTGGGACCCAAGAAAGAAGTGAAGGGTCCTCTCCTCTCCCCACAGTGGTCCCTGAGAAGTCAGGCCCCTCCTGTCTTCACTTGGTTCTGTGTGATCTTTTGCTGGTTTGAAAGCTCGTGCTAGAGTTGAACACACTCACTACCTTGGTTCTGGCAGGCTCTGTCTTTCCTGTCCTGCTGAGATGATGAGGAAACAGGAGAGCTGGGCTGAAGGACAGGGGGCAGCCCTGTTCTCTTCTGAGGAGAGTCGACCGGAAGGAGATCACAGTGGCAACTCACCTGCTGCCCGTTGACTTCTTGCCCCATCCCTGGAATCAGCTCAGCAGGTGAACCTGCCTCCCTACTCAACCCAAATGTGCTGGAAAATTGGAATGATTACCAGGTAGCCCACCTGAGGACCCTCCATGCCCCAGGGCGGGGGAACCTGGCAGGTAGAGAGACTCAGAGCCCACTGCAGCCCCGACCCCGGGAGGGCCATGGAACTCCCTCAGAGAAGAGCACGTTGCCCAGAGAAGCCACCTCAGCTCCAGACCCCAGACATCTGAGCGCTGACATTCAGACGCAGGCGCGGAGTTTTCCAGGACAGAGGCAGGCCAGGTCCTACCCAGGTCTCTAGTCCTAGTGTAGACCGAACAGGGTCAGGTCTAAATGTTCTCATTGTAGAAGCACATGGTCACGTGTAAACATCGTCAGTGTAGACAGGACTTGGAGAGGTCTAAATGTCTCATGTAGACAGACCTTGGTCAGGCTTAGACCATCTTAAAGCTGCTCTCCCCAGAGGCGCAGGTCACACACAGGCAGGGTGTCTCACTGTTGGAAGAGGCTCACCCTCGTGTGGACTAGTATGTGGGTTTCTTGAATAAGAAATCATTGCTGGGCTCCACACTTCACCCACATAAGGAAACTGAAGGAATCTGTGTCATTAAGCATTTCAACTGGCAAAACAAAAATGTTACCATTTCTGTAGCCACGTGATGGTCAGGATCCAGGGGAGAGCCAGGAATTTCTTAGAGTGCAGCCCAGTGTCCTGTAAAGACAGACAGGAAGTGGCCCGATTCCAGCATCCAAGCCTTAACAGCAGGAGACTACCACACTGGAAGACTTCTGGAAAAGTATGTTCTTTATCAGAGAAAAATGTATTGTTGAGATTACAAGCATATTATTATTTGTGAACCTAAACTATTCTTAAAACCTTGGCACCCTGATCTTTGTGGTTCCCGTTGGTTCCTTTGTATTCAGATTTTCTAGGTAGAAACAAGCCATCATTTCTAATTAGTTTCTTCTAATTCTGTATTTCTTATTATATGTATGAAAGGTCACACTTGAGAAAAAATTCCTGCAAACAATTAGTGACTCATGGAGCCCATTAACTGCACACACTTTGTCTTCTAAGTTTCATTTTTCTCCCTGAAGAAACCTGAAAAAATAGTCCCCCTGATGTTTTTGCCTCTCTGTTTAAACTGAGCTAAAATAAAAATGATATTCATAGCAACAGATAAGAGTTTTTGAGGTTTGATATGTTATACCAGGGTAACAGGGGCTGGAGAAGATGGAACCCATCTATGCTGTCGGTAGGCAGACAGCATCCTTAAAGTTTTGGGGTGTTGGTTCAAGTATGTGCCAGAATATTGTACAGACCCAAATTAAAACTGTTATAAAGTTTCCTTGGCAGGGTCGCCACCTTTGGGCATGAGGGTGTCCTGCAGTCCTGTGGCAGTTCCCCACAACAGCAACTTTTAAGGTTTTCCTTCTAGTACTTAATAGTCACAAAAATTGCTGGGCTCCTCATGACACTCGCTCTCATGAAATCTCCAGAGATAAAGAATGAAAATGCAAAGTAGGTCAAACTATCAGAAGAAAATAGCATGAGGTAAATACAATCTATAATTTTTTTTTTAAGAAAGTGTAAGAAAAGGTTCTTTTGAGAACCTCTTCTCTTTCAATTGAGAAAAGGTTCTCAATTAGGTGAATAATTAGACACAAGACAATCAAAATGACAATCTATCACCATAGAGAAGTCCAAAGACCACTCTCAAAAAAGTCTAGAGACAAAAATGCTACAGTGGGGTGAAGAAAAAAGACTCTTATATAGTGCTGGTGAAATTTTATTGGTGATTGTTGCTAGTGAGGACATATCTAGCTGTGCATTTTAATGGTTGAAACAGATGAACCATATGATCTGGCAGTCCAACTTCTGGGAGCGCATGTGGAGAAAATCAGATTTTGGAAAACTCATGCACACAATTATGCACCACAGCAATTGACAAAATAGCCCCGATATGGAAATAAGCAAATGTACATGGACAGGTGAATGGATAAAGAAAAAGTAATACATTCATACAACGAAATATGACTCTGACTTTAAACAAATAATGTCAACTGCAGGGACATAGATAAATCAAGAGGTAAAGTTAGACGGAGAGAGAAAATTATTACATGATTTTTCTTCATATGTATTTTCAGGTATATGTATTTTTCAGGTACAGGTGAGAAAGAGTACTCATCATGTGTGTGTGTCCTAAGGGCTTCGGTACTATGGACTGGAGCCTGCCAGGCTTCTCTGTTCACGGGATTCTCCAGGCAAGAAGACTGGAATGGGTTGCCACGCCCTTCTCCAGGGGATCTTCCTGACCCAGAGGATTGAGCCTGCGTCTCCTGCATCTCTTCCATTGGCAGGCGGGTCTTTACCACCAGCACCACCTGGGAAGCCCTATGCAGAGTACATCGTGTGAAACGCCGGGCTGGATGAATCACAAGCTGGAATCAAGATTGCCAGGAGAAATATCAATAACCTCAGACATGCAGATGACACCACCCTTATGGCAGAAAGTGAAGAGGAACTAAGCTTCTTGATGAAGGTGAAAGAGGAGAGAGGAAAAGCTGGCTTAAAACTCAACATTCAAAAAACTAAGATCATGGCATCTGGTCCCATCAATTCATAGCAAACAGATGGGGAAACGATGACAGATTTTATTTTCTTGGGTTCCAAAATCATTGCAGATGGTGACTGCTGCCATTAAATTAAAAGACGCTTGCTCTTTAGAAGAAAAGCCATGACAAACCTAGACATATTAAAAAACAGAGACATTGCTGACAAAGGTCCATCTAGTCAAAGATGGTTTTTCCAGTACTCATGTATGGATGTGAGAGCTGGACCATAAAGAAGGCTGAGTGCTGAAGAATTGATGCTTTTGAACTGTGGTATTGGAGAAGACTCTTGAGAGTCCCTTGGCCTGAAAGGAGGTCAAACTGCTGCTGCTACTGCTGCTAAGTCACTTCAGTTGTGTCCGACTCTGTGTGACCCCATGGATGGCAGCCTACCAGGCTCCCCCGTCCCTGGGACTCTCCAGGCAAGAACACTGGAGTGGGTTGCCATTTCCTTCTCCAATGCATGAAAGTGAAAAGTGAAAGTGAAGTCGCTCAGTCATGTCCGACCCTCAGCGACCCCATGGACTGCAGCCTACCAGGCTCCTCCATCCATGGGATTTTCCAGGCAAGAGTACTGGAGTGGGGTGCCATTGCCTTCTCCGGGAGATCAAACTAGTCAATCCTAAAGGAAATCAGTCCTGAATATTCATTGGAAGAACTAATGCTGAAACTGAAGCTTCAATACTTTGGTCACCTGATACGAAGAGCTGACTCATTAGAAAAGACCTTGATGCTGGACAAGATTGAAGGCAGGAGGAGAAGGGGATGACAGAGGACGAGATGGTTGCATAGCATCACCGACTCAATGGACAGGAGTTTGAGCAAGCTCTGGGAGATGGTGAAGGACAGGGAAGCCTGGGGTGCTGCAGTCTATGGGGTCGCAGAGAATTGGACAGGACTGTTGTTCAGTTGCTGAATAACAATTCAGGACTGAACAACACCCTTGAAGAGGCAGCAGAAAGGATCCCTTCTCTGTGAGGTTCCCCTTCACTGCTACAAACCACAGTATAATAATTTGCAACCTTCATGCATATAATAATTTGCATTTCACCATATCCCATACTGAATTGTGTCATTAAATATTCACTTGGGACCCAAGAACTCATCTCCCCAGTTATCTGCAAGGTTTTTGAGGACCCTTCACCACTTCTATTCCTCCACACCACCTATCACAGGGACTGAACAAAGATAATCAAACGATTTGATTGCTCGGGGTAAAGCTACTGACGAATAACCCAAAGCACAAAAATGATTTTGTTATATAGTATTATGGCACCCCACTCCAGTACTCTTGCCTGGAAAATCCCATGGACAGAGGATCCTGGTAGGCTGCGGTTCATGGGGTCGCTGAGTTGGACACGACTGAGTGACTTCACTTTCACTTTTCACTTTCATGCACTGGAGAAGGAAATGGCAACCCACTCCAGTTTTCTTACCTGGAGAATCCCAGGGACGGGGAAGCCTGGTGGGCTGCCGTCTATGGGGTCGGGCAGAGTCGGACACGACTGAAGCGACTTAGAAGAAGAAGAAATTATGAAATTTTAGGAATACATCTATCTCTGTATTAATGTTTTATGCCTTGTATTCTGCAATTCCTGAGCTCAAGTTTGGTTAGCTGAGCACTGGGAATGAGAGAGGGGCGTTTTGGAATGTGGGGTGAATGTTAAAGTGTATCAGGCCATCGAAAAAAATGCCCATTTGAAATTAAAACAAACTGGATTACTGAGTTTGCCTAAACGGTAGAAGGTGTTTGCAGAGTTCATTTAAACACTGCAGCTCGCACCGAGTCTCGGAGGGGCATTACCTGCAAGACTGCTCCCAGATCCGCACCGCTAGGCACCTGTTTGGCGAGCTAGTGGTCGGCAAGATCTCAGGGCCCATACCTGTTCGCGCTGTGCAGTCACCGCTCCTCCTCACCACCAGGCGGCGCCGTGCAGCGCCGAGCAGAGCCGGGGAACGGATCGCACGGCGCTCTCCCCGCGCGCCCCGCTCCGACTGACGTCGACCCGGAAGTAGTCGCCGGCGCCAGGCCGGCCGGCAGCCTTAATAGCAGCAGGGTTGCGGAGGTTAGGTGCCCAGCTTCCCCAGCAAGGCGAGGGCCCCTCCGAGGCGGCGAAGGAGACACCACCGCTTTCACTGGAGCCGAGGCTCAGGCGGGCGGTGCGCGAGCCGGTTGCGGGCACCTCGATGGTGGACTCACTAAATATTCGGTGGGCCCACGGCCCTGCCGGGTCTCTGAAGCCGCAGGTCGCCGACCCCGCACCATGAAGGACGCAGGGTCTTCCTCGAGGGCAGCGTCCCGGCCGGACGGGGCTGCGGCGAGCCTCCGAGCTGGCCCTGTCGCCCGGCCTTGCCTGTAGGACGTCAGGGCCCGCGACCCGGCCCAGGCCTGACCGGCACCCGGCTCTTGTGTCCGCGCCACATTCGGCGCCCCCATCCCTGGCTTTGACGTGAGGGAGGGAGGCTCTGGTCCCGGGAGCCCTCGCCCGCCCGCCATGAAGACAGAGACGGAGATCCTGGCGCCGGAGCGCCCGGCCGGGCCCGGCGTCAGTCACCTGCTGAGTAGCCGGAAGCTAGTGGCCCTGGGGGCCGTACTCGGCTGGCTCCTGGTCATCCACCTCCTGGTCAACGTGTGGCTTCTGTGCCTTCTGTCTGCGTTGCTGCTGGTGCTGGGAGGATGGCTGGGCTCTGACGCCATCGTGGGGGCTTCAGGGCGGCTGCACCTGGAGCGCTTCATCCCAATGGCCGTCTGCCCCCCAAACCCGGAGGCTGAGAGGCAGCTGGAGCAGGAGATCGACCGCACCATCCGGATGATCATGCGGGACTTCGTGTCGTCCTGGTACCGCACGGTGAGCCAGGAGCCAGCCTTCGAGGAGGAGATGGAGGCAGCCATGCGAGGGCTGGTCCAGGAGCTCCGGAGGAGGATGGCCAGGGTGGACAGCCATGCTCTTGCCCAGAGGGTTCTGACTCTCTGCGGTTGTCACCTGCAGAGCTATATTCAGGCGAAGGAGGCCGCAGGGAAACAGAGTGGCCCAGGGGAGCCCTCCCAGCTCTGGGAGGCTTACTGCCGGGCCAGCGCTCCACACCCTGCAGTGCAGAGCCCCAGCGCTGAGGTCACCTACACACGTGGCATCGTGAATGTGTTGCTTCAAGGACTAGTGCCAAAGCCGCACTTGGAGACCCGGACTGGCAGGCACATAGTGGTGGAACTCATCACTTGCAATGTCATCTTACCACTGATCAGCAAGCTCTCGGATCCGGACTGGATCCACCTTGTACTCGTGGGCATCTTCTCCAAGGCCAGAACTAACCCAGCAGGAGTGGCTAATCCACTCTGCCCAGCCAGTGCCCTGGAACAGCCCTCAGTGCCCACATCTCTGCCGCTGATTGTTGAGGTCCAGGGTCTCGCAGAAGCCCCTTCTCCAGCAGCAGCCCCAGTGCTCCTAAGCTGTAGTGAACCAGACGGGCCTTCACACCCCTCCCCAGACATTGAAGAAGGCCATGAAGCGCTGGAGGGAGATCTAGGGGGAGTGCTGGAGGAGAGAAAAGTCGAAAACAGCTCTTCTCATTTCCTGCAGCCTCTGTTCTTGTCTGAAGATGCAGAGCTGGAGTCCCCGTTGTCTGAACTGAGCAAAGAAACCATCATGCTCATGACCCCAGGCCCCTTCCTCTCTGCCAGTATTCAGGATGCCCTGTGTGCCCTCGGGGGCTCCCAGCCTCTGGAGCCTAAGGATGGCAAGGGACCCGAAGGAATAGAAGGAGCAGAAGCTGAGGAGGGTCCAGGAACAGAAACAGAGCCGGGCCTGCTTGCCTCCATGCTGAATTCCTGCCCAGAGATCCAGATTGACACAGCGGACAAGGAGGGAGAGCAGGGAAATGACGCCTGTCTCACAACTTTGCTGCCCAGTCCAGAGAGGATATGCCCCCCACGCCCCTCGTGTTTAGAGAAGGATCTCACCAATGGTGGGAGCTCCCTGGACTCCAGTCTGCCACAGGTCCTGCTCTCCTCCTCTCCACCTGGACCCCTCAGCTCAGCCACCTTCAACTTCGAGTCCCTGGGAAGTCCAGACGGCCCCGTGGTCATCCAGAACCTTCGCATCACTGGCACCATTACTGCTCGAGAGCACAGTGGCACCGGTTTCCACCCATACACGCTCTACACGGTGAAGGTAACACAGTGCACGGTCACCACTCTGGTCTGGGAATGGATTTGGAAAGCAGTCAGTGAAGCCAGTGTTTGGAAGGAGGAAGTCTGCTCTTACTTAGTTTGCTCTGGTTAATTCAACCAGTAACCATATGGAGGGTCTGAAGCTCATGAGTGAAGCAGAGTAGGCTTCCATGACACTCACAGACCGTCCTAGAATCTCAGGGCTGTCACTGTGCTGGGAATCATATTTTTCCAGTGGATACAGCCCAGAAATCCTTTCCAGACTTCTTCCTTGCTAATTTCTTTTTTAAGTACTAATATCCTTTATACTTTGTTTTAGAAAGGAAGGTTGTTTACCTATATATACCTCAAAAGGTGGCGAGTCCCTCTCCCTGGAGGTGTTTAAGTGTGGTAGTAGGAACTGCTTGGCAGAAGCGGTAAGAAGGGGGTTCTTGTATCAGGTGGCTGGTTTGATTCAAGCAGCAGCTCCCTAAAGCTGATTTTGATAGAGTGAAAGTCTCTCAGTTGTGTCCGACTCTTTGTGACTCCATACACTATACAGCCCATGGAATTCTCCAGGCCAGAATACCGGAGTGGGTAGCCTTTCCCTTCTCCAGGGGATCTTCCCAACCCAGGGATTGAACCCAGGTCTCCCACGTTGCAGGCAGATTCTTTACCAGCTGAGCCACAAAGGAAGCCCAAGAATACTGGAATGGGTAGCCTGTCCTTTCCAGCGGATCTTTCTGCCCCAGGATGGAACTGGGGTTTCTTGCATTGCAGGCGGATTCTTTACCAGCCGAGCTATCGGGTTTTGATATAGGCTACCTCCAAGTTTCCCAGAAAGTTGTATTTTTAAAAAATAAGTAATCCTGGGACCCATTCTTGGGAAATTCTCATTCAGAATCCATTAGCACCTGTCAGAATCCATATTCTGACAGCAGGTTCTGCAGCCCAAGAGATTCTGAGGCCTAGCCAAGTTTGGAGACGTATCATATAGTGTCCCTCACGGAGCAGAATAGCCACAGAGAGCATCCTAGCTCCCAGGGGCTCCGGATGCGAGAGCCCTCACCTGAATTCCACATGCATCTCTTATCTAGGCCTTTCCTTCTCAGTACTGGCCTGAGGGACTGCTTTGCTCATTCCAACTCATAATGAACACCTCTGTCTGCCTCTGGACAAGCTTTCGACACCAGCCTCAGTCTCACCACTCTTGCATTGCTTGCCCACAGAATACCTTAACCAGACAGGAACACTGACCTACTCCTGATGAGAACAAGCATGTGTATCGTTCTCCCACAGCATTCTTTGTATCTTACACAGTCTCCCTCTGTAGGTTTGAAGTTGCAGCTTTCATGCCATTCGGGGTGTTCTCTCTGGGGGAACATTCAGCACTGCTGTCTTTTCCCACATGCCAGCCCTCCTCACATATGAAGACAGCCGACTGTGACCCCATAAAACATCTCCAGTCTTCACATGTCTTCTCATCATACAGACAGATGATCTGTCCTTGGAAAGAAAGGTTCACTGTTGGTCCAAGAATAATAATTAATCAGCCCCAAGCAGAACAAAAACACATGTTCCTTTAGTGTAGTCCAGGCAAACAAATGATTGTTGTTCCTCAGCTGTTTTCGATTATTTGTTCTTCCCTCAAGTAATATAGATAATCACTGGTTTGAGGATAATGACAAGATGGTTATCTCCCTATAACATCCAGCCTCATAATTTAGGGGTAAGAGAGCCGGTATCATTATCAGTGTCATACCTTCTGTTTTATCCTCTGTCTTTGGGATTTGAAAGTGGTTATGAGTAAACAGGGTTTGCAGGGAGAACTTTGAAATGGAAGGAGTGAAAGGCAGTGGAACTTCGTTTCCCACCGCCTGGGCCGCCTCTGTTGGGAAAGGCATCGCATTGCATACAGCAGCCCCCCTGGGATTTGAGCTGTTCGTTAGAGCTTAGGGCGGCAGTGGGGCCTGAGAGGCTAGGGACAGAACAGGAGCAGCGTGCTCCCTTGACCCTGCTCTGCGCTTACTGTGTGCCAGTGAACTGGTGCAGCCAACAGACGTTCTCTCGACAGTATGAGACGGCCCTCGACGGCGAGAGCAGCGGCGGCCTGCAGCAGGTGGCCTACCACACCGTGAACCGCCGCTACCGCGAGTTCCTGAACCTGCAGACCCGTCTGGAGGAGAAATCGGATCTCCGAAAGTTCATCAAAAGTCAGGAGTTCCCCAGCCCCGGAATGCCTGCTTGCCTTTCGCATCCAGCCACCCTGATCTGAAAGGCTGGAGGCCTGTTGTCTGTGAAGAGGGTGGAAAGGGAGAATGCGGCCTTGAGGGTCCCGTGCTCCCTCTGTTTGCTTTTAGGTGTTTGGGGTTTTGGTGCTGGGCAGCACTCATGACATGCTTTCTGGGGTACTGCTTTGCCTCTGAATGCTTTGTTCTGGGGCCCCATCTAGTTTAAGCTTAAAAAAGAAACTTCCGTATTTCCACCTGTGCCTCTGAGGAGTTAAACAGGTTCATAGACTGGTTGCTGTTAAATATTAAACTGTTACCCAGAAATCCTTGCTGCCTTTCCTTTAACAAAAGGCTTCTTGGTGTGCCGTTTGGTTCTCATAAGGCACAGGAACAATAAGAAGACATAAAATTTAATTCATACCATAAAAGCTGTTGAGCAGCTACTCTGTTTTTTAAGAAAATGCCAAGTGAAAGTGAAAGTTGCTCAGTCATGTCTGACCCTGACTATACAGTCCATGGAATTCTCCAGGCCAGAATACTAGAGTGGGTAACCGTGTCCTCCTCCAGGGGATCTTCCCAACCCAGGGATCAAACCCAGGTCTCCCGCATTGCAGGTGGATTATTTACCAGCTCAGCAACCAGGGAAGCCCATGATCACTCAAATAAACATTTTTAATAAGTTGTGGCATAAATCGTGGATTTCAGTTATAGGTTTTCTTTCTTAATAGCAATAGTTAATACTGAAAATATATGCCCAGTTCTCTACTAAGCTCATTTAGTTCTCATAAAAGTCTACAAGATAGATACAATCATTACCCTCATTCTACAGAAAAAAGCAAAGATTAAGCAGGTTGCCTGAGGCCATTATTACAGCAGAGATTGGAGCCAAATTTAAAGTTGGGCAGTTAGACTTCAGGGCTACATCCTACTCTAGTGACCTCTTATACCTTAATATTATCATGAATAATGAAAGTAGGCCGTCTGTATTATGTCCTTGGGTTATATCTCTAACTCCTGAAATAAACTCCTGTGGAGGGAAGGCCCCAGGGGAGGGACTCTGAAGGGATGAGGCCCAGGCCTTGGTACCCAGCTCCCACCCCAACCTCAGGTCACTTCTCAGCTCAGTTTGCAGGTGAGGAGAAAAATCCCCAGGAAATACATTTGGCATTTCTGTGTCTTATATATGTGATGGGTAATAAATGGAATAGTTCTTAGTAAATGTTAATCAATTAACTTTTTTTTTTAAAGATGTGAAGGGCCCTAAAAAGCTCTTTCCAGATCTTCCATTTGGAAACATGGACAGTGACAGGGTGGAAGCCCGCAAGAGCCTCTTGGAATCGTTTCTAAAGGTCAGCATCCTCTGCTGTCACTGTAGCCACCAGACACCCAGGCCAAGGTGGGAGACCTGGGGACTGGAGTTTCTCTCTGAAGTCCTTCTTGTGTCTTTTCAGCAACTCTGTTACATTCCTGAGATCGCGAACAGTGAGGAGATGCAGGAGTTCCTTGCTCTCAACACAGATGCTCGTATTGCCTTTGTCAAGAAGCCGTTTGTGGTCTCCAGAATAGACAAGGTATGAGCGGGACTGGGTTGCTCAGCCTTAGTTTCTTGCAGGGAAGGGGGGGGCATGTTTGAAAGGCAGGGGAGCCGGGGGAAGGGAGAGCAGCACAGAGGAGTAAGTGGAAGATGGACTGGGGTTTTCAAGACCTGTTACCAGTACGGCTGAGGCCATCATTGCTGAATGACAGCGAGTGTCAGTGCTCCTGACGCTGTAAGCGTGCACAGGTCTCCTGGTGGTATCATGACGCTGTGATTTTAGGGGAAGGGTACAAGGGTCGGTCCACATCTCCATGGACAGGTGGGAGCAGGAAGGCCTCTTCTGGTGATGAAGGTCATTCCCAGCGTTGGTCACTCAGGATGGAGCCCTTAGGCAGGACACCGAGCTGGATTTAGATTTGTGTAGTGATTCTCTGCTGGAGAACAAGGTTCCAGATGGTATCTTGGAGCCTTTGGAGACAGTAGCAGAACATTTGAGCACCACGCTGGAGCCTGTGAGCAGTGGTTTCTCACTGATTCTCACGTCTCCAGGACAGAAGTCTGAGGTTTGTCCTGATCAAAAATGCATGTGTTGTAAGAGGTTAGAAAGCGCTGACTCTTTGGCAGAAGAGGGGGTCTCCCTCTTCCAATCTAGACTTTAGGGGATAAAATGATAAAGTGGGACTTCAAGTGAGGGATGTTCGGAGACATTCACTGCTATGAGGAGAAGACTGCAAACTAGGAAGGGATAAATGCTGTGAAACCGTGGAGTTCCTTGCAGGTTTGCTCACCCATGCTGATGTGTTCTTTCACTGATTTTTTTTTTTTTAACCTTCACTGATTTTTTTCAACACCTGCCCCCCTGGGTGCCCACTCAAAGCCACGCGCTGTACTCATTGCTCATGACATAAGAGTGAGCACATACGGACTCTCCCGGCAGACTACCATTCTGTGAATCTGGAGAGGGAACTGTATTTTCTCAGCCACGTTCTCCACATCCATGCAGTTCACTATGCTCTTTCCCTGAGTTGCTGTCCCCTGGTCTCTACTGTGGTCCTCCTTGACCGTGTCAGTCTTGCCTTGGCTGTGCCAGCTGTGCTCCCCAAGGAGGACTAACACAGGATAAGACAAAGCCAGCAGCAGTGTTGATTAATAGCGAGAGTTACTAAAGGAAAAGTCAATGTTTCCTTCCATCTCGTTGATATTTTAGGGTTTCATTTGTTTGTTCTCTTTAGCAGAAATCTGTATGTTATTTTCGCATTCTGAGAAATAGGGATAGCTCTTACTCTTCAGCAAAGATTGTTTTATTTCATCCGTATAAATAGAGAAGTTTGTATGAATTCCAGATCCTTAACTTTAACCTGAGTGGTTTTTGCCATTCTTTCTGTAGTTAAAGAAGAGGAATTGTTTGAACTAACTGTAAAACCAGTTTTTGTTGTTGTTGTTTTTTACAGTGAATTGCTCTGCACATTTTTATATCATAAATGTTTTTAGACTATTCCTTATTTTGATAATCTTTTTCACTCTTCCTTTTCTTTGTATATTCTTACGTGTATCACTTCCTGTTTGTCACATCTTGGTGAAAGTATTACCAATTTGAAAACTAAAAATCATTCTTCTGTATGAAAAGAAAGAAATTGAAAGTGAAAAGCATTTCACCAGCCTGCAGAACTCCCATATTTTTATTTGTCATGTTGTTTTGGCTTCTTTTCCCATGGAACCCATCGTCTGTCTTAACTCTGTGAGGAAGAAGATTTTCATGGCTGTGCAGGAAAGGGGAGAGAGTTGCCATTGAGTCATTAGCTGGTATCTGACCATGTGGATGGATAGGGCTCTGCTAGACAGGTCAGCTGGCTGCTCGTCCAGGATGCAGAAAGCACCTTGAGACAGTTGCTGCTGCTCGGTGGTGCCTGTCTAACCCGCCGTCTATGACCCCTGCAGATGGTGGTGAGTGCTATCGTGGACACGTTGAAGACCGCGTTCCCTCGCTCTGAGCCCCAGAGCCCTACAGAGGAGCTGAGTGAGGCCGAGACAGAAAATAAGCCCCAGACAGAAGGCAAGAAGGCTTCCAAGTAAGATACCCTTCCCAATTCTCAGGGCATCCCCAGTTTTCAGTCAAGGCCCATCCCTGCTCTTAGGTCCTAGAATAGAGGGGAGGGGTCATCTGTGCCTGTTTTTATGCAGTCAGACTGCGTACCAAGCCCAAGGTCCTGCAGAGGTAGCCTGGCTTCATGTTGGTCTTGCCCTGGGAAGCCAGGGCCCAAACTGACCAGGGAATTTTGACTAGAAGGAAAACTCTAGCATATGGATGTTCTTTTTTTTTTTTCCCCCTTGGGAAATTGAAACATTTCTTTTAAGAATTAAGGCTTATCATTGATCTCTGTTTGTCATGGTTTCTGGCTCAGGAGTCGGGTACACTAGCAGTAAACAGGAATGGGATAGAAGGGACCCCGTCAGGGGGTCAGTGGTTATTGCTGCTGCTCCAGCCTGCACTGGCGGCTCTCACAGCCAGCAGGTGGGGAGGAAGGGCACCACACTTACCTTCTCGGACGATTGCTGTATGTATCTGGGCCATTACAGAGAGAGAGACAGTGCTGGTGGGAGGGAGGGGGTTGGAGAATGTTTATGTGTGCGTCTCACTGTCTTTTTCTCTGTGTTCATGTCTTATGGGCTGGCAAGAACCCTCACAATTCTTAGCTTTTTTTTTCCCCCCTCACTGGGCCCATATTTTGAAGGGTAACCATGTTGCCTGTGCTTATAAGAACCCTATTTCTTGAAACATTGAGGTTAGGCCTTGTGATTCCCTTTCTGGTTTTATCTGGAACACAAGGGGAATAGTGGATGTGCAAAAAGGTGTGAAGAGCAAGGGCAACCTTGGTCTGTGGCACTTGTCTATTTAACTTGCAACAAATTTTTAACGAGTGCACAGTATGTGCTAGCCACTCTTCTAGCCTGTGGGATACAACTGTGACAGGCAAGTCCTTATTTTACATTAGCAAAAGCCCTTTCACAGGCGCATTGTAAGCATAGCTCAGTGCAAGAGCTGCAGTGCGTGTAAGAATATTGTTTGGGGGATTTCAGAGTGAGGCATCTCTTGGCAACTCTGACCACCGTAAGCTTCCAAGAATAAGTGTGGACATGCCTGTTTTGAGGTATTAATACTTGGTCAGCCCTTCGTATGGGGATCAAGACCATGAATTACACACTCTTTCTGCTCTTCGTTTCTGTGCCAGATCCAGATTGAGGTTCTCATCCAGTAAAATTGCTCCAGCACTGAATATAACTGAGGCACACGAGAAGGTTCTCTACTGTCTCCAGGACAGCGGTGTGGTGAGAATCCCTAGAGAATTCTTGGGATCATCAGTTAGGAGGTCAATCCTGCCATTATAGGCAGTTGGGATGTTCTCCAGAATCAGAAAGGTCTTTGGTGCCTTCCTAAAGGACTCAACCGACATCTGGGTCTCTGGTTTTTATTCTAGGAGTATTTTCTCAGACTGGTTTGGAATTCCTATGAGTTCTGGGCTGGCCAGTTGGCTTCTCAAGGGTGGTGGGCTTCTCAAGGGTAGTAGCCTTGGGATAATAGGTGATAGAATGAGAAAGCCAGCTCCTAGAAGGAAACACGATTTTTGTAGCAAACGAGACTACAGAGGCATTGTTCTCCTTGCAGTTTAGGTTAAAACAAGCACCTTTTCCTTAAGTGGTCACAGGGTCAGTGGGGTCCTCTCCTCGAGACACGTGCAGGGAAGCAACGGGAGCCATAGGTGCCCCCACTCCCTGCACCCTGCCTGTGATACAGCCCCTGCTCTCTCCTCAGGAGTCAGAGACCCTCTCCGTGTCTGGGATGGAATCCTTTATTGAAAAACAGGCAAAGTTACTAGAAGTGCAGCCAGCAGATGCTCCCGGAAGAGATTCTGAACAGACTGCTGAGGGGTGTGTGGACGGTCGTGTGTCAGATGCTGCTGCTCCAGCCCAAGGCCTCAGCAGCAGTGATCCAGGTGAGTGACAGCGGAGAGCCTGGTGTGTCCACTGGATTGTGACCGTTGGGTGGCTCTGTCAGGTGCCAGGGTACAGAATGGCACAGTCCCAGGGCTGAGTGGATCAGAAGAACTCGGGGCATAAGCAGGGCGTCCAGTCCAGCAAGATAAGGTCCATGCTTCTATTAATAGTAGTGTGATTATTTCAGTTGTTCCTAATGTACATTGGCATTATCTTTGGATTGCTCCCTTCGTTTAGAAACTGTCTTCTCTGGTGTCTGTGGTGCCACTTTCTGGTCTTCCTGTCTCTCTTGGGTCCCTCCTCTGTCCCTTCTGTTGGCTCCTCAGCCGTCCAGAGCTTCATTCTGTCCCTACTCTGCGCACTTGTCCTGTGAGCTCCTCTGTTGATCGGTGTCAACCCTAACGTGTGCTGGTGATGCCTTAGTCCTGGAGGTGTGTTTCCACTTGCCTCCCGAAAGTCTCCACCTTGGTGTACTGTATGCTCAGTCTCTCAGTCGTGTCCGACTCTTTGCAACACCATAGACTGTAGCCTGCCAGGCTCCTCTGTCCATGGGATTTCCCAGGCAGGAATACTGGAATGGGCTTGCCATTTCCTACTCCAGGGGAATCTTCCTGACCCAGGGATTGAACCCACATCTCGTGTGTCTCCTGCATTGGCAGTTGGATTCTTTACCACTACTGCCTCCTGGGAAGCCCAGATGTACTGCAGGGCAGCTGAAATACAGCATGCACAAAATGGAATTTCTCTTTTCCTCTGAATCTTTTCCTTCGGTTGTGTTTACTGCCGTGGCCAACAATGCCGCCTGGTTACCAGGGTGGAGCAGAGGGAGACGAGGTAAGGCCGCTGCTCTGTCTTCAGGAGCTTGAGGCAGGGCAGTTGTGCTTCCTGGAGGTGCGGTGTTCTCTGCAGAGGGAGAATTAGGAGGCCTGGATACTGGTAGATTTGCTGTGCCAGAACTTATAAGAACAAAGTCTTTCAAATCCTGCCAAACAAAGGCTTCCCTTGCAAATAAAAGATCACAAAATCCTGGGCCCAGAAGAGGAAAAAAGGCTGACTTCACTGTTGTTCAGGCACCCACAGTCAGTCCGCACTGTGGACCTCAGTTCAATTCTATGAAAAATGGAGTTTACAACCCCAGCTGTTCACACACTTCTCTCTGGTTAAGTAAATGTGTTATGAGAGCAAAAGCGTCAAGAGAACTATGAGAAATTATAGATAAGATGGGATGGGTAAGATAATATAATTCCAGCCAAAATCAAATCTTTAAATGTTGTGCATTATCTCTCTAAAGAGATCATTTATTCCTGTGCCATTCTTTGAGCCCTGAGAGACTCCACGTGCTCGCACGATAGATAATTTACCACTTTCACCGAGAGGACCTGGGCCCTTGTTGCTTTCACTCATTGTCACTGCTATGCTCCTTGTCGCCACATGGTGGCAGCTCTGCATGTGTGCATGCTAAGTCTCTTCAGTGGTGTCCGACTCTGCAGCCGCATGGACTGCAGCCCGCCAGGCTCCTCTGGCCATGGGATTCTCCAAGCAAGAATACTGGAGTGGGTTGCTCTAGCATGGACTGCAACTCTAGGTAAATGCTAAACCTGCGAAGAAAAGAGAATTGAAGAGGGAGATTGAGGAATGCTATTTTTCCAAGAAACTGAATATCACATTTTGAGCAAATAACCAGAAAGCAGACACATCAGCTCCTATGCCCCCTTGAATGACAGAAAGAAAAGGAGAATATATACTAGATGGGATTAAGAAGAAAGTAAGCTTCAGTTCCAGCACATTTATCCAAGTTTGACGTCGTTCACATTCTGTAAGAATCCTTAAGTGAGCTGTGCTTGGGCACGCTTGCACAGAGAAAACCCACTGGTCCTAGACTAATACAGTTACTGTTGATGATTAATTATAACTTTAATCACAGCTGTAGTACCAGATAGAAGAGGATTTTTTCAGGAACATTCTGTAGTTCTGGGGCAGTCTCCTGGAAGGCAAGTCAGAGGCAATGGGGGACCCCATGAACAGAGTTAGAGAACAGACGCTTCCACCCATAAAATACATCTGTTTTAAAAAGTTCTGCTTAGTGTGAGTATGAGCGTGTTTGTGACCCTTTCCGTCTTTGAAACAGGAAAGAAGTGAGTAATCATCATGGCCTTTTACCAAAAGTACAGTGTTCTTCCCAGAACCACATGTTATCTCAAAATCAAACTGAGATCTCCTGGATCCTGACCCTCAGCTCTGAGGGAGCTGAGTTGCTTTCAGAGCCACTTGCTTACGGAAAACAAGTCCCACATCTGCTGGCCGCACATTTCCCTGCTGCCTGCGGAGGCGAGTGGATGGAAGGGAAAGGCACCGGGCTTTGCCAGTTGCAGTTAGTCACCAGTTGTGAGCACTTACTTGGAGCAAAATGTGTTCAGCTGCCTAGGGGAAATACAGAAGAACCAGAAGGAAAGTAGGCAAAATAGTTATCTATAATACAAAATTACTCAGTGACTTAGGAACATAAATTGTAAAGAAAGACAGAACCTGCCACTGAACTTTGTAGAGATGCAGTAAACATCTCTTGACTTGACTACAGATAGATTACACAAATGTGAGATGCTTGACATAAAGGTAGAGCAGACCCAGGGCCCTGAAACGTGTCCTCGAGTGCGGGTCTCTGCCGGGTTACTCCAGATGGCCTTTCATCCCCAGGAACAGAGACCGAGTTGGCTGACACAGCCCTGGACCTGCTTGTCTTGCTGCTCATGGAACAGTGGCGATGGCTGTGTACAGAGAGTGTGCAGAAAGTTCTTCATCTTGTCTTCGGGACCCTAATCCAGAGGTAAGCCTGCTGGGTGCCCCTTCAGGTTAGAGTCTCAGGTTAGACGGAGGTTGGAGGTGGTTCCTGATTTCTGCCCTAGAGAGGGAAAGCGTAGAGTCCAGGAGACCTGCAGCCAAAAGAGAAGAGAGAACCTGTGTCCCGGGCTGCGGGGTGACGAGCTGCAGAGCATCACGTGGTTGTCTGAGGTGTGGACAGGCCTGCTTCTGCAGGACCCCTGGCATCACCCCTGAATTCAGGCGCTGAGCTGAGCTCCTCCTCCGCTAGGGTCCGTTCTCCCCCAGTTTACCCCCAGGCCCTGTACCTCTCACTTTAGTGGACGTGTCTCTTCACCAACAGTGTACAGTCACCGTGACTGCCAACGAGGAAGAAAAGAGAAAACTATCGTGTGCTCTCCTAGTAAAGACTAGTTTCTCCAGGAGGGGCGGACATGGTCACAGCTGAAGAAGCACTGACGCATGGTGGTGGGGAATAGGATACTGAGATTTAAAACTTGGGTTGTATAATTCCAGCACCAGTTGAATTTCCTGAAAAACTGGTACGCAGATGGAGTTTCTAGTGCTGGCTTTCTAACCATGAAACTGATGCAAGCTTTGCTCAGCTGCAGGAGTCCAGGAACCCTGCCTCTGAACCAGGCAGACACACACAACGCTTGAGCTGTGGCCGCTCATGCTTTGACCTCTCCCGTGTGAGACATCCTGGCCGATCCCAAAGTCAGGAGCCAAATCCTGAACCCTTCTGTTAGCGTGTGACTCATGCTAATAGGTCACTCTGAAATTAACAGTTTTATTAAAAAAAAAAAGAATTATGTATCTATTCTACAATAAGTAGGAAATCTATTAACATTAACTTTCCTACTGGGCAACTGTCTTGGTCATTTTCCTTTATTCATTGAGAAAATATTAAGGTCTGGTCGTTAGTGAACAAAACAGACACGGTCCCTCCTTTCACGTATTTTATGGTTTAATGAGGGTGAGAACGGAGGGCCTTATCCATGTTCACCAAGTGAGTGCTTGGTGGAGGCGCAAGCCCCCCCGGGTGTTCCACAGCCGCATGCTTATCCACCGCAGCATACTGCTGCTCCGCTGTGTGTCATCGCTCTGAGCTCTGGAACCATCGTGATGTCTGTCTGCAGGTGTCTGGGTGCATAGAAAGTGTTCCAGTAAATGTTGGGTCTTCGTACTTGCGATTCAGAAAAAGGGAAGGATAAGAAGTGGATTCTGTGTCTGATTCCTCCAGCTTGTGGCCCCAAGTTCCCTCCCAGTTCAGGGTGCCCCATCCAGGTCAGTCTTCAGCTGCAGCTTCCACTACTCCTATTACTCTCTGCTCTCTGAACCACACAGAACCCGTCCTGCTCAGCAATACGACCTTGTGAGGCCTTCCCAGGTGATTTTGTGCCCGTGACCAGAGCGTCCATGTGTCTGACAGCAGGAGGCAGCCCCCAGGCCCCCTGCAGTACAGGTTCTGTCCCCGGGCGGCAGTGTTCTCCACGCACTCCTGCTTCCCCGCGTGCAGAGCTTCTGGAGTCAGGGCTGCCCTTCCTCACGAGAAGAGCCTGGAGTCAGGCTCAGTTCCTCCCCTGTCCACCCCCGTGCCCTGACAGTTGCATGGGAACCACACCTCGGGTTAGCTGGGTGGATGGCTGGCTGGTGAATGTGGCTTATGCCCTAAACAACATCAGAGAGAGAGCTTATGCCTGAATCCCCCTTGAGCTGCTTCTCTTTCCACTTAAAAAAAAAAAAATGGATGACACCTGTTGTTGTTGTTAAAGGGAAAAAATTTTGAATGTGTTACTGAATTTGAATGAAGGCAAAGTGAGGATTGCAGAAGAGCAGAGTTTTGTGTCTAGGTACTTCCAGACAGCTCTCCATGACTGTGGTCTGTTAACCTCTGTTCGCCCTAGATGTTTTCAAGTGATGGCATTTTGTACTTGTTGACTTGCCTCATATCTCTTCCTGTCAGAACTTTATTCTTAAGACCATTTAGTTTTGTATGAGCTGCAGCAGAAATAGGAACCCAGCTGTTGACACCTTCCTCGCCCTGGGCCTCTACAAACTAGAGTTAAATGAAGAGCCTCATCTTCCTCTGTTCACAGTCTTTCATCTTCTCGATAAAGCATTATTCCCAGCTTTTTAATGGTACACTTGACCTTCTTCTCAAGTATCTTGTGCTGGGTCACATTGTTCTTAAAGCTTCCTTAAGACAGCAATCAGGAGGTCATGGAGAAGGAATCTCTCCCAGCGCCCCCTCCAGAGGCTCAGAGGACCTGATGCCTGTGGCCCGTGGTCTCTACCAGCAAGCTCTGAGTGCCGGCTCCCCAAGGAAGAGACAGGGCTTATTTCAGGTTCAGAGTGTAGACGTTGATGGTCTTCCTAGCTTCAGGATCCACCATCCAGCCAACATCTGTAGAGAGCTGACTTTGTGCAGACACTGTGCCAACATCATTTAATCCCCTCAGAAGCCCTGTGAAAGAGGCCTTATAATCCCTACTTTAAAGGTGAGGCAGCTAAGGCTTGCAAAGAATCATGATTGTTCAGTCAAGATCACAGAGCTAGTAAGTATGTACAGGCTGTTCAAACCCAGGTTTGTCTGATGTTCAGCTGCAGGATCAGACGTTTGCCCTGTGACTTGAAAAGATAAAAGCCAGCCCCCAAGTCTTTGACTCAGAGCAGTCCATATTCCCCAGGAGGAGACTGCCAGTCAGCTTGTAAAATGAAAACTGCATTTGAATGTGCACCCACTCACATACGACACAGAATCCCCTGCGGCACACCAAAGCCAGTCTGTGTCACTTGTCCCCTGGACAGCTTGCGTTTTTATTTTTAAAGAGGCCGGCGCAGCGCTGCATTCCTGGGCTCTCTTTGCTTTGGTAAGCACATACTCTGGAATGTGATACCTCCCCAAAGCTGCAGCACCCCTTCCACCTGTCCTCACTACCCTCAGAGAGGTGTGGTTGGTCCCTGCCGGGTCAGGGTGGACCTCTCCCAGGCTGTCCCCAGGACTGAGGCCCAGGAGGCAGCATAGTTGCTCACTCTCTGAAACCGCATGCCGATGAGCTGCATCCTTTTGCAGAGCACCTGGATTCTCTAAGTTCTAAAGCGAAGGAGAGTCGATGTTGATGCCACGAGTACCTGCCACAACTTTTCTGGTTGACCTGGACGCACTGCCATCATGGACGGCGTCTAAAGTTAGGCGCTTCTCCTTTTAAAAATGTCATCATTGTCCAACCTCCAGCATTATCATCTCCAAGAAGACAAGTTCATTTCTTCTGCTTCCAGCTTTCTGTATTCTCCTTGATCCCTCTAAAGACCCATATACGTAACTGCCTAGGATGCCAGGGACTGCTCCCAGGTCCAAAGCATGCATACTGTCACTTTTTCCCTCTCTTGCACATATTTAGTCTTTACGCCACCCTCCCCCCACACCCCCGCCCAATCCCTCTGTCCCTGGCCTGCGAGGGAAAAGAGTAAATTCAACCTCATGACCCCTCCTTCCAAGCCAAGGTTGGAAGAGTTTGAGCCAGCTGCGTAAATCTCCCTTGATTGTTGATACTGTGGAGAGAGTGGGGGAAGGGAGCTGGGGAGAAGTTAGATGCCCAAAAAAGGCATTGTTAAGTCAAAGGCAAGTCTGCACGCATGCGCGCCTGACCTCGTGTGTCAGCTTCTGTGCTGGGAACATCCAATTATGTAAGAGGGAGTGCTCCTTATTTGGAGTTAGAGTCAAAAGGAGGGGAGAGGGGTGGGGGAGCAGTCTAAGCCAAGGCGTGAATCCAGCTTTTGCAGACCACTCATTCAGAAAGCAGGAGAAGCTGACAGTGTCTCTGAGTGCGTCAGACTCAGGTTTAGGGACTGGAACACTCAGACGCTGGGTGGGAGGGAGGGAGAGAGAGGAGAGACAACTGTGCTCCATTGACGGGAGAAGGTGTGGGGCAGGAGCATCCAGCCACGGTCAAGGGTGAGATTATTCTGGAGTCCTGATGTAGAGCGAAGGAATGAGAAGAAGCTGGCCCAGATCCCCGCCTGGGTGCCCAGAGCAAAGCCATGATAAAAATACAAGCCAGGCTAGCAGGAGAGTACACGAGGGCCACCTCCCGTGGCCCTGCCCTCCCCATGGCCCCAGAGATGGCAGCAGACACATTCCTGGTGTCTGTGTCTGCGTCAGGGTTTCTTAAAGAGTGTGACTGAATGAGTGAGTGAGTGAGCGAATGAGCATGTGTGTGTATTGAGGGCACGTGGGAACAGCAGTGTGGCAGAAGGGTGGGAAGAAAAGAAAGTTGTGTAACCTGTGGATGTAGGCGAGTAGAAAAGTACAGGAAGTCAGGAAGTAGATAGAGAAGAAGAAGAAAAAGAATATGTCGGGTTATGTTGTGGAGCATGCTGTGGGTCCAGGAGAAAATTCAGTGGCAAGCTCCGAACCCTGCACCAGGGCATGGAATTGTCTTCCGAGGGGAGAGGTCTCTACGAGTCATCTCCCAGGGAGGGTCAGGAGAAGGCGTATGGGTGGCGTATGCGCCCGTTGGAGAGGGCGGTGCTGGCAGCGGCAGTTACAAGTTGGATGACCAAGAATTCTCTTGTCATCCATTCTCTCTGGTCACTCCACAACTTCAAGTGTTCTCTGAGTGTAATCTGGTCAGGGGCCTGTTTCCCGGTGGGCCTCTCTAAATAGCAGATAGATAAACGGTCTTCCTGACGTTGATTATGTCTAACGGGCAGCTCCAGGCCCACCACTGAAAGGGCATGAGCAGCTGCAACCAAAAAGGAACTGACATTGACTAAATACGACATCAGGTAAGCAGGCGTGGATTTTATATACTAAGGAGCAATTCAGTTCTCTGAGGTAGACGTGTATTTTTTAAGTGAGCAAAGTGTTATTTAGATTAAGTAACCTTCTCAGAATTATAATAAGGGCCACACCCAGGATTCCACCCAAGTCACCCTGGCCTTCAAGCCCATCCCCTTCCCGCCACCGCCTGCGGCCTCCCCACTGAGCAAGCTTCCCCGTGAGGCAGTGGCCACAGGACTGACCTCACCTGAAAGTGCCATGTCCTACTTCTGTCCAAGAGACACACGTGTTTGATGGTAGCATATAAATTCATTTCCATCCGTGTTTTATTCTTAAACACTCCTGGATCAGAAATTATGTAGTCTCCCTTTAGTATCTCTGTTCTACGTCCTATTCCCAGTCAGAAAAAGGTTATCATAGTTCTGATTCAGAGTTTCTCAAGACACAGATGCTGGGTTTTTTCCTTTGCTCCATAAATTTCTCTTTCAGTTCAGCTCTGGTGCCTTGTGTTGCCTTACACCTGACCTCTTTCTGTGCACAGCTTCTATTGAAAAATGCGTTTGTTTGCAAGAGCTACAAAATGATCTCAAACCAAGTCTAGTTTTCCTGTCTGATCACATCCTTGCCCCTGCTAGTTGCAGCGCTGGCCTGGCTTTTAGGGGCTGACGTCTGTGTTCTGCAGCAGCGGCTTTGCTCAGGTTGTATCGTGCTTCCTTAGGGAGAGGAACACTACTTGTCCCCCGCCTTTTCCACTAGACCTTGAAAAAGGGGAGCTCTGACTTCGTAGACTGGATCAGGATAGGCTTCATTGTCTCCAGTTATATGAGCGCCCTCCCTGCCGTATTTCTTAGGCGTCTCTTATTCTACCCATCATAGGACCAAAGCACCCAGCCTTTCCTGTTGTGTGCTGAGAGCTTCTGCCTGAATCCGTCCTTACGGTTGTAACAGCTCAGTGTGCGTTTGCACTTCCGTGTATGGGATACGCTCTTACAGTCTCGTACACTCACAGGTGCAGAATTGGCAGCAGTTAAAACCAGAGCATCATGACATATGTAAGCATCAAAACCTTTTTTCCAAGTCAAATTATTGCCATCTCTTGCCTATCTATAACTACAAAGAGGAGCCTGACACAGGTTTTAGGACAGGTTCAGACTGCAAGCATCTGGTGGGCAGGCACTCGTCTCTCTCACCATCCTGCTGTAGGCATTTAGCTGTGTACATGGAGGGTGCTTCGTAAGTTTTTGTCAAATGAATGAACATCACTTGCCCTTCTGGTTGAATCGGTCTCTCTTCTCATCACTAGTGAGAATCTTGGGAGTTCCCCAGCACTGCTGGGATGAGAAACACAGATGTAAGAGAAACCCCCTTGCCTGCCTCCCCCACAGCTCTTTAGTTGGGCAGCTGCTCCCCATCCCCCAGAGTCATGGCTGGGCCTCGGGCTATCTCCCACCCCAGCGGCCTTCTCTTTCTTCTCCAGAGGAACAAAGTGCCCTCTGCCATCGTGGGCCTCCTGCCTAAGCTTGGACCTTCTGGAAGCTTCTCCTGCTGCTTTGCCTTCTCAGCCTCTGTCCTTCCATGTGTGAAACTAAGGATATGGGCTTTGAAGTCACACAGATCTGAATTCACATCTTCCCTTGAGGCTTGCTGTCTCTGACTCACCTTTGCTTCAGTTACTCTGAGTGGGAGTAACAGTGCCTTGCTCGTGAACTGATGAAGACTTTCGTTGCATGCCTGCCATCCGATGGCATCAGTAAATGTGAGTTCTTGTCCGTCTCTACAAGCCCCACGTCCTGTTTCCTTGGGGACTCTTGTTCCCTAGGGCGGTCACACATTTGCTGTAGGATAGAGAATCTGTTTACATTGCGATGGTTTTTTGGTGAGGTGTTTGTAGTGAGCTCGCTTTGTGATCTCTTAGGAGCAAACACCTTGTGAGACACATGGCCTTTTCTGCATCCTTCAAATTAGGGTGTCTTCCTCCGTTTTAGCTGTCTATGAACTCTGTCCTGTCCTCACATTCCTACTTAACATCTCCCCAAGTCGTTCCAGTGTTTCAGAACCAGGGAACTACCTTTTAACCCAGGTACTCTCAACACTTTACTTTCTAGGAAACTAACTTTATTTAGTTCTTGTTGTGGTGACCTCTTTATAAATAATTTTTGAAAAGTCTTTGTGAGATTTGATACTATGTCGACTTGCTGACTGCTAGCTCTTCAGGCCTTTTCTCCATCAAGGTCCTTTCAGCCTAAGAAAATAAATAACCCATAAAAATCCATTAGAAATACTGAACAGTGTAAGGTCAAAGAACACAGTATAGACCATAAACACAGTTTTAAAAAGTCATAAGGATTCTTGAGGGTAATTGTTAGGTAGGGTTTAGAGAGGAAAGTTTTTAATAAAGTTAGACCTTGCAAGACAAATCCCTTAGAATGGTTTAGGGTAAAGAATGTTCCAGACACTGGAACATTTTTAAAGAGGGAAACGGACATTATTTCTACTTTTAATAGTTGCCTTTAAACATGTTTTGTGTATTTTCAGCCAGCCCCTTTCTGAGTGTGTGTGTGTGTGAGTGTGAAGTGTAGAGAGTATGGAAAGCCTGCTGGACTCCTACTGCTTGGGGCAGTTAGGTGTGAATTCTCCATCTGGACTCCAGGTGGCACCACAGGATAAACAATCCCTGTTTGCAAGGCTTGGAGGGAGCTGCAGTTGTAGTCGTCACCCTGGTAGGGGTAGTGATGCAGCGTTTGCTGTCTCGCCCCATGGCCTGGAGGTGGCTTATGCGCCCTTTCCTTTGTGCCCCTGACTCTGTCAGCCAGCTTCTTTCTTCCTTCACCCCCGCCCCTTCAGGTGGTTCACTGTTCTGACACATCCCTGAGCCCGCCAGTAGAGTCAGTCTTACAGAGGGGAAACTAAAGCATGAAATGCAGAGTTCACGCCTTAGCCCCTTCGTTTAGTTCCCTAGACCTGGTAGAGCTTTGTAAGAGGATCCAGAGAACCCTTTCTCTGACACACACACAAACACACAAGCACTTTCACAAACACTTTCACGTTTTCTCCTTTGATCTCAGCAGCTTTGTACAGAAGGCAGGGCCAGAGTCAGTCTGTTAAGAAGAATTCAGAGCTCGGTTCTTTCCGCTTCTCTGGCCCAGCCAGCCTCCAGCCTGCACGGCTCTGCAGTGTTGCTGTCACTGGCTGCAGCGCACTGCGGGAAGCCTCGTGGCTCTTCTGGCCACTGGGCTTTGCTTCCCCGGAAGGGTATGGATCAGTTTTATGTGTGGTATTGGTGTGGAAACTCTGATGGCCTCTTCCAGACAGGAGACTCTGGACTAGGAGAGATTCCAAGAAACATGGAGGGAGTAACTTACTGTGCAGAACGTGTCATGCTGTTGCTCTTACTGGGGCCACACGAAAAACAGGCAGGTATCAAAAATGTGTGGCTGATTTTTCTGTTAGCCCTGATCTCAGAGCTGGTTTATGGTGCATTGATGACAGCCTAGTGTGAGGCTGAGAACAGTTGTCCTGAAGGCCTTCAGAGGGACATAGGTTTGTGTAATCACCTTTGAAACTGGAATCCTGAGTGTCATGATGCTCGGTCTAGAACAGATTTCTAAAGATCTCCATATGCAATCAGACTCTCTTTATCCCATGAGCACAGAGCCCCCAAGAGACTCCTTGTTCCATATTTTTTAGAAAGGTAGCGAGACCTTTGCTGTTGGTCATTTTTTACCCAAATATCCTGCTACATTATTCTCACTAGCTTCAGGTGATGAGTTGGATTCAGATCAATGCTGTTCCATCCATCGGGGGCACTTCCCAAAATACACACATGACTCACAGTCCTCAAAACCCTTTTGCTTCCGTTTGACTTTCCGCCTCTTCTCTCCTCTGGGCCTGTTTGCCAGGAAAACTGACAAAAACCTAGACTGCTCCAGCTGTCTGTCTTTTCTAGGGTTTATGGAGCGTGGCTGGCCCCCTTCTTTGCCCTCCACCTCTCTTTTCTTGCAGTGAGTGCAGAACCAGGTGTGATTGTGTGGGTTCTTCATGGTGAGTTCTGAGTTCTAGCACAGCTGACTTATTACCCAGTATTCTTCATTTAATATCCACCCTACAGCTGCTGTATTGGCACACAGCTGAATTTTAATATTAGCCTGAATAGAAAGTTCTTAGGAAGATAAATCTGCCAAACATTTATGTAGATGCATATAAAATGCCAAATACAAAGGATTTCTAAATTGTCTACCTTTATTATTTTCCTCCATCAGCACAAATAACTAAGAGCTCCATATTGTTTTGCTGCTTTGAGTACTGGGACGTTTGTCTTCTGCACAGCTTAGTGTGAGCTGTGTGCCTTGCATTAAGGCCAGTGTTTGTCCCACTTACAGCAGTGATTCACTTAGTAACTAATACTTATTGATCACCTACTATGTGCCAGACGCTGAGTTAAATGATCAAAATTTAAAAGACCGCTGGTTCCTACCCTAGGAAGTTTAATATCCAGTCAGAGATGCAATCTTATAAATAAGGAATTACAGTTTAAAGTTATGACTTTAAAAACAGCTCTTCATGATTAAGAGAAGGGACTAAGTAAATTATGAGAAATCCAGGGAGGGTTTATAGAGGAGATGACCTCTGAGATAGGATTTAAAGGATGAAGGGAAAGTGAGAGCTGGCGTTGGAGAACAGAGCGTTGAAGGCAGAGCAGTGAAGCAAGACAGCGCATGTGTGGAACTCAGAGAAGTCTGGGGCGGTTGGGATGTACGATGTGTAGCCACATAGCCAGAGATTCCACTGCAGAGCTCAGTAGGCACTGACCTATACAGAGCTCTGTCGCTATTCAGAGAGCATAGGATTCACCTCTATTCATTAGCAAAACATGTACAGAATTAAACAGAAGATGACATGATCAACTTAGTAACTTAGAAAAATCATTTACATAGTGCTGTCGAGGATTAATTGAAGAAAGCAATGTTCAGACCGGGGAGACAAATTGGGAAAGGGATAATGAGGACCTAAGCAAAGATCGGTGCTGCAGAGATCATAAAGGGTGATGAATTCATGGGGTCCTGAGTACTGAGGAGGTCGGCTGGACCGGTTTTAGTAACTGTTTCAGTAATTAGGTGATGTTGCAGGGGGCAAGTGGGCTAGGGTTGGAGAAGAGGCAAAATCAAGAATGACTCTGGTTCTCCCTTGTGGATTGAGAAGCAATGCTAGCAGATGGCATAGTAGCCTTCCAAATAATATATCTGACTTGTGATTCTGAAAGTTCCTTGTTGCTTATTAAGTCAGTGGATTATTACCTACTTTTGTGTGGTGCTAGATGATGACACATGAGGAAGCATGGACTGTATCTCTAATAAGTTTCAGATTTCGAATAGAAAACTTAAGGACCTCAAGGCCTAGATTTCTATCCTTTCTTCTACCTGTAAGCTGTGTCTTTGGAAGAAAGAGGAAGGTATGGATTGAACAGTTAACTGTGTAGCTAGAACAGAGGGAAGGTTTGTAAACTTCCTTACTCTGGCACATGATGCCCACGTGGTGGACTCCTAACTGCAACTGCAGTGAGAACATAACTCGAGGACCACAGGAAGGGCTTACTTGACAGGACATCCATCGACTCAGTGAAGAAGAAAAAGCTGCAAAGAAAACTGAGCTAAAACTAAAACTGAATAGAATGGGAAATAGCTCACAGAAAGGAAAGTAGACGGAAGTGAACTAGAATTCACAGAAGAACATAACAGAGAATCCGTCTTATATACCACAGTAACAAAGGGACTTAAAGTTTATCATGGAGCATTTTGGAATAAGGTTGATTCATTCAGTATATGTTTGATTATGTGAACTGTCCTAGTCCAGTAAATGCTGAGGAAGACACCAAAATGAACTGAGATCCCTGCCATCAAAACTTCACAATCTTGTTCTTTTAAAACTTTTAAGAAGCTCAAATGGAATAAACAGATTAAACACAGGACTCCAACAAGGAAGGAGAAGAATCAGCATCCGATGAAATCAGAGTCGTTAACTGGGATCAGATTATAGATGAAAAAACAGAGAAAAGGGACACGCAGTGAGAAATGCAAACAGTAGAAATTAGAACTGGTGAGAACGGTGTCCACTAAACTTGAACTCAGAAGGAGCTGACATTGTGGATAAACGTTAGGGGGAAAGCTTTTTTTAAAAAAAAGTTTAAAACAGGAACAACTAAGATAAATTGTTTGGAACAGATCTTGTACTATTAACTGGCTACCTTGAGAAATTATTTATTCATTTATTCAGCAGCAAATTGATGTACTCTTTGCCTGGGGTATTTCTGTTTTTGTTTTGTTTTGTTTTTTTTTACGTAAAGGAAAGGGTCTAATAAAAAGAAGTGAGCAAGCATGATTAAACTAGAATTGAAGACCAAAATAGGAATGGAAATAACAAGAGAGCATTCATCTGCTTTAAAATTCAGGTACCTGACCAGGTGAATTCTGTTCCATGGAACTGAAAGAATTTGCATTTATCATTGAAGATCTAAGATCATGAAGAAAATTTCTATATAGGGATGTGTTGCTCGGAGATGGACAAGTGACTAGCCTTTTAAAAAATGGATACAGGCTTCTGACCCTGACTTTTATCTCTGGAAACTTCTTAAGTGGATTATTAAATAGATGTCTTGTGAACTCTCAGGAAGAGAAACACGGGCCCCAGAACCCAGTGTGCATTCAGTGGGAATGCTAACCTTGTTAGCAAGGTTTTTTTTTTTCTGTCTTAGCAGGATTGGTTGGAGAAGGCAATGGCACCCCACTCCAGTACTCCTGCCTGGAAAATCCCATGGACGGAGGAGCCTGGAAGGCTGCAGTCCATGGGGTCGCTGAGGGTCCGACACGACTGAGCGACGTCACTTTCACTTTTCACTTTCATGCATTGGAGAAGGAAATGGCAACCCACTCCAGTGTTCTTGCCTGGAGAATCCCAGGGACGGGGGAGCCTGGTGGGCTTCTGTCTATGGGGTCACACAGAGTTGGACACGACTGAAATGACTTAGCAGCAGCAGCAGCAGCAGGATTGGTAGGCCATTAAATGATAGGAATGCATAGGTTGTTGTATTGTCTGTGGATTTCAACAGGATTGTGCCATATTTCCCTAATATCCATATGGACATACATGGTCTGGACTGCAGGACTTTTAAGTGGTCCATGGCTATCTGAGGATCTTTAGCCCAGGTAGCTAATAACTTGATAGCCTAGAGGGCACTTTCTAGTGAAAGCATAGAACTTATCCTTTTTGTCAGTGAATTTGCAAGTAACTCTGATCTTAGAGATATAATTAATACTCTGGGTGACAGAAGTCAAGATTCAGAAGACTTTAGAAGAGTTAGTTCAGTTCAGTCACTCAGTCGTGTCCAACTCTTTGCAACCCCGTGGAGTGCAGCATGCCAGACTTCCCTGTCCATCACCAACTCCCAGAGCTTGCTCAAACTCATGTCCATCAAGTCAGTGATGCCATCCAACCATTTCATCCTCTGTCATCACCTTCTCCTCTTGCCTTCAGTCTTAACCAGCATCAGGGTCTTTTCCAATGAGTCAGTTCTCCACATCAGATGGCCAAAGTGTTGGAGTTTCAGCTTCACCATCAGTCCTTCCAATGAGTATTCAGGACTGATTTCCTTTAGAATTGACTGGTTTGATCTTGCAGAAGAGGTAGAATGGTCGTCTAAAGCAAACAAGATGGGATTTAACAGAAATAAATATTATAAAGCAGAATTTAGATTCTTCTTCTTTTTTTTAATTACATAAGTATAGTACAAAAGGACAAGCCTAGACTTAATAGGAGTCTGTGATTTCTGGTTAAAGCACATACGTGGACTCAGGGTTCTAGTTGGCTGCATACCCAGTGATGAGTCAGTGCTTTAGTGCGTGTGCCCCAAAAACCAGTACAGTCTTTGACTGTATTAATACAAGTATGGTATCTGGCTTGAGGAAGGCACCGTTCCCTGCCTTCTTTGCCGGTCAGGGCACATTGTGAGGTTGTGTCTGGTTCTGGGCACTGTCCGTTGTAAGAGAGGACAGCAGTGAAAACCCTAACCCTACCCGCCCTTCCCCCCACCACCATCAGCACTGCTCAGTCGTGTCTGACTCTTTGCAGCTCCATAGACTGTAGCCCACCAGGCTCCTCTCTCCATGGAATTTTCCAGGCGAGGATACTGGAGTGGGTTGCCATGCCCTTCTCCAGGGGATCTTCGTGACCCAGTGAACAAACCTGCATCTCTGGTGTCTCCTGCATTGGCAGGTGGATTCTTCACCACTGCGCCACCTGGGAAGCCGTGCCCAACCCCCCACCCCTCCCACCCTCCCCCCCATGAAGCCATACTTATCCAGGGCCTTCCTCTCTCAGCCATGGAGGCAGTCTTAGAAAAGACATGAGGGGAATTTGGTTAATTGGCTTAGATGTGGTCCCTTAAAGCCTTCTCCCCTTATTCTTGAGATTTGATTCTGCTCTTTTGATGGAAAATGACCTTCTGCTAACCTTGAAGTGCCATCTTAAGCCCTAATATTAAACTATCTCATTTTTAGCCACCGCTTCATTTCTCGGTGTGTAGCTATTTCAGACCAGGTTCCTTTGAACGTGGACTGGACCCCGACTCCCAGTGTAGTGGGTGCCCTGGTCTCTGCATCCTCTGTCCTTCCATGTCTGGCACTGGAGGCTCTTCATGTCTCAATGTCCATCTGCTGCTGTTTTTTTCTCCTTTTATTGCCTGTTCTGGGCCCCCTAGAACATCTTCTCTGTGCTCTGAGTCCTTCAGAGATGGCCTGACAGAACAGTTGTGGTCTGGCTTTTTTTCTTCTTTGGGGAGAAGCTAGAAGATAGAAGAAGATGTCTAAATCAAATATCAGAACTGGAATAGTAGTAGAAAATAAAACCAGTGCTATTTGAGGCTCTTCTCCATATTTATTTTAGCGTATTTACCTCATGCATCTTGTGTTACATCAACAATAACATTTGTATTTAGTAAATGATTTCTTATAAATAATTTGTAAATAGTAAATAGTCCAAGGGATGTGTGTGTGTATCTCCACCTTGAAACTGGAGCTCTTAGCTTAACAGTGGTAGCAGCAGATTCCAGAACCTGATGCTGGAGGAGCTATTATGGCACACTGGACTGCAGACACAGAACACAGATTCCATTCCTTGTGCTTCAAGACACAGATTTCTCTTTGACGTCCCCACCCCTGGGTTAAGAACAGAAGGATGACATGTGGAATGGAGAAATGCAGGGAGCTAACAAGGCTTTCCAGGTGGCTCAGTAAGGAATCCACCTGCCAGCGTAGGAGACATGGGTTTGATCCCTGGGTCGGGAAGATCCGCTGGAGAAGGAATGGCAACCCACTTCAGTATTCTTTCCTGGAGGATTCCATGGACAAAGGAACCTGGCAGGCTATACAGTCCATGGGGTTGCAAAGAGCTGAACACGACTTAGAGACTAAACAGCAACAACAAGGGAGCTAAGGGTGGGAGTCAGGGTGTCGGTCGCTTAACACTCGCCCCAGAGCCTCATCTGCTGGCTTCCTGTGCCTCAGCCCAGCTTCAGGACTGAGGGAGTTCACAGTGTTAGATAAAGAAGGGTGGTGCGCATGGAGCCTCACTCTGGAATAGGAAGGGGAAATGGGTTGAAGGAGGGGAGCAGTGGTTGGATGAAGAAATCCCTGTGCTCTTCCTTGTTTATCAAATACTGTTTCTGTGCAGCGTGTTGGGCAGACTATACAGATCCCTGGAGGGGCATCGTGTGTGGCAATAAAGCATGCTTTCGAGAGGGGTCTCTGGTGCACAGGTGGTTTGTACTGTCTGCGGGTGGGGCAGCAGCGGTGCTGGTGATTATCTGGATTTGGACTTGATCGCTTTCCCCTCCAGACAGGGATGCTCGTCACTTGTGTCGAGAGGCCAAATCTCCCACTTTCCGTGAACAAAAGGTTGCCGCCTGCGTCTTCTCCACAGGTTGCCTTCTCCCCCGGCTAGGAAACAAAAGCAGGCTCATCCCAGTGCCCGGGAGGCAGCCTCTTGTTTCCTTCGAGAGGAAGAGGAGGAACAGTGTTGGGAAGAGGACCCTGAAAAGGGAGGGAAGCGTCTGTGTGGTGGGCGCGGCTTGTCTGCTGCCCGTGGGCATGAGGCGGAGCAGGAGCACTGAACCTCGCAGCACCGCACTTCTGCAGTGGACCCCTCTCTTTAGACACTAAGTTGGTTTCATTTCAGCTGGTTTACACAAGTCCTGCCTCTCCCATTCCCAGGACTGACTCTTCTAGGCCCTTCTGTTTATTAGTCCTGTGCCTCAGGGCTTAGGGCGCTTACCGTTGCCTTTGTTTTGTTCAGCAGCTGATGTTCTGCTTGGTGACCTCAAACGTCTTTGTCAATTAGTTCTGCTAAGCTCTGACAATTTTATTATACTCACTGACTCATCCTCCTCATGAGGGGCTTATTCTTGCTTTTTTATACTGTGATTCTTCTTCCCAGCATCCGCATTGAGAGTTTGATGGGTTATAGACCAGTAGGTTTGTATAATTTGTCTCTTGCCACATGTTAACGTTTGTTCTGCATCCAGCATGTGTTGATGAGATGCTTGGTCACCACGGGAGGGAGCAAAGGGGACCTCCTTGTCCAAATCCAGTTCGAGGTCCTGTTCCCATTGAGTGAATGACCATTAAAGTAAAGCAGGCCCACAAGGGGGCCGGGCACCCAGGGCTGCTGTTGTCATGCTCAGTCAAGGAAGGGTTGAGTGGATGCTGAGGTTTCTCCAAAGAGTCGCAGGTGCTACTGGCTCCAGAGGACAAACTGAAGGTCAAACGGAAGGGCAAGCCAGCCTATTGTTTGCATCTGTGAACGGGAGGCTGAGCTGGAGCTAATGCTGGCTGAAAGGGAAAGTGTTAGTCGCTCAGTCGTGTCCAACTCTTTGTGACCCAATGGACTGTAGCCTGCCAGGCTCCTCTGTCCATGGGATTCTCCAGGCAAGAGTACTGGAGTGGGTGGCCATTCCCTTCTCCAGGGGCTCTTCCTGACCCAGTGATTGAACCCTGTGTTTCCTGCACTGGCAGACAGATTCTTTACCACTAAACCACCTGGGAAGCCCAAATGGTGATGGCTATTTCAGGCAAGCTTTGTGCCGCTCTTGATCTCCATCGATGTCTGCCGTTGTTGCCCTGCCGTTACCTTTCAGACTTCCTATTCTTAGAATCATCTGTGAGCCCTGGGCCTGGGGGAGTGCAGCCCCCAAAGCTGGAATGCCTAGCGTGAGCGGAATGCAGACTGTCTGGCAGAGTGGAGGTTAAATAAAGTTTGCCTTGGCAGCCCCCTCCACTCTTGGATGGACGACAGGCAGCTCAGGTCTGGAGTGATGGCATGGGCTGTGTGGTGCAGCACCAAATAAAGTCTTCTTTGCGTGAGTGACGTTGCCAGCAGTCCATTCATCCCCGTCACGGCCATGCCATTCTCAGCACGGGCCCCATGAAGCAGTCCTCTGCAGTTCGAACCTCATCAAGTGACCACACCGCTCTGGAGACCTGCAGAGACAGGGAAAGCGCTTTGGTGGAAATGCCTCGCAGGCCCTGCAGATTGCGGTACCTGCCCTCTCAGTCACTGACTCATTTGTGGAAGCAAGACAGAGGGGTACATTTTCACTGTAATAAGAGCAGTTGCCAGTCAGTCATTTCACTGACATTTCACAGACATTTCACTGTGGGAAGATGTTGTGGTGGGGACCTCTTGCAGTGCTTATAATGTAGTTGGGAAAGGCAAGCTGTAAATATATGAGGCAGTAAGTAATATTCCAAACTGGAATACCAGTGCTTAGTCTGTGTTGTAGAAGGAGCACCACAGGAGGCCTAAGGAGCGAGCATTTCTGGGTGGAATGCTCAGGAAGGAATTTGTGGAGGATGTGGGGTTTGAACAGGTTTTGCTAGAAGGACAGAGTTCTGCTGCTGGCCAGGAGAAGGCCTGGTCTGTCGGGAGCAATGGGTGATGTCAGGAGTCCTCAAGACAGGTTGTGGGGGCGTGGATGGTTGGCCACGGAGCGGGGTTTGTATAAAGTTCCCAGACCGTGCACTGTGTACACGGCACTGAGAAGTCCCAGTGCTTCTCACTGGAGGACGGTTGGAAAGGTGCAACCTCCCCAGAGCCAGCAGCCCTCACATGCTCTGTTCTTAGCCCCTGACACATGGGTGCTCACACTCAGTGAATGGCTGTAATCCTGTCGTCACTCGTCTTCAAGTTCTGGGAGCCCGCGCTGTCGACTGGCTTGGTCTCACCTGTGGGAGCTGGCGCTGCCTTGGCGTTGTTCTGCCCTCATTGCCTGGAGGACTTGCCCTGGCTCTGGGTCCTCCACGTTGCCCTGACCCTTCTCTCTTCCCCTGCAGGTGGCTGGAGGTGCAGGTGGCTCATCTGACGTGTCCACAGCGCTGGGTGCAGTACCTCCGGCTCCTCCAGGAGTCCATCTGGCCGGGCGGGGCTTTGCCCAAGTGTCCTCGGCCTGTGAGGACCCCGGAGCAGAAGGCAGCAGCTGAGAAACAGGCTCTGCAGAGCCTGATGGGTGTCCTGCCAGGTGACTGCAGAGAGACTGATGGTGCTGTAGCCTTCCTCCCCACGCCGCTTTCCTGCCATTACCCCACGCCCTTCCCCTGTTTTCAAAGGGCCTTATCTGCAGCAGGACTCAGCAAATGTGTTGACCTGCTATTTCTGAGGCCAACAGGAAAGTGATTGGGACTTCTGGGGAGGCTGAGGGAACAGGAAATGTCTTCGGGGCAGGTGATGACCTCCAGCCCTGTGGATCGGGGAGGAGCATGACATGCCTGCAGAAGCCCAGCTTGGGGACCAGCGGCCGACAAGTAAAGTGCACGGTCCTCAGCTACATAGACACAAACTCCGAAGAGGGCTTTTCCCTCCCTTTATATGGTTTTTTCGGAGGACGGGGAAGGCAGTTTGCTGCCTGTGGTTGTGCTGGGGGAGGAGGGTACAGTGGTGGACACTTGCCCCAGACTGTGCTGTTTACTCTTGTTAACCTCTGTTCTCCAGCCTACACCATTGTATCAGAAGCAGCGGCAGGTTACAGAATTGTCTCCTGGGGCCCATCTTATTTAGATATCTAACTTAAGAACCATTTTTGTTGGCTTTTCCTGTCTCCTGAGGATATAGTTTGTGTGGTTCAGAGATGTGCCAGAAGTACCCAGTGTGAATAAAGACAGCAGACATCCTGAGGAGACAGTCCTTGCAGAGGCTAAGGCTTCGTGGTGAACTAAAACCATGTCCACCTTTCCTCTTCAGATGTCATCGTAGAAATCCTTGGGGAGAACAAATGCCGGCTGAGCTGGAGTCTGGTCTTGGAGTCGCTGCAGCAGCCCCTGATCAACAGGTGGGCACGGCGGAAGCCGTCTCTGGTCTCAGAGGGTCCCGGGCTTCTGGTTAAACGGCTGCGCTGAGAAGACTAGAACCGCAGTGTCTCCCTGCCCTGGGCCCCGGCTGCAGGTGCAACGACCGTTTCCCTGGCTTCCGAGCAGGGGTCAGTTGGTCAGGAGCTGGTGGGACCAGCCACTGTTTGCATTGGGAAGAACTCTATGCAGGCGCCCGTGGGAGCTCCTGAGAAGGCCCTGGCAGTCCTCAGCACAGAGAGGTCATGATCCCCTGGCCGGTGCCGGGGGATGGAGAATCCCGCTGGTGTTGAGAGCATGCTCCCTCCCCTCAGCCCTGCCCTGAGCACGTTGTGTCCGTGAACTCTCAGTCCTCAAGTCCTGTCTGCCTCATCACAGGTGACCTGAAGGTTCCTAGTAAGTCGTTACTACAGGGATTCCCCTCGCTCAGAGCTCTTCAGAGCAGTGCCAGCGTGCTAGATGTAAAGAAATAGGGAATTTCCTTAAATCCAGTCTCAAGTACCATTTCCACCTTTGTTGCAATCCTAGCCTTCTTTAGTTCAGCAGACTTTTATTTTACAGCCGAGACATTGCAGTCCACTGAGGATATCAGTAGCGGGCAATGGGGAGGTGAGATAAATGTCATCAACAGGATCTGGTGTCGATACCTAGCCAGACCGTCCCCCAAGTTGTTCTTTTTGTTTGTTTCAGGCATTTGATTTACTGCCTCTGGGACATCATCCTGGAATTGTTAGAGCTCAGTGCCTCTGCCGAGGAGTCTGCCGTAACCAGCTCCACCGCAGACACCCCAGGAAGACGGGCATCTCCCCTTAGCCAGAGGCCATTGTCCCGTTTCTTCGAGGGTTAGGAAGAGCGGATCACTCTGCCACCCAGAGACCAAGCAGAAGACCATACCCTCTGGAACAGGGCCATACTCAGAAGGCCTAGGGTCTCAGCAGCAACGTCCCCCCTCCCTCCTGCCACACACACACACACTTGGTCTGTAGCAGGCAATGGGCGTATATGCACCATTGCACACACATCCATTTCCATGCCTCCTTGTGTGTGGACTATTGCTGGTGGGTGGATCCTAGTTCCTCTGGAAAAGGGAGCCATGGGGGAGAGGAATGAGCCACCCCCGCCCCCTTGCCCTCCTTCCTGACACTATTTGCCGGTAGCCTGGCCTGTGCACACGTGCACCTGACCCCCCATACCCCCCACCCCCATGCAGGCTCCAGGGAGACTGGGAAAAGCACCACAGCTGGGTTTTCTTGGAGGAGAAGACAGTCTTCTGAGTTCTCTCTTCCCATCAGGAAACACAATCCATCCAGGAGTACTCTTGAAAGCCAAAGCGCTGGTCTCTCGAGCGTCCCCACAGCCCACAGAGGGAGCCGCTTCTCAGGGCTCTCCACGCTCATCGGTGTTGCCCAGCACCTCGGCCTGCAGAGGACGTGACTTCGGCTGCTGCCCTAGGAAGCTGCGTCCCTGAAGGGCAGACTGCCGAAGCTCCGGGGGGCCACCCCACCCCTCCACACTTTCCTGAGAGAGGGCTGCACTACAGACTGTACCAGCCCCTCCCCAAGAGCAAGTGCATGCTGGCCTCTGTGGCCTTCCCTGTCTGCCTTCACCCACCCAGCACAGCAGGTCACTCCGCCGTGACGAGTGAAGAACAAGACAGTCAGCACTAGCCTGGAACATTCCTGCTTCTCCTGTCACCCTCCCACCTCTGACCGTTCATTCCCAGCTTCCACTCTCCTTTGCTTATGGCGCCCGACAGCAGATGTTAGGTCCTGGGCAGAGTAAAATCGTGTGTCAACGTGGTCTCTGGCTCTATGGGTTAGGATGCTTTAGGCTGAAATTACTAAGAACGTTTATTTTTTTCCATCAAACCAGTCCCTGAGTAGGTGAGGCCCCGGCTTGGCGGATGCAGCATCTCGGACCTCATCGAGGGCCCAGATTCTTCCCATCTTTTTGTTTTGCCTTGTAAATACATTAGCTCATCTTCAGGCCACCAGCCTTCACAGTTGCTGCAGTTCAGGGCATCACATCCACGTATGACAATATCCTTGAAAGAATGGGGGCGTCTCCCCCATGTTTTCTTTTAAAAAATGAGGAAACAGTTTTCCAGAAGCCCTTCAAGAGTCCTCAGGACTCATTGCCAAAACCACCCGCCCTGAGCCAATCCATGACGTTGAGGATGCTTGAACACGATTGGCTCCTAGTAGTGTTTCCTCCGGGGGAGGTCACTCACCAGGAAGGTTAGATACCTGAGAAAATAGATGTTAGCAAGGAAGAAGCAGAGGTCGGGTGTTGTTGAAGAGTCTCTCTTGCAGGGCTCATTCTGCAAACACCACCAAAGCCCCCCTGTGCTTAACTTAAGAGTGAGGTTTGCCAAACATGCCACCTGAAGCTCTTCACATGCTTCACCTTCCCTCACCCACACGTCAGCCCCAGGAGGTGGTTCTGCTCTGTTCCCACTTCACGGGCACATGAGGCATAGAGGTGGGGACCGGTCACAGGTGCTTGAGGAAATGGCAGAGCCCACACGCAGAACCACTGTTCCAGTCTACCAGAGGGCGGGTTCTCACCTGTGAGGAGCCTGTGGTCTGGCAGACTCCTTGGTCAGGGCCATGTGGCCACGCGGTGGTCTCTGCTGCAGCTACTCAGCTCTCCCATGGGGGCCTGGGCAGCCACAGCATGTGCTCCTGTGATGGGCCTGGAGCTCCGAGTACCCTGAAGCTCTGTTCACACGCCACGGCAGCTGCTGGGTTTAGTCTGGAAGTAGGCCACAGACCTCATCCTAGTGAGTTAGCAGTGCTTGCTGAAGTCAAGTATGCGTGAGAATTACCTAGAGCCAGGGTAGAGGCCTGGGGAGCTGCGTATTAAGCTCCCAGGGGTAGCCAGCAAGAATGTAGGCCTTAAGCCACACCTGGAGTGTCGAGGGGTTAGAACCCAGACAGCTCCACTTGGGTGCTGTTAATGCACCACTGAATTTTAAAGTCACTTAATTGAGGTTGTAATTCTATCTGAACTGACTCTTAAAGGATTAATAAGAGTTAGCCTGTGAAAGCATGGGGAGTTCAGATGCAACAGTGAACCATGGGTGAAGACATGGAGAGTAGCCCCCCCCGAAAGACACCTCCTGTGTGACCCACTTCCCTGAGGTGCCTGGAGTGGTCGGGCTTACAGGACAGAAGGCGGTCATGGGGCAGAGGGGCGGGGGTGCAGTGGGGACAGAGTTTCAGCTGCTCGGGAAGAAGAGCTCTGGGGATCTGTTTTCACGTATATGTAGTATATGTAGCACTGCTGAACTGTACACTGAACAATGGTTACAATGCTGAATTTTATGTGTATTTTACTGCAGTTTAGAAATTTTAAAAATAAGCAGTATGGCACCAGGCAAGCCCAGCGTGTGGGGAGGGTGAGGCTGGAGCCTCCTGGGCTGGGAGAGGGCGCGGTGTGCCTGGAACCTGGGGTCCATTCCAGCCGCGTGGTGGGGGTCATGAAAGAATCTGGGGAGCATTCATCAGCAGTCCTGGGCCTTGATCACGCACACAATCAGCCCTGCTTGGTCCTGCCCCTGGAGACTTGACTCCTGCCTGCGTCATTCTGACCCCATGGGTGCTCCCAGCCCATCCCCACTGCTGACATATACAGTGGCTTCAGGCTCTGTGGAGTGTAGTGAACTTCAGGTGGTAAAACCCCAATCGGAATCCTCGCTCTGCCTCTTGGCAGAGGATGAAGATACGTTGGGAAGCTCACCTTCACGGAGACTGATTTCTTAGAAAAGGGGACAGAAAGGTTACCGCCCTTTTGAGCACAGAAAGAGCTCAGGTGTAACAGCTGGCCCTGCTGTGCCATGTCGGTGGCATGGCTTCCCTGCTCCCTTGTGTCGGGGGAGCAGCGGAGATGCCAGTCTTGGGGAGCCTCCTTGGAACCTGCTGCTTCTCGTCTTCCTGTGCTCCGGAGCAGGAGGGTGTGTTTCCTTAGGATGAGGGAGGAAGGTGAGCCAGCCCTGCTAGATACAGATGACAATGGGAACCTGGGAGGAAGGGAAAGTACGATGCTGTGGGCGTGGGAGCCCAGCTGGGCAGGCTCTGCCATAACTTAGCAGCTCTGTTTCCGCTGGGAGAGCCAAAAATCACAGGGCAGTGCCCGCTGACACTGCCTTTGTGGACAGAGAACGAAACCACTGCAGGGTGAATTCCAGACAGCAAACCTGCCTCACTGTGGTGTAAAGGGTGAGGGTGTGCTTCACACAAAACAGTGTCTCTCAGGAGACAGCCAGTGAGGGGAGGCACCCCAAACATGTCTAGACCCTCAGACTTGCCTGATACTTAGCAAAGGTGGCAGGGTCTGGTTTAAAGGTGGTGGCAGAAAAACCCAGAAGAATATCCAGTCAGAAGCAAATGTGGATCGTCACACCTTTTTCCTGCTGTGACCAGCAACAGGGTTGGAGGCAGGGCAAGCTCAATGCAGTGGAGGAGGTGTGGGCACCGACAGTCACCTGGACAGACGCCCTGCACTTGTCTCAGTCTCGCTGAGCCCTCCTGCCACGTCCCTCTCGCTTCTCACCTGTCTCTGGTCTGAAAGTACTTTTGAACTCGGCTTTTTTGGAAACAAAAACAAATGTGACAGGATACAGAAAACTACTAGCTCTGATGTCTTCACCAACACGACAAAATCTAATTTCTCCACACATCTTGATCCTTCAAACCTTACCTACAAGCGCTTCTGTATGAGTCACTAGCATACCATTTCTAGGATGTAGAGGGTTGGGAGGGGGAAAATGAAAGAAAATAATAGAATCAAACTTAGAAAACCATAAGTGACCTTGTCTACTTATTCTAATCCCAAATAGGGCTCTCTGTCACTGGTCAGTGTTTAGGAGATGCAGACTAATTTTAACACTGAAGTGTTATAAGGATTAAGAAGGTAAATCTGCAGCTTTTACGTAAGCAGTCCACACTTTGACATTTTTAAAATTGAAGTATAGCTGGTTAACAATATTACTACTTTCAGCTGTACAGCAGAATGATCTGGTTATATGAATACATCCATTTTTAAGGTTTTGATTCTTTTCATTATAGTTTATTACAAGATAATACAGTTCCCTGTGCTATACAGTAAGGGCTTCTCTGGTGGCTCATATGGTAAAGCATCTGCCTACAATTCAGGAGACCAGGTTCGATCCCTGAGTTGGGAAGATAACCTGGAGGAGGAAATGGCAACCCAGTCCAGTATTTTTACCTGAACAATTCCATGGACAGAAGAGCCTGGTGGGCTACAATCCTCCTTGTTGTTTATTTTTTATATGGCCATGTGCATACTTTTGACTTTTCCTTTCTTCCCTGTGTGTTCCATGTTACTGTTGCACTCTATTATTATGAGCAAGTTCAGTTCAGTCACTCAGTCGTGTCCGACTCTGTGACCCCATGAATCGCAGCACGCCAGGTCTCCCTGTCCATCACCAACTCCCGGAGTTCACCCAGACTCCATCGAGTCAGTGATGCCATCCAGCCATCTCATCCTCTGTGGTCCCCTTCTCCTCCTGCCCCCAATCCCTCCCATCATCAGAGTCTTTTCTAATGAGTCAACTCTTCGCATGACGTGGCCAAAGTACTGGAGTTTCAGCTTCAGCATCATTCCTTCCAAAGAAATCCCAGGGCTGATCTCCTTCAGAATGGACTGGTTGGATCTCCTTGCAGTCCAAGGGACTCTCAAGAGTCTTCTCCAACACCACAGTTCAAAAGCATCAATTCTTCGGCACTCAGCCTTCTTCACAGTCCAACTCTCACATCCATACATGACCACAGGAAAAACCATAGCCTTGACTAGATGGACCTTTGTTGGCAAAGTGATGTCTCTGCTTTTGAATATGCTATCTAGGTTGGACATAACTTTTCTTCCAAGGAGTAAGCGTCTTTTAATTTCATGGCTGCAACAAGAGAGAGTGGCAATCAAGCCGGCCAGATACTTGGATTAATCCATGAGGGTGAAGACCAAGATAGACAAACACAAAAGTCTGAGATTGCAGATAAAGGCACTCACATGAACACAGAAGCTGTGATTTCTCTGTGCCTGGTAGCATTGCATGGTGATCCATCAGCCCGGGGCATCAGACCTTTTGCCTATGCTCCTTGATAAAGAACCATTCTGCCACTCATTGCTATCAAAAAGATGAGCCTTGATTTAGCAAAATGTCTGCGTTTCATCTCAAATCTTGCTGTTAGGGAGGACAGACCTTATTAAGAAAAAAAAGCAACCCTTTCTTTGGAGTTTTTGTCCTTTACAAAGACATGGGGAGTCCCAAGTCAACCCAGGGGTGGCAAGCCAGGTTCTTTAGAGAAAAGTGAGGGTCCCTCTCATCAGGGCTCCATGTGTCTCTGGGAGAACTGTGTGGACAGGGTGGGTGGTAGGGCTTTTACTCGGGGACAGAATGTGTTGTGGAGATGGTCTCTCAGAAGTCTAGGGGCCTGTGCTCTGCTCTTGCCTACTTCCGTCCTCTGTCACATGCTCTTTGCTCAGGTGTGTTCCCTTCCTTACTCCAGCTCTGCACAGGTGGGCACCTTCCATCGTGAGAGCTGATTCACATGCCACCTCCTCGAAGCTTTATCTGATTGGATAACTCAGAGTTACCTACACTGCCTCTCAGATCAATGTGCAAAGATGTGGGGTCTTCAGCGACAGGTTACAATTCTTTGAGGTCAAGGAGCGTCATTCCTTTTCTGCTCCTGTTACACGCTGGTGCCTCCTCAACCCTCCTGTCTGCCTGGTGCACAATAGTCACTGATGCTCACTCAATTAAGGACATTGTACTCATCAACTTTTAGGAGGCAGAATATGTGAATAAGTTGAATGAAAGAAGAATTTGCTGGGGACAAAATAGGAATGAGGGGGAAGCAAATTTTCACTTTTAGGACCTTACATCTTCATTCTAAAGCAAGTATCGCACGAAAGAAGTTTATTTTCCTATTTCCTGTGCCAAAACCCACACAGCTTTATAACAGTACTGTTTGCAGTCCAAGTGTGTAGGCCGATAAGGTTCTAAAGCAATGTGCTTCTTCAGGAAAATTGGTCCTGATTTGAAAGTGGTTTTTAAGATTAGCCAGCCACAGAAACACCCAGCATACCCTGTCTCCATTCCAAGTCCTCCACCTTCACCTGCTCTTTACCTTACTGGGATTGGAAGACAAAAATTTGCCTGCAAGTAATAGCCTCAACTGCTTCCTGTCCCAGATGCAAATTCATCAGGAGTGCAATTATGGTGAGGACAAACAGCTTTCTCTTCCATTTGCTTTCTGGAAATCCTTTGGTCCCAGACCTAAAATTTTTTATTTCATACCTTCTCTGATAGTTTAAGTCACGTCTAAGATGCTGCAAGGAAGACCCTTCAGAGATGCAATAATAACCACAAGAAAAGGAGTATGGAAATGCCGCGTCACTCTCACAGGTGTTTGCTGTCTTCCCCGCCACATTCACTGCTGTGACTGTGAGCCCAAGCACAAATCAAAACTGGGCAGCTGCCATCAGAATGAAAACTCAGGAATCTAAGACGTCCGGAGTAGCTGCAGGTCAGCGTGTCGGCCCTGGGGGATAAAGTCGCCTGCTGTTTCTGGGCCCCAGTAGGAGCCTCTAGGCCATGACTTGAAAGAGGGCAACAGCAGGTGAAGGAGGAAGTTCAGTCTGAGGATTAAACAATGACGCATTTCAGGGAAAGGAGGAAACCCTAGACAACCTAGAGCTTGGGTCACGTGCTATCTCAGAGCAGGCCCATGGAAGGGGGCCCCGTCTGCTGTGGAACCAAGTCTGCCCCTGGGCCAGTGCACATGTGCACGACACATGATGTGGGGCAGTCTCAGGAGCCAGTCTGGTGTGTATCCACCCCGGGGCGGATTGGGCAGCCTTCAGTGTAAACCTCTTCGGGATTAACCACTTACTCAGGGTAGAACCCTGGGTAATTAATACCAGATCTGTTCCCTGCACTTCCTACATCCTGCATAAGGGTGAGGACCCGAGTGTTTCCTTTCCAGCATTCTGTTTGGACGAGATAGAAGAAGCTGTTGTCCTAATGCTGGAGACATAAGTCATCCCCTCGCACAGTGCCTTGTGCAGATGGCTTGTGAGTGGCACGTGGCATTTACTGGCCAGGCGAGAGCTGTCTGGAGAGAGAAGGGGGCAGTAAGTATGTGTGTATGGAGATGGCAGTAGTGTCTGTGGCCTGAAGTGCGGGGCTGTGCTCTTCCCTGCAGCAGTCTGGAGAGGAGCGAGGCCAGAGCTTGTGTCTCAGCAGGCCTGCACTCTGGAGGAATGCCCTATGCTGGGGTGGACAGACCTGAGAGTTGTGTAAGATTAGGGTTTCTGTAGCGGTTTCCCGCTACAGAATTTTCCTCATCTAGTCTTGCTAGATGTGACAGGAATTTTCCTCATCTAGTCTTGCTCATAGCAAGCAGCCTGAACCAGTTGTTTGCCTCACCCAATTCCTTCCCCGTGTTTATTTCTGAAGCCCTTTCCTTAAAAACAAAACCAAGTAAATAATAACAGGGGAAAAAAGGTTTAAAAAGACTTCATATCTCTGGCATTTTTCCTTTCTTATGCAACTCAAAAATTGCTTTCTCTTTAGTCCCTAAATTTTTCTCCTGTATCAGCTTACCAGTCTTTGTGGACCGAATGGCTGTCCCTAGTCTAACTGTCTCTTTGATCAATCAATGCGGACATCAACTTAAGATTACATGTAAACCTTAAACAGGTGATATTTCTTATCCTTGACTCCACATTTGATATTCTATGAGGAAGACTGGGGTGGGCTCCCCGAGTAGGGGACCACCATCCCTTCCCCTTAGTTGCAAGTTCAAGCGGTCCAAGAACTTGCCCAGATGGTGTTCAGCACCACAGGGCCTGAGACGGGGAGACCTTTAGGGGAGTTGTCCTGGGGGAGGGAAGAGCGTTCTCCGCCTGCTCACACCAGGCCGGCAGCCACAAAGGCCGGCAGCCGCAAAACCTCAGATCCCAGTGTGTGCCTCTGTCCGAGCGGACGGCGTGTGCTCGAAAACCGCAGACAGAACCACAGCTCGGGAGCCAGACATGACCTTGTTCTTCAGTGAAAAACAAGTGAACGTCACCTGCCCCAGGGTCACTTGGCAGCAGAGCCCCGCGACAGAAGGGGCTCCACTGAAAGGGCAGCGCAAATCCGGGGCATTAAAATAACCCGAATGGTGTCGTTTTCTGATCAAGTGCCTTTCCCTCCCGGGTTTGTGAGTTTCGAGCCTGAGAATGTCTCCCCACAGCTCAGGTTTCTCTGCTGCCACCCTGATCTCAGCCTGGAATCCAGGTCTGATGGAACTATGTCACAGTCCCGAAATGGAGAGACTTCATCTCACAGACGGTGGTGCTGGCAGGCCCAGCTCAGGCGGCCGGTCCCGGGCCCCGGGCAGCGTGGCACGTCCCAGCTCTCGGTAGACAGATGGCCTGAGCTCCAATCTGTGCCCAGTAAACTGGGGTCTGTGAGCCTCCCACCGAGAGCAGACGGGGAGCACAGGCCGAGGTGCCACAGGCTCACTTGGGGACAATCACGTCGGTTTGCAGACAGGTGGACCCTGGTGGGAGGCCCTTGAGTTTCTGGAAGGTTGGATTGGAGGGCGGCGAGCAGCCAGTTACACGATGGAAGACATGGCTCACGGCCGAGCTGAGCCCCTCTCTTTCATTAGCGGGGCCCCGGTGTGATGGCGTCACCCGCAGGGCAGGTGGGGCCTGGGGGTCAACGAGGAACCACCCCTTTCTTGGTGAGGACTAGGCCTCAAGGGGGACCACCCACTGCTCGTGTGCAAGAGAAGGCAGCAGAGTGTGGCCCCTTGGGCCTGGTGATCTCCTGGGTTGAGGAGCAGCCCTTCCAGAGCAGCCGGGGGCAGAGGGTGCCTGGGCCCTGTGCTCGGCCAGCCTCGCTCCCCACCTCCTCTGTGAGAACTGCAGCGGCAGCCAAGCCATTGCCCCTGCTCCTGCTTCAGCCCCTGCAAACTCCCTCCGGATGTCCCCTCGAGCCTCTTCGTAGTCCAGGAGCCGCGCCTTCTGCCGGGCAAGGTGTAGGAAGCCTGGCCTCCAGGTCCCAGAGGTGCTCGTGTCTTGAGTGGCTGCTTCCATCCCACGCATCTCCTGCCACTGTCTTTTACCACCACCTGCGGGCACGAGGCCAGCTTTGAGGCCCTTCCCCGCGCAAGCTGTATTTTATCTCTCAGTGCCCCCAGTGCCACGCAAGGTGCTCACAACACTGACTCTGAAGAACGCACCAATGGCAGCCCATCACACCTGGCGTGGAATCCTGAGGTGAGATCCAGGGATCAGCTTCATCTCCCCCCACAGCCTCCCCACCTCCGCCAGGGACCCCGTGCTCACATCAGGCCTCTGGCCTGTTTGTCTGCTGGCATGTCCAGGGCTCATTCCCTTGTCCATTGTTTCTCTCGCCAAATGCCGCCTTCTCTTCTCAGACAGGACTTTCCTGAGCAGACGGGCTGGAAAATAGCTGTCTTTACCACATAATCCCATCCTGCTGTGTCGTTCTTAGCACTTACTACCAACTGACAGTCATTGCATTAGCTCACACAATAGATTACTTCGTGACACTGCAAATGTTTCGATTTTTTGTTGTGTGTGACTGACTCCCATAAGACTGCAAACTCCAGGAGGGCCAAGACCTGGCTTTCTCCCCAACTAGTCCTGCGTGCTGGCCCATAGCAGTGATGGAATGCTATAGGTACTCCTCACTGAACAAATGGGTGAGAAAATGCATGAGCAGATGAATGTTTCTTTGTAAAGTAAGAACCGATATAAATTATCTCTTAATGTGATGGGTAATCAACCCCCAAATGATCTAAGGCTTCCTTTTAAAGAACCAAAGAGCATAAGAACTATAAAGGTCTTTGAAAGCTGGTCAATCCCCAAATGTATAGAGTAGGAAACTGAGTCCCAGGGCGGGAGAAGGGCTGCAGTGAACACTCATAAAATCAGTGTCTTTGACTTCCAGCCATCAGCTCTTTCTAAAACAGGGTCTGACATGACAACTCTTCTGAACAGATTCTGACCTGTCAATTTTCTACTGGTTTTGCATGCAAATAATTTTTACTAAGATGAAAAACAAAACAGACAAGAGAACAAGGCCAGCAGCATCAAATTTCACCTCCTATTGCCTCCAGGTATGTTGACTGAAAAGCAAGCCTCTGTGCTGCCCAGAGTCCCTTCAGTAAGCTTTGTTGTTGTTGAGTCACTCGGTTGTGTCTGACTCTCTGCGACCCTACAGACTGCAGCACACCAGACTTCTCTGTCCTTTCCCATCTCCCAGAGCTTGCTCAAACTCATATCCATTGAGTTGGTGATGCCATCCAACCATTCATCCCCTGTTACCCCTTCTCCTCCTGCCTTCAGTCTTGTTTCTGCATTCTTCCCCACTTTTGTGTGTCCGGCAGGACCCTGCAAGATTGTCTGCAATTGGAATAGAAGAAATGCAAGTGTAAGCCAAAAGCTAAGTTGTGCCTGGGACTCCACCCTCCGTCTGCCTTCTCCCCAGACACCTGTGGAATCTCACCGTGGGTATTTTAGATGGACGCAACCCGCTCAGTTCTGCAGTAAGGGGTGCACCTGCTCTGCTCATCAGACATCAGCCATTCTTGATGTTCCTTTTAAAGAAATTCTCTAGAGGCTTCTAAGAAACTCCCAGCCTATCAAAGCCTTCTCTCCCAGCTGGCCCTGGAGGGTGACTCCCCAATCTTGCTCTGCATGTAAAATTATGTTTGACAGCAATGAAAACCAACAGTTCAACAGCAATCATTTCTTGGCAGGGCAGATTGGCATGAGACCTGCCCCAAAACAAAATAAGCCTTTCAGGGAAGTATTTTTCAAGCTGGGTTGGCCTTCTCAAGCCTCTTGGAGATTCTAGTATGGCTGACTTGGGAGTCGAGGCTGAGCCCCAGCCAGAGCCATCAGTGACAGTCAATGACATGATGGCCAGGAGGGGAGACCCAGGGCTGAGTGTCTCCTGAACAGCTCAGACAAGGGTGACTGCTGCGGACCTTCCCCTGGGGAGAGGCCGTCTACACTGCGCCTGCTGTTCTCCAATATCCCGTCAGTGATTTCAGTCCTGGAGGAGGAGTCAGACAAGCACCCCTTCCTTTCCCTCCTCCTCTTTTCACTTCCCAGCTCCTATCCATCATTCTTTACAGTTCTTAGCATTACCACCTTTCCCAAGGCTGTGTGCCACTCTGAGGGGCCTTCTGTCACCAGGGAGCATGCTGTGTTCCCTGGGCCTGAGATCTTGTTCCATCCCGTGTCTCTGGTCTCCTGCCTCCTAAGCTGTTATGAAGCCTTGCTTTCTAGGCTTGGTTCCAGCGTGGGCCCACAGCATAAAGCAAACATCAAAGATGGCAAAGAGCCCAGGGACATCATGGTTCATCGTGCCCTGGGAATAGCCAAGCCACGTTTGCGCTACTTCTGAACGCCCACCAGAGGTAGCCCGATACCTCCGGAGTCAGGCCATAGCCGGGGCCTCGAGGCCAGCAGGTGGCACTGTTAGCTCAGCCACCAGCAGGGAGCGATCCCCACTGGGCAGGTGGGCAGCACCCTGTCTGGGCAAGTGGCGTCCCTGCGTGGGGAGGGCAATCCCCGAGGAGATGCTGCCATGACCCGCCACATGCAGCTTCCCCGCCCCACAAGCACAGCCAGGCCCTATGAGCCTGAGTTGGTGGAAAGCTCCAGATGAGGAACTGGGTTCTCGGGTTCGGGTTCTCACTGCACAGATGCTTTGCTGGGAGGCCTGAAAGGAAGTCATTCATTCTCTCTGCCCACAGCTTCCTCGATTTTCCATGCATTTACCTAACATAAATTAAAGCCATACTGTAGGACCAGATGGGCTCAGGACTCAGGAACAAAAAGGACAAGCCCTGTGTTGGACAAAGTCGCAGTGGGCAGGGTGGGGAAGGGCGTGGACCCCATAGAGGAGAAGCAACTTGCTCTCATAGAAATTGCTACTGTCAGCTTGGGCTCCTCAGAGGTGGTTCCGCCCTGTTTTCAGTGCTCTGTGTAAATTAACTCATTTAAGAATCCCAGGATCGGCAGGGCCTTGTGGGCTGCCGTCTATGGGGTCGCACAGAGTCAGACACGACTGAAGCGACTTAGCAGCAGCAGCAGCAATCCTCCCAAAGAGGGCATGAAGGATGAGTTCTTCCCCATATTTAAAGGTGGCATGATGGAAGCTTGGAGGGGCTAACTGACTCTTGCTGGCTCATCTATCTGTAAGGGGCTGAGCTGGTTCAAAGCCAGGCACTCCAGCCCCTAGCCCATCCCCACAATCACATTGTTTAGTCATCTGGCCCCCAAACCAGCGCAAATCCGTAGCAGAACCAACGAAGCTCCTATACCTCGCCCCCAGTTCTTGTTCTCTCCACCACGGCGCTCCCCCCTGGTCCTGAAGCCCCTCCGTCAGGGGTGCTCTTCAACCAGGTCTCCAAGGACCTGCTCCCTCGATTTCTTCTCTGTCCTCTGCACCCCAGACAGAGTGTGGCTGCGCACACTCCCACCCTGTGAACCCCTGCATGTCCGATACCCCTTTCTCTGCTTCTTCACAGATAACAGTTACCACCACTTACTTGCCATTCTTGTGTCTTCTTCTCTAAAGTGCAGTGTCTGAAGGCAGGCTCTATGGTCCTCAATGCCAGAGCCCTGGTGCCCGGCACATTAGAGCATTCAGTAAACAGTCGATGAATAACAGACGAGCAAATAGCAGATCAATCCACAGGGTGGAAGCAAAGACCTGGGGTGCTCTGTGCCCCGTGCTTAGATACCACTCGCACACCGAAACCTGGCCAAACCCTGCCTCCTCTGGACGCTCTCTGAATCTTTCCACTTCTTGGAGAGATTTGTTCCTTGAGGTTTAATATCACATCCCCAACAAATCTTCACTTAAACTGTGGGTACTTCTGAAAGGGAGATTACAATACCTCAATGAATTTTCAGCCATGAACACTCCTGAATATACTAAACAATACATATACAACATTTTATATATGAGAGCCAAAGTGAAATAGAGCTGGTGTGGATGCAGTCCTTATAGCACGCCCATCAGAGCACCTGCCGCTTTGCACGCTGCACTGATTGGCTTCTATTTCTGGCTCTCTGCTTTCCTGGCACCCATGAGAAGGGTTCTTCCCAGATGCTTGGTGGTGGGTGGGTAGGTGATACCATGTGACTGGTCCTAGCCTATCACACCTAAGTGGATCTGTTACCCACTTAAAGTTCCAATGAGAGACATGGGCACTCTCTTTCCCTTTTGACTCGGCCACCTGCCAGCCTTAGCCCGAGTCCCCGAGTGACTGTGATGAGCAGGGGACCCCATCTCTCCAGTCTCCACACAGCACTTTTGTGAGGTATTCTGTGCTGTCCTTGTTTTGCAGAGAAAGAGCAGGCTCTGAGTCATTAAACGATTTTCCTGAGATGACACAGGTAATAAGTGACAGCCAGGAATGGCAATCAGGGGTGTTTGACACTAAAACACATAACTTTCACTTACTCTTACTCTCTGGCAAATCTGTGTTAAATAAAAAACGAATAGGAAAATGGGAATACCAGCCATTTCCTGGAAAACAGAAGCTTTGTCAGGGTACCACGGCTGTGGGGAGTAAAGAGGGCACTGGGGTCCTAAGAAACCCATGACCAGAGGGGATGTGAAGGGGATAATCTATGGACCACATTGTCCCGGTTCATATTTTTGCATGTTGAAGAGTTAGAATCCTTGGTCTGTAGCTTGATTCCTTCCACCTACAGACTCATTAATGCAGTAAAGGAATATGCGGGCTTCCCAGGTGAAGAACCCGCCTGCCAATGAAGGAGCCCTAAGAGACACAGGTTTGATCCCTAAGTCAGGAAGATTCCTTGGAGGAGGGCATGGAAACCCACTGCAGTATTGTTGCCTGGAGAATCCCATGGACAGAGGAGCCTGGGAGGCTACAGCCCACGGGGTTGAAAGAGTCATATACGACTGAAGCCACTTCGCTTGCGCGTACAACACGCACGTAAAGGATTATGCAATGAGTCTATCCGTGTGCCAGGTCTTGTGCTGAGGGTGCCCTGATGGGCGCTCTCCAGCTCCCCGCTGTCAGGGACCTACAGGCTGTCCATAGAGCCCACTCCTTCCATGTTTCAGACAGAAGCAGCCACCCCTGTAGAGGCTAAGTGGCCAGTCGTTTGCTCTGAGAGTTCTCGAGAGTCGAATCTCAGCTCCCCCACGTGCTCTTGGGCACAACTTCTGAGACTCTCTGCTGTTCCATTTCTCATCTGCCCTAAGCTCCACTTGACCTTGTGGAGTGATCGCCAAAGTGATGGGATAAGCATCTGCAAGGACAGCCCAGATGTCTTTTAAATGGGAAGTGGTACATGGACGAGAAACCCTCTTCTCCCAACCCTCACGTTTAGTTTTTAAAGAGAGAGGAGACAGATGTATTTCCACCAATTCTGAGGCTTTTTAAGAGGAAGGGGTGGGAACTCGACACTGAAAAGGAGCCACTGTAAATGCTGTGACCAGTGGAATTTTTGTGGCCTGATGGCTTTGAAAATAAACTCCAGGCTGGGTGTAATCGTACCTCCTGCCACAGGAGATTAGCTAATGTGGGTGAAGCACTTGGACTTCAGAAAGCAAAACACTGTCATGATTAGCAGGATTCTGATACCTCCCTCTTGAGATTCTTAACCGACTTGCTCCGTGCCCTTTTGGCAAATCCTTGTATTGCTGCTTCCAGAATCAGGAACAAAATTTTCCGGATCAGATGGGCTCCTCCACTGCTCTTCAGAAGACCTGTTAGGTGGAAGGTCCTGGGGTCTCAAGGAGGAGGTGCAGACTGGGAGAAGGAGGAATCAAGAGAAGGAAAGAGAGAAGGAACACCAACGCAGCTCAATTCTCTCTTCCCCTTAAGGCCTTCTCCAAAGCACTGCGTTTGTCTACAAGAGCAAATGAGGTGTAATTTGTTACCAAAAGCAAATCTTGACTCTCTCACTATAAAAAGTCTAAAATAAACAAAGCCCAGGGGAAAAGGGACCTAAAAAGAAAGAACACTGATGCAGAGAACAGATGGTTATCATGAAAATGGGAGGGACCAACGTATCCCCTGCTTGTGTCCCTCCCCGGATGGTCCCTGCTTGCCACCTGGGTCCATCCCAGCTGCAGAAGATCCCCTCAGCCCCCTTTCCCAGGCCGGCTGGTCACCCACCCCTGCGTGCCACACCCTCTCCCACACCTCACCTGTCACCTTGCCTCTGGCAACGGTGTCAGCATACTTTTAAAATTCCTTCTGGAAGTTGCTCATGGCCCTGGAGCAGGCATGCTGTTTCCTCTGTGTTATCATGGCAGGCTTACATGATGCAGCCACCTTGGTTAGAGCTGTACAGCGGTCCTTCGTTTGCTACTAAAATGTGTTTCTCTCTGATAGAGTGTAAACGCTTCAAAGGCAGGACTCTTATCTTACTTACATCTGAGTACATAAATGTGTGCCTTGATAAAACCACACTTTATTCATCAGTACACGTCGAACATTCCCCAAACGTGCCCACCGGTGCCAAACTACATGGAAGTGGCAGAAAATCCTCAAGGTCTGCCTCCCAAGCAGGAGCCTCCTGCAGAGTCTTCCACTTTCTGCTAACATGGTACCTGAACTCTTCACTGAGGACAATCTCTTCCTGCAGGGACTTCCCTGGGGGTCTGGTGGTTTAGACTCTGCAGAGGCTTGATACCTGATTGGGGGACTATGATCCCTGTGAGGCACAGACAAAAAAACAAACAAACAACAACAACAAAAACCCTAAAAATCTCTTCCTTTGGATGAAGACAGGGTTCTCCTCCTCCCTGGGATATTCTCAGACTCTCAGATAAAGTCTGGTTTTGTCCTGCTTCCAAATGACTGGCCTGAGAACTCCTACCCTCACCTCAGCACTGAGGTCTGGCTGAAATACCCCAAAGAGCCTGGCAATGATACATATCTCAGTTACAAGAATTAACATGCTCTCCAAGTCTTTCTCTTCTTAAGTGGCATGGCCCCAAAGGAACTCATTGTTACTGTCTGTGTTTGGGGTTGGGGAAGGCCAGAGCCCCGTATTCTCAGGAAGACTAAGTGGGTAAGAATAGATGCTACCCTGGGCAGAACACAGATCTCCTTCAGCAGGGTCTGTCATGGGCAGGCTCTGGGAGATGAATGCACCCCTAAGCGTCGATGCAGGTCGTTCTATGAGAAGTGTATTCCTTTCTGAGGCTGAGCGGATCGTGGAGAGCCGTGGGGGCCATGAGGGCATCTTTATCAAGAGAGACAGCTAAGGGCCTACAGAAGGATGAGTGATGGAAAGATCTGGAAAGTGATGTAGCCTGGAAGGGGAGGATTAAATGGCCAGAGGGAAAGAGAGGTTTCTTTGTGGATGAGGATGGAAGTGAGTCATCAAAGCTCAGAGAGATGACTTGAAGACAGATACCCAGAACCTCATTTAGAAAATCAGGGAGGTGTTAGGATGACTCCGAGCAACCCTGGAATGTATTTGTAGGCTTAACCCTGACTTGCATATGTGAAATTGCATAATTTGAGGCTAATTTGTTTTGAATTTCTGCCTTATGGGTCTCTTTAGTTTGGATAATCCAAGAACATCTTGTGAAAAACTTTGAACTGGGGTTTAAGTTGAACATGCAACACAGCTGAGTGTGGAAAAGAACTGTGTACACATCTGAAAGAGAAATCATTTAAAACCATTCCTTAAATCCCTAAGCAGAACAGTGTGTGACTGGGAAGAGCAGACTCTTTGCCCCCATGTTCCCTGAGGCATCCTGCCTTGCTCTGTGTGTTCGTGAGGCTGACCTGTGCTCAGCGTCTGTAGAGATGTCAGGTTACCTGTGACATTTTCCCATAAAGGAAGGATGAGCTCTGGGGGTCACACATACCTAGGTGCACATACCCCAGAGCCTCTGTCCCCTGTGGGTGACACAGGGAGGCCCGTGCTCACATGCCCTTCCTGTAGGCCTAGAGTACAGGTTGGGTGTCGGGTGTCCAGCAGGACCTTGACCCACAGGAGGACCCCATCTATCCCTCCGCTTCTCTGGGGATGGACACAGTGGTCACCTGCTGACTCCAGCAGGTCCTCTCACCTCCGTGACCTCTCAGCCGCTCTGTCTCCTCCGACTCTGCCCTCTTCCCTCCCCTTCCTTGGCAGCCTCAGAGCTTTTACCAAATCTCAAATCTCACTTTAAAGCCCCACTGGGAACACTCCAAGTGCTTCCTGTGCCCACACTCTCCGCAGGGACTTCTGAGGACTTTGATGAATGGGTCCTGCTCCCCTGACCTTCTCTCTCATAAACACATCTCGCCTTCACATTCTCCCTCCACTCCGCCCCGCCCCACCACACATGCCCATCTTCCTGCCCCTCAGCACCTGCAGGACGCCCTTTCCCGAAGGACACGCCTGTGAATATTTTGTCCCTCTGCCTGGACGGCCCCACATTGAACTCCCAAGGGCCTGTCTTTTATTTGATCAACTCCAGTCTTCCGAGTTCAGCTTCGAAGTCACTTCTAGTGTGCTGTCACCTATTCGGTGCTGCTCTTCATGGAATGGTGTCTTGTGTGTGTGTGTTAGTCGCTCAGTTGCTAAGTCACGTCTGACTCTTTGCTACCCCTCAGGCTGTATGTAGCCTGCCAGGCTCCTCTGTCCATGGGATTCCCCAGGCAAGAATACTGGAGTGGGTTGCCATGCCCTTCTCCAGGGAATCTTCCCGACCCAGGGATTGAACCCACGTCTCCTGCATTGTGAAAGTGAAAGTGAAGTTGCTCAGTCGTGTCCAACTCTTTGCAACCCCATGGACTGTAACCCACCAGGCTCCTCCGTCCATGGGATTATCCAGGCAAGAATACTGGAGTGGGTTGCCATTTCCTTCTTCACTCCTGCACTGTATGCAGATTATTTACTGTTGCGCCACCAGGAAAGCCCGAGGTGTCTGTAGTCCTGTCTTACTGTCTCTACTAAAAAGACCTGCTTACTTGTCCTTCTGCAGACCAAGCTCCCAACCTCCAGGAGAAGCATCTGGTCTTGTTCACCAGGGTCTCCTTGGCCCAGAGAACAGTCCAGAATAGGTGCTTAGTGAATCTATGTTTTAAGCTTCTGTGTGGAATAATGATGGGCTTAAAGAGAAGTTGCAGAATGCCAAGTTCCCATACATCTTTCACCCAGCATCCCCTCATGGAAAATCTTATAAAATCATGGTAAAATGATTGAAAGGATATTATCATTTGATCCAATACTCTTAACTAATCTACAGACCTTATTTGAATTTCACCTGTTTTGGTGCTGTAATATTGTGATTTATAATATGAAATATGTACTTGGTTCTTGTCCCCATTGCTAGCTCCTAAAGCTCTCGGAATTTTCTATTAAGAAAGCAAGCAAGGCGTCTTTTGTTATGTTAATGAGGTGACATTTGGAAAGCCCCAGGTCACCTCTGACCTCTGGATGGGGGTTGGTTGGGGGGGTGGGGGTAGGGAACGACAAACCCAGTGATTAGAGGTTTGTTTTTCAGCCCTTCCCCCAACCCTAACTCCAGGGATGGGGTAGAGCTAGAGATTGAACTTAATCACCAGATGTCAGTGGGCTGACTGAGCACGCAGGCAGGGCCAGTGGGCTGTTCCATCACACCTACATAATGAAGCCTCCAGAAAACCCAGAAGGACAGGGTTATGAGAAATTTGGAGAGAGTGGACACTCAGAGGGACTGCTCTTTCTCCCCACATCCTGCAAGGTCTCTCTTCTCTGTGCTGCTCCTGAGTCATTTCCTTCTTTGGTAACCTGGTAAGCATAAGTGCGTGTGTGCTCAGTTGTGTCCAGGTCTTTGCAACCCCACGGACTGTAGCCTGCCAGGCTCTGTTAGTCCCTGGAATCCCTTTCCTTATGTTTGGCTTCCCAGGTGGCCCAATGCAGGAGACACAGGTTCGATCCCTGGGTGGGGAAATCCTCTGGAGAAGGAAGTAGCTACCCACTCCAGTATTCTTGCCTGGGGAGTCCCATGGACAGAGGAGCCTTGTGGACTACAGTCCATGGATCACAAAGAGTTGGACATGACTGAACAACTGAGCGTACGCACACACACACACACACACAAACAAGCACAAGGGGATTCAGTTCAGTTCAGTCTCTCAGTCGTGTCCGACTCTGTGACCCCATGCACTGCAGCATGCCAGGCTTTCCTGTCCATCACCAACTCCCAGAGCTTGCTTAAGCTCATGTCCACTGAGTTGGTCAGGCCATCCAACCATCTCATCCTCTGTCATCCCCTTCTCCTCCTGCCTGCAATCTTTCCCAGCATCAGGGTCTTTTCCAAGGAGTCAGTTCGTCACATCAGATGGCCAAAGTATTGGAACTTCGGGTTCAGCTTCAGTCCTTCCAATGAATATTCAGGACTGATTTCATTTACGATAGACTGGTTGGATCTCCTTGCAGTCCAAGGGACTCTCAAGAGTCTCCTCCCACACCACAGTTCAAAAGCATCAATTTTTCAGCGCTCAGCTTTCTTTATAGTCCAGCTCTCACATCCATACATGACTACCGGAAAAACCATAGCTTTTGACTAGACGGGTCTTTGTCGGCAAAGTAATGTCTCTGCTTTTTAATATGCTATCTAGGTTGGTCATAGCTTTTCTTCCAAGGAGCAAGCATTTTCTAATTTTATGGTTGCAAGGGGGTTAGGGTTTGAGAATTTTGGAGGACACCTCAGACCATAACAGCCCAGGCCTTCACAGGGCATTACTTGTGCAACAGGCTGTCAAAGTGGGGCATTTCTTATGGTCTCAGTTTCTGGCGGTGATGGGAAAGATTAAGAATTAAGGAGGGAGCAAGAAAGGTGGAGGTTTCTCTAAAAAAAAAAAATGCTTTGCATGCATGCATCTTCCTAACTGCTGCTCAGGCCAACTGAGATAAGTTTAAAGGAAGCTCCCAGGGGCTTTGACACACACCCCTTGGATTAGGAAAGAATGTGGAAGAAGGTCTGAAGGGAAGAGGCCATCCCTGGCTTGGGGATGGGGAGGGCCGTGTTGGGAGGATGAAGAGAAAGCTGCAGTTACCTGAGTGGTACAAGAGGCTGGACAAGAAGAAGAATTTTCAAGATCCAAATACAGATCCCAGGGCAGAGCCCAGCCATGAAGCGGCTTGAAAGCCTCTCTACCCAAGGGGACCACCCACGTGGGGTTGCTGGGAGGGTAACCTCAGCAGAAGAGGATCGAGCTGAACCACCAGCTGTGGGCTGGGAGGGTGTTGTGAGCAGCAGCCAAGGCAGGTGACACCCACATCAGAAAGTGGCGGTGACCGTGCCCAGTGGGAGGGGCTCAGAGGAACCTAGAAAAGCCCCATGAGAAAGAAAGACAGCCTTGGGTCCTCAGCACAGAAGGCCCCATCATAGCTGCATCTGTCACATAGGGAATGTGCACCCCACCACTGCCTTGCACCCCCAAAAAGCCGATGCAACAAGAAGCCTGAGAAGGACAGGAAGATCTGAGTGGGCAGCAAGGTAGGGCTTAGTACCCTGGGTACTAAGCCTGGCAGGGGAGGCAGAGGGAGCCATCAGAAGAGAGTTTGATAAAAGAATGGAAATGACCTGAAAATTCTATGGGACCTGCAGGAAGGAAGAGGGAACTGAGAAAGAATTCAACACAAAGTGCAGAAAAGTCCCCTCCTATTTGCACTCTGCTACATTCAGTCCTTCAGAAATAAGGTAGGACAGTTACAAAGTTGTGCTCACCAATCCAGCCACGTGGGGCTCAATGCTCTGTGGGCACCACCTTCAAATTCTTAATAATTTTTAACTGGAGGCCCCAAATTTTCGGATTTCCCTGGTGGCTCAGATAGTAAAGAATCTGCCTGCAATGCAAGAGACCTAGGTTCCATCCCTGGATGGGGAAGATCCCCTGGAGCAGGAAATGGCAACGCACTTCAATATTCTTGCCTGGAGAACTCCACGGACAGATGAGCCTGGTGGGCTACAGTCCATGGGGTCGAAAAGAGTTGGACACGACTGAGTGACTAACACTTTCACCCAGGTTTTTACTTTGCACTGAGCCCTGCAAATCAAATAGGTAGTTTTGGTTATATAGAGAGCAGGGACTTAGATGTGTTCTATGTAACCCCATGGGATACATTAGATCTGATCCAGGGGAGGTAAAAAGAAACAGCTTTTAGCCCAATATTAGGAAAAGTTCTCAAAACTGGTGGTTGCCCAAAATGGAACAGGCTATATAAATAGGAAGAGCTTCTGACACCAGCCTCCTTACAGCAGAGGAGGGTCAGCTACTTGGCAGGAATATTGGAGGCACAATTTAAGCATTGGACTCTGTACCCTCCAAAATCCCTTCTAACCCTGGAATTATCTAAGTCTTTGATTAATGAATCTCCTTCGAGGTGTCTGCTTTACCCTCTTCACCAGGAAATGAACTCACTAGTGCTGAGACAGGTGAGGGTCTTGCCAAGTCCAGCCTCTAACCCTCCACGGTTGGGAGTTTTGCTGACTCCCTGGGTTTCTGTCCAAGTCGTGAGCTGTTGTTTTCCTTGATGAGGACATTACTGCCATTACTCACTGTATTTTTGATCATCGTTAAGTTGGACGTTGTTATGGCTGGCACACTGTGACTTCCAGCTTCTAAGAAAAGGCCTAAAAAGACTCAGAAAGTGTCTTGGGCTTAAAGCCGTGTTCATTAATCATCGTTTTGACAACAAAGCATAAACAGACCTAACAAATACTGATTAAATGCAACTTTAGACATCTATGCTTGTGTTTTGGTTCTTGTCATCGGCATGATTATTAGTCTTGGGGAAGAGGTTTCTCAGAGAAGGAAAGAAAGTCCAAGGCTTGCTGAGACCTTCCACAGGTAACCGCTCAGCCTCTACCTTCATGGGGCTGGTCTCTGAGGCTTCAACCTGAAGGACCAAAGCTCCAGTACAGACACCATCGGGGATGGTCCTGGGTCAGGAACCCACAGGAAATGGGTGTAGTTGGTCATGCCCAGTAAACTCATATTGGAAAACTCTGGGCTTCTTTCATAACCACATTTTGGCCTTGACCTTTCTAGCATTTAGCCTCCCGACAATGGAGTCTGTGTGTCTCCACACCCTCCGTGCAGGCCCCCTAATTACCACCATCCGTTAAGCTGTCAGGAAGAAACCCCTAGCTCAATCCCGTCTTTATCAGACTCCGGCTGCCAATGGGGTCAAGACAGGCGTCAAGTCTGACCCGCCTGGAGCCCCTGTCCAGTGCTGGTCCCCACGCTCACTGGGGCCTTTGTGATGGGGCTGGGGACAGCCACCTGGGGCCCCAGCTCAGTCCCCTCAGATGCACTGCAGACAGGGCGGAGCCAAGAGCAACAATGGGGCTGACTCAGTGAGGGCCTCCTTGTTGGCTTCATCTTCGGGGAATTTTGCACACAGGAGTTATGCGGGGTTGTCAAAGCCTTAAACTGGAAACGGAGACTCTACTGAATAGGCAGGAATCTGGTGTCAGGGAAAAACAATTCCTCAGCTTGGACCTGCTGTCAGAGACCATGGAGTCATAGATGTTATCACTGCCAAGGAACTTAGTGGTCATCCGACTCACCCTTTATTTTACAGGTCAGTGTAAGTGTGGCCAAGGGAGTAGGGTTTGACTTTCATCAGTGAGCCTGGTTTTCTTGAGTTCTAGGTGAGTAATATTTTAAAGTGAGCTCTATATAATAAATCCAGGTGTGTTACTATGTGGCCCCATGTTACTCGCTGTCTGTTTCATGCACGTGTGTTTTCTTTCAAACAGAAGATCATAGATTCTCTCCAGGACAATTATTTCTTCTCTATTCCCCACAGAAAAGTGCTAGCAAAGAAAGTGCTGAGGGTTCGTTCATGATCTTTTCTGGTTTTTTCTTGTTTTTCTGTCCGAGTGTGTTTCTGTGTGTCAATGTCTCCCTAGATAGATGATAAAGGCCATGTGAAAATTAAAATAGAACCCTCACATCTCATTGCTCATCTTGCTACTCCGTTTAAAAGATGAGAACACTGAGGTCCAGAGAAAGGAAGTTATTTGCACAGGATCACTCACCAATAGATGATCTAAACGCAGGTCCACAGTTTATGCAGGGCTCTTCCCATAACTCCAAGGTAGCTGCTTGTGATCACATATTAATAGATACAGGTTGAAGGGGACAAAGGAAATGAGGCATCAGAATAGACCCTTAGTACTTTCCTGACCAGTGGTTAAGACTCTGTGCTTTCATTGCAGGGGGCCCATGTTCAATTCCTGGTTGGAGAACTAAGATCCCATATGCCACACAGTGCTGGCAAAAAAGAAACACAAAACAAAACCAACCAAACAACAACAAAAATTGACCCTTAACTGATAACATGATCATTGTTATTAGTAATACTACTTGAAGCGTGCAGAGCTATTAGTTTACAAAGATAAACACTGTTAACAGTTTCTTATATGTCCCTCAGTAAACCACGTGCATTCTTATTTACACAAGGGGAAATTCTGTCATACCTGTTGCTCTGCACATTGCTTTTTTCACTTGCAAACATTTCTGAGGGATCCTTCCACACCCGCACGTGCAGGTCCACTTTATGCTTCTTCAAAGGCCCTTAGGGTTGGATCGACCACAGCTTATTTCACCAGCCCTATAGTGATGGACAGTTGTTTCCAGATTTGTGCTTAGAGGTGTCTATTTTTCACACTCTGCCCTGAAGAGTTTTAAGTAACTAGCTTGACATCAGATTAGCCAATCTTTCATAGTTTTATGTCTTTATTTTAGAAGATGACAAAACTGAAATCCAGAGAAGTGTGGTCATTTCAACTACTAGGGGCAAAATCCTAAGAAGCAGGACTTTGTATTCCTGTGTCCTCTTCCACTGGTCACTGCAACATGCTTGGGCCACTTAAGGGCGCTGGACCTGCTGGCCTTGGCTACTTATAGAGGCAGTCAAGAGCCACCGCCAACATCATCTCCAAGGAATAGCCACAATCTGACCCAACAATCTTTGCTGAAAGCACTGATTCATCAAAAGACTCTCATCATGGTTTTAATTTTACTAGCCCAAAGACCACTGGATTAAACTTCCCATTTCAGTGGATGAACCCAACTGCTTTGAATAAAGACGTAATTCAATAAAAACTTAATACTCTCATAAAATTGAGTATTCTCTGGTTCCCCAATGAACTCCAAAACATATTAGATTTCTTCTGCAGATGACATGAGATGAGTGGCTTTCACTGACTAACCCTATTATGCCTTTTAAAAATACATTATTATTTAAATGTTCAAATTTCTTTTATCCTACAAATCTACAGAAGAGCAATCACAGTGTTCCTGGACAAGAAAGAGCTGATGGAGGGGTTTTATGATGTGGGGAATTTTAGGACATTCATTCAAGAATTAGAAACAAAAATCATGTTGGGGTTGTACATGTGTATCTCATGAATGGTCTCAGGCAGTGGCTCCTTCTGCAAATCGCCACGTAAGGAGTTTATCACAGATTGAGAAAAAGAGAGAACTTAAGGAGAAGGAAATGGCAACCCACTCCAGTACTCTTGCCTGGAAAATCCCATGTATGGAGCAGTCTGGTAGGCTACAATCGATGGGGTCACAAAGAGCCGAACATGACTGAGCGGCTTCACTTCACTTGAGATTAGGACTTTCTAAGGGTGAGAATCTGAAAGTTACACTGACTTTTTAGACAACTGCTTTTTGTTTGCTTGCTATAAAGAAACAAACAGAACGTCTTTATTAAATAGCAAAAACCAAAGTTTCTGGTTGGGTTTCAACAATGAAAATAACAGTAGCTGCCATGCATGAAGCCCCTGCTCTGCAGGCACTGTGATCATGGCCATACACTTTAGAAAAATCTAAGAGAGAAAGAGAAATATCTGGGAACTTCTGGACACCAATTTCTAAATAACTTCGCAACAATCACCAAGTGCCCACAGGGTATGTCCCAGTGTAGTCTTAGGTTTATGTAGAGTAGTTGGAAAACAGACGAGCAAAAGTGCAGGGTGCTAATGATCGTCCATCATTCCTTCTGGATGATCAATGGGAAGCAAGGTCACCTAACATAGCATCTTGGACCAGAAGAAGGACACTCCCATAAAAAGGGATCCTGGCTCAACTCTTGTGTGCTTTCTGCGTCAGGAAGATTCCCTGGAGGAGGAAATGGCAGCCCACTCCAGTATTCTTGCCTAGAGAATCCCATGGACAGAGGAGCCTGGCAGGCTACAGTCTATGGGATTGCAAAGAGTCAGACGTGACTAAAGCAACTTAGCACTTAGCACAGCACCAGAGGGGGCATTGCAGGCAAGCTGAGGCTGGCCAATTTCTTGGTCTTAACCCTAATCCTGCTCTTGTGCTCCTTCCTGACCTGGATCTCTTCTTTAGAGAGTCCTCGATCCCTGGGAAAGTTCCTTCTGTTCCTCCCTCTCTTTCAGCTGATTTTCCTAAAGCAGTTTTTCTTTAATCTTTCAGGTATCATTTCTGGTCCTTTTTCATTCTCTTTCCAATCTGTTGCTAAGTTTCCAATTTTAGTCCCTGCTTTTCTCCAAGTGAGTTTTTAGAGGATTTTCTCACCTATGGGTCTAAAAAGAGAATTTTAGAAGACCAGGAATTCCACTGTACTTGGCATTTGACTCAGATATAAAGGAGGAATAAAAGATTACTGGGAACAAATACCCTATCTGTTATTATGTGCCAATACTTCCATGCTATACCTGGTCTATGACTTTCTCCATATTACATCCATGGACTCAGAAACAGAAACTTCTATCTTAATAAAATAACTTAACACATGTTCAATGCCCATTGAAATAATTATCCTCTAAGTCAGTAGAAATTCTCTGCTTGCTTCTGGGTTTTTTCTTTTAAGCTGAAAGATTCTACCTCTGTCTTTCCTCTTGGGGTACAGTGTTCAAATGAAAAGGTCCCACCTTTCTCTCTTAGTGTTTCTTCATCTCTACCCTTTAGTATATTTTGGAAATCTATGAGGAAAACATAATATTCTGTTTCTTTATAGGCTCATTCATCTAGTTCCTCCCAACCAAAGTTACCCTTGTAAATCAAGATCAAGAAAAGCATGAACGCTTCCCCAGATTTTTTTTTTTTTTCTTCTAGAGCAGGGGTCAGCAAAGTTTTTCTTCAAAGGGTCAGACAGTAAATATTTTAGACTTTGCCAGCCAAACAATCTCTGCCACAATTACTCAGCTCTGCACTGTAATATGTATGCCCTGGGAAATGTGTAAACAGATGGACATGGCTGGGTTCTAATAAAACCATTTATAAAAACTGGCTGTAGGTCATAGTTTACCCATCCTTGTTCCAGGTGAGGAAGAGGAAAAGGAAGAGGAGGATATTGATGGCCAACTGCATCGAACATTGAGTGCCTTTTCTGTGTGAAATACTGTGCTAAGCATTCTATGAGAATTATCCTGTTTAATCTCTGTAATTCCACAGGGTAGGTACAATTACTGTATCCATTTTATAATTGATGAAACTAAGCTTTAAAGAAGCTAAACAAGTTTCCCCACGGTCAGACAACTAATAAACAGTGGAGACAGAAGCTCAGCTCTGACACCAGTGAGCATGCTTTCCATCCCTAAGTTGTGCCGTAAGACATACACATTCACTGTTGGAAGCTTTTTGATCAACTTCTCTTAAAAACTACCTCCGAACACAGTGGGTGGGAAAGCTTACTGCTGCTGCTACTGCTGCTGCTAAGTCGCTTCAGTCGTGTCTGACTCTGTGCGACCCCAGAGACGGCAGCCCACCAGGCTCCCCCGTCCTTGGGATTCTCCAGGCAAGAACACTGGAGTGGGTTGCCATTTCCTTCTCCAATGCATAAAAGTGAAAAGTGAAAGTGAAGTCGCTCAGTCGTGTCCGACTCTGTGCGACCCCGTAGATGGCAGCCCACCAGGCTCCTCCGTCCATGGGATTTTCCAGGCAAGAGTACTGGCGTGGGGTGCCATTGCCTTCTCTGGGGGAAAGCTTACTAAACTCACAGAATTCAGTTTCAGTCATTTTAATTTGCTTAATCCAAGTAGACTTTGAGCTATGGAGGTGTTTATTTGAACAAACATTTATGATGCCACTACTATCAGCCTCCAATTATAATAGTGACTTGAGGAGGAAAATAATAGAATATGGTTGTCTTATGCCAGACACACATGGGGTCTTTGGTGCGAAAGCCCCCCTCCCCTTTCTTCTCTTAGAGCCTGTCTCGCTTGGAGAAAGCAAGCCCACAGCTGGCATTGCTTAAGGAAGGCGACCAAAATTCATTTTCTGTTGTCTTCAACCACAATGTGTTTACCTTTCCAACCTCTGAAGACTAATGTTTTCACGTGGATTATTTTTGTTCGTTTTATTATAGTGAAATAAGCAGTTTCTAGGGAATTTCAAGTGATCTTACAAAAAGAATCTTCTCCCAAGATTTAAAGCCCCAAGTCTTGACAACCTTTCCCAGAACATCTTAGCCTTGATGTTTATGACTGAATATCCAACCCCAGTGAGCATCCCAAGTTCTCTGACCCAGTGTCCCCAGTTGTCTCGAGAACCCCCTCCCTCCTGACCCTTGTCCTTTCATAAAGCTGCACTTGTGCAGCCACAGGGTGTTTTGTGTTCTGCTGCTGCTGCTAAGTCGCTTCAGTCATGTCCGACTCTGTGCGACCCCATGGACTGCAGCCCACCAGGCTCCTCCGTCCTTGGGATTCTCCAGGCAAGAACACTGGAGTGGGTTGCCATTTCCTTCTCCAATGCATGAAAGTGAAAAGTGGAAGTGAAGTTGCTCAGTTGTGTGTGACTTAGCGACCCCATGGACTGCAGCCCACCAGGCTCCTCGGTCCATGGGGTTTTCCAGGCAAGAGTACTGGAGTGGGGTGCCATTGCCTTCTCTGGTTTTGTGTTCTAGCAGTGGGTTACTTAGTGCAGAATCACATAAGTAATAGTGAATGTCCTGACTCTCATAAAGCTAATGACTCCTAATAGTCCATACCTCCAGCAGTTCTAGTAACTGTTCTCTCTACTGCCATTCATAGAATTTCTTCTCTGTACCCCCTCTCTTTACTGCAGATGAAATGCCTTTTTAATTTCCTTCCCCTCCAAAACCATGTGGTTAATTGTTATCATGCCTCATGTGCACTAAACCCAAATGGAAAGCAGCCTATGGTGGTGAGGCTTGGTGTTGCTTCTCCCCAAAGGTCAAACCTCACACAGCTGTTCATCATGAACCACCTCCAGCTCCAGCAGCTGCCCAGCGTTTATGTTATGTTAGTGATGTTCTCTAGCTGCAGAGCCAGAGAGCTTGCTGTTCTGCCAAAAAAACCCTCAGGGAAAAGGGAATGAATGCCTGCAGATTGCACACAGGGTTGCTGGGCACCTCCTTTGTGCTGTGTTTCCCATAGAGAAGCCAGTGCAGACCAGTGCAGGGTCACTAGTCAGATCTGTAGCTGTTGGGATATGACCTGGTTCCCCTGCATCTTCAATACGCAGAAAGGTGCCATGGGCAGAATTCCTCACACTGGCTCCCGGCAAAGGCACCATCGAAAAACCCAAGAATATCTTAAGGACTTTCCTCTGGGATTGAGATGTATCTCTCTGATTACCAGCCACTAGGAAACTCTGAGAACAAGGGGAAAACTTGCATACCACCAGTGCCTTGGAGAAGCATAGGATTCAATTCTGTATTATTATAGTACTGACACCTTTTTTAATGGGTGGAATTTGATAAGAATAGAAGAGAGAAAAGAGAGAGGCAGAAGAGGAGAAATGAGATGCTGCGTCTACGCTGGTGAGTTCTGCTTGGTAGAGTAACACATCTACTTACAAGGCTGTAGCACAACTGCCAGGCTTCAAAGACATTTGACCCTGCCCACTCCCCATCAGCATCCCCAGTCTTCACAAGTACCACCTTAGCCAGCTCACACACACCCTTGACCAATGGCAGAGTCCACTGCTGCCTTACATATGCTGGGTAACACCTCAGAGATAGATGGGAACCCAGGAAACTCAGGATACGAAGCTCAGAGGAGAGATGGAGCAAAGATTGAGTGCCCCCAAGGACAACTGCTCAGCTCCCCAGTCTTCTTTGGGGAAATTCCTGGGAATGGATGGTTCTGTCTGCTTCTTGGGGGAGTTCAACACAATGGGCAGAATGGGGCCCCTCCTGGCCACAGAAGCAGCCACTGATGCAATGTTCTCATATTGGCTTTTTCTTCTTGTCTATCACTCTCGCCCATCCTCATCTCTGCAACTTGGAATCACCTCCCAAATAAACTACTTGCCTAGATGCTCTTGTGTCTGGCTTTGCTTGCAGGGAAACTGAGTCTTTTCGGAGCTACCAGTCCAACATGAGACACCCATTGGATCAACCATGGTAAAACCACCACCTGGTCCAGTTACACTGGGATAGGATTGTATGATGCTTGGGGGTAGTGGTTGAGGTCGGAAAAGCTGGCCTTCTTAAGGCCTCTGCTTCTCATAGCTTGTTGCTCCTAAGCAGTGAGATACTGCCTGTGGGAGAAACTCATCCGTCATCCTGTGTGTGCCCTGATCTGTCTTCCTTTCCATCTGTCAATGATATCCATCAGCAGGGAGTGAGAAGGAGCCATAAAAATGATAATGGAGAGAAACACCAGTAAAAGAAATGGCAGACTAGGAAACTGCCTTATTTCCTCATGGAGACATTAAAAAAAAAAAAAAAAAAAAAAGCCAACCAAAAACTGGATAAAATAACCTTGTATGAGTTATGGAAAAACAAAGGTCTACAGCAGCCTAGCAAACACCCAATTAAGGAAATGCCACTCTCAGTACAGTAGGAAAGTCTGTGGTATGGATATTTTTGCCTGCCCTTTTCCCACCCTCTCCCTGGTGGTCTTGGTCTGGAGGACACAGCAGCTCCCAGTCCCCTCCCTTGAACGGGAAGGAAGAGAGCAGATTTGCAAGGTTGTAACCTCTCTGGGGGCTGCTTGAAGGAGTGGCCTCTGTGTCACCTAATTCAGATCCAAAGCAGAGAGAAGCAGCTGGCACTGCTCAGAAAACTATGGATGTGCTAGTGTCAGGGACAAAGGATTACAGGTGGAGACACACCATCAACAATCTAAGGTCCTACAGAGAAACTGAGGTGAGACTCTGTACCGTCAAGATATTTATAAGCAACTGTGTATGTGAGGTGATTGAAAAGCCATACACAAGCCCAGACAAGACGCATGCTCCAAGAAGACCCTAAGCTTTTTCCATGGGATGGTCCAGAGACTCAAATTGTGCCTGGCTAATTACTTAAGGATTTCCCCGGCACAAAGACAGCCTGCACTGGGAGAGGAGGTCATTTTTACAAATGTTCAGTTTTCAACCAAAGAAAATCATCAGCATACTAAGAAATAGTAAAACACTCGAAGGAAAAAATAATGGCAGAAACCATCGCCAGAGAAATACAGGCATTGGATACAAGACGAAGACTTCAGACAATTATTTTTTTTTAGTACTAGGTTGACCAGTGTGAAAATTACTGGCTTTAGGAGTTACTGATTAACTTCCAGAGAAACATGTAAATAAGGTATGTGTTTCTATGAGGATCTTCTTTGATCCTTTATGTATTGCAGGTAGAATTATTTTTGAACAATGCTCCACAGAGAACATTAGTTATTAGCTTATTCATTTCTTCACTCATTTACTCCCTCCTTCCAAGCCCACAGCCTGGTTAAATGGTTAAAATAGAGAACAGAACAGACAGAGTTTGTGCCCTTAAGTTCCTGAGAATACCTGTTCATTCTATTCTGTTTGGCAGAAAAATCTGTCACCTGTCATGCATTGTCATCTGACATGTGAATTCCTTCTAAAACAAGCCTGCAGGCTTCCAGTTCTTCCTTAAAAGAAATAAATGGCTGGGGGAGAAAAATTCAGAGGCAATACCCCATCTTTAATTATTTGGAATAATTGAAGTGGAAGAAAGTTTCTGTTGGTGAAAAGCCTAATGATTCTATAATTTCTGGAGGACTGTTTTTTATTTCTTTTAGGTTTAAAGAAACTAACTGGATTGACTGTTAAAAGAATATGGATTGCAGATGTCCTATAACATCTGCAATAAATATATAATTTCTTAAGATATTTTTATAATTTTAAAAATAATTTATGTATTGTATAGATGAAGCACAAGCTGGAATCAAGATTTCCAGGAGAAATATCAATAACCTCAGATATGCAGATGACACCACCCTTATGGCAGAAAGCGAAGAAGAACTAAAGAGCCTCTTGATGAAAGTGAAAGAAGAGAGTGAAAAAGTTGGCTTAAAACTCAACATTCAGAAAACTAAGAACATAGCATCTGGTCCCATCACTTAATGGGAAATAGATGGGGAAAAAATGGAAACAGTGACAGACTTTATTTTGGGGGGGGGCTCCAAAATCATTGCAGATGGTGACTGCAGCCATGAAATTAAAAGACGCTTGTTACTTGGAAGAAAAGTTATGACCAATCTAGACAGCATATTAAAAAGCAGAGACATTACTTTGCCAACAAAGATCCATCTAGTCAAGGCTATGGTTTTTTCAGTGGTCATGTATGGATGTGAGAGTTGGACTGTGAAGAAGGCTGAGCGCCGAAGAATTGATGCTTTTGAACTGTGGTGCTAGAGAAGACTCTTGAGAGTCCCTTGGACTGCAAGGAGATCAAAAAAGTCCATCCTAAAAGAAATTAATCCTGAATATTCATTGGAAGGACTGATGCTGAAGCTGAAACTCCAATACTTTGGCCACCTGATGTGAAGAACTTACTCATTGAAAAGACCCCAATGCTGGGAAAGATTGAAGGCAGGCGGAGAAGGGGAAGACAGAGGATGAGATGACTGGATGGATTACTAACTCAACGGACATGAGTTTGAGTAAACTCCGGGAGCTGGTGATGGACAAGACGGCCTGGCGTGCTGCAGTCTGGGGTTGCAAAGAGTCGGACATGACTGAGTGACTGAACCGAACTGATAAATTTAAAAATAATTTATGTATTGTATAGAAAGTACTGAAAATACAAACCCAGTACAAAGAAAGAAAGCATATGATCCCAGTACTCTGCTTCTTTTTTATTGGCGCATAGTTGCATTCAGTGTTGTGTTCGTTTCTGCGGTACAGCAAAGGGAATCAGCCATACGTATACGTATATTCCCCTCTTTTTGGATCTCCTTCCCATTTACGTCACCACAGACCACTGAGTAGAGTTCCCTGTGCTATACAGCAGGTTCTCGTTAGTTATCTGATTTACATGTAGTATCAATAGTGTATCTGTGTCAATCCCCGTCTCCCAATTTCTCTCAGACCCCTCTTCCTTCTTGGTGTTCACATGTCTACATCTGTGCAGAGACAACTGCTTTCAACACCAGTCCACATCCTTTATCTGATTCTTGGACCTGTGTCTGAGAATTCAGAATTTCTCAAATTTTATTCATTACAATTTTTTAAATTTAAATCATGAAAGTATGATAACATATTTACAGGAGACTTGGAAAATATAGAACAAACTTACATATAATTTCACTTATATTACAATTATTTTTAAGTAGATAAATTAAGATTTTTAGTTGGAGTTTTAATATCAAATTCTCAAAAATTAATAGAATGAATAGACAGAAAAGTAGAAGGATATAGTAGACCTGAAAAGCATTCTGAACCAATTTAACATAATTAAGATTTATACAATTTTCACACAATAGCAGGATACAAATTCTGTTCATGTTCCCACAGACTATAAACCAGGAGACATTGGAATATATCCAGGGACATAAAACAAGGTGCAAAACCTTCATGGTCTAAAAGTATTGAAATCATACAGGGTCTGTTCTCTTATTAATGTGTAATAATGTTAGAAATCAGTATCAAAAGATATTTGAAAATAACCCAATTATTTTCAAGTGCAATGTGACATTTACCAAAAGAGAGCTTTGACTTAGCCATTGAAAACCTCAGTGAAGTTAGAAGACTGGAAAAGCACAGAGGGTGATTGCAGAGAAGAAAGCATTTAAATGAGATGAATTTCTCAAATTTTAGTAAGGAAATTCAATGTTTATACCAAAATTTGGTTTGATTTGGTATTGAGACATAATTGAAATATAACAGTACATTAGTTTTAGGTGTATAACATAATGATTTGATATATGTATATATTGCAAAATCATCACCACAATAACTCTAGCTAATACCCATCATCAGAATTGTATTTTTTCTTGTGATGAGAACTTTTAAAGATCTTAATTTTCAAATATACTATACAGTATTGTTAGCTGTAGTTACCATGGTGCCCGTTACATCACCAGTGTACATACATCATCAGGACATATTTATTTTACAACTGGAAGGACATTTGACCACCTTTACTCATTTCTCCATTGCCCCTGGCAACCAGCAATCTGTTCTCTGTATCCATAAGAAAGCAGTCATCTAAAATATTCTCAGAGAGCTAAAGGAAAGCATGGGAAAAGAGCTAAGGAGAATCAGGAATCAACATATGAGCACAACGAGAATAGAGATAGAAGAGCTAAAGAGAAGCATGGGGAAAGAGCTAAGGAGAGTCAGGAATCAACATATGAGCACAATGAGAATAGAGACAGAAATTATGTAAAGGAACCAAACAGGAATTCTGAAGCTGCAAAGTACAATAAGGTTTCCCCTACTCCCTGAAAGCAGAGCATTTCTGTGAAACTTTTTAATAAGCCAAAGTGGCATAAAGTGAAGAAGCAATTACCTTAGGTTACATATTGCTAATGGATGCACAAAATAAATCAGGATAAAGCACAGATGCTCACATACACAGTTCAAAACTATGGTGGCTTGATGCTGAGATGCTGAGTGTAGTTCCTGGAGAAGTACTGTCTCTATAATAGCTCACTGCAAAACAAATCCTGAAGGCTATTTTCACTTTTTTTCTGTAAAAGCGAATATTCTCTTCTGACTTCTTTTGGTTAGTAAAAACAGTTACTAATATTGGTCTTTTGTAAAAGTGAAATGACATAAAGCTAACTTTCAAAAAGTGTGAGATACCTGTAACTAAATTGAAAAATTAGCTAGAGGGGTTCAACAGCAAATTTGAACAGGAAAAACAATCAATGAACCCAAAGATAGGACACTGGCAATTATTAAGCCTGATGAGCAGAAAGAAGAAAAGAATAAAGAAAAGTGAACAGAGTTTAAGAAACTTACAGAACCTCATCGAGTAGACCAAAATATGCATTATGGAAGTCCCAAAAGTAGAAGAGAAAAAGGATTGAGAGCTTATTTGAATAATAGCTGAAAACTCTTCATATTTACGGAAAGACATGAATCTGAATTCAAAAAACTCAATGAGTTCCAAGTAGAATAGAACGAAAAAGACCCACACTGAGACACATTATAATTAATCTGTTGAAAGACAAAGAGAAAAATCTTGAATCAGCAAGAGGAAAGTTACTCATTGTATATAAAGAATACCCAGTAAGATTATCAGCCAATTTCTTATTGGAAAATTTGGAGGCCAGAAGTCAATGGGATGATATATTTAAAGTCCTGAAAGGAAAAAAAAAATTATCATGTAAGAATTCTATATTCAGCAACACTCTCCTTCAAAAATAAGGGAGATAGTAAGACATTCCCAGATAAGCAAAAACAAGGAATTCATTACCACTGGTTGGTTGTGCCCTACATGTGATGTTGCAGGGATTTCTTCAGGTTGGAGTGCAAGGATGTTATAAAGCTACTCACAGCCCTGGGAAGATGTTGGTCTCTGGTAAAGGTAAATACATGGAGAAAGTCTTTGTTAACTAGTATATAAGATATAAAGATGTAATTTGTGGCATTGATAGCATAAAGTTGGGGGCAAATAGAATTGTAAAGGAGAAGAGTTTTTGTATGTCACTGAAGTTAAGTTGGTATCAATTCAAAATAGATTGTTATAACTTTAGAATGGTAATATAAATCCCCATGGTGACCACGAAGAAAACACTTGTAGAATATACACAAAAGGGAATGAGGAGGAAATCAAAACATGTCACTACAAAAAAAAAAAAAAATCAACTAAATACAAAGGAAGGCAGTAATAGAGGATATGAGGGACAAAAAAAGGCTATAATACATACAGAAAACAAATAGCAAAATGGCATGTCTTTCCCTGTTAATAATTACTTTAAATGTAACTAGCTTAAATTTCCCAATCAAAAGGCATACACTGGCAGAATGGATAAAAAGTAAAAAGTATGATCTACTTTTATGCTGCCTATAAGAAATTTAGATCTAAGGACACATAAATTGAAAGTGAAAGATGGAAAAAGATATTCTATACAAATAGTAACCAAAACATAACTGAGGTGGCTATACAAATACCAGATAAAATATACTTTAAGTCAAAAACTACTGTAAGAGACAAAGACATTATATGTTGATAAAAGGGTCAATTCACCAGGAAAATGTAACAAATGTAAACATATATGCAACAGGAATCAGAGTCCAAATATATAAAGCAAATATTGAAAGAATTGAAGGAAGAAAAAGACAGCTCTGTAATAATATATTGTAGGAGACTCAATACCCTACTTTAAGTAACCAGACAGAAGACCAATAATGAAATGGAAGACTTGAACCAACCTAGAAACCAGTTGGGCCCAACAGACACATACAGAGCACTCCACCCAACAACAGCGCAATACACATTTCTCTCAATTGCACAACGAACAATGTCCAGGACAGGCCCCCAAACAAGTCTTAATAGATTCTTTAAAGAGACTGAAATCATACAAAATATCTTTTCCAACCACAATGGAATGAAATTAGAAATCAATAGCAGAAGGAAAACTGAAAAATCCAGAAATATGTGGAAATTAAACAACATACTTTTCAACAACCAGTGAGTCAAAGAAGAAATCACAAGGGAAATTGGGAAACTACCTTGAGACAAGGGAAAATGAAAACATAACATACCAGAACTTACGGGATGCAGTGAAAGCAGTGTTAAGAGGGAAATTTATAGTTGTAAATGCTATAGAAAGGTCTCTAATGAACAACCTAACTTTATGCTCTAAGTGTCTAGAAAAAATGATACTGGCTGACAGTTTATGTTCTAAGGCCTCAGAGACCATGCTTCCTGGATGATATGACCCACCCTGACTTCAAATGTTCCCTCGGTGTTTCAACATCTGTAGCTCCAAACTTTCTCCAGCCCACACATCCATATTTTGCAAGATAGTTTAACATGAGTGTTATGTTCAGCACATCCCAAAATGAACTCTCCACCTTCTCCAGGAAACTTGGCTTTGCCTCTATGGTTCAAATCCCAAGTCTTCTCTGGTTCCTTTCTCTCTCTGGCCACCCCCCACCCCACTCACCTTGGAGACAGTGTCTCCACTGCTTTACTCCATCTGTCGCCTTTCTTGTAAAGCCAGAGTTCTCACAAAATAGAGCTAACTGGATTCATCCTGAGTACAAAAAAAGAGCGAGCACCATTGTGTCCTGTTTTCTGTTTCTATCTCCTTAATTTCAAACTATTGTTGAGCACCTCCTAGGGGTCAAACCAAGATAAAAATCACTTTACTGCCCTCAAGGAGATGTCAGTTTCCTTGGGGGGAAGTCAAGTCATAGAAACAAAAAGCCAAGTGGTGAGACTGACAGTGGAGGCATGTGTAAGATGCTGCAGGGACACAGAGGAGAAAATGTCAGTCAAGACTGGTGAGCAGAGAAGGTGTTAAGATCGGTGATATTTGAGCTGAGTCCTGGACGATTCATTGGAGCAAAGTGAATCAGAGGGGTGGCATATTGGTGGAAAGGATAGAGAATGCATGGGCTTGGCACTGTTTAAAGAAACTCTGGCTAATTCTGTATGACTCACACTTTTATAACAGCCACATCACGTTATTACTACAACAGCCCTGTGAGGCAGGGACCACTATTATCCCCATTTTACAGATGAAGGATTTGAGGAGAAAAGAGATTAAGTGATCGGCCTAGGGCTACACAGCTGCTCAGAGAAGCTGAGTTTTCAATCTAGGAGGAGGGGATGGATATTCACTTTGAAGCCCAATACTCTGAGCAGAAAAGACAAATCTCTTGACACTTACACCAAACAGCTCTGCTGAAACATTGCATTTCCTCTTGTGACCCAAAACAAACTCAGACCTGAAGCTACATTTTTACCACCTCCGCCCCTACCCCCATGCTTAACAAGACACAGTATCTTGTTTCTAAGGGGTTAAGACATGCTTATAAACAAGACTGCAAAGGCATCTTAAGACAACAAATCACTCATAAAAAAGGGAACATTCTGATGAGTAAAGTGTAAATGAATCAGAAACATATGGATTCAATCTACTTTAAAAGGCCCAGTGGAGTTCTGAGCGAAGGGTAAAACCCTTGGAGGAGGTTATACTGGGGGATATTTCCAAACCCAGGGCTATTAGTTCTGGCCAGGCCCAGAGGTAGGCTGGTATGTGGGTCTCTGAGGAAACTGGCAGAAAGAGAGCTTCAGAAAGGTAGGAGGGTCACTTTATCTCAAATCTTCAAGTGCAGACTTGGAAATTTTCAAAGCCGCATGCCTCCTAGAAACACCTTTCCTGAACATCTCATTCTGGCCCTGGGCTGGGACACTGAATCCAGCCAGCCAACGATTTCTCTTTAGAAACTCCAGCTTGTCCAACTCCAGAAGGGTGTAGAGGCTGGACCAAAACCCTTCAGCTTTCGCAAAGGTTCTCTACCTTTGACTGTGAACCTTATCCAGGCCATGGCCTTGGAAGAGGAAATAAGGGCCATGGTTCCCTTTGGCAGCATCAGATAAGAAATGAATATGCATAGAAATACTGAACACGTTCCACTAAACAGGAAACAATATAAGAAAAAGAAGCATGCAGATTCATCAGTCTGCATGAGTTACATTAGCCACGAAAATAAACACAGGACTAAAGAGTCCAGGCTGGCTTAATGGAAACCAGGCAATGAACAGGTATGTGTCCCTCGGCATAATCATCTTGGGGGCGCCCTGTGCCTTTCCTGGGGTCCCACGTGGGATGAAAGTTCAACCACAGGGAGCATGGTGGGCTCAGGGTCACCCGGATTTGCTCTGTTTCTTTACCCTCCTGGTGCCCGCTTCCAGATGAGAGCCCAGCCTGCTCTGTTGCTGATTTTTCTCATTCTCACAGTGGTGTTGCTATGGTAACAGGCCTTTCTCATCCACGGCTGATCGAATCAAGTTTTGGGGGGAGTTCTAAGAAGAATGAGCAAGTGGAACAGTATTCTCCGCAAATGCTGCCTGAAATTGACATCGTCTGTTTTCACAGCCCAGCCTCCCCCTTGCAAGACCACACCCAGGCAGCCAGGAAGGTGGGCCGGGCAGCCACACTCCCCGACTGCTGACCGCTCGCCACTGGACTGGCTGCAGTCAGGGGCTGTGCTGAGAAGAAAGGCACCCTAGGGCCGCTTTTGCTCAGCTCCCTGCATCCGTGTCATCAGCTTTCATACTCAGATGGGCCTCATCCAGGCTCTGGGTGACTCCCTGCTAGTGCCATCGAGCTAACACAGGATGCTCTGGGTGAGGCTGGTGGGGGAGCTGGGTCTCAAGGGAATTTTCTGTGCCTCTGGAAGTCCCCATTGTCACCCCCTCCCCAAGACAGGCTTTCCTCTCTCTTGTTGATGCCTGAAGTCTGTCATCTTAGAGATTTATTTCTTTAGCGGAAGACTTTGATTCTTAAGACCACTGATGAGACCTTGTATGTGCATTTAACATCAAAAAATGGAGGAGGGGCGGGAAGCTGTGGTAACGGGCTGGAGCCGGGGGAGGCAGGTGTGGCACTGAGTGGTAAAGGTAGGCAGGATGGCAGGAGCGAGGCTGAGAACCTTGGAGACACCCTGTACTCGCTTCTCCGCCCCCACCCCTGGTTGTTGTAGGAGGAAAACAGAGGGTGCTCCAGAGCGCTGAGAGCCCCCCTGCCCCTCTCCACAATGCCCATCCCCAGTCAAGGTATATTTGAGGCCGCTGAGTGCCAGGCATGGCTCTAGACCCTGGGAAAGCAGGAGCCGCAGGAACCCTGATGCTGGTCAGAGGATCCGGAGCAGCTGGAGCCTGGGAACCGAAAGGGACCAACGCTCTCCCTGTCACCCCTCCCTAGGCCCCTCCAGCTCCGGATCCTTCTTCAGCTGGTCCTGCCTTGGCAGGGAGAACCTGAGCTCTCTAAGGAGTTTCTTTAGACACAGTGATGAGCTTGACGGAGTGCAGAGCCCAAAGGGGTGGCCTGGGGTGACCACAGCCAAGAGGGGAATGCATAGGCGAATGTATGCCCTCCGGCGACGTTACTCTCTGCACAGGTACAGGGCCTAGGCTGGATCTGACACCGCCTCCCAGAGGACAGAGGCTTCTGGAATCCAGTTACTCATCCCCGGTACCCCAGAGTCTCCGAATCCACAGGACTGAGCGCCCTGGTACCCTGAAGTCCAGCCTCTGGACCTGGAGGGCTGTTGGCTGACGTTCTCAATCTCCTGTGGATGGACAGAAAGGTGAAGAGAGGGAGAGAGAGCTGGGATGGGGGTGCAACAGAAGGGATGGAATTGGTGGTGGGCTTCTTGCCCAGCTTACCCATCTGTTTCTCTATTGCTTCCCTGTGAATAAAGTCTTCAGTACCATTTTTCTAGATTCCATATATATGCATTAGAATACAATATTTATCTTTCTCTTTCTGACTTATTTCACTCTGTAGAATAGTTTCTAGGTTCATCCACCTCATTAGAACTGACTCAAATGCATTCCTTTTTATGGCTGAATAATATTCCATTGTGTATATATACCACAGCTTCTTTATCCATTTATCTGTTCATGGACATCTAGGTTGCTTCCATGTTCTAGCTATTGTAAATAGTGCTGCAGTGAAGAATGGGGTACATGTGTCTATTTCAATTTTGGTTTCCTCAGGGTATATGCCTGGGAGTGCAGGGTCATATGATTGTTTTATTCCTAGTTTTTTAAGGAGTCTCCATACTGTCTTCCATAGTGTCTGCATCAATTTACATTCCTACCAACAGTGCAAGAGCGCTCCCTTTTCTCCACACCCTCTCCAGCATTTATTGTTTGTAGACCTTCTGATGAGGGCCATTCTAACTGGTGTGAGGTGATATTTCATTGCAGTTTTGATTTGCATTTCTCTAATCATGAGCTATGTTGAGCATCTTTTCATGTTAGCCATCTGTATGTCTTCTTTGGAGAAATGTCTGTTTAGGTGGCAGCTGGGTTTTTTTAGCCATCTGGGCTTCCTCTAGAGTCAAGGGGCCCAAAGCTAAGACCATGGGCATCTGTCTGACAGTGTGATGCCACCTGGATTCCAGCTTTCCATTTCACCAACACTTGCCATGTGCCTCAAAGCAGTAGCAAATCAGCCAAACACTGTTCTAAAGGCAGCAGCCTCATAATGCAGGCACTCTCGCCACGTCCATTTAACAGATGAGCACACTGAGGCCCAGAGAGGGCAGTTAACTCTCCTGAGTCCCAGGGCTGAACAACAGAGCAGGGATCTGAACCCAGACTGCCGTGCTGATGGCTGTACCCCCTGGATCATTGAGCTAGTCTGGCTACTTGGACAAAGCTCCATGCTGGGTTACACGAGGGAATACAAATAAATAAGTGGTGTGGTCATGGCCCTTGAGGGCTTGACCATTGCCAAGACTGAAGCAGTCTTCCTAGACTGGCCTGACGGGCCCGCTGCCCAGGCTGGATTCCCCACACTCTGCATACGGCTTCGGGCTTCTGCACCTCAGGGACACCATCAGTCACCTCCCCCCTTTCCCAGCACATCAAACCCTCACAGCAACTGAAATCCCACCTCAGCAGCCTCCACCTATTCTTCCAGACAGGCTGGCCAGAGCTCCTCCCCTCCCCAGAGCATGATTCTGGAGTAACAGAAAGGACTCAGCGGTCCTTGCCAAGCTTCATGACAAAAATGCTGTGTGAGGCCAGAGGACGCGGCTGAGTCGGGCCTGCTGCCTGGGCTCCGGCCTCAGCCAGCAGTGAACCAGGTCAGGGCGCCGGGTGACAGGACACGCTGCACCGGCCGAGCCCGCCAGGCCCTGCTCGGGCAGCAAGGTCACCCTCATCTATCCACTCACAAATGGGCCACTTGGCACTTCAGATGCCCTGCCTATGCTCGCCTGCGGGACCGGAGGATAGGGTCTGGCGTTTGGTCCAGGCTCTGTGCCCCTGGGACCCCAGAGGCCATGAAGATGTGTTGTAAGTTAGCAAAAGCCAAAGACAGGGTTTCATCAAGGGCTTGATGAAATAGCGTCAAACAGGGCTCAAAGGAGCCTGATGCCATGGTGACAGAGACATACAAAGAAGGTCCCTGGGCACAGGATTCCTTCTGGAGCTCTGAGCCCACTCGTGGGGCTGTTAGAAGCTGATACAGGATGCTGAAGCCAGAGCCTCGTCTCCTTCCTGGGGGACCATTAAAAACCAACTGCATTTGGAGACGAGGTGGGTGAGGGGTGGATATGTACAGAGGTTCGTCTGCCTTGCTGTTCTTCTGTGGCTCTGGGGTCACTGAGTCTCTTTCCAAAGGGCCAGTGTCTCTCCTTTCCCATGGGGGGCAGGCAGCCACATCATTGGGGTGCCAGGGGCCCTAGGGGCAGCTTATCACAGCGCCTTGACCAAGGAAATGCTGCCTGGAAAAAATATAGTGGTTGAACCGATGCAGGCACAATGTCCATGAGCAGGAAGAACATGATAAACCAAAGGAGACAGGAAGGATGCCCCCTTCCCTTCCTGTAGCCTGACTTGGTTTTGAAAACCTCCAAGGGGGCTCAAGTCTCTTCCAGGAAGGAAAGCAGGCTTCACCAAGGCAAGGCTGCCCTAGCACGACACCCCCACCTCTGGCACCCAGAACTGAAACAGCCTCCAGCATCGGGCTCCAGGGTCAAGATCACTAATGCCATTACCCACCCCTGCCCTTCCCTTCAGTGCCCACCTGTGCCTCACAGGAAAGGCCTAGAACTTGGGCAGGTGGCTGCTTGGGTTCTGGCAGGTTCCAGGTGGTAGCAGACACATGTGGGATCCAGCCCCACATGCAGCCCTGGGGACAGGCACTTACTACAAGCCATGAAGAAAATTGAAGGCCGTATTCTGCCCACAGTGATACACAACCCCCGCTTCCCTCCTCCATCACCCCATCAAACCACCGTCACCTCCTCCTCACACCACTCCAACCTCTCCCTATTCCCTCCTCCTCCCCTCCCTGTCTCTCCCCTAGCTCACAATCCATAAACCTCATCTACAAACTGCTCTGGACATTCCTCTCAGACACAAATTCCAAAGACAGCCAAACAAGAAGAAAAATGGTGGAAGAACAGTGTATTGATTTGGGATCACCAGCTGATATCCTTTGGCCCCTGCCTGATTTGGGAAGGATCCCAAATAAATGCTCATGGGTTGGGCCTCATGGGGACAGAAAGGCTGCTGGGGCTATGCCCATCATACAGCTATCCCTGGCAATGAGGACAGCTCCAAGGCATCCCAGTGCCATCTGTTGTTGAACCAAACGACCTGCCTTGACCAGCAAAGTGGACAGACCTGGTTTTTATTTTCCCTCTCTGGAGGAAAAAGGAAAAGGAATTCTGGCCATGGTGATATCTAGACTCTGCAAACATCAGGCCTGGGTCTATCTATGCATGGAAGTAACTCCTCAGGCTTCCCTTCACCACACACACCTCTGGAGATACACCATAATAAAGTATTAACAACTGGCTCTGCTCTTCTGACTGATACAGGGCAACTTTCTTGTAAAGATTTTTGTGCTCTGTTGGTGCCAAATCATTAGTGACTCTGCCTGTAAGGCGAGCTGAGGCGGCTTTCTCTGGAGAGGCTCCATCAATCCGTGCCCCTGGTGGGCAGCAGCTGTCCGAGGCTGGGTTGCAGGGGCAGGGGGTGACGCTTCACTCACCCGGGCCCAGCAGGGAACTTGGCCTGGCTCTCGGACACAGGTGCACCCTGCTGGGAGGTGCCTGACAGCACCATGGGGAGGGAGAGGTGATGGGGGTTGTGTCGCTCCTTCCCTGGAAGCCCAAGGGGCATCTGCTCCAGGCTCTTAGGAGGGACAAGGGATGGCAGAGGCGCAGCTTCAGAGAGAGAGAACAGCATTGGGCCTGAAATATTCTGCAGTCCTTGGGGGAAAGGGCTGGAAAGGAATGTTCAGGACAGTCGTGTCCCGTTCTCTTCCCTTTCAAGTCTTCCATGTTGCTGGAAGCACTTCAGAAGGTGAAAATGGAAGGAACAGGAAGTCCATGGATGGGTGTGGGGAAGGGAAGGGAGGCAGAGTTAGGGGCAGGGGAGAGGACAAGGCTGAGCAGCAGGAGGAAGAAGAGGACACGGGAGAGAGAAAGCCAAGGCAAAGGGGAGTCAGGAGGCAGAAAATAAAGAATGGGGTGTTCTGAGGGGTGAGAGCTTAAAAACACAGATAAATTAAGGAGGTCAACTATACCACAACATAAAACAAAGATTACAAACTTCCCTAGTGGTCTAGTGGCTAAGACTGCCCACTCCCAGGGTAGGATGCCCAGGCTCAATCCCTGGTTGGGGAACTGGATCCCACATGCTATAACTAAAGATCCAAAGTACAACTAAGACCCAGTACAGCCAAATAAATAAATATTTTTTTAGAAATAAAAAATTAAATTTTAAAAAAGGATGAATGAAGAAGAGAGGGACTGCGTTCCTTCTTTTTGAAGACTGAGTAATGTTCCCCTCTGTGTACATTTCACATTTTCTTTATCCACCTGTCTGTCAATGGACACTGAGTGCCATTTGCAACAACTTGGGTGAACCTAGAGGACAGTGAAATGAGCCAGACTGCTGCTGCTGCTGTTGTTGAGTCGCTCAGTTGAGTCCACCTCTTTTCAACCCTGTGGACTGTAGTCCACTAGGCTCCTCTGTCCATGGAATTCTCCAGGCAAGAATACTGGTGAGCTGCCTTGCCCTACTCCAGGAGGATTCTTCCAACCCAAGGATTGAACCCGAGTCTCCTGTTTGGCAGGCAGATTTCTTACACTGAGCTGCCTGGGAAGTCCATAGTCAGACAGCAAAGGGGAAATACTGCACAATGTCCCTTATATGAGGAATCTCAAATAGTCACAGAAGCAGAAAGTAGAACAGTGAAGTAGGAGGGGGAAGTGGGAAGCTGCTGTTCAGTAGGTATAAAGTTTCAGCTGTGCTCTCCCTCAGTGGTGTCTGACTCTTTGCCACCCCCTGGACTGTAGCATGCCAGGATCCTCTGTCCATGGGATTTCCCAGGCAAGAATATTGGAATGGGTTGCCATGCCCTCCTCCAGGGAAAGTTTTAGTTATGCAAGATGAATTAGTTCTAGAGATCTGCTGTACCATGTAGGGCTTATGGTCAACAAAACTGTATTGTACACTTAAAACTTTGTTAAGAGAGTAGGTGTCACATTAACCTGTCACTAGGCACACAACCATCAAACAGAGGGACACAATGACAGTGTGTCCCGGACAGTGTTCGGAGGTGATGGTATGTCAGTTACTCTGAAAACAGGGTGATGGTATCACAGGTGCACGTTTGTGCCCAAACTCCTGAAACTGCATTCATTAAACATATGCAGTTTACCGTATATCAACTATGCTTCAATCAAGCTGTTAAAGAGAAGAAGAAAGGGACTATAATTAGGGAAGGCGGGCTGGGTTTTGGAGAGAAAGGTTAAAAGCTGTCAGCTCTTCCAAAAACTCAGACACATTCCCGGATGAAAATTTTCCGTATTCAAGAACTTTGCCCCACTTTTTCAGTCTCAGTTGCCAGAGAGTTTAAAAGTCAAACATGTTGCTGTTCAGTCGCTCTGCTGCTGCTGCTGCTAAGTCGCTTCAGTCGTGTCCGACTCTGTGCGACCCCATAGATGGCAGCCCACCAAGCTCCCCCATCCCTGGGTTTCTCCAGGCAAGAACACTGGAGTAGGTTGCCATTTCCTTCTCCAATGCATGAAAGTGAAAAGTGAAAGTGAAGTCTCTCAGTCGTGTCCAATTCTTTGGAACCCCACGGACTGTAGCCCACCAGACTTCCCTATTCTTCACTGTCTCCTAGAGTTTGCTCAGATTCATGTCAATTGAATCAGTGACGCTATCTAACCATCTTATCCTCTTTCATCCCCTTCTCCTCCTGCCCTCAATCTTTCCCAGCATCGGGGTCTTTTCCAATAAGTCAGCTCTTTGCATCAGGTGGTCAAAGTACTGGAGCTTTAGCTTCAGCACTTCCAATGAATATTCAGGGTTGATTTCCTTCAGGATGGGCTGGTTTGAGCTCCTTGCTGTCCAAGGGACTCTCAAGAGTTTAAAAGTTAAACTTACTGCCCAAGTTTTGTGATCTCTTCAGATTAGGTGAGTGAAAATACCTCCATCTGTTTCTCTGAAAAAGTCCTGGTAGTTCGATGCTCAGACTGTTGCTAACCACAAGGCTCCCCAGCTTCAGCCAGCATTAGCCCTTCAGGAAGTGGGGAACCTCAAAACTTGGATAAAGACCCAGGAGGAAACATTCTCCAGACCCTTCTTGTCTCTGGAAGGGAAAAACGTGTGTTCCACAGCAGTCAGATACAGCTTGGTAGGGAGCAGGCTCCATAGATGAGGATGCCCTGGGACAGGCAGGTCCCGAAGGGGCAGCCATCCAGACACAGTGACCAGAGCAACCAGTTGACCAGTTAGGGGTTTTGCAATTGTCTTATTGCTTTGATTTATTTTTATTTACCTGATAGTTTAGTTGGTACCATGAGAACAGGTAGGGATTTCCTAATATCCCAAAGGCTATGCATTAAGAAGTCGGTTGCTCTCTTCTACCTACGGCCCCCTCCCCTTCCCCCATCAGGCAAATGCTGACAGCAGATCCCCTGAAAGGAGACTGTGGGGTTCTCTAACAGGCTTGACAAGGGACCCTGGCCCATCCCAGAGATAGAGTTCGAAAGGCTCCTCTGCGGGAGTGACACTTGAGCTGAGAGATGAAGGACAAGCAGGGGTTTGTGGTGAAAGAAGGAACTGCATGTGCAAAGGCCCTGTGGTCAGTGTGGTCACAGCACAGGGCAAGCAGGAGGGTGGCCTGTCCCGAGAGAGTGAGGTGGGGGTGGGCAGGAGCAGTGGGCAGAGGTGGCAGGGCTCCCCAAGCCATCTTAGGGCTGTGACCTTTATCCATACATGCATGCATGCTAAGTTGCTTCAGTTGTATCTGACTCTTTGCGACCTATGGACTGTAGCATGCCAGGCTCCTCGGTCCATGGGGTTTTCCAGGCAAGAATACTGGAGTGGATAGCCATTTCCTTCTTTAAGAGATCTTCTCAACCCAGGGATCAAACCCGCATCTCCTGCCGCTCCTGCATTGCAGGCGGGTTCTTTACAGCCAAGCCTCCAGAGAAGCCTGACCTTTATCCACAGATTTAAGCCCTAGAGTTTGGAGTGTATATGTGACAGATCCAGTTAATGTTTTGAAAACATAATCACTGTTGCTCCTGTGCAGAAAAAAGCAAGGAGCCAGCACGGAGGAGGGCAGAGATGGTACAGGAAGAGATTATACAGTTAGGAGACTGCACAGGAAGCCTCGGCAGCCCTGCCCCTCGCCTGTTCAGCATCCCCTTTGCGTTCAGCCTCGGCCGTGGTGGACACTCCCAGGCAGTCTCCGCCTCACACTCACAACCCTAGCCTGAGGTTCACCTTTTCCTGCAGTGACCTCAATGATGAGGAAGCTATTGGGGCACCTGTAGGAATGACTCAAACTACAGGAGAGCTTGTGCTTCCAGGAGCAGTCCTCAGCCAGTGGAGAACAGGAGACGATGGATAAACGCTCCTCCTGGGCCGTCAGGCTCTACTCTCCACAGAAGTGACCCCACTTATACACTTGTATATGAACATTCCTTCTCTCCCCGTCTGCCTGTCCCTCCCTTCTGATTCCTGGGACTACTCCTAAATAAGTGATCCTCACAGAAGACCATGTAGGCTCTGCTTTATCTGTGTATTCCAGGTAAGAAGGAGGCACCTGCAGGTGTGTAGGTAAGGCAGGATGGAGCTTGGACTAAAGTGGCAGCTGTGGGAATGGACAGATTGAAGAGCTATTCGGATGGTGAAATTAAGTGTCTGATGCAGCCACGTTCTCCAGCACCACTGTCTCTTCCATTCCCTTGACATTTGGTGCGGCCCATCCAGGCTCACAGCTTGTGGTGAGTCTAGGTGGAGAACGTGTTTTATAGCTGTGCAAATGGCCACGATGTATGGAGGCAGAACTCAATAGCCATTGCAAGATGAAGGTTACAGGAGATGAAGATGGCATTTCCAGCAGTCCTTAATTTAGTTCAGTTCAGTTGCTCAATCGTTTCCGACTCTTTGCGACCCCATGGACTGCAGCACGCCAGGCTTCCCTGTCCATGACCAACTCCCCGAGCTTGCTCAAACTCATGTCCATTGAGTTGGTGATGCCATCCAACCATCTCATCCTCTGTCGTCCCTTTCTCCTCCTGCCATTTATCTTTCCCAGTGTCAGGATCTTTTCCATTGAGTCAGTTCTTCACATCAGGTGGCCAAAGTATTGGGGTGTCAGCTTCAGCATCAGTCCTTCCAATGAATACTCAGGACTGATTTCCTTTAGGACTGACTGGTTTGATTGTCCTTAATTGGTTGAGTTTAAAATGGGGTCTTTGGGGCTTCCCTGGTGGCTCCAGTGGTAAAGAATCTGCCTGCCAATGCAAAAGACACTGGTTTGATCCCTGGTCTGGGAAGATCCCACATGCCTCACACAACCAAGCCTGTGCACCACAACTACTGAGCCTGTGCTCTAGAGCTCAGGAAGTGCAACTACTGAGGCCCTGTGCTACGACTACTGAGGCCCATGCGCCCTAGAGCTTGCGCTCTGCAAGAGAAGCCTGCACACCACAACGAGAGCATAGTCCCCGTTGGCCACAACTAGAGAAAAGCCCAAGCAGCAAGGAAGACTCAGCGCAGCCCAAAATAAATAAACAAATAAACAAAACTATAAAATGGGGCCTTTGGCAGGCATTGCTGGCATGAGCATCTTCTTCAGACAAGATGCACGGCCTCTGTAGCAGACAGAGAAGCAACAGGAGGACATGGAGGAGGGGTGATGGCTGCTCACCCAATGACAAAGAAATGGAGACTCTCAGAGAGAGAGGTCGTCCTCCCAGGGCCCCGAGCAGTGCCTGATAGAACCAGTACGCACATTGCGGTCCAAATGGCTCCAAAGGCTGGCTTTTAACAGCGACCTCCTTTTCAACTTCCCTCTGCTCCAAAGCAGGGGAGGAGCCCCGCCAGAGCCCAGCCACAGCTATCTCTATTTATGCTAGCTCATTGGACCAGCTGATTGTCAGATTCTGTTACTCGGTAAAAGAGGCTCAAAATTTTTTTTTTCCCATAAAGGGCTTATTTTAAATATCTTAAGGATAGAATAGATTTACATCATAATTATAAAAATTACTTACAGAATTATCAGGTTTATATTGTTTATACTTCCAAATGTAGAGAACAGGGAATTGTCTACACGTTGAATTGTGTACGTGTGAAGGCATTTCAGTTGTCTGACTCTTTGCAACCCTGTGGACTGGAACCTGCCAGGCTCCTCTGTCCATGGGATTCTCCAGGCAAGAATACTGGAATGGGTTGTCATGCCCTCCTCCAGGGGATCTTCCCAACCCAGGGATTGAAGCCAGGTCTCCCGCATTGCAGGTGGATTCTTTCCTGTCTGAGCCACCAGAGAAGCCCAAGAATACTGGAGTGGGTAGTCTATCCCTTCTCCAGGGGATCTTCCTGACCCAGGAATCGAACCAGGGTCTCCTGCATTGCAGGCAGTTTCTTTACCAGCTGAGCTGCTCTTTTGCGACCCCATGGACTGTAGCCCACCAGGCTCCTCCATCCATGGGATTCTCCAGGCAAGAATACTGGAGTGGGTTGCCATCTCCTTCTCCAGGGGATCTTCCTGACCCAGGGATCTAGCCCAGGTCTCCTGCATTGCAGGCAGATGATTTAACCTCTGAGCCACCAGGGAAGCCCAAGCTGAGCTGCTATGGCGTTTCAAAAAAGGAGAATTCCAACGTGGGAGGTGCAAAGCGATGATTTGCTGCCTAACAAACTGCTCTAACACTCAGTGTTTCACAAGACACCTACCTGTTGTCTCACGCAAGCTGTGAGGGGGTCCGGGCAGTTCTTCTGTCTGGGGTTGGCTCAGCAGTGCCGGGGTGTCCAGGGGAGCCTGGCTCACCTGTCTGGGATGGCTGAGATGGAGAGGATGTCTTGTCCTCCAGTTGTGGTCCAGCCTCACTCTCCTGGTGGAAAAAAGTTTCGGATCAGCTAGATAGAGGAAAAGCCCTGATGCACACATGCTTTCCCAGCCCCTCCATGTGTCGTGTTTGCTCATATTCCATCGGCCAAAACAAGCCCGTGATTCAAGGGGTGGAGAGACCAGCTCCCCTCTGCTGGGCATCAGCACGTTGCAATGAGACATGCTTAGCAGGACTGGACAAGAGTGTAGTTTGTTTTGTTTTCCATCAGTCAGGATCAGACGAAGCTTCACAGAAAGGATGGGCTTCAAGAAGTGGCTGGGGCTGGGCATTTCAGCCAATCTCTCACAGGTGTCAAAAACCCACAGAGGTGAGAGAGAGGAAGGTCTGAAAGGACCTGCCAGTGGTCCATCTGGGCTAGGGAGAGCGTCGGGAAAGAAAGCTGGAGCCGAATCAGGGAGGGAAGGAGTGATGTCTTTCAGAGGTGGGATGGCAGCCAATGGCTGAACTAAGAGGTTGATCTCCACTTGCAGGGCAATGCCCCTCTCAGAAAGCATGTTCCTTCACACGCTGGGCAGCCGTGGTGGCACATTTCTCTTGCTCCTGTAACCTGAAGGGCAAGCAAAGGACCTGGGGTAGCCGATCTACAGGCTGCCAAAGCTAAGGTGGCTGGAAAAGGTGAGCTGAGGAGTGAGGCATGAGTAGCAGAGGTGAGATGAAGCGTCCATTGAAGTTAAGTCAAAGCTGGGGAACCCAGAGCGGGGTCCCAATTGGCTATGTGGGAGCTGAGAGCAACGAAACCAGCTGGAGAGACAGGAAACAGCATTTCATGAAGGTAAAAATTAACCCAATGAGGGAAGACCAGTCCCTGCAGCAGCCTCAGGTCTCAGTAACATTCCCCGGTGAACTTCTCACCCATGTTTTTGTGTGTTTACAAGTAACTCTCTTTCTCTGCAGGGGTTGAATGCATCTGTCCCACATCACGTGATGGGCTGTCCTCTCCTTAAGTCCCCGGTTAGAACATCAGTTGGAATGAAATTTTGAAAAGAGGCACAGCGACCGGGAATAGGAGAATCTGTTGGTCAGACTGCAAAGCAGGGTGAATGTTCATGACCACAGTTGTTTTATTTTTAAAATATAATTTTTGTTTATTTCTTTCTTTATTTTTGGCAGTGCTGGGTCTTCATTGCTGCATGGGCTTTTCTCTAGTTGTGGAGCAGGAGCTACTCTCTAGTCGTGGTGTGCGGGCTTCTTATTGCAGTGGCTTCTCCTGTTGCAGAGTACAGGCTCTAGAGCACGTGGGCTTCAGGAGTTGCAGCTCCCCAACTCTAGACCACAGGCTCAGTAGTTATGGCTCACGGGCTTAGCTGCTCTGTGGCATGTGGGATCAACCTGGTCCAGAGATCGAACCTGTCTCCTGCATTGGCCCGCAGATTCTTTACCTCTGAGGCACCAGGGGAACCCAGGACTCGGATTGTTTTTTAAAAGGAGCTGCTCTTTTACTACCTCCCCTAGCAACTGCTGCTGCTGCTGCTAAGTCACTTAAGTCGTGTCCTACTCTGTGCGACCCCATACATGGTAGCCCACCAGGCTCTGCTGTCCCTGGGATTCTCCAGGCAAGAACACTGGAGTGGGTTGCCATTTCCTTCTCCAATGCATGAAAGTGAAAAGTGAAAGTGAAGTCGCTCAGTCGTGTCCAACCCTCAGCGACTCCATGGACTGCAGCCTTCCAGGCTCCTTTGTCCATGGGATTTTCCAGGCAAGAGTACTGGAGTGGGTTGCCATTGCCTTCTCCCCTAGCAACTAGACATACCATAAAGTGAAAACGGAAGCCATCATATTTTCAGAAAATTTCTGGGATTAGGTAAAGTCTTAAAAGCTTCAAGAATGTTAGTTTGTAGTCTATTATTTCTTTCAGAAAATGAGTCAGTTCTCACTCTAGGTGCCAAAGAAGCCAGAAGCCATAGCTCACTCTGCCTTATTCCTTCTGGAATTTACCCAGTACATCTCAGCAGTGGCACAGGAAACATATTTCCCTGGAAACCAGAAGTCACACAATAGGTCTCCTCCTCACAGCCCCATGGGGTACAAAAATCCCCCTTCTATTTGAAATCCAATTATTCTGCTTTTATGTCGCCTCCTCTGCTGTAAATGAGGGCCAGCCCCTCTGCCCGAGCACAGAATGACACGGACACAACGTGGTGTGTCAGCCACTCATGATCCTCTTTTGTGAGATCAACCTTTATAACATGTAGTCAGTCCACTGCCAGACTGTTAACCTTGGCTTGTTGGAAACAGACACATCAACCATGAGACATCATTTGTCAGATACCGACCCGGCCTCTTAGGGACACAAGTTGGTCCTTACAGAGAGAGCTACTAGGAACGGGAGCCTGAGTTGCAGCTCGGGCTGTATAGGCACCTGCCCAGGCGATCATAAATACTGCTCCTTGTGAAAAAACACCACACTGAGTCCCACCATAAAGTGTGTGACGTTTGTGGGTTAGCATCGGGGCCCATGAATCTTCTTCCAGGAGAATTCAGAGTGCTCGAGTCCAGCCAAATGTTACCGTCAAAGCCTTTTCTAGTCTATTTGTGGCTACAGAACTGTCTTCTCTTTTGAGAACCCAGAATGCTGACAGCAAGAGTCAGCTCCCACTTCAAAGGCAGAGTTCAAAGCAGATGCTTCTTTGGATTCGAATGCCAGCGGGAGGAGGAGTCAGTGTCACAGGCTGGCCTTCATGCACATTCCACCCCGTCCCTGTCTTACCTTCACTGGAAGCTCAGAAACCACCGCTGTCCCCCGACTGGTCTCCTTACACACCAAGGGGACTCTGAGGTCCTCAGACCAGACAAATCTGGAGAGTGTCCCTGGTGCCACGGCTCTGCTCCCTCTCAAGCTATGTCTTGGTTTGGGCCATGACTTTCTTCCCCCGGTATATCAGGCACTCAGCTACAGATGAGAGGCAACTCAGTGAAGCTTCCTGATGCCAGCACTGCTAAAAAAGCACGTCTCCATGGCAACCACAGCGTTACCTCACCCAACAGCATTCAGATGTGACCGACCACAGAGCAATTATTTTTTTCGATGTAGAGGAAGCATTAGCTCTGTCTACAGAGTGAACTCCGGGAGTTGGTGATGGACAGGGCGGCCTGGCGCGCTGCGATTCATGGGGTCGCAAAGAGTCGGATACAACTGAGCGACTGAACTGAACTGAACAGAGCCAAGAGAGTTTTGCCTTTTTTTTTTCTTTTTGGTTTGTTTTTGATGTTATATCCTTCTCTTCAGAGTTTTTGGCATAACATCATATGTTTGGGGAGCATTTTGTATATAGACAGTATTCTCCCTCGTGCCTCAGCACACAGAGATAGCTTTGCTATGAAAATTAAGACGGCTTCTTCTAGGGAGTCATGCCATTATTCATCTCTGCTATAGTCACTGCCTATTGCCAAAGGGTTGTTTTTATGTTCTGAATCCAGAATTTCTCTTTCCTCACAGCCGCAGCAGGGTCTGGCCCACTTGGCACTTGATTCGGTTTGTTCATGGGAAACCCAGGTGCTTGGGGTGGGCGTGGGAATAACTGCAGTCACAGTGACCTTTCACCTACTGCCCAGACTGGACTGGTTAACTCAGGGCACCCACCTGCTCTGCACTTCTCCACTCCATCGACCTGCTGGGGATCAGCAGCATTGGGAATGACATCTTCTGTCTCTCCGGGCTCCCCTAAGAGCTAACTTAATTGTCAGAAAACAATGGAGAAAAAAGATGTCCCTACATCCCCTTACATCACTAGTTCTCAACATGGGGGAGAGAAGGGATTCCATCCCCTGGAAACAACTGGGCAATGCCTGGGAGTGTTTTTGGCTGCAGGACTGGGAGAGAGGTGCCAGAGATATCTCGTGGGTGGAGGTGGGGAGGCGCAGCTAAACATCCTGCAATGCACAGGACCGCCCTCCCGCCAACAGTAAATGATCCAACCCAAAACGTCACTAGTGCTGCAGCTGAGAAACCCTGAAATCCAGGGTGGCCTCAGAAAGGTGTGGCCTCAGGGCAGCTCGGGTCTCTAATATTATTAATGGAAGGACAAGCAAGTTACTTATACTTAGTGAGTAAACACAGTTATTTACTAACTGTGTGAACACCTGCCTCCAAATGTATTCACCAGGAAACCCCAGTGCACAGAAGGACTTCTTGTGACTGCAGAGTGTGCAGGGTGTGGGTTCTTCCCAGAAAGCGATTTCTTCTCTGAATTCTGATCTGTCTGTGCTGTCTAGCACTGCTTCTGTATTTGTTAAAATTCCTTTCTGCACAATTCATGTGAGCATAAGTCCTTTCTTTAAGTTCTAACCAATTAGACTTAGAAAAAAGTAGCTTGTTTACTTAAGAGCCATAATCTTACCTCCAATCTCTCTCACTCTGGAAGTTTTAGGACAGGTGGAAACAGGGCAACACATGAAGTGATCTTCAGAAGCCATCTCATGGCCATGTCTAAAATCTACTGTTTTTGTTTAATTGGCACTTCTTTGCTATCACTAGCTTTCTAGTTATATGTCTTAGATTATTACCTAAGGTGTGATGTGTTTGCTGAATTATATGGCTTGCATTTTTATGTGTTCCTTAAAAATAAGAGGGCTTCCCTGGTGACTCAGTGGTAAAGAATCTGCCTGCCAATGTAGGAGACCTGGGTTCTATCCCTAAGTAGGGAAGATCCTGTGAAGAAGGAAGTGGCAGCCCACTCCAGTATTCTTGCCTTGAAGAAGCCCATGGACAGAGAGAGGAGCCTGATGTGCTACACGGTCTATGGGGTCACAAAAGAGTCTGACGTGACTTACCAACTAAACAACAGCAACAAAAATGGGAATAGTAGGAAGCATGAGAGGAGTTTAGTCCCTGGAGTCCACCAGCATGTAAGCCAGCAACAGAGGTGGAACTGGACAAGTTTTCATAGTCAGTCGCTCCTGGCTTTCTCACCAGGACCACTTTTGTTCCATAGCATGAGTGGCTAAGTCATCTCAAGGCAAACTCAGGTCAAGATGACAAACGTCCAGGCCCTCTGAATGTCTTACCCGTTTGTTCACTGCCATGGGGAGGATGGTGTCAGGCCAAGGGAAAAAGCTTGCTCTGTGGGCTCTCAAGGCAGAGTGGACTGGGTTGAAATGGTGGTCCCCTGGGAAGCACCACGGATTGGAGAGAATGTTGTAGAATGTTCCACAGTGCTTCCGCTCCAGCTACTCAGACCTGTCATATTTAAGAAAACATTCAAGGTATTCAAGTCGAGAAGGCATTTTAGAAGCGGATGTAGATATATTCACAAGGTAGGCAGACACATAGCAGACAGTCATCTCAAGAAGCTACAGCAGCAAGCCCCACGTCACCATGGAAATATTTTTAAACGATCCTCTTAGTGGACTTTGAATTCATGCTCAGCTGATCTCTGGGGCTGAGAGCTTACTGCGTGGTTGCAGCACAGCAAGGCCTGCAATCTCCACCAGCGCTGGGACACAGCACGGCTGCCCCTGAGAGGGGAGCAGGCTTCCCAGGGAGCATCGCCCACTGATGTCTGGGGCAGAGTCTGGGCCTGACTGGCCCACCCTCTCTGGGGGCACCATGCGCTCTTACTTCCCAAGATAGGAATTGATCGGCTTATTTCATAACTTGAGCAGAATTTGTTTCTTGCTTCCAACTGCGAGCCAGCCAGCAGGGTTGGTCTCTACACCCCTCACCCCCATGGCCACTTCCTGTAGCAGGAATTTCCTGGCTTCTGTCGTTTGGGGATGGGGAAGAGGGATAGAGGGGACAGCCCCTTGGGGTTTAACCCAGCGTCCGGTTTAAGGTCTTCACCACTCACGTGCCTCACTCCTCACCTGGACTGCCGTCCCTCCCTAGAGGACGCTCCACTGCCTGGTCTGGAGGAACAGAGCCCTTTGTAACCGAGGAAGAACTTCTTGCCTTTGCCTTGCAGGGCTGTCAGCAGCTTTGCTGCACACGGCCCTGGAGGAGCTGAGCTGGCCCTAGCTTAAGGAAAACCGGCAAATCCATGCAGATGTTTCTGTGCGAGCTGTTACAGGCAGGGCTCAGGGATTCCGCCCTGCCTGGTATCACATAGCACGGGGGTGGGTTGGTGGGAGGGGTGGGTGGGGGTGGGGAGACCCACTCTGAGGGGCAGGAAGTATATTACATGAAATCAAAATGTAAGTGTGTTCTTTTTGGATTAGGCCATGTTTTCCTCTTCTATTTTTCTTTACATAACCTCGTCACTCAGCTTCTTTATTTTTCCCTCCACCCTCCTTGGCTCCCACGCCCACTCCTGTCTGCAGGATAAACTGGAACCACGCGGCAGGCGCTCTGAGTGGCATGGTTTCCAGCTCTTCTCCAGTCTCATCCAGTTCTCACTAAGGCTTTACTGACCTCGTTTTCTTATCCGATGCAGAAATCCTACTCCACCTAGTTTTTCAGTTCGCAGGAGACCTCTGATTTACAACCAAGAGGCCAGGGAGTGGGGTGGTGGTCCACAGCTCAGCCCAACCCACTCCCCAGTGGTCTGCAGTGCCTCTCGCTGCCCACTCTTCTCAGCTGCCCTCTTTGCCTACCAGAACATGCTCCGCAGACAAGCATCTGATATGCTTTAAGAGGGTGAAACAGACTTCCCACACCTCATATTTCTTTAACTGCGTACAAGGCATTTCACTTCATAATTTGAGATGAAAGGGTTCATGCGAGTCCCCCTGGGAGAGCAATGGGAACTGAATTCACGGGGAGGCACAATTGATCTCGTCTCAGCTCAAAACACAGGTTTCTTTGTGTGTGTGTGTTTGCAGGCGTTTAGCTTTGGGCTTCTGGTTAAGGGGCGTCTCTCGTGGCTCACATGGTAAAGAATCTGCCTGCAATGTAGGGAGATCCAGGTTCGATCCCTGGGCCAGGAAGATCTCCTGGAGAATACTATCCACTCCAGTATTCTTGCCTGGAGAATCTCATGGACAGAGGAGCCTGGAGGGCTACAGTCCATGGGGTCCCAAAGAGTGGGACATGACTGAGTCACTGACACTTTCACTTTTTTCTAGTTAAGAGGGTTGAGGGCAGAGGGACAACAGAAGAGCAGAGAAGCACTGGGCTCCTGAAAAGGAAAGGCGACGGGAAACAGGCTTGTCCTCTTCCCAGCTTTCATTAAGCCTCCCATGCTAACTCTCCCCATCCACAGTCTTCCGCCGGCCCACCTCCTGCATCAGCCAGACCTGAACTGATGGCCAGCGTGGGCTCTTCCACTCTGCCTCACATCCATCCTCTAGCCAGTCTTCACGTTCCCACAAAGTGCTTTCCCCAGAATTTGAGAAAAGAGCCTGTGTCCCAGAAGACAGCAGTTCTGCTTCCTCATGACCCCCAAATTTTGAAAGGAACCGAGAAGTCTATAAGGAAAATATGGCAAAGGGGGGAAGAGCCCTGGGGTGTAGGAAGTGAAGAACCCACTGAAAACTCAAATTAGCTAAATTGTGCTAAATAAGCTTACATAGTGATGTGACACATCTTTGAGGCAGTCCTGGCCTGTCGGCACACGGATTCCTCCTCATGCCCCATCTGCTTGTCTCCCAGGGGCGGATCCTCTGGGCTGTTTCTCAAACTCCTGGAGAAGTGGGGTTCCCCTGGATTCATCCATGAGGGCACTAGCCGGAGACAGGTGGGCAGGGAGAGTGGAAAGTGGAGAATCTCTCCCCCTTCTCTGTCTTATATAATTTGTATGTCAGTACGTCTTATTTTTTTTAGTTTTACTTATTTGTGTATTTTTGGCTATGCTGGGTCTTCACTGGTGCTCAGGCTTTTCTCTAGTTGCAGCGAGCAGGGGCTGCTCTCTGGTTGTGGTGTGCGGACTTCTCATTGCAGTGGCTTCTCTTGTCATGCAGCACGTGCTCTGGGAGCTAGGGCTTTGGTAGTTGCAGCTCCTGGGTCCTAGAGCACAGGCTCAGCAGCTGTGGTGTATTGGCTTACTTGCTCCGGGGCTTGTGGGATCTTCTTGGACCGGGGATTGAAACCTGTGTCTTCAGCATGGGCAGGCAGATTCTTTACCACTGAGCCACCAGGGGAGCCCAGATTTCTTATTGTTGGCACAAAATCAAAACACAACAAACAAATCTATCCAACAGGGAACTCGGGCTTTTATGACCCAAATCTAAGAGGGGCAGAGCATCATTCAGAAAGCCCCGTCTCTGTCTGCACAACTTTTCCAAACGCTGATGGCAGAAGAGGCCATGCCCAGCTGTTTCCCACTTGTCTCCCTTCTTTGGGGGTTTTGGGCAGGCAGGTGACTGAAAGTCCCAGAACTAGATGGAGCAAAATCAACCTTCAAGCCTGCCTCCTACCAGGGCCACTCTGGGCTGCTTTGGTTCCAGTTTAGACACCGTGCTTGAGCTGCTGCCTCCTGCTTCAGCAAATCTAACATATGGTTCCTCTGCTTCTTCCTGTGATGCTGCTAGAATATTGTAGAACAGTCACAGTATTTTAAGATGTGTCCTGCCTGTATGATTCCTTCAGCTAGTTTGTACTCATCAATCTGCCTCATAACAAAGGGGTCATTGTATCACTCCATAAAGAAAAAAGCGGTGCTTTCCAAATTTGCTGCCCTGTTAAATACCATTCAGAAACAAAACAACCCATTTCACCTGGGAATTGTTCAAGGAGCAGACTGTAACTAGGGAGTCAGATTGGGGAGAATGTACAATGTCACTTCAGCTCCCCAATTGCCTCTTCCAGCCCTTGATTTTTTTCTGAAAACAATGGAGTGCACCGGAGAAGGCAATGGCACCCCACTCCAGTACTGTTGCCGGGAAAATCCCATGGATGGAGGAGCCTGGTAGGCTGCAGTCCATGGGGTCGCTAAGAGTCAGACACGACTGAGTGACTTCACTTTCACTTTCCACTCTCATGCATTGGGGAAGGAAATGGCAACCCATTCCAGTGTTCTTGCCTGGAGAATCCCATGGACGGAGAAGCCTGGTGGGCTGCAGTCCATGGGGTCGCACAGAGTCGGACACTGAAGCGACTTAGCAGCAGCAGCAGCAGCAGCATGGAGTGCACAGTGAGAGAAGAAGAAAGCTAGGACAACGGGTTGACTCAGAGGCCAAGGGTCTTTTAGAAAGGGATGCCCTCCTTAATAAATAAGATTATTCCTAAAATAGCTTTTCCCTCCGGTGGCCTCTCTCTCCTGCCTGTTACTACCAAGGTCTTAAACAGCGCTGCCACCCTGAGAAGCTCTCACAGCACCCATCCCTCCGCTCACTCTGCACACTGACCCCCTCCACCTCCTAGAATTGCTCTGTCAAAAGTCACCTACTTTTTGGGAATTAAATTCAGGGACATCTCCACCTTCATCCCCCAGATGCAGCTGCAGGAACGGATCACATTGTGCGTCTCCACTGTCCTCTCTCCATCCTGGCACTCTCTTCCTCCAACCCGGGCTGAGTGCTCTCAGAAATGTTCGCAAATGTGTCTCCTCCTTCCCTATCCCCGTTGGCCCTGTGGGGATCGAGCCTTCAGGTTATTGGAGCAAATGTCCACATTAGCCCTTTACCAGCTCCTGGTTAGAGTTTTGCTGCATTTGCACCACTTGGGACATCTGTGCCAGACCAGAAGTCATACACTGAAACCAGGATGGCATTGCTGCCCGGCTCAGAAATCTTCCACTTTCTTTGTTCACAGAACACAATAAAAATGACCGATTCTGGACCCCAAGTCTTCCTCAGCCTACACTGCAGACCTGTCCCCTCATACGCCTCATTCCTGGCTGGCTCACCATAGCCCAAGAGGGCTCACTTCCCCACCTCCACCTGCTCACTCACACTCTCCTGGTCTCTTCTCTGCTTTCAAGTCCTAGCAGGAATCCAGCCTCTGGCGTGACATTTATCCTGAATCCCTGCAACTGAATGCAATTGCTTCTTTTAAAAAAGAGAGAGAGAGAGAAAATATCCTCCTTAAAATGAGTATTATATGTTTAAATTTTAAATGTAAAATATTTTTTAAAAAGAAGGTACAGCTAAAGTTCCACTTGACTACCTGCCCAATCTCGGTCCCCTCCTGATGCATTTATTATTATATACACACCTGAGGATGTGTATATAATACACATTATATACAGTACAGTTCTGGTGCAGTCACCAGATGGGGGCTCAGGACCTGCTTCTCCTACTGCTGGTCGCCGCTTCTACCCCTGGTACCATTTGGTTAGAGACCACTCCTCAGAATGTCGGGAGCTCTGGTTTCTCACTTTACTTTGCTCCTATCAAATGTCTCTTAGAAATTCCTAATAATTTCCAGTTGACGGAAGCCATTTCTTTAATCTGCTGTCCTGTTAGGAATTTTTGTAGTTGGTGATATGTCACTTTTTGTGTCAGTTTTAGGACAGGAGGGAAAGGGAGCCACAGGGGCTCCCATCTTGATGGTCTGCCCACCTGCTGTTTTAGTTCAGGTTTTTCCTCAAAATATTTGCTTCTCACAGTCCCCTTCACCTGGGGAATCTCTGGGTCTTCTGTGATACCTAGCTGGAGTGCCCGGCAGGAGCTCAATAAGTATACAAGGTTTCAATAAATGTAGGAATGTTTTTGTTTTTTTTCCTCACCGGCATGACTCAATGCTATCAGTGTGCTGCTAGGAAGCTCTGATGGCTGTCAGGGACGCATGTTAACACAATGCATTCTTAGAAGGTATTCCCTGGGAAGCCCCTTTTAAAAAACAGTTTATAAACTAAAGTATAAAGGATCTAAAACTGTGAAAACAGTCAAATCCAATTAACAGGGAGAAAATAAACCACTTTTAAGGGAATGAATTTGAGAGAATATATCAGTAATAAAGTGTTTTAATTATGGGCTTCCCTGGTGGCTGGGGTGGTAAAGAACCTGCCTGCAATTTGGGAGACCCAGGTTTGACCCCTGTGTTGGGATGATCCCCTGGAGAAGGGAATAGCTCCCCATTCCAGTATTCTTGCCTGGGGAACTCCAGGACAGAGGAGGCTGGTGGGCTACAGTCCATGGGGTCACAAAGAGTTGGAGGTGACTAACACTTCACATTCTAATTATATTTAGGAAAAAAATACATTTATGCAATCAGTGTGTTTAATGGCTTAAGGTAAAAGTAAAGAGAAGGTATAGAAAAGTTATAGGGTTTAAGTGTTATTATGCAAATATTTAATAGCATGTGAATTGAGAAATCAGGAACTGCTTGTCACTCACTGAGCCCCTGGTGGAAGTTGCAGCAGGATGGACCCGGCTCGTCATTCTCATGCGTTCACAGCTGATGCTCTCCCCTTAGCCAGCTCCTCTTAATTCTGATATCAAGTTGGTTTCAATGTTTATGAGAAAGGCCAAAATAAATATCCCTTGTAGGCAAGATTTCTGGAAATTAAGGGGAAAAAAAGAGAAGGCTCCATATCTTCCTTTCCTTAAAGCAATGCCCATCTCACAAGCCTTTACCACCTTCTTCCCAGTTCTCCTTCCAGAAGGATCTTGATATGTGTTTTAAGCATGTTTCACATCCCTAAGCCAGCACCTCACTGATCAGGCCTCAGTCTGACTTGCAAGTAACCTCCAACCATCACAAAGGCAGCAGGCTCTGGAGGAAACCAAAGCTCCCGTGTGAGTCACTGAGCAGCCTCAAGCAACTTTTGTGACAGATGTACCAGAAGCCGTCAAGAAATCTCATCTCCCTTGGCGCTTTCTGGAGTTTAAGGTGTTGAGTCAAAATGTGCTGATTTACACACTGGGCATTGGAAGCATGTAAAGTAGAAGCGCTACATAGGGTGTCAGCCCAGGACCCAGCTGGCTCGCGGCAGCTTTCTGACCGTAGACAAGGCAGCTACCCCCGGCCTCAGGTCCTCCATCTACAGAATGACAGGCTGAATTCATGAAATCAGAGCAGTATAAACAAGGCTCTGGCCAAATGCCTCACAGGCATTGTAACCGTTCATCGGCAGCACAATCCTGCATGGTGTGTATATTATCTCCATTTTACAGAGCATTTCTTTTGGGTTTTTAAAAATATTTTTTAAAATGTTATCAAGGGACTTCCCTGGTGGTCCAGTGATTAAGATTCCACACTTTCAATGCAGAGGGCATGGGTTTGATCCCTGGTCAGGGAACTAGATCCCACATGCTGCACAACATGGCCCCCCCCCCAAAAAAAACAATTATTGAAATCTAGTTGACTACCGAGCATTTCTAACATCTCCACTCATTCTAATATTTTTAGACTCTATGTAATTAAGTTTGATATCCATTTGGTTCTTATTTTTCTGCAAAGTGACTTGCATTTATTTTTTAAAGGGTTTATTATAGGCACTTCTAAAATGAAGAAAAGTAATTACCCAATGGACTCAGGAAATGAGATTGCTAATTTGGATGCTAAAAATGGTTTCTGATTACACTGATGAGCTGTCTATTCTTCCTGAATTAACCAGTAATTCATTTCTTTTTTTTTTCTCCAGCTCAAGAGACTTGATTCATCTGCACCCTCCACGGACTATGCGTTTCAGATGTATCATTATGCTGACTTCAGCAAATACATCCAGTAGACATGTACAGACATGAGAGCTGGACCATAAAGAAGGTTGAGCACTGAAGAATTGATGCCTTTGAATTGTGGTGCTGGAGAAGACTCTTGAGAGTCCCTTGGACAGCAAGGAGATCAAACCAGTCAATCCTAGAGGGAATCACCTGAACATTCATTAAAAAGACTGATGCTGAAGCTGAAGCTCTAATACTTTGGCCATCTGATGCAAAGAGCTGACTCATGTGAAAAGACCCTGATGCTGGGAAAGATTGAAGGCAAAAAGAGAATGGGACAGCAGAGGAGGAGATAGTTAGATAGCATCACCAACTCAATGGACATGAATCTGAGCAAACTCTGAGAGACAGTGAAGGATAGGGGAGCCTGGTGTGCTGCAGTCCATGGGTCACAAAGAGTTGGATACAATAATTGCAAATACACTTTGGGATCATTTCAGACAGCGGAGTGGGGCAGCAAAGAGGTCCAAGCAAGAGGTTACAGGACTGGGCTTCTCCCAATCTGTGGCTTCCCACTCGGCACAGGCCTTTATGTTGGCCTCTCCCACAATTGTGAAAAGCTGTCTCATGTCTGAGTCAAGTGACTGACTGGGGTCTTTAATTGGCGGTTGGGCCAATTAAATGGCTGGACCACTTATCTTCTGGCATTTTCAGCAGATGCAAAGTAGGAAAGAAGCTGTCAGGTCTGAATTAAATGAGAAAAGCCCTGGAGATGAGGCCAATATTGCTCAACTTTTAAAAGACACTTATTTTGAAGCACCTGCAATTTGGAATAATTTGAAGGACTTCAGTTTCAGGCTCTTCTCCAGCGCAAGTCCAGCAGGAATCCTGTGGACTATGAGGCCACTTGGGAGGTGACAGAGATGCTAAAAATTTATTCTTGGGAAATTCATAGCCAGAAAAACCTTCCAGGCATCTCTGGCTGGGATTCTTCCTAAATTCCAGGGAGGTCCATGACCATCTGGCTTCTGAGATGAAGAACTCACAACTGTGTCTAAAGGACACCAGGACAGTAAAGAAAACTTAAGAGGTCTGGTCAGCAAACCCATTTGTTTAACCTTTTTGACGCCAATCAGTACTTCGTTTTCCCAGAGTAGCCCTGGTCTGGGGCGGGGGATCAACTTCCAGCCCAGTTCTGCCACTTACTAACAGTGAGATTTGGAGACGGCTAACCCCCATCTCTCTGGCTTCAATTTCTAGACCCATAAAACCAGTGCTGGACAGGTTGAAATTCTTTCAGCCGTAGCAAAACTGACTCTATAAAATATACCGTTTGTTTTGTTGTCATGGAGACAGACTGGAGCTCAGTTAACCCCATCAGCTCCCCCCGCAGGACTTACTTGAGGTGGGTCCTATCTTAGGAAGCTCAGGGCAGGAAATCTGTGTGGGACAGGAGCCCACAGCCTGCAGACGTCAGGGCAGCTTCACCTAGGGGTGGTTTGTCCTCCGAGCATACACTCTTCTAAAAGGAGAGAAGTGGATTCAGTAAATGTGGGTGAGAGATGAGTGCCCATGTTCTAAACATTGAATGGACTGACGGCTCAGGGGTCAAGCTGGCCAACAAGAGCTGGTTTGAAATCAGGATTCTGATAAAGGGGTACATAAACATTTTTCCAGGGGGCTATCCAGGCATTCGGAGAAGGCATTGGAACCCCACTTTCACACATTGGAGAAGGAAATGGCAACCCACTCCAGTGTTCTTGCCTGGAGAATCCCAGGAACGGGGGAGCCTGGTGGGCTGCTGTCTATGGGGTCGCACAGAGTCGGACAAGACTGAAGCGACTTAGCAGCAGCAGCAGCATTCAGGCATTGACAGTCTTGAGGAAATTAAATTTCAGATGCTGGAGTTAATTTCTATTTTTCCTGCCTGAGGATATATAGTTCAAATTTCTCAACTTTTCTTTTCTTCTGACGGTGTTGGGTCTCCCTTGCTCCGCAAGGGCTTTTCTCTAGTTGCCGGGAGCTGGGGACACTCTCTAGGTGCAGTGTGCAGGCTTCTCACTCCTGTGGCTTCTCTTATTACAGAGCACATGGGCTCTAGGGCTCTTTTTTGACCATAGTCATCAGTGGCTCAGACAGCAAAGAATCTCCCTGCAATGCAGGAGACCAGGGTTAGATTCCTGGGTCAAGAAAATTCCCTGAAGAAGGAAATGGCAACCCACTCCAATATTCTTGCCTGGAGAATCCCAAGGACAGAGGAGCCTGGGGGGCTCCAGTCCATGGGGTCCCAAAGAGTTGGACACAACTAACACACACACAATCTTTCTCCCATTTTGAAAAACAAAAACAAAAAAGGCTGCATGTCCCTCATCCATCCTGAAGCTCATGAGGGTGAAAACCTTGTGGGCACCACACACAGAGATGGTTCTAGAACACACCTCTCCTCTGATAGGGACAGAGGGAAATGCCCTTAGAAAACACTGGAGCTGGAGGCCCTGACTTCACCCAGGTGACAAGGCTCAATGAAGGCTATTTATGCCCCTGTAAGAATAGGGATTCAAAAGCAAGATGATCATCATAGGGGCACAGGGAAACTTATTTGAGTTCAAAAGTGAAGTCAGGGGACTTCCCCAGCCGTCCAGGGGTTAAGACTCTGAACTCCCAATACAGGGGGCCCAGGTTCCATCCCTCATCAGGCAACTAAGATTCTGTATGCTGCAACTAAGACCCGGGACAGCCAAATAAATAAATATTTTTAAAATTCTTAAAAATAATGTGTCCTTATCTTAATGTGGAAGACAGTTTAAAAAAAAAAAACACTAAAAAAAAGAAGTCAGAGTTGTTCTGATAATAGTCAGATGTGTCTAATTGGTCTGAGGAGGCTCTTCCTCTAGGCTGGGTGCTGGATACCGGCCACAAGGAGCTACATCTGGGAACAAAAATTTACACAAACATATATTAAAGCACTGGATAAAATGATAGCCTCCACTGTAAAATACCATATTTGCAAAGGTGTGTTTAAATGAATAATCATGACAAACACAGAGAAGAGCCATGAGAGACCCTTGGGGACTGTCAGATGGTGTCAGCTCCCAGCCTCTCAGCCCCACCGCCACTCCTTCCCTCACCTCCGCCAGCGTCCAGGCCTGTCCCAGCTGTGTCCTCATCTGGTCATACCTGAAGGTGCTACCTCCACGTGGAGTCCGTTGGTAAAGCCTGTGGCCCGGGGCTGAGGCTTCCAGGAACGACCCACATGTGTCCAAATGGGGGGAGGGAGGGGGTCATTGAGCTTGGCCTGTGCCTCACCCAGGGGGCGACTCTGACATGCTTTCAGGTTAAACTTCCCCAAAAGTTGTAAGCCTGTTTCTTCTAAGATTTTCTGGGCTTCAAGCCAAAAGAGAGTCAGCAGGAATCTAAAAATGGAGGCTGAAAACTCCTAACAATTGGGATAATCGGGAATCCCATATTAAGCAGATCAATATGCTTAATGCTTTTCCTTTTTTTAAAAGAATTATTTGATGTGGAACGTTTATAAAAACCTTCATTGAATGTGTTACAATATTTTTGTGTTTTATGGTTGTTTTTTTTTGTTTTGTTTTGTTTTGGCTGTAAGGCGAATCTTAGCTCACACACCAGGGATCGAACTGGCACTTTGCACTAGAAGGCGAAGTCTTAACCACTGGACCTCTAGGGAAGTCTTTCGTGTTGCTTTTATTTTCATTTATTTTTTATTTTGTTAATCAATTTTCTTTCACACAGATGGCTCCTGGTTTAAATATCTTCATCCAAGTCACCTAGTTAGTGATTTGGTTACTCCTTAGAAGCCAGGTCTTCTCCTGGGAAATTACCAAGTGTCAGAGCCCCTGGGGATGGGTCGTATGAAAGAGACACATACTCTTATGCTATTAAAATCTAAGAGGTGAAATGCTGCTCTCAGGCCTGCTGCAGGGCCTTTGCACATGTGACTCCTCCGTCTGGAATGGCCTCCTCCACCCCAATCTTCTCCTGGTTAATTCCATCTTATCTGGAAGAATCCACAGGACAGGTCAGGCCCCTATTACTTGCTCTGCTAGCAGCCTTGCTTTTTCCTAGCACCGAGCAGTGGGTACACGCAAAGTCTCTCAGTCATGTCCAGCTCTTTGCAACACTATGGACTTCAGTCCTCCAGGCTCCTCTGTCCATGGGATTCTCCAGGCAAGAATACTAGACTGGGTTGCCCTGCCCTCCTCCCAGGGGATCTTCCTGATGCAGGAATCGAACTGGTGTCTCTTATGTCACCTGCATTGGCAGGTGGTTTTTTTTACCAATAGCACCAAGTAGAAACATAATTCAATAAGTAACTGGATGTTTATTACCAGGATCTCTCTTTGAAATGTAAATTCCAGGAAGACAGAGAACACTGTATCTCAAGTGTGTGATACCACCATGCACATAATAGGTACTCAGGAAGTCTTTACAGCATAAATGCAACTTATTTCCTCTCACCTCACCTTTTCCAATAGTTTCAAAACTCTATTCTCCCTTTCAGGCCAAGGTTAAAGCCTGTTGACAACGATCCAATATGTAAATTCATCACTCATTCTTCTCTGTTCCCACAGCATGCTATACATAAGACATAATAGTATCTGACTGAACCATAGGAAATTTCGTGGTTTTTAATAGAGCAGAGTAAGTGGTTGAATGTCCGCAGTTTTCATGCAATTCCCTCTAACAGTTCACGCTTTCATCTCTCTTGCTAATACGTGAGTTCCTTGAAAACAAGACCAGCATTTGTTCATCTCCAGTATCTCACATTTCTAGCAAAGGGCCTAGTACACAACAGATGCTTAATCAATGTTGTTTATAAGAATGCCTGAGTGGCTGACAAATCTCTCCTCAGGCTCCATGTGGATTTCCAAGACCTTTACCCAACAGACTCTTCCAAATTTGGGGCACTCCCTGATGACAAAATGCCTTTATGGACTAATTTTATTTTTTTACTGTTTCCAATTGGACACCTTCCTTCAGAGTCAAGGAATTCAGTCCCAGCCTACAGAAACCACAAGCCATGGAAAGCTGAGGTTATTGCTTGTTGAGAGAAATAACATCAAGATGGATGAGGTCAGTCTAATGGCTCAGGTTATGCCTGCCAAGGGGATTGTGAAGTTCTGTGAAACACCCCACCTTCCTCCACACACCCAGACAGCCAGACCCCTCTAGCGTCCATCTGCCCCCTCCCTGGACAGCTTATCATAGAGAAGCTGGAATAACCACACAATTCGTTTCGCACTGCTTGATTGGTCTTGCCCACCTACCTGTGGTGACGAGTGAGGCCTCCACACCTGTCACTGGCATGCCTCACCACAAGCAGCTGTAAACCACAGCAGAAATGGCAGGTGTCCCTCAACTAGCCCCACTGCTTTAGCTCTTCAAGAACTTAGAGCTAGTTCTCTGGCAGCTAAACCTGCCCTAAGGCACTTCACACATTAACCACTCATGATTGCTCCAAAGCCCCAAGAACCTATTTCCATCAGCCTCAACCTTAGGAATTTTTTTTTTTTTTTGCAGTGTGGCATGTACAATCTTCTCCAATATTTGTGCCTGGAAAATCCCATGGACAGAGGAGCCTGGTGGGCTATAGTCCATAGGGTCACAAAGAGTTGGACACAACTGAAGCAACTGAGCACACACACACAAATGCACAAGCTTAGTTCCCAGACCAAGGATCAAAGCCATGCCCCCTGCATGGAAGCGTGGAGTCTTAACCACTGGACTTCCAGGGAAGTCCTGGAAAAATCTGTTCTTAAGGCTTAAAAAAAAAATCACATAAACTTGCAGATAGATGAGAACTCATCACAAACAGAGAACTGAAATCATCATTTCTCTGTCACTCCTTAAGTCTGAGAGGAAACAGAGTTCATAACAACTCAACCAGAAGTAAGAATGGCAGTCTGACCGATTCCCTAGGAACTAGAGGGGCTTGAGGCATGTAAATCCAACCCCCCACTTTATAGCTGAGTCTATTAAGAGGCATGAAAGTGAAAACTCACCTAAAATCACAGGTATGTTATCCCGAGAGCCATCTCATCACTTTGCCTCCTGTGCAGTTAGGTTGAGCTGAGATGTTTGAAGAGGTCCCATTTGCTTTATTAATGAACTGAGGCAAACCTGTGTATTCATCTGCTGGGGCTAACATTGCAAAATACCACGAATAGGGGGCTTGGACAACAGATTTACTGTCTCACAGTTCTGAGGCTGGAAGTCCTAGATGGAGGAAGCAACTGCCTGGGTTCCTGGTGAGAGCTCTCCTCCTGGCCTGCAGATGGCACCCTCTTGCTGTATCCTCACCTGGAGGAGAGACAGGAAGCTATGATGTCTCTCCTTGTAAGGGCGCTAACCTGGGCACAAGAGTCCCATCCTCACCTAATCACCTCACCCTCAAAGGCCCCACCTCTAACGACCATCACACAGGGAGTCAGAGCCTCAGCACATGGATTTTGCGGGGGACAAACACATCCTGTCTTCAGTCCAAGACTCAGAATATATCTCTTGATGTCTTTAGGGAAAATGTATATTCATGATTTTAAGTAAAGAATTACCTTTTGGGGAGCCATACTGTCACATTTCTAATTAGTAAGTTAAATACATTTATAGGGACTTATGAGGCAGTCCAGTGGTTAAGACTTCACCTTCCACTGCAGGAGGCTGGGTTCGATCCCTCGTCAGGGAACTAAGATCCTACATGCTTTGTGGCCAGAAAATCAAAAATAAAGGGAAAAAGAAAAACCCATAAAACAAAAGCAATGTTGTAGCAAATTCAATAAAGACTGTAAAAATGGCCCACATTGGGGAAAAAAAAACTTTAAAATAAATAAGTAAATACACTTATAACTGATAAGAGTCATAAAATACTGTATTTGAGATATTCTCTCTGTGCTGTCCCAATGTGAGTAATTTCTCCCTAGGCCTTTGGAATTACCCATTGTGAGCAAGCATCTGTACTCTGAGTGGTCATCATGCTATGAGCTCAATGTCCACAAAGTTTTCCTTCTAAGGTATCATTCAACATTTCCAAGGGAATTCCAAAAAAACATTGACTGAATTCCCCATTCTGTCCTCTCTCACTTTTTCCATCACCTTCCAGTGTTAGAGGTCATTCCTGACTCCTGTATAACCAGAGTGAATTTCCTCAACTGTCCTTCAGACATGGATACTGAAGAAGATGAATTACTTGGTAGGAGCATGAGAGGTGGAGCCTCACAACCAACCACCCAGCCCTCAGCAGCTGCATCCATCAAGGCCTTGGGCCTCTAGATGGTTTATCTCTGTCTGCTATCCCCAGTCCTACCAGAAGTGTGCTTTTATATGTTTAAATTATCATTTAAAGTCCTTGAGGATAAGGACCTGGCCTGTCCCTCCCTTCCTTCCTCACTCCCTCCTTCCTTCCCACATTCTTTCCTTCATCCTTCCTTCCCTTTCTCCCCCCTTCCCTCCATCTCTTCCTTTCTTCCTTCCCTCCTTCCTTCTCCCCTCCCTTCCCTCAGTCCCTTTCTTATACCCATTCTTTTATCCTTCCTTTCATCATGATCCATTTTTGCTGATTCTCATCTTATCTGGCGGATAGACAGCAACTCTTGGTTTGATGCATGGACCTGAGGGATGAAGGCTTGACCCTTGAGGTTGACATGCACACCAGTCTTTGCTTCTGCCTCCAGCTCAAGTTTGCCCCCGCCCACTTCTGTGCCTTCCCTTATGTTGGGCCCCACACGAGAACAGCTGTGGAGTCAAGAGTCCATGGTCAACAGCTATGGATGAACATTTCTGGTTAAATACGTGGAGTAAGGCATGTTATTTCACCTCTCTAACCTCACCTTTCTCATGTATAAAAAGGAAATAATACCACCACTGATACCTAAGAAGAAATGACATATGGAGTCTCAGGGCACTGCCTGGCACAAAGTAAGAATTCTGTAGTGATTATCATCTCACTAACAGTGAGTACCAGGAAGGTATGGTCTGCAACTGTTTTGTTCTCTTTGTTGTTTGGGGGGGCACCTATGGCTTTACGGGGGTTTAACTGACATGGAATAAATGGTACATATTTAAAGTTTACAGTGTGATGATTTTTGATGTGTGTGAAACCACAGCCACAATCACTATAATGAACACATCTTTCACTTCCAAAGTTTGTTCTTGTTCCTTTAGATCCTCCATCCCTACTCCCATCTCTGGGCAACCACTGAACAACTTTCAGACCTATAGATACATTTCCATTTCCCAGAACTTTATGTAAAAGTCATGCAGCATATTATTTGAGGTTTATCATGTTGTGATTAATGGTATTTCTTCCTTCCTGTTGCTAAGTATGACTCCACTCTATGGATGTGAAGTGAAGTGAAGTGAAAGTCGTTTAGTCGTGTTCAACTCTTTGTGACCCTACGGACTATGAAGTCTATGGAATTCTCCAGGCCAGAATACTGGAGTGGGCAGCCATTCCCTTCTCCAGGGGATCTTCCCAACCCAGGGATCAAACCCCAGTCTCCCTCATTGTGGGTGGATTCTTCACTAACTGAGCTAGCAGGGAAGTTTATACGGATATACCACAGTTTATCAACTCATCTGTTAATGAACATTTTGAGATGTTTCTGTCTTGGAACTACTAGAAATAGCTCCAGTGTTCTTGCCTGGAGATTCCCAGGGATGGGGGAGCCTGAGGGGCTGCCGTCTATGGGGTCGCACAGAGTCGGACACGACTGAAGCGACTTCACAGCAGCAGAAATGAAGATGCTCCATAACGGCTGCATCAATTTACATTCCCACCATCAGTGTAAGAGGGTTCCATTTCCAGCATTTATTGTTCGTAAATTTTTTATGATGACCATTCTAACTGGTGTGAGGTAATACATGCATGCGTGCTCAGTCACCCAGTCATGTCCGATTCTTAGCAACCCATGGTCTGTAGCCTACCAGGCTCCTCTGTCCATAGGACTTCCCTGGCAAGAATACTGGAGTGGGCTGCCATTTGCTCCCCCAGAGGGTCTCTCGATCAGGGATCAAACCCGAATCTCTTGCACTGCAGTCAGATTTTACTGCTGAGCCACCTGGGAAGCCCTCCTCATTGTAGTTTTGATTTGCATTTCTCTAGTAATTTGTGATGTTGAGCATCTTTTCATGTGTTTGCTGGCCATTTGTATGTCTTCTTTGGAGAAATGTCTATTTAGGTCTTCCACTCTTTTCTGACTGGGTTGTTTGTTTTTTCTGATATTGAGCTACATGAGCTGTTTGTATATTTTGGAGATGAATCCCTTGTCAGTTGCTTCATTTGCAAATGTTTTCTCCCATACTGACGTAGATTGTCTTGTTTATGGTTTCCTTTGCTGTACAAAGGCTTTTTTAGTTTAATTAGGTCCCGTTTGTTTATTTTTGTTTTTATTTTCATTACTCTAGAAAATGGGTCAAGAAGACCTTACTGCAATTTAAGTCAAAGATTGTTCTGCCTATGTTTTCCTGATCTAAATGGGAAGGAAATCCAAAAAAAGGGGGGATATATGTATACATATGGCTGATGCACTTTGCTGTACAGCAGAAACTAATGCAACATTGTAAAGCAACTCTACTCCAATAAAAAATATTTTTAAAAAAGAAATAAAGCTGCTAAAAGCATCCATGTTCATGAATATGTGCCTATTTCTCTTAGGCAAATGAAATGACTAAGTCATGTGAAAGGTGAATGTTCAACTTTTAAAGAAACCACCAAACTGTTTTCCAAAGTGACTGCATTAGTTAGAGCTCTCCAGAGAAACAGAGCCAATAGGATGTGTATACACAGGGAGATTTATTTTAAGGAGCTGGCACACGTGCTTGGAGGCTGGCAAGTTTAGCATCTTCAGGATAGTCTGGAAGCTGGAGACCCACACAAGAGCCAATGCTGTCATTTGAGTTCAAAGGCCGTGGCTGGCTGAGGTCCTTCCTGCTCACAGGAGGTCAGTCTTTGTTCTAGTCAGGTGTCTACTCTGCTGCTACAACAAAATACCACAAATGGGGTGGCTTAAAAGACAAATTTTTATTTCTTACAATTCTAGAGGTTAGGAAGTCTGGGATCAGAGTGCTAGCATGGCAGGGCTCTGGTGAGGACCCTCTTCCCAGCTTACAGATGACTGTATCCTCATTTGTGGAAGAAAGCAAACCCCGGTGTCTCTTTTTCTTCTTACAAATCTCATCAGGGGGACTTCCCTGGTGGTCCGGTGGTAAAGAATCCTCCTGACAGTGCAGGGGACATGGGTGCGACTGATCCCTGGTCCAGGAAGGTCCTACATGCCGTGGGGGCAATTAAGCCCATGTGCCATAACTACTGAGCCTGTGCTCTAGAGCCCATGCCCCACAGTGAGGAGTCTGGGCATCTTGCTAGAGAGTAGCTTCTATTTGCTGAAACTAGAGAAAAGCCTGCATGCAGCAACAAAGACCCAGCACAGCCAAAAACAAACATGAATTAAAAAAAAAATCAAATATCATCATGGGATTATCTAAACCAAATTGCCTATCAAAGACTGCACCTCTTAGTACCATCACATTGGAGGCTGGGGCCTCAACACATGTATTTGGGGAGGACATAAATGCTCAGTCCAAAAGGTCAGGCCCTCACCTCGTGGGATGAGACTCACTCACATTATGAAGGACAATCTGTCTCACTCCAAGTCCCCTTATTTAAAAGTTACTCTCTCCAACACCACACTCAGAAACATCCAGCATAATGTTTGACCAGATACTTGGACATCATGGCCCAGCCAAGTTAACACATAATACTAACCATCACAAGACCACCCTTTGTCAGCCTGACACTTACACACATCTCTTTAAACCATAATTAAGCTCCAAATGAAGACAATAACAAGATCATCCTTCCATCTAACATGATACAACTATCCTGCATATAACTGAAAATGCACGAACTCTTTCCCCAGAAGAGGATGTAAAGCCCTTGAGTCACATTCAGTCTTCTCCTTGATATCCTGCAGCTTAATTACCACGATGTAATAGTAACCCCAGGATGTAGTTGAGGTCGTCTCTGAGGACCTTGAGCTTCTCAGGTGGTTCAGTGATAAAGAAGTCACCTGCCAATGCAGGAGTTTGTCCCTGGGTCCAGAAGATTCCCCTGGAGGACATGGCAACCCACTCCAGTACTCTTGCCTGGGAACTCCCATGGACAGAAGAGCCTGGTGCGCTACAGTCCATGGGGTCACAAAAGAGTCAGACAGGACTTAGTGACTAAACAACAACAATAGCAACAATACATAAACAGTGTGTACTGTAACAATAGTAACAATACATAAACACTATATATAAAGTCAACACATATTTCATATCATGTAACACACACACATAACAAAATGAGGAAGACATACTACAACTCAGTAGCTGCGGTTTCTACTCTGAGATCAGCCCTACAGAGAAAAGCAATCACCAAGCTCTCCAAGGACACTGGAGCTCCACTCACAACTTTATCCCTCACAGCAGTGGTGAATGGTGTGTCTTTTGGACCCTCCCAGGGCAGGTGAGGGGGTCTTCAATGACAAATCTACTCTCGCATTTCCATGTCCCAAAGCCACTGGTGACACTCACGTGCCAGATGACCAACAGGCACATGAAAAGTTTGAATGGTGAGACCAGACATTCTTTCCTTGTGGCTGATCTTAGGGGGAAAGCATAGAGGTTTTCAGCAGTAAGAGTTATGTTGGTTGCAGACCTTTTGTAGATTTTTAAGATTGAAGATTTCCCTTTTATTTCTATATTGGGGATCTTTTTTAAAAAACCAGAATTGAACGTTGGATTTTTCATATGATATTCTGTATATCATTTAGAGATGATAAAAAGGCATTTTTTTTTGCTTGTTGATATGGTTAATTATATTGCTATTCTCAGAAATAAATAAGAAACTATACTGATACAGGCAATGATTTAAATGAATCTCAAAGGCATCATGAGGGGTGAAGAAGCCAATATCAAAAGGTTATATACTGTATGATTCAACTCATATGAACTTCTAAATGTTTTTAACAGCCTGTGGCAGGGTAGTCCCCTCTGACATCATCAACAGTACAACATTTAGTGAAAAGGTTTGCCCCCAGTTCTGGGTGTTGGGGTGAGGAGACTGGGCTTCTTTGTTATGTTTTTCTAGTTGGGCTGTTTTTTTTTATTTTTTGTTTTATATTTTTTCCCATCTCTGCATATGCTGAATGACTAGTTCTGTAACATTTACAAAATAATCCCACTGCAGGAGCTCCAAGGAGAGGGTGGAAGTGCCACTCCTTTAAAATGCCCTGGATTCTGGCCCCAGTTCTGCTGTGGTTACAGTGGGTCCCCATCAAAGAACAGATGCTTTCAAATTGTGGTGCTGGAGAAGACTCTTGAGAGTCCCTTGGACTGCAAGGAGATCAAACCAGTCAATTCTAAAGGAAATTAACCCTGAATATTCATTGGAAGGATTGATGCTGAAGCTGAAGCTCCAATACTTTGGCCACATGATGCGAAGAGCTGACTCATTGGAAAAGACCCTGATGCTGGGAAAGATTGAAGGCAGGAGGAGAAGGGGGCAACAGAGGATGAGATGGTTGGATGGCATCACTGACTCAATGGATATGAATTTGAGCAAACTTTGGGAAACAGTGGAGGACAGAGGGGGCTGGCATGCTGCAGCCCAAGGGGTTACAGAGTCGGACATGACTTAGTGTCTAAACAACAAAAATTCTACACGGTCCCAGCAGCTGTGAAGAAGCATCAACTGGAGAAACTTGGCCTCAGGAGATGTCCAGCTGGGCTCTACCTCTCCGTGCCACCTAGAAATCTTTACTCATAGGTAAAGAATGTGGCAGCCTGCCCTCTGAGGAAACTCACTGCCCCAAGCATTTTCATGCAGATCATTCAATACATTGCACAGGATTTTGCTAAGTATATCTAAGAAAAACATCTACGTTTTCCTGGAAGGCATTACAATTCTCACATTTGAAATGTAATCTTCTGAGAATCTTGAGCGACTCTGATGATGTGTTAAAGGACAGGTTACAGCATCCAGGGTACAAATAGTAGTAAAAATCCTGACCTAGACTCCGAGAAAGGCTTGACGTGAAGATTTAGGTGCTGTGGAAATGTCACAGAGAGAGCTCTGCTGGATTCAAAACAGACTTGGGCAGCAATAGAGTTTCGTCAGCGATAGACTTTAATGACTATTCATTGCAGCCTGCAGTAAGCATTGCTGATAGTTCACCAAAATGAAAGCTTAGTTTAATTCTTAAAACTAAAAAAATAACTCATGCCGAGTCTTATCAGCAAACTGCCTCCATATTCATTTTCTCCCATTTCTCCGGACACATAGGTGGGATGAATGACTGGTCAGCTGCGGGGTGCTGAGAATGGGAAGCAAACAGCCTCAGGGCTACCAGGGGGCAGGAAGAAAGCTGGAGGGATTCTGGAAGAACGTGTCTTCTCTTCCTGCTTTATCTAAAGACTGGTGTCTCTTATTCATGGAGAAAGTCCCAAGGTGGGCGGTGGGATGGTGCCCTCTGTGATGCAAAGACTTGTGGATGAAGTTGCCATGGCAGCAGCTACATCCCATCACCAATGGTGATGCAAGCTGACTGAACTCTCCCTCTGGTGGAGGAGTCAGCATGGAGGCATCAGGGCTCCAGTTAAAGTAGGGCTGCCTTTCAGGGTGAGGCAACCCAGTGCAAAGAGTGTGTGTAGGGCACACTGGTACCCCAGCAGAGAGTCAGCACTGGGGTGTCTGCCACCCCAATATCAATGGCACCAGCCAAAGATTCCTTCATCTCTTCCTTCCCCTCCATCCAAACTCAAGCAGCACCATGAGAGGAAAGGTGAGGCAGGAAACAAAGACAGCCCAGACTCAGGTTCTGAGCGCACTGTGGGCAAGTGGAGAAACTTCAAAATGGGAATTAGATGGAAAACGAGACGATGCCCAAAAGTACCTGGGAGAACAAGGGATTTGCCAAGAGTTCTTGGACTTGGAGCAGGGAGACTGGATGGAGAAGACTGATGAGCAGTGGTATAAATGCATAGTGGAGTCCCTACCACTGGAAACCTTGAGCCGAGCTTCCCCACTCATGGGCCTCAGCAGCCTGTATTAGGATGAGCCAGGATAATAACTTCTCAGCTCTCAGGGAAACTGTGAGAGTTCTGGAGAAGCAGAACCCCCGAAGCTAAAGCATCCAAATCTCTTTGGTGGTAATATAACTACTACTTTCTGAATACACTGATCTGAATGGCATCAGGGCCTTGCCTGTTGCTCTTTCAACAAACTGGTTACCACTGGCCGCAAGTAATTGATTGATGTTAGCTAAGGCAGGGACACATTGCCTCAGCAACCATCCAAGGAGTCAATAAATCCTTGTTTGACCAAGTGACAAGGAATGAGCCTTATATCCTTTGGGTGGAAATGTCATTTTCCTTCTGCTCAATGTGGAAAATACAGTATGTACATAACATGGTTGATTTCATCAAATTATGTCAGAATATTAGAAGATTCTTAAAGCCTCCAGAGGAATGAGTCAAGAAAGGGAATTTGAGGAAGGGGGTGGTACCGAGAAAACGAAGCAGGAAAGACTGGATCTGTCATAGAGCAAAGAGCTGTCAGTCGCTTCTACTCAGCAAATCAGGTCCCAGCATACTCACTCACAACAAATTAGATCCCAGGAAAGGAAAACCCAGTGGGTGGTCCTAAAGAGAAGTCAAGGTTTGAGAGGAGATGTTAGGCAGGCTGACCCTGGAGAAAGAAGTGGCTATCACAGAAGCCAGACCCTTCTGCCATGTGAGGTGATGGATGAAGACCAGAAGCCTTAGAGAAGGGAGAACAAGTGCTTATTTTTGGCGAGTGGACGTGCTACAGCCAAAACCCGCACAGAAACAGAACGGGCCGGGAGGACAGGATCAGAAGCAAAGGTGGAATTTGGGACCGGGGAAAACTCCAGGAGAGACAGAGGGAAGGCTGGCGCAGAGCCCAGAGAAAAACACAGAGGGTTCCACTCACTTAAGGGACCAGAAGAGGGTTGGCTTCAGAGGGAGGGTCTAGAGGAGACAGACACCAGTCCTTAGCTGGAAAAGGACTGTGGAGAAAGTTCCGGGAGAGATCAAATTCTTTCCCAGCTTGGCGGCTAGAACAGCCCAAGTCTGCCATGAGCTTGAAGTCATTAACTGTCATTTATCCAGGTCATATCCAGGACAGCCAGGTAAGGATGGGATACTTTTTAAGCTCTGGCAACCTGCAATTGGTGATTATACTCTAAGAAATCTAAATTCTGTGTGTGTGTGCGCTCACTTGTGCCTGACTCTTTGCAACCCCATGAACTGTAGCCTACCAGGCTCCTATGTCCATGGGATCTCCCAGGCAAGAGTACTGGAGTGGGTTGCCATTTCTTCCTCCTGACCCAGGGATTGAACCTCCGTCTCCTGCATTAACAGGCAGGTTCTCTACCACTGTGCCACCTGGGAAGCACCAAGAAACTAGCTTTGCTCACTTGTTTCTGTATTTGTGTGTGTGTTTTCCTTTTGCAAATGTTAATGGAGGTTTTAACTAAGCTCATATTTAAGAAGCATCAAGAGATTCTTCACACTAATACTGATGAGAGGAGAAGCCTGGGTGCTTGTAGCCCCGGGGTCAGGGGTCAGGGAGCAGTGTATTCTCAGCATACCTGCCCCACCCTTTTCCATGCACACAAGATTGAAATTGGAGTTGCAGCGAGAGCAATTGATTAAAAGTTTGTAAAACTGTCCCTTACAACTTAAAATCTGAAGATAAGCCAATGCTCTTAGAGATAAGTGGACTGAGCTTTTGGCAAAAATCTAATATCCCAATTCTTTCCCTCATATTTTTTTGTGTTTAATAGTCACTGAAATAATGATAGCTAACATTTTTCTGTGCCAATCGGTCTTCTGAAACCCTATAATAGGTTGTCTCTTTGTATCTTCATCTATCCTTCATCATCCTTGAGGGGGTCACTATTCTGACCCATTTTACAGATGAGGAAACTGAAGCCAAAAAGGGTATGAAATGTGTCAAGCTGAGAGCCATCTGACTCCAGCGACTGCGTTCCTCATGGTATATGTCGGAGACCCAGGTGTGATTTCTCTTTTAAATAGTTGCTTTACAACACCGATAGTTTCTACTGCTCAGTAAAGTGAATCAGCTATGCGTACATATTTATCCTTTTTTGGATTTCTTTTCATTAGGTCACCATGAAGGATTGAGTAGAGCTCCCTGTGCGCTACAGCAGGCTCTCATGAGCTACCTGTTTTACATAGAGTATCCACGGTGTATGTGTGTCACTCCCAGTCTCTCGGTTCCTCCCACCCTTGTTATCCGTACATTTGTTCTGTACGCCTGTGTCTCTATTTCTGCCCTGCAGACAGGTTCATCTGTACCATTTTTCTAGATCTTCACATGGTGCCCAAAGTAGGTCAGTTCAGTCTGGGAAACAGGGGACAGTCAAAGTGTTGGGAGGCAGTCATCCATGGTCTAGAGCTAACAACCAACTGTTGCCACAACTTTGTACTTTTCAGCCTGGTTTTGTCATCATACAGGCAGTGCCTCTGCAGGAGGAGAGAGAGGTGCGTGGAGGGGAGTGTGCCCATGGGGGAAGAGAGTGGGTGCATGTGGAACTGGCTTGGTGGGTGCACAGTTCACCTCCATTCAGAATTACAGGGTCTTAATTTCTTGAAATTTAAGAACATTGCAAGGATGAGTTAAAGGAACTTGAGTAATTTTGCTGTGGGCCAACAAATTTAACAGATGAGGGCAGGTCACCAAGATAGGGAAGATTTTTCGTTTTCTTCCTAAAAGAACTCTAAACTAATAGGAGTCTAGTTTATGTTTTTGCTGGTTGAAGGAGGGCATGAGGTATGATGATGTCATGAGCACAGCAGTGACATGGAAGCCAGGAGGCCAGATCCAGACTCCTTCTGAACAAATTATTTTAAACTCTCAGCCTCAGTTTCCCTTCTGTAAAACAACCCATTTGGATTACTTCTCAAATTCTTTCAGCTGTAAAATTCTAAGATTCTCCAATATGTCTGTTGCATTGACAAATAAAATGAGTACTTTTAAAGTAGGAAAAAATGATAGAAAATGACTTTTTCAGTTCATCCTGCCTTTGCCACCCGGCTCCACGTCTCACTAACGGCTCCAGGCCTCACCAAAGCCCCCAGCAGGACCCAGCATCTTCACTAAAGACCAAGGTTCTGACAGCTTCCATTGGGTGTAGCCACAGGCACTGATGAGAGATTGTATACCTAGGAGGAATTTCCTCCAAGCTTGAACACAGAGCTTGACACATGCTGGGAGAGGGAGTACTTTGATAGGAAAGGGGCACTGATGAAGGTATTTATTGGAAAACAGGTCTCCCCTGTTCCATGAACTCTGAACCATGCACAGCGTGCATGGACCTTGTCTTCCTGCAAACGGGGACTCCGCCTGCATCTTCCTGCCCCCTATGTCTGCTGCATCAACAGGTCAGTTACTCGCTCTGAAAACCCCATAGTGTGGCCCCCGTTCAGTCCTGCCTGTCATGTCTACCACCGATGTCTTTCTTTCCTGAGGTCAAGTTCACGTGGATCCTGGCCATACACAATGTCCTGGGGTTTACAGCATGTTGCTTAGCTTCTTGGGCAGAAAAGAGGCCCTTTGTTTTCCTCACAAGTCCATCGCCTTGGGGGGCTCCCAGGATTGAATATTTTGTATCTGCCTTTTCTCTGCAGCTTCCCTATTCCCCGCTGTTATCTTTGGCTCTGTTGCTATGGGTGGGAATATTTTCTTGTCCTTGTTTAATAACTGCTTGGCTGCCAGACGGGCTCATTTCTCATTGTATCGGTGCGGGATTAGCTGAGATGTTTGGGAAATATTTCCTGTATTAAGCAGCAGGGGAGAGTGTGTTGGGCCCGTGCCTTCTTTTGACATCGCGTCATACTTTCTCTCCACTTTTTCCCTTGGAATGTGCTGAGGCCAGTTCTTTGCATCCAGAGCCTCAGCCCCTCCCTGACACTTTGCAGAACTGGGTCCCTTTCCAGGTGCCTCCTGTAAGCACTCCTAGGGAGGCTGCAGGGAATCGCAGGCAAGCGTCTCAATTGATTTTTGATATTTGGGGTCCAATTGTGAACTGCACCATCAACCTACTATCCAGGCGGAATTGCCTATAAACCTATTTCATACTTCAGATTCTTTGACAATTAGCTCACCGGCCTCCTATCAGAGCTGCCAACTGATTGACAATGAACTTGAACATGGTCTTTGCTGTTGCCTAGAAGTGACAGCAAGTTTACAGCTCTGTCTGAAACTCTAACCGCTCACAGATTTTTTGGCATTCTTGTATTTTCTTGCAACAGCCCTCCAAGGATTGAGAAAAACTATCCAGAAAAGTTACCAAAGGAGGACAAATATCTATGAATTTTTGGCTCTAGGTTAAATTGAGATAAAGACGAGCCTGTGCTCAAAATCTGGCCTAAAGTCAAAGCCATGAGTTTGGTTGCGTTGCAGTAGCAATGACACAGGCTTGTCTCAGAGTAGGAGTCTCTGTGGTTGAAGTCTAAGATCACTTCCTCAAAGCCCTGGGATCTTAGGTGGGTCCCCTCTGTAACATGGGGGGTGACTGAATCGTACAGTCATTGTGGAGAATGAGTGTGAAAACACCTTGTAAATGGCAAACATAATATTATTAGAAATATAGGGGACTCCCCTGGTGGTCTAGAGGTTAAGACGTTGGGCTTCCAATGCAGGGAGTGCGGGTTCGATCCCTGGTGGGGGCACTAAGATCCCACATGCTGCATGGTGTGGCCAAAAATAAATGCATAAATAAATACATTTAAAAAAGAAGTGTAGGAAAACGTGTACGAAAATATTTGTAAAATGAAAAAAAAAAATGGCACAGGAGCTAATAGCTGTAGAGGCTACAGTGAAAACCTCACAGAAATGTAAGCACACTTCCAAGGGGTGGGAGAACCATTTTCTGCTAGCTGTGGAGGTTAATGCTTCCTTTTAAAGATGATCCAAATCTCCTTCCTGACCTGGGCAAGGCGGAGCCCAGCTCCTACCTGAGAATTGCAGCTGTCCGAGGCACGCTGCCCCAGTCAGGGTGACCCAGGCTCAGAGAGCCCTGCTTCTGCCTCAGATTTGCTCCAGGAGCCAGTCCTCTAAAGAAGTTCCACCCTCGTTGCAGGAGGATGGAGGTGACCGCTCCATCCCAGACAGGGCAGTGGTGAGAGACCCATGGCCTCCATTGGTCACCCTCCTGTGGAGAATTTGGGGTGCCACTCCTTGGTACCATCCTGACTTGGCAGACAACTCAAGATTCCCTAAGCTCCCCAATATCCTTTCATATAAAACTCGCTATGGAACATTTCGAGCATTCAGAAAAAATCGAAGGGAACAGCATAAGGGACCTCCATGTACCCATCACCCCATTCATCAGTAGTCAAATTTTGCCAATTATTTCACCCATTTCTGCTCCTCCCTTCGCCTCCTGTTTTGTTTTTGGCTGTAGTATTTTAAAATAAATCCAGGATATCATATTATTCCACCCAATGCTGGAGACCCAGATGTGATCCCTAGGTCGGGAAGAAGCCCTGGAGAAGGAGAAGGCAACCTGGATTCTTGCCTGGAGAATCCCATGGTCAGAGGAGCCTGGTGAGCTACAGTCCATGGAGTTGCAAAGAGTCGGACATGACTAAGCAACTAGCACATATACATACATTTTAAAATAAATCCAAGACACCATATTATTCTACCCGTACATGTCTCAGTGTGCATTTAGAACTGATAGAGGCCATTTTTTCTGGCATAACCATAACATCATTTTCCCACTCAACAGGATTCGTAGTATGCTCAGTACATCCCAATGGTCATTTCTGCTCAGATTGGCAAGAAATGCTTTGTGCTAATTATAAGACCCCAGCCTGACACACTGTCTCCCCTGCTTCTATCATCTTGGTACCCCAAGCAGAAACCTCAGCCTGAGAAGGTGTTGAGAGGAATACATTCCTTTTCCCGGGTCCCCTCTCTTGCTGGAGAAGCACTCACCTGCCCAGTGGATTGGGACTAAGGACCTGGTGAGAGGCTGGGCTCCTCAGGCATCTCTCCAGGATTGGTCTGTCCCCAGGGTATATCGTCCACCCAACATGGTGTCCACAGGCTCAGTAACCGTGGCCCCAGCCCAGGCCCACCTTGTGGGGTGAGTCTGGAGGGTCATCTCTCACTTGCGGAATGAGGAAGTGATTCTGGGTCAATAGATCTACTATAGAAAACCATCTGACCGGCATCTCTGCTACAGGCTCTAACTTCATCAGCAGTGATGCTGGTATTTTGGTCTCTGTTTCTGCTGTGGGGCTCTAACTGACGGGTGGGCACAGCTCTCAGTGCTTCACATCTTTCCCTCTGCTCCTCCACCACCCCCACCCAAGGGGGCTTCAGTCTGCTGGGGAAAAAGCAGGACTCAGGGATCTCACCTCCCTCTCAGGCTATCTCTGTGTTAACACTTCCCACTGGACACAGGGCTAGACTTTCTCTCCTCTTGGGGAAGGAGGGGGCTTCCTATAGGGTCCTGAGACTTCTCTAACCTTGACTTATGGCAATTTCAAGATTTAGCTTCTCCAAACTGGTTCTTGGTATGTTATTGGTATATTAGTTGTTCAGTCACTAAGTCATGCCTGACTCTTTGTGACCCCATGGACTGCAGCATGACAGGTTTCCCTGTCCTTCACCATCTCCTGGAGTTTGTTCAGCTTCATGTCCACTGAGTTGGTAATGCCATCCAACCATCTCATCTTCCGTCATTCCCTTCTCCTCTGCACTCAATCTTTCCCAGCATCAGAGTCTTTTTCAATGAGTCAGCTCTTCACATCAGGTGGCCAAAGTATTGGAGCTTCAGCATCAGTCCTTCCAATGAATATTCAAGGTTGATTTCCTTTAGAATGGACTGGTTTGCTGTCCAAGGGATTCTGAAGATGCTTGGTATTTTAAGGAATGTAGAAAAAAGAGATTTTTTTCTCAATGAATTTTGCTTCAAAGACTGATCTTATTAGGAACTCAAAAGTCCTGTTGGAGGTCAAATACTGACTATTGGCCCCCTTTCCTTGTTGCAATAGAACAGCCCTCTCTGCTACCAATTTAGAGATAGCATCCCCTAGCTGTGTGAATTGGGAGAAATCCCACATGTATGGAAATGTGAAACAGAAAAAGCAATTCTTTTACAAACTTCCCCAGGGTAGGACAAGGGCCAGATCTGATAGGATCCCAAGACTCTTGTTTAAATGTGTGAGAGTGAAAGATGATGCCCAGTTTCTGATTTAGGGGGTCATGCGATTATGCTGACCCTGGCCAGTAGATGTGAGAAGAGGACTAGGGGAAATACTGGGTCTACAGCAGCAGATGTTGGAGGCAGGGTGCTTACTGGACATATGGGTAGAGGTGCTCAGGTGGCTCCTGCAATCATGAGCTCCAGAGAGGCTGGCTGAAGATAAGGATTTAGGGCTCAGAACCACTCAGTGGTGATTGATGTGGGGATTAGAGATTTCCCAGGGGTTGGTTGCAGGTTATAGTTTAGGCAATGTCAAGGTTCTAGAAGTAGTTTGGAGCTTACACAAATCCTCCTAAGTTGCTCTGTCCTGGCACTAAGAAGGTAGCTTACACAGACCTAGAAAACAAACTTATGGTTACCATAGGGGAAAGGGAGGGGAAAGATAATTTGGGAGGTTGGGATTAGCACATACATACTGCTGCATATAAAATAGAGAAACAACAAGGAACTACTACTATATATAAGATATAGAAAAAAACAAGCATACACTGTATAGCATAGGGAACTGTACTCATATTTTGTAATAACTTATCAGGAAAAAGAATCTGGAAAACTATATATATATATATATATAAATGTATATACATATTGAGTTTCCCACGTGGTGCAGTGGTAAAGAGTCTGCCTGCCAATGCAGGAACTGCTGGAGACTAGGTTTCAATCCCTGGGTTGGGAAGATTCCCCTGGAGGAGGAAGCGGCAACCCACTCCAGTATTCTTGCCTTGGAAATCCCATGGACAGAGGAGCCTGGTGGACTACACTGCATGGGGTCGCAGAGTCAGACAAGATTGAAATGACTGAGCACACACGCACGCTGCATTTCTCAAACGTGAGCCCACCCAATCCTCTACACTGTTAAAACTCGACTTTCAGGGACTCCTCTAGTGGTCCAGTGGTTAAGACTCTGTGCTTCCAATGCAGGAGGTGAGGGTTTCATCTTTAGTCAGGAAGCTAAAGTCCCACGTCTCAGGGTCAAAAAACCAAAACATAAAACAGAAGCAGTGTTGTAACAAATTCAATAAGGACTTTAAAAATGGTCCACATCCAAAAAAAAAAAAAAAAAAAAACTTAAAAAAAATTCCCCTTCCAAGACCACACCCTAAAGCCACTGAATGAGGATGTCCAGAGTGGTGTTCAGAAACATGCATTCTGGGGCTCATGTGTCCCTCAGGGGCCTTTATGCCATGGAGAGAATATTTGACTTCTCTCTTGATAGCATAACTGCTAAGATAAAGATAAGACACATGTAGCAATGCTCTGAAGGTGGCATGGTGTAATTCCAAGGGACTGTGGCATGAACCATGGAACCCCAAGCTTGCATTTTCATTTCTGTTCAGAAATCCCATGCCTTCTTCCTTGACCTTGGGCTCACCTCTGTCCCACTCTGCAGCGGGCACACATGGTTTTCTGGGGATTCATTCTGTCTGTGGCACAGAGAGGCACATGCCAAGTGTCAGGTATTACTCATAACTTTACTGTAAACTCCACCCAGAATCTGAAAGCCTGGCTTCACTCTAGTTCCTTACATCACCAGCAGTTTCAATTAGGAACCATAAAACATAGGAAGCATCTGGAGGTCAGAGGTCAGAATCAGCACTGGCCCTGGATGACACAGTGAAGCTACCAGTTGCATCTCTCATCTCCTGCTTCTCCTTTCTCTGCTATTTCCTGCTTCTCATTCCCGTCACTGGAGCGTTCTCTAGCCAAGACACTGTCCCTGGTCTGGGGAAGAGCTGATGATCTAATTCTAACTAAAATGTTAGTGACTGAGTCATTAACCCTAAGCTTTTGGTTTTGTTTTTTTCTTTTTCAAAAAACTTTTTATTTTACATTGGAGGCTTTGCCAGAAATGTGAGAGACTGCATTTGATCCCTGAGTTGGGAAGATCCCCTGGAGAAGGGAGTGGCTCCCCACTCCAGGATTCTTGCCTGGAGAATCCTATGGACAGAGGAGCCTGGCAGGGTACAGTCCATAGGGTGGTAAAGAGTCAGATACGACTGAGTGACTAACACAGTTGATTAACAAAATGTGACAGTTTCAGAGTGAAGTGACTCAGCCATATATATATACACGTATCCATTCTCCCCCAAACTGCCCTCCCATCCAGCCTGCCACATAACATTGAAGAGAGTTCCCTGTGCTATACAGTAAATTACCCATTTAAAATACAGCAGAGTGTACATGTCCATTCCAAAGGAGCCTCATTTTAAATAGTGGAAAAGCAATACAAAGCTTAAATTTACCATCTTAACCATTTAAAACATACAGTTCAGTTGTGTTAAGTATATTCGCATTATTGTGCAACCATGAAAAAATGAAGACGTATGATGGTGATATTGGAGGTGGGGGTGAAAAACTTCACAACCTTTTCATTTTGCAATAGGAAACTCCATATCCATTAAACTGCTACCTATTTCCCTCTCCTCAAGTCCCTGGCAACCACTGTAAGTTTTTAAATAAGGGATGGACAGTAATGCAGCACTTAACCCAAAGAATGAACCACTGGTGGTGGAACTGGAGTCAACAAGAACAAGCAAGTAAGGAATATTTTCAGCTGGAGCAATATTCTTTAACAACCCCCCCCCCCTCCCACCACCACCACTGTCATAAGTCTTCCCAGGACCCACCCTGGTAGTTGAAGGGAATGGTAACCCATTCCACTGTTTTTGCCTGGAAAATCCCATGGACAGAGGAGCCTGGTGGGCTACAGTCCATGGGGTCACCAAGAGTCAGACACGACTGAGCTACTGAGCACCTTGGTGGCTGGAGCATCATTGGTCGTTCACTCCGGGCTCCAGGGCATCACCTGATGGGCAGGCTGCTGACCTCATTAAACATCCAGAAAAGAGAAGGACCATGAGAGTATTGCACTCATCTCAGGCTGTGGCTAATCCAGGCTTGGGAAACTCTGTGGGCCAGCCTCACTCCCAGACCACAGAGCACTGCAGTTAATCCCTCAGGACTGGGCAGTGGCCAGAATCATCTCCGGATGAGCTGATGGCCTGTTCTAGGCACAGCTGGCCTCCACCCATATCCTGGTGGGACATAGTAGGTGAAAGGCCATGTGGAAAAGAAAGAGTTTAGTAAAAGAGAAAGAATTTTTAGCTGATCCTGACTGAAGCGACTTAGCAGCAGCACCACCAGCAGCAGGGAAACCTGGGGTTTGGACCCACTGCTGCTGCTGTTAAACTTGGTCACCATCCACAGATGATGTCCCCAGTGACAGGCTCCCTTTCCTCCTAGAAACAGGAGTTGTTGAGATTAACGCCTCAGAGTTAAGATCCATGCCGCTCTGAGAAGTCATTATCCTTTGTACCAAATAAACCACATAGCTTCACACATCCTCCGTCATGAAGGGGCATCGGCCATTATTACATGGTCTGGAAGCCGACGATGTCTGCCGTGTCTTGTGCCTTTACTTCTCAGAATGAAATGCCTGCAACTGGCAGCACCGGCCCTTGGAGCTGGCACAGAATCCCAGACTCAGGCTATTGCATACTCTGCGTTTTAACAAGATGCCCATGTGGTTCTATGGCCCACAGAGTTAGAGAAGGACCCCTTTAACACGGGCAGTACCTGGCCAAGCATCGTGGCACCTCAACACTTGTATTGGCTCCTTGTGACCCCAGAATAAGCCTGAAATCCTTAACAAAGATGGAAGGCCACCACCAGCTGGCCTCTGCCTCCCGGGCCAGCTTCAGCTCCTTGGATCCTCCTCTGCTCTCTCCAACACAGCTGTGAGGACCTCTTTTGCTGGGCTAAGCACATGGCCATCAGAAGACAAATTCCCTTGGCTTGGAATCTCCTCCATAGAACTACCCCCCTTTTGTTAACTCCTCTGTTATCTCTTCACCAGATATTTAGGGAGCATTTCCTAGGTCAGGCATCCTCTGGAAATAGTCCTCATGGAGCTTACGCTGCAGGTCTCCCAGATTTCACTGACAGTCATCTCCCCGAGGATGGCAGCCCTGATGCCTAGGGAAGGGTAAATCTCCGAGTGCTGTCCTCCCAGCCACCTGTACTCTCCATTTGTAACACATTATGTTTTACCCATAAAACATGGCTCCTGGCTCATATCTTCCTTTCCTGTTAGTCTGGTGTGCTTTGAGGGCAGGGCCTGTGTGTCTTGTTTGCAGCCTCTGCTCTCAGCCACCACCTCACCCAGAGAGGGGCCCCATGAACTCAGTCCAAGGAGGGGTTCCAGAGGCAGGGAGGGACATGGCTGAGATGCAAAGAAAAAGCTCAGTGACAGTGGGACCTGCTGATTCTCATCAGAGGCACGAGTGAACAACTTTTATCTTTGACTCTTATTTCTTTGATCTAAACTTCCAAAGAGATGATGTGTGCCCACAGTCTGTGCCCTTTGAAGAGAGGAAATCTAAGCTGGCATCCACAGTGGATTCCTATCTGCCCAGATCTGCCTGGGATCCAAGCCCCACTCCCCTTTCCAAGGAGCGAATGGTGGACAGGGGTGGAGTCAGGGTGTGGCTCCAGCTGGGTCTGGACTGTGAGAGGCTGTGTTCCTGCCCCAGTGGGAGGCGCTGTGGCTTCCCTCTCCCCACCCCCACCACCCCCGCTCCTGGAAAGGAGGTGGGTGCTTGTGGCCTCTGAGGTGTCGGGGACAGAGGCCCAGATAAGAGCAGCTCTGCAAAGCGAGAGGTTCAAGCTTTTTTCAAATAAAACCTTATTAAGAGATCGTGGACCATAAAGACTTATTCTAAATTGATGAGCTGGGACAGTCAATGCAAGAGAGAATATTCCTTTTCTCCCTCCCTTTGTGGGTAGCTACAGTGGCACTAGTGGTAAAGAACCCACCTGCCAATGCAGGAGTCATAAGGGACATGAGTTTGATCCCAGGGTTGGGAAGATCCCCTGGAATAGATGGAAGCAATCTATTCCAGTATTCTTGCTTACAGAATCCCATGGACAGAGGAGCCTGGAGGACTATAGTCCATAGGGTTGCAAAGAGTCGGACACAACTGAAGTGACTTAGCATGCACGGTGAAAAGAGCTGTGGAAACCTAAGGAAAGTCAGACTTGTCATCAGAGATCACAGGGGCCGACTTTCAGACTCCCTTGACTTTACCGTTTAGTATCAAAATGTGATCAGCAAGGCATAAGGTTGGTGTCTTTTCCCATGTCCTTCTCATTTTTCTTCTTGCATTTCTGAGGCAGGAGAGGCAGATGGTGTGGATCCCAGGCTGGCCAGGGAATGGGCTGGACTTCACTGACCTTCCCTTGGTCACACAGAGTCCTGATTCCAGCTTGCTGTGATTCCCATTAGACGTTCATGCTATGGCATGCATGCAGACTGCGATGAGGTCAGGCAGATGGCTCTGTGACTTTGAGCTCTGAGCAAAATTGGTTATGACTGCAGCTGACACACACACCCAGGCCCACAATGCAGGCAGGCAAAGGCCACCTTGAGTCCGCACAGGACTGCTCTCAGGAAACCTTTGGATAAATTCCTTTTTCAATAACAACTTCACTTATGTAAACGAATGAAGAGAAAGCAAACCCAAGTCTCTGCGTAGTTGACTTGTTTTGTATTATTTTAGCTGTCTTAGAGTGCGTATGAGTCAGAAGCAATTTCAGGAAATACTGCCCGTATCACCAGCTGGAATCTAGGGTCCTGTTTTCCAAGAGCCCTCAGGCTCATGGACATGTGTTTCTGGGCACGCACACACACACACATACACACACACTCACTCAAGCTCTCACACAACGCCTACACTCACTTTCACCAACTGACATATTCACATATACTCATGTACACTCACATAAAACTCAAATATACACACACACCTTCCCACACACCCATTACACATACGTTCCCAACCAGGCACCCCTATATACACACACGCATGCTCACGTACACACACACACACACACACACACACACACACACTTTCACACGTCTCTGGCCAGCTCTCCCTGATGCTAAATGTAGCACAATGGACTCTTCACCAAAGGTACTTGTTGTATGAGAATTAAACCTGAAGAATGTTCACTGGTTATTCTTTAATAGATATTTCCAAATGTCTGCATGTTTTGGTTGGTGGACATCAGACTGTTGGGTTGAGGCAAGTTTTTCTCTGCAGCTCCCTCTCTTCTGGGGACGTGTGAATCAGTTATTCCTGGTCATCCCTCCCCACTGAAGCAGAACAGTGGGAGAAGTAAGGGCAATTAACTCTGTCTCCACTGCAAAGGACAGACAACATATAGGAAGCTGATTTGGAGTACCTAGGCACAAGTAGCGCAGTTGGTAAATAATCCACCTGCCAATGCAGGAGACGTGGCTTTGATCCCTGAGTCGGGAAATCCCATGGACAGAGAGCCTGGTGGGCTACAGTCCACGGGGCTGCAAAGAGTCAGACACGACTGAAGAACTAAACACATGGAGCACAGCAGGGACAGAAGGCACTTTGCAAGCAACAACTCCAGCCCCTCCTGATTTCTCCACAAAGGTCCAGAGGCCCCTCAGATCCCTACCCTTTGCACAGTGGTCACTGCAGGTCATACCCAACTCCCTGGGAACCTGCGATCTCTGCTGAGTCCAGTGAGGACAGGACACGGCGATGGCCCCATCTGTGGGAACAAGGCTCCCTTCTGTAAATGTAATGGTGCCCCTGCACTCTTGGCTTTCGTACAAAGCCAATATTTGTCCTTAACTATTTGTGTTTGTCCACTGTTTGTTATATAGTTGTGTCTGTTTCTTCTCGGCGTCTGTCAGCCTCAGTGTGTCTCCCTCTCATTGTAAACACACAGAAGAGGGAGACTTTCTCTGAGTGATGGTGAGTATAGGATTCCCAGAAACAGAGCCCTCACTCAGTGCTTTCTGATGGTGGTGGGAATGCAGGAAGGTTTTGACAATGAGCTCTCATGGTTTCTATGCGCGTCTAGGTGATTCTGTTTCAGGGGAGGGGTCCTTGATCCTCTGTGTGCACTTTGTTTCGAGATGCTCATTCAGACCCACACATCAGTGTGGACCACAGGAGAGCTTTTCCCTACAGTATTTTATGCCAAATGTAACATTCAGAGGGGCTTCCCTGGTGGCTCAGGGAGCTTGCCTGACACGGGTTTCAATCTCTGGGTTGGGAAGATCCCTTGGAGAAGGAAATGGCAACCTATGCCAGTATTCTTGCATGGGGAATCTCATGGACAGAGGAGCCTGGTGGGCTACAGTCCATGGGGTGGCAAAGAGTCGGACACAACTAAACGATTGAATAGCAACAACATTGTGAGTATGAGGTCGTGGATGAGCAATCCCAGTGGACAAAATGTGGAGGGACTTGCCAGCAACTGCTTATGCACAAGGGAGGGGTGGGTCTGAGGACCCCCAGATATAAGGCTACATCACATATGATCCGAAGAAATTGGGAAGCCCTCTGGGTTAGAAGACAGTGTGCTTGGGTGTGACTGCCAGCAAATGGAGCGTTCTTTACAGAAAAGACGGGGACAGTGCCAGGACACCCACAGATCTGGGTGCCTACCAGCAACCCATGACCAGGCAAAACCATATGCTGTTGCCTAGAGAAAGTAGATGACCTTGCTAATCTGTAGAATGTGTACAATAACACTTATCTCATAGGATTACTGTGGAGTTAATTGAAAACACATGCAAAAGGGCTTAGCACTTTACCACTGAACACTAAATAAGTGGGAATCATTATTATAACCACAATCATTATTACCCCATGAATACTCATCTTTTTCACCCCCACAAATAGGTAGAAGGGAACAACCCTTGTAGAAGTTACTATGTTCGGTGTAAAGAATGTGACTCTTCTGGGGATAAAAGAACTCGGTAAACTGAGCCCTAAATAACGTGAAAGACAAATTTCCACCTGAACAGAAATGATCTGAGGAAGAATGAAAGGGAAGAAAAGTGGCTGACATGATCATTGTGAAATGGCTTGAAAATTTCCATCACTTACTTTCATGAATGGAAAAAAGTCTATATAATAACCATTATTTTATTGTTGTTCAGTCACTCCGTCATGTCCGACTGTTTGTGACCCCATGGACTGCAGCACGCCAGGCTTCCCTATCCTTCACTATCTCCCAGAGCTTGCTCAAACTCATGTCCTTTGAGTCGGTGATGCCATCCAACCATCTCATCCTTGTCATCCCCTTCTCCTCCTGCCCTCAGTCTTTCCCAGAATCAGGGTTTTTTCCAGTGAGTCAGCTCTTCACATCAGGTGGCCAAGGTATTAGAGCTTCAGCTTCAGCATCAGTCCTTCAAGTAAATATTCAGGGTTGATTTCCTTTAGGATTATTTTATGGGGACTTAGTATTTGTTAGGCACTTTGTCAACATCTTCTCGTTCAATCACAAGACCCTATGAGGTAGGCATTTCTCTCAGAGAACTGTATAGAACCTGTCAGAATCACCGTCATTGTCAATCACAGTCCTTCACCCAGGCTTCCTGTTAGCGCCTAGAGCTGAGGTCCAAACCCAATGATGAGGTGCCTGCCGCTGTGGTTTTTTCCACCCCAGCTCAGAGCAAGGAAGCTCAGAGGATGCCCTTCCCCATCCTGCCTTCTGCTCCAGCAGGCAGGGGAGCAGAGCTTGGAAGTGTCTGGGTTTGGGGTCAGACTTGGTCAGGCGTCCAGTGGCAATTTTGTAGCAGCACAACCTTGGACAGGCTTCTCCAGTTTTCCAAGCTTCATTCTCCTCATGGGTCAATGAGGATGACAGTAAAATGATCTTCCACATGAGCTTCAGTTTTTATAGAATGACATCCAACTATATGGTTGGCACATAATAAGTATTAAAATCTTTAAAGGGTCACTGTTATTATAATACTGTATAATCACCAGATATATATATAACCAGAGCCTCCTCTTCAGCACCAGGCCCCACAGTGGGCTCTCAGATCCGATGAAGCAACATTGCAAAATATCTCAGCAGCCACTCATCAGTGAGTCAGAACTCATTTCCAGGTGGCTCCAGCTAACACCTCTTTTAATTGCCTTCAGAATAAATACCTCCCAGGTTCAAAAAGTTGCCTGAGGTCTTACACAAAGTCTGGGGCCAGATATTGTTATGAAAGCCAGGTGGTGATTGCACAAATATTTTAAAATATGGCTCACACTCTCCTTGCCCAAGGCAATGTCAAAGCTGGGGGTAGCAGGCAGGAGAACAGAAGATTTTAATGAGAAGGTGTGAACCTTGTGGTGACAGTCCTTGTTTGTTTCTAACTTAAGAATTTTCTAGCCATGCATCCATCCTGGGCTTTCAGAAACTGAGAAATCACCCTGGATGGCCCCTGGCTCTGCGATGTAACTCAATTCCCCTTGCTCCACAATTTACGGTGTTGTTTCTGGGTGGGTTTCTGTGCTTATTTCCCTGGGTGTCATCTAGATAGTCAGCACACATGATTTGCAAGGCAAACAAAGGGAGAGAGGCTGGGTCCAGGGAAGAGAAGAGGTCTGTGTAAGAAGAAAGCCAATGTCTTTTAAGGACTACCTAAGTCCATCCCAGCTCAGATCCTGGGAAGTGATGAGCAGAGCCATTGCTGCCCGCTGTATGAACACCACTTTGTAACAGTTCTATCCATCCAGTAGATGAAAGCTGGGATGCTTCTCACACCCAGACACATCCCTGCACATTCAAACTGGCTCTGCAGCTATGTGCATATGCTGTCAACCAGGGAAATAATCCATCTGATTATTGACCTGACGTAGACAAAAGAGCTTCCTAGTAGCTCAGCTGTTAAAGAATCTGCCTGCAATGCAGGAGACCCCAATTCAATTCCTGGGTCAGGAGTATCCCCTGGAGAAGGGGTAGGCCACCCACTCCAGTATCCTTGGGCTTCACTAATGGCTCAGACGGTAAAGAATCTGTCTGCAATGTGTGAGACCTGGGTTTGATCCCTGGGTTGGGAAGATTCCCTGGAGGATGACATGACAACCCACTCCAGTATTTTTGGCTGGAGAACCCCATGGACAGAGGAGCCTGGCAGGCCACAGTCCATGGGGTCACAAAGAATCAGACATGACTGAGAAACTAAGCACAGCACAGGCAAAAAAGCAGAGTTACTGTTTCTCTTTTAAACATCACGTAAATGTGGATTTAGTCAAAGGCTTCCGTTAGACTTATGGACACAAAGAGAGGAAAGGAGAGGGTGAGATGCATGGAGAGAGTAACATGGAAACTTACATTACCATATGTAAAATGGAGAGCCCGTAATTTGCTGTATGTCTCAGGGAACTCAAACAGGGGCTCTGTATCAACCTAGAGAGGTGGGATGGGAAGGGAGATGGGAGTGAGGTTCAAGAGGGAGGGGACATACACACACTTATGGCTGACTCTTGTTGATGTTTGACAGAAAACAACAAAATTCTGTAAAGCAATTATCCTTCAATTAAAAAATAAATAATGTCTTTTTTAAAAGGCTTCTGTTAAGTCACTTTAACGCACAGAACATGGTGCCCTTCTGCAGGATCTGGCCTCAAGGTTGGTGCTGGAAGGAAGATGCCTCAAGTCGGGTCAAGCACACATGCACCACCCAGACAGCAAGCGATCACACTGTAATTATAAGCGTGTGCTGGGGGCGACTAGTGGGCTCTTTCTGTCTCCTTCTGTGTATGAAAATCAATCAAACCTAAGGAGAAAGGAGACACCCGCCAACAGAGGCCCCCCTTGTCCAGCATTTTCCCTTTGAAGCCAGAAATCCTTTGACCTCAGGAGTCACTGAATGGCTGTCAAGCCCTAGTGGTGTCAGGCGGGTCAGCAGAGGTGGCTCCGGGGGAATGTTTTCTTAACTGGTAAATTTATCAAGACTGGGAAATGGAAGCAGCCCCAGAAGTCAGCGCAGTCCTGCGTATCCCCTTTTCACCTGATTCCCCTTTGAAGGTAAATCTGTAACAGACATGAAATCGATTGGTGGGTTGGGGGAGGGAAAAGATGGACTAGCCTGTGTTTCATGCCTTGTAACAGGTTTTCAGGACTTCTTGGATGAAATAAAGGGTAACTATAATGGGATAGAATGTTCTGTCGGGGCTTTGAAGCTGCGTTCGTGGTCCAGGTGGGGCTACAGGTGAACAAAACACAGCAAAATGCAGCCAGGAGGAAAACCACAGTGGTCACGTGATGAATTATCAGAAGACTAGCAGGTGAGGCAGGAATACAGAGCTGTGTGCCAGCAGGCACAAGGTGCCCCAGGAAATGTGTGAAGAAATGGATCAGAAGTCTTTGTAAGCAAGTCCAGAGCTGAAGTGCCTGGACGAACTCTGTGGAAGGATTGGGGCTCTGACTAAGTGTTTCCAAATCTCAGGTCATAAATTCTTGTCCATTGAAAACCCAAGGCATGAAACTAAGTCAGGAATGACCCACACTAAGGACAACACACTTACTCTGTTCCCAGACCACATATAAAGCTGAATTCTGTGGATTCCATCCAGGAAGTCTAGAATGGGGTGCCGGCTATGGGCACAAGACTGAGTTACAAAGGAAGGGATAGAAGACAAACTCTGACTCTTGGATGTTTAAAACCACATCTCCATCCAGACATCCATTCCAGAGCAATGGATCCTCATGGAAAACTCTTGAACAGGATGAACCTTTCAGTCTCAGAGCACGATTACCCTATTTTTATAGCCCTGAAGTTTTTACCATCAATGTGAGAAGTGAATTATTTTTAAGGTATTTATTTATGTATGTATTTTTGGCCGTGCTGGCTGGATCTTCACCATTGCGTGGGCTTTTCTCTAGTTGTGACCAGCGGGGGCTGCTCTTCAATGCGGTACTTGGGCTTCTCATTGAGATGGCTTCTGTTGTTGTGGAGCATGGGCTCTAGGGCGCATAAGCTCAGTAGTTGTGGCTCCTGGGCTCTAGTACACAGGCTGAGTAGTTGTGGTGCACGGGCTTAGTTGCTCTGAAGCATGTGGGATCCTCCCAGACCAAAGATCAAACCTGCGTCTCCTGTATTGGCAGGCGGATTCTTTACCACTGAGCCACAGGGAAGCCTGAGGAAGCTAATCTTTAAAGGCAAAGCCCCTACCCCCTGCCCCATCCTTCTTAAGGATGTCAGTCAAATTTCCAGCTGCAGGTGAGGGCTACACAACTTGGCCCTGAGCCAGCATGGACACCCCTCCATTCAAATGGACAGAGGCTGTGATCCCTGAGGAATATTTGCTTCCCAGCTTGAAGGGAAAATTCTGTCAACTGCAGGCATCGTGTAACATCTTCCAGTAAAGCAACTTTCCCCAAAATGTGTTCCAAAGATATTTTGCAATGTTAGCATTCTACCATCAAACCAATTTGAGAAACACAGGATTAAACTGAGTTCAATGTTTTCTCATGTGTGAGTTTTTGAGTCATTATTATTGTATATCATGACTCTCCAAGCAGAGAATGCAGCGTCTTTCCATCTTATTAGACCAGTGAACACTTTCCTACTGAAAATGACTTCCAAAGACAAATGCTCCATGTAGCACATTGTGGGGAGCACTGTGTGAGGGGCCCCCCTCCCAGAACGTGCTCTCCTTCAGACTCCGAGCCTCTGCCAGGAGAAGGGGCTTCCCAGTGACCCCTGCTGAGACAGCTATGGGAAGTTTTCCTAGTTACGAGTCTGTCCACAGCTAAACTTCACATGTTTTCTCCAGGTACTTTTTCTTGTGTTCACAAGACTTCCTTTCTACTCAGATCCCTTGTTTGAGCTACGAGGAGGCAGAACTTAGTCTTTGGGTCCATCTGCAGTCCAAGGCCACTTGTTACATTAGGTCATGTTTAGCTGAGCAGCCCACTGGGATAAATTCATCCTTCTCTGAGGGGATGATGGGGTTTGGGACTCTGACCTGACCCGTCAAAGGGACTCCAGGGGGGATGAGGGCAGAGACCACTGGTGACTCAGTGCCTCCTGCCACCACCTCTAGAAAAACAACCCCAAGCACCTACTCCAGACGGTGGCTCAGCATCTTCTGTGCAGGCGACAGCATGCGAGGCTTAGTCACTGCATCCCGAGTCTTCCGTGGGGACAGTGATACTGGGAGGGTGGGAGTGGGGGCGCCTGGTCCCCCCACTGCCAACCCGGAAGCTCCGACACTGCCTCCTCAGCAAGGACTTGGCCCGCGTCAGAAATGTAGAATCCGTTCCTGGAGCCTCAACTGGGTTGACTCCTGGTTTCTGTCATGATGTTGGAGACGTGAAGTCTGGAAACCGCAGCCCATCTGTTTTTCAGTTTTCTTGTTTAAAATAGTATCTTGTCCAAACGTGAAATGAGAAGAAAACACAGCAGCGTGAATACTCTGTAAGCTGGAGACCTGAGAGGGACCAGCTCTAGAGCACAGACTCCACCTGGAGGCCAGAAAGGGTGACCCCAGGTGGGATGGAGTGCTGCCCCAGGGGCTGGGCAGCTGCATAAACACCCCAGCTCCTCCTCGGAGCCCAGAGAGCCTGCCTGGGGAGATAAAGGGATGAGGTCATCCTGGCAAGCCTGTGCCACCTCGAGCCATTAGACCCCTGCCAGGCCTCCCCCCAGGCCCGCCCCTCACCCCCACAGGTGTGCTGTCCCTCTCCAGCTGGCATAACAAGGCCATGCCAGCTCCGAGGCCAAGGCAGCCCAGGGCTGTCCAAGACTAACACAGCCAGGCCGCCGATGCCAAACCAGGAAGATGAGGGAAGGCTCTTCTCTGCAAAATGAAAATAAATTGCAAAATGGCATCGTGTGTGTGGTTGCCCTGGAGAAGGAGGATCTGAAGAGGAGTAAAGCTAGAAAGCTGGTTTCCACAAAGCCAGGTGGTCCTGGGACAGGGACAAGCATCAGCTGCCTTGGTGCGGGGATAAACGGGAAAAGCTGCAGAGCTTGCCCAGATCCCGACCCCTCCTGGGGACCTCTGGGTGCAGGAGACATACCCTGCAGAGCTGTGCCTGCAGGCTGCCCACTTACACCATTAACAAACTTGGAGACTCAAAACTCAGAACTGCGGCTTCTCACGCATTCCATCTCTGCCCCTTGAACCTCATCATTCTGTGCTTTGTTAGTCCCTTAGGTTTTCAGGCGACACAAGCCTGAGGAAGCTGCCCCTGCCTGGGGTCGGCAGGGAAGGGGGAGCTATGTCTCCCATCATCCATTAGAAGGAGCATCTTTGCTCTCACTCTGTTCTCATCCAAATTCTCCATCAACTTGGGCTCCAGGAGGACAAGCAAGCTGTACCTGAAGGTGCAGAGGGGTGGGCAGGGGCAGTGGGGTTCCCTCTTTCTCTCTCACTTGCTTCTGCCCAACTCTAGCCTTCACGCCTGCCTCTGTGTCTCTAAAAAGTCATGGCTCTCCACTCAAGAAAGGGTTTGAGAGTGCAGCCTAGTAAGGCCAACCAGAACCCAAGCACTGCACTGTTACACTTCGCACAGTCCAACACTATGCTCAGGTTGCTCCGGATGGCTCAGTGCGAAGCATTACAGGTTTGGGATATTCTGAACGATCTTTTTGCAAGGAGAAAGCTGTATTTGTGTTTCATCCCCTCAGCAGCTCTTCCTGAGATACTGCAGAGTCTGCCAACAGCACCGACACACACAAAGACACCTGGCATTTGGTGGGTGTTTTCTGTGCATTTAAGCTGTGAGCGCTCAGCACAGTGGTGCCAATCTGCCCCATGGGAACGCTGCTCCCTTCATGACCTCAGCTTGGGAATTGAGGTCACGCCTCATTGTTCTCATTGTCCCTTTAATCAGCTCTTCCTTTTATCTCCAGAAGGCCTCTCTGTCTTACCCCTGTTGTTTGAAAACATTTCTTCCTCTCTTTTGCCCCTTCCACTCCTCTCCTCTCTGTTCCCCTACTTTCACTTTCCATTCACAACTAAGCATAGTTATTTTCAGGATCCTCTGAAAACTGACCCATCCCACTGCACCCACAGAAAGTGTCAGGGTCTTCAGCTGACACCCTAGTTTACTGAAGGTCTGCTGAGTACGCACTGGTCACCGAGTTCCCATGAGGGACACAAGATCCAGACTGGGTCCCATCTAATAGCAGAAAGGAACCCTAAGTCTCCTACTGTGGCTTCCATATCCCAGGAAGGCTTACGCTTTGCATGGCATATACACAGTAGGTGCTTAATACATTCTTGAATGAAATCAATAGTCTGCCCCTACTTATTCTGATGAGAAAGCTGTTCTAAAGCCTGAAAGTTTCCTAAAAGATGGGATTGAACATAGAGAATGAGACAAAGGTGTTTAAATGATGAAGTAGTTATAAACTGTGGACAGGAATACACTGACCACTCATCTTCCATCTTCCAACTTCCTCCAGTGCCTCAGGCTCAGTCTGTCTGCCAACAAACAGAGGGGAGAGGGAAAGCTTGCCAACAAAGGGCAAGGTCATGCACCAATCCCCAGCGCATCCCTTGGACCACAGGTATCTGCTTTTCTCCCAACACCTGGAGAGCATGGACTCAAGTGGGAAATGAGGGAGAGGAACGTCCACTCTGTCCCTTCAGCCCATGATCCATCCCTGCTTCACACACCAGGCGCCATGTGACGGAGTCACCCTCACCCACGATTGCAATTCATAGAGCTGGTTCTGAGCCCAGGACTCAGATCTCACTGGCCCTGCCTCTGACATCCTTTGACTGTGCTCTTCCTTCACCCCTGCCATCCCCCACAATGACCCAGCCTCTTTCACGTAAGCAGCTCTGTTTTTTCACACCCTCTTTGATTAATGGCTTCCCTGTTAGCTCAGTTGGTAAAAAATCCACCTGCAATGCAAGAGACCCCAGTTCGATTCCTGGGTCTAGAAGATCTATTGGAGAAAGGATAGGCTATCCACTCCAGCATTCTTGGGCTTCTCTTGTGGCTCAGCTGTTAAAGAATCTTCCTGCAGTGAGGGAGACATGGGTTTGATCCCTGGATTGGGACAATCCCTTAGAGAAAGGAATGGCTACCCACTCCAGTATTCTTGCCTGGAGAATTCCATGGACTGTATAGTCCACTGAGCCACCAAGAGTTGGACTTTCAATTTCACTTTGATTAATAGTCTTCACAATTCAACTTTGTATCCTGAAGCCCACCTACTTGGTGCTTTCTCTGCAAGAAATGACCTTTCTTCTCCCCTGAATGACCTGGACAGAACCAACAAGGACATTTAAGCCGGGACCAGCAAGATGTTAGGTTTGCAGTCAGTCCCTCACACTTCGGCAGAGGGAGCTGATCCACTGTCTGGGCTCATAAACTGGGCTTGATAAGTGAGCACCTGAGAAGACAACATCCTCTTCTCTCCTGCCCCCATGATCTGGGATGTCTGACAACCACACATCTCCCATTTCATTTTGGCTCAGCCCTAGAGTCCCCTGAGAGACCTTTGGAGGTCAACCTTTGAAGGTCAACTGTGTCAAAGAAAGATGATCAGGGAGTGCAAAGAATGAAGCCTAAAAATGAGGAAGTGGGGGCATGAATAGACTCCGGTGCAGATAAGCCACATAAATGCAAATCAGTCAAGCCCTGGACATATCCAGGACTACAAGCTGAACTCGAAGAAAGAACAATACAGAGCAATCAAGGGAACTGAGATAGCAACCGGGGATGTGATACCCTGTCCCACTACCCTCCTGGGGTGTCTGTTTCAGGAACAGGCACCCTTAGAAAAGGAAGTATTTTACAAATAAATTACAGAGGAAAACCAGGGGCCCAGGCAACCAGAGAGAAGTGCTATTCAGAGGTGCAGCCTCACCAGCCCCAAATGGAAAGTCCCAGTACAGTCATAATATTGTTTCCTTGTTAATGGTGACCAAAGGCTTTCTTGGATCCTAGAAAGAATTTTTCTGTGGTGATTAAGTAGAAGACCTTTTCTTAATAGGGCATTTTATAATATATACTATACATGTGAATATACAAAATGCAATGATGTATATTTGAAATCTTAAAAACCTTTGACAAAGAGATCCCAACGAAGTCTAGAATCTGTTCATACAAGATTTTTTCTAATTCATAACAGTGGCCTTTCTGGACAGTGAATACATTTAATCTTCATGTTAAAACTGTAACTTTCCTTTTAAGCTCTTCTTTAGCTGTATCCCATAAAGTTTTATATATGCTGTCTTCATTCTGTCCCAAATAGTTTCTAATTCTCCTTGTGATTTCTTCTTTGATCTGGGTTATTTAGAAATGTGTTGTTTAATTTTCAGATATTTGGGGAGTTCTCAGATTTCCGTTGTTGCTTTATAATTTAATTTTATTGCAGTTGGAAAAGATGCTTGAGTCACATCAATCCTTTTACAAGCATGGAAACTTGTTTTAAGGCCTATCATATGGTCTTTCCTGGAGAATGTCCCACGTGCCCTTGAAAGAATGTATTTTGCTTCTGTTGGGTGAATTGTTCTATAAATGTCAGTTAGATCATGTTGATTATCTGTTTTTTTAATCTTCTAATCTTGGTTCTTTTTTTTCTCCCTCTGGGTAGGCCACACAGCACATGGGATGTTAGTTTCCTGACCAGGGATTGAACCTCTGCCCCGCCCCCCCCGCATTGGAGTTGTGGTCTTAACCACTGGATTGCCAGGAAAATCTCAAATCTTCTATATTTGTATTAATTTTCCATCTACTTTTCCTATCAATATAAAAGGTCTTGAAATTTGGAACTATAAATATTGAATAGTCTGTATCTCCTTTCAGTTTTCTCAGTTTTTGCTGATTATATTTTAGAGTCTTGTTAGGTTCACATGCATTTCAAATAATTTTGTCTTTGTGATGTTGTGACCCTTTTTACTATTATACAATGTCCCTGTTTATCTCCACAATGTCCCTGTTTATCTCCACTAAAATATATTTTATGAGAATCTATGTTGTTTAATATGAATAATATAGCTCATTCTAAGCTCTTATTTTTTTTTTTTTTACTGTTTGTATGATATATCTTTTCTATTCTATAACTTTCAATCTAGCTGTATTTTTGAATTTGAAGAATGTCTCTTGTAGTCAGCATGTAGTGGACTCTTTCTTTTCTATCTAATCTGATAATATCACCATTTTCATTGAATTGTTTAGTCTATTTGATGAATCATTTAATGTGATTTTTGATATCAGTAGATTTGCATCTACTGCAGATTTTGTCAGCAAAATTCACATTTTGCTATTTGTTTTCACTATGGCTCTTCTCTTTTTTGTTTCTTTGTTCTTCCTTTACTAGTACTTTTTGGGTAGAACAAACATTTTTGGTATATCATTTTAATTCCTCTGTTGATTTGGAGGGTAGTTTTTGTTTTTTTTTGTTTTGTTTTTATTTTCTTAGTGTTTGCTACAGGGATTTAAATATACATTTTAACTTATCAATATAATTTATGTTAATATTTCCTTAATTTTAGTAAGATATAGCACATCAAATAAATTTTTAAAATCAAGAGAATATATATTTATACCTTCTTTTATATTTATCCACACAAAGAATAGCAAGGAAAGATAAGAAAGACTTCCTCAGTGATCAATGCAAAGAAATAGAGGAAATCAATAGAATGGGAAAAACTAGAGATCTCTTCAAGAAAATTAGAGATACCAAGGGAACATTTCATGCAAAAATGGGCACAATAAAGGACAAAAATGGTAGAGACCTAACAGAAGCAGAAGATATTAAGAAGAGAACAGAAGAACTACACAGAAAAGATCTTCATGACCCAGATAACTAGATGGTGTGATCACTCACCTAAAGCCAGACATCCTGGAGTGCAAAGTCAAGTGGACCTTAGGAAGCATTACTATGAGCAAAACTAATGGAGGTGATGGAATTCCAGTTGAGCTATTTCAGATCTTAGAAGATGATATTGTTAAAGTGCTACATGCAATATGCCAGCAAATTTGGAAAACTCAGCAGTGGCCACAGGACTGGAAAAGATCAGTTTTCATTCTGATTCCAAAGAAAGGCAATCCCAAAGAATGTTCAAATTACCACACAATTGCACTCATCTTACATGCTAGCAAAGTAATGCTACAGTAGATAAACCGAGAGCTCCAAGATGTTCAAGCTAGATTTAGAAAAGGCAGAGGAATCAGAGACCAAATTGCCAACATCTGCTGGATCACAAAAAAAGCAAGAGAATTCCAGGAAGACATCTACTTCTGCTTCACTGACTATGCTAAAGCCTTTGACTGTGTGGATCACAACAAACTGTGGAAAATTCTTAAAGGTATGGGAATACCAGACCACCTTATCTTCCTCCTGATAAATCTGTATGCAGGTCAAGAAGCAACAGTTAGAACCGGGTCTGGAACAACAGACTGGTTCCAAATTGGGCAAGGAGTATGTTAAGGCTGTATATTGTCACCCTGGTTATTTAACTTACATGCAGAGTATATCATGTGAAATGTCAGGCCAAATGAAACACAAGCTGGAATCAAGATTACTGGGAGAAATATCAATAACCTCAGATATGCAGATGACACCATACTTATGGTAGAAGGTGAAGAGGAACTAAATCTGCCTGACTTCAGGCTCTACTACAAAGCCACAGTCATCAAGACAGTATGGTACTGGCACAAAGACAGAAATATAGATCAATGGAACAAAATAGAAAGCCCAGAGATAAATCCATGTACCTATGGACACCTTATCTTTGCAGAATGGCTGCGATCCAAAAGTCTACAAACAATAAATGCTGGAGAGGGTGTGGGGGAAAAGGAACCCTCTTATACTGTTAGTGGGAATGCAAGCTAGTACAGCCACTATGGAGAACAGTGTGGAGATTGCTTAAAAAACTGGAAATAGAACTGCCATATGACCCAGCAATCCCACTGCTGCGCATACACACTGAGGAAACCAGAATTGAAAGAGACACGTGTACCCCAATGTTCATCCGAGCACTGTTTACAATAGCCAGGACATGGAAACAACCTACATGTCCATCAGCAGACAAATGATTAAGAAAGCTGTGGTACATATACACAATGGAGTATTACTCAGCTATTAAAAAGAATGCATTTTAATCAGTTCTAATGAGGTAGATGAAACTGGAGCCTATTATACAGAGTGAAGTAAGTCAGAAAGGAAAACACCAATACAATATATTAACACATATATACAGAATTTAGACGGAGAAGGCACTGGCGACCCACTCCAGTACTCTTGCCTGGAAAATCCCATGGATGGAGGAGCATGGTAGGCTGCAGTCTATGGGGTCGCTAAGAGTCAGACACGACTGAGCGACTTCACTTTTACTTTTCACTTTCATGCATTGGAGAAGGAAATGGCAACCCACTCCAGTGTTCTTGCCTGGAGAATCCCAGGGACGGGGGAGCCTGGTGGGCTGCTGTCTATGGGGTCGCACAGAGTCAGACATGACTGACTCTGCAGCATGGAATTTAGAAAGATGGTAACAATGACCCTATATTCGAGACAGCAAAAGAGACACAGATGTAAAGAACAGACTTTTGGACTCAGTGGGAGAAGGTGAGGGTGGGATGAATTGAGAGAATAGCATTGAAACATGTATATTACCACATGTGAAATAGGTCACTAGTCCTGGTTTGATGCATGAGACAGGGTGTTCAGGGCTGGTGCACTGGGATGACCCTGAGGGATGGGATGGGGAGGGAGGTGGGAGGGGAGTTCAGGATGGAGAACACATGTACACCCATGGCTGATTCATGTCAATGTACGGCAAAAACCACTACAATATTATAAAGTAATTAGCTTCCAATTAAAATAAATTAATTTTTTTTAAAAAAGAAAGGGAAGAGGAGCTCTATTCAGTTAAGAAACTTAATAGATACAGCAACCAAATGCAATGTGGAGGCTTTGTTTGACTTGATTCAACTATTAATTCAACTGTTTGTTTTTTTTTAAGTATTTTTGAGGTATTCAGAGAAATGTTAATACTGACTGGGTGTTAAATGATAAAAGGAATATCATTAAGTTTGTTATATTGATGGCACTGTAATTATATGGAAAAAAACTTTATCAATTAAATATACATAACTAAAAAAATGAAGAGCCTCTCGATGAAAGTGAAAGAGGAAAGTGGAAAAATTGGTTTAAAACTCAAACTTCAAAAAACGAAGATCATGGCATCCAGTCCCATCCCTTCATTGCAAATAGATGGGGAAAAAATGAAATAGTGACAGACTTTATTTATTTGAGCTCCAAAATCACTGTAGATGATGACTGCATCCATGAAAATAAAAGACGTTTCTCCTTGGAAGAAAAGCTATAACAAACCTATACAGCATATTAAAAAGCAAAAACATTACTTTGCCAACAAAGGTCTATCTTAGTCAAAGTTATGGTTTATCCGGTAGTCATGTATGGATATGAGAGTTGGACCATAAAGAAAGGTGAGCAACAGAGAATTGATGCTTTTGAATTGTGTTGTTGGAGAAGACTCTTAAGAGTCCTTTGGACTGCAAGGAGATCAAACCAGCCAATCCTAAGGGAAATCAGTCCTGAATATTCATTGGGAGGACTGATGCTGAAGCTGAAGTTCCAATACTTTGGCCACTTCATGTGAAGGGTTGACTCACTTTGGAAAAGACTCTGATGCTGGGCAAGATTGAAGTCAGGAGAAGAAGGTGACAGAGAATGAGATGATTGGATGGCAACACCAACTCAATAGACATTAGTTTCAGCAAGCTCTGGGAGTTCATGATGGACAGAGAAGCCTGGTGTGTTGCAGTCCAGGAGGTCACAAACAGTCAGACACGAGTAAGTGACTGAACTGAATTGACACCATTTCCAGTGTTCTTCATTTCTTCCTGTGGTTTTACCTTATTGTTCCATATCCTTCTGTTAACTATCGTTTTCTATAGAATTTCTTATAAGGCCGTTCTTGTTATAACAAATACTCTCAGTCTTTGCTTATCTGGGAATGTCTTTATTTCATCTTAATTTTTGAGATATACAATTCATGGTTGGCTACTTCCTTTTATTACTTTGACTATTTCATTCCACTGGCTTCTGGCCTCCACTGTTTCAGGTAAGAATTGGGCTGTTAATTGCATTGTTGTTCAGCAGTTTGAGGTGAATTTTTCTCTTGCTGCTTTAAAGACTTTCTATTTGTGTTTAACTATGATGTGTGGGATGGAGAAGGCTCTTGAGACTCCCTTGGACTGCAAGGAGATCCAACCAGTCCATCCTAAAGGAGACCAGTCCTGGGTGTTCATTGTAAGGACTGATGCTGAGGCTGAAACTCCAATACTTTGGCCACCTCACGCGAAGAGTTGACTCATTGGAAAAGACCCTGATGCTGGGAGGGATTGGGGGCAGGAGGAGAAGGGGGCAACAAAGGATGAGATGGCTGGATGGCATCACTGACTCGATGCACATGAGTTTGGGTGAAATCCAGGAGTTGGTGATGGACAGGGAGGACTGGCATGCTGTGATTCATGGGGTTGCAAAAAGTGGGACATGACTGAGTGATTGAACTGAACTGAACTGAACTGATGGGCCGGTGATTTTTATGTTTATTTTATTCAGGGTTTGTTGGGGTTTGTTGCACTTTGTGGGTGTGTAGATTAATACTTTACAACACAGACTTCCTTAGTGGCTCAGTAGATAAGAAGTCACCTACCAACTCAGGGGACATGGGTTTGATCCGTGGTCCAGGAAGATTCCACATGCCTTGGAGCAACGAAACCTGCAAGGAGCAACTACCCAAGGCTCCACAAGCGAAGCCACTGCAATGAGGAGCCCGTGCATTCCAACAAAGACTAGCCCACACTCACTGCAACTAGAGAAAGCCCGTGCAAATCAACCAAGACCCGGCACGACCAAGACTAAACACATAAAATTATATGAAGATATTTTACAAAAAAATTGTGAATTTTCAGCCATTATTTCAAGTATTTTTTCTCCCATTTCTTTCTTTTCCTTCTGGGACTCTCACTACATGCCGGTGTGTTTAATGCTGTGTTGTAGTTCTCTGAAGCTCTGTTCATTTTTTTAAATCTATTTTCTTCTCTCTTCTACACATTAGATAGTTTCTGTTGACTTATCTTCATTGATTCTTTCTTCTGTCATCTCAAATTTACCCATTTAATTAGTTTTTATTTTAGTTATTGTGCTTTAAAATTCTAGAATTTCTACTGATTCCTTTTCATTGTTTTTTATTGAGAAATTCCTATTTGAGGATCATTGTCATTATGCTTTTATTTAATTTTTAAAATATACGCTAAGAGCTGTTTTGAAGTCTTTGCTAAATATAACATCTGGGTCCACTCAGTTTCTACAGATTTTTTTCTCGTGAGAATGAATCACATTTTCCTGTTATTTTTTATATCTCATGATGTTTTCTTGAAAACTGATTCTTTAGACCATATACTGTAACATTTCTGGATTACATTTTTTTCCATGAGGTAGTTGTTGTTGTTAGAAACTTATTTGGACTTAATCTGCAGAATCTATTTTCCTGAGATATGCAGCCACTGATGTCTCTGCTCGATTGTTTTTAAATTCTTGTTTTGTTTTTCTGCCTAGCTTTCTAGGGGTTGTCCTGTGTCTGCATAGCTTACTGGTAAGTCAATGATTCATAAGAGGCTGTGCTTGAGAACCTTGAGCCTCTAAGGCTTCCACTCTCTGCTGATAGATCTGTGTGTATGTTAAGCTTTCAATGTTTAGCTAGTTTTCCAGTTTGCCTCATCTTCATTTTCCTCTGGACCTTCTTGGGTGCCCTGTAAAGATGAGCATCATTTCCCATATATCCAAGGAGATAAGGAGAGCTCATATAGCCCTTCCATGGTTCTCTCACTTCCAGCATTTCCTTATTAAGTTTCTGACTGGTCTGTCATGTCCCACAACTGGGACTGCAAACTCAGGTTAGCAGAGCTATGAGAATTTCCCATTCACTTCTGCCACATATGCTTCTTTTACTGATAATGCTGCCAGGGATGGGTTTTGGCCCTCCACCCAAATCAAGTCAGTCCCCTCTAGCAGTGAAGCTGTTGTTTTTCCTGGGCAGTCCTGCTCTGGTAAGATTGCTTCATTGACCAAGCTTTTGGAAGAGGAATGAGGGAGGAACAGATCCAGGCAAGAGGGCTGCAGACTCTCTGTAGACTTCCACTCTTGTCATCCAAAGTCCTAACAGATTTTCATGAATAAACACTTCTCAATTCCTTGTTTGTCCCCGATTGACTTTTGGAGTCCTGAAACAATTGTTTTGAATTGTTTTTTTCCAGTTCTGTTTGTTTTCTGGGGGAAGAAGTTTTGTTAAACTCTTCACTTTGCTTTAATAGAGTCCTATCTCTGAATAAAACCTGTGAGTCAATTGCTTCAACATGTATCATGGTGGGTTTTTTTTTTTTTTCCCATTTACCCTGTCTTGTGCTCTTCAACAATCTGGGTACATTTTCTGCCAAAAATTTCTTAGACTTATTTTGCTTTTTCATAGCATCTTTATTCTAATAACAAAGAAGACCTCTGAAGATGATTATGAAAGCATTCTAGCATTTTTGTCTCTTCCTAAGAATTTTTCCTTATATTTCAATTCACACAAAATAAACTTCGGTGCTGAGATGTCTAAAACACAGGGTGTTGACCATATGCTATTTAATGACCTCTTTTGTCTTAATATATGCATAAATATAAAGGTGGCTCAGATGGTAGAGAATCTACCTTCAATGCAGGAGACCCTGGTTTGATCCCTGGGCTGGGAAGATCCTCTGGAGAAGTGAATGGCTACCCACTCCAGTATTCTTGCCTGGAGAATTCCATGGACAGAGGAGCCTGGCAGGCTACAGTTCATGAGGTCACAGCGAGTTGGACACAACTGAGTGACTTTACTTCATACATAACATGTCAAATTTCAGTTGCACACTTTTACCTATGTTTCTTCAGTATTATAAAATACTCCATTAATTAAAGTCCTATGAATCTTGAAGTAAATTTCACATTTTTTTTGAAAGAAACTCCACAAAAAAGTTATATAAGTAGCAAATAGAGGTATGAAAATTTTCACATTACTAATTGCCAGGGAAATAGAAATAATACACAATGACATGCCATTGCACGCCCACTGGAGTACGAACCCAAGGAGGAAACTGGAGCTCTCACAAATATTCGTTAGGGCTATAAAATGACACAACTATTTTGGAAAACATTTTGACAGTTTCTGATAAAGTAAACATATACTATCATATAACCCATCCTTAGGTATTTGCCTGAGAGAAATAAAAGCTGTCCACAAAAAGACTTTTACAAGAATGTTTATAGCAGCTTTATTCATAACTGCCCAAAACTGGAAACAATCCCCAAATCCATCAGTCACAGAGTAGATAAGCAGATTGCCGTATAGCTATATAATGTGGTACTAGTTAACAGTAAAAAGCCACAAACTAATATATACACAATTATCAGGAGGAATCTGGAAAACTTGCTGAGTGAAAGAAGCCAGACACAGAAGACTACATAATGTGTGATTCTATTTCTATGAAATTCTAGAGCAGGTAAAAAAGAAAAATACCTAGTGATAGAAAGAATTTGGGGGATGCCTGAGCATGACTGAAGCGACTTAACAGCAGCAGCAGCAGAGCATAGTAGGGTGGGGAGTTTCTGCAAAGGAGCAGAAAGGAAGTTCTCAGAGGTAAGGGTATAGAAGTATTCTGTATCTTGATTATGGCAGTGGCCACAAAGCTCATACATTTGTCAAACTCAAAGAGCTAACTACCCCTTTATTTATTTATTTTTTTCTTTTGCCCACACCAGCTGTGCAGTATACAGGATCTTAGGTCCCTCACCAGGGGTCAGACTCCCGCCCCCTGCATTGGGAGCTCTGAGTCCTAACCACTGGACGGCCAAGGAAGTCCCACTGCCCCTTTAACGTGGTTGCCTGGCAGTATATGTACATTACACCTCAATGAACTTGATGTACAATGTACTTACCACCAATGGCAGCACGTGGTAAGCACTTCGAGAATGTGCCGACATTTGTGGTGAAATCGTAGTAGGATGGGGAGACTCCTTCTCCCGCCTGCCTGAAGAGCTGGAACTGCAAATTCCCCAGTGGCTTCCCAACCTCTTGAGAAGAGAGACAGTGCTGTCAGTGGGAGTTTGGAGGCTTGGGCCTCATCTGCCTCTGGAATCCTGTCCAAGCCAGTTAACGCTTTGAGTCTCCTTTAAAAAAATAGATTGAGTTTTATGTGCCCTAAGATCGCTTCCAAAATAAAATGTCCAAGGTTCTGTTATCAGACATATTTATTACAAATAAGATCTGTGAAAGTAATTTAGTTTCCACATTTCTTAATCCCTTTCTCTTATTTAATGCCTTGTGATCCTGGACACTCTCTCTGCCAAACTCCTTTCCTCTTACAACCAAAATTTTATTTACTTATGTCCCGTTTCCTTAGTGTTGCTAAGCAACAGGAAAGAGTCCACTGATCCACTGTTACTACAGAACACACCTCGTCCCAGTGCCTTGAAGCAACAACATAATGTTTACCGTGCTGTGAGCCTACAACTTGGGCAGCAGGACAGCTCACCTCTGCTCCCATTGGCAGCAGCTGGGGCAGCTCAGTCTTGTGCCTGGTGTCTGGACTGGGAGGTCTCCAACTCTGAAGGTGGGAGCAGTGGGGACCCCGAGCACCTCTCTCTATGTCCATGTGTTCTTGCCATGTGGACTTTCCAGCCTGGTAGCTTCTGAGGAGCTGGATTTCTTGCATGTTGACTCCATGCCCCAGATATACACAATGAGAGAAAGAGACAAAGGTAGAGAAACAAGAGACACTGAAACAGAGATAGAGAGATGGAGAGACAGAGAAGGCTCACCCTCTGGAGAGAAGCTGTGTTGTCTCCCTTCCCCTAGTTTGAAAAGTCACCCAGTTGTCAGTTCTACCTAATTATGGTGATCAGAGCAGATCACTGAGGCTGGTCTTTGTGCATGTGAGGGCTTCCCTGGTGGTTCAGATGGTAAAGAATCTGCCACAGTGCAGGAGACCCAGATTCAATCCCTGGCTTGGGAAGATCCCCTGGAGAAGGGAATGGCTCCCCACTCCAGAATTCTTGCCTGGAGAATCCCATGGACAAAGAAGTCTGGTAGGCTACGGTCCATAGGGTGGTAAAGAGTCGGATACGACTGAGCAACTGACACACACACACATTCACATGAAGGGGGATTAGGGGCCACCATTTGATGATAACAGTGTTTAGGAACCCAAGAAAGTTTTAACATCACGGCCAACTAGTTGGAGTCAAGGTTTTATGGATGATAACATAGCTTAGGAAGGGAGTTCCCACTTACCTCTCAAGAGGTATTGGCCAAGAGGTATTGGCCTGTCAAGACCACCACTGTCCTACTCAGAGGACTGGCAGTTCTGGTGCTGTGGTGGTCCCTGTGGAAGGTAGAATCCTTGGAACCCTGAATGCAATGAAAAACTTTTCCTTTTGTACCCCTCAGCAGTCAACTTGAAGGAATGTGTGTGTGTGTGTGTGTGTGTGTATGTGAAGTCACTTCAGTCATGTTTGACTCTGCAACCCTATGGACTGTAGCTCGCCAGGCTCCTCTGTCCATGGAATTCTCTAGGCAAGAATACTGGAGTGGGTTGCTATGCCCTCCTCCAGGGCATCAAACCCATGACTTTTATGTCTCTAGCATTGGCAGGAAAGTTCTTTACCACTAGTGCCCCTCAGAAAGCTGGAAGGAATGGTTTGCAACAACCTCAGTCCTACCTGCAGCTGGAAGGGAAGGACAGGCTGCTGACTATGTCCTGACTCAGTGGAGGGTCAGTGAGAAACAGATTCTTTCAGACTCTGTCAACCAACAACCTACTGAGGAACAGTTCTGACGGTAGCACCTTACACAGTAAAAACGGCTCATTCTATGACTAGAGCTAAATCCACAGAGCAGATATCTGCATAAATGCAACACATTCATGACCTGGAGCCAAATAGCAGGACCTCAGACTCCTCGCTCTGTGGGTCTGCAGAAGTTCTCACACTCTGCCATCCCAGCCCCAGAGGAGAGTCTGTATCCCACAGCTTCCGAGATCACTGCCCTAAGACTTCCCTCCAAGGAGAAACTTTTTAATCATCACTGTTAATTTTAAATATTCATGTGATTTTTGTATCCTATACCATAATCTCTCTGTTTATTTTAATATGAAATGAGGACTTCCCTGGCAGTGCAATGGTTAAGACTTCGCCTTCCTTAAGTCAGCCAGAGAAGGGAGAATATCACATCACATCCCTTACATGTGGAATCTGAAAAGAAATGATACAAATGAACTTAGAAAGGGGCTCATGCACTTGGAGAACAAACCTAAGGTTACCAGAGGGGAAGAGTGGGGGGAAGAGATACTTAGGGAGTTTGGGATGGACAGGTACACACTGCTCTATTTAAAAGGGATGACCAACAAGGACCTACTGTAGAGCGCAGGGAACTCTGCTCAATGTTACGCCGCAGCCTGGATGGGAGGGGAGAATGGGCACATGCATGTGTATATCTGAGTCCCTTTGCTGTTCACCTGACACTATCGCATTGTTGTTAATTGGTTATACCCCTATACAAAATAAAAGGTTATTTTTCTTAAAAAAAAAAAAATAAAAAAGATGTCACCTTCCAATACAGTGTGTGCAGATTTGATCCCTGGTTCAGAAGCTGAGATCCCACACACCTTCCATCCAAGAAACCAAAACATAAAACAGAAGCAATATTATAACAAACTCAAATAAAGATTTAAAAAAGTTCACATCGAAAGAATCTTTAAAAAATAAATTAAAAAAATAAAATGAATATGATTTTACTCAAAATCACAAAAGTAAAATTGGTGCCCTGAGAACATGAGCTGTGTGTACTCTGTGATTGTTTCCTAGACACACCCAGGTACTTCTCGGACTTGAGAAGAGAAGAAACTGTAAATTCTATCTGAAAATATAATTTTAACGTCTAAGAGAATTTCTTTTTTATGCATTCTGGTTTCTTACTAAGAATGTAAAAGGGAAAAGAACCAAGCTCATGGTGACAATCTCCACTTAGTTCCCAGCCGACAGCACCACCTTGCCAAGCATGTAGCTGAGCCACCCTGGAGGGACTATTCCAGCCCCAACTGATGCATGTGCAGTAGAAATCAGGTGTTTAAATGAGCCCTGCCCAAGCTGAAGGTCTGTAAACAAAATCAAACAATGCTGTTTAAGCCACTAAGCTATGGGGGTATTTATATTATATTACAATAGATAGCCAACAATGACCAACAAGGACTTCCCTGGTGGCTCAGACGGTAAAGCGTCTGTCTACAATGTGGGAGACCCGGGTTCAATCCCTGGGTTGGGAAGATCCCCCGGAGGAAATGGCAACCCACTCCAGGACTATTGCCTGGAAAATCCCATGGACAGAGCAGCCTGGTAGGCTACAGTCCACGGGGTCGGACACGACTGAGCGACTTCACTCACTTCACAATAGATAGCCAACAATGACCAAAGAACTTGGAACAGATATTTCACAAAGGAAGATACACGAAGGACCAATAAGGACAAGAAAAGACTAACATCATTAGTCATCAGGGAGATAAACATTAAAACCACAGAAGATATCACTACGCATCCATTAGGATGGCTGAAATTTAAAAAATAAAGTAAAAACTGACCTAGACTATGCGCTGGTAAGGATACAGAGGAACTGAAATGAATGCTCACACTTCGCTGAAGGCAAATGGTACAACCACTTCCAAAAATAGACAGTTTTTTAAAGACTAAAATTTAAAACAGCAAGTTCACCCCTAAATATTTACCCAAGAGAAATGAAAACATATGTCCACCAAAAATGTACACAAGAATGTTCCCAGAAACTTTTATCATGACAGCCCAACTGGATACAGTCCAAATATCTATCAACTAGAGAATGGACACACAAATCGTGGTATTATTACAGAGTAGTAAATACAACTAAATACAATAAAAAGGAATAAACTATTGATACAAGCAATAACATCAATGAACCTAAAAATGATGGCAGTCAAGATATCCCTGGTGGTTCAGTGGTTGGGCCTTCCCCTTCCAATGCAGACAACATGGGTTCGATCCCTGGTTAGGGAACTAAGATCCCACATGTCTCTTGGCTAAGAAACCAAAATATAAAACAGAAGCAACATTGTAACAAATTTAATAAAGACTTTAAAAATGGTCCACATCCAAAAAATTCTTAAAAAATACAATAATGAGGGAAGGAGATCAGATACATAATGATGCCTACTTTCTAAGTCCACTTATATGATATTCAAGGCTAGGCAAAACTAATTTAGTAAGTAGTTTAAAATCATGATTCTGTCTGAGACAATCGGGTTTCTAGAACTTGTGATCTTAACCATGATGCTATATCTGTAAATCCATGGATAAAGATTTTGAAGAAGATAATGATTTAATGTGTTATATGAGTGGTGAGGTTCTGGGGAAGAGGGAATAATTAAGAGATAATTGAGGAGAAGTGAAACAGAACTTTGTTTTTGCTCTCTCTATATCTGGTTAGTTCAAAATTTTAAAATGAGCATGTGTAATATTAAAAAATATACTTATAGCAAAATGTACAAATGCATGGCATCAAATAAAAGTGATCAGGTATGCAAAAACATAGAAATACATGGCTCATACCAGGAAACAGTCAATAGAGGCAGAATCAGAAAGGATAGAAATTAGAACACAAAGACTTTAAAACAGCTATTATAAATATGCTTAATATGCTCAAGAAGAAGTGGGAAACATGAATATGATGAGAAGCCAAAAGAAAGGTTTTTAAAAGAGAGAGAGGCTGAAATGGAATTTCTAAAGATGAAAATTAAATCATCCGAAACAAAGAATGTACTGACTAGATTAAGAGCTGATTAGATGCTATAGAAGAACAGATCAGGAAACAATCAGAAAACACAGTTATAGAAAATGTTTAATGAAGTACAGAAAAGATTGACAAAAAAATGAAATAATATATAACATCTGTGGAACAATATCAAAAAACTCTAACCTGTAAAATTAGAGCCCCAAAGAGGAAAAGAGCTATGTGAAGAAATAATATAGCTATAAGTTTATCCAAACGTAGTGAAGATAAGCCCATATCCCCCCGCCCCCCCCAAAAAAAACTGTGGAATCCAAGCAGAAAAAATATAAATAAAGAAAACCATGCCAAAGTAATTACAAGTTGCTAACAAAACAGAAGTTAAAAAAAAATCTTCAAAGCAATCATAGATAAAAGGTAAATTACAGAGTAATACAGGCAAACACGAGAGCAGAATTCTTATGATAAAATATGCAAGCCAGAAAAGAGAGAAACATCTTAAAATGCTGAAGGAAACTATTATCATAGAATTGTATCCCCAGGAAAATTATCTTTTAAAAATGAAGACAAAATAGAGAACATTAGAGATGGAAAAAATATTTCACATAAATAAAAGCTGAAGGGATCCCTCAACAGCAGATCTGCATGAAAGATATTTTTAAAAAAACGAAAAAGTTTTCACACACTAATGAAAAATCAGAGGGACTTCCCTGGTAGTCCAGTGGTTAAGACTCCAAGCTTCCACTGAAAGGGCATGGTTCCAATCCCTGGTTGGGGAACTAAGATCCCACATGCTGCATGATGCAGACAAAAGAAAAAATCAGAGATTGTCAGATTGGATTTCAAAAGCAAGACACCTACAAGACATTGTTTCATATGCGCGTGTGCTGCATCCTAAGTTGCTTCAGTTGTGTTCGACTCTTTGCAACCCTTTGCACTGTACCCCACCATGCTCCTCTGTCCATGGCATTCTCCAGGCAAGAATACTGGAGTGGCTTGCCTTTTCCTTCTCCGGGGGATCCTCCTGACCCAAGGATCGAAACTGAGTCTCTTATGTCTCCTGCATTGGCAGGAAGTTTCTTTAGTACTGAGCCACCTAGGAAGCCCATTCTTTCATGTATAAAGAAATTTTTTTTAAAGTTAAAACTAAGAGTATGGAAAACTAGTACCATGCAAAAACTAATAAACGGAAATCTGGAGTGACTATAATATCAGACAAAGTGCAGTTGTGGCAGTGATCACTCTACAGTATATACAGATGTTGAATTATAAATGCTGTACACATGACACTTTTATAATAATACTAATAAAAAGGATAACCCATCCAGCAACAGCAGAAAACAAAATCTTTTCAAATGTACACATAACATTCACAAAGAGAAGGCCATATTCTGGATCATAAAACATGTCTCAGTAAATTTAAGGGAATTTAAATCATATGAAGTATGTTTTCTGATCATAACAAAATTAAAAGTAAACATTAATACCAAAAAGATTCCTGGAAAATCCACAAACCTTTAGAAAATAAATAACTCAAGACAAAACTTAATCATAAGAGAAATTAGAGAACACTATGAACCAAAACAAAAATGAAAATATATCAAAATGTGTGGGATGCAGCCAAAGCAGTACTTAGAGGGAAATTTATAACTTTAAGCGCTTGTATTTGAAAAAGTCTCAAATCAGTTACCTAAGTTTCCATCCTAAGAAACTACAGAAGAAAGAGCAAATAAATATAAAGCCCATATGAAACTTATACCTCAATCAGATCAGATCAGATCAGATCAGTCGCTCAGTCGTGTCTGACTCTTTGCGACCCCAGGAATCACAGCACCCGAGGCCTTCCTGTCCATCACCAACTCCCGGAGTTCACTCAGACTCATGTCCATCAAGTCAGTGATGCCATCCAGCCATCTCATCCTCTGTCGTCCCCTTCTCCTCTTGCCCTCAATCCCTCCTAGCATCAGTCTTTTCCAGTGAGTCAACTCTTTGCATGAGGTGGCCAAAGTACTGGAGTTTCAGCTTTAGCATCATTCCTTCCGAAGAAATCCCAGGGCTGATCTCCTTCAGAATGGACTGGTTGGATCTCCTTGCAGTCCAAGGGACTCTCAAGAGTCTTCTCCAACACCACAGTTCAATAACTCTGATAAGAATTTCTTATTCCGTGTTGACTTTGACCTGATAGTTAATCTTAAATCATTTCTTTTTCCTGTTGCTTTTCTTTTCTTCATAGCTATAGATCTTTCTTATAAATAACAGCCTTGTTGATAAAAGCATATAATTATATACAAGGGCACACACAAGGAATTTCTGAGTTTTATGGTACAAATTGCGTCAATGAATGACCATATATTAAGCCCTTACCATCTGCCGATGCTTGCACATGTGTTGTTTCATTTAATAACCAGGCTATGGTGGATCCCTAGGGGATTTTGATGGCTTGATTTATGATCCCCCAAAACCGCCATTTAAACATCCATCTCCAGCAGAATTGTTGCATTTGGTTTATTTTCTCTGTTTTGTGTGAATATTTTCATCACACAAGAAACCATCTTGAAAAAGCCCCTCATAAATCTTGGTGTGTATGAGATCAACTGGCTTTAATGAATTATGAGATCAAGTAGAATCGGTCTGGAAAACAGCCAGCAGATTTAGAGACGAGATGGGGCAACCCACTGCAGTATGCTTGCCTGGAGAATCCCCATGGACAGAGGAGCCTGGCGGGGTACTGTCCATGGGGTCACAAAGAGTCGGACATGACTGAGCAACTAAGCACGGCACAAGGTACAGAGCAGGGATGGCTTTAGGTCCCTCTGAGTATTCCTCAGACTCAGTCCCTACATGATACGACAACCGTGAGCGCGGGAAGATGAAGGTGTGAAATGCAGAGCCCAGAGAGGAGAGCACACCCCACCCCACACCCCCCAAGTGGTCAGGAGCCCACATTTTTCCCAGAAGTCCCAAGGTGTCTCCTCATCTCGTGCTCACTTACATTCAACTGTGGTGAACTTCCTCCCTGTGGGACAGCAGCTTCCCTTTCTTTGGTTCTGTTTGGGACACTGCTCTCCAGATTCATTAGGTGGGCTTCCTAGGTGATGCTAGTGGTAATGAACCCACCTGCCAAAACGAGATATAAGAGACACGGGTTCAATCCCTGGGTCAGAAAGTTCCCCTGGAGGAGAGCATGGCAACCCACTGCAGTATTCTTGCCTGGAGAATCACATGGACAGAGGAGCCCAGCGAGCCACAGTCCATGGGGTCGTACAGAGTCGGGCACGACTGAAGCAGCTTAGGACACACACAGGGACCAGTTAGCGTGCTCACCCCAATATTAACAAACGTCACAGATCTATGCAGAGGAATTATTTGTTTACTGCTGAACTAATCAGAAGATATCACTACAGCTGTGGATCTTTCCCCAAATTAAAACAAGGGTTTGAGAATTATTCTTTTCAAAGGTCCATTCTAAATTATGGGGCTGTAATTCCATCTTGAAGGCTACTTGTGGGTCACGCTTCACTTCTCGTGGTTTATGACTTCAACCCAGGCCCTTGATGGAATTATAACCCAACAGGCACAGAGACTGCTATTTATCATCTGTTTATTTTACAACAGAGCATCTAGTATATTTTGGTTTTATGCTCCTGGAGAAGACAAGCAGGGAGGAGGAGATAAAAGAATTGAACCCAGGCTATAGCCATGTCCACCCAACTCTAAATCCTTGAGATAAAAAGGGAGACAACAGTCCAGACATGTTATCTCCACGTTAACAGATACCTGAAAGTCTCTTCTCTGTGTCACAGTGGAAATAAAACGTCCAAATGGCTGTTTGGTGTCTCTTCTGGGCTGAGCAGCAGAGCTCAGCAGGCAGACAAGAGGGTGGCCATCCTGCCTCCCTCCTCTCCACCCCACTGCCGCCTCTGTCTGCTCTATGCACAACAAGCTCTTAGGCGGGCGGCTGCAAGTGCACAGAAAGCTGGGTCAGGGATCAGGCAGGGTCACTGGGCGCTCAGGCCTTGGATTCGGCTGCTGGTCCCCACGGTGTGCTGGGCGTGGACACCCCTTTCTCTTTCCATGCTGTCCCCAGGCTCTACCGCACACTTGGCCCTGGGCCTTGGCAAACATTCTAATTTGCTGCATAATTAATGTAACAGTGATTCAAAGCAGAGAGGCTTCTGGGACTAATTAGTGACCTGAATCTCCATGGTAGCTTGCATTCCATTCTTATCAGTGCCGGGAAGAGCTGCACTCCCTGAAACAATGTCTCCCACTTACGACTGCGACACAGCCAAGAGGCAAAGATCATTTTCCCTTTCAGTGTGCACAGATTCCAGCAGTATGTGATCACGTCCCACGGGGGCTGCACTTCCCCTGGAAGAGCCTCACCGAATTAGTCCCTCGTGAACTTTCAGGTTTCTATGTGGGCCTGGGGAGCTGTCGTCGCAGGTGGAGAAATAAAGACAGTCAGCAACAGCTTGCTGACCATCCACAGAATGGACAGCATTGTTCTGGGGGTTGGAGAAGCTTGAAAGAGAATGGAGGCCTCACTCTCTTTCCAGAGACCTTGTAGTAGGATAATAAAGCCCACAGTGATGAGAATAGATGACCTGTGCATTCTCCTTCCTAACTTGATCCCCTGTTTGTCTGAGCTTGCATGGTTCCCAGTGCGCCAGTATTCAAAGTCAGAGTGACCTCAGACCAGGAAAGTCAGGGGCACCGCAGCAGTGATGGCCTCACTGCCTCCCCCGCCCCCGCCAGCTTCCTGGAGCTCCTCACCCCCATCAGAACCACTGCATTTCAGCTCACTTGCTCAGGCCCAGCCTCATGAAGCCTAGAGTCAGCAAGTTGAGGACACGGATAGTGGGCCAATCCAGTCTGACCACTCCTTCAATTCACGTACACATGTGGTCCGTGGCTGCTTTCACGTGACAATGGCAGAGTTTAATAGTTGCAACAAGCATGGCATGACCCACAGTCCTACAACATTTACTATTCAATCCTTTGCAGAAAAGTTTGCTGACCCCTGCTCTAGACGATCCAAAACCACCCAGCAGGTGGGTGACCTTGGCTTCAGTCTTAGTGTCTTAGAATTCTTTTTTTAGGAGTGAGCTATGGACCAAACCCAGAACAATGACTGTAACAAAATGTATCACTTTCAGCCTCTACTCACGATTCCGCAGTGACCAAGTGCCTGTTTGATAAACACGAAGGTGCTACTTACTATACGTCAAGCACTACTGTAAGCCCTATACCTCCGTGAACTCTTTTCATCCTTACTATCACCCTATCAAGTGGGCATCACCCCCCCCCCCATTCACAGATGAGGAAACTAAGATGCAGAGTGGCTATGTTACCCACAGCTATAAAGCTAATAGCAAGAGACAGAGCCAGGATTTGAACCCAGGAAGCCTTCAAGTTCATTCAGACAAACCAGGACCTTCAAGTTCATTCAGCAAACTTGCCAGTCAGAGCCTGTTTTTATGACATTCCCCAAAGTTGGGGTTGTAACATCTAGCCTGGATCTTTATGGGCTAATCAAATTTTCAGTGTCAAATATATTACTGTAATTCAATGTTGGTAAGGGTGCAATGAGATGGGTACTTTGGTACATTTTATATCAGTTCAGTTGCTCAGTCGCGTCCGACTCTTTGTGACCCCATGGATTGAAGCACACCAGGCTTCCCTGTGCATCACCAATTCCCTGAGCTTGCTCAAATTCATGTCCATCGAGTCGGTGATGCCATGCAATCATCTTATCCTCTGTTGTCCCCTTCTCCTCCTTTTATATAGATTTCTCTCTATATTTTTAAAATTAATTTATTTATTTTAATTGGAGGCTAATTACTTTACAATATTGTAGTGGTTTTTGCCATACATTGACATGAATCAGCCATAGGCGTACATTTGTTCCCCATCCTGACCCTCCCTCCCACCTCCCTCCCCATCCCATTCCTCAGGGTCATCCCAGTGGATCAGACCTGAGCACCCTGTCTCATGCATCGAATCTGGACTGGTGATTTATTTCACATATGATAATATACATATTTCAATGCTATTCTCTCAAATCATCCCACCCTTGCCTTCTTTCACAGAGTCCAAAAGTCTGTTCTTTACATCTGTGTCTCTTTTGCTGTCTCATATATAGGGTCATCATTACCGTCTTTCTAAATTCCGTATATATATGTTAATATACTATATTGGTGGTGTTTTTATGACTGACTTCACTCTGTATAATAGGCTCCAGTTTCATCCACCTCATTAGAACTGATTCAAATGCATTCTTTTTAATAGCTGAGTAATATTCCATTGTGTATATGTACCACAGCTTTCTTATATATTTTTATATAGATTTCTCCTACATTTTATGTAGATTTGTAAATTGATTTTGGAAGAGAATTTTATTATGTTGCTCAAGTGTACTAAAAAGGATTAGGTCCCCAGTCTATGTTTAAATAATAACCCAACACACAGAGAAAGCTTTCCAAGCTATGATATTTATTGTGACAATATTTGTTACATGGAAAAATTGGGACATAGATGGGGAAACAGTGGAAACAGTGTCAGACTTTATTTTTCTGGGCTCCAAAATCACTGCAGATGGTGACTGCTGCCATGAAATTAAAAGACGCTTACTCCTTGGAAGGAAAGTTATGACCAACCTAGATAGCATATTGAAAAGCAGAGACATTACTTTGCCAACAAAGGTCCGTCTAGTCAAGGCTATGGTTTTTCCTGTGGTCATGTATGGATGTGAGTGTTGGACTGTGAAGAAGGCTGAGCTCCGAAGAATTGATGCTTTTGAACTGTGGTATTGGAGAAGACTCTTGAGAGCCCCTTGGACTGCAAGGAGATCCAACAAGTCCATCCTAAAGGAGATCAGTCCTGGGTGTTCTTTGGAAGGAATGATGCTGAAGCTGAAACTCCAGTACTTTGACCACCTCATTCGAAGAGTTGACTCACTGGAAAAGACTCTGATGCTGGGGAGGGGTTGGAGGCAGGAGGAGAAGGGGACGACAGAGGATGAGATGGCTGGATGGCATCACTGACTTGATGGATGTGAGTCTGAGTGAACTCCGGGAGTTGGTGATGGGACAGGGAGGCCTGGCGTGCTGCGATTCATGGGGTTGCAAAGAGTCGGATACGACTGAGCGACTGAACTGAACTGAACTGATGCAATAGTAGGTAAATGGTTAAATGAACTCATGGACTATTATCTTACACAGCATAACTGTGTATATATGTAAAAAGAGACTAGAAAAACTATATAAATGTTTGTTGAATGAACTGAATAGCAACAATTCCAGAATGTTCTCTACAGATCATATTTTCACTTGGGAAAAGAAGGACCCAAATTCAGTTTGGAAAATATGGTCACTGGAGAGTCATGAGGTCATGCAGTCATGAAATCTGTAAGTTTCTACCAATAGCTCACTTAACTGTTACACGGTTCTAATGGTTAAAGAAATCTGCCTTTTCAAAAGTCCATCCATTCTCAGCACGTTGGGAGGTGAGATGACCGGAACAAAACCTGTATAAACCATGACAGATGTGTAAGATACTGCAGCCTTAACAGTTCTCCTAACAAAAGTGTCACGTGCTGATCGCTGTCACTGTTAATATGTGAAGTTATTTTTGAAAATATTTTCTTTTTTGGCACTTCAGGCGGGGCCTTTCTATTTGCTCTTCTCTGGATCTGCCTTCCTCATCTGGAACTCGGATTTGCGGTTTAGAACTTGAGACACTGTCCGTATTTCACAGTGCTTGAGTCTAAATATTCTTCCTCATAACTGAAGGCAAATGACTGTTTTCTCCCTCTTCTTGCTGAGTGTTTTCTTGGATTGTGTTTTTCACTGTTGACTGATGTTTTTTCCTTGTGTTATGATGGGTGAAAGCCAAATGTACATGTTGCCAAGTGCAGCGTGGTTGGGATCCAGCAGGGCAGGGGGTGGGAAGGAAACCTTGCTCCTTGGATGATGGTGACGTTTGGGCACTATTATGAGTGATTTGCATATGTTCAGTGTGGGAGCTGGAGCTTAAGGGAATCTGACGGGGTGGGTGTGAGGCCGCTGGTCCATCCTGGGGGCTGAGGACTTGATCTGTGTTTGATTTCTGCGATGCTTTTTTTGGCATGACTCAGTGAGGGTGTGCATAGGTACCAAAGCTCTCAGGCTATTAAGAGGCATCTACTTTCAAAGTTACATGTGTGTAAATTCCTAGTTATTCCTCCAGGTGAGTGTCAAATGGAACAAGTACAAAGACATACATTTGGGATGAAATGATCATTTCATCAAGTATAATGAAGGATTCCTGGGTGAGTGACAGCTCATGTCTGGAAAAGCTGAAAGTTTCTGTTGGCCAAGGGAAATTTTTGTGATAAAGGCACCCTTTATATCTTGACAGGGTCTGGCTTATACAGGTGTACAACTGTGTCAAAACCCAACCAATGTACAATTAAGACTCAGAATTCCTTTTTCATCAAAAGAAATACTGGAAACAAATATTAAACTCTGGTTAACATGCATGATTCCAAATAGGAAAAGGAGTACATCAAGTCTGTATATTGTCACCCTGTTTATTTAACTTACATGCAGAGTACATCATGAGAAACGTTGGGCTGGAAGAAGCGCAAGCTGGAATCAAGATTGCCGGAAGAAATACCAATAACCTCCAATATGCATATGACACCACCCTTATGGCAGAAAGTGAAGAGGAACTAAAAAGCCTCTTGATGAAAGTGAAAGAGGAGAGTGAAAAAGTTGGCTTAAAGCTCAACATTCAGAAAACGAAGATCCTGGCATCTGGTCCTATCACTTCATGGGAAATAGATGGGGAAACAGTGGAAATAGTGTCAGACTTTATTTTTGGGGGCTCCAAAATCACTGCAGATGGTGACTGCAGCAATGAAATTAAAAGATGCTTACTCCTTGGAAGAAAAGTTATGACCAACCTAGATAGCATATTGAAAAGCAGAGACATTACTTTGCCAACAAAGGTCCATCTAGTCAAGGCTATGGTTTTTCCAGTAGTCATGTATGGATGTGAGAGTTGGACTGTGAAGAAAGCTGAGCGCTGAAGAATTGATGCTTTTGAATTGTGGTGTTGGGGAAAACTCTTGAGAGTCCCTTGGACTTCAAGGAGATCCAACCAGTCCATTCTAAAGGAGATCAGCCCTGGGATTTCTTTGGAAGGAATGATGCTAAAGCTAAAACTCCAGTACTTTGGCCACGTCATGCGAAGAGTTGACTCATTGGAAAAGACTCTGATGCTGGGAGGGATCGGGGGCAGGAGGAGAAGGGGATGACAGAGGATGAGATGGCTGGATGGCATCACTGACTCGATGGACATGAGTCTGAGTGAACTCCGGGAGTTGGTGATGGACAGGAAGGCCTGGGGTGCTGTGATTCATGGGGTTGCAAAGAGTCGGACACGACTGAGTGACTGAACTGAACTGAACTGAATATGCATGCTGAAGAATTTAGAGGGAGTTCTATCTGAAATTCACAAAAGGTAAGATGGACTGGTGGTGGAAATGGGGCTGGATGCACATGTGATAAAACGAGGATACTAAAGTGTCAGCATCAGAATCTAGGTGATGGTTCTATGCAGCGGTGTCACCTTGCTGGTGCACGAGGGCAGGTTTTGCCCAGATCTTCCCCAAGTTACATCGGTTGCTTAAGGCTGGCCATGGTGGGAATGTCAACACCATAGAAATCAGCAAATCATACAAATCAGAGGTGTTTAAATTTTTCATCTAGAGAGCCAGCTTACAAACACACCATTAGGTAGCTATGTGGGTTGTTCACTGCAAACTTCTTTCAACTTTTCTGTATGTTTGAAACTGTTCATAGTAAAATATTGGCAAAACAATATGACTCAATGTGTTTAAAAAAAAAACAGATGTAAAAAACAGTTTTTAGACTTTTGCCTCTGAGTGGGATTCAGTACATAGAGGCAAGGCATTTCTAGCACTGCAACAGCTTGGAGAAAAAAAGACACATCACAAAAACAGTTTGGAGAACCACAGAGGCAAAGAGGACTAGAAGAACGAGAATCCCAGAGAGAAAGAACACATGCAAAGCGAGCTGAGGCTGCTAGTAGCTTTCTTCACTGAAGCAGGATGAGGGCACTTGCTAAAGTCCAGTCTAAGAACAGGGCTTATCATATGCAGAGAAGAGAGAAACCAGAGGGCGGTTGTCTGAGCCCTCTGCTTGAGGCAAGAGAACAGATCCAGAGGAGTCCCAGACCCTTGGCTGGCTTCCCGCAGGACAGTTTCTGCACAGGGGTGGACAGGAGCCTCGAGCTGAGCCAGCAAGGAGGGGTGCAATCGTCCCAAGCTCTGAGCTCCTGGGAGATGGTCAGATGAGTGGGAGGGGCTTGTAACCATACCCAGCGGGGCTCCCCACCAGAACTCTGGCAGATTTTGAATCTTTAGGATGTGGAGGCTAAACTTTCAGGACAGAGGTGCCAGAGACACAGCAAGATCTCAATCCAAAGCCCGGGGGAACTTCGCCTGGATAGCAGCTGGACCTGGAGTCAGACCTCCATCAGCCTCAGTTTCTGTAAGAAATGAAGTCCCACCAGAGGAAGGGCCCTGGGACAAACATGCTCCAGGTTAGAGTTAGAAACTTGTGCAGCCAGATGGAATTGAGTCTAGCTGCAACCCAGCCATGACCCGGTCTAAGTTCTCACGGCATCAAGGCGATAAGCCCCTTACACTGCTTGTCTAGCCGGAGAAAGGGCAAAGCCCTATGGGAAAGTGACCTTTACTTCAGTCTCGATGGTTTTTTATACAAAACGCCTGGCAAACAGCCATAAGGAATGAGACAAGGATGTAGGAAAATGTGACCAAAAATCAGGAAGGAAAATAGACAATGAAGCACATCCACAAAATATCCAAAGGTTAGACTTAGGAGGGAAGGACATTGAAAATAACCACTATAAATATTTTAAAGAAAATTAAGAAAATGATGGACAAAAAAGATGTCTGAAAGACAGAGAATCTCAACTGAGAACTGGAATGTATTTTTAAAAAGCAAGCGTACATTCTAGGACTGCAATACCTCAAAGCAAGAACTCTTTGGATGTTTTAACAGCAGAAGTCAAGGTAATGAACCTCAAGACACGTGAACAGGAAAAAAAAAATACTGAAGAGCAGAGAGAAGTATGAGACATGCAGAATACAAAGAGCCTAACAAGTGTGCAACTGGCATACCAGAAGGCAAGGAGGTAAAGAATGGGGAGCAAGGAATATTTAAAATCAAAGCCCTTATAGGTAGCAGGGGAAGATGTATTTACATTTGGGTGTTCCTGTCCTGGTCATTACATTTACTGACTATGTGTTACACTGGACAAACCCCGTACTTCTTCTGATCTTGCTTTTTCCTTGTCTGTAAAATTGAATCTGTAATATTAATTCCTTAGGACTTTCATAGTATCATCTGTAAATGATAAAAACTATATAAGGTAGGGTGAAAATTTCTTAAACTGTCATTGTCCTCATCCTTACTGTTTCTTTGTCCAGTTATTCTTGGGGGTATGTAATCTCTAGCCCTAGCATACACGGGTTTCATTTAGGCTGTATCTCCTCTTCATTCTAAAATAATTCCATCTTTGTTGCATGTATCCTCGTGTTTTTCCTCCTTGTGTAACAAGCAGTATCTATGCCAGAGGTCACTGAAATTGTCACGTTGAAGACTCTGTAAAGGATTTCCCTTCTGAGACTGTTGTCTGGGACTTGAAGTTCTCGGGTGGAGGGAGAACGGAGGGGACAGAATTGGGAAATATGCCCCTAAAGCAAGTTAAAGAGAGTCGAATTCACTTAAATTCTTTGATCATTTAGTCTCTAGTCACATTAGAACTGAGTGAAAGCCCAGATTCATATCAGGAAGGGTGGATCCATAAGACTCACCAGAATGATGTGCAATTGTGAGCACACATATATATTTATAGGCATTTATATACATACATATTAAAGTGCTCATGGAACACAAGCCTGGAAAACCTGATTTCAGATGAAAGATGTGTTACCAGGGAAACCAAAACTTCCAGTATGCTGATTCTGAGATAACCTGTGAAATTCTAAACACAGTTTCTGAATCAGTTTGTGCTCTTTTGTCACGTGTGTTGTTGTTTTTATGAAGAAATAAAGAAAACAGAGGGTTTCCTAGGTGGCACTGGTGGTAGAGAAACTGCCTGCCAATGCAGGAGACATAAGAGACACAGGTTCGATCTCGGAATCGGGAAGATCGCCTGGAGGAGGACATGGCAACCCACTCCAGTATCTTGCCTGGAGAATCTCACGGACAGAAGAGCCTGATAAGCTATTTAGTGCAAGGGATCACAAAGAGTCGAACATGACTTAACAACTGAGCACACATTCAGCTCATTACAAGCAGAGGAAAAAAGATCAAATGTTAGTCAATGGCCTCATAACTAAAAGTACTTTGACACGTCCATACCAGTAACAAATGGTCGACCCAGTAGATCAAAAAGCTACAGGCCTTTGTTTCTTTACTGAGGGGTTGCGGTGGGGTAGGTGGTGGTAGTATGACCATCTCTGCTTGTTTTTTTAGCTTAGGTTTGTGGGCTTGGAGTTTTTTTCTGTCACCACCTTTCTGACCATCTGATGGTTGGCCCTCTGTTCTCTTCACCCCAGATACCCTATCTTTTGAGAAATGGAGGCTTCCAGCCATTGCTAGTATGTCTCCAAAATTTAGCCATCCAACTCTGGGGTCACAACTCCAGGTCACAACCACTACCTTGGAATACCAAGTGCCTGTTGCGGTGGGATGCTATAGGTCTCTGGCTTGATTCTCTAGCCAAGACAAAACTCACCCTTTCCTGACAATGCATGTGAAATAGGACATTCACCCAAGTCAAGTCAGAAAATGGTTATCATAGGAGAGGCCATGGACACTGGGACAAAAACATCTCAGACACTGAACTCTAGGAGCTCACAGTCCAGTGGGGAAGATAGACACTTAACGAAGCAGAAGCAGAGCCCGTGAAGACTCGAAGGTGAGAGCCAGTCATGCCTACTGAGAATTAGGGATCGGTTCACAGAGGTCCACAGAGGAGTAACATCCAGGCAGGATCTAGAATCAGGAACAGGAATTTGACAGGTGGAAAAAGCAAGGAGTGTGGGATGGTGTGAAGAAGGCAAATCCTTCCACTTGGATGAGAAAGCATGAACCAGGCCACAGAGGCACAAAGATGATGGAAATTCTCAGAGAGAACATGACAACACTGCTGCAGCTCGTGCGGGCTTCTCAGGATCACCCCGAGTGCTGGTTAAACACAGATTGCTCCCCTGCCAGGTTCAGGAGTTCCTGCTTCCGTGGGTGTGCGGTGCCATCCAAGGATCTGCATTTCTCTCAAGCCACCAGATGGTGTCATGCTGCTGATCTGGGGGCCATACTTTGACAGAGCACCAAATCCTAACCACTAGACCACCAGGGAGCATTGGGGTCACATTTTGAGGACTATCTCACTGAAGATGGTGAAGGATGTGTGGTGGGTAAGGCCAGAGTGTGGGTCACTGTGGCACTTGGACAGCTGTTTCAGAGGAGAGCTGTCAGGATGATGGAAATTTCAACAACTATCTAGGGCTGGGGGCAAGTTCTGGAGCTGTTCCAACCAGGCCCTGGAATTTTCTCATCAGAATGGACAGTAAATTCCAGATGCAAGAGACATTGCAGAAGCAGAGTCAAGTTCTCCTGGTGAGGAGTTGAACGAGGAAGAAGAGAAGGGGAAGGTGAAGACACTTTACAGGTCCTCTTCAAGGGACTGCACAGAATTTAAAATATTCCAGAGAAACAGCACAGAAAGAGAAGCATAAGAGAGAGCAGATGTATAGAAACGAGCAAGGGTCCCTGGGAACCAATGGGCATAGCTCTCCATAGAAGAGGGAGGAAAATGAAAGTTAGCACAAAAAGAAAAGACAGCTAGGGACTTCCCTGGCAATGCAGGGGGATCAGGTTTGATCCTGGCCAGGGAGTTAGGATCCCATATGCCTTGGGGCCAAGAAACCAAAACAAAAAACAGAAGCAACGTTGTAACAAATTCAGAAAGACTTAAAAAGTGGTCTACATCAAAAAAATTTTTTTCCAAATAATACAGGTAAAAACATAGCCTGAGGAGTGTCCACGAAGAGGCACAAAGGAAGGAGACATGTGAGTGTGGATAGAGGGGGAGCCCTGCAGAGGTGGATGGACCAGCAGCTTGGTAACTTATGGTGACTTGGAGGCTCCTGTTTATTTAATTCTTCCAAAAATGTTCATTGAGCATCAAAAGTATGCCTTGTGCTGAACTCTGAGGGCACAGTGGTGAGCAAAACAGAAAAGTGCCTGCCACCATGGGACTCGTGGGCGTGGAATCTGTCATCACAAATGCAAAGGAAAAGACAGGGTGTCATGGAGGGAATGACAGGTGAGGTCACGCCAGGGATGACGCTGAAGCTCAGGCTAGATACATGAACCCAAAAAGAAGAGGCTGAGATGACCGTGTGGGTGAAGACCGCAGGCAGATGACCCGCGTCAGCCCCAAGGAACTGAAAGGAAGCCGGGTGACGGGGACAGAGAGGTGAGCGGGAGGCAGTTTCAGATGAGGCTGGTCGGCAGGCCAGAGCCAATACACGCAGGATTCTGCTCAAACCTCGTTAAAACTCCTCTCCACGTAGACACATCTTCAGAGTCATCAGCTTCACCCCAACACCAGCTTTGTTGCTGTCGTTTAGGTGCTCAGTCGTGTCCACCCTTTGTGACCCCATGGACTATTGACCGCCAGGCTCCTCTGTCCATGGGATTCTCTAGGCAAGAATACTGGAGTGGGTTGCCGTGTCCTCCTCCCTGGGATCTTCCTGACCCAAGGATAGAACCCACATCTCCCACACTGCAGGTGGAGTCTTCACCACTGAGTCACCAGGAAAATTCTGTTTTGGCTTAAATTCTGACTTTCACTAGCTTTGGGATTTAAGCCTCTATTCCTCAGTTTCCTCATGAAAAAGGATCTCCTCCCTTGGGGTACTGTGAAGATTAAATAACAATACATGTAACATGTTTAGAACAGTGTATAAATATTTATCCTCAATAAATATTAGCTAGTTATCATCATTATTATCATTATTACTCTACACTTTTATAAAAGGCTCAAAACCTAACTTTCCACCTCTCCTCCCTTTACTAAGGAATATACTAGTTCATACAATCACAAAAAATGTTACAGATTTCTGTATTAAAACCCTGCCTAATAATTTTCAGATCAACACCAGCTTGCTTGGAAACAAACTGAAACTTGGCCCTTCACCTATTTCACCAAATCTAGCTCAGAATAGCCTTCTGGTTTCTAGAACATTTAAAGCTCACTTGCCTCCGAGGACTAAGGCCTGCTGTGATTGAGGATACGTATAAAAATATATTTATGTGCCTGCGGCTCAGAAAGCAATTTCCAAAGAGAATTTCTGAAGCTGTTTTGAGCATTATACAGCCTCTTGAGAGGATGGATTTTTTCCAAACCCATAACCGAACTCTATCCATCCTAATGAAAGTTCACAGCAGTGACATCACTCTGTCCTCTCTCTACACGCCTCGCACTTCTGGGGTCTGAGGGCACGTGAGGCAGTGTAAGGCCATGCTCTCACTCTCATTAAGCTCACGGTCACACCGAAAATTCAACCCTGTCAGAGGGAGGAATTTGGCAGTTCCTGCATCTCCTTATTCATCTTTTTTCACCACCTGGTTCACAATCTAACCTGGAGGGGCAAATATAATAGAGTAATAAAGTGCGTGGGAGCAAAGCAAAGTAGGGTTTGAGTCCTATCTCTGCCCCTTGCTAGCTGTGGGACTGTAGGCAAGTTGCTCACCCTCTCTGAGCTCAGGGATCACTTCTGTGATAATAAGGAGAACACCTATTCCATCAGGCAACTGTGAAGATGGAGTGATGTCTAGAAGCACCTTGTACTTTACTTGGAACAAAGGACTGTCACTGCTGTCCTGACAGAGCAAACGGAAGTCCAGGCAAAACGCACCAGATGGTCCAGGGACGCTGCTCCCGGCTTTGCAGCTGTGGGGTGACTCCTGGTCCCCAGCCACCTGCTACTTCCACAGACACGGCTTTCCTATGCTGGTTTACAAGGCAATTACACAGCCACAGGCTGCCCGCGGTCAGTCAATGCTAACAGGGAATGACTCTTGCTCCATTTCTGACAAGCCGCATAGTGTTCCTGCTTCACCCCAACCTGCCCCCCGGCCCTTTCCACACCCCAGGGCTGTCAGAATTTAAGGCCAGCTCCCGGGGCTTCAAGAGCCACCTTTGTTCTCCCTCCACTCCACCTGGCAGCTTGGCAAGGTCTGATGGATCCTGTTTCAGGAAACCCCTACGGAGGTAAAGTCCAGGTTCTCCTCCACACATGAAAAGGGAGAAGAAAGTGCCAGGCGGGTGGGGTCCCTGCAGCCCAGCCAGGGGCACAAGAGAGCCGATGCACTCTGCTGCACAGGGTTTCCATTCAGAATGAGTCACTGGCTTGCAAGTTGGCAACCCCAGACATTGGAACAACTTGGCAAATGGAAATCTAAATGGATTGTTCACTGTGTGTGTGCGCGTCCCCAGGGCCATGTGTTAAACACACCTCCCTCCACACACACTGAACAGACAGACACACTGTCTCACCAACCAGCTTGCCTAGGAAGGGGTAGGGAAGGGATGGAGTACTTGGTGAGGGCGGGAAATGATACAGTGTCAGAAGAGATGACGTAAAGGCCATTGTTAAAGAGGTGACATCACAACTCTTGTGCAAATATAAAACGAAGATGTGGCACAGAATTTATCCAATCCATTCATCAATGAGGGAAGCAGTAAGACATTCAAACTGCTGCAAATGACAATTTGAAAAGTCTGATTTTTTTAATAGGCAATTGAGTAAAGAAAACAGGGTAAGATCAATAGGTTTTAAAACCTAAACTGACTCATGTCTCTTGTGGTCACAAACCATAGCCTTTGTGTTTATCTCCCCCTCCAACAGCACAGAAATTATTTGTATCTCTACCAAACAAAAATCAGCCAACCCCTGCCCCCATCAGAGCTGAGAAATAGCCAAGTCGGTGGAGCGCCAGTCAAGGAAGCGGGCTGAGAAGAGGGCCGGGGGATAATCAGTATCTCTTTCGCTCACTGCCAAGTGTTGAGTCATTTTTCTCCAGTTTGCGCCAAGCTACACTTGGTTCAAGTCCTCTCTGGTCCCTTTCTCCAGGCACGATGTCTGTTCTAGCCAGACAGCGTGAGACTCACTGTAGCCATTTGCTCTTGTAAAAACCTTCAGTCCAAACTGGGTCAATAACTAACTCAGCAACTCCTTCCTGTCTTCATTCTCAGGATGCCCTGGGCCAGAGAGATGAGGCGCTGGGGCACCAGCAGTGGTCACGATGCCCTCTTAACCATTAGTGGCCACAGGGCTCCAACAGGGCCACACCAGGAGCCCCATCCACCAGGACTTGAGAGGTCACATTTTAGTCCGAGTCATGGGCAGAGAAGAGAAACAGCTTGAAACACCAGCCAGAACTTGCTAAAACGGCCACAGAAAACAGCAGTGAAACTCGTCAAGGAGAACACGAGCTATACGTATTTCATTTATACTAATAATTTCAGGTTAGTTTAATCTCAGTTCTAAAAAGGAAGCGTCCACACTGATCATCATTCCTCTCACTTGCTCATGCAGCAGGCGTTTGCCTCACATGTACTTGTGAGCACTGTTCTTAGTGGTGCACACAGCAGACACCATACCTTCCCTCATGCAGCTCACCAAGTGACTCTAGAAAACGCCCATCTTCCCTTACTTGCTTCATGCTTTTCAATGGGTTTTCATGCAAGAAGCCCTTGAGCCTCAAACCTTCCCAGTTTTTCCCCCAAAACACAGCCTGCCTGACGCCAGGTCTCTCCACCTCCACCCCTGCCTCCGGGGCCCCAGCCCCTTGTCATCTCCCACCTGCACGACCAAATTGCTTAAAGATATGAATCAGGGACTTCCCTGGGGGTTTAGTGGTTAAGACTCCATGCTTCCACTGCAGGGGACATGGGTTCAATCCCTAGTCAAGGAACTAAGATCCCAGACGCTGTGCAGTATAGCAAAAAAAAAAAAAAAAAAAAAAGGTTTAAAAAATGTGAATCAGGTCTCTGGAGATTAAACCCAGATTGTCTCCACGGCAGGACTCCTGTGGTCCAGTCCCTGCCTCCCCTTCTCTCTGCTCTAACAACAGCACCAGGTTCCTCTGCCTCAGGGCCTTTGCACCAGTTGTTCTCTGTCCTACTTCCTGATTGGCTCCTTCTCTCATTCAAGTCTCTGTTCAGATGCAACCCCTTTCTTCACTCCTCACTCTGGCCCTCTCTATCATATCACCCTAGCCCTCACCATCATAATTACTCTGCTCTGTTGAGGTGGCACAGTGGTAAAGAATCCACCTGCCATTTCAGGAGACAAGGGTTCGATCCCTTCATCAGGAAGCTCCCCTGGAGAAGAGAATGGCAACCCACTCCAGCATTCTTGCCTTGAGAATCCCTTGGAGAGAGCACCTTTGCCGGCTACAGTCCATAAGGTCACACAGAGTCGGACACGATGCATGCACACACATCGCACATCAAGTGCCTCTGCTGACTTCCCATCTCTCAGCTCCTGACTGCAAGCTCCTTGCCAGAGGGAGAGAGGGACTGTGTCTGCCTCCTCCACACCTGAATCTCTAGCACCTGAAGTAGCGCTTAGCCCATAGGATGCACTAGAGTCCTGCCTGTGAATATACCCGGATGAGAAAATGAATAAATTATTCTTCATCAAAAGTCCAAGTGTCAAAATGTTCTCCCATGGCAGGAACTGGCCAGCTAAAGATACAGGAAGAGAATTAAATAAATTTAGAAATTGAGTGCAAGCTCTGTGAAAGCAGCTCCCATCTTTCCTGTTAATGACATATCCCAGGGCCTAGAGTAGAGATTGCCACTTAACTGGCATTTGCCATTTACAGAATAAACCGTTACACATGCAAATTAGGGGCTGGCACAGGTCTGGGTGAAGAGCCTGCTCAGGCAGGGTGAGGCCTTGCGAGCTGTCCTCTCAGAGCCGACAGGAAAGCTCGAGAAGGATGAGGTTTCCGAGTCCCTGACTGGCAAGTTAAAGTGTTAGTTGCTCAATCGTGTCTGACTCTTTGCAGCTCCATGGACTGTAACCTGCCAGGCTCCTCTGTCCATGGGATTCTCCAGGAAAGAATACTGGATTGAGTTGCCATTCCCTTCTTCAGGGGATCTTCCTGACCCAGGGATCGAACCTAGGTCACCCGCATTGTAGGCAGATTCTTTACTGTCTGAGCCACCAGGGCAGCATGGCAACCACCACCACCACCACCACCACCCCACCCCTTAAAGGCTTCTCAGGGAAACAGAGGTCCTCTCTCCCAGGCAATGGCTGGGTCTGGGGAGGGTGATTTTGTCCTATTGACTGCTCACCTCTCAAGTCCCTCTCTCCACAAAACTCCTTTGTTGGGGATTTGGGGGTTTCTCATTGTAGCCTTTTCTGTTTCTGCCCTGTAATTTCTCAGTTATAAAAATGGGGGCTCTGGAAGAGATCTTTAAACTCCCTTCAGAGCCAACATTTGGTGGTTTTACGTGTAAATGCTTTCCACCTGGAACCAGGGGGTGTTCGGGTCAAGCCGTTAAAGAAAGCACTTGGTGCGTAATGAGAAGGACATCCAGAGCTGGCAAGAGGAGCCCCCAGCAGCAGGCGTCCAGGTGATGAGGCCCGAGGTCCCCCGACCTGAGGCTGCTCAGGATCCTTGGAAGCCCTCATCCTGTTGCCTCCAGGGCTTGGCGCTAGGTTCCTGGAACTTCTCCACTCTAAGCAGAGATGCTACGAAGGAATGTTTGAGGTGGAGGAATGAGAAACATTCTCTGCATGAGCTTTTAAAGTCCACGTGTGAGTCTGGTGTTTCTGAAGCTCCGAGTCCCCGGGGTGCTTGTTGAAAGTGCTGTCCTGGCTGCCCTCCAGGCTCTGACTCCACGGATCTGCATTTGCAGAGCGTCCGGGGGATGCTAGTGCAGATCTCTGATGGAGAAGTGTGCAGCCCCTGGTGACCTGCGGGGAGGAGCCTGGCCTCTGCGGGGAAGGGGCTTGGGCAGGCTGTGGCCCTGAGAGATGCTGGGAGGCCGAGCAACCTCTTTCAGGTCAGCCCCAGGCCACCAGGTTCTAATTCCGTCAGTCACCTGGAGGGCCTTCTGCATGAGGCCAGGCAGATGGGCACTTGGAGAAGAGGAGCTCACTTGTGCCCAGACATGCTGGGGACACACCGCAGCCTCTGCTCCAGGGAGCTGTCTTTATATCACTGAGCATGGGTGGATTCTCTGAAGTCTCTCCAAGTTCTAGAAAATGAATGCGATGTTTTCGGCCCTCTTGCTATCTGCCTCAAGGAGTACTTTCCTCGGCTCTTCTGAAAATGCTCTGTGCCCACTTTCTACAGCTGATGGCAGCAATGGCGAAGCTCTTTTACCCTTATCCACCGTCAGACACGCACCTATGCCACTACAATTCATGGAGCAAGAACTTCTCCAGTAGTCCAGTGGTTAAGATTTTGCCTTCAAGTGCAGGGGGTTTGGGTTCAATCCCTGGTCAGAGAGCTAACCCGCATGCCTTGTGGCCATAAACCAGAACATAAACACCAGAAGCAGAATTGTAACAAATACAGTAAAGACTTTAAATGGTCCACATCCAAAAAACAATCTTAAAATTCATGGCGTGTTCATCCCAAGAGTTGGAGAATTTGGCAAGTAGAGAGAGTCCTGAGAGGCACCTCTCCCAAGAGCAGCCGCTCCTGTTTCTCACTGCTCCCGGCCGTGGTCCTCCTGACATCACTACCCGGGGGTGGGAGAGCTATGGGGAGGAGGAGGCCAGAACTCAGTCAGGGTTATTCATGAAGGATCAGAGAACACATCCACCCCCAGAAACAGCCCAGTGGTCCCTCTCAGACCTCAGCCCCCAGGAAGTCCCCACACCCTGACCAGTGCCTCCCCAGGGCTCACATGCTCTATGGGACCTGCCAAGGCCTCAGGGCTCATGGAACTTCCATGAACTTGTGAGTCCACCAAAGAGCCTGTGAAGAAAAGCATCAAAGGCTAGGGGCTTTTGTCTTCATTCTGTGTCTTCACCTCCTCTCCACTGCATAAACATTCACCTCCAGCCCATAAACATTAAAGGCTGAAGACTGAGTGAAAGAGCAAACCAGAAGCCTCTTTCCCAACATGGTCCTTCCCACTTCTCTGCCAGGAGCAGAGTCCAGCACTGTCCTTAACTCCAGGAACAAAGTTCATGGGTGCTAGGTCCAGGCAGCTCTGGAGACATGAGAAAACCAAGAGTCCAGCGAGAGCATGATGTCCAGCTCATAGGTCACCCAGACGGCGGCACCAGGGTGAGAGCAGCACCTACAAAACCACAAGGTCAAAGTCAAGGTCAGAGCATTTAGATGCCTGGGGGAAAGAAGGAAGCCACGCTACTGAGATGTCCAGTGGTCAGCAAAGGACAGGGGAGGCTTTCTACAGCCAGAAAGTTCTGACCCCGACGTTTTCCTGAGCATGGAAAAGGCGGCTGCTCCACTTGATGGCAAAGAGGCCCCAGAGTTGCTACACTTACGCAGTAGCTGTGTCATTGGCAAGGTACCCCTTAACTTGTTGAGCTCCAGAAGCCCTAACTACACATCAGTGAGCCAAAATAACTAGAATTCCGAAGTCAGAAGGGATCTAACAGGTGGCGGGACCTGAGGGCATGCGTCCAGAGGGAGGAGACGGTACATATGAGAGGACAAGCCAACAGTGATCTCGGAGCGTGGACCCCGTGGAAGGCGGCAGCCCCGCTCAGCCCTGCCACTAGGTGACTATCCCCATGCAAGAATTTGGTGGCAGGTTTGTCAGAGCTAATGAATTTTCAACCTAAGCCCCACATTCCGATTTTTATGTGAAATTTCCCAATTTTAAGATGTTGGCAACTAAAATTCATGTTATTTAAAATACTGCACAGGCCAAACAAAACCCACCTGGATATGGGGAGAGGGTGGAATCAGCCCATGGGGCTCCAGCTCATAACTTCTGATATGCATCAATTACTGAGTAACCATCATGGTAACAGCTAGTATAAATTGGGTGCTTCACACACATTATTACACTTTGTCCTCACCATTGAGGAAATTCAGTTTATAGAGAATAGGTAGCTTCTCCAAGTATGCCTGGCTACAGACAAAGGGCAGCCAGCATTCACATCCAGGTCTGTCTGACGTCAGGTGCTGAACCCGTAGCTATTAAGTGATATTGCAATTCCAGAAACAACTACACTTGGCATTGTATGTGTGTGTGCTAAGTCGCTCAGTCGTGTCCAACTCTCTGCAACCCCGTGAACTGTAGCCCACCAGGCTCCTTTGTCCATGGGATTCTCCAGGCAAGAACACTGGAGTGGGTTGCCATGCCCTTCTCCAGGGGATCTTCCCGACCCAAGGATCAATCCCAGGTCTGCGGCATTGCAGGCAGATTCTTTTACTGTCTGAGCCACCCGGGCAGCCCATAAACTCATTCAATTCAAGGCTAGGCACAGAAATGGACACTTGGGGTTTGCATGGTGGGTTTTGTATTGTTTGTAGGAGGACTCAATCAGGAAAGGTGGTGGTGGTGGTGGTTTAGTCGCTAAGTCTTGCAACCCCATGGACTGTAGCTTGCCAGGCTCCTCTGTCCATGGGAGTCTCTAGGCAAGAATACTGGAGTGGGTTGCCATTTCCTTCTCCAGGAGAGGTAGGCTTGCAAAAGAAAAGCTACCATCCTGGCAGCAGACAAAGGCAGGGAAGCTGTATTAAGAATGTTCTTCCATTCTCCACGGTGCAAAAATCCCTGTCTGGCCACATGGGATGAGTATTCTGGCCTTTGCTACACAAAGGGCAGCCAGTGGGCCAGCAGCGTTGGCGTCACCTTGGAACCGGTTAGAAAGGCAGAAGTTCAGTGCACCCACATTGGCTGAACGGGCCCCTTAACCAGAGGAACAGCTCCTGCTCGTGCACCTCAGAGCATGAGAAGCCTGTCCTTGCCCCTCTCTGATTTGTCCTCCAGTCTGGTGTGGGCCCTCCAGTCCGCTCATGAAAGAGAAAAATTGTCAAAAAAAAAAGAAAAAGAGAGAGAGAGAAAATGTCTGACTCTTTGCGATCCCATGGACTATAGCCTGCCAGGCTCTGTCCCTAGGATTCTCCAGGCAAGAATACTGGAGTGGGTTGCCATTCCCTTCTCTAGGGGACCTTCCCCACCCGGGTATTGAACCCGGGTTTCCTGCACTGCAGGTGGATTCTTTACCATCTGGGCCACCACGGAAGCCCATAATCCACACTTCCCATCAGACTGCCATCTCCCCAGAGACAGAGGCTCCCTCTTCCATATCTATTTTGCCTCTTCCTGGGCGTGGCACGCAGTCATCTGAGCCCCTCAACCCAGCTGCAGACAAAGGGGAAGGGGTCTCCCAGTGCACAACAGAAGGAATTCTTCTCTAAAACCACAACCGTGCAAATTAGCTCAGCCTCCCAGACTGGTGGCAGGCACTTGAGAATGTGAGAAAAGTCTGTACAACACTGCCAGACCCATCTCACCCTGGTGCTGTAGGGATATAAATGGCTCCTGCATCTAAAAAGCACATAAAGAAAAACACAGAGGTTCCTTGATTCTAAAACATGTCTGCCAACCCTTAAGGGAAATCTGAGATCCTGGGCCAGGTAGGGACCTCTGGGCTCCCTTGCAGCAGTTCACAACAGAAGCCCTTGCAGAATGCTGTGAACAGGAATAGGAACCCTGAACCAGGATGCTGATGTCCCTCTGCCTGCAGCTGAAATGGCACGCAGCCTGGACCTCTAACCTCCTGCGCTTCATGCTCATCACGGACCCTTTGCTTCAAGGCATTGGGGTCCTTTCCAGAAAATGGGGCAAACTCCTGACTCTTCTGTCATTGCTGCTAAATTTTCAGCCATCCCCAGGGGCTGGTGTACATAAGGAGGAGAAACATCCCAGAGGTGCAGAGGTCTCCAGGCCTGCAGGCTCATGCCTGGTGCACACTGCCTGCATGCCTTTCTCTATGTGCTCCAGACGCGAGGCCTCCCCAGAGACGGAACCTTGCAGGAAAATTCTCACTGTCCCCAAGCAACCCAAATTCTTCACAAACGTATGTCACCTCCAGCCCTTGCACAGCCCTCACCTGCCTCTGAGACCATAATCACTCAAGGAAAAATAAAGTAAAAGTTCCCAACACCCTCCTCCTCCCCGCAGGCCTGCCTGGTGAACACGTGCAGAGAGCCGCTCTTGGCTCTAACACATGAGGCTTTCCATTCCAGTTAAACTGTGATGTTGCCATGGAAACACCCAGTGAGGTGTTTCTCTGCCCAGCCGGCCCAGGCTGGGGACTCAAGGCCCATGTTGCAGACGCCTCTGAGCTGGGTGCCACCCTCACCAACCCAGGGCACCCCCACCCCCAATCTCTTCAGGGCTGTTCATGCCTGTAGGTGTATGGGCATTGGGGCACACATTTGTTTTGTTTTGTCTTCAGCCCAGCCCCTCCCAGCACACAAAAGGCACATTCTTGGGGAAAAAAAAGAAAAAGAAAAATGTATCTTTTTTTCCTGCATTCCAGCTGTCTGAGCTAAGCGGAGGAATGAATGGTTTGGGAAAAATCTCACACAGGAATAAATTTACAAGGGACAGCTGAGCGGATAAATTCAGTCCCCAAAGAGGGGCATTACGAGGCCTTTTGGCAGGAGACTTGCCCCTTGTGCAAAGCTGTCTAAAAAGAAAAACAGAGCAAGAGAGGGGGGCTTTCAAATCCACCCCAAAATAAACCGTTCAGAAATCCTTATAACTCCCTCTAGCTGTCAGCATCTGAAGACAGGGAGGCCTGTGCACAAAGCCCCATCAGTCTTTCCAGGTGAACCTCAAGGGGGTCCCAGAGCTGGGCTTCAAGGTTACCCAAGTTTTCTGGCTTGACCCACTATCCATATCTGGACAAAAGTGGAGTTTGCCTTCACAGGGAACTCATCATGGCTTAGCTGAAGAGGGGACCAAATGCAATATGAGCTGATGGACCAGATGGCTTTGGGTTGGGGGGCGTCAACCTGGACCCGTGCCTCCCGGGACGAGGGACTCATTGCAGGGAGAGGATCGTGCTTGTGACTGGGAGGAGGCTCCCACTCAGGCTAGAAGATGCTGGTCTGAACTTGCAGTGTGTGTTCCTTTGAGTCCTCATACTTTTCCCTACGAAATCTGAGAGTAAGATTATGCCAGAATGATTTCTGGACACTTCCCCCACAAAAAGGATGTTAAACACTGGCCTCTCCCCTGCTTTTCAACTGCTTCCTTGACTCACTAGTTAATGGCTGGTTGCAAGAATTAGGAAAGTCCTTTTGTTGCACTGAGGTCTTGAAACTCAGTCAACCCATACTCACTCCCTTTCCTTTGGAAACCAAATCCTAGAACTTTTACAGCTGGCAATGACTTTCTTGTTACCCCTTGAGGATTTTCCCAGGCTCTTCCACCCCCAGGAGAGCCTGAGACTAGCCCGGATGGCCAGGCTCCTCTGGGAAAGGAGACTGATCGTCACCAAACATGTCCACAGTGCATGCATTGAGCTAGCACTGAACCCAAGTGACATTGCTCCTTCTCCGCCCATAGTCCTACTTCTGAAGTCACTGTCGGTCAGTGAGCATTAAGCATTCATGGTCCAGTCCCACACTGTACACTTGGAGATGAACAAATACATATTTATGCAAGGGTCAATTTCTGCCCCCAGGGAGATCAAAATCTCCTACCTAGACAGCATGTACCAGTAACTGAATATGTGCCCTATTTCAGTTTTTACTAAGTAGTTCATGCTAATAAGTCCTTTATTTGCATTTGATATAGTAGCTACACACTCAGTGGAATCTGACTAACTAGAGACAAATCCTGGGTCTATCCCTAATCAGTTATGCATCCTTGGGCATTAACCTCACAGCCTCATTTTCCTCATTGGTAAAACAGCTAATAACATCTACTTCGCAAGATGTGAGAATTTAATGAGCCAGTGCTTGTGATTCTCTTAACCCAGTGGCGAGCATTAGTGCTCAAACAGTGATCACATGGCCTCACTTCCAGAAACACCTCTCTACCCTCGATGCTGGAAATCGGCTACCCTTCCCGTGGAAACCCTGCACAATTCTCTGCCAGAGCATTCCGTGTTAATTACTGAATCCTTGCCCATTAATCGTGAAGCAGAACACGTCCTCTTGCAGAAGAGAAAAGGCACTGGAGAGCTATGGGTGGTCCTGCACCTCTTCCAAGAAAGACTACTTTGCTGGAATCTGGTTCTCATCTTTGACTTTTTTTTATTATTAACCAACGAATTAATTTTTGGCTGCACTGGATCTTTGTTGCTATGCACGCATTTCCTCAGGTTGTGATGGTGGTGAGGGGGGGCGTCTACTCTTCCTTGCAGTGTGGGGGCTTCTCATTGCAGTGGCTTCTCTTCCACAGAACACAGACTCTAGGGTGTGGAGGCTTCAGTAATTGCGGCTCATGCACTTAGTGCTCCAAGGCCTGTAGAATCTTTCCAGACCAGGGATCGAACCTGTGTCCCCTGCACTAGCAGGTGGATTCTTTTCCACTGGATCACCAGCGAAGTCATAGCCTTTGTCTTTGAACTGTATCTAAATTGGGACTGGGTAAGACCTAGATCCACATTAAGTCTAACTTAACAACTAAACATTCTGTGTCATCTTAATAAGGAAAGAAAAAAATAGGAGTATCTTCTTTTTAGTATATAAGTATCTGTGAAAAGCACACTTATATACATGGTGGTGGCTTAGTCATTAAGTCGTGTCTGACTCTTGCGACCCACCCCTGAAACATATTTGCACAAATCTGTTGGAAGAAGAGCCCAGACATGAGTGAAAATGGTTGGGTGGAGAAAATAGACTACAGAAGTTATGGATGAGAGTGAAATCTTCTGAGCATATATTTTTCAATATTTGGTACTTCAAATAAGTAAATGTTGGATATATGTATATGTATAACTGAACCACTTTGCTGTATACTTGAAACTAAGACAACACTGTGAATCAACTATATGCCAATATAAAATAAAAATTTTAAATAAAAAAAGTTTCAGATATAAAAATATATATAATTAAAGCAAATAGGAAAAGAAGTTATAAAACTGAACCTAAAAAATACAAAATAACCCAATTGCAAAGCACATCTAAATGACAACAGAAATATAAATGCTACTGGTAGTTTTTATGTTACTAGTAATATTGATAATGCATTTTGAAATGGTTTTATAAGAATTATAGGAAAAAGCATATGTATTGATGTTTAAGAAACATGAGTCTCACTGTAAGAGATATGATTGGAGAATGAAAGAAGCTAAGGAAACAGTAACATTAAATATCAAACAAGAAAAAATGGTATTATTGTTAATAATTATCAGGTGTCCCCACCAGCTCCTCCTGCTATGACCACTTGCCAATGATGCTGAGCTTGGACTGTCCTGTCCAAAAACAGCATCTCTTTCCAACCTTCCTCACTATTAACACTCAGAGACAGCTGCCATCCCCACCCCAGCCAGAGAGGAACCTGGGAGACAGCAAAAGGATGAGTGGCTCCTGGGATGTTTAGAACATACAGAATCTTGCTGCAGGGCCCCTTTGGTTGTGATTCTAAAAATATTTCCTTCCAGGTAGCACTTGTATGGTCCCAGTCCATCCTCTTCTTTCTTCTACTTGCTCCCTTAAGAGGTAAGAAATTATCGTGAAATCTGGAAAACCATACAAGCCCCAAGTTTACCTCTTTTCAGAATTGCCTCCTTAGAATTTGCATCCTTGGGTAAGTCATCTCTACTCTCTGAGCCTCAGTTTACTAATCCGTAAAACCCAGTATAAAATAATGCCCATTATGCTGGATGGTAAAATGTAGAGATAATAGATATGAAATACTTATATAGAAATACTTAATAGATATGAAATATACCCAACAAATGGTTGGTATCATCCTTGTTATTTATGTTGACATGAAAATGTTCTATGAACTGCAGAACTCTGCATGAATGTCAAGTATCATTCAGTTATCCTTCAACTGGATAAGAGATCATCCCTGACACTGCTGGTCCTGTGCAAAGGAAACATACAGAGCCCAGATCTGCCTCAGTCCAACAGCAGGTACAGCACCTGGGCCGGATTTCCAGCCTGTAGGAGAAAGTCACCCAACTGGTATCTGAGTTCACCATATGCCTTGTATTGAGTGGGGGAAGGGTGTGTATTCATCACTGGGATGGAAATGGAAGGAGTGGCCTTTGGCATGTTCCCTTCTTGTAATAAATAGTGATTAATAAAATCCTTTTAGAGAAGAACAAACATTGACCATTAGGTAGTAGGTAGAGGAGGAGATGGAAATGAAGACAAAAACTGCTCTTACTATTCCAGGACCACATCACAAGCCACAAATATGCTTTTAATCAGCAGTTATTAAACAGCTGCTTTATTAAACCTAAATTAAATGCATATTTGAAGGACTGGAGCATTCTTGAAGAGGGAATTCATGGGCATTTCTTTCTTGAAAGCTGTGACTTATTCAATATCAGTGTTCCATTCTGTCCAGAAGATCTTGGCTTCCAAGGAACTCCAAACCCAAGCAAGAGATGAATCTATCTAAAGAGAAAATAACAGCCCTGCTGAAGGGTGTGGGTGACGATCACAAGAAGGACGTTGGCCAGCTAGAATGCTCATTTCCAGTTGTGCAGAAGAAGGACATCCTTGGGGCATCTCCCCATCCAAACATCGCCATCATTAACGCTGACTGTCAGCTCCAGTGGTCTGCCAGGGGGTACCCCAGGTAATTTAAGAATATCACCATGATGAATTCTGGTGACTGTTCTCTGAAGTAGTTATTATTAGTGGGACTTACAGAAGAGAAGGCTGATGTTCAGAGAGACTCATAAATGTGCCCGGGGTTGCACGGTTTGCAGCTGTAGAATTAAGATTCCAATCAGGTCTGGCTGCCCAGCTCCAGAGCCAACACCCGAGGCTGACTGTGGCTGTTCTTATGACATCTACGGGGTCCATTCTTGTTTTCAGGGTGTGTCCTCTGATACCTATTCTCACTTTCCTCAGTAATAGGAAGAAAGTAGGCATGAGGCCATTCAGAATAAAGCCACACCCCCCAACCTTTCTGCAGCTACACGAGGCCATATGACTGAGTTTTGGCCAGCAGGACATAAGCTGAAGCAATGTAATCAATGACTGGGAAGTGTCCTTAAAAAGAAGACATGTGCCCTTCCCCTCCCCTCTTCACTCTTTTCTTTCCCAGATGCCTAAAATGCAGATACACATGCAGCCTAGACTGCAAGATGGAAAAGGCATGCTGAAGGTGGCAGAGGTGCAGAGGTGCAGGACCAGTTGTCCGGTCCTGACACTGCAAAGCCACAGTGCTCTCCCATCTGCCTCCTAACGTTAATATGTGGGACAAATAAACCTTCATCTTGCTCAAACCACTGTTACTTTGGGTTTTGTGTCACTTGGCTGGGTACAGTCCTATCTATTACATGGGGATGCCTCCATTCTTCACACTCCATCTATTCCCACTTAAAGTCTGTCCTTCTCTGCATTCTCTTCTTTCCTTCCCACAAATTTCATCCAAATGGACTCATATTACACATGTATCAGATTAGTGGCAAATCACCAAAAGGAGCAGGACAGCCGGGACCTCTGGAGAAGTCAAGTGTGAGTTGGAACCGAGGACCATGCTCTTAGGGGCGATGTTCCTGGGCGTGGTCAGCAGTGAGGGAGTGGTTCAAACCCAGATTTTTTTTGCTCAGTTAGCCTCTCTGACCATGTATGAGGAAAAGCAGGAGTTTTGTTAACAAAATATTCTTTCCAAGAAAATAAATTCAGGTCATCCTTTTTCTCTGGTTCATCTCCTACCATAATTTCCAGGAAGAGGTACATGATGTGGCTGCCATGAAACATCTGTGTCTAGTCCCACCCACAAGTACCAGGTTCCAGGCTGAACCAAGCCAGACTGGCCTGGGCTTTCTCCTCCCTTGTGTGTCATTCTTGCTTATCTTCCAAGACAAGCCAACAGAGCCTGGCTGCAAAGAGAAATGATCCTTACCCCTCCCATGAAAGTGTTTCAAAGAGTTCCAGAATGCACGAGTCCTCAAAGTTCCCTGAATCATTGACTCTTAAAGCTGGAGAAACGACAGAGGTCATCTTATCCAAGAAAAGATGATGATCTGACGACTGGAGGAAACAACCTGACCAAGGTCAAGTTGTTTGTTATGAGAGAATTGGGACCACTGATAACAACAAGCACAGCAGCAGCAATATTTAACCAGTTCTATGTGCCAGCAGTCAGCATGGATTGTTGTTGTTGTTCAGTTACTCAGTCGTGTCCAACTCTTGCGATCCCATAGACTGCAGCATGCCAGGCTTTCCTGTCCTTCACTATCTCCCAGAGTTTGCTCAGATTCATGTCCACTGAGTCAGTGATACCATCCAACCATCTCATCCTCTGTCATCCCCTTCTCCTCCTGCCCTCAATCTTTCCCAGCATCAGGGTCTTTCCCAATGAGTCAGCTCTTCACATCAGGGGGCCAAAAGCTTCAGTATCAGTCATTCCAATGAATACTCAGAGTTGATTTCCTTTAGGACTGACTAGTTTGATCTCCTTGCTGTCCAAGGGACTCTCAAGAATCTTCTCCAGCACCACAATTTAAAAGCAACAATTCTCCAGCACTCAGCCTTCTTTATGGTCCAACTCTCAGCATTAGAGACAAATAGTTGAACAAAAAAGACACATGCCAGACTTTAAGGGACATTTTGGTGGGAGAAAGAGACAACAAACAAATACCAAATATTTCATACCAGTTGTGATAAGAGCCACAAAGAACAAGTGTGTATCACTACACAAGCATAGAAAAGGGGCACACCTGGCGAGGGAGTAGGCTCTGACATGAATAGAAGCCATTATTTTGGTAAATTCAAGAGCCCAAAGCAAGCCAGAGTGCTAAAGCCATCACCAGGAGTCAAATCATTCAGGACCTAAGTAGCCATGATAAGATTATTGGAATATTTGGGAATTCCCTGGTGGTCTAGTGGTTAGGACTCCATATTTTCACTGCCAAGGGTGTGGGTTTGATTCCTGGTTGGGATCCTGCAAGATCCTGCAAGTCATGCAGTCTGGTCAAATTTTTAAAAAATTAAAAAGAACATTGGAATATTCTAGGAATAATGATGAGTCCCTGAGATTATTCCATGGGTCATAACAGAGTCTGATTTGCATTTATAAATAATCACTTTCTGGCTGAGTGCAGATGACATCAGAGTTGAGGCAGAGTGGCCTCTCAGAGCTGTCTAGTTGTCTACATGAAGACAATGAGTGTGGACACAGGAGAGACAGAAGAGAGATGTGGATGGAATTGGGTAGAAGGGACCAGAGCTGCCTCTGTGACCAGAAATAAGTTCGGGAGCTGTCTTCCTGTGGATGGTATTTGAATCCATGAACATGGGTAAGATATCCCAGAGGGAAGTAAAGTGAAAAGAAAAGGTGATCTAGGATCTAGTTTCCACATATATGCATTAATATATTATATTTGTTTTTCTCTTTCTGACTTACTTCAGTCTGTTTGGCAGTCTCTAGGTCCATCCATGTCTCCTCAATTTCATTCCTTTTTATGGCTGAGTAATATTCCACTGTAATATGTACCACACCTTCTTTATCCATTCCTCTGCTGATGGGCATTTAGGATGCTTCCATGTCCTGGAAAATAGAGCTGCAGTGAATTACATTGGAATGATGTATCTTTTGGAATTATGGTTTTCTCCAGGTATATCCCCAGGACTGGGATTGCTGGATCATGTGGTAGTTCTATTTTTAGTTTGTTAAAGATCCTCCACACTGTAGCAACAGTGTTGAAGGCTTCCCTTTCCTCCACACTCTCCCCAGCATTTGTTGTCAATTTTTTGATGATGGCCATTCTGACCAGTGTGAAGTGAAACCTCATTGTAGCTTTGGTTTGCAATTATCCAATAAGTGATGGATGTTGAGAATCTTTTTTGTGTGTTTCTTGGCCATCTGCATGTCTTCTCTGGAGAAACATCTATTTAGGTCTTCTGCCCATTTTTTGATTGGGTTGTTTCTTGATATTGGGCTGCATGAGCTGTTTGTATATTTTGGACATTAATTTCTTGTCAGTTGCTTCATTTGCAAATATTTTCTCCCATTCTGCATGTTGTCTTTTCATCTTGAAGACCTGTACATGTGCCATCACTTCAGTTATGTCCAACTCTTTGCGATCACATGGTCTGTGGCCCACCATGGACAGGCTCCACTGTCCATGGGATTCTCCAGGCAAGAATATTGGAGTAGGTTGTCATGCTCTCTTTCAGGGGATCTTCCCAATACAGGGATTGAACCTGTGTCTCTTATGTCTCCTGCATTGGCAGGCAGGTTCTTTATCACTAGGGCCACCTGGGAAGCCCTGAGAAATTCTAAAATTAAAGACAGAAGGAGAAGCTCCATCACAGGAGCTTAAGGGAATAAGTGGACAGAGAAGTAGAAAGCCAACCAGAGCCTGTGGAGTCACAGAAGGAAATAATGTGCTCCAGGAGGGAGTGGTCAGTGGTGCGAAAGCTCCATGGGGACAAGGAAGGGGAAAAGAGCAGTGTGGAGCCTCAGGGCTGGTCAAGGTGGCCATGCTGGTGTGGAAGCTCCTCCCCACCCTGCCCTGTGCCTCCCTTTCTTTTTATCAGCTATTTCCAAGTTTTACCCTTTACAGTAAACTGGTAGACCCAGCACTGATCTAGACACTTCTACTCAAAGCAGAAGCTCAGCATCATCTAGAAATAGGTCTATTACAGACGGCTTTAAGTCCACAACGTGGCCGCCCTCCTGCAATGTTACTCAGAGGTGGGAAGAGTGGATGTGGAAGAAGACATTTTCCCACAAAAGGTGGTCAAGTTTATCATCTGGGTAACTCACATCTCAGAGCCAAATAGCTAAAGGGGTCATTTTTGAATCAGATGAGAACAATGATGATGATCCTTTTGTGAACATGAGTTCTTTAAGAGGAAACAGAAGATTATATATTTAATGGAACTTAGAAATTTTCAAGATTCAGGAAAAACCAAACTAAGAATTTACAGGTAAAGATTTTTAAAGTATGGCTGTCAAGTGAAGAATTTGGCAGAGGCTTATTTAAAGAAATTTTGTGTAAGAATTTATATTTTTGAGGATTATTTCCTGAACGTGATCCCATCATTTGAGAAATTTCTCAGAAAAATATAATAGTAGTTGTTCTCCTTACTTTTTACACTGGTTAACAGTACTTGGGAATGTGAAAATTTAGAATGCTAATTTCCTGACATATACAAATGGATATCTCACTGAGAACTTTGCATAAACATCATTCTTGAGTAAGGACTAAAGCAAGTCTATATACTAGACAATTCTGCTTCAGGATCAGAAACAATGTCAGTATTTTACATGGGTACATTTAACCAAAATTGAGGGGAAACATTTATAAAAACCAACCTGTTTATAATTTTAATAATTTCTTGAGATTCTGGACTTCCTGAAGGTAAACAAATCTATGTAAAACTATGCCTAAGCTTGCAGCATTCTCTTTCTAATGCTTGTGACAGTATCAATGATTGCAACTTGGAATAATTAGACATACCTTATACTTGAAGGGCTTCCCTTGTGGCTCAACTGGTAAAGAATCCATCTGCAATGTGGGATACCTGGGTTCGATTTCTGGGTTAGGAAGATCCCCTGGGTTGGGAAGATCCCCTGGAGAAGGGAAAGGCTACCCACTCCAGTATTCTGGCCTGGAGAATTCCATGGACTGTATAGTCCATGGGATCACAAAGACTCGGACACAACTGAGTGACTTTCACTTTCACTATACTTGAAATGGGCTTCCCAGCTGGCGCTGCTGCTGCTGCTGCTAAGTTGCTTCAGTCGTGTCCGACTCTGTGCGACCCCATAGACGTCAGCTCACCAGGCTCGCCTGTCCCTGGGATTCTCCAGGCAAGAACACTGGAGTGGGTTGCCATTTCTTTCTCCAATGCATGAAAGTGAAAAGTGAAAGTGAAGTCGCTCAGTCGTGTCTGACTCTTAGCGACCCCATGGACTGCAGCCTACCAGGCTCCTCCATCCGTGGGATTTTCCAGGCAAGAGTACTAGAGTGGGGTGCCATTGCCTTGCTAGTGGTAAAGAACCTGCCTGCCAATGAAGGAGACATAAGAGATGTGGTTTTGATCTCTGGGTCAAGAAGATCTCCTGGAGAAGGAAATGGCAACCCACTCCAGTATTCCTGCCTGGAAAATTCCAAGGACAGAGGAGCCTGGTGGGTTACAGTCCATGGGACTGTACAGAGTCAGACACGACTGAAGCAACTTAGCACAGCACACACACACACACAGCACATACTCTGAATAGATACAAGTTGGTATGAAAATATACTAGTCCAAAAAAAATTATTGATAACCATTAGATGGAGCACATACGACTGACTTCAGCAAAAGCCATTTCAATAAAGTGGTGAGGGTGATGCCAAACTGGAGTGAAATTCAGAGTGACTTGGAAGAATGGGGGGATGATCATTTCTGCAGACCCCTTTTCATCTCAGATTCATCCTGGATTAGCTCTGGCTCACAATACACTCAGGGTCCCCCTAATTCTTACCTCAGTTCCACATGAAAATGTTACAAGATCAGAACCAGAAACCCAGGTTCTAGCCCAGTCCCAAGACTCAGATTACGACTGAAGTAAAAGAACCGAGTCTAAGTATATATGAATTGCATTAATAATTTCTAAAACCTTACCATATTAAATTATCTTATAAATGTTATAGGTAGGCTTGGGGTGTGATAATTTTCTAACAAGCTAGGAATTGGTCCCAGGGTCAGAACGGTAGATGTTATTTGATGCCGAGAGTGCTAGGCAGGGAGGTATGACCAGGGGGTAGGGGATGGTGACATAAAGGACCTGCCAAAAAACAGGAAGTTATCAAGTGACAGGGAGTGATCACGCAGTCAAGGGACGGGAGAGCTGTTGCTATTCGATCAGATGAAGGCACCAAGGCGAGCTGACTGTTGAATCCAGAAGTATGAAGACGCACACAAATGCTAGGTCTTCCAAGTGGGAGAATTTACCAGGGCCCCAGGGTCTGGGCTATTAATCATGCTCACAGCTTCAGTATTTCCCACACCCACCCTATGAGGCATCATGCATCTCCCTGTCCTCAGGAGGACCTGGGTCACACAGCCAATGAGGGGCAGACCAGGGCTCAGCCCCCACCAACCTGACCCAGGGCCCGCTACACTGATTGCAGTACAGAAGCCCGGCCCACCTCACTCTCCTGGCAGGATGAGCTGTTGCCTACAGGCAGAGACTTCACCTCTCTGGGCCTTGTTTTCTAGGCTTTTAATAATGTGACCTTCCTTGGAGGGGGCCGAAGCAATCCTCAGGGGGTCACTGCATCTCTCACCCTGCCCCACTCCTGCCTCTGACCTACCATCTGGCAGAAAAGTCTTCAGCTCAGCTGTCCTGCCAAAGACTCTCTCAGGTCCTTATAATCAGGAACGGAGCCCCTGAAGCACCTCCGCAGGCAAACCAGGGCTACCGTGGCTGCAGATGGACATTCGTCCTGAACACCACTGCCTCCCCCATGCAGGACTGCTGACAGCAGCCCTTTGTCCTCTGGGCGCTGACCCTTCCCACCGAGTGCTGCGTGTGTGATGGAGGAGGACCAGGAAGGGGAGCGGGCATCCGCCACACAGGGCTTTGTAACGTCTCTGACCTGAGTGACTTTTGTCCTTGTTCACTGATCCAGACATGCAGGATGCTTGCTGGCCTCTGACGTGCGACCACCTCCCCTGAGTCAGCGCAGACGCACAGAGCAGGAAGCCAGCGCCAACTACGTATGCGCGTGCGTTTCTTCATCAGGGTGTGTGTGTGTGTGTGTGTGTGTGTGTGTGTGTGTGTGTGTCCATGTGCAGGGTTTACGGATTTTCCAACCCTGATTGCTCACCCCTCCTCTCTGACCCTTTTAGGGACGTGTCAGTGCTTGAGAGGGTGGTTAATATCATTCCCCCGAGAGTCAGGCACATGAAGCGTGATGTTTGGGGGCCAGTTCGGTTTGTTTGTATCTGTATTTCAACTGAAGCTCTTCCGTTCCCACATGGCCCGGGGCTGAGGCTCTGGAGCTGCTGTGGGGCCCGCGGGAGCTATTTTCCCAGTTGCTAGGCAATGTCAATCCTGCTTCACGCCTGGTGAGCTCATGCCTGTGGCTGATTAGGGATTAACTTCACAGCAACCAGAAAGAGCAGGGAAAGAGGTGTGTGTGCAAACAGCAAGCATGAGCAGTGACAAGAGTGATGAAGGAGGATTTGATGACACGCCTGAAACCATGAGGAGTAGGGAAAACAATAGGTGTCATTTTAAGTTTCTATGCCAGGTGTGAAGCCAGGTACCTTGGCACAGGTGAGCTCACTGAAACAGGATGACACAAACCAGAGAAGCAGCCACGTGAGAGCAGATGCCTGTCATCTTGGTCACTGCAGTGCTTGCCTTCCAAACTGCCCGGCTATGGTATAAACCGAGAGATTATTACTCATGGTATAAACCAAGAGATTATTGCTCGTGGTATAAATCGAGAGATTACTGCTCATGGTATAAACCAAGAGACTGTTGCTTGTGGTATAAACTGAGAGATTATTACTTGAGCCCTAGTTATCATTTTGGGCTTCCCAGGTGGCTCAGTGGTAAAGAGTCCACCTGCAATGCAGGAGATATGGGTTTATCCCTGGGTCAGGAAGATCCCCTGGAGGAGGAAATGGCAACTCACTCCAGTATTCTTGCCTGGAGAATCCCATGGACAGAGGAGTCTGGTGGGCTACAGTCCATGGGGTTGCAAAGAGTCTGACACGACTGAGCAACTAAACAGACACACACAGAGTTATCATCTAATCCAACTCTCTTGTCTACTATACGAGACCATAATCTGGAGAAATTCCCCCAGATAAACACTCTATCCCTCAGACTTTTCTGACTCACATTTTGAAAGGTCTGATCCTCTGTCCCTCACTGCAAAGGGCCCAGATGACCACTAGTGACCAAGAAGGTGGGGATCACGTCTAGCTTTAGAGATTCATCAGGCCCCCCATTCCGAAGCCTACCAGTCTGCTAGCCCATGCCCTGATTCCCTAGGGCAGCTTTTGCAGGACCCTGGCCATTCTCCCTGCCTCCATTTTCCTGCTATTTCTCTCCCAGACCATTCTGATAACATAGCAACAGTGCTTCATCTTCCTGGCATGTGGCTACTTCCCAGGGGCCAGCCTGGTCTCTCCCACCCACCACCCAGCAGCCTTTCTGCTGACTCACCCCCACCACCCCTAAATTATCTAGCCTCACCACCCACCAAGCCACAAGCCTGCCCACTGCTCCTGCCACACCTGGCCTCTTATCACCCTCCACATGTAGCTTAACCAGATCCTATGGGGTTTTTTCAGTTGTACTGAGAAGTCATTGACAGACTGCACAGTTTAAGTTGTACAGAAGAATGATTGCCATCAGTGTTACCATTTGGATATGCCTGTTCATAAGAAACTCTAAGTAAGAGGTGATTTCTAGACTTGGGGAGCCTCTGTTGATGCTACAATTGGCATGTTGGGGGAGTGATTGTAAGAACGGTTTTATCCAACTTTTATTCAGAGCTTGCAGTATATCAAGTGCCAAACAATAACTGTTTTATATGCATTATCTCATGTGGGAGATAATCAGAGCCAAAGGTCATTCCAGAAAAGAAATAGGTTTGGTATCTAATTCTCAAGTGAGCAGGGGACCTTAGGGAAAGAAACCCATGTGCAGAGAACCCAGTGCAGTTTAAGGTACTGTAAGTCAACAGCTAAGAGCTTACACATTAGAAGGGTCTGGTCAGTTTACATTTGCCTTGAGTTTGGGTTCTGTCTGTAATAGGAACGTAATACTGGCTTCTAAAAACCCAACAATGAAGTCCTTCTGAACAGAACTCTGCATAACTGAGAGTACACAGATGAGCAACAAACTCACCCACCAGAAATGCCAGGCATGCTTCCAAGAGTCAGGGTGAGGAAACCTGCCCACACCATGGCTCACACCCTGAGCCAAGCCCTCCAGGACCAGTGGGAATTTCTGGCCACCAGTGGAGAGTGTTGACAAGTTAATTACTGAGCTTACATGGTCTGTGGTGACCGCGGGGTGGCCACAAGAATTGCGTGGTGCCAGATGCTGCCCGTGTGTTGAGTGACGGGTGCAATGCGTCAGACACTAGGACTGTGCTAGTGTGCTGCCATGGCAACCGACAACTGAGATTAAACAGTAGTTTCCCTTGAAATCAGCTGGCATCCTATAGATCAAACGATTGATGGATGGAGTAAATTTTTCACTTTTCCATGAGGTTTTGGTTCTTGGATGATCTAGGTGTTGAGATTCTAATGGAGCAAGGATGAACGGCCTGGGCAGTGAGCCATGGCAGCCTGTGACACCTGAACCCCTCAACACTGCTCTGTGCGTTTTCTGCCATCTGTCTGTGCAGTGAGCCAACTGTCCCTTCCTCTGAGCTCCCCCTGCCTTACTGGCATTTCTAAGTAATGCAGTCAGCCAGATCTCCACTGTGTATCCTCCCTTCAGTCTTGAGAACACTGTATATCCTAGTCATCTGGTCTGATCCTCATATAAACCCTGCTACTTGGCCCACAGACCAGCTCTCACCTGATTACACACTGTACCCCTAAGTCCAACCAGCCGAGGAGCCGAATATATACAAAGAGCTACAGAGTGGACACAGGAGGAGTTCATTCAATCCAATCCCCAGCTGCAAAGTTACTCGTAGTGAATTCACTAGTAATGTGGGTCTCTGGTGTCATTTTCAGTGACTGGAGCTAGTATTTACATACTTCAGGTTTCCTTTGCACTGCTGACTTGTCTCTGTGGTATGCGTCATAATCTTTCAATAGCTTCTTCCTGCCAAGACTATGAAGTGCAAACTCCTTAGTTCAGCAGTCAAGGGCCTCCAGATTACTCCCAGGCCCCTGCTTGCCAGTCCAGCCAATCACATCTCCACATTTCTGCCTTGACATCTTTGCTTATCACATTTTCCCCCAGGATCACACGGCCCTTGTGTCACCACCACTAAGTCACTGTCGACTATCAAGTCCTGGATCAAGTTCCACAGGAATCGAAAAAGGTTTCATGGATCATTTGGTTACTAGTGACCTATCTCCACCTCCTCTACCTTCTCTAGAATATTTCTTCCTTACCACTGTTCGGGATTAGGTGGTACACAGCCACCCCCGCCACCAAAGTCATATGCTGAAGTACTGTGCAACTCACAACGTGACCTTATTTGGGTATCTTTTGTTGTTTGTTTGTTTGGCCCCACTGGGAGGCATGTGGGATCTTAGTTCCCCCACCAGGGTCAGACTCTGCACCCTCTGCAGGTGTTTAAGCCCCCTTGGTGTCTCAAACACTGGATCACCAGGGAACTTTCCATGACCTTATTTGAAAAGATGATTGTTGAAAATGTGATTGGTTAAGATGAGGACATATTTGGAGTTGAGTGGACCCCTATACCGATATGACCAGTGTCCTTGTGAAATGCTACACACAGACATGTGCACAGGAAGAAAACCATCTGAACGTGAAGGTGGAAATTTGGGTGATGTGCCTACATGCCACCAAACATCAGGGATTTCTAGAAAAGCACAGGAGTCTGGGAGAGAAGCACAGAGCATGTCTTCCTCATCACCTTCAGAAGGAGCCTACACTGCTGGCACCTTGACCTTGGACTTCGAGCTTCCAGAACTGTGAGAGGGTACATTTCTGTTGTTTAAGCTGCCTAGTCTGTGCACCTTGTTACAGCAGCCCCAGCAAACTAGTACAATCACTTATTCCATTACATTCAGATCCAACAACCATCAGAGACCAAACACGTGCCTAAGGCCAACCTAAATGCTTTACATGTTATTCCTCATTTAGGGCTTAGTAGATGTATGAGGCGATGGCAGTATTCTCACTGTAAATAAGGAAAATGTGGCTCAGGTAGTTAGCTAAAACCATAGGACCAGTAAAAGACTTGAAACCAAGCAGGCCCATATTAGGATAACCATCTCATGCTGCCTCTCCCATATGCTGTCCTATGGGACAAGGCTTCTCTCTCCAGTTAGGCTCATGTCTCTTAGAGCCAGAGGTAATGTCTGAAAAATCAAAGTTTCTGTCTTTATCCATGTAACTGCCTGTTATTGCATCACACAAAACTAAACAATTCAGTTGTCACCAAATGAAGAGGTAAAGTTTGATAATAGGCTTTCTGGTAGACAAGAAGTTGACTTGAAGAGAAGAGAGGAAACTCTTGAGGAAACTTCAAAGGAATAGGCTATTTCCTTCCCAAGGGGTTGACACAGAGACACCAAACGAGCAGAAAACAACAAAACAGAGCATGTAGGAGCTGTGAGGCAACAGCAAAAGGTCTAACCCGTGTGTAAGTGGAGTTCCAAACGTAAAAGAGAGAGAACAGGACAGAAGAAATGTTGGAAGAACTGGTGGTTAAGAATTTTCCAAAATTAATGGAAGAAACAAACTACAGATCCAAGAAGCTCAAAGAATCACAAACAGGATTAAAACATATGCGTACGCATACTCACAGACCTCATATTTAACCTACTTTCAACCAAAGATAAAGAGAAAATTTTGAAGTCAGCAAGAGAAAAAAGATACATGACATGTAAAGAAATAAAAATAAGGATTATCCCAGACTTCTCATCAGAAGTTATGTAGACTACAAGACCACAGGGAGACACCTTTAAACGCTAAAATAAAAAATGTCAGTCCAGATGTCTATACTCAGTGAAAATATCTTTCAAAAGCGATTTTTGAAAATATTCTTTGAGGGACTTCCCTGGTGGTCCAGTGGTTAAGATTCCATGCTTCCATTACAGGGAGCAAAGGTTCAATTCCTGGTCAGAGAACTAAGATCCCATATGCTGGGATAAATAAATAAATAAAATAGATAACCAATAAGGACCTATCGTTGGTCCTTATAATAAACCACAAGAAAACAAAGGAGTCTTTTTAATATATGCTTTCAGACACACACACACACAAGAAACCCAAGAGAGTGAATTATCACCAGTCCTACACTAAAAGAAGTGTGATAGGAATGTCTTCAGGTAAAAAGAATATGACACCAAATGGAAATTTGATCTATACAAACAAATGAAGAACGTTGGAAATAGTAAAAATGAGGATAAATATAAGAATTCTTTCTTATCTTTGATCTCTTTAAGATGCTAAGACGTTGGACTCTCTGAGTTTAAAATCTACCTCTAGTATTACCACTTGTATTAGTGAGCAATTTATATAAATGTTCTGTATTTCTGTTCTCTTATCTGTAAAGTCAGGATAAAAATACTACATTAATATTTTGTTGAAATAATTAACTAAAACAGTATATGTAATAGACTAAAGATACAGTAATTTTTCTTTTTATTCAACTCCCCAATCATTAATCATACAAGGCTCATATTTTGGGCCAAAGCCAAGCAGAATGAATTAACCCCAACTTTCTTCAAACTCTCCAGAGCATTCTTTATTGATTTCAAATAAAATCCCCACTGTTCTTCCTCATCCACTATGAAAAGTTGCCCTTCCCTACTTTCCCTCATCTGAAGATAAGAGAACATCTACAATTAAATTTCTTGCCATGCCAAGAGTCCTTTTCTCTGGGGAATGGATGTCTTTAGAATCTCTAAATTGTTACTATCCACTTTATTCATTGAATCACCTATAATGTGTCAGGCCCTGGGCAAGAAACAACAGACAGAGCAAGAAATAAGACACACCAAGTCCCTGCCCTCATGGAACCTAAGATCTAGAGGAAAAAGTGGAAATTAAATGCACAAATATATCCCTAAATGGTGGGGGCGGTGGTGGTGGAGGGGGTGGGGAAGCAAGACTCTTCCCAGGAAAAGAACTTATTCCATTTTTAGGGCTGCTTCATATTTGAGAAAAAGCCAAGATTCTTTTGCCTGGAAGTCAGCTGGCACCAAAACTCTAGGGAGAGGGGAAAGTCCCTCAGGGACAGTGGGAAAAAGTATCTTCCCCTAAATTAAGAAGATTCTTTGAGAACACACAGAGAAAATGTAATAAAATGTGAGGACTGCATTAGAACATGAACCCTCTGTTGGGTGTTTGCCTTCGTGTGTGATTCCTTGCCAGCAACTGACCTTCTTTACATGAGTGCTCAATCTCAGGGACTTAAAAACACAGGCGGAGCAATAAAGAATACGAGGAATCTTCTTCTGGGGGAAACAGAGTCCCAGAGAGGAGAACTAGTCCACCCAAGTTTGCACAGCTACCTAGCAGGAGAACTGAAGTTGGAAGAAGTAGTCAAGTCTCCTGAGCACCATCCAGTGTCATGCCTCAAGGGACCACCACATTGCCTCTTCTGGGAATTGAGAATACTCACAGCCTTGGACTTACTTCAGACACCAAAAGCCATTGGCAACATTCCTTTACTCACAATTCCAAAACATGCAAATTTTCTATTTTTAGATTCTTCAGTAAATGCAAGCTTTTTAGCATCAACATATTCAAAATGCATTCTCTACTACTGTAAACCACTTTAAAAAGAGGGATTAAAGATCAGGAAAGGAAAAGGAAGGTAAAATAACTTCCACTTGGATGTGGTCATGTGAACAAAATCACTAGCCTTTGTTCTCTTCTAAAATGCCATTAAAATGGAAGTAAAATTAGGAAATGATAGGGAGACACAGAGAATGAGAGTGAAGACAGCAACAGACAGACATCAACGAACACTGGAAGATAGGAAGTGAACGGATAAATGAGAACAATGCTACCAGAGGGGCAAAAATTAAAAAGTGAGTGACCATAGAGGACTCACCCTCCCAACAAGAAGCCACGTCAGACCACCGAACCTCAGAAAGGCTCGGCAGTTGGTGGACGAGGCAATTCAAAGGCTGAGGAGGAAAGCAAGCTTGTATCAGGGGTCAGGCCCTTCCTGGCCCCTTTCCAACCCTGTAGACCCTGATGGCTGTGTCTCTCCAACACCAGCAGCAAGGATTCCAGCTCAGAGGTTCTGGATGTGGGGACACCCCCTTCCCTTCCCCCCTGGCAAAGGGCAAGGCAAGAAAGCTCCATGGAAACAGAGGGATGAGGTGAAGTTCTCCAGACTGAACCAGGAGGCCCCCCAACTCATGCACCCCACATACACCAGGACCCTGCAAGCCAGGCCTGTGCTTTTCTAGTCAGGAGACTGCAGGAGTCTTTGACTCAAAGAAAAGACCGACAGTTGACAATATTGAGAACTGTGGGTCACTCCTTCTCCAGCAAAAAAATGTTACAGTGAAACTGCCCTGTCATCAAGCTGAGGCCCCACTCAAGCACTTCCAAAGGGTTTTTTAGTGTCTTGCTATTAAGTAAGCATTAACAATTGGGGTCACTAAACATTTTATTAAAGTCTTTAACATGATAGGAATTAAATGGAAAAAAATCGTATTCACACAGAGAGACAGACAGACAGACAATGGAGGGAGCAGGCAACACTTTTTTTTTTTTAATAAAACAAGTTATTAACATCCTCAGATAGGACCTTCCCTGGTGGCCCAGTGCTTAGGACTCTGTGCTTCCAATGCAGGGGGCAGGTTCAATCCCTGACAAAGGAACCAAGACACCATGTGCTGAGCACAGCCACAAAAGAACTCAAAACCATCCTCAGATAAGAAGAGAACACATTTAAGAACAGGATGCTTTTGGAAGAAAGTCACATTCAGAGAAGTAGAAAGAGCTCCTTGGGATTCAAAGTGATAGTGAAAATTCAAAACTACAAAAAAAAAAAAAAATCGGACAGAGAGGAAGTTAAAGCTCAGCAAATGTCCCAGAACCAAAGTTTCAAAAATGGAAGCGAGAAGAGGGAGATGAGAAATGAGGGACAAATATAAACAGTCTTGTATCCAATTTCCAGTCAAAGGGGACAAATAAAACCTAAAGGAGGAAGTAATTAAAGAACTAATGATTTATTTATTATTAATGACTTTTTCATAATCAAAGAAATAATGATTCATAGAAAATTTTATAAAGAAAAATGACTCCAGAAAAAAATGTGTTACAGAAAGGAATGTAATTATTACAGTTTGTGACTCAATTATTAACAGTATTTCAGTTTAGTTCAGTTCAGTCGCTCAGTCGTGTCCAACTCTTTGCAACCCCATGGACTGCAGCACATTAGGCTTCCCTGTCCATCACCAACTCCTGGAGTTTACTCAAATTCACGTCCATTGAATTGGTGATGCCATCCAACCATCTAAGCCTCTCTCATCCTCTTCTCCTCCTGCCTTCAATCTTGCCCAGCATCAGGGTCTTTTCCAATGAGTCAATTATTTGCTGCTACTGCTAAGTCACTTCAGTTGTGTCCGACTCTGTGCAACCCCATAGATGGAAGCCCACCAGACTCCCCCATCCCTGGAATTCTCCAGGCAAGAACACTGGAGTGGGTTGCCATTTAGGTGGCCAAAGTATTGGACTTTCAGCTTCAGCATCAGTTCCTTCCAATGAACTTCAGGACTGATTTCCTTTAGTTTTGACTGGTTTGATCTTCTTGCAGTCCAAGGAAGTCTCAAGAGTCTTCTCCAACACCATAGTTCAAAAGCATCAATTCTTTGGCCCTCAGGTTTCTTTATAGTCCAACTCTCACATCCATACATGACTACTGGAAAAACCATAGCTCTGACTAGGTGGACCTTTGTTGGCAAAGTAATGCCTCTGCTTCTTAATATGCTGTCTAGGTTGGTCACAGCTTTTCTTTCAAGGAGCAAGTGTCTTTTAATTTCATGGCTACAGTCACCATCTGCAGTGATTTTGGAGCCCACGAAAGTAAAGTCTGTCACTGTTTCCACTATTTCCCTATCTATTTGCCATGGAATGATGGGACCGAAAACCGTGATCTTAGTGTTTTGAATGTTGAGTTTTAAGCCAACTTTTTCACTCTGCTCTTTCACTTTCATCAAGAGGCTCTTTAGTTATTCTTACCTTTCTGCCATAAGGGTGATGTCATCTGCATATCTGAGGTTATTGATATTTCTCCTGGCAATCTTCATTCCAGCTTGTGCTTCATCCAGCCTGGCATTTCGCATGATGTACTCTGCACATAAGTTAAATAAGCAGGGTGACAATATACAGCCTTGACGTACTCCTTTTCCAATTTGGAACCTATCTGTTGTTCTATATCTGTTTCTAACTGTTGCTTTTTGACTTGCATACAGATTTCTCAGGAGGCAGGTCAGGTGGTCTGGTATTCCCATCTCTTTAAGAATTTTCCACAGTTTGTTGTGATCTACACAGTCAAAGGCTTTGGCATACTCAATAAAGCAGAAATAGATATTTTTCTGGAACTCCCTTGCTTTTTTGATGATTTGGCAATTTGATCTCTGGTTCCTCTGCCTTTTCTAAATCCAGCTTGAACATCTGGAAGTTCACGGTTCACGTACTGTTGAAGCCCAGCTTGGAGAATTTTGAGCATTACTTTTCTAGCATGTGAGATGAGTGCAATTGTGCAGTAATTTGAGCATTCTTTGGCATTGCCTTTCTTTGGGATTGGAATGAAAACTGACCTTTTCCAGTCCTGTGGTCACTGCTGAGTTTTCCAAATTTGCTGGCATATTGAGTGCAGCACTTTCATAGCATCATCTTTTAGGATTTGAAATAGCTCAACTGGAATTCCATCACCTCCACTAATTTTATTCATAGTGATTCTTCCTAAGGCCCACTTGACTTTGCATCCCAGGAAGTCTGGCTCTAGGTGAGTGATCACACCATCGTGGTTATCTGGGTCATCGTGATTATCATTTTTGGATAGTTATTCTGTGTATTCTTGCCACCTCTTCTTAATATCTTCTTCTTCTGTTTGATCCATACCATTTCTGTCCTTTATCATACCCATCTTTGCATGAAATGTTCCCTTGGTATCTCTAATTTTCTTGAAGAGATCTCTAGTCTTTTCCACTCTATTGTTTTCCTCTATTTCTTTGCACTGATCACTTAGGAAGGCTTTCTTATCTCTCCTCACTATTCTTTGGAACTCTGCATTCAGAAGCTTATATCTTTCCTTCTCTCCTTTGCCTTTAATAGTATTTATATAACCATAATCCTATAAGAGTGTAACTGGTTTAACCAAAATTGTGAAATAATTATGAAAGGTAGGGAGGAAAACTATGTGTGTATTGCAGGGGCAGGTTGTGAGGAAATGAAAATTCTCACCTCCTATGGTAGGAGGCCAACACATGATGTCTTAAATGAAACAACAACAACAGTAAATAATAAGCAAATTATTTGGAAACATGATGGTAAATTCCTAATGAAAAAGCCAAGAGTTTCAAATGACATGATTTATATATAAAAGAGGGAAGGTGGGGTTTGGAACCCTTTTTTCTTCCATTGGGGTATGGTTACTTTACAATGTTATGTTAGAGTCTGCTGTACGAGGAAGTGAACTAGTGATAGGCATACATATATCCAGCAATGGCAATCCGCTCCAGTACTCTTGCCTGGAGAATCCCATGGACAGAGACGCCTGGTGGGCTACAGCCCATGGGGTCGTAAAGAGTCAGACACGACTGAGCTACTTCACTTTCACTTTTCACTTTCATGCACTGGAGAAGGAAATGGCAACCCACTCCAGTGTTCTTGCCTGGAGAATCCCAGGGATGGAGGAGCCTGGTGGGCTGCCGTCTTCGGGGTTGCACAGAGTTGGACACGACTGACGTGACTTAGCAGCAGCAGCAGCAGCAGCAGCAGCAGCAGCATACATATATCCAGGCTTCCCTGGGGGCTCAGAAGTAAAGAATCTGCCTGCAGTGCAGGAGCTCCAGCAGATGCGGGTTTGATCCCTTGGCCTAGAAGATCTCCTGGAGGAGGCCATGGCAACCCACTCCAGTATTCTTGCCTGGAGAACCCCCTAGAATGAGGAGCCTGGCAGGCTACAGTCCATTGGATTGCAAAGAGTTGGACAGGACTGAGAAACGTAGCACACATGCAAACATATATCCTCTCCCTCCTAGACCTCCCTCCCTGCTTCGTCCCACCCCTCTAGGTCATCACAGAGTACTGAGCTGAGCTCCCTGTGCTATACAGCAGCTTCCCACTGGCTATCTGGTTTACACGTGGTGGTGCATATATGTCAATCCTAGTCTACCAGCTTATCCCACCTTCTGCCCTGTGTTCACGTGTCTATTCCCTACCTCTGCATCTCTATTCCTGCCCTGCAAATAGGTTCATCTCTACTGTTTTCCTAGATTCCACATATACATGTTAATATACAATACTTGTTTTTCTCTTTCTGACTTATTTCCTCTGTATAACAGTCTCTAGGTCCTTCCACAATTCTGCAGATGGCCCAGTTTTATTCCTTGTAATGGCTGAGTAATGTTGCATTGTATATGTACCACATCTTTATCCATTCCTCTGTCAATGGACATTTAGGTTGCTTCTATGTCCTGGCTATTGTAAACAGTGCTGTAGTGAACACTGGGGTGCACATGTCTGTGAATTATGGTTTTCTTAGGGTATATGCCTGTGTATATGAGCATGGTAGTGAGATTGGGCTTGGAATTTAAAGCCCTGTCACACTATTCAACTCTATGCAGGTATCATTTAGGATACATTTTTAAATAATGCAAGAGCAGAATGGAAACAATGTATGAAAGAAAGTGAAAGTGAAGTCACTCAGTCGTCTCTGACTCTTTGCGACCCCATGGACTGTAGCCTACCAGGCTCCTCCCTCCATGGGATTCTCCAGGCAAGAGTACTGCAGTGGGTTGCCATTTCCTTCTCCAGGGGATCTTCCTGACCCAGGGATTGAACCCAGGTCTCCTGAATTCCAGGCAGATGCTTTAACCTCTGAGCCACCAGGGAAGCCCCGAAACAATGTATAGTGAGAGTAGATTTCATACACTGAAGCCTTGGGGATAAGGAAGTGGAAGGGACTTTAGAATTCCTTAGCCAGTGAAACTGGGAGTGAAAATGGAGCAGAGGTGGGTGGGACAGACAGGCAACAGGGTGGGCTTCACCCCAGACAGACATTGAGCAGAGTGAAGACAACAAATGTCCCAGACACTTAGGACGAAGTGTCAGAAAACTTGCCCAAAGGTGATATGTATCTCAATACAGGTGACTAAATGCTCTCTCCCCTGAAACACCCCAGCCTCCTTGCATCCCTGGGACCTGGCCAGACAAAGTAGGCATCTTCAGGATAAATCAAATTGCATGGAAGGTCTGCCCTTACTTCAGTGAATGGGACATATGTGTAAAGAGCTTTCATAGGTTTAATCAGACCGGTCTCCAGCTGACTCTTCCTTCATATTTAAAGTTGCTCCACTCTAAATTCACTCACAAACGGGTTTTCCCAGGATGTGTGATTCACACGTTCCTATAATGCTCTTGTTCCCACTGCCTGGAATTCCTTCTTTGCATCCGCCTCCATCTGGCCAACTAGGCCTCAGGGTTAGGATTTCTCAGACATCATTTTCCTCCAGGAAGTCTTCTTGGACCTCTTCTGGGTGCTCTGCTCCCTCTCCAAGTGCACTAGATGGGTTTCTGCGGTATTCCGAGAGTGCATTGTGCATAGTCCTGCCTTTATACTTAGCCCACAGGAGTAGAATCACCCACCAGACATCTCCCTCCTCCACTGCACCATCTCCCGACACAACTGTGCATTTCTGAGCTTACGAGCCTCATCTGATGAGCTCTGGATCCCTACCAGCACCAGCACCAAACAAACTAACCCAGAAGGCAGCAACCACAGCAGGTGTCTGGTTAAGACCCCAAAATGAAACTTGCCCCCTGAACACAGAGCAAATCAGAAAAGGGCTTTCTTGTGGAGGCCAAGGGCTTGGCAAGCAGAAGCCTGGCTATGCTGATCCACCCCTTGGTGCCTCTGTGTAGGTATGGGCTACAGGACTTTATACAGCATTACACTGGCTGCATGACCTTGAGCCAGACTCTCAGGATTCTCATCGGTGAACCGACTAACAGTAAGCCCCACCTGGTAGGGTTGTTTGGGAGATTATGGGGAGTTCTGCACAAAATATACTTGCCCAGGTGCCTGGCACAGAGTGAGAGCTTGTAACTGGGAGAAGTTATTGTGATTACCATTGATAACAAGATATCAGGGAGGCACTTGGAGACTTTTCAGCTACAAAACGACATTTTTGCCATTGACAAACATTGCTGGGCACTTAGCAGAGTGGAGGAATTGAATGAGAACAAAAGTGGAGGCAGAGGAAAGAACTGGGAGGCTCTCACCAATGTCTCAGCGACAGTCTGAAGCCCCGAGTCAGAGCAGAGCAGAAGTGAGGCTGGAGCCACAGAAGCATGCTTTCTGCACAGCCTTTGGCCTGTGTCTCCTGCTCTGCAAACCTGCCTCCCCGCAGAGAGTCCCCCAGAAACTGTCAGGAACCTGTGCCGAAAAGCTCATTCCAGGACGGGCGCCAAAGCAATTCAGCGTGTAACAATGCACTGAAATCGCAGGGCTGCAGGGAGGAGAGGAAGAATGCCGTAACCTTCCCTTGGGGATGCAGAAGACCCTAACAGGCATCTGCAATCCCCCGGAAACTCCTGCCATCCAATGTCCAAGTGAGAAGCTTCAATGAGAATGAAAGCCTGTGCGGTGCACACGTGGTCACAGACAGACGTGTATGTTTCTGAGGTGGGTGCCAGACTCAGAGACCCGGGGCCAGCTGAGGAATGTCTTCCAGACCCGGAGAACCAGAGCTCCCAGCCGCTGGAGCACAGGAGGGGAGAGGGGTGTGGAGCCACAGAGGAGGGCCTGGGCTTGACGGCCTTTCTCTAGATCCTGGGCTCAGGAGTTCATTCCAGATTGGAAACACATGCGCGACGAGGCGAGGCAGGAACCAGAAATCAACAACACATAAAAATATTTCCTTCCAAGACACTTTTCCCTCCTCGATCTTGCCCCTCCTCCCCAGACTTCACTTCCCTTCTTTATTGGCCATGGGGCTTGCTGGGGAGGTACAGGCTCTCGGGCCCCATAAATAATAATATGAGGAGAGGCTTTACATACAGTTCGTGTCTCCATTCCTGAGTCGTTCAGAATGCACCTGAAGCTGTAACAGCCAAGGGAGAGATTTCCAATGGCACATGAAGCCTGCTCTAAGAAATGTGTAAAAAGGGCTACTCCTTGTTACTCCAGTGTTTGGTTTGGCTTTTTCCCATTAGTGTCGAGTGATGGTGGCGCTGCCTCCACACCTGTAAGTCAGAAGTTGGAGGGAAACTCACCTCCAAAAGCAGGTTCTGAGCAAAAGTGTCTTGTGAGCAAGGACCTTCTACACAGGACCCTCATGTGGTGCCCAGGAAGATATGAGCATCCTTACTCCCCAACAGGTTGCATGGCGATGGTTTGCTGCTGTGTACATACACGGACTTTTCTAGGGAGAAAGCCCACAGACTGTTGTCAAATTCTATAGGAACCATCACTCAAAATGCTTAGAAATGACTGACTTAGTTGTTACCTAGTCTGGTGACCTCAATCTTATCTGAAGTTTGAATCCTTTCCTTAAAGTTTCATTAACTCAATAACCCAATGTATGCATGAACTCCTCCAATGATGAAAACCTGAGCCAATAGCCTAATAATTGAGAACAAGGGCTTTGGAGTGCCAGCTCCAAAGCCTGTGTTCAGAGTTTGATGTGTCCCTTTCTAATCGTGTGACTTTGGGTCAGTGATTCAGCGTGGTTCTCCTTCATTTTTATCATCTATATATGTGTATGGATCATAACACATCTTAGGTATTTTTGAGATTAAATGAAATCATGTATGCAAAATCTGTAGGCAGCACATGGGAACATAGTATGTGAATAAGAACTGTCATTGCTGTTACTATCATCCTCATCTTTTTTTTTTTAATGTGGTTTTGTTTTGTATTATTTGCAGGTACTTTTTAATTGAAGTGCAGTTGATTTACAATGTGCTAATTTCTGCTGTGCAGCAAAGCAATTCAGTTATAAATGTATATACATGCTTAGTCGCTCAGTCGTGTTCAACTCCTTGTGACCCCATGGACTGTAACTCGCCAGGCTCCTCTAGCCATGGGATTCTCCAGGAAAGAACACTGGAGTGGGTTGATGTACATTCTTTTTTTATATTCTTCCCCATTATAGTTGATCACAGGATACTGAATATAGTTTTCTGTGCTATATCATAGGACCTTATAGTTTATCCATTATACATATAATATAATTATATTATATAACATATTATAATTATATATAGTTATACTATATAGTATTATATGTATAATAGAAAGAAAGAAAGAGAAGGCCCTCAGTCACGTCCGACTCTTTGCGGCCCCATGGACTGTAACCTACCAGGCTCCTCTATCCAAGGGATTATCCAGGCAAGAGTACTGGAGTGGGTTGCCATTTTCTTCTCCAGGGGATCTTACTGACCCAGAGATCGAACCTAGACCTCCTGCATATCAGGCAGACACTTTAACATCTGAGCCACCAGGGAATCCTATATATAATAATATATCTAATTGCATCTGATGATCCCAAGCTATCACCCTCATCTTTATCATCATTGCTGTTAATACAGAAACAATTCACTACCATTTGGAAAGAAATGGTAATCCTGTTTTTCTTCCTTAATAAAATTCTTCTTCCTTATGTTGAACTGAAATCTGCTTCCCTGCAGCTTCTGGTCATTGGCGTTCCTGGACACTTGGTCAAACACGGCAAGAGTGGGAAATTGAATGCAGGCTGTCCCATTGTTCAAAGTAGCAACCCAGGAAAACGTACCTTCTATAATAAGGCATCATAGTAAGAATCACTCAATAAGAAAGGAAATTAAAGTGAGAGAGTTTTAGACTCAGGATAAAGTGGGTCTTTTTGTTTCATGAAGACATTCTGACAATAAAGGATATGCAGAGTACATCATGCAAAATGCCAGGCTGGATGAAGCATAAGCTTGAATCAAGACTGTCGGGAGAAATATCAATAACCTCAGATATGCAGATAATACCACTCTAATGGCAGAAAGCAAAGAAGAATTAAAGAGCCTCTTAATGAGAGTGAAAGAGGAGAGTGAAAAAGCTGGCTTAAAACTCAACATTCAAAGAAAACTAAGACCATGGCATCCAATTCCATCACTTCGTGGCAAATATAAGGGGGAAAAGTGGAAGCAGTGACAGATTTTCTTTTCTTGGGCTTCAGAGTTACTGCGGACAGTGACTGAGGCATGAAAGTAAAAGAAACTTGCTCCTTGGAAGGAAAGCTATGATAAATCTAAACAGCGTATTAAAAAGCAGAAACATCACTTTGCCGACAAAGGTCTGTGTAGTCAGAGCTATGGTTTTTCCAGTAGTCATGTATGAATGTGAGAGAAGGACATAAAGAAGGCTGAACGTTGAGGAACTGATGCTTTCAAATTGTGGTGCTAGAGAAGACTCCTGAGAATCCTTAGACTGCAAAGAGGTCAAACCAGTCAACCCTAAAGGAAATCAACCCTGAGTATTCATTAGAACTGATGCAGAAGCAGAATCTCCAATATTTTGGCCACCTGATGTGAAGAACCAACTCACTGGAAAAGACCCTGATTCTGGGAAAGATTGAAGGCAGGAGGAGAAGGAGGCAAAAGAGGATAAGATGGTTACTGATTCAGTGGACATGAATCTGAGTAAATTCCAGGAGATAGTGAAGGACAGGGAAGCCTGGCATGCTGCAGTCCATGGGATCACAAAGAGTCAGATATGACTTAGCAACTGAACAACAAAAACTAATACCTCTAAGTAGGTAGTTTTAAAACTTAAACATCACTGAGCAAATCCAGTATCTGGTTATACTTTCCTTTTACCCAAGAGGTTCTGCAAGCTCTTCCTATGACTACTCAATGACCACCAGCACTGGCATTCACAGTGTCTCTTACAAATTCTTCTAAACCCTTATCTCCCATTGTTATGATAAACGAAGCCACTCAAGTGAAGTCAGCATGTTACTCACTGCAGCTGACAGTCCCCAAGAGCAGCGCGAACTGCTGATCCTGATACTCCTACTTCTCTCATCTCCAGACAGATAATGGCTGTCTTGTTCTCCTCTGAGTTTTCAGCACTTACCACAGTTTCCGGCTCCTGTTAGGAATTTAAAAGATATTTGCTAAGTGAATGAAAAATAAATGAATGAATAAACGTATCAGCAGTAGTAGCTTGCACAAAGCAAATCGTGTTCCTTTTTTAGTCCATTATGTCATATCAATTAGAGTTATAAAAAATTTTGTTTTTGTAACTTTCATATTTAAAGTGCAGTTGAGGACAGATTTTATATTTTCTCACTCCTGAAATCATTTCTTTTATCAGATAAACCCACATATCTTTAAATAATTCCTTATATTGTATGCTTTTATGTTCTTTCCACCATCCTCATTCTTCCATTGCAAACACTGAAGACTGATTACTCATAGGTCCTAGTGATGTCCGGGTCCTTAGCCGGGAACCTTGCCCACTCTACAGTGTTTGTCCACTGCTCTCCTTGGCTCTACAAGGGTCCTGAGTTGAAGGCTTCATTACGACCTCTCGGAAGCTGGAGGTTGAAAGGAGAAGATAATGTTGAAGAGACAAGTTAAACCACTCAGCTCAGTTCTTCCTGCATTTCAAGGATCTTTAAGGTTAGGTACATGGGCTGGATAGTAGCAGAAGTGAATCTTGTGTTTGTCACCAAACTGTGTGACTCAGAAGACCGTGTTCTCTAAGACTGTGTTCTCTAATCATGGTGATTATCTAAGACAGTAAAGCCCACTGCCTCATCAGCTGCTGCCCTCATTCAGGCCAGGTAGTTGGCAAAGCCCTAGAAACCAATCAGTTAAAAACATCTTCCTAGGGACTTCCCTGTTGTCCAGTGGTTAAGACTTTACCTTCCAATGCAAGGGTGCAGGTTCGATCCCTGCTCAGGGATCTAAGATCCCACATTCCTCTTGGCCAAAAACAAACAAAACATAAAAACACAGAAGCAATATTGTAACAAATTCAATGAAGATTAAAAAAAAATCCTTGAAATAAATCCTGCTATTAGTACCAATATTGTGTTGGGGAACAGATTGGGACCAAAATGCCTCTGCCCTCAACAGGCTAATAAGGAAAAAATACCGAGTCAATCTGAAAACCATCTAGTGACACAAATAGACAACTGGCAGAAGAAATTTGCAGCAACAGAAATCTATTTAAAAGTGCAGCCTCAATGGCAAGCAAAAATGTTAAAATTAAAACTTCAGTGAGATGCCATTTATTTCAATAATTAAAATCTGTCAAGATTGAAAAGAGAGGCATCCCAGAGCTGGTGAGCATGCAGAGTCAGCATCCGCACACCACCGGTGGAAGGAAAGCAGGTTAGGAGAGCTTGCGCAGGGCGCAGTTTGGCAGTTGGTTGCAGAAACTTTAATAAGCACACCCTGGAATGCAGCACTCCCACGTGTAGACATAATACCTTTAGAAAATTATCATAGACATACACAGAGATATATGGGCAAAAACATTCCTTGCAGCATAATTCATAATAAAAAGTAGCAAACTGAAATATTAACATTAGGAAGTTTATTAAACTGCAATTTATCCATTTGATTGAATGCTATGCCTAAAATACTTCAGTGTCATAAATGAATTTTAACCACGAAAATGTTTTAGTTTATTAAGAAGTGCAAAAATGAAAGAAAAAGCATTCGCAGCAGACTGCTTGACAATACACAGCCCATCCAAGCTGGTTAACTTGTAGCTTATTTTAGATCTTACCTCATTCGTCTTGGTCTCCTGAGTAGTCAGTCTATCTTAGGCCCTCAAAGCTCTATATGCTTCTCCTTCATCTTCTCCAACTGTATAAAGAGTTGGACTTCGTGTGTGTGACTCTTTGATTAATGATGTCTGACTCTCCAACTAGACTATAGCTGAATGTGGGTAGGGTTAGGTTTAGCTTTGGGTTTAAACCAGGTTTATCCCTGGTTTAGGCTTAAAGAGATCAATCTCCTGCCTCTGTGGAGCATGAACTGGCTAGAAGAGGTCTGGAAACAGCAGGATCTGTCATCTGGACAGAAGAAATGAGTTATGACTGCAAGAATGAACTGGAAAGACTTGTTCAAGAACTACTGAACTACTGAGGGAGGGGAGGGGGAAACAGTGAGAATTGATAACTGAGTAGGAGGGAGAAAGAGTCAAAGATAACATCAGATTTCTGTCTTGAGTGATAATGGTTGTGTCACCAAATGAGACAGGAAACTGGAGGTATAGTTCAGAAGAGGAAGAAGAGATGCACTTTGAACACACTGAATTGGAAGCTTAGAAGAGAAGCCTGGGCTGGAAATTTAGACTTGAGAGTCATCCATGCAGAAGTGATTATAAAAAGCTTGTGGGTGGATAAAATCACCCAGGGAGACCATTAACCTGAAAAGAAAAGCTGATCAAGCACAAGGACTCTGCTACAGGGTTGGCAGAAGAAAAAGGAGCTCTGGGAAAGAAAGAGAATGTATGTTCAGACGCATGGAGCAAAAGTCAAGGGAAGAGGAATTTTGAAAAGGAAAGAGTGTGGCGTGAGCAGATGCAGCAGAGATCCAGTAAATTAGTACTGAGAGAGGCCTGAAAAGAGCTGTAAATTACAAGGTGAGTTCAGTTCAGTCGCTCAGTCGTGTCCGACTTTTTGCGACTCCATTAATCGAAGCATGCCAGACCTCCCTGTCTGTCACCACCTCCCGGAGTTCACTCAGACTCAAGTCCATTGAGTCAGTGATGCCATCCAGCCGTCTCATCCTCTGTCGTCCCCTTCTCCTCCTGCCCCCAATCCCTCCCAGCATCAGAGTCTTTTCCAATGAGTCAACTCTTCACATGACATGGCCAAAGTACTGGAGTTTCAGCTTTAGCATCATTCCTTCCAAAGAAGTCCCGGGGCTGATCTCCTTCAGAATGGACTGGTTGGATCTCCTTGCAGTCCAATGGACTCTCAAGAGTCTTCTCCAACACCACAGTTCAAAAGCATCAATTCTTCAGCGCTCAGCTTTTTTCACAGTCCAACTCTCACATCCATACATGACCACAGGAAAAACCATAGCCTTGACTAGATGGACCTTTGTTGGCAAAGTAATGTCTCTGCTTTTCAATATGCTATCTAGGTTGGTCATAACTTTTCTTCCAAGGAGCAAGCGTCTTTTAATTCCATGGCTGCAGTCATCATCTGCATTGATTTTGGAGCCCAGAAAAATAAAGTCTGACACTGTTTCCACTGTTTCCCCATCTATTTCCCATGAAGTGATGGGACCAGATGCCATGATCTTCATTTTCTGAATGTTGAGTTTTAAGCCAACTTTTTCACTCTCCTCTTTCACCTTCATCAAGAGGCTTTTGAGTTCGTCTTCACTTTCTGCCATAAGGGTGGTGTCATCTGCATATCTGAGGTTATTGATATTTCTCCTGGCAATCTTGATTCCAGCTTGTGCTTCTTCTAGCCCAGCATTTCTCATGAGGTACTCTGCATATAAGTTAAATAAGCAGGGTGACAATATACAGCCTTGTGCCAAAGATGGGTTGTGTCTTTCCTGCGACATGCTAGAGCTATTTGAGACCATGCCAAGCCAATGCATGGATGGTGCAGAATGAGCTTGTGAACATAGATGACTTCCCCCAAGCCAGCGAAAAGAGTTGCTGCGAAGACAGAGTGAAGAAGGGGTAGAGATTTGAAGTCAAGATCTGGGGGCACTGAGAATAAAAGAGAGAGAAAAAACAGAGAACAAAGTCTCAAAGGAGTAAGGAGAGAGGAGGCAAGGACACAGCTCAGGGATTAGCCTGCACCAAAGAAGGCAGGCCTCATCTCCTTGCCCTACATGGATTTATTATTGTGATCTAAGGTTAATTTGTATTGCAATTCCTTATACGCATTGCAATTGCCAATATCTGCCAGGAATGATGCTAAGTGGGAAGGTGCAGAAGGGTAGCTGAGAGCTCCTTACAGCTTCCTGTAAATGAGAGGTGAAGAGAACTTCCGTGGTGGTCCAGTGGTTAAGACTTCGAGTTCCAATGCAGGGGGTGCAGGTTCCATCCCTGGTTAGGGAGTTAAGATCCCACGTGCCTCGTGCCCTCAAAAGCAAAACATAAAACAGAAGAAATATTTTAACAAATTAAATAAAGACTTTTAAAATGGCCCACTTCAAAAAATTTAAAAAAAAAGAAGTGAGAGACCAAGCACAGGGACGAGCCAGTGCCAAAGATGGGTCGTGTCTTTCCTGGGACATGCTAGAGCTATTCGAGACCATGTAAGAGAGCTGGGGCAGTAAACATTCCAGCAGTTGCCTGGTGCTGAAGAAAGACAATGAACAGCATGATAACTGGGGATTCCTGTTCAGACACTGAACCTTTGTTTGCCTCATGTAGTCATTTCCCTTCATTATTTGCTGGCATTATACTTTTTTTTTTGAGTCTCTTAATTTAAAGGTGTGCTAACACAAAAAGGTTGAAAAAGCACTGTTGTTGTCCTTCAAGGCTGAAAAAAGGGCAAGGAAGACAGGTATAGGCACAGGTGAGTTTATAGAAAGTTGAGGACCTTTCCTAAACTCTGTTGAAGAGAGCTGAATAATTCTGCCCCTTGACTAATCTAATGCTCCCATATAAATCTCCTACATCAAAAGGTCATGATAACCTTTGATACTGAGAATAAAGATAGGGACCTCCTAACCATTCATGCAAGAACCCTTATTATCACTCCCCAATCCAAATAATGACTTAGCTGGCTGAAACACACATTTTACTTCTAATTCCTAGTATGCATATATTCTATACAAAACAGCTCATTTCTTAAAGTTTATTATTTCAACAGATATTTCTCAAGTACTTCCTGTTTTCCAGCATTTCACCTTAGTTGGGGGTTAATGGTGGCTAGATCTAGATCTGATATCTAGATCTGATAGATAGAGTGCCTGATGAACTATGGAATGAGGTTCGTGACATTGTATAGGAGACAGGGATCAAGACCATCCGCATGGAAAAGAAATGCAAAAAAGCAAAATGGCTGTCTGGGGAGGCCTTACAAATAGCTGTGAAAAGAAGAGAAGTGAAAAGCAAAGGAGAAAAGGAAAGATATAAACATCTGAATGCAGAGCTCCAAAGAATAGCAAGAAGAGATAAGAAAGCCTTCTTCAGCGATCAATGCAAAGAAATAGAGGAAAACAACAGAATGGGAAAGACTAGGGATCTCTTCAAGAAAATCAGAGATACCAAAGGAACATTTCATGCAAAGATGAGCTCAATAAAGGACAGAAATGGTATGGACCTAACAGAAGCAGAAGATATTAAGAAGAGATGGCAAGAATACACAGAAGAACTGTACAAAAAAGATCTTCACGACCCAGATAATCACTGACCCAGATAATCAGTGATGGTGTGATCACTGACCTAGAGCCACACATCCTGGAATGTGAAGTCAAGTGGGCCTTAGAAAGCATCACTATGAACAAAGCTAATGAAGGTGATGGAATTCCAGTTGAGCTATTCCAAATCCTGAAAGATGATGCTGTGAAAGTGCTGCACTCAATATGCCAGCAAATGTGGAAAACTCAGCAGTGGCCACAGGACTGGAAAAGGTCAGTTTTCATTCCAATCCCAAAGAAAGGCAATGCCAAAGAATGCTCAAACTACCACACAATTGCACTCATCTCACACGCTAGTAAAGTAATGCTCAAAATTCTCCAAGCCAGGCTTCAGCAATATGTGAATCGTGAACTTCCTGATGTTCAAGCTGGTTTTAGAAAAGGCAGAAGAACCAGAGATCAAATTGCCAACATCCGCTGGATCATAGAAAAAGCAAGAGAGTTCCAGAAAAACATCTATTTCTGCTTTATTGACTATGCCAAAGCCTTTGACTGTGTGCATCACAATAAACTGTGGAAAATTCTGAAAGAGATGGGAATACCAGAACACCTGATCTGCCTCTTGAGAAATTTGTTTGCAGGTCAGGAAGCAACAGTTAGAACTGGACATGGAACAACAGACCGGTTCCAAATAGGAAAAGGAGTTCGTCAAGGCTGTATATTGTCACCCTGTTAATTTAACTTATATGCAGAGTACATTATGAGAAACGCTGGACTGGAAGAAGTACAAGTTGGAATCAAGATTGCTGGGAGAAATATCAATAACCTCAGATATGCAGATGACACCACCCTAACGGCAGAAAGTGAAGAGGAACTCAAAAGCCTCTTGATGAAAGTGAAAGTGGAGAGTGAAAAAGTTGGCTTAAAGCTCAACATTCAGAAAACAAAGATCATGGCATCCGGTCCCACCACTTCATGGAAAATAGATGGGGAAACAGTGTCAGACTTTTTTTTTTCTGGGCTCCAAAATCACTACAGATGGTGACTGCAGCCATGAAATTAAAAGACGCTTGCTCCTTGGAAGGAAAGTTATGACCAACCTAGATAGCATATTGAAAAGCAGAGACATTACTTTGCCAACAAAGTTTCGTCTAGTCAAGGCTATGGTTTTTCCAGTGGTCATGTATGGATGTGAGAGTTGGACTGTGAAGAAGGCTGAGCACCAAAGAATTGATGCTTCTGAACTGTGGTGTTGGAGAAGACTCTTGAGAGTCCCTTGGACTGCGAGATCCAACCAGTCCATTCTGAAGGAGATCAGCCCTGGGATTTCTTTGGAAGGAATGATGCTAAAGCTGAAACTCCAGTACTTTGGCCACGTCATGTGAAGAGTTGACTCATTGGAAAAGACTCTGATGCTGGGAGGGATTGGGGGCAGGAGGAGAAGGGGATGACAGAGGATGAGATGGCTGGATGGCATCACTGACTTGATGGATGTGAGTCTGAGTGAACTCTGGGAGTTGGTGATGGACAGGGAGGCCTGGTGTGCTGCGATTGGACACGACTGAGCGACTGATCTGATCTAATCTGAATGGTGGCTAGGTGGTAAAGAATCCACCTACCAGTGCAGGAAACACAGGAGATGCGGGTTTGATCCCTGGATCAGGGAGATCCTCTGCAGTAGCAAATGGCAACCCACTCCAGCATTCTTTTGCCTGAAGAATTCCATGGACAGAAAAGCCTGGCGGGCTACAGTCCATGGGGTTGCAAACAGTAGGACATGACTGAGTGACTGGACACTCACAATATAAGAAATAGAGAAAAGAAAGGTGTTTCTGCATTCTTAAATAAAATTTCTATGATGTTATTTTGCCAGTGAAATCATTTGTACAATGATCCTTGTCACAAAAGTATTGATTCTAAAAAAAAAAAAACTTTACCTCTTATTTCATTAAATTGTCAGTTCTTTATTAAAAATGCTAAGATGTAGGCTCAACTCCTACACTGTAGTCTAAAGCCTAGTGTTTCCCAGCTTTGGGACCACTCCCCTTCCCCCACTTCCTTTCCCCACCACAAATTCCCTGCCTCCTTTATTATTTAGAGATAATATCTAAACCAATGTACTTTTTATTTCCATTAAATTATGGTGCTCTTAAGCTGCCCTCTTATAGAATCAATCATGTCTACAGGAACAAAAAGCTGTTACTCAGTGATGAGTATAAAAGATGACTCTCTTGGGTTCTCAGCTGGACAGCAGACTTTGCTGAATGAGAAAGGAAACTCAGTTCTGAAAGCTCCCTGGAAGCATCAGGAGCTACCTGTGGTCAACTCAGATCATGGAGAGTTTTTTTCTTCTTTTTCCTGTTTAAAAAGATGTTTATTTGCTATGTTCACAAAAAAAGTAAGGGGTGAAGGGAGGGACTGCCTTACATTAGACTGCCATACATTAGACAAGGTAGTTAACAAAAAATCACCAAAGTATGGGCTTCTAGATCATAGAGGTTTACACAGAGTCTCCGAGTGGAGAGCCAGAGGCGTCTAGACAGTCTACACCTTGGGAACGAGCTGCCTACTCATTTCCTGGCTCAGGGTGGTGCCCTCAAGTAGGCAGTGCAGGTTCCCTTTGTAATTCTAGGATGTGAGCGCCTCCACTGCCCACCCCAAGACACGACAGGATGCTTACAGCAGAGCTGGAATGCAGTACCATGTGCTTGTTCAGGGTAGCATGAGATGTCCTCCACCCCTTCCTCAGCCCAGGACTCTCCACTCCTTTGCTTGATGCTACAGCAGACCCTCAGAATCTCTAGTGCACTCACTCCCAGTGCGGAATGTGAAACTTGGCTGTCCGCAAGGCTTCTCTTACCGCAGCCCTTCTCTGCTTTGTGTCCTGAGTTATTTCTCTTTAGTCATGTTTTTTTCAACACATCCCACTCCCTTTGACTATAGTCCTCTGGTTGTCACGGTCCCTCTTCATGTAGAAATAATCTGATTTTTTAGGTGGACCTGAATGTGGTGACCAGCACCACGACGATTTTGTACAATAAAACTATGATCATGGCATCTGGTCCCATCACTTCATGGAAAATAGATGGGAAAACAGTGTCAGACTTTATTTTGGGGGGCTCCAAAATCACTGCAGATGGTGACTGCAGCCATGAAATTAAAAGACACTTACTCCTTGGAAGGAAAGTTATGACCAACCTAGATAGCATATTCAAAAGCAGAGACATTACTTTGCCAACAAAGGTCCGTCTAGTCAAAGGCTATGGTTTTTCCTGTGGTCATGTATGGATGTGAGTGTTGGACTGTGAAGAAAGCTGAGCACTGAAGAATTGATGCTTTTTAACTGTGGTGTTGGAGAAGACTTTTGAGAGTCCCTTGGACTACAAGGAGACCCACCAGTCCATCCTAAAGGAGATCAGTCCTGGGTGTTAATTGGAAGGACTGATGCTAAAGCTGAAACTCCAATACTTTAGCCACCTCATGCGAAGAGATGACTCACTGGAAAAGACCCTGATGCTGGGAGGGATTGGGGGGCAGGAGGAGAAGGGGATGACACAGGATGAAATGGCCGGATGGCATCACCGACTTGATGGACATGAGTTTGAGTGAACTCCGGGAGTTGGTGACAGACAGGGAGGCCTGGCGTGCTGCGATTCATGGGGTTGCAAAGAGTCAGACATGACTGAGCAACTGAACCTGAACTGAACCCCTGCTCTGGATACAAATTCTGATTTTAAGATTGCCTAAGAAGCCACCCTGCTTGACTCATTATTTCACAGTATGGTTTTAAGACCACTCAACCACATTGCAAGCCTTTTTCAAACCAGTTCTGTACCACCTTGTCCTTATATAATTGTTTTCAACCTCAAGTGAGGACTTGACATTTTTACACAGTTGAATTTCATCTTATTGATTCTGGCCTATAACATCAGTCTTTTGAGATTTTTCTGAAATGCCGCCCAGTTCTGGTCATCTCTTAGTCAACATTTTTATCAACCAATTATATTAAGACATAAAAGATATACATATCAAGTTTGTGGGTAACACAGGAAGTCCTGTTTCCCCAGAGACCTTCCTTTGGAATGGCTCAAAAGCATTAATCAGCACATAAAAGAACAAGAGATTGCCTCCCTTACAAAAACACAATGCAAAACTTGCCAAAGTTTTTAGAGAAAAGCTCCAGAAATGTGTCTGGCTGAGGATACAGGCTTCCCTGAGTCTATTTCAGAGCTCATGGGGGTCAAGTCAGACAGGCCTGTATAGGGGTCCCAGCTGTGGGAGAGTTACTCTGTTTTCCTAAGGATCAGTTTTCTGATTTGAAAATGGAAGTCATGAATGCAAGCACCAATCACATAGCTACAACTACCGAGTCACCACTGCCCATCCAAGACCCTCTCAAATCCCCACACTGAAAACACACTGCAACTCACCCCATCTGGAGAGACCCTTCCCACACACAGGGAAGCACCTTTAACCACTATAAGTCTAGGTCCAGCTGTGCATCCACCATACAGAAATCAAAATTCACCCTTAAGAATCAGCCTACTCACCAGTTAAAGGGAGGTCCTTTCTAACGCACTCCTTGGCTGATAGTCAACCATATTATGGTGTCCAACCATCATAAATTCATTTGCTGATAGTTTTAAATGTTTGGTAAATACTTTCTTTTTCCTTTTTTTAAAGGACTCCTCTCTTACCAGGAACAAGAGCAGGCAAGAGCAGTGGTGGTGAGAGGGTTCAAATTGCAGCTCTGTCATTTACTGGTGATGTGAGCCTGCAGGGGTTGTTTATCCTGTGTTAAAATTTCTTCATTTGGAAAGAGTAGTTGGAACTTCCCTGGTGGTCCAGTGGTTAGGACTTTGTCTTCCAATGCAGGGGTACAGGTTCAATCCCTGGTCAGGGAGCTAAAATCCCACATGCCTGGTCGTCAAAAACACAAAACGTAAAACAGAAGCAATATTTTAACAGATTCAGTAAAGACTTTATATGTTCCACATCAAGAAAATCTTTTTTAAAAGTGTGGTTAACAATAATATCCCCCTTATAGTCTTGTCATGAGGTTTACGGGCAAACATACATATATAAAGGTCTTGGCATGGAGACTGACATATCTATTCTTGATATTATCTCTACTTAGTCTCTTTTCTTAAAATGAAAACCTTCCCCCCTTCTTTATTTTGTGTTACCACTTTCTAGCCAGCCCCAGGAGCAAACACCAAGAAAACTTTGGTTTTCTGACTTAATTCCCTCTCGACTGATTATTTCCTTATGATTTTCTCACACCATTTAAAGTTTATGGTCACTAGCATATTTCTATTTACATATGCCATTTATTATAAAATAAATCATCAATTTAAGTAGCTTTTCAGAGAGGAACATTTAAAAATCACTACCATAGTTAACATATGCATTTTGTCTACATCCAATTTCCAAAACCTAAACATATACATATGTTTTTAAAAAGACTGTAGTTTATAATAGTGTATTGTATATTCGAAAGTTGCTAAGAGAGTAGATCTTAAACGCTTTCCTCACAAGAAAAAAAAGTGGAACTGTGTGGTGACATATTAACTAGACTTATGGGGTGATCATTACACAATGTATTACATATATTGAATCAGTATGTGGTACATCTGAAACTAATATAATAGTATATGTCGATTATATCTCAATTTTTTAAAGTGAGTATTAATATGTTGAATTCATATGTATGACAAGGGAAGGGGATAAGGGAACCCTCTCACATGTGGACCACAAAGCTCAGTTGGCCATCTTGCAAAGAACTGAAATTTAATTGGTTATAAAGAAGAACCAGGCAAAAGAATATATATAATTTAGTATGATCCATTGTTTCTGGGGGAAAAAATAAACAAATTAAAATGTATCCACTCACCATATAACATTGTGCTCAGTCTCTCAATCATGTCTGACTCTTTGTAACCCTATGGACTGTGGCCCACAAGGCATCTCTGTCCATGGAATTTTTCAAGCAAGAATCCAGGAGCGCGTTACCAGTTCCTACTTCAGGGGATCTTTTTGACCGAGGGACTGAACCCACGTCTCTTATGTCTCAGCACTGGCAGGCAGATTCTTTACCACTGTGCCACCTGCAAAGCTGTCTTTTAAGCTGCAGCAAATGGTTTTATTCTTTGAGATTTTTGGTGGTAAAATAAGCATAACAAGTCATTACCATTTTAATCATTTTTAAACATACAATTCAAGGGATTACATACATTCATGAGATTGTGTAATCATCACCACTATTTATCATCATCCCAAACAGAAACTACTACTGCTCTACTTTCTGTCTACATGAATCTGCCTATTCTATCTATTCTAAATACTGTAAACATGGAATCATACAATACTTGTCTTATGTGTCTAGCTTACTTCACTTACCGTCTTTTTAGGGCTCAACCATGTCATAGCATGTATCAAAACTTCATTCCATTTTAAGCCTGAACATTCCACTATGTGTATGTATGACACATTCATGGATAATAAACATTTTATCATTGCCACCTCTTACTGTTGTGATAAAGTTTCATTGAAAATGGGTGTACAAATATCTGGGTCCCAGTTTTCTATAATTTGGGGTACCCAGAGTGGCAACCCACTCCAGTACTCTTGCCTGGAAAATCCCGTGGATGGAGGAGTGTGGTAGGCTACAGTCCATGGGGTCACTAAGAATCAGACACGACTGAGCAACTTCACTTTCACTTTTTACTTTCATGCATTGGAGAAGGAAATGGCAACCCACTCCAGTATTATTGCCTGGAGAATCCCAGGAACAGAGGAGCCTGGTGGGCTGCCATCTGTGGGGTCGCACAGAGTTGGACATGACTGGCACCCCACTCCAGTACTTTTGCCTGGAAAATCCCATGGATGGAGGAGCCTGGTAGGCTGAAGTCCATGGGGTCGCTAGAGTTGGACATGACTAGCGACTTCACTTTCACTTTTCACTCTCATGCATTGGAGAAGGAAATGGCAACCCACTCCAGTGTTCTTGCCTGGAGAATCCCAGGGACGGGGAAGCCTTCTGGGCTGTCGTCTATGGGGTCGCACATGAGTCAGACATGACTGAAGTGACTTAGCAGCAGCAGAAGTGACTTAGCAGCAGCAGTAGCAGAGTGAAATAGCTGAATCAAATGGTAGGTCTAACTTAACTTTTGAGAAATCACAAAATCCACAACAGCTGCAACATTTTACATTCCCACCAGCAATGCACAAAGGTTCAAATTTTCCCACATTCTTAAAATATCATTCTCCCTTTTTGTCCTTTTAAAATAGTCATCCTGGGACTTCCCCAGCAGCCCAGTGGTTAAGACTCTACACTTCCATTGCAGGGGGCACAGGTTTGATCCCTGATCAGGGAACTAAGGCCCTGCATGCCACTGTATACAGTCCAAAAAAAAAAAAAATTAAAATAGTCATCCTAAGGAATATGAAGCGGAATCTAATTGTGGTTTTGGTTTGCATTTTCTTAATGGCTAGTGGTGCTGAGCATCTTTTCATGTGCTTATTGACCTTCTATATGTCTTCTTTAGAGAAACAACTATTCAAGTTCTTTGTCCATTGTCCATATTTAAATTGGGTGTTTTGCTATCACTACTGAGTTGCAGGAATCTTTTATATATTCTACATATCATCTCTTACCAAATATACAATTTCCAAGTATTTCCTTCCATTATGTGGGTTGCTTTTGTACTGTCACGATAGTGTCCCTTTCCTTATCCCTAAGTGAAATTTTCATTTAAGCTATGATACTTTCTAGCTCCAGAATTTCTGTTTGATTCCTTTATATAATTTCTCTCTTTTTTTGCATTCTTATTTTGTTTTCATGTTGTTTTCCTGATTCCCTTTAGTTTTTATTCATGTTTTAGTTCTTTAGCTTTTCAAACATATTTGACAGCTAATCTTTTTATCATGGGTGTATTTTTTTTAATTGAGAAATAATCTATTCTATTTTTTAAATTTATTTGTTTTAATTGGAGGCTAACTACTTTACAATATTGTGATGGTTTTTGCTATATACTGACATGAATCAGCCATGGGTGTACATGTGTTCCCCATCCCGAACCCCCCTCCCACTGCCCTCCCCATCTCATCCCTCTGGGTTGTCCCAGTACACCAGCTTTGAGTGCCCTGTTTCACACATTGAACTTGGACTGGTGCTCTATTTCATACATGGTAATGCACATGTTTCAATGAATTCTCTCAAATCATCCCACCTTCACTTTCTTTCATAGAGTACAAAAGTCTGTTCTTTATATCTGTGTCTCTTTATCTGTCTCACATATAGGGACATTGTTACCATCTTTTTAAACTCCATATATGCATTAATATACTGTATTGGTGTTTTTCTTTCTGACTTACTTCACTCTGTATATGAAGTGAAGTCACTCAGTCGTGTCCGACTATGCAACCCCATGGACTGTAGCCTACCAGACGCCTCAGTCCATGGAATTTTCCAGGCAACAGTACTGATGTCGATTGCCATTTCCCTTTCCAGGGGATCTTCCCAACCCAGGGATTGAACCTGGTTCTCCCTCATTGCAGGCAGATGCTTTACCATCTGAGCCACCAGGGAAAACAACAGGCTCCAATTTCATCCACCTCATTAGAACTGACTCAAATGCATTCTTTTTAATAGCTGAGTAATATTCCATTGTGTGTATGTACCACAACTTTCTCATCCATTCATCTGCTGATGGACTTCTAGGTTGCTTCCATGTCCCAACTACTGTAAACGTGCTGCGATGAACATTGGGGTACACGTGTCTCTTTCAATTCTGGTTTCCTTGGTGTGTATGCTCAGCAGTGGGATTACTGGGTCATATGGCAGTTCTATTTCCAGTTTTTTAAGGAATCTCCACACTGTTCTCCATATTGGCTGTACTAGCTTGCATTCCCACCAACAGTGTAAGAGGGTTCCCTTTTCTCTGCACCTTACCAGCATTTATTGTTTGTAGAGTTTTGGATAGCAGCCATTCTGACTGGTGTGAGATGGTATCTCATTGTGGTTTGGATTTGCATTTCTCTGATAATGAGTGATGTTGAGCATCTTTTCATATGTTTATTAGACATCTGTGTGTCTTCTTTGGAGAAATGTCTGTTTAGTTCTTTGGCCCATTTTTTGATTGGGTCATTTATTTTTCTGGTATTGAGCTGAATGAGCTGCTTGTATATTTTTGAAATTAATTCCTTGTCAGTTGCTTAATTTGATATTATTTTCTCCCATTCTGAAGGCTGTCTTTTCACCTTGCTTATAGTTTCCTTCATTGTGCAAATGCTTTTAAGTTTAATTAGGTCCCATTTGTTTATTTTTGCTTTTATTTCCATTATTCTGGGAGGTGTGTCATAGAGGACATTGCTGTGATTTATGTCAGAGAGTGTTTTGCCTATATTTTCCTCCAGGAGTTTTATAGTTTCTGGTCTTATATTTAGATCTTTAATCCATTTTGAGTTTATTTTTGTGTATGGTGTTAGAAAGTGTTCTAGTTTCATTCTTTTACAGGTGGTTGACCAGTTTTCCCAGCACCACTTGTTAAAGAGATTGTCTTTTCTCCATTGTACGTTTTTGCCTCCTTTGTCAAAGACAAGGTGTCCATAGGTATGTGGATTTATCTCTGGGCTTTCTATTTTGTTCCATTGATCTATATTTCTGTCTTTGTGCCAGTACCGTACTGTCTTGATGACTATACCTTTGTAGTATAATCTGAAGTCAGGCAGGTTGATTCCTCCAATTCCATTCTTCTTTCTCACGATTGCTTTGGGGCTATTTGAGGTTTTTTGTGTTTCCATACAAATTGTGAAATTATTTGTTCTAGTTCTGTGAAAAATACCATTGGTAGCTTGATAGGGACTGCATTGAATCCATAGATTGCTTTAGGTAGTATACTCATTTTCACTATACTGATTCTTCTAATCCATGAACATGGTATATTTCTCCATCTATTTGTGTCATCTTTGATTTCTTTCATCAGTGTTTTGTAGTTTTCTATATATAGGTCTTTTGTTTCTTTAGGTTGATTTATTCCTAAGTATTTTATTCTTTTGCTACAATGGCGAATGGGATTGTTTCCTTAATTTCTCTCTCTGTTTTCTCATTGTTAGTGTACAGGAATGCAAGGGATTTCTGTGTATTAATTTTATATCCTGCAATTTTACTGTATTCATTGATTAGCTCTGGTAATTTTCTGGTGGTGTCTTTAGGGGTTTCTATGTAGAGGATCTTGTCATCTGCAAACAGTGAGCTTTTTACTTCTTCTTTTCCAATCTGGATTCCTTTTATTTCTTTTTCTTCTCTGATTGCTGTGGCTAAAACTTCCAAAACTATGTTGAATAGTAGTGATGAGAGTGGGCACCCTTGTCTTGCTCCCGAGTTTAGGGAAAATGCTTTTGATTTTTTGCCATTGAGGATAAAGTTTGCTGTGGGTCTTCAGTTCAATGTTAAGTCCCTTAAAAACAGTGACTGTTATTTTTCTCTACTTAATGGAATTCTGTATCCTTAGATCATATAATAGAAAAAGGATATGCTCTGTTGAAACCTGAGTTCAAATGTTATCTCCTACTCTATGATTCTGTACAGTTTCTTTGACCTCAACCTCCCTGCTTCCCAGATTCCTCACAAAGTTTGTCAAGATAATAACTGTGAAAGAATGGATGTAGAAATAAATGCTTGCTACACAATAGGTACTCAGGAAACATTTATTGCATGCAATCTGTGGTAAGGAATAAATTCTTATCTAAATGATGCATACCTATTCATTTTCTTTTTCTTTAAAGTTTTTTTTTTTTTTTTTAATATGGGCAATTTTTAAAGACTTTACTGAATTTATTACAATACTGCTTCTATTTTATGTTTTGGGTTTTTTTGGCCTAGAGGTATGTGCAATCTTACCTGCATTGGAGGGTAAAGTCTTAACAACTGGACTGCCAGGAAAAGTCCCTTTTCCATTTTTCTAGTTAACTGTTTCCTGGGTGTCAAGATATGAGATCCATCAGTTCAGTTCAGTCGCTCAGTTGTGTCCAACTCTTTGCGACCCCATGAATCGCAGCATGCCAGGCCTCCCTGTCCATCACCAACTCCCGGAGGGCTAACCCAAACTCATATATGTTTTTTAGTCCAGCTGATATTGCTTTGGTGCTACCACTTGGGTCCTCAAGTTGCCTCTGTCTGAGCCTACTTCTACATTCCACCCTGTCTGCCTAGAAAGTCAGATTAGGGAAACCTCAGCTCTATGGACAATAGATAATTTACTTTAGGACACTCAGACTTTCTCCACATCCTAAATGTCCAGCTCTCAAGCACAGTAGATTCAGCTTAGGGGAAGAAAGTGAAACCACCACACTAATCCTTCTTTGAAGCCTCTGTGAGTCCTAATTCCAAGTTCTTTATGTGCATTTGTATACTTGTACCTTGTGTATTTTTAACATACCTCATGATTAATTTGGCCAACTCTGAAATTCAGCAGACTTTACCACCCAGCCATGGCAGTCCTAGACCAGGTGTGCCTCACCTGAGAAGCAGGGCCCATTCTTTCAAGTCTATGCTATAGAAAGGGAGGGTAAGGGGAGTGCTTTGGAGGATGTAGGAAGCTTGGGGAGAAAAAGGGCTGTATTATCCATCCATTCCAACTCCCAACCCCCAGTTTACTAATCAGAACAATCATTTCTCATTCAAGGATACCTTGATTTACAAATCTTCCTGGATATTTTAGTTCTTTTGAACAGAAACAGTCTGGACAAGGAGGGGGCCTTTCCAAGTGGAAGGATCAGAGGCTGCCAGTCCAGGGAGGTGGAAGGCTGTGACCCAACCTTCCAAGAGAAGAGAGGACAGTGATGCTCTGTTTGCCCTGAAGCAGTGGAAGGAAAACCACAGCCTGGCACATGTCACCCCTGATCCTCCCCTCCCAGCAATGCCCTAGTAACCGTTTCTGACAACAGAACGTGGATGGAACAGTCACTTGCATGAAATTACTGCTCCGACTTGGGATAAGATAAAAGTCACTTCTCTTCTGTGAGTTACAAGGTGATCAGTGGATCATGGGTGGTGGTGTGTGATGGCTCAGGAACTAAACCACCAGGTGTAGAAGCTCAGCTGCATGCTCTTGGATCAATTCTTATCCTCCCAATGCCTCAGTGTCTTCATCTACAATAAAGTGACTCATCATAGTGCCAACCTCATAGGGCTGTTCCGAGGTTTAAATAAGTTATTATATCTGAAGTTCTTAGAGGACTCCCCTTATGGTCCAGTGGTTAAGAATCCACCTGCCCACGCAGGGTACAAAGGGTTTGATCCTTGGTCCAGGAAGACTCCACATGCCTTGGGGCAACTAAGCCCATGTACCACAACTACTGAGACTGTGCTCTAGGGCCCAAGAGCTGCAACAAAGACCCAGGGCAGCCAAAAATTAAAGAAATGAATAAACAAAATGTAAAACAAACATAAGTAAAAATACTTAGAACAGTATCTCTGAGTGCTCCGTAATTGTTAGCTATTATTATTACCTAATTCTCAATTGTTTTCACTAAAGACAGGATGAAGAGACATGAACTGTCCAGAAATTGTCTTGTCATCCAGAAATACACTCTCTTACATTTATATTGTTCACTTTACAACCCTAACCTTCTCTGATTTGGGTTGAACTGGTACACTAGACTTCAATATGTCAAAGAGTATTCATAAGAATATCACAGAGAGACGACAGTAGAAGAAGAGACGTGAGTTTAACAATCCTCTGTTAACTGTGCCCATGGGTCATTCTAACTCCTGTTTTCTTTTCTTTCTAAGCAGCTGTGTCTGTACCCACAACCAAAGTCGCAGCTCACCCTGCCCCGTATGTGAGGGTGGGCAGGTGTAGAGCTTACAAGCCTCTAAAGCCAAGGGCTTTCCTCCTCTTTCACAGGGATGGGGACTGTGGGCCTGGGGATGGATGAGACAGATGCTGGGCATGTACTTTGTGCTCTGGGGGCTGGCGCTGGAGTGCAGGCGAGAATCGCATTGTTGGCAGCTTACGAGGGGCCTGGGAAGACAACAGGACGAGCAGGAGAGAGCAAACCAGTCCCACGTGAGGGACGGGGAGCCAGCCTAGAGATCAGACCAGCACCAAGGCAAGGCCAGAGCAGCACAGTGGAGCTCATGGGCCATGAGGGAGATACCCGCTGCAGGGCACGGGGTAGTGACAGAGGTTCACCAGCCCCACAGGCTTTCAGGAGGGGTCTCTGCTGAGAAACTAAGGGTGGCGACTGGATTAATCCCCAGGCTGTCAGAGAAGTGAGGAACATGCTTGAGAACCTGCAGATGGGTTAAAGCAGTGCTCTAGTCCCTGAACAGTCTGTCAGGCTGCCTGGGGGAGCCTAAGCACTAGTCCTAGACAGGACACTGAGTCAGGGCCCTGCCAACCCTGCAGCCTGCCTTCTTTTGGGACACTGTGAGTACATACACACGTGCATTTGGAATACATAATAATAATTATAGCTACCATTTATTAAATGTCTACTTTGCCAAGAGCTGTGTGGTTTGTTTTGTTTTATGTTTTTAAAGATTTTTTGGATGTGGACCGTTTCTTAAATCTTTATTGAATTTGTTACAATATCCCATCTGTTTATGGGGTTTTTTTTTGTTTGTTTGCTTTGTTTTGCTATTTTTGCCACCAGGCATGTGGGATCTTAGCTCCCCAACCAGGGATTGAACCCGCACCCCCTGCATTGGAAGGCGAAGTCTTAACCACTGGAGAACCAGGGAAGTCCCCAGAGCTGTGTTAAGAGACTCACATGTACCACTTCATTTGATGCTGACAATAACCTCCCGAGAGAGGCCCTGCTCTACCCTCCACGGCCCTCCCGGGTGCAGACCCCAGGCTTGGGTCCAAGGGACTTGGCCTGCTGCAGTCCCCTTGTACCAAGGACCAGAAGCAGTGTGTGCCAGTCCAGGAAAGGCACATAGTCAGTATTTGCTGGATATTTATCTCTGCTTTCAAGAGAGGACACTGCAAACTAGAAAGGTTCAGTGAATTTCCACAGTGACAGAGGTTACAAGGAAAAGTCAGAATCCAAACCAAGCCCTGGCAACTGTCTTTACTTTTCCATCTTTCTCTTCTGGGTAGAGTGGAAAGCACGCTGGCTTGGCCATGAAGACCCCAGCTTCTACTGCCAGTTCTGCCTCTAGGGGTGCGGGCTGTAGTCACCTCCACCACAAATTAAAGGGCCAGAGCAGCTGCCATCTGTGGGGCCTTCCAGCACTTGGGTCCTGTGGCTGCCGAAGATGGGGTGGGTGGATTGCCAGGGACAGGGTCTGAGTCACAGTGGACACTCCCCAGGAAACAGAGACCTGGCAAGGTCAGTTGATGGGTGGCCTGACCCAAATCTTGGAAAATGTGGGGCAAGAAGAAGCTGCCGCAGAGAAGCAAAGGCCGAAGGGTGGCAGGGGGGGTGGGGTGCCTCTCTTCCCATCAGGAGGGCATGTCCCATCCTCACCTCAGGGGAAGCAGCCACTGCTGCTCAGACCCAGGGCAGCGGGTGTCCTGCAGCTTCAGGGCTTCAGCACTTGCTGTTTTCAGAGCCTCATGTCCAATCTCATGGGTAATCACCTCCAGTGATTAGAGCTGGGTGATGTCTGAGGATGACAAGACTCTGAATTCTCAATATTAATTTCGGCCACATTCGCAAATTCCCCTTTGCTACAGTTTCATTTGAAACACTCTTGCTCAGTGAGGATCTTCCATTTCAAACACAGTGGCCCAGAAGAGTGAACTCTGAGACGACCAGGCTGTCACTCTGAGTTATGTGTCATACTAAAGATGCCTAGTATTAGACTTTACAAGGTTTTACTGCCTCGGCTTTCATACTATTAGTGAGAACGACTTGTGTGTGTATGTACAGGCTTCCTCCCAGCAGATACTGTCCTTTTCTTCCCAGGAAATCCACAGCAGCTCACAGGCAGTGTTTTCCTCCCTCTCTTCTGTTCTGTGGCTGCCCTTGTTCAATGAGGCAAAGAAACCTGGGTTACGTAAGAGCAGGAACCTGCACCCTTTTGGGGAGACAGGGGCTCCTTTCATAACTTGGTGAAACCTCTTCCATCCTCCCATTCCTAATTCACATGTGCACCTACAACATGCCACATGCAAGTTCTAATGGTCTAGGACTGCCTAAAACCCAGCCTCAGAGGTCTCCTGTTGTTATTGTTGTTGTTATTCAGTCGCTCAGTTGTGTCCAGCTCTTTGCGACCCAGGCAATGGCACCCCACTCCAGTACTTTTGCTTAGAAAATCCCATGGATGGATGAGACTGGTAGGCTGCAGTCCATGGGGTCGCTAGAGTTGGACACGACTGAGCGACTTTACTTTCACTTTTCACTTTCATGCATTGGAGAAGGAAATGGCAACACTCCAATGTTCTTGCCTGGAGAATCCCAGGGACGGGAAGCCTGGTTGGCTGCCATCTATGGGGTTGCACAGAGTCGGACACAACTGAAGCGACGCAGCAGCAGCAGCAGCAGCAGCAGACTGCAGCACACCAGGCTTTCCTGTCCTTTACTATCTCCCGAAGTTTTCTCGAACTCATCTTCACTGAGTCGGTGATGCCATCCAACCATCTCATCCTCTGTTGCCCCCTTCTCCTCCTACCCTCAATCCTTCCCAACATCAGGATCTTTTTCAAAGAATCGGCTCTATGCAGAAGGTAGTTAAAGTATTGGAGCTTTAGCATCAGTCCTGCCAATGAATATTCAGGGTTGATTTCCTTTAAGATTGACTGGTTTAATCTCCTTGCTATCCTAGGGAGTCTCAAGAGTCTTCTCCAGGACCACAGTTCAAAAGCATGAATTCTTCAACACTCAGCCTTCTTTATGGTCCAACTCTCACATCTATACATGACTACTGGAAGAACCATTGCTTTGACTATACAGACCTTTGCTGGCAAAGTGATGTCTCTGGTTTTTAATATGCTGTCTAGGTTTGTCATAGCTTTTCTTCTAAGGAGCAAGCATCTGCTTGGTTAAAAACTGGGTCATTTTAACCCATGACTCAGAACAATGAGACAGCATCACGCAAAAAAAGAAAAAAATTAACCTTGACCCTCATCTCACATCTTATACAAATATTCACTCCAAAGGATCAGAGGCTTAAAAGTAAGTGCTAAACTAGAAATACTATTAATAGAAGAAAATATGAGAGAAAAACTTTGTAACCACAGGTAAAGCAGACTTCTTAGCTATGACACCAAAAGAGTGGAGCATAAAAGAAAAAAAGTGACCATCTGGACTTCACTGAAACTAAAAGTTTTTACTCTTTGGAAAATATTATTAAGAAAATAAAAAGACAAACCACAAACTGGGAAAAAAAATATTTGCAGAACACTTAACTGTGTCCTCTTCTTAAGAAACTTGCCTGGGGACTTCCCTGGAGGTCCAGCAGTTAAGACTCCGCACTCCCATTGTGGGGGCAGAGGTTCAATCCTCAGCTGGGGAACTAAGACTCCACATGCCATGCGGTACAGCCAAAAATGAAAAAGAAACTTGCCTGGAAGTCCTGCCCGGAAAAGTTTGCTTGCCTTTCATGTGAACTCTTGGCTAGAAGTGGCCTGGGGAAGACTGCCTTTCAGCTGGCCATAACGTTTCTGGAATATCACCGGGTTTTGTGACCAAGGCAGGAGAAGGGAATGTACATGGGGTAGGCAACCAGGAGCACGCCTTGTCTGCAGTGCAAACTTTTGGGAAGCTCAGCAGGTGGTAACAAAGTGCTCCCCACGATCTGGCCCTATCCCTGGGGAAACACTGTCTCCAGTCTGGAGCTCCACAGGACAGGCCTTATACACAGGAAGCCCTGGAGGAAGAAGTGTGTGCAGACTGCAGGGGCCAGGGCTGCACAGGTTGGGAGAGAGATCCCCTGGGGGGAGCCATCTGTCCGTACATGCATGGAGGCAGTGATCCTGAACTTGGCTTTCACAACAAGGAGCTTCAGGACCCCGGTGGGGAGAGGAGGCAGACAACCCAAGACATGGGAGCAGGCAGTAGGATGCAGCCTTCAAGGACTAAGAAGGCGATGTGCCTGGCATGGCCGTATGGGTGTGCTGAGAATTAGAGTTGAAGTTGGTCTGAGCCAGGTCCAGGCAAATCCCAAAAGCCAGATAGAGAACTTGGGACTTGATGACAGAGTGGGTGGACCCTCCTTTTAGAACCAAAGGGATGACTTGATGAAAGGAGAGCTCTTCAGATCTGCTCTTTCTTCTCCAGAGAGAGCCCTGGTCATCGACTTTCTTCCTTCTCACCCTTAGGGAAGATACACTCATTTACTTCAAGGGAAGAAAACCACTCCTGCTGCACCAACCACAGGCATCAGGAAGCGATCCCCATCACTCACCCTCTTCCTGCAGAGCCAAAGGACAACATCCCTCCCCAGACGCCAAATGTATTAGCCAGGGGTCAGAGTTGGCCTTCTCTTCTATTATTATTGGGGTATAGTTGCTTTACAATGTTGTTTTAAGTCTCTGCTGTACAAGAAAGTGAATCAGCTATATGTAAACTTATGTCCCCTCCCTGTTGGACCTCCCTCCCACCTCCCCCATCCCACCCCCCCAGGTCATCACAGAGCACCGAGCTGAGCTCCCTGTACTATACAGCAGCTTCCTAACCTCCCAATTCATCCCACCCTCCCCTCACCTTCCCGTGTCAACACATCCATTCTCTATACCTGCATCTCTATTCCTGTCCTGCAAATAGGTTCATCTGTATCATTTTTCTAGACTCCACATACATGTGCTAAAGCTGTCATTCAAAAAGATACATGCACCCCAGTGTTTGCTGCAGCACTCTTTACAAGAGCCAGGACACGGCGGCAGCCTAAATGTCCCGTCATCAGATGAATGCATAAAGATGTGGTACGTATCCACAATGGAGTATTACTCAGCCATTAAAAGGCATGAAATTGGGTCATTTGTAGAGATGTGGATGGACCTAGAATCTGTCATATAGAGTGAAGGAAAGAGAGTTGGTGCTCTGGACACACCCCAAGTGGTGGGGCTGACAGACAAGCCCTGCTGTTTGTTCCCCCGACCCCAGCTCTGCCCTGAATGCCTCCCACTGAGCCCCGCCCATTGTGACCCTCATTTCTCTGCTGCTGTGTATTCTTCATTGCAGTTATTTTTCCCTGTCCCCACTTAGTACTTATTTAAGCCTGATTTCACCTGGGGAAAAGGGCTGTATATAAACAAGAACCCACTGTGACAAGCCATAACCAGATCCCTCAGGACAATGGGTGATGCGGGGAGAGAGGCATCAGAAACATGAGGAGCCATAACACCCTCACATAAGGAGGTGGTGGCCTGGAGGGCAAGGGAATAGAGACAAGAGTGTACACATCAAACACACACAGAGGTGATGACCCTCACAGTCTCAGGCAGAGAGCAGGGAGCTTACAGTCCAGGGTGGAGACCACGACCCCACCCAACAGCTGGCCAACCATGTAAGGTGGGTCTTGGGGTCGGAGGCTCTGTTCATCTCGGAGTGATATTTCCCTAAGCTTGAGGTCACTTCCGCCAGCAAAGCAAAACTCGAAGGAAATGACATCATGCTGACAAGTGAGGCAGCTGCTCCTGTGTGAAAGCCAGGGAGGGAAACCCAGTGACTCTGAAAGCTTTTAAAGGTTTCCTGCTCTGCTAACAAGGCATCAGAGGAGAGCCGTGCCTCGTGCGTGTATCTGTCCCAGGGTCACCATGGTAATGCTGTGTATGTTTGCAAGGCTGGAAGCATCAGAGATGGAAAAGGAAGCCAAGGTGGACCAGAGCAGGGAGCCCTGCAGGAATTTGCCTCTGATCCTCCGCAGGCCATCTGTTAACAGAAAATTAATGTGCCTGTCTGAGTTTTGTCATCCAACCTGCCATTTCCACAGCTCAAGGAGGGAAAAAAGTCACAAACCATAAGAGTCATTCCTGGGAGTGTTCAGGTAAACCCATCTTCCCAAGCAGAGTTAGGCATGTAGGGATGTCCTTCCTAGTGAGGGAACCTCCTGCAGGTCAGTTCTGAAGATGAGGGGCACATGAACACAGAGGGGGTGGAGGCGTGGGTCTCTAGGATGGTGGGTGGGCCCGCTGTCACTGGGGGCCGGCAGCACACATGTCAGGAAGCACCTGTGATGTCCTGACAGCCTGGACCCGTGCATCCGTGAGGGATCCCATTTTTAGATAAGAACTCTCCCCCGAGGGCTGATGGTCCCACAGACGAGAACCTCGGTGTTCGCAGCAATTCCTCAAGCAAGACAGTCAGCCTTTTAACCATTCTTTGTCTTCTCAATCATCTCCCAACTTTCCCTTAAATTGAGGGAAGCATACACTAGATAACAGAGGATTATGACCAGCATTGAGTCCAATGATGGGTCAATGTCTCTATCATGTAAACTTACTTTTAGGTGAATTACATAACATACGTATGGTGGCCAACATTTAATACAGTGTCTGACTCAAAATATTAGGAGCTCAAAAATATTTGTCAAACAGATGAGTAACGTTTCCATAGGTAGATGGCCAGTGTTGAGGAAATATGGAAAAGATTCCCACCTAGACGTCTGGTGAGGTGGTCTGCATGGGGTACAGAGAGACTGCTGAACAGGATGCAGGGAGGCTGTTAGCTGTGCTTCTAACCCACCCCTCCTTCCTTACACATATTCATTCCTGCACAAACTTCAGGCTCATGGAGATCAAAATTTCCCTGGAAATGTACTGGTAAATCTCAGTTGACTGGTAGAATGTCTTTCCTACAATGAAAGGCTAAGATTTGGGCAGAGAAATGAAAGACAGACAGACTTGTGGCAGGCTAAAAAGAACATAAAATATACAAAACATCATAGCATTTTCCTATAAGTAGTAAAAGCAACTTCCTAGGATGGCAGCAAAGCCCCAAATAAAAAGTGCACTGAAATGTATTTTCCAGGAGGTCTGAAACAAGTCTGAGTACTTTTTCAAATTTACATGAGGCTTTGTTGATGTTGATTTTGTTTCAGGCCAAGTAATAAAGTCATTCAGTCATTTAACAAATGTTTATATCAAGCATTTATAATCCAGAGCAGTGGTTATCTCCCAGGACAATTCTATCCCCCAGGGCACATCAGTAATGTTGGAAGACATCTTTGATTATCACAGCTTGGTGGAGGGTGCTGTTGGCATCGAGGAGAGGCCAAGGATGATGCTAAACACGGAACAGACCCCAACAAGACAGGATAATCTGGCCCAAAATGTTGAAGAACCTCATAGAGGGAGATCTGTATAGCAGGGAGAAATCTATATAGTACATAATGAGGTTTCTATTCAAGTCTGGGAGAGTTAGAGAAGGCTTATCAAATGAAGTGGTAAGTATACTGATACAAGAAGAAGAATCAGGAGTGAACTTAAATGGAAAAGAGTACCACAAGAGGAAGAAACTTAGGCAAAAGCCTGGAAAGGAGCATTTAAAGAACTCTAAATAGGGACTTCCCTGCTGTTTCAGTGGTTAAGACTCTGTACTTCCACTGCAGGGGACACAGGTTCAATTCCTGGTCAAGGAACTAAGATTCCTTGAACTGCATGATGCAACCAAACACACACAGAGGATGCAAAGAGAGTAGATATTCTCTAAAGCAGCGTTCCCTTACATTAACTCAAGTGAAACAAACCAACTGCTGCCCACAGCACACTGTGCATATGTGGCTGTAAGCCTGTGCACTCCTGCCCACCCACCCAGATGAGTTAAATGCTAATCAAGGATAAGCTGGATTTGCTTCCAAAGCTGTTTATGCCAGTTTTAAAGTTATCTTATTTGTATAATTTAATTAAACACCATGAAAACTCATGATATAGGATTGTGAAAAGAAAGTAGGATGCTTTGAAAGATTTCAAGAAGGTGAATCCTAAAAAGAAAATACTATCAAGTTAGATATGGGTAAAACCAATGGATAAGACTCTTGAGAGTTCCTTGGGCAGCAAGGAGATCAAACCAGTCAATCCTAAAGGAAATCAACACTGAATATTCATTGGAAGGACTGATGCTGAAGCTGAAGCTCCAATACTTTGGCTACCTGATGTAAAGAACTGACTCACTGGAAAAGACCCTGATGCTGGGAAAGATTGAAGGCAGGAGGAGAAGAGGGTGACAGAGGATGAGATGGCTGGATGGTATCATTGACTCAATGGACATGAGTTTGCGCAAACTCCAAGAAATAATGAAGGACAGGGAAGACTGGCATGCTGCAGTCCATGGGGTCACAAAGAGTTGGATACAATGAACAAATGAACAGCAAAACAAAAACAACTTTGATAGCCTCCAGGAGAAAACAAAGTCTTTAACATGTAGAAGAATTATTCACTCATATTGCTTCACAATCATCAAGTCTATGACCCACTTTCTGAAAGACTAACTGGAAATCATAAATAGGCCACTATGGGTGTGGTTTCTGCAAGAAAGATGACTCTTGACACCCATCATCTTACTCACACTCCAAGAAGAAGTGTTGGCTCTATTTCAAAATATTGCTGAATAAGTACACATTGATGTGCTTGGAGATAAAATATGCATCCTGTGTGCATATCATTTTTTATGATTCTCTATCTTACACAATATCTTGTATTAACTTTTATAGATAACACAACTTCCACTCTATCTGTATACAACTGAGCACAGAGCAAGCAGAGAACCTGGCAATAGATAAGGAATAAGAGGTGAACTCAATGGATGTGAATCTGAGCAAACTCCGAGAGATAGTGAAGGACAGGGAAGACTAGCATGCTGCAGTCCATGGGGTCACAAAGAGTTGGACATGAATGAGCAACTGAACAATGACAAAGAGAGGTGAACTGGGGCCTGATGAGGAGTCTCTGGGCTACGATGTGTTTGGGCTCTCGTAAGAAATGGCAGCCGTGAAAACTGTTTAACCAGGAAGTTACCTGACTGCATACTGTGTCATGGAAAGATATCACCTGACTCCAGGGCAGAGCCTGCGTTGAGGGAAGCAGGACGACAGGCCAGCAGTCCAGTTAGGAGATTTGGGGATGACTAATCTGTGGGGATTAGTGTTCTCTGGGATCATTGAATAAAGCAGTAGCACTGAGGATGCAGAGACAGGCATGGATTCAAGGGATATTTATGAATTAGTATCCTGACTGATAGACTGAACATAGCATAGGAAAGAGGCAATGTCAAAAAACACACTTAAGTTTGGGGCTTAGACACCTGAGATGCTGGTGGTGATCTTCCTGAGAAACAAAACAGAATGGAAGAATTCAGTGGGGAGATGATGAGCTCAGTTTTGGACATGCTGAACCTCAGAAGCCTATGGGCCATCCAAGGAAAGACGTTCAGTATGCAGTCGGACTCACGGGTGTGGCTCTTGAAAGAAAGTCTAGGGCTGAATACTTGGACATGTGAGTAATCAGCTTATAGAAAAAAATTTTGGAGTCATAAGAGTAAATGAAATTGCCTGGCAAGGAAATGAAAAGTTGGCCTAAGAGAAGATACATAAAATATTCTTATGAATCAATAAGAAAAAGAGCTAATAAAAGAATATGCAAAAGACGTAAGAAAAATAGTTCACAGAAGACAAAACAAAACACAAATCAATACATGAAATTCAACTGTCTTACCAATCAAGGAAATTGAATTAATGACATGTGAGCTTTTTTATGCCATTATATTGACAAAAAGTAATGCTGAAGAATGTCAAATGTGGGAAAGGATAAGGATTTCAGGAAGCCATACTCTACTGGCAGGATTGAACCTTGGTACAACAGCTTTGGAAAACACTTTGGCATTGTCTTATGAAGTTTACCCAATAATTCAACTCACACCCGTGACCCCAGATATTCTGGAATATGCGCACCAGGAGACATCTGCCAAAGATTCAGCACAAGTGTTCTTAATAGCACAATCCCAGAGACTACTGACAAGAGACGCGACAAAAGGGACAACACCAGGGAAAGGATAAAGCGTAGTATATTCACAAAGAGCATGGATATGAAGCAGTAAAAAAGCATGAACAATACATGCATGCAACAACAGGAAGGAATCTTGGAAACAATGTTGAATGGAAAAGAAAGAATTCCAAAAGACTTCAGTCAGTATATCATTTTAATAAAACTTAAAAAAAAAGCAAAGTGAACACAATATCATTTCTGTATTTATACACTGGGGATTGAACAAAATGAAAAATCAAAAAAATGGTAAAGGAAATTTAGGAAAGTGAGTCTCTATGGCAGGAGAGAAGAAGCAGGACAAAGGGGGGGGGGGCATGTGAGTAAATACAAGTTAGGGAATCAGGTTCATGGATACTTACTAGATCACTGTGATGGGTAACCTGGGGCTTCCCAGGTGGCTCAGATGGTAAAGAATCTGACCGCCAGTGCAGGAGACTCAGGTTCTATCCCTGGGTCAGGAAGATCCCTAGAGGAGGAAATGGCTACCTACTCTAGTATTCTTGCCTGGAAAATTCCATGGACAGAGGAGCCTGGTGGGCTATAGTCCATAGGGTTGCAAAGAGTCAGACACGACTGAGTGACTGAGCACAATGTGTAACTTACACAGAGGTTATGAATGTCCTTTTGTACTAATCAAACAGCATATTAAGACCAATAAGGAAAAATGAAAAAGTTGCTCTTAGCTCTGCAATTACATCCTGTTCTAGATTCAAACACTGCCTGTTTTTCCCTGGTTAGAGTTACTTTTATCGAGTTGTGTTTGAGGACTTTAACCCCCTTCAGCGCACAAACAGACTTGCGCCCCCACCCTAGGATACGTACAGCACAGTGGGGGGTGTGCATTTTGGGGCGATAAAATTATTCATGGCTTCACTCTGTTAATATTTTCCCATCACTCTGACACATTCAATTATTTATTTTCATTCCTTTATGTTACATGCATTTGTGTAAGCCACCTCGTGTGCTCTATGGAATGAAGCAGGGTGAAAATAATCAAACCGAAAATTCTCTGTCCCACAGGGGAGTAAAACAATTCAAATTCTGTATATTATTTTCCCATTTATGGAGAGAATGCAGAAAAGTGGGCAGTTCCTTTCCTCTGAGGCAGGCTGTTGCAAAAAGTCTTCCAGAGCCCCTGGCAGCCAGGAGGTGACCAGAAAGGCCATTCACAGGCTGTGTCAGAGAACAGACTGGTGTCCCATAAAGTCCCAGTGCTCTGGCTTGTCGGCAGGGGTCTCAGGGGAAATAGATACAATTCTGAGAAGTCTTCCTGGGATCCTGTGACAGGAACCAGCCTGAGCCCCTGAACCACCTGCTCCATCAGCCTTCTGCTCACCACTGGTATGGCCCCCAGTCCTCCAGGCCAGGGAGAAAAGGGACCCCACACTGCAGCACCCTCACCCCCACCCACTGGTGCCTGAGGAAGCAAGGGTTTCTAGGCAGGGCATTTGTTCCACAGCAGGGCAGGCCAGTCTTCCAAAGACGTCACCTCCAACCACCAGGAAACTGCTGGGTCTTGCCTGTGTTGTAAGAATTTTCTGCATCCCAGAGCGGTCAGGATCATTGGTCTGACTCTATATTAACATAATAAAACTTACAGAAGTCCCAGACCACGGCCTGAGCCAGCAGTCCTGATTCCCCACCCAGTCCCAGAAGATAAACCAAGCACTGGAATCCCAGTGTCAGACTGGGGGCAACAGTCTGCCTCCAGCTGTAAGGGAAGGGCTGGAAGAGGCTCCCACCGCCTACACTTCCACTTGGTCCATAGATGGCTATGACCTCAAATCTCCATGGTAACTTTCGTCCACTGCTTCCCGTAAAATGGCTGCCACCATCTTGCCTATAAAAATGTTTTTACGTGAAGATGATGAGGGGGTGGGGAGGAGAGGCGAAGGAGGGGAAGAGGAGGAGGGGCTGCCCATCTTCACAGGGGGTGTGAGGCTGTGACACCCATTTGTCCTGCAGGACCTGTGCTTATGCCAACACGTCAAAATCACACTGGGGTCATCTACTCGTCCTCCCCACTGGAGAAGCCCCGGTGCTCTTTGTAATGAATGAGGGAGAGAAGTGTATCTCCTCCAGGCACATTCAGATCTCAAGAGTCCTTTCTACCACCTCCCCTTCTTATGACCCCTTAGCTCCAGAACCAGTTCTGTGCAGGATGAATCTTTATGAAGTCTGTGCTCAGAAGCAGCTAAAGCTTTGTCTCCAGAAAGATGGCAAGCAGAGAACAGCTCTCTGAAATTGCCCGCTTCATTCCGATCACACAAGAAATAGGTGAAACACACAAGAAATAGTCTGTGTAACACCTCAGCTATTTTCCAGCACTCACTGAGTGGCAGCTTGAATTGCCTCTGTTCTGAAACCTCCATGTGATACCAGAGGGGGAAAAAAAATGCTCTCTTGAGAAGAACTCACCAGCAGCAGCAGCAGCAGCACACCCTCTGACCAAACCTGCCTGCTCAGAGGCCACAAGGTAGAGTCCTTGGGCCCCATGATGTCTGTCCAACAGCCTAGACATAACAGTGTAGGGTATTAGAGTTTTTGATGAGAGAAATCAGATCCTTGCAATATCCAATAACTCCATAGTTCCTGATCTACCAGGAGATGTTGTTCAATAACTAAGTCGTGTCCAACTCTTTGAGACCCCATGATATGCATCATGCCAGCCTTCCCTGTCCTTCACCATCTCCCAGAGTTTACTATAACTCTTGTCCATTGAGTTGTTGATGCCATCCAACCATCTCATCCTCATTCTCAGCATCAGGGTCTTTTCCAATGAGTTGGCTCTTTGCATTAGGTGGCCAAAGTATTGGAGCTTTAGTTTTAGCATGAGTCCTTCCAACAAATATATTCAGGGTTGATTTCCTTTAGGATTGACTGGTTTAATCTCCTTGCAGTCCAAGGTCCTTGGCTCTCATCCCTTTAAAGACTTTAAAGTCCCTCATCCCTCATCCCCTTAAAGACCCCTTCACTCACTGGCCAAGGGATTTTCTCCAGGCTCTTCCTCCTACCTCTGTTCTTACTGATGGAGAGCAGTTGCCGTTTGGAAGTCAAATGCTAGAAAGGTGACAGCATCTGTGAAAAATGTTATTGAAGAATGCAGCTTCCTCCCGCAGGCGCACCCCCAGTTTCCTCCTCTCCTGGGCAGCCCGCCCGCTCCCTCACTTGGCTTCTCCCCAAGACACCCCCTCGCCAATCCCGTGGAGGGGCTCCACTGCCCAGACCCCTGCTCTTAAAGCTGTTTAATAAAGCTAAGAAATAATATACGAAGGTATGCACTTTTACCGTTATTATCCTGAGCAGAGAACTCTGCTTCACTACTTGCCAACAGCCAACTAACTGATTTCCAGTCTCAGTTTTACATTACATTTGCAGAGCGTAAGCTTTTCTCTAGGTCAGCATCACCAAAGTGTGTTCCTCAAAAGAAAGAGACTTCATGGCTTGAATATACATATTCCTTTGCATACAGTATGCTCCTACAAGAGTTTCACATGCTTATTCATATTTTAACTTCTCATAAAGCCAGTTTTGCTGGCTTTCACCTATTTCGTATAACATCTACAAGCACCTCTAAGAACAAGACTGCTGGAGAATACATTCTGGACAATGCTCTCCAAAGCTTATCTTTAAACTGAGATTGCAAGTTGGAATATCTGAGTCCTCTTTATTTTTAGAAAGTGATTATGATGCATACATGTGCTGATTTGCATGCATTCTCAAGACCTTTTTAAATGTTTTACTCTAAGCTTTCTGTATACATTGCAAGTGTACTGTTAAACCCCACCAGGCAGGCAGCATTCTATGCTGTACCCACACAGCACATTCTTTCCAATCTATCCCTGGAGGATTTTGTGGGGTCCCTCCTCAACCTTGGTCAACAGAGTGACAATAAGAATTTTTTTTAACTTTTTATTTTATATTGGAGTATAGCCAGTTAGCAGTGTTGTGATAGTTTTCAGGTAGACAGCAAGGGGCCTCAGTCATACAAATACATGTATCCATTCTCCCCCAAACTCCCCTCCCATCCAGGCTATCACATAACATTGAGCAGAGTTCCCTCTGCTCTAGAGTAGGCCCTTATTGGTCATCCTTTTTAAATATAGCAATGTGTACACATCCATCCCACACTCCCTAACTAGCCCTTTTCCCCATTCTTCCTCCTGGCAACCATAAGCTCATTCTTTAAATCTGTGAGTCTGTTTATCTTTTGTAAATAAGTTCATTTAAGGGATGTCATATGATATTTCTCCTTCTCTGTCTGATTTCCTTCACTCAGTATGGCAGTCTCTAGGTCAATCCATGTTGCTGATAATGGCATTCTTTCATTCTTTTTAGTGGCTGAGGATTATTCCATCAGAAACCTGTAATTCCATTTTTCCTTTCTGTAGTTAATTGTTCACAATCACACACTAATGTAAATTAAAGCCACTATGAGATATCTCTAAATACCTATCAGAATGGCCAAAGCAAAAAGCAGTGGCAGTGTCAAATCCTTGTGAAGAGGAAGAGAAAGAGAATTGCCCGTCTGTCCATTGCTAGTGGAAATGTAAAATGTTTCAGCCACTCAGGAAAACACCTGGGCAGTTCTTTCATAAAACTAAACATGCAATACCATACAACCCAGCCATTATAAATCTGGGCATTTACCCCAGAAAACTGAAAACTTAGGTAAGCCCAAAGCATGTCTGTGAATGATCATGGCCACTCTACGTATAATAATCCACAACTGAAAACAGCCCAGAAGTCTTTCCGTAGGTGAAAGGTTTAACAAACAATGGTACAGGCATATTGAGGAATACTATGCAGTGATGAAGAAGAGAAATGGCAACCCACTCCAGTATTGGAGAAGGAAATGGCAACCCACTCCACTATTCTTGCCAGGAGAATCCCATGGACGGAGGAGCCTGATGGGCTACAGTCCACAGGGTCGCAGAGAGTCGGACACGACTGAGCGACTTCACTTTCACTTTATCCAGTGATGAAAAAAGGAATGAGCTATATTTTTTTAAAATAATAAAACATGGATGAATCTCAAGAGAATTAGGATGAATTAAAAACACCAATCCCCCAAATTATGTATGGTATGATTCCACCCATATAACCTTCTCAAAATGACGAAGTTACAGAGAGGGAAAAGAGATTAGAGGTTACTATATTAACCACTACAGTAGGGGTGAGGGAGTGGGAGGAGAGTGGGTTTCCCTATAAAGGGAGAAAAAGAATCCTTGTGATAAGGAGCTGTTGTGGATCTGGACTGTGATGGTGGACACAAGAACTGACATGTGATAAAATTACATAGAACTAAACACACACACACAACTTCCCTAGTGGCTCAGTTGGTAAAGAATCTGCCTGCAATGCAAGAGACCTGGCTTTGATCCCTGGGTAGGGAAGATCCCCTGAAGAAGGAAATGGCAACCCACTCCAGTACTCTTGCCTGGAGAATTCCATAGATAGAGGAGCCCAGCGGGCTACAGTCCATGGGGTCACAAAGAGTTGGACATGACTGAGTGACTTTCACTTTTCAAACACAGGTACATGTCAAACTGGGAAAACCTGAAGAACATTGGTGGATTTTACCAACATCAATATTTTGACTGTGATACTGTACTTAGCCTTGCAAAATGTTATCATTGGGGAACCCAGCAAAGAGCACCTGGGATGTCTCTATATTGCTTTTTAAAAATAAATTTATTTTTATGTATTTGGCTGTACCAGGTCTTAGCTGCAGTATGTGGGATCTAGTTCCCTGACCAGGGGCCGAACCTGGGCCCCTTGCTTTGGGAGTGCAGAGTGTTAGCCACTGAACCACCATGGAAGTCCATGCCTGTATTGCTTTTTAAAACTGCATATGAGGAATTTAGAAAGATGGTAATGATAACCCTGTATGTGAGACAGCAAAAGAGACACAGATGTATAGAACAGTCTTTTGGGCTCTGTGGGAGAGGGCGAGGGTGGGATGATTTGGGAGAATGGCATTGAAACATATATATTACCATTTGTGAAATGAATCGCCAGTCCAGTTTCGATGCATGATACAGGATGCTCAGGGCTGATGCACTGGGATGACCCAGAGGGATGGGATGGGGAGGGAGGTGGGAGGGGGGTTCAGGATGGGGAACACACGTATCACCGTGGCAGATTCATGTCAATGTATGGCAAAACCAATACAATATTGTAAAGTTAAAAAAAAATAATAATAAATATAAAAAATAAAAAGTCAATAAATAAAACTGCATGTGAATCTACAATGATCCCAACTTGAGGGTAGAGACTATACAAAATTTTAAATGTATAAATGAACTTCCCATGCCTCCAATATAGGCAAGATAGCCTACTGATATGCTAGTCTTATCTCTTCTGGGAGAAAACAAGAAGTAATGTTAATTATAATGAAGAGATTGACGTTAGACAGGGGGATTTCTCTCAATCAGAAAGAATTTAGAAGATGATGCTAATGACCAGAGGCTCCGCAATCTCCCTCCAGAGATGAGACACACATTTGAAAAGCATTTTCACAGGGAATTCTCATTCCCTGGGAGGCCTTCCGCACACTACAAGCCCACCCTTCTCTCTGCTTCATAGCCCTGTGTGTGCCATTTTGCATCACAAACTGTATAACTCCATCGTCTTATCTGTCCTCTTGCCCTGGGGGCTCTGTGGGAGGAGGATTTTGCCGTACAGTTGAATAGCATGTGACCTGACACAAACACGATCAAAATTCAGTCATTTTAAAAATAAAATATCTTAAAAGCTGTAAAGAATCCTTTCCTTGGAAAGTTTTCCCTTGTGTTCTTCATGGAGACCGGGGGATGGTTGAGACGACCTCATCGGTCCCTTTCACTAGAGGAGCCAGTGGTCTTCTCTGCAGCTATTTCTTCTATCAGGGAAGAGCTTCTCACCAATACTTCCTCACTCTGGGGTTTTTAGGGCTTTATTTGGGTCTAATTGGTGCTTTCAAACTGTGGTGCTGGAGAAGACTCTTGAGAGTCCCTTGAACAGCAAGCAGATCAAACCAATCAATCCTAAAGCAAATCAACCTCGAATACGCATTGGAAGGACTGATGCTGAAGCTGAAGCTCCAATACTTTTGCCGCCTGATGCGAAGAACTGACTCACTGGAGAAGACCCTGATGCTGGGAAAGATTGAAGCCAGGAGGATAAGAGGACAACAGAGGATGAGATGGGTGGATGGCATCACTGACTCGATGGACATGAGTTAAAGCAAACTCCAGGAAATGGTGAAGGACAGGGAAGTCTGGTGTGCTGCAGTCCATGGAGTCGCAAAGAGTTGGACGTGACTGAGCGACTGAACAACAACAAAGGAAATATTAGAGAGATGGATAAATCTAAGCATTAACCAGAAAATTCTCATACCCTCTCACCAATTTAGACAATGAACAAAACAGAGACAGAACACAACCCGGGGTCCACCCACAGTTCTAGTCCATTTACCTCCCTTATGAGCTGGGCTCCAGGGAGCAGCACTTCAGGATGAAAGGATGACCCCTCATGCCACTTGGGGCCCCTCCCAGCACGCTGCTGCATTTCCCTGCCAAACCCTAAAGCCTCAGGGCTCCTTTTAGCTCAGGAACATCTGCTCATTTCCTTAAATCCATTTCCAGATTTGATAAATATAAAAGGCAGAACAGAGTCGAGCAGCTCAAGGAAGTGAATGAGGGGATAACGGGTCCCTGTGCCCTGGAAATTTGGCACCGCTGGACTGTGCTAAATTAGGTGCAAAGAAGCCATCTGGCCAACTTAGTTTTAATCCCATCAAGTTGGTTGAAAAATATTGACCAGAAGATTGAAAGTGAAGGGAGACTTTTAAAACAGTATAATTAGATGTGATGCCAGAAAGTCTTGTCATAAGTCAGCTAAGAGCAAGGAAGGAAAATAAAGAAGAAATTGCAAATATAATTAAATAAATACACCACAATAAATGATGATAAACCCAAGCAGGCCTTGGCCTCAGCCCCTGCATTCTTCCAGGCGGTTCACCGTGCTCTGTGTGCCAGGTTGCTTGGCAGGCTGGGCTTAGCTGGGTGGGTTCAGCAGAGCTCAGGAATGTGAGGGGGAGGAGGCAGCCAGGCCCCACAGCCCTGGCAGGTTGTCACAGGGAGGCGAGAAGGGACTGATGGATCCCAGGTAGTGCCTTGTTCCTGGGCACCCTGTACTGCTCCATGTGTACCCGGCCACAGGATGTATGATACAAACTCACCACTTCTTCCCTCCAGGAGAGAAAAAAAACCAGGCTGCAGAAAGCGTGTCTAGGGCTAAGCTTGTCTGCCTGAATCATTCTGTGTTTACTGACCACTATTCAGCAAACGCCTTGCATTCTCTAATCTCTGAGAATTTACGCAATAAAAGATGGCATGGATTCCGGATTCTGGCATTTCATGGGGCGGTGCCAGGAAACTCTGGACATCCTTAATTTCAAGCACTGGGATCACTGTAAGATCTCACACCAGCCAGGCACAGACCTCAGGATCAAAATTCCAAAGACAGGGGCTGAGAAGGACCCCTGCTCTACCCTGAACAAAGCTCCCAATTAAGGGGAAGGCACCACCTTATCCCTACCTTCACTGGTTTTGCATCTTGCCAGGTAAATGCAGGTGGAGCGTTATCTGCAGAATGGAGCCTATGGAGCAATCATGCTTGATGGAGCTAAAAAGAGCACCAGTCTTAGGGTCCAAAGGCATAAGTCAGTGTCTGGATCTATCACTTACCGATTCTTCAGTCATGAGCAAGTCACTTAAGTCACTGAGATCAATCTGCTCCTGTACAACACAGGATACCATGTCCTTCCTCAGTAAATCATACAATGACATACAGACGTTGACTGTCCCTACTGTGAAAGCCTCTTGGAAACTTGCTGCAAATTTCCAAAGAAGGATACCTAGCAAATAGTGTATTCTTCGGCTGAGTCAGGAGAATGGGTTCTGCTTCCTAATTCTCAGTGATCTCGCTTCATTTTGTTGAGCCCCTATTGGTTCACCTGCAAAATAAAAGGATGAGCCTAGACGCTACCAAAGGGCCTTTCCAACACCAGTGTTCCAGTGTGACCCTGTGGACTCAAGCCTGTCAGGCTCCTCTGTCTGTGAGATTTCCCAGGCAAGAATACTGGAGTGGGTTGTCATTTCCTCTTTCAGGGGATCTTCCTGACCCAGGGTTTGAACCCACGTCTCCTGCATTGTAGACAGCCTCCTGAATTGCAGATGGATGCTTTACCACTGAAACACCAGAGAAGATCACCATAACAGTGCATCTAAGAAAAGTTGTCTTGGGAAGGTTGATGTATTGGGTTGGCCCAACAGTTCATTCAGGTTTTTCATAACATCTTACAGAAAATCATGAACAAACTTTTAAGCCAACCCAATATAACCTGTCCTGGAGAAGTCCATGGACTGTATAGTCCATGGGGTCGCAAAGAGCCGGACATGACTGAGCGATTTTCACTCACTCACTCAGTATAACCTCAAGGACTGTGTGCCGACAGCTCTTGTCCCAGGTCAGGGGCTGGCCAACTGTGACCTGCTAGGCCACATCTAGCCCACACCAGCTTTTTAAAATAGAGCTTTATTGGCACACAGCCACGCATGTTCATTTACTGTTGCCTCAGAGTTTCCTCAGTGCGACAACAGAAGAGTTGAGCGGCTCTGGCCGAAACCACATGAAAGCAAAGCCTGAAATATTTACTACTTTACCTTTTGCAGAAAGTTCACAGTCTCCTGCTCTAGATGTTTGCTGGATGGTTTCAACCAAAATATCAAACCAAATCTTGCTGACAGTCTTTTTTTTAGAGAGTGAAAAACTGATTGACAATCTGAGATATGTGTATGCTTTTATATTCAACTAGAATGCAGTTCATGAGTGCCTAAACATAATACAATAAGAATGATAAATTGACTAAAAGGGCATTCATACCTCATATAAATGGTATTGTTTTCCACTGGACAGAAGTTTAAATAGACAGGGTTTTAGGTTGTAAGAAATAAGGCCTATGCTGTGTTCCAAAGAGTAATACAAATTTCTCATGTAATCTAGATGAGAAGAAGGCAGGATTAGTATTTGGAAGAAAATTAATCCTCAGACTGGTTTGCAAACCACCCATACCCTGGAGTGTAAACTTCTCAACATTTTCTCATCAACCCACCCTCCACTCATAGAGAAATCAGAGGATGCTTTCTCCCGTTCCCATTCTCCCCACAAAACACATACACACAGCAAAAGGCAGGAGACACTGAACTGTGAGCTCAACAGAAAGAAGGAAAAACTGTGCATTCCTGAAACATTTGCAGCTTTGGAATTTGCAAAGCAGAAGAATCAACCCAAGAACTAGGACTTCATTATCCTGCAGAGGAGAGGGTCCCAGGGAAGAGGTCCACCCCCACCCCCACCCCCACCCCCACCTAACACAGAGTCTGAAACAAGAAGAAAATGGGAAGGAGGAATATAGGAAGGCAGGCCAGCTATCCAGGCAGGGGTCCCCCTGAGAGTTTAGCAGGGACTCTCTTCCCCTTGGTACAGCACAAAATTACACAGGAGCTGGATCAGAATAGGCTTACATGCTGTGTGAGCCTGGGTGTGGGTGTGAGCCTGGGTGTGGGTGTGAGCCTGGGCGTGGGTGTGGACTTGGGCGTGAGCCTGAGCCTGAGCCCACGTGGGTGTGAGCATGCATTGGTGTGCATTTGCTGCTTCTTCGCCTCCCACATCATTTCCCTGTTGCTGTATAACAAGCCATCCGAATTATTTATTAGCCCACAAATCTAAGCAAAATTAAGCAGGCCTTGGCTGAGCAGTGGCTCCTGGAGTCAGTCACCATCAGTCAGTGGGAGGGTCCGCTGGGAGCTGGGGGCTCTCACAGGCCGTTACAGCCCTCCTGGTGGTTCATCTCACATCTCAGCCCACGGCAGAGCAGAGTGGGGTTTTTAGCAGACAGGAGGCCAGTCCCGTTGCACAAGCACTTTTTGAGCCTCATCTCACATCTCATTGGCAAACATGGCACCAGCCAGGGCAAGCTGGCTCGCCAAGTTCAGATTCCCAGAGGAGAGCAAGCCTCCAGCTCATGATGGGAGGAGACAAGCTCACAGTGCATGAGCTATCATATGGAGAGAGGCGAGACTGTGGTTCCACCAGCCTAACGTTGGGTTCACAGTGAATGCACCCAAGACTGTAGTGTGTCATGTATGTGTGACTGTTAAGCCGTGAGGAGTCAGAGGAAGGGAACAGGTAATTAGAGTGAGTCAGAAAGCAAGAGTGAGTCACAAAGCCTAACTTCATCACTGATATACTATACGACAAGGGACACACATTCAATCCCTAGGAGCACATTTCCTCCCCTGTAAAATCTCCCCTGGAGAAGGAAATGGCAACCCACTCAGGTACCTGGGGTAAGAGTTTGTGGGGCTTTGGCTTTTCTGAGCACTGTAGTTCAGCATCTGGCAAATCACAGCACAATAATTCCCAACAGACAGCTTCTTATATCAAGAACCATGTGCCACATGGAACTGCTTGACCTGTGAGGGCCTGAAGGCTTGGGGGCCCTCCAGACCTTGGTCTCTTCCAGAGGCTGTGACTCAGCACCCCCAGAGGAGGGGAACCGGGTGACCAGGCAAGGGGGCATCAAACCTCGCAAGCCCCAACTTTTTCCATTATCCAGTCTCACAGACTTGGGGGCTGAGGAACCATGCCCCAAGGGGAACAAGTCTGGCAGCGGGAGGGCCCTGATCTTGTGTAGACTCTGTTGGGGTCTTAGGCACAGACATTCTGTTCATAAGCCAGCAGGAGGCAGGGCTTTGGTGTGAAAACCTCAGAGCAGGGGCACTGGAGGGCTCCTGACAGTCGCAGGGGAATTCGCCAGAAAACTGAAGTCACAGAGCATCAGCATGCCATACGGCCGGGCTCAGGCCCTGATCTCATGGACACACAGCTGTGGCTTTTCCCAAACACCGTGCCCAGAGAACTGGACCTGAACAGGGGCCTCTGCGGTGTATGGCAACCAGTGCTGAGAATCTCGGGACAGTTCTGCAGCCAGGGTGTAAGTGCACTTGCTGGCAGCAGGCACACTCATAATTAAACTGCTTCGGGGGCATTAGGACAGTATGTTTATGTTAGGCTCTGCCTGGTTCCTGGATGCAACCCCAGGGCCTTGAAGTGGCATGTTTGTGACAGAGGTTGTATGCTTATTGTATCAGTAATCAAGATCGAGGGGAATAGAAGGGACAGCCATTTCTGAACAAGTCCCCCAGAGGTGCCCTCTGGAATGTTCTCCAAAAGGTTGGATGCTAACAGGGAAAAAGCAGCAGCTCAAATTGGGAAAGTTGGGTAGGCTGACCAGTGTATTCCCAGATTTCCCAGTTCTAGTCCTAAACATCCCACATCCCAGGAAACCCTCAGTCCCAGGCAAACCAAGATGGTTGGTCACCCTGTAGTTGGGACACTTCACAGTCATAACACAGTCACTCATCCAGGGTCACATTTAATCCTGGACACACATGAGTTCTTATAAGGACCTTTTACAGGGAGACATTAGCCAATGAAAGAAGGTTCTGCTCTACCCAGACCAGTCCTCACCTGGTGTATTAGCAGGATTCTTCATAGAGACAGAACCAATAGAATGCTTTGAGTTTCCCTGGTGGCTCAGATGGTAAAAAATTTGTCTGCAACACAGGAGACTCAGGTTTTATCCCTGAGTCAGGAAGATCCCCTGGAGAAGGGAATGGCAACCCACTCCAATATTCTTGCCTGGAGAACTCTATGGACAGAGGACCTTGGCAGGCTACAGTCCATGGGGTCACAAGGACTCAGACATGACCGAGAGACTAATACGCTGTACAGAATTGACTGACCCTAAAGCCACAGTGGGGTTAGGGCATCATTCCGCCTGTACAGTCGGAAATCCACCTGTACGTTTACAGTCAGCCTCCATATCTGAAGTTCAACATCCATGGATGCGACCAGCTGCAGAGCATAAACTACTGTAGTATGTGTTTATTGAAGAAAAATCTGCATATAAGTGAATTTGTGCAGTTCAAATCCATGTGTTTTTAAAAGCCAACTGTACAGAGAGAGAGAGATTTATTTTAAGTAATTGGCACATGTGACTGAGGAGACTGGTGAGTCCAAAATTAGCAATCTGGAAACCCAGAGAAAAGCTATGTTACTGTCTTGAGTCTAAAGGCCATTAAGAATTCCTTATTCCTTGGGGGACCTCAGTCCTTTTCCTCTTAAGCTTTCAAGTGATTGCATGAGGCCCATTTCCACCCTGCTTGACTCAAAGTCAACTGATTTAAATGTTCATCTCATCTTTAAAAAAAAAAATACTTTCATGGCAACATGTGAACCAGTATTTGACCAAGTATCTGGGTACTGCCGCTTTGCCAAAGTGACACGTTAGATCCCCCATCGCAGAGAGGAGTCTGGAGGAGAATGGATACGTTTATATGTATTGATATGGCTGAGTCTGTGTGCACTTGTAACTATCACAACATTGTTAACTGCTCCAATATAAAGTAAAAAGTTAAAAAAGAAAATAGATACATAAACACTTCAAAAAACTCTCCATCACGCCTGGTCAGGTGCCAGTAAAGCCAAGACACAGTACCCTGCATGCATGCATGCTAAGTCGCTTCAGTCGTGTCTGACTCTCCTCGACCCCATAGACTGTAGCCCGCCAGGTTCCTCTGTCCATGGGATTCTCCAGGTAAGAACACTGGAGTGGGTTGCCATTTTCCCCTCCAGGGCATCTTCCCAGCCAGGGATCGAACCTAAGTCTCTTGCATCTCCTGCATTGACAGAGGGTTCTTTACCACCAGGAAGCCCACAGTGCCCTACTGGGTAGCAACTTGAATCCTGGGAGAAGACAGTAGGATGGACGTCCTCTAAAGACGAGGTTCCTGCTCAAGGAGGCTCCCATGACTATGCCCACACCACCTCCTCCGGCTGAGAAGCTGGGGGTTCTGACCAGGCTTCTTCCCGATGGGAGGATGCCGAGGCTGGAGCTGAAGTCTTGGCCAGAACCATTCTCAGTTTGCTTTATGGTGTTTTGAAGCCACAGCAACACTGGAATGAGAGCGCTGATAGCCCATCTCCTCCCCAAACTGTGGGAGGAATTGGAAAGCAGCATCTCTGGCCTTTCTGAAGGTTCTGGGTGTGCTAGTGTTCCCTGGCTCTGGTTGCAGCAGTGACAGGAGGAGAGGAAAGAGCAACTCCCGTCCAATGACACTGCAGAGCTTAGAACGTGGCTGGTCCTTGGAGCTGGGACACGAAAAGATGGCCTTTTGCCACAATTAGAATAGACAATTACAGCATCCTTAATTGTAGACAATACAGGATTTTTAAAATTACTACAGCTGTAATATTCTATTAACCATGGAATCTCAGTGTTGGGAGGACCTTAAAACTCATTGTATCCAGCTGTAACATTTATTAAAAATGAACTGCAATGAGCCAGAGGCAGCATCATTATTTGATTGGCTCTGATACTCCCATTGTGTATTCAGAGCAGCCCAAGTGAAAAGAATTTGAATTCTTCCAAGGAATTCTCACAGTTCCTGTCCACCGTGGCGTTTGTATTTCCTCAGTGTTCTGTTGTGGTCTTCCTCACCTGCCAGTGATTTTCCCGGGCTCCCATTTGATAACGCCGATGCAGAACTTGGGGGAGAAAAAGAAGGGTGGGGAAGATGAGCAGCTGTGAAGGAGGGAGACAGGGTCCAAAGACAAGCAGAGGCGAGAAGCAACAGGAGGATGGGGCAAAGATAAAGCCAGGTGAGGGTGAATTACAGTGGCACAAATCATGAGAAAAGGAGAGGACCAATAACAGAGAGAGATACAACTGGAAAAGAAAGGAGAGAGGAGAGCAAGGCACAAGAAAAAAGGGCAAAGGTGAATTATTGACAGGGCGATGGGGCAGGGGACCTGATGCACAGTGGAGCTTAAGCTATGTCGAGGAGCTGAGTTCTATTGGGTGGTGGCAGCAGACCCACTGGGTTTCCCAGGTGGTTAAGAACTCGTCTGCCAAGCAGGGGATGCAGGAGACCCAGGTTTTATCCCTGGGTCAGGAAGATCCCCAGGAGAAGGAAATGGCAACCACTCCAGTATTCTTGTCTGAGAAATCCCATGGACAGAGGAGCCAGGCGGGCTACAATCCATGGGATCACAAAGAGCTGGACACGACTGAACGACTGAGCATGAGCACAAGTGAACCCAGTGGATGGCCTGGAAGAGCAAAGAGACTGGCGTCTTGACCATGGGCCAGAGCAGAGTTCCTTCCATTCTCCTGCCCAAGCCCCCAACCAGCTGCTTCTGTTCCTAGAAGCTGCCACAGTCAAACCCTACAGCCGTGGAGTAAGCCGACTCTTCTTCCTCCCAGACAACACAGCAGTGAAACTTTGCCAGTTTTGACGAGGTTTCCGTTTTCTCCTAACAAATGTCCTCTGCCTATATCACGAGGGAGACACAATGTCTCCCCATGTTCAGTCTCCTCTCCTTAGACTCCTCCCTCAGATAAATGAAAACATACACACATATCTTCCCAAAACATGTCCTGACATTTATTCACATCAGCCAACAAGCCACAGAAATCCTCTAAACCCTCTGAAAAACATGCTAAGCCAGCATTCCCCAGCAAACACAGAACTCACTCCCTCTCTCTCTCTCTCACTCACACACGCACACACGCATGCACACATGCACACTCTCTCTCTCTTTCCTGAACACAGCAAAACTAAGCAGCTGGTCAACCTAGGTGGAGACATACTACCTTAGAGATGCTCCAGGCAGCCTGCGAGAGGCTCCCTGGCACAGCCTGTGACGATGTTGACCAGGTTGTAGGCTGAATGCACAGTATGTCGAAAGGAAAAATCATTTCCAAGAACAATGATGGAAGTAGCCCAAATGTGTGCTTGGAGAAAACCAGTGAATCTGGGTTTTGATCCAAGTAAAATATCAAAAGGATGAATCAGAAGAATATATATTTGGGGCTTTGAAAAGTTATTTTTCTTTGTATGGTTACGATGGCAGAGTTTCAATTTGAGTTTCAAGTGCACGAGAGATGTGTCAAATGATCTGGTCTGTAGCTTGTGACCAGTCTGGAGGGGAAATGATAAAACATTGTTTTGATTATGGACCTAAGACTGTTTCAATAAACACAGCCTGGAGATCACGGTAATATCAATTTTTTTTTAAGTGTCTTTCTCTCTTTACTGAACTTTTAGAAAGAGTTTTTATTTTGTTTTCGAAGGGGGTTTTGGAGGCTCCTGCCTTCAGCCTCAGAACTTCCACATCCCGGCTGTCTTCTGACAGACTCTTGTCCCCTTTGCATACAAGTCCTTTGAGGTGGGCTGAGGTCTAAAGCTTTCATAATACTAGACGGTACATCTCACTCTCGGGGTCAACCCAAGGTCATCAGACATTAGATGACAATCCGAAAAGCTGACTCTATGTGCTTGTGACTTTGGAGGATGCTGATAAAGGAAATGGGATGAGGAATAAAAAGTCCTGATTCCAAGTCTGGGCTCTGCTCTTTCTGAGCTTTACCTCCTTCCATTTTTTTCAAATAGCAAATACTGCTGACTGTCTAAGATGGGCTGAACACACACAGACTCTGCACAGGGACAGCATGGAGGAGCCTTTAGTTGTGCAGGTGACAATGTCAACAACAAGATTTAGAGCAGTGTGCAGACGCAACATGGGAATACGTGCAAGGTACAAAGACTGCACAGAAGAGAAAGGAAAACCCTCTACTGAGGAAGAAGAGGGTAGGCTTTCACTAGGCGGGGACTTGTGAATTTGGTTTCAAAATATGGCTAAACCATGGTGCATGCATGCTAAGTCACTTCAGTTGTGTCCAACTCTTTGCAACCCTACGGACTGTAGCCAGGCTCCTCTGTCCATGGGATTCAAACAAGGAATGGGTGAAGGATATTCTTAAGAGCAAACACAAAACCTCAGAGACTGGACAGAGTGAGTGTGTTAGGGAAGCTATAGGGAGTCTGCTCTCATCAAAGCGAAAATCATATGCAATGCACTGGAGGGCAGAGATGCAAGGGGGATGAGGCAGAAGCACAGCAGAAGCCAATGCAATGAGCTTGGACTTTACAGTGTCATAACAGTGGCTAATGTTTACAGAGCACTTTGTAGTGTCCAACACACAGGCTTAAACACTCCCTAAACATCATAACACGTTGCTTTTACTACTATCCTTGGAAGAAGTTCCAATTATCCCTCCAGTTACAAGATGAGGAAACTGGTCCTTGAACAACATATGTAACTTGAAAGAGGAAGTTGAGACTCAAACCCTGCTCCATGCAGCCTCACAGTCTCTGTACCCTCTCACATACATGAGCTCCATGGATTTAGCAGACAGAGATCTTGATGATCTGCTGCTGCTGCTGCTGCTGCTGCTGCTAAGTCGCTTCAGTCATGTCCGATTCTGTGCGATCCCATAGACGGCAGTCCACCAGGCTCCACTGACCCTGGGATTCTCCGGGCAAGAGTACTGGAGTGGGTTGCCATTTCCTTCTCCAATGCATGAAAGTGAAATGTAAAAGTGAAGTAGCTCAGTCGTGTCCGATTTTTAGCGACCCCATGGACCCCAGCCAACCAGACTCCTCTGTCCATGGGATTTTCCAGGCAAGAGTACTGGAGCAGCTTGCCATTGCCTTCTCCACTTGATGATCTAGGCCAGGTCGATTTTGAGAGTACTTTGAGGGGCAGAAACTACAATTCAGGGGGTTGAGAAGCAAACAGTTTCAAGAAAGAAGATTAAGGAGTTCAAGTCCAACTCTTACAATCTTCATTTCTGGTTTTCTCCAACAGAGAGTAGGGAAAGAAACAGACAGGAAGGGTGGAGGAATTCCAAGGAAAGAGGCTCAGATTCTGGAGTGAACTAACTGTTCCCCAGGGGAGACAGTTTGTCCAGCTCAAGAAACCAGAGAGTGCTGAATATGGGGTATAAAATGGCACAAAGAGCTACCTTATTCTGAGCTGGGGAAATCACATCCAGAGATGTGTGGAGAAACACCCACAGGGAGAAAGACCAGAGAAGAGGTGAGATCAGTGGAGTGCTGGAAAATAAGGGCGGAAGGAAAAAGTAATTCCACAATGCCTAGCAGTTGGGCAAACCACAGATGCTCAAAAATATCTATGTGTTCAAATAAAGGGAAGCTAGAACATGTTTGCTGGAGCAGAGACTTGAACTATGAAACCAAGGAAACACAGGCTGGAACCAGGTTATAGAAGGCTAGCAAAGATGCCCCACCTTTATTCAGGACACAGAGGACCACTGGAGATCCCTGGGCAGGGAAAAATGCGATCACAGCATTGCCCCAAGGCTGCTCACCTGCTGCCCAGCTCAGGGTGGAGGTGAGCTCCATCAGCACTGCCAGTGCCACAGCCCAGGGGTGAGGTGATGCAGTCTGAGCTGGGGCAGTGTGACACAGGACAGGAAGGGACACTTCAAGAAAAAGAGAACAACCAGCAGTGCCACTCCTGGGCATATACCCTGAGAAAAAAGTCATTCAAAAAGACACATGCATGCTAATGTTCACTGTAGCACTATTTACAGTAGCCAGGACCTGGAAGCAATGCAGATGCCCATCAACAGAGGAATGGATAAAGAAGATGTGGTATATATACACAATGGAATATTACTCAGCCACCACAAGGAACAAAATTGTGCCATTTGCAGAGACGTGGATGGACCAAGAGTTTGTCATAGAGAGTGAAGTAAGTCAGAAAAAGAAAAACAAATATTGCATATTAATGAAAATATGTGGAATCTAGAAAAATGGTACAGATGAACCTATTTCCAGGACAGGAATAGAGACTCAGACAAAGAGAACAAACATGTGGACACAGGGCATAAGGGGAGGGTGGGATGAACTGGGATATTAGGACGGACACATATGCATCACCTCGTGTAAAATAGGCAACTAGCGGGAAGCTGCTGTACAATGTGAGCCGCTCAGCCCAACGTTCTGTGATGATCCAGAGGGGTCAGATGGGGTGGGGGTAGGAGGGAGGCAGGGGATATATGTGTACTTACAGCTGTTTCACGTTGTACAGCAGAAACTAACACGACACTGTAAGTAATTATACCCCAATTTCATAAAGCACTGTGAAAGGAGAATCAACAGGCCTCTGTGACCGATGAGACAGAGCCATTCATGATGATCCAAAGTCTTCGATGACTTCGAGAATGGCTTCACTGATGGCTCAGTGGTAAAGAATCTGCCTGCCAATGCAGGAGACACAGGTTCGATCCCTGGTCCAGGAAGATCCCACATGCTGTGGAACAACTAAGCGTGGGAACCACAACTCCTGAAGCCCAAGTGCCCCATAGTCTGTGCTCTTCAGTAAGAGAAGCCACTGCAAAGAGAGGCAGGTGCACTGCACCCAGAGAGTAGCACAGCCAAAAATCCATAAATAAATCAAATTACAAAAAAAAATTTTTAAAGAATGGTTGTACCATTAACAGAGATGGCAGAGTCAGGACAAGAGTGTATGTCGTTTCTTTCCATAGCTTTTGATTATTGTATAAGCAAAAGTATTTGGTGAAAGAAAAAACCCACCTGAAAATTCAATGAAGGGGAAAGAAAAACCTGGAAGTCCATAATGTCCCTGTTAACTTTCCCTTTTGATAAGCCCTCCGAGTTTTTTCTTTCCCTACATACACAGATTTCTATTGTTTTCATTATAATGGGCTTCCCTTGATAGTTAATAACAATAATGAATTAATTACAATGACTAATTAATTGATAATATCAATTAACATTAATTAACAATGAAATAATAATGAATTTTTCATTATAATTAGGATTCCATTTTATACCTTTTTTCACCTAACAACAAACAATGAATGTCTTTCCACACAACAGTTATAATTCTGCATTATTATACTGATTACATAATATCCCACCTTATGGATTTACCACAATTTACTCTATCTACTTCCTTGATACAAAACATTCTGCATGATTCCAATTTTAGCTCTAATTAACATTTTAAAGCTGTAAGTCTTTATTTCTTTAGGAAAAAAATCCTAAAAGTATAATTTGAGGTCAAAAAGTATAGGGTTTTTTTAAAGCCTTTTGAACCATATTGCCAAATTGTCCTCTGGAAGAATACATTATACTCCCCTCAGCAATACAGAAGAGTAAAGACAGAAAAGTTTTTACTAGAGAAGAAACAGGAACAGCTTCACATACGTAGATTTTAAAGCATCTAGAGGACACACTTGTGACAAAGGCAAGTAAATAGTTGGGAAGGAAGGAACCAGATTCTAAAAGAAAGATCAGGTCTCTCTTCACGTTACTCCTCTTCTTTAGTTTCACCATTTCTCTTCCCTCCCCTTACCTAGCCCTCCTAACAGTTCTGTCTTAAAGCTATTGGCAAAGGTGAGCAAGACGGACCCTCACGCAGTGCGGGAGGGACAGCCACCCGAGCCAGGTTGTCAGCACAAGAGGGTGTGGGGTCTTAGAGCCCACACTGGGCAAAGGGTCATGTGTGCAGAAGGGCAGTCAGCACAGGCTGTCAGGATGAGAGATAAACAAGTAAATATATTGAGAGTTATGGAAGCCAGGCTTGCCGCTGCGCTTCTGTATCAGCCTGGATTCACCAGAGAAACAGACCCAGTAGGATGTGTAGATACAGATGTAGACACGCACAGAGAAACAGAGAACAAGATTTATTTAACAAGATTTAAGGAACTGGCTCACATTATCATAGAAGCTGACAAGTGTTGAGATTTATAGTCAGCAAGCTGGAGTCCCAGGAGAGCTGACGCGTGGTTCTGGTCCAAAGACCTGAGAACAGGAGAACTACTGGTCTCAGCAAGTCTCAGGAGAGCAAGTGTCAGTCCAGGTCTGGGTCCGAAGGCAGAAGAAGACCAACGTCCTAGCTTGAGGATGGTCAGGGAGAGCGAGCGAATCCTCTCACTCAGTGTGAGGTTCTACTCAGGACTTCAGTGGATTGGCTCAGGCCCACCCACACTGGGGAGGGCAATCAGCTTTACTCAGCCTACCAATTCAGGGTTTATCTCAGCCAGAAACACCCTCATGAACACACCCAGAATAATGTCTAACCAAATATCTGAGGACCACGTGGCCCAATCAGATTTACACATAAAATTAACTATCACAGCTACCAACATGGAAAGGAGAAAAACTGAAATGAACCCTGTGGGCTAGAATTCGAGATATAAATGTGAATTCATGGTTCAATACATAGAGAGATATAGGTGTAAACAGGTGTGTGTTCCCTGACTCTTCCCTGTGAGAGGGGTCTTACTGCTCTTGGTTTACTCCCAGTAGCAGTAAGCTCACCTAATACCCAGAATTTGGCTTCCTAGTACCCTTTTTTATGCTAAAAGAATCCAGGATTCCTTAGAAGAATGGCTGATTCTAAGACTGAATAGAAAAATAAAAGATGAGCCTGAAATGACTTTTTGTGCCAAAAAATGAAGCAGTCTTCAAAGAATGATGGAACATGTCACAAGAACACAAAAGCCAGCTTGATAAGTTGGTAGCAAAACAGATAACGATAATAAATAGCAATAGATTAAAAATCTGTGGAATAAAATAGGAATCTATGAGTTCATACTGACATAAATGAGCTGATGAATAAATTGAAAGTTTATGGTTAACAGGATACTTACAAAGTCTCAAACCAACTTTCCATAAAGTACTCATTAATTATAAAGAGGAAGAAAGTGACTTACAGCAAGGAGGTCTGTGAGATATCATCCTAATCTAGTGATCAAAATTAATATCCTCAGCAAGGGAATTTAAACGATATGCCCTTTAGTAATACAATGAGAAGAATGCAAAATCACTTCTGGAAAATTCCTAGCAAAGATATATAACTCAAATTTAATCATGAGGAAACAGCAGTAAATCAAAACTGAGGGACATTCTACAAAGTGATTGGACTCATTATCTTCAAAATGCAAGAGCATGAAATCAAGGTTCAACTGCTCCAGACTGAAGGAGATGAGACGTGACTGGTTCTAGACCAGATCCTGTTGCTCTAACAGACTTCAGTGGGACAATAAGAAGAACTCAGAAGGGACCTGGGGGTTAAATGGCGGTACCCTATCACTCAATTTCCTAGGTTATTTTTTAATCTATTTATTTTTTAATTGAAGGATAATTGCTTTACAGAATTTTGTTTTCTGTCAAATCTCAATGTGAATCAGCCATAGGTATACATATATCCCCTCCCTTTTGTTCCCTTACCCTACTGCTCTCCACCTCGGCACTCTTTCCCAATAAAGTCTCTTGCTTTGTCAACACATGTGTCTCCTTGGACAATTCATTTCCAAGTGTTAGACAAAAGCCCAGTTTTGGGCCCTGGAAGGGGTTCCCCTTGCTGCAGTAAATGGCAACTCTGGAGGGGACTCTTCTTCACTGCAACTGACATCCTGACCACTTGGGGTATTCAGGGGCTAGCTTGCCTGCCAATGGACCAGACCCAGAGGCCGCAACTGAGACCCTTTTGTCCCTGGTCTTCTCCTGACACAGACAACTGGCCAGAGTGCCCCGACCGGTAAGGAACAAGAGACTTTATTGACTCTCTCTCCTTCCCTCTCTCTTTCCTCTCCTTAACCCTTCCTATCCTTCCCCTTTTTTTCTAGTCCCCCGGTCCTGGACGCAGGAATCTGGTCAAAGGGCTTCAGCCTGAGCTGAGGATTGGAGACTGATCACCTCCTCTTGGCAGAGAACTTGAATTCTGGTTCTATTCTGGTCAGGTTTCTGGTAGGACCGAGTTCCAGTCCTCCCTTCTCTGGAGGCCCAGGGTAAAGTCCCCTAATGCCTGGGTGTCTTCAGGTGGCAGGAGACATCTGTAAGGCCAACCTTTTTGCCCCCCTCTCCTGCCTCCTCCCCCTTGTTCTTTCAACCTGGCTTCCTTTCCTCTCTTTGAAATGCTTGAAGACCCGAGATATTTTCATTTATTCTATTAGTACTTGGATCCAAAGTTCTGTGTCTCTATAGGAGGTTTTCTGAGAGACTGTATTCTTGTATTTAAGGGAGTGTCTGATGAGGACTGCCAAGTCTATATGTGTGTTTTAACTCTGTGTTCTGTGTTGTGATTTTGATGGCCATTTTGCTTTGTCTGGCCACCATTTGGTTTAAACCTGTCACCAATTTGTTAGAATTTGATTTTCTGTCCCTGTGCCTTGAGACCAGGGTTCTCAGGAACTCTTATCTAGACCATCTCTAACTCCTGAGACTGAGGGGAAAATGGGGGGAAAGCCTTTAAAATTTTTATTTATTCCAATTGTTTTTTATAAACTAGTAAATTTTATATTGTAATATCTAATTCATGACTAAGCTTAGAAAATGAAGCTAGATCTTGCTTTGTGTCTGTCTAAATATGTCTTGGTATGTCTTTGTCTCTGGGTAATATTTTTGAGATTAATTTGTAAATGAGCTCTATTTAATTGGCCTAAAGAAAGTAAGTGCTTACAAATCAAATAATTCTAAGTTACACAATAAATTCCAGGTTCATGTGAATTGGGAAATATTCAATATTAAATACCAAATGTTGATGTTTGTTTGTTGATCTATCTAATATAGACATGTCTTAGAGTAATTAACATTAAGTAGAATATTTTCCAGAGAAGGCAATGGCAACTCATTCCAGTACTCTTGCCTGGAAAATCCCATGGACGAGGAGCCTGGTGGGCTGCAGTCCATGAGGTCGCTAAGAGTCGGACACGACTGAGGGACTTCACTTTGACTTTACACTTTCATGCATTGGAGAAGGAAATGGCAACCCACTCCAGTATTCTTGCCTGGAGAATCCCAGGGATGGCGGAGCCTGGTGGGCTGCAGTCCACAGGGTGGCACAGAGTCGGACACCACTGAAGCGACTTAGCAGCAGCAGCAGGAGAATATTTTCATTGTACCTAGGTTTAGTATAAGTTAAATATTATCCTATCTGTTACAAGTTTGTCAACAAGGAAATTACCTCAAGTGAAGAAATTTCTAAAAAAAAAACATAAATGAGATATGAGCTTTTAGATAAACTCTATTAGGAATAATTATTCTTTAAGAATATCTGTCTGAAATAACCTCTCCAGATTGGTGTAACTTGAATTTCTAAGGGCTGTGCTAAAAAAAGTGTTGGAAGTCTATTGAATAGCTAAGTCATTTCCAAATAAAATAAGATTTTGAAACAGTTACTACTAAACACTGATTTCCTTTTACAGAGAAACTGAAGAGTTCTGGGATTATAAATGAATAATGTTTGGTGCCATCCTAAATGGTCTAAGAAAGCAAGGGTTTTAGAAATTATCACTGGTATTTATGCCCACCAACCTATAAAATGCTAATATAAAAGTTAATTCTTGGTTGCTAAAGGAAAGTAGGAGGTGTGTTTTCAGTGAATAAAAAAAAAAAAAAGGTATGAAAAAATACTAAAAAGAGTTATGCATGATCAGGATTTTCTAAAGTTTGATTATAATTAGTTAGATAAATAGATTTTGTCAGGAATGACACAGCCATAGAAAAACTGGTTAGAGCCAACTAGGTCCAAGACGGCAGAGTTGATTTGCACTAGACCTTGAGCCTCAGTATATGTACCCATTGTGACGTATCAACAAGCTAAATGATACACCCATCGATACTGACTAAATCTGACCAAATGTTCTAAACCCTTTTAACTGATTTTTTTGACAAAACTTCCTAAATCGAATTCTTTTGAAGTTCTTTTGACCTCTAGCTAACTTTGGGGTGCTGCAGAGGGCCCCTGAAACATCCCAAAGAGAGGTATTAAACTAATTGTATTTATTTGGTTGGTTAAACTACATGAAAAATATTATCAAATGAGTAATAAATCCTCTCATGTTATAACGTATGGTAAATATTACTAATGTAGATATCCTAGAAATTATATGGAGTTCTTAACATTCTGATATGTCCTGGTATTCTAATGGAAAACCTGACGACTTCACAAAAAATAACAAAGGACTGAATGAACCAGCAAATATGTTTATAACTTTTATGGTTTCTATCTGAAAAATTATGGCTTGAATCTATGCTTTCCAGGAGTAGGGAAAACCTTCCTCTAAAACTAATTATGACAATAACTTGGTAAAATTATACATTATAAATAAAACAATTAAATTTTCTCTCTATCTGACTCCTCCAGAAACTGAAAAATCTTAGGTTTCCAGTAAGTTTATTAAAGAATCTGCCTGCAATACAGGAGACTGGGGCTCGATTCCTGGGTCAGGAAGATCCCCTGGAGAAGGAAATGGTAATCCACTCCAGTATTCTTGCCTGGAAAATCCCATGGACAGAGGAGCCTAGCAGGCTACAGTCCATGGGGTTGCAAGAGTCAGACATGACTTAGCTACTAAACCTCCACCACCACCCATCTCCCTCCCCATGCCACCCCTCTAGATTGATGCAGAGCCCGTATTTGAGTTTCCTGAGACATACAGCAAATTCCCGTTGTCTATCTATTCTACATATGATAATGTAAGTTTCCATGTTACTCTCTCCATACATCTCACCCTCTCCTCCCCTCTCCCCATGTCCATAAGTCTATTCTCTATGTCTGTCTCTCCATTGCTGCCCTGTAAATAAATTCTTCAGTACCATTTTTCTAGATTCCATATATATGCATTAGTATACGGCATTTATATTTCTCTTTTTGACTTACTTCACTCTGTATGATAGGTCTAGGTTCATCCTCCTCATTAGAACTGACACAAATGCAGTCCTTTATATGACTGAGTAATATTCCATTGTGTGTATGTACCACAACTTCTCTATCCATTCATCTGTTGATGGACATCTAGTTGCTTCCATGTTCTAGCTATTGTGCTGCAATGAACAATGGGAGACATGTGTCTTTTTCAATTTTGGTTTTCTCAGAGTATATGCCTAGGAGTGGGATTTCTGGGTCATATGGTGGTTTTTATTCCTAGTTTTTTAAGGAATCTCCATACCATCTTCCATAGTGGCTGTATCAATTTACCTTACCACCAACAATCTTTTCTCCACACCCTCTCCAGCATTTATTGTTTGTAGACTTTTTGATGATGGCCATTCTGACCAGTGTGAGGTGAATCTCATTGCAGTTTTGATTTGCATTTCTCTAATAATTAGCTATGTTGAGCATATTTTCATGTGTTTGTTAGCCATCTGCATGTCTTCTTTGGAGAAATGTCTGTTGAGGTCTTTTTCCCACTTTTGACTGGGTTGTTTGTTTTTCTGGTATTAAGTTGTATGCACTGCTTGTATATTTTGGAAATTAATCCTTTGTCAGTTGTTTCATTTGCTATTATTTTCTCTCATTCTGAGGGTTGTCTTTTCACCTTGCTTATGGTTTTCTTTTCTGTGCAAAAACTTTTAAGTTTAATCAGGTCCCACTTGTTTACTTGTGTTTTTATGTCCATTACTCTAGGAAATGGGTCCTAGAGGATCTTGCTTTGATTTATGTCATTGAGTGTTTTGCCTATATTTTCCTCTAAGACTTTCATAGTTTCTGGTCTTACATTTAGGTCTTTAATCTGTTTTGAGTTTGTGTATGGTGTTAGGAAGTGTTCTAATTTCTTTCTTTTACATGTAGCTGTCCAGTTTTCCCAGAACCATTGATTGAAGAGGCTGTCTTTGCCCCATTGTATATTCTTGCCTCCTTTGTCAAAAATAAGATACCCACAGGTGCATGGGTTTATTTCTGGGCTTTCTGTCTTGTTCCATTGGTCTATTTTTCTGTTTTTGTGCCAGTACCATACTGTCTTGATGACTGTAGCTTTGTAGTATAATCTGAAATCAGGAAGGTCGATTCCTCCAGCTCCATTCTTCTTTCTCAAGACTGCTTTGGGTATTTTGGGTATTTTGTGTTTCCATATGAATTGTGAAATTTTTTGTTCTAGTTCTGTGAAAAATGCCATTGGTAATTTGATAGGGATAGCACTGAATCTGTAGATTGCATTTGGTAGTATAGTCATTTTCATAATATTGATTCTTCTTCCCCAGGAACATGGAATATCTCTCCAGCTGTTTATGTTATCTTTGATTTCTTTCATCAGTGTCTTATCATTTTTCTATGTACAGTTCTTTTGTCTCCTTCAGTTCAGTTCAGTTCAGTCACTCAATCGTGTCCGACTTTTTGCGACCCCATGAATTGTAGCATGCCAGGCCTCCCTGTCCATCACCAACTCCCAGAGTTCACTCAAACTCACATCCATCAAGTCAGTGATGCCATCCAGCCATCTCATCCTCTGTCGTCCTCCTGCCCCCAATCCCTCCCAGCATCAGAGTCTTTTCCAATGAGTCAACTCTTCGCATGAGGTGGCCAAAGTACTGGAGTTTCAGCTTTAGCATCATTCCTTCCAAAGAACACCCAGGACTGATCTCCTTTAGAATGGACTGGGTGGATCTCCTTTCAGTCCAAGGGAGTCTGAAGAGTCTTCTCCAACACCACAGTTTAAAAGCGTCAATTCTTCAGTGCTCAGCTTTCTTCACAGTCCAACTCTCACATCCATACATGACCACTGGAAAAACCATAGCCTTGACTAGACAGACCTTTGTTGGCAAAGTAATTTGTCTCCTTAGGTAAGCTTATTTCTAGATATTTAATTCTTTTTGTTGCAATGGTGAATGGGATCTATTCCTTAATTTGTCTTTCTGATTTTTCATTGTTAGTATATAGAAATGCAAGTGATTTCTGTGTATTGATTTTGTATCCTACAACTTTGCTAAATTCACTGATTAGCCCTAATTTTCTGACTGTATCTTTAGGGTTTTCTATGTACAGTGTCAATTTCCTAGCTTTGATGGCTGTATTTGCTTATGCATGAGAGTGCTCTCGCTTGCAGAAAACAGACATGAAAGTATTCAGAGGTCATGGTGTATCATGTCACCAACTTACTCTCCAATAGTCAAGGAGCAAAAGGTTCTTGTTAGTATTCCTGCAAACTTTCTGCAAGTTTGAGAAAGAGAAGTGGAAGGAGGGAGAAAGAGAAAGAGACAGACAGGCAGGCAGGCAGACCAGGGCTAGGATAACTCATCGGAAATTGACAGCACTTAAGTTCATGGGGTAAGCCATGCTGCTGGGTCCAGAAACCTCTTGGGTTATCCTGTCCTGTCTCTAGCCCAATCCTAACTAAGATTGGGATGTGTCTACTAAGAGCCTAATTCTACAACAATTTTATAGAAAAATGGTGGACTGAAAATGAAAACATGTGAAAGAGTGGTTGTGGGTGTTGGTCCACTGGAAGAATCAAAAGGACAGGTCAAAAACGTCACTGGGAAACAGAGACCATCTGGGATCCAAAAAGATGTCAGGGGCTGGGGTAGTGGGGGGCGGGCAGGGGAGGGAGTGGGAGGGGCAGTGGTGCGGCATGGACAGGAATAGGTAAAGACAGTGATTTTGAGGCAGGGAAGGGGTGGTGAGGTGACCAGCAGAGAGAGGCCATCTGACTTCCAAGAACTCAGGGCCAGGATTCTAGGGGTGATTAGCTTGAAGGCTGGGATTTTTTTTTTTTTGGTGATGTAAACTATTTTTAAATTCTTTGTTGAATTTGTTATAATGTTGCTTCTGTTTTTACAAGTTTTGGTTTTTTAGCCACAAAGTATGTGGGATCTTAGCTCCCCAATCAGGGATGGAATCCACACCCCCTACATTGAAAGTCACAACCGCTGGACCACCAGGGAAGTGCCTTGAATTCTGGGATTGGTTGTTCCACCAAAGCAGGAGTGACCCACGGAAGGCCTTGTGCTCTGTTTACATTCACACCACCAGTGAATGCATCACAGGCTCTAAGAGTTAACAACCAGGAAAAAGGTCACTGGAGAAGAGGAGGATCCACACAGAGAAATACTGTGACCCAGGAGAAAATCCTGCCCATGTGCCCAGGAAACCTGGCTCAGAATATTTATCCCACTACTGCCTTTAATAACATGATGGAGAACAACCCAATGCATAGGGGCAGGGGGGTGGCAAAAAAGCATGGTGTAGTCATATACCCCAGCAAAGATGAATTAACTATGGCCACATGCATGCACTCAGATGAATCTGTGAAACAGAAGGCACCCAAACTACCCCATGTGATAGTATTCATACAAAGGTCAAACACACATGAAATTAAAAAACAGATTCCTTTCACTAAATAGGCTTTCAAACTGTAATGAAAAGCAAAAGAACAGTAAACACTAAATTCCCCTGAAGGGAGGAGACAACCACCGGAAAGCATTTAGGGGTGTTTCAGCATTTGGACAACATTCTATTTCTCAAGTTGGATGATGATCCAGGAGTATTTATTATCTTTCATGTATTACATACATTATATTTTATTTTGGTATGTGCAGAAATATTTTATTAAAAATAAACAGAAGCATTTAAAGGGGAATGTTCCCAAGGGCTGTCATAAGGGTCTCTCTCTGGGATCTTGTGAGACTTCTGAAGACCACGTTACTTTCTGTCCAGGCCCCTTGGTGGATCAGGGGTCTTACAAGATTCTGGTATCCAATTTTCCCAAAACTTTGAGTGACCCTGCAAAATTTCAGGAAGATTGGAAAACTATCTTTCCAACTGGCAGAATTTCAGTCAGATTTAGAGTTCTCCTCACAGCAAACAGAAAGACAAACAAAAAAGTGAACATCATGAACTTTAAAAGAAAACAGTCTCCGGAGAAAAGATTTGGTCCCTGCGAGGCAGTGATCTCAAAATGACAGCAGGAGGGAAGGAACTGGGCAGCCCCAGCCCTAAGAATGTGAGCCTGGGAGAGCCTGCAGAGGGAGCCTCCTTCAGGACCGGGCAGGCTCCAGGTGAGGGAGATGAACTCATGGAACGTTGGACCTTCAAGAGAGGGGGCATCAGCGGATGCTGCTCACGTTTTATAAAAACCTGAAACCATCCCAGATGTAATACAGAGATGTGCTCAAATCCCATGTGCTTCTTTCCAACTGAATCCATATGGAGCTGATATGTCTCCTCTTATCCCTACTTCCGTCTTCATCTCCAGTATTGAACTCGATGCAAAAGATGAGTCAGCCAGGTACAAAGGCGGGTAAGGCTTGGGCTCTACAGATCCCAAGGAAACTGACCACCAAGAACCAGAATCAAACTAAGGCAAGCGGTGGAGGAGCAGTTGACCATAATCTCCAGAGAAGTCACATCCCCCTGCCCTGACTGAGCTGCCAGAGGCATCAAGGCCCCATACTGTCCCTCTGCCGCTGCCTCTTCTTTTCATTGCCAAGAACATCCACTCCAGCAGTGAGGGGCCATCCGAGAGCATCAGACAACTGGAGGCCCCAGGATGGGGCTGAAGTTGATGGAAGACATAAGACTATAAATAAATGACAGAACATGAGAGAAAGGTCAGGCTCCGGGGAGACACTCCTCGTAAATTCTCTTGATCCTGATTGCTCCATCCAGAAGCAGATTAAGTGTAAAATACTGATCTTGAATGGGGTCCAGCCAATATTTATACAGCTTGAGGGCTTTCTGGAAGGGCTGCGTTCTCTGAAAGGAAGGAAGTAGGTTAGGAAAGGCAGCACTGGTGGAGGATCCCAGAAGGAGGGGGGATGGGACACTGTCACTGACCAATGGGCTGTTCCAAGTCTGTATGCAAAAGGATGATTTTCATGGTGCAGATGGTATGGCCGCTGTAGGGTACTGTGATGGCATGGGTTTGCCGTAACAGGTGGAGTTTATTCTAAGTGCACTTCGTGAGATGAGAGACAGAAAAACTTAGGGTTGCAAAGTAAAACAAAATATGGTTTAAAGTTTTGCAGGTAGACGGAACCATGCATGACTTTGGGCATTTCATTGACCCCCACTAAGTCTCAGCTTCTTTAGTCTGTGAAATGGAGATGATTATGTCAAAAAGTATCATAAGGACTAAACTGGAAGATGCATGGAAAGTTCTTAGCCTGGCACCTATAGTGTATTAACTGCTCCATAAATAATTTATGCATCATCACTGTGCTGAGAATTAACATCACTCTTCCCTTGGGTAAATAAAACATGCCATAGTGTGCTGAAAGTGGTTAAAGAAGGTCCCATGGGCTATGAAAAGACTTGCACATTGGATAGACATCACTAAGTTTATTGAGAGCAAACAGGGTCCCTTAGAAGCTGATTAAGGTCTCTGGGGTCTGAATAATGAGTTACACATGAAAGTTGATATCTGTCATTGGCTAGCAGGACAAGATAGATGGACAGACCAGACCTTGAGTGCTGGGAAAATGTGATGTCACTAAGTGGTCAGTCACCCATTCTTCCATTCAGCAAGTGTTTATGAGCACCTACTCTGTGCCAAGCTCTATTCTTGGCCATGGGTGTGCAGCGGTGAGCAAGCAAGCAAAGCCCTGTCCCCATGAGCTCAGAGCAGAGAGACAGGAGCTCAGGGAAGCAGTTGTTGTTGTTGTTTAGCTGCTAAGTCATGTCCAGTTCTTCTGTGACCCCATGGACTGTAGTCTACCAGGCTCCTCTGCTCATGGAATTTTCCAGGCAATACTAGAGCAGGTTGTCATTTCCTTCCCTAGGGAATCTTCCTGACCCAGGGGTGAAACCTGCATCTATGCTTTGGCAGGTAGATTCTTTACCACTGAGCCACCAGGGAAGCCCAAGGGTAACGTGTGGTTACCATGAGCACAAGGGCATCAGCCAAAGCTCTCTGACCTTTCTGAAGAACCCTTTGGATGGGAAATCTAGGAACAGCATGGAGGGGAAAGTGAAGATTTTGAAGCCAGTGAGACCAAGGTTTGAGTCCTGGCTTAGCCTCACTCTGTACCTAAGATGTCTGAGCAGAAGTACTCTTGACTTGACAAAAGCACATTGGTAATTTCTTGTCTAACTCAATGAAACTATGAGCCATGCTGTGTGGGGCCACCCAAGACAGACAGGTCATGGTGGAGAGTTCTGACAAAACGTGGTCCACTGGAGAAGGGAATGGCAAACCACTTCAGTATTCTGGCCTTGAGAACCCCATGAACAGTATAAAAAAGCAAAAAGATAGACACTGAAAGATGGACTCCCCAGGTTGGTAGATATCCAATATGCTACTGGAGAAGAGTGGAGAAACAGCTCCAAAAAGAATGAAGAGGCTAAGCCAAAGCAAAAAAAACCCCAAAACACCCAGTTGTGGATGTGACTGGAGATGGAAGCAAAGTACGATGCTGCAAAGAACAATATTGCATAGGAACCTGGAATGTTAGGTCCGTGAATCAAGGTAAATTAGAAGTGGTCAAACAGGAGATGGCAAGAGTGAACATCCACATTTTAGGAATCAGTGAACTAAAATGGACTGGAATGGACACATTTAATTAAGATGACCATGATATCTATTACTGTGGGCAAGAATTCCTTAGAAAATATGGATAGCCATCATCATCAACAAAAGAGTCTGAAATGCAGTACATGGGTGCAATCTCAAAAACAACAGAATTATCCCTGTTCATTTCCAAGGCAAACCACTCAATATCACAGTAATCCAAGTCTATGCCCCAACCAGTAATGCTTAAGAAGCTGAAGTTGAACAGTTCTATGAAGATGTACAAGACCTTCTAGAACTAACACCCAAAAAAGATGTCCTTTTCATCATAGGGGACTGGAATGCAAAAGTAGGAAGTCAAGAAATACCTGGAGTAACAGGCAAATTTGGCCTTGGAGTACAGAATGAAGCAGGGCAAAGGCTAACAGAGTTTTGCCAAGAGAACGCACCAGTCATAGCAAACATCCTCTTCCAACAACACAAGAGAAGACTCTACACATGGACATCACCAGATGGTCAACATCGAAATCAGATTGATGCTATTCTTTGCAGCCAAAGATGGAGAAGCTCTACATAGTCAGCAAAAACAAGACCGGGAGCTGACTGTGGCTCAGATCATGAACTTCTTATTGACAAATTCAGACTTAAATTGAGGAAGTAGAGAAAACCATTTGACCATTCAGGTATGACCTTAGTCAAATCCCTTACAATTATAGAGTGGAAATGAGAAATAGATTCAAGGGATTAGATCTGATAGACAGTGCCTAAAGAACTATGGATGGAGGTTTGTGACACTGTACAGGAGACAGGGATCAAGACCATCCCCAAGAAAAAGAAATGTAAAAAGGCAAAGTGGTTGTCTGAGGAAGTCTTACAAATACCTGAGAAAAAAAGACAAGCAAAAGGCAAAGGAGAAAAGGAAAGAAATACCCATTTGAATGCACAATTCCAAAGAATAGTAAGGAGAAATAAGAAAGCCTTCTTCAGCAATCAATGCAAAGAAATAGAGAAAAATAATAGAATGGGAAAGACTAGAGATCTCTTCAAGAAAATTAGAGATACCAAGGGAATATTTGATGCAAATATGGGCACAATAAAGGACAGAAATGTTATGGACCTAACAGAAGAAGAAGATATTAAGAAGAGGTGGCAAGAATACACAGAAGAACTATACAAAAAAAATCTTCATGACCCAGATATCCACAATGGTGTGATCACTCACCTAGAGCCAGACTTCCTGGAATGCAAAGTCAAGTGGACCTTAGGAAGCATCACTACAAACAAAGGTAGTGCAGGTGATGGAATTCCAGTTGAGCTATTTCAGATCCTAAAAGATGATGCTGTTAAAGTGCTGGACTCAATATGCCAGGAAATTTGAAAAACTCAGCAGTGACCACCGGACTGGAAAATGTCAGTTTTCATTCCAATCCCAAAGAAAGGAAATGCCAAAGAATGTTCAAACTACCACACAATTGCCCTCAGCTCACATGCTAGCAAAGTAATGCTCAAAATTCTCCAAGCAAAGCTTCGACAGTACATGAATTTCCAGATGTTCGGAACCAAAGATCAAATTGCCAACATCTGCTGGATCATCGAAAATGCAAGAGAATACCAGAAAAATATCTACTTCTGCTTTATTGATTACCCCCAAAGCCTTTGACTGTGTAGATTACAACAAACTGTGGAAAATTCTGAAAGAGATGGGAATACCAGACCGCCTTACCTGCCTCCTGAGAAATCTGTATGCAGGTCAAGAAGCAACAGTTAGAACTGGACATGGAACAACACACTGGTTCTAAATAGGGAAAGAAGTGTGTCAAGGCTGTATATTGTCACCCTGCTTATTTAAGTTATATACAGATTACATCATGTGAAATGCTGGGCTGGATGTAGCACAAGCTGAAATCAAGATTGCCAGGAGAAATATCAGTAACCTCAGATATGCAGATGACACCACCCTTATGGCAGAAAGTGAAGAAGAACTAAAGAGCCTCTTGATGAAAGTCAAAGAAGAGAGTGAAAAAGCTAGCTTAAAATTCAGCAATGAAAAAAGAAAGATCATGGCATCCAGTCCCACCACTTCATGACAAATAGATGGGGAAACAATGGAAACAGTGGCTGACTTTAATTTTCGGGGCTCCAAAATCACTGCAAATGGTGTTTGCAGCCATGAAATTAAAAGACACTTGCTCCTTGGAAGAAAAGTTATGACCAACCTAGACAGCATATTAAAAAGCAGAGACATTACTTTGCCAACAAGGGTCCATCTAGTCAAAGCTATGGTTTTTCCAGTAGTCAAGTATGTATGTAAGAGTTGGACTATAAAGGAAGCTGAGCACTGAAGAATTGATGCTTTGAGCTATGGTGTTGGAGAAGACTCTTGAGAGTTCCTTGGACTGCAAGGAGATCAAACTAGTCAGTTCTAAAGGAGATCAGTCCTGGGTGTTCGTTGGAAGGACTGATGCTGAAGCTGAAGCTCCAATACTTTGGCCACCTGATGCAAAGAACTGACTCATTGGAAAAGGCCCTGTTGCTGGGAAAGATTGAAGGCAGGAGAAGGGGACGACAGAGGATGAGATGGCTGGATGGCATCACCATCTCAATGGACCTGAGTCTGAGCGAGCTCCGGAGTTGGTGATGGACAGGGAGGCCTGGTGTGCTGCAGGGTCCACGGGGTCCCAAAGAGTAGGACACGACTGAGCGACCGAACTGAATTTCCATCCAGAGTACTGCAAGGATTAAAAGTGACACATCAAGCACTTAGTTTTCTGACTCACACATAGTATGCGTTTAGTAAAGTCAAACTATTTTTCTTCTAATGCGATTTGTACTTTGGGTCATTATTTCCTCATTGATTTCTGTTAGATTTTAACAATGTTTCTCTGGAAATATCAGGCTGTCTCAGTGAAGAGCAGGAAGGCATGGATGTTTTCCTGAGCTTTGTGGTGCTGGGAGCCATGCAGGATACATATCTGGGAGTTGTCATGTGCTGACAGCTGGCTCCTAAGCAGAACCCCTGGAGAAAAATTCCAACCAGGGAGGAGCCTGTTTTTGTGAGGAAAAGCCTCCTCTTAGGTCCCAGGGATGACACAGGGCAAGAGGAGTGGTCAGAGGCACAGACAGAGCCGTAATAATCACAAGTGCACACTGGAATGGTCTGCACACAGGACCTACACACACCGTCCCTCTTGATCCTCAAGGTCAGCTGTTTTCCTCCCTATCATGATGTTTGTGCCTAAGAACTGTGAGCAAATGATGGCCTTTTTTGCCGTTGGTAATGTTCTTTAATACTTTACTGTCTATGCTTTCTGTTTGTTCTTTTTAATTGTGGTAAAAATACACATAACATAAAATTTACCATCTTTGTCATTTGTCAGTGTACATTTCAATGTATTAAGCACATTCACATCTCCGTGCAATTATTGTCTCTTTGGGCCTCTGAGTCCCACGACTGGTGGAAGCTGGGCTCCAATACTCTCACTGCCCCCTGCATCCTGATTCCTGTCCCCCAGGACTGCTCTGTGTTCTGCCTGAGACCTCACTGTGGATTTCCCCACATAACAGAAAGAGGGTTTGGGCACGAAGGTGAAGCTGGGGGCTCCTGTGTACCTCACCTTTCATGTGGGGCATGGTCTGTACGAAATTTAACATCTTTCACCTGCTGCTGACACACATTTCCCAGGATATGACTCAAGTCGAGCCCCACTTGGCTGACATCTGCCTTTCCAACCCTGCCTGACTCGGCAGGGAAGCCAGTATCTGGCAGCGGGAGCATCGTTGGGTTGCTGTTCCTGGCGGGGAAAGCAGGGTTTGCTGCCTAACATAGCAAGGGACGAGCGGGGCTCCCAGTGCTTTTCCCAGGGCCTTTGCTAATGCTCTGTGGGGTTTTCAGGAAGTCACTTTGTGCTGAGCTATCGGTCAGGAATAAGAATAACAAAATGGGTTTTTGTAGAACTCCTTGGTAGTGATTCATTAAACCCCACATACTCTCAGATCCTCGAGATTCAGAATGTTTGAGAATGGTTAACTCAGTTCTAGGAAACCCATCTGATTTTTAATGATGACAATAGTTCATGTGATAAAGAACTGACCTGCCAATCATGTAGATGTGAAAGATGTGAGTTTGATCCCTGGGTCAGGAAGATCCCCTGGAGGAGGGCACAGCAACCCACTCCAGTATTCTTGCCTGGAGAATTCCATGGGCAGAGGAGCCTGGAGGGCTACAGTCCATGGGGCTGCAGATGAGTTGGTCACAACTAAAGCCACTTAGCACACACGTAGTTCACAAAGATTTAGTGCCTAGTAGTGGGTGTCAGCCTCTGTGCTAAGAATCCCGGTTCTGAAAGATGGTTCTCACATCTCACGGATCCATGGAGAAGTATCCTGTCTTGCCCTTAATGCAGTTCCTAGCCCAGGAAGCAAGATTTTCAAAATGGCAGCTCTGGAAGAACAAAGCTTCTTAGGATCACTCGTTGGGATAAAGTGAATCAAGAGGGACAATGAAGTAGAATTATTACTAAGAGCAGAGGGAAGAAGATACATTGGGGGAGGAAACCACAAGGCATGCAGATGGAATGTAGTTCTCAAGAGTCTGAGGGGGTTTTTGATGGTCTGGAGGAGAACTTTATGAGGAAACTTTCTCCAATAAAATGAAAAGACAAACCTCATGGAGGAATTTACTGCTCATAAACCAAAGCCTGGGAACCTCGCCATGGAGAGTGGGATCAACCCAGCTTCCCTCAGGCCTGCTCTCCCATGTCATGGGCACTCATGGGCCAGTTCTGCCTCTGAATAACAGACAGAACGATAAGTGGTCTCCCCCAAACATCCTTCAGCTCCATCTCTAAAAGGACTCCACGCTCCCCTTCCCTTCTCTGTTTATTTTCTCTGTGCCCAGAAACCAAATCAGAGCCAAGGGACAGACCACCATAGAAAACCAAGACTCTGGAGACTGCCCTGTGGCTTGTCATCAACTAAGACGGTCATGGCGGATGGAGTCCACATCCCGTTCCTGGGCTCTGCATGACCCATGCTGATGAGTGAGCCAGCTCCTGCTAAACCATCTTACTTGCCAAAATGAATCCTCTTGCAAAGCCATGATACAGTTCAAGAAATGGTCCTTCCTTCAGTGACGATAAACCACTAACTCTGCTCTTAACCTATATCTTACTCTATCGCTTTGGGAGGGATGCTCACAGGATGTTCAACTCACGATTTCTATCCCAAGAGAGGAACAGTGGTGTCTACTAGTTAAGAGAATGCCGGGTCTGCTGTGACTCTGCCTGGGTCTGAGATCTCCCTCTCTTCTTTTTAATGCATTATTTTTGATTGCAGTCTATTTGCTTTACAATGCTGTGTTAGTTTCTGCTGTACAGTGAAGTGAATCAGCTACATGTATACACATATCCCTTGGCTTTTGGATCTCCCTCCCACATCCCCCATCCCAGCCCTCCAGGTCATCACAGAGTGTCAGGAAACTTAAATGATATAAAACCAGCACACTATTTAGCACAATGCCTGCCGTACAGGAAGTACTCAAAGTATGTTAGCTACTATCACATTATTTTAGAACTTGAGAAATAAAAGGCTCATAGACCAGCCCTGCAATAGCAGAAGCTTAATGGCAGAAGGGCTGGCTCATGTGTCCCCATCATGAGTTAAAGGCTTTTCTTGGATCTCACTTTTTGACCCCAGGCATGCCTTAGTTTATAGCACAGTAATATCTATTACTATTATTGCCTCTTGATTTTACAGGAGAATTTCATTTCATGTTGATTTTATCTGGTAATAATTATTTTTAAAGGCTTCAGCTTTCGCGTTCCCTGCCTTTATCATGTCTATCACATAAGTAGAAAAGGGCAGACACAAGAACTAAGAAGAAACTTTGAATTTCTGCAGATGAGAACATGGGAACCAGGACAAAGGGGGTAAGGTTATGTGTCCCACATGCAGTGACAAAGCAGGACAAAAACATTGGTCCTGTCCTTCTTACCTTATTTTAAATGAATTTATTATAGATATTCTTTAAGGTATGGAAGGAAGTATTTGTTAAATGAATACATGCTTCTCTTCTACACATAAATGTCTGTTTTGTACAGTTAATCCTTTCTTTAACAGCACAGATATATGAAGCCATTCATATAATATGTGAATGTTGACCAAGTACAGTCGTCAGCTGACTATGGCCATGCCCGACAACCTCTCGCAATAACCTCTGGTCAACTCTCACCTGCACAGTTTAGAGATAGGACGGAACCCACAGCCTTCCTCACCATGAAGTCAGGTCAAGTCCTCCAATAATTGCAGGATCTCCTGTTCTGGGACATCCGTTCCCTCCAAAGGCCTGGCTTAGCTCCAGGCCATGTCAGCTGGGAACACAGAAAACGATTCCAAGCCTAGTGCAGAGTTATGCGGAGGGCAGAGGGGTCAGGGCTTAGTGTTCTGTCTGATAGAAGGGTCCCGTTTCAAAAGGTCAACCTAGCTTTCTATCCTAAGAACTGCAATTTCTCTCAAGCCTCGACTCGCCCCAAAACTACCCAGGAGGCTCCGACAAGTCCCTCAAGTTTCAATCATTTATTAAACAAGTCTTCACTGGGATCTTGTTAGGTACCAGGACTAAGGATGGGTCTTCCCAGGTGGCACACTGGTAAAGAATCCACCTGCAATACAGGAGATGCAGGAGACCTGGGTTCAATCCCTGGGTCGGGAAGGTCCCCCTGGAGGAGGAAATGGAAACTCACTCCAGTGTTCTTGCCTGGAGAAACCCACAGACATGGGATATGCCCGGCGGGTATAGTCCATGGGTCACACAGAGTCTGACACAACTGAGTAATGAAGCATGCACGCAGCAGGGATGTCCTTATTACAGATACTAGATCCTTATCAAATATATGATTTGAAAATATATTCTAGAATTCTGTGGGTTGTCTTTTCACTTTCTTGATTGTAATTCTTAAAACACAAAATTTATAATTTTGATAAAGTCTAATTAACTTTTTTCCTTTGGTTGCTTGTGCTCTTGATGTCATATAAAAGGAATCATTGTCTAACATGACTATGTTTTCCCTAAGAGCTTTATGGTTTGAGTGCTTACATTTAGGTCTATGATCCAGTTGCAGTTAATTTTTGTATATGATGTAGGGTAGAGACCCAAATTCATTCTTTTGCATGTGGATATCCAATTGGAGAAGGCAATGGCACCCCACTCCAGTACTCTTGCCTGGAAAATCCCATGGATGGAGGAGCCTGGTAGGCTGCAGTCCACGGGGTCGCTAAGAGTCGGGCACAACTAAGCGACTTCACTTTCACTTTTCACTTTCACGCATTGGAGAAGGAAATGGCAACCCACTCCAGTGTTCTTGCCTGGGAATCCCAGGGATGGGGGAGCCTGGTGGGCTGCCCCGTCTATGGGGTCACACAGAGTTGGACACGACTGAAGCGACTTAGCATCCAATTGCCTCAGAACCATTTGTTGAAACAACTATTAATTCCCCATTCAATAGTCTTGGCACTCTTGCTGAAAATCAACTGACTATAAATGTAGTGGTCTATCTGGATCTCAATTCTATTTCTTTGATCTATAGTCTCTCCTTATGTCAGTACTATACAATCTTCATCACTGAAACGTTATCATAAGTTTTGAAACTGATAAGTATGAATATTCCAACTTTGCTTCTCTTGCAAGATTGTCTGGGCTCTTCTGGGGCTCCTACATTTACATATTACTTTTAGGAACAACTTGTCAATTTCTGCAAACAAAAAAGACAGCTGAGATTACTATATGGATTGCATTAATCTGCAGGCCACTTTGGGGGGCTATTGCCATTTTAGCAATATTAAGTCTTCCAATCCATAGATGCAAGGTGTCTTTCCAATAGTTATTGTTTAATTACTCTCAGTAATGTTTCAAGGTTTCTCTGGTGGCTCAGTTGATAAAGAATCTGCCTGCAATGCAGGAGACCCAGGTTTGATCCCTGGGTGGGGAAGTTCCCCTGGAGAAGGAAATGGCAAGCCACTTCAGTATTCATGCCTGGAAAAATCCCATGGACAGAGGAGCCTGGTTAGTTACAGTCTATGGGGTCGCAAAGAGTCAGACATGACTTAGCGACTAAACCACCAAGAATGTTTCATAATTTTCAATGTACAAGTCTTACACTTCTCTTGTTAAATTTATCCCTAACTATTTTACTATTCTTTGATGATTCTGTAAGTGGAACTGTTTGCCTAACTTTATTTTTAATCATGCATTGCTAATACATAAAAATATAATCTATTTCTGCGTTTCAATCTTGTATCCTGCTACTCTGCTGAATTCATTGATGAGCTCTAATAGCTTTTTTGTGCATATTTTAGGATTATCTATATACAAGATCACATCATCTGCAAACAGAAATAGTTTTACTTTTCTCTTTCTAATATGATAACCTTTACAAGGCTTCTTCCTTATTGTGCCATGGAACATTTTATCCTTTATAAACTAATTTTAGGCATCAAGAATGTATGCCCAATGAGAACAAGAATTTGTTTTGTTCCCTGCCATAGACCTGGCATCTAGACTCATTCCTAATATTTAAGATTTCAATAAATATTTGTTGAATAAAGGAAATAAAAGGTAATGGGGGGAGTAGCCTCCTTCTTGGCACAGTGGTAAAGAATCTGCCTTCCAATGCAGGAGACACAAGTTCGATCCTTGATCTGGGAAGATCCCACATGCCACAGAACAACTAATCCGGTGCACCACAACCATTGAGCCTGTGCTCTAGAGTCTGGGAGCCACAGCTACTGAAGCCCATGCGCTCAAGAGCCCATGCACTGCAACAAGAGAAGCCACTGCAATGAGAAGCCTGTGCAGCTAAACTAGAGAGTAGCCTCTGCTCACCACAACTGGAGAAAAGCCCACAGGACACGGCAACAAAGACCTAGCCCAGCCAAAAGTAAATAAATAAATAATTTTTAAAGTAATGGGGTAGTTTAGTCCAGAGCTTTTCCCTGTGCTCTAAAACTACATGGAGCTGGGGATGGGGCGGGGGCAGGGGGGGGGGCGGTGGGCGTGGCTTACTCTATCCCATATATAAATATATTCACTTATGTCTGCCTGGTGCCTCACGATTAATGAGCACTCCATAAACATATGTCTAATGGGTGAATGAAGAAATAAATAATGTAAAGCCTGACATATGGGGGGTGCATAATTAAGACCACGTGGCCACATCTGGTATAGGAAACATCATCTGTCCAACAGCTTAATATGCCATCAACTCCATCCCAGTGAATGATAAACACCACCCCTAAGATCACAGTGACAACAAAACTCTGTCACTGGAGTTCCAACAGTTCTATGGTGGTTGTTAAAATGATACTACTATGTAATTCCTGTTATTCATATCATTTCAACAGCAACTCAAGAGTTGGCTGGGCAGGGCAATGGATGGCAAGTCACCTAGGCTGGACGTGCAGGCCAGTTGCTGGCCCTGTCCCCTTGCATCTTCAGCCTGGACTCTCACCCAGGACATACTTCAGGTGCATCTGGAAATGCAGTGAGAATACTTGGCATGGACACCATGTGAATAGCCCACGAGGTCCAGGAAGGTCTGGGACACAGAGAGTAGGAGGTTGGAGGGCCCTGCCTATTTCTCTCGTGCTCTTTTTTTTGTATATAATTTATTATGTCCACTTTTATTAAAATGATGACTCTATGATCTTACTTATCTGGGGAAAATAAAGTCAGACTTTGAGAAAAACAGAAGCCACAAGGATATATTGTACAGCACAGGGCTTCCCTGGTGGCTCAGTGGTAAAGAATCCACCTGCCAATGAACGAGGTGCAGGTTCCATCCCTGGATCAGGAAGATTCCCTGGAGAAGGAATGGCAACCTACTCCAGTATTCTTGCCTGGAGAATTCCACAGGCAGAGGAGCCTGGTGAGCTACAGTCCATGGAGTCGCAAAGAGCTAGACATGACTTAGCAACTAAACAGCAAACCACAGGTAGTATAGCCAATATTTTATAATAACCTAAAATGGAATACAATCTATAAAAAATCTTGAATCACTAAAATTGTACACCAGAAGACTTCCCCAGTGGTCCAGTGGTTAAGAGTCCTTCTGCCAATGCAGGGGCCACAGGTTTGATCCCTGGTCTGTGAGGATCCCTCGTGCCAGGGGGCAAACAAGCCCACGCAGCACAACTACCGAGACCCCAGTACCCTGGAGTTTGTGCTCTGCAGCAAGAGAAGCCCTCCCAAGGAGAAGTCTGTAACACCGCAGCTAGAGAGCAGGCCCCACTTGCTGCAACTAGAGAAAGCCCATGGGCAGCAACGAGGCCCTGATACAGCCAGAAACAAATAAATTCCAAAAAAATTTTAAAAATTGTACCCCTGAAACCAACACAACATTGTAAAGCAACTATACCTCAACAACAACCAAAACAGTCACTGCAAACAGAAGTTTACTCTTTAGAGTCTTATTTTCAAGATTAGTAATTTTTCTGCTCTTACTGGATTTGAATGATATGAAATACAGGCGTTTCTTACTGTACTTGGACGCACTTCTGAAAATCCGTAAGGTTACAGAGTTACCCATGGTACTACCTACTCTTCTCATTTGATCTAAGGAAGCCACTTCCCTGAGGGAGCACACCTCCAGTGGATTTTATTCAGCGGGAAAACACCACTTGATCAACATAAATCAACCTCACACTGTTCTTTTAAGGCGATTTTTGTTCCCATTGCCCCAGCCCCACAACCCCAGACCATCTGTGTGTTACAGATTGAAATCTATACTCACCAAATATTCATTTTATTCTGTTTTACTCAGGCAACTATCATATAAATAACTGCGTTGTTACTAGAAACATATTTTAAGATTTTAATGACTATGAGGAGATCTGTAGCTATTGCAGATGTGCTAATCCTCAATAAATATGTTTTTAATCAGGTTCGCATTTTATAAACAATAACTGTCCCATTAATTTTGGGGTGGACTTTGTAAGCTTGATGGAAAGCACTGCAGTTGATTTGTTTTCCCTGGGGCTCTTTAAGTTACACTTTAAATTTGGAGATTCAACCAGGGGAATTTTCCAGCCTTCAAAACACAAGAGCCAGGAATAAGACTGAGTATAGCAGTGACAGGAAAAAGTAGGCAGCTTAGGGTCGTCAGAAAAGTCTGGACTAAGAGTCAGATCAGGATCTAAGGCTGCTTCTCTTCCTAATTAACCTTTCTTAGCCAGAGCTTCCTCATTTGTCAAGTGGGGATGATCATATGTAGCCTGGTCATGCATTTTCATGGTACGGAATCTGATGTATGAGTGTATGAGAAAATGCAGTAAAAATCTCGCAGTACTACAGCGTGGGGTCTAGGGAACCCAGCTTGGCTCTCCACAACTCAGGAGAACCACCTCAGCCACATCATCTAACCCTGTGGCCTTCAGTTTCTTCATGTTTACAATGTAACTAATGATGGCCTTCCCTGATGGCTCAGATGGTAAAGAATCTGCCCACAATGCAGAAGACACAGGTTCAATTACTGGATCAGGAAGATCTCCTGGAAAAGGGAATGGCAAACCACTCCAGGATTCTTGCCTGGAGAACTCTGTCATCAGAGGAGTCTGGCAGGCTATAGTCCATGGGGTGGCAGAGGCGGACACGACTGAAGGGACTAACACTTTCACTTTCACTAAATAATGATAATAATAATAATCATAACGTCTATTTCTCAAGGATTTCTCACATACAGTGACATGATGTATATGAGCATTCACAGAAGACCTAGCACAGAAGATGCATCAAAAGCCATTCTTTTTCCACTGTCCACCCATCAGGAATGTACATACGTTCCTAAGATGAAATCCAAGATGCCTGGGAAATGTCAGAATCACAGAGTCATTGCTTTTTCTGCCAGAGAGAAACAGGCCAGCGAGGGTGGAGACACCACCATCACCACCTGCGTTTTTCTGACACCCAAGCCTGTCCTCTGCTGGAGCTCCCTGCCCTCTGCTCCTTGACTGGGGATCCTTTATCAGAGTTGTGATTAATAGTTAGCTTGACTTGACTGGGAGGGATGGCCCTGAACTCAGGAATTCAGAGGATGCTGCATATGAGAGTCAGTTACAGCTCTTTATTATTCGTTTTTATTGGAGTAGAGTTGCTTTACAATGTTGTGGTAGTTGCTGCTGTACAGCAAAGTGAATCAGCCATCTGTATACACACATCCCCTCTTTTCTTGGATTTCCTCCCCATTCAGGACACCACAGAGGATTAAGTAGAGTTCCCTGTGCTGTATATACGTTCTCACTGGTTATCTATCTTATACATATATCAGTAGTGCAAGGCAGAAGGGCAGTGGAGAGCTGGAGATGTGGGTCAGCAGAAAACTCCTTAGTAATCAGTGTCTAAGGAAGAAAGGGGCAGCCTGGGAGTGACTTCCCTTCTTCAGCAAGTGGCTGTTCACTGTTTACTCTGGACACAGTGTGACCCAATCTGGACCCAGGGATGCCCAGAGACAGCCAAATCCTGGGGCCACATCTCTCTATATCTTTGCAGGGTCTCCAGATCTCACAAAAACCTTGAGACGAATGACCTCACCAAGCTCCCCAGACTGAACAAGAATGCTCAAGGGGTCTGAGTACATTAACCCAGAGCCAGTGGACAAGAATGCAAGAGCTGAGCACAGGCAGACACCTCAGACTTAATCATGCTCTTAGTTCTCTTGATTGAGCAGGGCTCCATGGCCATCCCAGCCCTCCCACAGCCCCAACACACATACACACACACACATGCACACACACACACACACACACACACACACGTTCCTCCAGGAACAAGCACCAGAGAGACATATTAGCTACATAAACCAGGCAGGCTTGTAAAACAGCTGAAGAATTAAGTACTCAAGAATGTTTTGGCCAAACTGCTGACCCATTCCCCACTCAGCAAAGCCCAGGGAAGGAGAGAGAGAGGTAGAAAGAAAAATAAAAGGACAAGGGAAAACAGAACCAAATTATTAAGTGCTTTTCATTCAATAAATAAACTCCATCTGACAGGCCCTCCCCTGGAGTCCTGAGGTGCCATGAGTCCTGGGAAATGACTTGGAAAATGAAAAAAAAGAAAGAAACACAACAGAGATTCCCGGGTCCTGACTGAAATGAGAGAGGTGTTTAGACAATTCCCTCATGCCAGTCAGATTCAGACAAGAATTGGGATTTGGACAGACAAAGGGAGGATGAGCAGCCTGGCGATTGGATCAGAGTCTGGAAGTGGGAATCAGTCAGTCTCACTTTGAGTGACAGCCTTGGCACACGTAATTGTGAGGTGATGACACCCAGATCTAAATGTCAAGACCCTCCACTGCCCCTCTCCTCCTGAGAGAACCATAATCAGCACAGTCACTGCATCTCCCCCTTCACCCCCCACTCACATCCACCCATCCTTCTGCAACCCTGCCTCCATCATGAATGACCAGCCCATCAAGCTAGAAACCTCTGCCACCCTCCTCTTTTCCTTCTCTCTCATCCCCCAGATGCATTTGGTGACCAGCCCCTGTCCTGTCTACTTAGACATATCGGCCAAATTGGGTCCGTCAGGACCACATCAGGACTGACTTTAAGTGTCACTTCTCTTACTAGTTTCTCTACCATCAACCTCTCACAGTCCACATCATCAGACACACCAGCAAAGATGACATTGTACTAAAGGAAAGAAAAAAAAAATCAGATCAGATCATTTCCTAAAGAAAGACCTGCACCAGCTCACAGTTACCTTATCGGAGACCACGCCCTGGCCCTTCCAAGTCTCACCCTTAACTTGCTCACGTGGCTGTGTCACCCGCCCCTCAGGCCACGACCAGGCCTCCCCATCCCCTTCCATGATCTGGCTGGCTTTGTTCTCCCCCTGCCTAGGGTGCCTTCGCTTCATCTGTGCCCAGTGACCCCTCCGCATCTCTCAAGGTCCAGTTCTAAAGCCACCTCTTCCGTGATGCTCTCCCTGGTTCCGCAAGACAAAGCCAACCCCTTCCTCCCCACTTTGCTCATTTCACTATTACAGCACTGATCATGGGCTGTGATTTTTTCTTCCCAAGTCTGTCCCACTAGAATGTGGGTCCCTTAAGTCTGCTCCTTGTGGTTTTAATCACGTTGGCCTCAGAATGTAGCCTTTATAAGCACTTCTTCAATGTTTCACTAAAGACATGAACAGACTAAGATAACCGATGACTAAGCAAGCTGGCAGTGCACTCGGATAAACAACCACCCTCTGTGGGTCTCGGTGGCGTCATCGGTGCAAGGAGGAGGCTGGAGCTCCTAAACCCCTGTGGAGGCCTGACACTGCATGGCTTTATGAGGGTGCGCTGAGAGAGAGCCGGGCCTGGGCTTCTCTGTGCGAGAACTGAAACCGAGTGAGAGCTGTAAATACGGAGAGTCGCTGAGAGTCTTCGGTAACCTAGAGGCCTCGGCCCTCGAGAGTAGGCAGGCTTGTGCGGAGGTAAGCCAGTCGTTTTCATTAAAAGCACAGCAAGGTACCGGATCCAAACATGACATTAGGACTTGCAATCTGATATGTCTTCAGAAACCCACCCCCATCCTTCAGGGAAACAGCATGGAAGGGGCCAGGGAGGAACCAAAACTGCTATAAGCAGGTGGGAAGCTGGGTGACAGAGCAAGGAGGGGTGAGCAGCCAGGATCCTTCCCCAACACAAAAGCCGTCCTCCCTGACCTGGTCCACCAAGACATCCGGACACAAACAGAAACCTTAAATGTTGGCCAGACTGCCCCACTCACTCCTGCCGCCCTGGGACCTGCGTTAACACAACCCAGTGCCCAGGCTCCTGTTAGCTCTGCTTCTCTCACCTGCAAAATCTCTGTGGGATCCCTCTGCCCATAAATGTACTGTTCACATCCTTAATGTCCGCCATGTTATCCACCCCAATCTAAAGTGACGTCTTCCTTCTCCTTCTGAAATCTGGTAACAGGTCAGCTGCCCGGTTTGACCAGCTTTGGTACCACTTCCCAGAGTCACACAGTACCCGACAAACAGGAGGCACTCACAAAGTTTCCTCCAAATGAATAAGCGAGTGTGCTCAGAGCTCAGTGGGTCTGTAGAGAGGGATCCTTCCCATGAGGAGAGCCTCCATGGGGGGCTCAGCTGTTAAGAGACATCACCACAGAAATACACCAAACCATAGGGTCGTTGGTTTTTTGGTCTTTGTTTGTTTGGGGGTTTGTTGGGGGGAGCTCTCCTATTGCCCAGTTCCTCTCCCCAAATACTCTGCAAGCTCCATGTGGATAGAAATCACATTTCCTCTTCTTTCCTCCAAGATACCCACCAGTATCCTGTACACGCACACACACACACCAAGTACGTATTTACTGATTGCTTTTCTGCATAAAGCCAGGATTACCTAAAAGAGAAAAACTACAGAAAAGGAAGTGGAGGAAAAAGCATCCATAAAGAACTTTCACCTAAATGAAGACACCCTGGGAGCTCAGTTAAGACTAGAGATGTTAGCCTGCGAGGAAAAGTGTGGAAGAAAAACGACAACAGGAGGGGGCAAATAAGAGAGCAAACAGGGGAACTTCCCTGGAGGGCCCATGGCTAAGACCCTGAGCTCCCAATGCAAGGTGTGTAAGTTCGATCCCTGATCAGAGAACTAAGATCCCACATGCAGTAACTAAGAGTTCGCATGTGGCAACTAAGATCTGGTGCAGTCAAAGAAATATTTTTTAGAAATAAAAAAAAAGCAGATGAGCAAGGCAATTTGGGGGAGGATAAATAATCGTTTCAAAGAAACACTACTCCTGCTAAGTGACTTCAGTCGTGTCTGACTCTGTGCAGCCCCATAGATGGCAGCCCAACAGGCTCCCCCGTCCCTGGGATTCTCCAGGCAAGAACACTGGAGTGGGTTGCCATTTCCTTCTCCAATGCATGAAAGTGAAAAGTGAAAGTGAAGTAGCTCAGTCGTGTCCGACTCTTAGCAACCCCATGGACTGCAGCCTACCAGGCTCCTCCGTCCATGGGATTTTCCAGGCAAGAATACTGGAGTGGGTTGCCATTGCCTTCTCCAAAAGAAACACTGAGGTGTAGTTAAAAATGGAAACCATGTGGACAGTGGCAGGTCACATAGCGCTGGACACACCACGGGTTCCGTTTCAGACAGAGTCACTTTTCTGGGTAGAAGGCTGTGATGAGCAATCTGTCCAGAGATGCTCTCTGGTCACAAGAGGAGAGCAAAGCCTTCAGAGATATGAACCTCGTCATTCCTTTCTTTGAATGATGTGAAAGCTGGCCTTCACACACACAGACATAGATGCCCAGAGATGCTTGAGAATGAGCAGGAGACACGCTGATAGGAGTAATCTTGGGCCTGTGGCTTGGCCCAGGGATGCTGTAAAGGAGGCGAGAGAAGGTACAAGAGCGAGAAGGACAAGAGGAAGCGGGGGCTGGTCCACCTCCAGTCTGGCTGCACTCTCCAGCATCACGATTTCTGTTTCTCCTCACATCCTTTCCAAAGTTCTGCTCATAGCAGAGATGCCACTTAACCCACCACAGTGAAATTTAAGAAAAACATAAGCATATGGAGTATAAAACCTAAAGGAAGAATCTCACAATCTTAAAACCATTGAGTTAATGGCCTTTCTTTAATTTCCTTCACACGAAGAAAAACAACATGCCTTGTTTTCATGAGATGCCCTTGTCATATTTCTTGACAGGCCTGGCATCTGGGAAAGGACAGTATCACCAGCATGGATGAATGCTCTCTTCCTGTGAAATGCAGGAAACGTTTATTTTAAGGTAGAGATGATACTATTGTATCTTCACTCCTTGTCTGGAACATGAGCAGAGGTGTCCTTTTAAGGATGAGGAGGGAGGAAAATAAGATGGTCCAAAGTTTTCTGTCCACCAAAACTTTTAAGTCCAGGAAGATTGATTACCATGAACATCAAAGGCAAAGCAAAGAAGGGGAAGGAAGTCAGCAAAACCTCAGACAGAGTTATGTATGGAAGAGGGAGTAACCCTAATTGCTTTGCCTTAATAATGATGGGAACAGTGTGCCTGGCTCAGGGGGGATGCTTACTGGAGATGGAGAGATGGATAGATGGGTGGATAGAGGGAGGGAGGGATAGATGATGGGAGTGTAGATGGATAGATGATGGGAGGGTGGATGGATGGATGATAGGATAGATGGATGGGTGGATGGATATTTGGAGGGATGGATGAAGGGAGGAAGTGAGGGAGGAAGGAAGGGATAAATAGGTGGATAAGTGGGTGGGTAGATGGGTGGAATCAGGGAAGGGATAGCTTGATAGATGGATGATCTGTGGGAATTATACCTCCATGCCCTAAGTGGGTCACTTTCCTAAATCACTGCCCAGCCAACTGGTCACAATGATAAGTCCTCCTTGGCCCCCCATCTCTGTTGTCTGTTAATGTCAATATCACCTAGGGTTCAAAACCTCAGAGTGACTATCAGCATCTCCCGGCCTCCCCCCGAGTTGTCTCCTGCACTCAATCCCTCCTCTCTATCCCCTGCACTTACTCCTTCTCATGTGCATCCCAACAGCCTCCTATGTGACCCCCTCCTCCAGACCCAAGGGACCACTCACCAGGTGTCTTTCTATAACAGTTCTGTTCATGTCCCTCCAACACATAATAGTCCACAGTGGCCGTCATTGGCCTAAAAAGAATCCAATCCGCTCACGTGAACGCATGTGGTCCCCACGGCCTGGCTCCCCGGGCCTTTGTCACCTTGCCTCTACCCTCACCTGCACTGCAGTCCTCTCTTCCCCGGGGGAGTCGGTGCTTCCGCGACTGCTCATCTCTGACCCTTTGCTCAGTGGGCTGTTCTCTGCTTGTAAAAGACAAAACTAAAGCAACAAATAAAAGCACCTGCCCATATGTAGAGAACAGACTGCTGGACACAGCGAGGGAAGGAGAGGGTGGGATGAATGGGAGCATAGCACTGACAATGTATGCACCACCATGTGTGAAATGAACAGCTAGTGGGAAGCTGCTGTACAGCACAGGGAGTGCAGCTCGGTGCTCTGTTATGACCTAGAGGGGTGGGAGGGAGGGGAGGGAGGCTCACGAGGGAGGGGATATTTGTACACGTACAGCTGATTGACATTGTTGTACAGGAGAAACCAACACAACACTGTAAAGAAATTATCCTCTTATGAAAAAAAAAAAAAACCCCACCTGCCTACCCCTCAAAGGCCAGTTCAAATGTGACTTCCTCCATGAAGACTGCAGATCCCGCATCTACTCTTTCCTCCGCGTTCTAGCCGCAGCCTGTACCACCTCTGGAGCACCGACCTGGTGCTATAACAACTCCTGGGAGGGGCTGGTCTAACCCCCACCCCTAGACTGTGCTCCTCGGAGGCCCAATCAGTGCCATCTCGCTGTGTCCCCCGTGCCGAGCATAGCTCCGGCCCACGACCCATGTGAAAGGATCTTATTTTAAGGGACCAAGGTTGGCCCAGAGTGAGGCTCCCTTTGCCCAGGTCTTGGGAGCCACCCGCGTGTGCGTCAGTCTGGAACGACGCTTTACCTCCAAAACTACAAACAGGAAATCCAGGGGGAGGAGAAGCTCTGGTTAATAGAAAAGCAAGCTCTCAGCCCAAACCTCCAGCTGCCTTGTTAAAGTTAACAAGCAGCAGAATGAAACATGTGGCTTAGGAGCTGGGTTTCTTATTGTTATTACACACACACACACACACACACCCCTACACATATACGGGAATAAGCTGGCTTCAGAGAGCGGCTGGATGAACAAATAGAAGATGAGAAGCAGAAAATCTGGGGGCCAGAGCACAGAACCAGTGGGTGTTTTTTAAAACCTCCAAGAGCAGGGTGGGGCATTACCGTGGGCCTGCCTGTGCCGGGGGTGTCAGAGCTCCCCAAATAAAATGAAGCCTCACAGCCAGGCCAATCAGAGACAGCACAGGTTACACTGGGTCTGCCTCTCTCCCCAGTATGTGTTCAATCCTGACCAAGTATCTGGCACAGCAGATAAAAACGGGGACTGTGCCGGCATCATGGGTGTCACTTCCGGGGTGAGGTGGTGGGGGTGGTATCCCTGTGTCTCAGGGCCTCTTTATGACCATGGGGATAGAACCATAGTGCTTGATTCTCAGGGCTCTTAGACTTAAATATACATAAAGCAAACAGTCCAGAGGTTACCCAAACCCTCCATCCATATTAGGGCTTTTCCTTTCTTTTTGGTGCGTCCACAGACACAGCCAAGTGAAATTGAAACGATTATGTGGGTCTCACCTGTTGGGAGGTGCTCCCCGCACCTGTAGGGTGAAGTGTGTGGCTGCGGCACCAGGCAGGACGGACACAGAGCGTGGGACATTCGTGCGGACCCCCAGGCGGCGGGAGTGGGAGCACAGCACAAACTGCTCCTGAGACAGACTGGGACCTGGGCCCCTCTGCTGTGATACTGGCACCTGGACACACCTCTCCTCCAGCAACGAAATACAGAGAGGCTACAGGCGACTAAGAATAAACCCACATGTGCAGCTGGGGCAAATTCTGACCTGAAAGGTACAAAGACAAAATAAAACCTCCAACTGCCACTTCCGAAGAGCCTAGAACAAAAAAAAAAATTGGGTATCCAGAGCAAAAGCAGCATACTGGGCTTGCCCCCTGCTCCCAGCACCACAAAGGGGTGGGCAATCCGCCTAACCCACCCCTTCAACCCCACCCTGGACCCACCCCGGACCCACCCCTATCCTCACCCCATGTAAGTAACAAGCTCACCCCCTCCTCTGGAAGCCAGCTAACAAGGGAACCAGTTACTTTTTCTCAATCCCTCCTCCAGCCCAGTAAAGCCTAGCCTGAATTTCTTCTTTGAGAATTCTGGTCAATTTCACTCCCACCTTTTTCTCCACTTCCTTGCTTCCTGGAAAAGTCCAGTTGCCAAGGCAACCCCCATCTGTCAAGGTGAGTCCCAGGAGGAGCTGGTGCTTGCCTAGGCTCCTGACAGCACCCCCCCACTTCCTTCCACCCTCCTATGCACCATCCTCTGCCCTGTGTTTGTGGATGTCCTTGGCCTTCAGCCGAAATCAGGGGTGTGCTCTGCATAGGTAACAACTGGCTATGATATGCTGCTTTCCATGATGGAAATGCTTTCACCATGGGGCTGAAAAGAGATGACCTTGGTCAGGTCCTGTGACACCGGACACAGAGCCTGCCCCAGGACAGAGCCTTCATCATCTCTCCCCCAGCCCACCGCTACAGTCCTGTAGTCCTGTCTCTAGAGAGATATTACAATTGCCCTTATTCTTTCCACCTCCCTCGTTTCTTTCAGGTCATTGAAAGTGAATCATCCTTTGGAAGGTGAGTCCTAGCATCAAGGAATCTAGGTTCTCAACGCTAGGAGAGTCCTGGGCGGCCACAAATGGCCACTCGGCCAGGCAGGGCACGGCTCTCATGGCACCATCCACAGGGACTTGGATATGAATGGTGACCCCCAAGATTGGTACGGAGTGAAGCCCTAGGAGTGTCTTCACTGCAGGGAAAGGGCCTTCCTAGGTTAAGGGCAGAATGGAAACCACAAGACTTCCCAAGCCCACAATTCCCGGTGAGTTCTTGTCTTCAGCACTGTCTGCAGCTGCTGAGGCTCTAAGCAAGTCAGTGCTGGGGGTCTTGGCAGGTCGCATTATCCTCCCCTCTCCAAAGAAGCAGTTAGACATTCACCCTATGAGTTGTGTCCATCTGCACCTAATGAATGAGTCCATTTATTAATTTATTCATCAAACAGAGAGCATCTCCTAGGGCCCAGGAGTTGTGGATTTAGACACTGGAAATGCACTGAAAGGGATAAGAAGTTCACCGCCTAGGGGCTGACACAGAGGAGAAAGCCAGCCCTCCTCCGTCACATTAGAGATTGTACGCCAAGAAAGGAGCCTCGTGTAGGCAAATTTACATCTGCTGACAGTGACCATGTAGCGAGTGCTCACTCTGGGCCAGGACTCTGCTAAGCATCTCCTCGATGTTACTGAATCATTACAGCAACCTTGTAAGGCAGATCCTATCATCCCCACTCATTCATGAAGATTTCAAGGCCTGGAGACATTAAAAACTTGCCCAAGGTCACACAGTGAGGTCACACAGTAGAGGGGGGCCTGGCTGCACAGCGCTTGCTCTTGACTTCTGGGCCACACCAGATCGCTGAGTCTCTTGCAGTCAGCGGCGGTGGCTCATGTCTGGTCAGTTAAGGGACAAATCTTTCTCTGCATCCTCTGGGGCTGATGCACTGCAGGCTAGTCAGAGGAATACAGAGGAAGGCACGGCCCAACCTCCCAAGGAACACGAGGTCCCTGTGTGGAGTCAAGAGGCCACCTCTCTCCTAGAGCCCATTTCAGATGCTTCTTTGGAAATTCTGACTTTGGGGTCTTAAATAGTAGTTGAGCACTGTTTCTGGAAGCACACATGACAACCAGCAGATGTTTTGTTTTCTTATTCTTAATAGGCCCTTGTTTCTAAAATGGAAAACCTGGAGAAATCAGTGGAGTAGAGACAAGACTTTAAATGGAAGGGAGAGAGGGGTAAAAAGGAAGAGGGAATTTCACTTCTGGAAAATTGTTCTGCCAAGCCAGACCCTCTCCGATGAGGCAAAAGGTGGAATTTGGGGACACGATGCCCTCAGGAAAATTTCCAGGAACTCCAGTTAGCCTGGTTCCAATGACGCCTAACAGCTCATCGCCCTCGCCAACTCTGGACCCAGCTGAGTCTTCTTGTTCTCAGTTTGGCCTTTTGAAGCCCTGCAGAATCTAGCCCACTTGCTTCTCTGCCTCATATGCAGAGATCTTAGAAAAAGTAGCCAATCTGATTCCCCTCAGGTAACAAAAGAGGGTTTAAGAGATGGACTCTCTCAGCTATACCTAAGATCAGAAAACAAGTCTATGGCAGGCTTTGGAAATAATATCACTAACTTCCCTGTGCTTTGGTTTCCATAGCCAATGGAAAGAAATCCAGGCAAAGGATCCAGGGCCAAAAGTAAATACACAGTCCAAAAAAAAAAAAAAAAAAAAGATTAAGAAGAGTGTTTGTGTGTCACAGTAATTGGAAAATCGGGACCTGATAGTTTCTTCAATGTCTGTCTGAAGACACAAAGTAACACGAGGCTCAAGACCTCCTTCTCTATCCCTTCTCCTGAGCTGAGCGCCAGGTATCTAGGAAACCCTGCCCCACTTCATATAGCTAATAGAACTGAGAGTTTCTTTTCTGAGCACAGAGATGGGGAACAAATGCTAGTCACCCTGAGAAACTGAGGGCAGAGTGAGACAAAATCCAAGGTGGACGTGTGCGATGGAGAAACTTTGAAAACTCTTCTCACCAACGATGCTTCTGATTAAACAGGCCCACACCACAACATCTGACTATTCCTGTTGTCCACAGCCCATGGCTTCTTGGACAGGGCCAGCATGCCAAGCCAGCCAGGTTGTGGAAGCAAGTTCCTCCTGGCAACAGGAGTCCCTGCCCTGCAGCCGAAAGCCATGTGGGGACACGGCAGGTCCAAACCTCGGCCCCTGCATGGAAGGCACAGCTCACATCTGAGATTCAGGGGAGATCGCTTTTGGGCCTCTGGCCAGCTCTGACCCCTAAGGCTGGGACCCTCCGAGTAAGTCCCTGACTGGCAGATAAAAGACTTTCTTTGGATTTTATAGTCTCTTCAAAGTATGTTCCAAGTCTCTCAAAGTATGTACGACAAACATTTTCATGGAAAGGGAGAAAGCAGAGTCTGGGACAGCACCCAGGGATCCCCCAGGCTGCCTGTTTACCCCCACCACCTTACAGCAGATGAGAGAAAATCTGGGCTGGCCCAGGCCCACCTGGATGAGGGTGCCTGTCAGACTGGTGCCCAGCTCTGTGGGCACTTCCCCAGCTGGGACACCCAACTGTCTGGGCTGCCCTCCTCTGACCCCGTTTGTCTGATTTTCTCCAAAGAGGCCTGAACAGGGAGAAGACAGAAATCACTTCTTCACAGAGCTTGAGAATGCAGCTCACAAAAGGTGGCTGAGTTGGGGAGAAGGGGGTATTTGCATCTCTCCCCTTCACCCTAACTGGTTCCTAATGGGATACCTCATTCACCAGCCCTGAGCCTGAGCCCAACTCCATCAGCCCAACATCTGGAGAAAGCTGAAATCCAGAACCTTCTCCTTTTCTTAGTGGAGAGAGTCTGGGGACATGGGAGTTCCTGCCCCTACAGGAAGCTCCTTGGAAGTCGGCACACGATTTTCTCACGGGAAAAACATTTTTCCCCTTTAAGAGCCCAGGCTCCCAGCTCGCAGAACTCCTCTCCCCGTGTTTCTGTATGCTGCTCTCATTTAGTTTTAATTTCAATTTTCTTTTTCTTCCCTGATCAAATACAATCTAAAACCCATTGCGAGGTCATACCCCAGAGTTAGGCAGAGCTAGGAAGCCAGCAGTCCTGATGGAAGGTGCTAAGGACCTGGGGTTCCAGCGCAAGTGGTATTTTGAATTGAAGTTGGCTCCCCCACCCAGGACTGGGCATAGAGTGGTCTACAGCAGGCTTCCCAGGATTTTCAGACAAGAATGCAGCGAGTGAGACTGACAAGGACACACGGGGGAATCCAGGCAAACACTGAAAACCCTGGGAGCACCGGTGGACAGTCTTCTCCAGCAACCACCAGACAAAGTGACCACAGTGAGCCGATCTCATTGTGTAGTTAACTGCTTATATGATGGTCAACAAGTCACCTCTAGGAACCTCTGTCTCTTAGTCTAGAAAATCAGAGATCTAGGAGCTTGGGGTTGGCAGATGCAAGCTAGTATATGGAGAATGTATAAACAGCAAGGTCCTACTTGTAGAGCATGGGGAACTACATTCTATATCCTGTCCGAGCAAAAAAGAGAGATTATGCCAATATTCACACTGTCAAGAGTAATAACCCTTTACTTCTTTTCATTAACATTTATTCTATAACATTTTTAATAACATTAATGTTATTTTATTAACATTAATAACTGCTACTATTTTATTAGCATTTAATAACGACCATAGCAACATGCAGAAAAAACATTCAAGAAAGGTCCATAAAGGTTATCAAGCAATCGTATCAGCCCATAATAAATCCATCTGATAGATTAAAAAAAATACTGCCATAAAGCAAAATGGAAAAGAATATAAAAAGGAATGTATACATATGTATAACTGAATCACTTTGCTGTACAGAAGAAATAACACAACATTGTAAGTCAACTATAGTACAATAAACAAAGAGATGAGGCTACATTATTTTTAACAGCTCTTCCAGCCCTGACATTCCACATTTCTCACCCTAACTTGGAGCCCTGGAGCCCTTTCATTTCTTTATTTGCCACTTTCCCGCTCCCCCTCCCCGATCTCTCTGCTGAAGACTAGGAGGGGAGGGATGAGGGGAGGGGAGGGATGAGGGGAGGGGAGGGATGAGCGGAGAGGAGGGAGGTTCAAGAGGGAGGTGATATATGCATAATTATGGCTGATTTGTAACCTTGTACGGCAGAAACCAACACATTGTAAAGCAATTATCCTCAAGTTAAAAAAAGAAAAAAAGATGAAGAGGCATGGAGAGCAGGAACTCTGTGTAAATGTGCTACGTGCTATATGCAAATTTATGGTAATAAACGCTGTAGGATGGTTCATCCCTACAGGCCATTATCTCACACCTGCTGATGAGCCAGTCCATGTGCAAACATGGCCGTGAAGAAATAGGAAATCTTTCAGGAAGCTCAGTCCAGTGAGAGAGGCAGCACCCTTCACAACAATTGGAAGATCTATTCCTAGTGCTATGAGAGAGGGATGAAAATGCTCCAGAGGGAATGGGAAAGGCCTCAGAGAGATACACAAGGAATCAGGGAAGAAATGTATAATCGAGGTCTCGTCCACGGGTGTGGTTGGGACAAGAGGAAGGGACAGTGGAGGCAGAAGGAACAAGGGCAGCAAAGGGGTCCTGAAGTCCTGGTAACGTTCGTGGAGCGATGAATCTGGGGGAGGGCTGTTGCAGGACAAGAAGGGCTCAAGATTGGGAAGGCAAGCTGGGAGAGAGCTGAGAGGCTTGAACACCAAGCTGGGGAGAAGAAACTGTTCTCAGATGACAGTGAGGTCGGCTCGGGCTGCCTGCACACCTGAAGGAACCTGCTCACCACCCTGCCCTTCAGCCTCCCATACTTGACCAGATCCCAGCTGTCACATCATGTTCCATCCACAGGATGGAATGAGCCCAGCTTCCCGGCCCTGCACCCAGGTGTCCTCAACACTACAGATGGCCCAGTCCAATCAGAACATCAACCAGCACACACTTGTCTTCTTACATGAAACTCTAGAAGGTCAGAGAAAGTGACTCTCCCAACTTCTCCTCTATGGGGAGGGACTCTGAGCCCATAGCCCCTCTCAGGGGAGTTACTGGCTGGGAGTGAAGAGGTAACCGTGCCCAGTGGAGACTGCAGACTCGAGTCGGGCTGGGCCTGGACTTGGCATCCTGACCTGTCCATTGTGACTCATCACCCATCAAGGACAGGGCACTGAGGCCAGCCTGAGGCTCCCTGGCCCCGCCCCCTAGTGATCGTTCCCTGCTGAACTGGCTCCTGCTCAGCCCTGGAGGAAGAACAGGGATGGGGTTGCCAGTCAGCGTCTCCTGGGGAGGCCTCTCCCACATGCGCTGAGCAGTTATCTCTAAGAGTGATTAGGAAATAAAACAGCTCCCTTCCCCATTAGCTGTACACAGGCCCATTTGGGGCCTGAGACACCCCAGATCTAGGAAGGTGGGGCTTAGCTGACAGCTCGGTTAGAGCAGATGGTGCCCCCGCCCTGCACCTTCTCCTTCTGCCTTGTGTTGTTTCTGGCAGCAGAGTAAGGTAGGGTGGGGGGTGGGGGAGGCTTGAGGTCGAACTTGTTGAAAGTGCAAGGGGGAGAAAATTGTTCTCATCTGAATAAACAGAGTCAGCTGTTGCCAGAAGGTGAAACCTGCCCGGAGTGTGCACCCCTCCCATGGCAGTGTAGATCTGGGCTGACAGGGATGCTGGGACGTGGGCCAGCACTATTCGGGCAACTCTGGAGATACTGCAAGTGGATGGAATGCCCCCAAGAGAGGTGAGAGGGCAGGGGTGGGGACTGGTGGGTGCGGGGAGAAGGTCTTGGCCTTGGTGCTGTGGGGGTTCAGTCTGTGTCAGCGGAGGGGGGGTGGGGTGGTGGCGCAGGGGGCAGCTGCCACAATGGAATCCAGTTAGTTCACAGCAGGCATCTGGGACCCCCCAGCCTTGTGTATGGGGTCTCCACAAGCTATATCTCCGGGATTTCTGGGAAGAAGCCAGTGTAGTAAGTGGTGCTCTGGGTGCTCCCTGGTGAAGTAACCTCCTGAGAATATACCCCAGCTGCTTAGAAGGCACTCAACCCTGCCCAGCAGCCTGCCTGCCCCAGACACTCAGAAACTTTTCCACCCTGAGAGCTACAGCAAGTGGGCTCTGGCAAAGTAAGCAGAAGGCCAAAGGTGAAGGGAAGGATGGGGAGGGATGGCAAGGGAGTGAAGGAAGAAGGAAAGAAGCCATGTCATAGTCTAGGAAAAATGCTAGAACTCGTCCAGAGATGAGTCCTGGTCCCTTCATCTTTGAAACTAACCCAACTGATGGCTTCAGGCAAGATGTTACTCTCAAGTCCAAGCTCCCTTTTCAGTACAGAGCTGGCTTGGATTGTGCTATCTCAACTAACATGTGATGAAAACCAAAAAGCAGGACTAATGCCCTTTCCTCTGAACATCCCACTCTGTCCAGGTCATGAAAGACGGGATCATCCTGACCCTAGTCCCTGGCATCTGCTTCAGGGATTGCGAGAAAAGTCTTCTCCTTCTAAGACCTGAAGATGCTGTCACACCTGATAAGCAGGGTGAGCCAGATCATACAGAACTTGATCTTTCTGCTCTGGTCGGAGAAAAACGTGCAAAGGAATTAAGATTCAGACAGCAGTGTTTCTGTTTCAAAGGGACTGCTGCTGCTAAGTCGCTTCAGTCGTGTCTGACTGTGTGACCCCACGGACTGCAGCCCACCAGGCTTCTCCGTCCATGGGATTCTCCAGGCAAGAACACTGGAGCGGGTTGCCATCTCCTTCTCCAATGCATGAAAGTGGAAGTGAAAGTGAAGTCGCTCAGTCGTGTCCGACTCTTAGCGACCCCGTGGACTGCAGCCTACCAGGCTCCTCCGTCCATGGGATTTTCCGGGCAACAGTACTGGAGTGGGGTGCCACTGCAGAGAAAGCCAAACAGGCAGGCTGTCGACCAACAGCAGTAGAAGCATCATTGCACTGAAGCGTCTTCAAGGAAGAAAGGGCCACCTGATACAGTGATGTTCGCCCTGCTTATCCCAGCAGGGCCGGCTCTATGCCATAATCACAGCTCCCCATGTTCATCTGGGTTTGACACTTTCCAAGGCTTAGCACACATTTGACTTTTCTCCATCCTCATCGCCCCCGAGTAAGGAGGTGGGAGCAGTGTCTCCACGCAGATAAGAATACCAAGGCTTGCAGGTTAAGGGATGTCCCTGGCATCCTGTACACCTGTGCTCCTCTCCCATGAGGCTCGTCTTCGGGGGCCAGTAGAGGACAGGGAGAAGCAGAGGAGGAAGTAGTGACAGTGCCAAGGACCAGGGAAAGAAGCCTTGGGTTCTGTTTCAGAGTGCATTTTTACATCTCCGTTTCTTAGTTTCTCTGCCTGCTCCCCCCAGCTCTTCTGCATACATCAGGAATATCAATGCTTCCTGGCCAGGATGTAACAAAAGCTACAGACTAACAGAAAATATCCTAGAACGGTGAGAAGGGATCTAAACTAAAGCCCAGAGAGGTAAAGCGACTGGCCTAAGATCACACAGCTGGCTAGCAACAGAGCCCAGTCTGCTATTCCAGACTGCAGCCATACTGGATGAGTTAGAATGCCTGGCCAATGGCAATGACCCAAGAAGCACCTGGGAAGTTCTGAATGCAAGCAGTCCCTCTGTGCACTTCCCCGAATGTCTGAGGTTGCACCCCCAGGCCCATATGCTCTACATCAAAGCTGGAGGCTGAGCCAACAAGCCTTCCTCTCGTATGGAATGACTCTGATACTCACTTCCGAGGCTCCATTTCCAAGCGGAAACCTGCTGCCAATCCAAACAGAACAAGCTAATCAGAAAGCTTTGGGTTTCATCCCCCTTGCTTACAGGCTACACTCTGGAGGTCTGAGCCCCTACAACATAACTATAGGGCTGGTGCTGGTTAGAGCGTACCCCAGCTGCAAGGGGAACTCTCTGAACTGTAGAGGATCTCCCCACCCCTCTGGCCATCCCGCGTTCCTTCCTTCACTCAGTAATCATGGACTTGGGTCCTCTCTTCACCAGGCTTTGTGTGAGGAGCAAGATCCACAAATGCAGGTGAGACAGAAAACCACCTTCAAAGAATCTTCCTTCTATCTGGGAAGCAAGTCCCATCTACATTTTCTGGGCAAATTCTCTGAGTCCAGCGGAATCAGCCTCAGAAATACAAAACCCAAAGCAATAGTATTCCAGCCCAGAAGGTCAAATGACCTGGCATCTCCAACTCGGTGACCTGAGGCTGTGAAAGTATTAAGGACGGGGAATTTGTCCACTTATCTGAGGGAGAATTTATGGAGCAGGTAGGTCTCAAACAGATCCTAGAAGAGAAAGAAGATTTGGGTAGATGGAGCCTGGACCGTATGGAGCAAGAGAGGGACGAGGAAACTAGCACGTGGGCGCTCACCGTGCTCTGCTGTCGTCAGCTGTATGAGTCACCTCCACCCGTGTGAAGTCACCATCGCTGCTCTCGTTTCACAGATGAGAAAACTGAGGCTCAAAAGGATTAAGTGATCTGTGTATGACCACAGTTCTGTCCGAGGCCTGTGTGACTCCAGAGCTCATACTCTTTTCACTGCGCTGGGCCCAGGGAGGAGCTGAGAGGAGGCTGCAGTGCCGATTACCAAAAAAACCACAAAAGAAAAAAGCGAAAGATAGCTTAGTTACAGAAGACGCAGAAAGGTTTTCAGTTTAAAGCAGTCATTTGTTCACAGTATTTTTAGTTCACAGTATATTTCTGTAAAGCTGTGTTTGTTTTATCATCATCCTTACCATCCACACCATCCTCCCCACATCCTCACCATCCTCACCATCATCCTTACCATCATCACCATCCTCCCCTCTTACCATCACTAATCTTTCTGATGAGGTTTTATAACGAATGATAACCACATGCTAGATACTGAGCTAAGTTATGGTTCTATCTAATTCTTCCGATAATGAGTTTAATTGCATAATGTAGATGAGAAAACTGAGGCATGGGGGAAAACTCACCCAAATCACACATCTGTTAAGTAGCAGAGCTGAGGCACCAGCCCAGGCAGCCTGCCTTCAGATCCTATGGTCCTAAGCACACCGCTCATCCTTTGAGATTCTACCTAACAGGAAGATGGAGGTGACGTCGAGGCTGTCACAGACACAGGACACAAGGCAAAATGTACAAGTTGAGGACCTCCCTGGTAGAACCACACATAAAGAACCTGCCTGCCAATGCAGGGGGAACACAGGTTCGATCCATGGTCTGGGAAGATCCCACATGCTTCGGAGCAACTAATCCTGTCGTCCATCACAACTACCAAGCCTGCTCGCCCTAAAGCCTGTGGTGCACAAGAGAAGACACTGCAGTGAGAAAGAAGCTCTCGCGGTACAACACAGAGGAGCCACTGCTTGCCGCAACTCGGGAAAGCCCACACACGGCAACCAAGACCTCGCACAGCCAAGAATAAAAATTTTTTAAATTTAAAAAAATGTACCAGTAGGAAAGCCATTGACTTGACCGGCCCCATAGGGTCCTGGAGTGGCCCTTGTGGAGGCAGAGGACGGCCCACACAGGGATGTCAATCTGAGGGACTTTTTGGAGAGAATAGGTTTCAGGAGCTGCAGGAGGATGAAGGACAAGGGGACTTAGGCCCGGCAGGGCCTGTGGGCAGCCAAGGGACAGGATGCACAGCCTCAAGGCCACGGCTCTTGCAGACTCAGCCCTGTACCCCAAAGGCACCTCAAGGCACATCCACACCTCCCCAGCACCCCAAAGGCAGCTGTGACCCTACAGGGCTGCTCTGTCCCCACCACGTGATGGATGCCAGACGCTGTATCCTTCCTGGGAGGAAACACATCTCGGAGCCTGGCCTCCTATCATAGGACATGCCGCTGCTTCTCTAGGCTGTGAGCGGAGCCCCACAGACCTTGTCCCCCTCCACCTCAGCCATTCCCATCTCCTCGGTCCTCTGTAAATCATCAACCCCATGGAGCCAAGTTCTGCTTCCCACTTTTTAAGTCTGAGGGCATTTATTCCTGCTGATAAACTGGATTTAGACAGCTTCACAAACCCCCGACTGTGGCCAAAATTATGAAGGTGAACTATTCCTGGAGTCCCATCCTGTCGAGGAGAAGAATGTACAGTACAGACACAAACTGGCACTTTTCCCACCCATTTCTGTCCAAGGGAGAATTACTTCTGTCAGGGACTGGAGCAGGGCTTGGGGGTTGGCTGGAGTCATAAATCAGGATTATTACATCGGTGCTTCCCACCAAACTCCCAGAAAAGGAAGGCAGCCCTGCAGGCCTCTGTCACAGCCTGCAGCTTCACCAAAACAAATAAAGCCCTGGGACCAAACCCCACTGCCATCCCCGCCAGCACACAGCCAGACGGAGACCATGAAAACAGCCCTGCTCCTCACCAATTCTGCAAAATGCAGGGGGATGGCCAGGGTCCCACAGCCCTTTGTACAAATCGGGGGTGGGAAGGGGGTAGGAAGGGGGTGGGTGACCCTGGGAAGGACCAGGGTCATGGTCCAGAGTCCAGGCCACCCAACAGTATCTGTCGTCTCTCTCTTCCTTCCTTCCTCTTTTCCTTTCTTCCTTCCTTCCCTCCTTCCTTCATGTATTCCTTTCCTTTCTTTCTTTCCTTCTTCTTTTTTGTAGGATTCTACTGAATCTCACTGTGTGCTCTGGGTCCAACACCAGGAAACGGTGCTCGTCGGTGGGATGTAAATAAAGACCGAGAAACAACAGCGATGGGTTTCGTGGGGACAGGAGGGGAGCGTGGCTGTCAATGCCTTCCGCTGCTCAGAGCTGCACGCAGACCCCTGGCAAGGCTGGGCCATGGGGTGGGGTCTGCCTGATGCCATTCCGAGGCCCACAGGGTTAGAGAGAAGCAAACGGAGGGGCAGGGCTCTGACTCCCAGGCCCGCACACCCCAGAGGCCATGCACACTCGGGGAGCATCCCCTCTCAACACCACTCCTCTGCCCTGCAGCCTCCTCACACACGGGGAAGCCCTCATGGCTGACCGAGGGCAGGCGGAGGGACCAGACAGAACCCAGGGCCTCCTAAGTCGTGTGTGTGCTCCTTGGTAGCCCCTCCATGCCCATTTTAGTGAGTGCCACCAGCTCCTAAAGCAAGATGCAGGCAGGTCCACCTAACCGTGAGCGGGTGTCAGACAAGGGGAGGGCAAGAGGGGCCCGCGGAGCAGAGCACGGACCTTGTAACCAGGCAACATGCAGTCCCATCCCTCCCCAAGTACCAGCCGTGTGGCCTCGAGCAAGGCACCCGCTCTGCCTTTGAGCCAGTCTCCTTGGCTGTGGAAAGGGGACAGGATGCCCCCAGCAGGGTTGACAGGTGCTGCCCTCGCTGCTCCTAGAGTCCGGACGGGAAAACCAGCCCCGTCCCCAGCCCTCAGCTGGGCTACTCTGCAACTTCTTGACCTTCGGAGCATTTGATTTTTTTAACTTTATTTTATATTAGAATATAGTTGATTAACAATATTGTGATAGTTTCAGGTGTACAGCAAAGTGATTCAGTTATACATGTATATATATACATATACGTGTATATTTGCATCAATTTTTTTTCAAGTTCTTTTTCCGTTTAGGTTACTACAGAATATTGAGCAGAGTTCCCTGTTCCCTGTGCTCTACAGTAGGTCCTTGTTATCCATTCTAAACATAGCAGAGTGTACATGTCAACTTGACTTCACTTCCTCCTTGTAAGACTTGGGTGTTGTCACTTTCCAAAACCTTTTTTAAGTCCTAAAAAGCTAACGAACTCCAGACTCGGCCTGGCAATCCCAGCTGAGCCCCTGGTTCCCCACTCCTGCCCCACCTCCTCTGGCCTCTTAGATGCCTTCAGCATCGCTGCCCTCCTCCCCACACCCCTGCACACAGGCCGGGCCTTCCCTCTGAGAACACTGCCCCTGCCAGTCCTGAGAAGATGGGATGGGAAAAGATGCTGTCATCTGCCTCACAGAGATTGTTCCAATAGAAAAAGTAACATGTTAATGTATGCAAATGGTATTAAATTCTGAGTACAAGAATGTATCACAGAAAATGCATTCAGTCCGCTGTGTTTTGTAATGACTTTCTGGATGGCTCATACGTTCAGTGTACCCTTCTTGTTATAGGATCCATTTCACAGTTACTGAAAATGCTTTCACAGTTCATCTCCCAGTCCAGGCCTTCACCCTACTTCCATAGAAATTACTATTAGTTTTTGTGTACCCTTCTGGAAATTTCCTCTTCCTTCATAAACACACCTGCTCAATCGTTACACAAATGAAAATATATTGTACACTCCATTCTTTGCCACGCTTTACATCTTACTTGACATTACTTAACAAACATTTTGGAGATCATGTTCATAACAACACATGGGGAGCTACCTTATTCTTTTTTAATCAATTTTATCTGTGTATGGTTGCTTTACAATGCGGTGTCAGTTTCTGCTGTACAGCACGGTGAATCAGCAACAAGTGACATGTATCTCCTCCCTTTTGGATTTCCTTCCCATTCAGGTCACCACAGAGCACTGAGTAGAGCTCCCTGTGCTGTACGCTAGGTTCTCATGAGTTATCTACTTCATACGTGGTGTATATATGTCAGTCCCAATCTCCCAATTCCTCCCACCCCTCCGTCCCACCTTGGTGTCCAGACATTTGTTCTCTATGTTTGTGTCTCTTTCTGCTTTGCAAATAAGATCATCCGTACCATTTTTTCTAGATTCCACATGTATTATTTTTGATGGCTGCACAGAATTCCAAGAGCTGCATGTCCTGTAATTCACAATCCGGTCTCAGGGATGAACGCCTGGGATGTCTTCCGCCTTTTGCTACGATTAACATGGTGACAGTGGATCTCTTGTTCACGTCCATCTGCCCACATGTGTCAGTGTGTTTGCAGCATAAATTCCTAGAATTTTGAAAGCTGAGAGTGTCAGGTTGCTTCCCAGTATGTTACACACACTTACGATCCATTTATGCTCTCGGCAGTGAGCTGCAGCTTGTTTCCCCATGCGACCAACATTTGCTACCACGACATTGTGCACCAAAGCAATGCATGCAAAAGTCTTAGAAACTGTGATGCTCCGTGGAGATCCAAAATGGCACTCCACTTGCCACCTCTTCTGAGAAGCTGTTCGTGATTCCTCCTTCTCCAGCGTGATGGCCTCCCTCCCCTGACACCACACAGTAACATGTCTGCTCCTTCTTCTCAGTTCTGCCTCCTACAGCAAATTTACAGTCTGGCACAAAATAAAAATTTGCAAGGTTCAATTTGGATCCTACCCACCCAAGTTTCTCAGCTTCTGGCTGAGGCTGGCGGTGCTGGGCAGGGGTGAGTCTGGGAGTATCTAAAAACGTCCTTTCAGCTCCCGGCAGCCTCTCTGATGGCAGGGGGAGGCCAGGTGGTGACAGTGCTTGACAGTACTGCCCAGAGCAGTACAGCCAGGGCCGGTCTTCCTGGGATGCTTGGGGACCACGTCAGACAGACCAGAAGTGTCCACAGCCCTCCAGTCACAGCCCCCACCTCCCACTGCCCTGACTGTGGGGTTCCCCAGCTTGGGGATCTGCTCCTGCAGGAGTCAAGTCACCCAGAAGAAGAAGAGAAAACTGAGAGCCCACAACCTGGGGGCACAAGTGTGCGTCACAGACGCTGCTGGCTGGACAACCTTCCCGTCACTCGGCTTCTCTTCCTCTGCCCTCCACCCTCTGACTCCTCACAGGTTCCTCCCTGTTCCTCGCTGTCTGTCCACACTCTCTACAGCATCACTTCCTGTCTTTGTGTTTTTTTCCTTTTTTCTCTTTTTCCCACTGCCCCCCTCTTTGTCTCCCTGCTACTCCATCATTTTCTGACTTTCTGAGCTTTGGGAATAACTGTGTTCTAGAGCCAAGGCGAGGCCTTGTGAACGCTCACGTGGGAAATGTCAGCTCAGCCTCTTGCTGAGGGGTTGACATTTACTAAGAGGGCAGCTGGGATGCTGGGACTCAGAGCAGCCTCCAAGCATCTCTTCCCAGTACCGTCCCATCCTCCCCAGCCTCCTACTCTCCTTGCACGTGGAAATGCATAAATCCCCTCCTCCTTTTTTCCCAGACCCTCAGCCACATCTTTATCTCCATACCCTGCTCCCAGTGCTTTAACTCCAGTTCCAGAGCATGGTGGATCAGAAAGGGTGGCGATGGTAAAGCACTGTAGACTTGCCCAGGGAGAGAAAGCTCTATCTCAGCATGTTGGATGTGTCGAACCAGAGGGCAGAAGGAAGCTGAGTTGTTCGGGAGGACCGAGCATGAGATGGGGAGAGAAGTGGGGAGCAGCTGAGGGTTGATCTAGGTGAACTTTTAACCTTTGAGAAGCTCACTACCTGAGTTTCTATGTCAGGAAGTTGCAAGCCCCACAGCTTGCTACCATGAGCTCTGTCAGCTGTCAGAGACCTTAGGCTCAGATTCCCTGTGGTCCTCAGTTAAAATGTCCCTAAAGGACAGACCACTTCTCCATTAGAAATTTCCCTTCCTGTCCCCTTTCTCCAAAACACCTCTCCTTTTTCTGGCCAAGCCAGCTCTCTCTGTTTCTATTAAATGCCCAGTGAGCATGGAGCTTGAAAGGGGTGATGCTCTGTGTTTCTTTCTCCATTATTCTCTTTTTCCTGTTACTGCACATTCAGATCCATTATCTCATTTTTCTTGAGAAACTGATAGCTCAATTTGAAGGTGAGGGGGTTCCAACCCTGAAATGAGGACAATCCCTTGGAGATGGAGCTAGAAAGTTTACAGCCAAGACAAAGGCCAGCCAGACCTGCTGAGATGGGCAGTGGGCAGCCGGAGTGGGTCAGGGATTCTGAAAGAAAGAGGAAGACCACAAAAAGCAAACTACCAGATCTGTGTGGCCATCGGGTTTCTGCTTGGATTGCTCTGTACAGATGGCCTGAGACTCCAAAGGAAACTTCCAAAAAGGAGTCCCTTGGCCTTTGCTCACTGGACAATAAATCCTTCAGCACCCTCCCTCCCGTGACTCCCTGGTCCGCTCTATAATGCAGAGCCCCCTGAAGCAGCATTTACTGTTGGGATGAGAGGAAAAGAAGCATCTGGCAGGGAGGAGCTCATTTCCTCTGCACGGTCAGGCTGCTTCCTTGACACAGACCAGGATGCAGGGTGGTACCTGGCAACCAAACTTCAGCAAGCTGTACTTTCTCACGGTGACACGATGTGAGGCTAACCTCCCAACCCCGGGTACACCTGGGATAGTGGTCCATAGTTATATCCTTCTTAGTCAGCAGTTTCTGTTGGACTTACCTGGTGGCTCAGATGGTAAAGCATCTGCCTACAATGTGGGAGACTTGGGTTCAGTCCCTGGGTCAGGAAGATCTCCTGGAGAAGGAAATTGCAACCCACTCCAGTATTCTTGCCTGGAAAATCCCGTGGACAGAGGAGCCTAGTAGGCTACAGTCCATGGGGTCGCAAAGAGTGGGACACGACTGAGAGACTTCACTTTCTGTTGGTTTCACTGGGATCTTGAGAGCCCCTTGGAAATCACAGATGTCTCTGTTTTGATGGAGACAGACCCAGAATTCAAACAAAATTTGCATGCTAAGTCTCCAGTCATTGTCTGACTCTTTGCAACCCCATGGACTGTAACCCGCCAGGCTGCTCTGTCCATGGGATTTCCCAGGCAAGAATACTGGAGTGGGTTGCCATTTCCTCCTCCAGAGGATCATCCCAACTCAGGGATCGAACCCACATATCCTGCACTGGCAGGCAGATTCTTTACCACTAATGCCACCTGGGAAGTCCTTTCCAGAGCATTACTTGTAGGATATTATTTAAAAAAAAAAAAAAGAAAGAAAATAAAACTTTGAAATAACCAATTAATTTGTACTCAGATTTAGAAAGAATATAAATAAAGCAATTTATCTCCAGTCTCTCTACCCAGGAAAAATTCTCAAATTAAAATATAGCCTGCTGCTGCTGCTTCTGCTAAGTCGCTTCAGTGGTGTCCGACTCTGTTCGACCCTGTGGACTGCAGCCCACCAGGCTCTGCCATCCCTGGGATTCTCCAGGCAAGAATACTGGAGTGGATTGCCATTTCCTTCTCCAATGCATGAAAGTGAAAAGTGAAAGTGAAGTCGCTCAGTCGTGTCCGACTCTTAGCGATCCCATGGACTGCAGCCTACCAGGCTCCTCCGTCCATGGGCTTTTCCAGGCAAGAGTACTGGAGTGTGTCGCCATTGCTTTCTCCAAAAATATAGCCTAGCATACAACAAATTAAATTACAGCACAGACCAAATATAGGAATCTGCCAATATATTAATAGCATGGAGGACTCAGGATACAGGCCAAGCCAAGGGTGTACCCTCTGTTAGATCCTCTGGAATAGGGACTTCCCTGGCGGTCCAGTGGTAGAGACTTCCCCTTTCAATGTAGGGGGTGCAGGTTTGATCCCTGCTTGGGAAGCTAAGATTCCATATTTCATGGCAAAAAAAAAAATCCGAAACATAAAAGAGGAACAACATTATAACAAATTCAATTAAAAAAATTTTTTTAATGTCCCACATTAAAAAAAAATAATACCTCTAGAATTTTGAAGGTGGTGCTAACTCAGCCTCAGAGTCTAGAGATCTTGAGGACACCGTCGGAAATTCCTCGGTGGTCCAGTGATTAGAACTTGGCACTCTCAATTCCGGAGCCCTAGGTTTGATACCTGGTCAGGGAGCTAAGATTCCACAAGTCATGAAGTGAAAAAAAGGACACGGTTCCTGTGGGAAGCATGGAAATGCACTTCTCACGTCCCCAACAGCAGGAGCCTGACTGACGGGCCACCCCAGATACCACCCTCTGATCTCCACCCCTGCTAACTCTGAGGCCTCCCATCTCACCAGCAGTTCCCAGTGAATGGCAGGGACTCTCAGTGGGTCAACAACGAGAAGACCCAGGACACCTCTGACAAGCCACTTGGGCTTTAACACTCCCCTGCAGTCTTGCAGAACTCTCCTAGAACTTGAGTGCTGACCAAAATGCTTCCATCACCTTCCCTTGTTCCTTTCACCTTCACCCAGGGACAGACCGATACCACAGGCTGGCTGATCCCCCGGCCCCCCAGCCCCTCCACATCTTCTTTCATGCTTCTTGGCATCTGCTTCTCTGAGGACACACCCAACACAAGTAGCCCCAGGAGTGATCCAAGAAGAGAAAGCTAAGGGTTGGGGGCTGGATCCCCCCGCCACCATCCCTGTGGATGGAGGAGGTACAGATGGTCTCTGGCTCATGTTGCTAAAGATATCACCCATGGTGCCCTGGGAAGTGTCCCAGTAGAGAGGAATGCTGTGGCATTTTTAAAATATGGGAAGGATAATGCCTACAGATTGTGCCATTTGCAGAGACATGGATGGATCTAGAGACCATCATACAGAGAAATGTCAGAAAGAGAAAACCAAACATATTAACACATATATGTGGAATTTAAAAAAATTGTTTAGATGAGCTTATTTACAAAGTGGAAATAGAGACACAAACGTAGAGAACACATGTATGGACACCGAGGAGGGAAGTAGGGGCTGGAATGGATTGAGATACTGGGACTGATACATATACACGACTACGAATGAAGTAGATAACCAATGGGAACTTGCTGTACAGCGCAGGGAACTGTACTCAGTGCTCTGTGGTGCCCTAATTAGAAAGGAAATCCCCAAAAGAGGGGATATGTGTAAGCATATAGCTGATTCGTTTTGCAATACAGCAGAGACTAACACAACATTGTAAAGCCACTGTACTCCAATGAAGGTTAATTTTAAAAAGAAAAAGAAGGTTAATTTTAAAAAGAAAAAGAAAGTAAAATAGAATATGGGAAGAATAAACCTACAAAGACAGCAGAGTTGGCTCATTACTGCTAAGTCACAGTGCTGCCCTGAAAAGAGATGGAGACCATGGCCACTAACACTTAACAGCTTCATGCATGAGCTAGAGGGCCTTCATAGGAGCCCCCAGGGAGGCCCTTGTCCCCTGGAGCGGACAAACAGACCCAGCTATATGACACACTCAGTGTCTGACTGTTGGCGTCACAGAGCTCCAGAAACATTTATTTTTTTTTTTTTCCAGAAACATTTAAATACTCAGCCAGGGGGTCTCTTTTGCCAAAGGGAGAGGCCTGGCAAGCAAATGCAGGACCCTGTGAATATAGGGACTCCCTGAGGGAAGATACTGAACCCCCAGATTTCCTGTCCTTCCAGAGCCTTGGGCCTTTCAGACATGGCCCACCCCTCCCTACAGAGAGCTGGCCCTTCAGTGATTGATGGTGCTCCAGGGCCCTCCCCCCTGGACAGCAGGTGTCCCCTTAGAAGTACACTTCATCCTCTCCTGGGTACTGGGCAGTAACTAGAGATTAGTTCAGCTCTGTGACCCTAACGGTTCCACATTTTAGATATGCTAACATATCTAACAATATATGGAAGGGAAGAAACTGTGCCCTGGAATAAATGCAAGAATTAGCCCCGTGTGCCAGCAGACCCCAAGGGATTACCCCTGGGCTTGAGTTTAAAGGCACTGGATCAAAGTAGCCAGGATGCTTGTGTGCTTAGTCGCTTCAGTCGTGTCCAACTCTTTGAGACTGTAGCCTGCCAGGCACCGCTGTCCATGGGATTCTCAAGGCAAGAATACTAGAGTCGGTGGCCATTCACTCCTCCAGGGGATCTTCCCAACCCAGGGATCGAACCCAGTCCTCTTACGTCTCCTGCATTGGCAGGTGCGTTCACGTGACTACAAAAATTTTGAAGCGCTGGCTCTGCTACACACCTGAAACTAGTATAATGCTATACCTCAATTTTTTTTAAAGGGGAGAAAGGGGATACTGGATCCTTGGTATGTTCATTTCAGGGCGTAGGAGCAGACCAAAACAAAACAAACAAACAAAAACAAAGTGGCCAGGATGTAAGGCTGGGTCCGCAAACACTAACTGACTTCAGGGCTCTCTGTTTGATTAATGGGCTTAACACCCTAGCAAGGGCCCCAGGGAAGGAGGCAAACAGCTGCTGGGGTGAGTCCTAAAGGGCAGGGAAAAGCAAGGGCCACTCAGCAAGCGGAAACGCTCCAGCTGCTCTGGCAGCGAGGACAGGAAGGCAGCATGGGGCTCCGGGAGTGGGCGTGCTGGGGCCGACAACCCCGAGTGTGAGTCCAGAAAGCCGGTTAAGGCATTACGTTCATCCCTATGGAGCCCAAAGACAGTTCTTCCCCGGCTACCTATCGCTAAGATTAGAGGGGGCCGGGATTGCCGGATTTAGCACATAAAATATAGGATTTCCAGTTAAATCTGATGTTGGAAAGGAAGTAACAAAACCTGGTTTCTTAACATCCACAGGAAAGACAGAACTCCCAAGAAGGTGAAGCACTGGGTGCTGCTGTCTATAATCCCCAAAGTCATCACTGCTGGAGTGAGACGTGAAGGCGGATGGTCACCTCAAAAAAGAAACACTATTCTCTGCCGGATCGCTCTCTCCAGAGCTGCCTGGAAGCACTGACAGAGAGACGACTTGATTCCTGAGAGGCCGGATCTGCAGCCCCATGGCAAATATCTACCCTGCGGTTCCCCAAAGGGTCCTATGACCATTTGCTCAGGGGACAGAATATCAGGGAAAGGAAATACCCAGAATCCTCTGGGACAATTGGAGCAGAGGGTCCTAGTTGTCATCTGCATCCAGAGACCCAAAGCATCAGAACGACTCCCCTGTTAGGATAAGGCCTCTGGAGCCAGGTCACAAATGTAGTCCTGGCTGAAATGCAGCTCACAGGGGAGTCTCCTGTGTCCACAGACCTGCCGTCCATTGCCCCCGAGGATGTCATTGGTCTTGGATACTTGGCTGTTGTAGTAACCCCCGCTCTAGGTCCTTGGCTTCTGGGATAAGACCTATCAGAGTCAGAGAAGCTAATTGGGAACCTTTGAATGGCTGCCCCCAGCCCCAGCCAGAATATCATGTCCCTGGGGAATGGCAGGATGCGTGTCACCCCTAATGACCTATAAGATGCTGGCTCTCTGATCCCCATAATATTTCATTTAAATCACTAGTCTAATCCCTGCAGAAACCAAAAAAAAAAAAAAAGTGGAGAGTAACTGTGAACTACCACAGGCCTAAATGTGCAGGAACCGCCACTGCAGCTGCTGCTGCTGCTGCTAAGTCGCTTCAGTCGTGTCCAACTCTGTGCGACCCCATAGACAGCAGCCCACTAGGCTCCTCTGTCCCTGGGATTCTCCAGGCAAGAATATTGGAGTGGGTTGCCATTTCCTTCTCCAATGCATGAAAGTGAAAAGTGAAAGTGAAGTCACTCAGTCGTGCCCGACTTAGCAACCCCATGGACTGCAGCCTACCAGGCTCCTCCATCCATTGGATTTGCCAGGCAAGAGTACTAGAGTGGGGTGCCATTGCCTTCTCCGCCACTGCAGCTGCTGTGTCCAAAATGACTTTATTGCAAGAACAGATTAATAAGGCCTCAGGGTATGTGACCACTGACTCTGCAAATGTATTCTTTTCCATTCTAATTAAAAAGAGAGAGAGAGAATCAGAAACAGTTTGCACTTGTGTGCAGCAGAAAACAATATTCCTTTACAGATTTTCCACAGGACTGTCTGAACTCACCCATTATCTGTCACAACATAATCCAAAGAGATCTGACTGTCTAGAGAGTCTGCAGGGTATCACCCTGACCCAGCACTTCAGCAACCTCATGCTGACTCCGAGCGGTTTTAAAACCTATGAGATTCAGGGACCAGTCACTTCAATTAAGTGTTCAGGGTCCAATAGGAACAGGCACCAGGTTATCCATCTAAATAAAAGACCCATTGCTGCATCCTGCATCCCCCCACAAAGAAGGATGCTCAATGCCTGGTAGGCTGCCCTGAGTTCTTCTTTTTTTTTTTTTTTTTTTAGATTTTTTTTGTGGACCATTTTTAAAGTCTTTACTGAATTTGTTATGATATTGCTTCTGTCTTAAGTTTTGGCTTTTTGACTCTGAGGCATGTGGGACTTTAGCTTCCCAACCAGGGTCTGAACCCACACTCCCTGCATTGGAATGTGGAGTCCTAACCACTGGACCGCAGGGGAGTCCCATTCTAAGTTCTTAATGCAACACATTTCACACCTACAAATACTGGCCTTCTTATTCTGGATGACATAGGAGGCTGCCATTCTTGAAGGCGTCCAGAGGGAAGTTCTTTGCAGGAGATCCAGGTCATGGTGCTAACAGCCCCGCCACTTGGGCCATTTCATCTGACAACATGCCGGTGTTGGGAGCGGCAGTGCCGCGAAAAGACGCGGTGTAATAGCTACTACAATGCGCTTAGGGGAAACATCATAAAGCAAGTCTTGGGATTCTGAAGCAAGCCTATGCTGTCTACAGGAAGGATTTTTTTGTTTCATGTTGTGAGCATTTACTTAACTAAAATCAGTGGTAGTTAGCAGTGTTAGTCGCTCAGTTGTGTCCGAATCTTTGCAACTCCATGGTCTGTAGCCCACCAGGCTCCTCTGTCTGTGGGATTCTCCAGGCAAGAACACTGGAGTGAGTGGTCATGCCCTCCTCCAGGGGACCTTCCTAACCCAGGGATTGAACCTGGGTCTCCTGCATTGCAGGCGGATTCTTTATCATCTGAGTCACCAAGGAAGCCCCTTAAATCAAATATGATTCATCACTTCACTCATCCGGAACATAAACTGCAATGTATTACAATGTTCCGAAAGCAGATGAATGAACTTCTAGTTGTGAAATTCTTATCCTTCCCTCAGGATGTCTTGTGAAACAGGTGGCATGACACCTTCTAATGCAGATACAAAAGAAGGGTACAGATGTCAATCCGAATATAAATGTATGAACATCCTAATTCCTTTCCCACAATGAAAGTTAAAATAGCACTAGAATTTCTCCTATTTTCTTCCAGCATGCTATTTTGGAGACTACCTTTCTAGAACCTTCTTCAGCACAGCACATAGACATGTGCCATCATAAAAGGCCTGAGTCATGTCTCATTTATCCTCCACTGAATGAGCCTTATGTCACCTCAGGAGCTATACAGCAGGGATTTACAAATCGTCCAAGCGCAATCGTTAGCTGTTACCAGGTCCTGCTAGAGATGCTTGCCCACAGGACACCAAGTGATGGTACAGTCAGGCTACCCACTGTAAGCCGTGGTCCTTCAGACCCACCAGGCCACAGCACTGATGTTCCCAGCGACAGTCCACCTAAACCAGAAAGCATGTCTCAGGAACTGAGCTTGAGCAGGACCAGAGGGCATGAGTGAGCTGCATAAACATGTGACTCAAAGTTCCATGCTGCCCACCACAGCTGTCCCGGGGCCCTAGCCACACCCGCAGCTGCCTCCCCACCCTATAAGGCTTCCCATGAACCCAGCTGAAATAAAAAGAAAACCCCTGCTCGTTGCAATAGGAGGAGTGCAGGCCCTAGCCCAGTGTGGCCCTTCAAGGTATGGAGGGTGCATCGTGACAGTCTTTGAGGCTGGGACGGGTTTCCTGGAGGGGGTGAAGGCTGAACTTGCTCATGAAGGCTGGGAGGCTTTGGCTAGAAAGATGGTACAGGGAGGGGCCCTGCGGGAGGGGGAAGAGGCAGGACTCACACAGATAACACGGATCCTCAGAAAACTGATTAGAACAGGACATAGAGAGGAAGGGCAGGGCTCTCCCTTTCACCCTGTCCTCACTGCCTGTCTTGCCTTATAATTTCTGCCTGATTTCCTTACAGGAAAAGTGATCTGGGCCTATTTCTCTGGCCCCCGTGGTCTGTATCCTGGGACCTGCCAATCCTCAAACCCGGTGCCACGAGGAGATGCCCAAACAGAGGAGGCCTGCCTCCGGACGGCTCCAGGAGAGATTTCCCTGACAGACCTAGCCTTGCGCTCCCTCCCCTCCCTGGCATCCAGGTTCAGCTGCTATTCTCTGGCACCGATGCCTCTAAAGTATTTACAGAATGTTCTCCCACGCCCCTCCATTGGTCCTGAGGTCAAGCCAGCCAGTTCTGCTCATTTATGTTTCGCTCATAAATCATTCTCTCCCCTCCCTTCAATGCTTCACTGGCTCTCGCGCCCAGGACCGTGGAGCCTTCTCAAAGCACACCGCCTCCTTCCAGTCTCTGGGGAAGGGCCTGTTCCCAGCACCGGCCTCTGAAAAACCCAGGCTGTGAAGCCCTTCCCTCGGATCTGGGACAGCGCCGTCCACATCCACACCACGGCCGCAGAATGAGCTCACCGGACGCCCTGAGGTCACTCCCTTGGCTCCAGGGCTGTCCAGCCCCGGATGCAGGGAGCGGGAAGGGGCCTTATCACTGGGAGGGGTGTGGAGTCAGGACGCCTGGGTTGCATTCCTGGCTCAGCTTGCAGCTTGCACAAGTCACTGAGTCTTTCCTGCCGGGACATGACTCCCCTAACCACACAGTGCTTGGCCCCTTGGGCTTCCAGTAATCAAGTCTAAATGGGCATCAGTCCATGATGTCCAGGGAGCCTCAGGATGAACTCGGGCAGCTTCCACCGCCATCACCTCTTTCCTAATGGTCATGTTTCTCTGAGGTCCATCTACTCTGATCCTAGAATCCCACATGGGAAATAACTCTGAGATACCAGTATGAATTAAACACCAGGTCCTAAACTCTGAGCTGATCTCACCCAGATCTAGTCCTAAGCCACACCTCCTTTTAGCCAGAGACTTGATAAATTGTCCTGCTAACACTACACAAAGGACGATCCATATAGATGTTACAGATGAAGAACAAAGTCCAGAGAAATTCAGTGTAATTTACCAAACTCACACGCTAGATAGCAGCAGGGCAAGGTTTCCAGAACACTCTCTGTAAACCCAAATCACCCTGACCTTAGGCTTCCCTGGTGGCTCAGCTAGTAAAGAATCTGCCTGCAATACGGGAGACCAGGGTTCAATTCTTGGTGTCGGGAAGATCCCCAGGAGAAGGGATAGGCTACCCACACAAGTACTCTTGGGCTTCTCTTGTGGCTCAGCTGGTAAAGAGTCCACCTGCAATATGGAAGACCTGAGTTCGATCCCCAGGTTGGGATGATCCCCTGGAGAAGGGAAAGACTACCCACTCCAGTATTCTGGCCTGGAGAATTCCATGGGCTGTATAGTCCATGGGGTCGCAAAGAGTCGGACACGACTGAGTGACTTTCACTTTCACCCTGACCTCAGAGGGTACAGGAGGCACCAGAGGATGCTCACAACAATCATGCATTTCAGAAGCTGAATGGGAAGCTATTTGGCTTGAAGAGTTTTGTGGTTTTTTCCCCTAAGGGTTCCCTTTTCTCCACATCTCACCAACATTTGTTATTTGTGTTCTTTTTTTTTTCAATTGGAATCTAATTGCTTTACAATATTGTGTTGGTTTCCTCGGCAATAAAAAGGAGCGAAATGTAGATGAACCTAGCGACTGTCATACAGAGTGAAGCAAGTCAGAAAGAGAAAAACAAATACCGCATATTGTCCATGCATATATAGGGAATCTAGAAAAGTGGTGCAGATGAACTTACTTGCAGGGCAGGAATAGGGACATAGATGTACAGAATGGACTTGGAGGTTTTGACTGTGCTTCCCCCAGCCTACTTTATGGGCCTGCTTTCACCATGTTTTCACTTGGTATTATTAGGAGACAGAAATAAAAAATAAGTCAAATCATTTCACAGTCTGCCTAGAACTGTTATACTTGGCCCAGCTGCAGGAGAGAATGCTTCCCAATACAGCTCCAACCAGTCTGCTAGTTCATCCATGTGTTTTGACCTATTTGCCATACTTGTTCAAGAGTCCAGTTGGGAACACTAAAACCTTGGGGATAAAAACAATCACAATGACCAAGAAGAGAGGGACAAACCATAGTTATTCAAGGTGCCCAGAGATCAGGATGGGGTAGCAGTCGCTGAGAGACTGAGTGGGAAGGAAAGCCCAGACTGCCTTCAGCAGCCCTCTGTCTTCTCCACCTGTGATCTCCGGGTCTCCCTCTGACATAAGGAGCCCCCAGCACCTGCCCCCATTCTGATCATGGACACAAGGCTCTTCCACTCTCCAGCGGTGGGGCAGCAGCCAGTGCCCAGAGCCACCCCAGCCTGGCCCCAGGACTAAGGTTGCTCATCACTGGTACAGGCAGCTACTAAGCGCACAAGGGTGCCTATGTTGTCACCACACTGGCATCGTTTATCCTCCCTAAGACCAGAGCTTCTGCATGCACAGGGCCCACCTGCCCCCTTCCCAGGACACCTTGCTCCTCCTCCTATTCAAAATCTAGCTGGCATTTCAACACCCTTCCAGACAATCAGATTCTCCTCTTTTCAATAACCACTCTGTTCTCCTGATTTTGCCTGAGTTCTCTCCAACAACTCTGACCAGGAAGAATACAAGGGAGCAGATTCCAAGAACACAACAGAAGCGTCACATTCAGTGGGTCACTGGCTGGGTGAACACGGAACGCCTTCCACAGGCTCAGAAGCATTGGTTGAAAGAAAGAATGAATAAATGAATGAGGAACTAAAGGGAGAATGTAAGGGGATTTCTTCCATGGACAACTGGTCAATCCTGAACTTGCCAGGTAGGCTTTGATCGCATCTTCCCCTGGTCCCTGACTCTCCCATAGCTGATGGCTTAATCCCTCCCAGTCATCCTCTCCTCTTTCACTTTCTCTTCTGCTACCACCTCAGTTATCTCACAGCTGGTCTAGGGCTGAATCTATTTAACTGGTTTCTCTATCTACCTCTCCTTTCGGTCCCTCCCATCTGTCCTGCATTCCACCCTTAGCCCATCAATCTGAGCAGGTGTTACTTCCCAGTTCAAAAACAGTCAAAGGTTTCAGGGCTTAATGTACACATGTGTTGCATCTCCCGCAAGGTCCTCTGTGGTCTGTCTCTCCGTTATCACTGCCCTAGGTCAGCAGAGTGCAATGGGAAACGTACTAGATAAAGGTCACAGTCGAGGGTTCTAAGCTCCAGTCTGCTCTTCACAGTCATGTAACCTTGGCCAAGCCACTTCAACTTTCTGGACCTAATAGTCTCAGCAGTAAAATGAGGATACTGAACCTCAGGATATCTGGAGTATCTTCCAATTATAACATCTGTGATCCCAGGCAAATAATCACATCAGCCAAATTCTCTGACTCACAACCATTCCTTTTACTGTCCTAACTTTGCTCTTCTGAATATGCGTATGTCCTACTTAGAACAGCCTTCCTCTCCTCCCATCCAAATCGCGTGCATTCTTCATGGCCCTCCTGAGAAATCCCAGCTTCTCTGAAAACTTCCCTGGCCCATCAAAATTGAGGACGTCTTTCTTTGACTGCCTCAACTCCCATCACACGTATGGTGCCTAACACACAAGCCCCAGATAGTACTATTATTATTTCATGTGAACGTACCTTGTTTATCTGACCACATGGTACCACGTTGTAAGGGGAAGTGTCTTAGTCCCTCCACACCCTTGTACCCAGCAGGCAATCCACAAATAAGTGACAGTGGTTTCTGGAAGGAGAGGAACCAGGACCAGAAGCAGGAAATCTGGACTTCAGTCTCCAGTGACCTTCAGCACTCTACCTGTGTAGACCTGAGCAAGACGAATCCATTTGTAAAATGAATGCTTTGGATCAGGATACAAGCTCATTGCTGAGATTCCTCCCAGAGCCAACACTTTGTGGCTTTCTGATAAAGAAGGTCCAAGCCTTCTTGGAGTCTCACTTTTCCTTATTTTCAAATCCCTTTGGTGGTGCTCCTGGGCTGAGCAATAGAAGGAGGAGCTTTCAAATAAGGCCCCTCAGTCTCTCACTTAGCCTGAACCACTTCTGCAATAAATTGCAATTCAACTGTGATGAATGGCCACAATGTGGATTTCACAGATTTAGCTGATTGAACTATTTCTTTAAAGCAGATTCTGTTTACCTAGCAAAGACCAGCTATTTGGCACCGAAGGGCTTCTTACTGTTTTCCTTACCATTATAGCTGCTTGTGGGCTTCCCTGGTGGCTCAGTGGTAAAGAATCCACCTGCCAATGCAGGAGATGTGGGTTCAACCCTTGGGTCAGGAAGATCCCCTGGAGAAGGAAATGGCAACCCATTCCAGTATTCTTGCCAGGAAATCCTATGGACAGTGGGGCATGGCGGGCTACAGTCCATGGGGTCTCAAAGACTTGGACATGACTAAGCAACTAAATAAGAACAACATAGCTTCTTGCAGCCACCCACAACTTTAATGCCAGCGTCCTATTGATGAGAGTTTAATGAAGTCCCAGAGTATCCACCTTTATAGATGGGCTCTTAAACAAAAACTAGCATTCAGTTCCTGCTGGTATTTCTAGAAACATTTCTATAATTATTGTTTTCAATTACAGATGCAAAGACACGGGGAGCTTTAAAAATCAAAGACCACATCTTTATCCAGAAAACAGAAAGAAACTGGACCATGGCAATGATACCTCTCACCTGCTGGTAGGACTGTCATAATAATTCTAATGACCAAAGAAGTAGTAAACTCATCCTCATCCCTAACTTGGGACCACATCTTAACACATGCACCGCATTTCACCACACCTACTTCCTGGCTTCTTCATTATATCATTTGAGGCAAGACACTGTACCGTGTCAAGATTTTACAGACTTTAGTAAAATGCGCTGTGGTGGTGGAGATGGTGGTAATAGACTATAAGAGGAATGTCTACGCTAAATGGCTAGTTCTATGCTGAGTCATTGCTCCTTTCTTCCCTAAGTAATAATAACAGCTATCATTTATTGATTGTTAGGAGGTACCAGACACTGGACTTAGCACTTTACTGCACACACAGGTGGACACTGTTGTCATCCACTTCTAGAGACGGGAACTGAGGATTAGCGAGAGCTAAGAGTGCAATCTCACTGGGCTTCTCAGTGACCCAGGCAGTAAATGATCCACACGCCAGTGCAGGAGATGTGGCTTCGATCCCTGGGTCAGGAAGATCCCCTGAAGTCGGAAATGCCAACCCTCTCCAGGACTCTTGCCTGGAGAAGCCCATGGACACAGGAGCCTGGTGAGCTACAATCCATGGGGTCACAAAGAGTCAGACACGACTGAGCACACCCGAGCCCAATCTTCATAGAATAGCAGGGTCAGAATTCAAAACCAATTCCCTGTGGCCCCAAACCCATGGTTGTAACCACTTTGAAACACATCCATACTCATGTCTTCTTGGCTTCACAGGGTGTCCCAATCCATTCCTCTTGCTTGGAAAGCACAGCTGACTAGGATCACTCCATGCTTGTCTTTAGTTTCTTAGCTATTCCTGGGAATTTAGCAAGAAACTTGAGCCAAGGTTCCTCAAGGCCATTTAGGGATATGAAGTTTGATCTTTTCTTTATTTGAGGGGAAAGACCAGTTCCCATCATTAATACCAACCTCTTCCCACTTCCCTGCTTAGTCCCTAGTGAAAAGGAAAGAGAACTGGTTATCTAGGAGGGAGGAGAACAGGGGTCCCAACCCTCAGTATTAAATACCTTCTATCTGTTCAGTGCCCTGTGCAGTGATAAGAGAAGGCGTGTCTGGGAGGGGCAGTGACTCATCCTTGGATGCTCTTTTGTCTGCAGGAGGAATGTAGCTGTTAACTGCTGAAAACCGGTCCTCTGGACAGGGAAGCGGTCCTCTGGACAGGGAAGCGGTCCTCTGGACTGCATGCTGCAGTCCACGGGGTCGCAAAGAGTTGGACATGACTGAGCAACTGAACTGAACTGGAGAAGTCCTCCTCTGGAAAACCATCCACTCTACAGGATCACTGACACCCCTCCAGGCATCTCCATTTGGCTGCGTGACTCAGCTTCATGACTGAGATTCAAGCTGTTGTCCCTGGCCCAGCAACTGGGACCCATGCCAGTCCAGAGCTCCAACCTGGTCCCAGGACCCGGGGTGATCTATGGTGCTCCAAGCTTCCCTTTGATGAAGAAACCAGAAAACCAGATGGATTTCAGAAAGAATCTCCTGGTGCAAAATGGACAGTTAAACCTTATAGATGACCCCAGTCTCCCCCCTTAACTGCCACTTCCTGGGTTCCGAAACTGAGATTTAAAGCCTAAGCATGCCTGCCAAGTTGCTTTAGTCATGTCCAACTATTTGCAAGCTGCGGACTGTAGCCTACCAGGTTCCTCTGTCCATGGGGTTCTCCAGGCAAGAATACTAGAGTGAGCTGCCATGCTCTCCTCCAGGGGATCTTCCCAACCCAGGGATTGAAACTGCATCTCTTATGTCTCTTGCATTGGCAAGTGGGTTCTTTACCACTAGACCCACCTGGGAACTCAAAAAAAGCCAGAGTAGAGGCTTTCATTATACCTGCCAAGACCTGGGCTCTAAAGACCTTTGATCAGAGCTCTTGGTTTGATGAGTTATCAGGGCTAACTGCCAAGTGACTCTCAAATTCCTGTTCAAGTACTGACCCCTGGGTGTGTAGCACCTTAGGATTCTTAGAAGGTTAGTGAGGCAGGATCTGAGCATTTCTGGGTGTCTCCCTCACCCCCACACCATCACCCTTCAACCATTAGCCAGGGTCCCCATGACATCCCAACCTCACACTCAGGACAGTTGTGTGGGAAAATGGGGTTTTAATTGTCTAAGCCAAAAAGCAACTCAGGAAAGTGAGGATGTTTTATGGAACACTTCAGTCTATTTGTTGCACTCATATTTTCCTTTTCTATGTATGTGCAAGAGTGATCTATGATTTTTTTTTAAGTCTATGTATAAAAGAAACCAAAAAGAGTATTTTTAATGGAATACAATAAGAATTCTAAGTAATGGGCAGAGACCACCTTTAAATCACAATTCGGCCCAAAATCAGACAGCTGGTCAAGGATAAAGCCAAGACGGGAATCAGGACACCCAGTCCCACAGCTGTGCTGTGGCTCCCATCCACTGGGCTCCACAGTAGGTGTCACTCAAACGCTTGGAGTTCTGCCAAAGCCCGCCCACCCATGGCACCCAGCCCTTAGCAGAGGGGGTGAGAAGTGTCTCTGAGTGCTTCCTCCTCCCTGAGTCAAGTGCTCTCTTTCCTCCTCCCTGAGCAACGACTCAAGGCAACTGGGGAGAAGTGGCCCAGCTGGCCTGTGGCCGCAGAGGATGCCAGCTCAGCCCCTGGAGCCCTGCCTCGGGCCTCCTCCCCATTCCCACACTCTTTCCCCAGAAGGTGTGAGCCTCAAGCTGCACTCAGGCTTGGCAAAGTGGGCAGAACTCACCTGGACAAACAAAAAAGAAGGCAGAGAAGAGCACTCAAGTCTAGAACCATGTGGATGCCTTCCAGAGAGGGAAGAAAGGCCAAAATATCTAGGGTGGAGCTGGAGGACTGCTAGGCCTTCAGCCAAGGTCAGGCTTGAACTTGGCTGTCCCATCAGGACCCAGGACATGAACCCCTGGCTGTGGCTGTAACTGATGTCTAAGGACTTGCCCTCCCTGGGCTGCTGTCACGAAAATCTTTGGAAATCTTAACCTGCTTTGGGGGCAGTTTAAGGACCATGAGGGAAGGGGGACAGATATTGCATTGGAACCTTGTGATTGTCTGGAAAGACCAGGCTGAATTAGAGAGTGGTCAGAGTGAAGAAGTCTAGACTTTAGGCCCATCATTCAGTCATACTCTTGCCTGGAAGATCCCATGAACAGAGGAGCCTGGTAGGTTATAGTCCATGGGATCGTGAAGAGTTAGACACGACTGAGCGACTTCACTTTCACTTTTCACTTTCATGCATTGGACAAGGAAATGGCAACCCACTCCAGTGTTCTTGCCTGGAGAATCCCAGGGTCGGGGGAGCCTGGTGGGCTGCCATCTATGGGGTACACAGAGTCGGACCTGACTGACATGACTTAGCAGCAGCAGCAGCAATCACTCAGTCGTGTCCAATTCTCTGTGGTCCCATGAACTGTAGTCCGCCAGGCTCCTCTGTCCATGGGATTTCCCAGGCAAGAACATGGGAGTGGGTTGCCATTTCCTCCTCCAAGGGATCTTCCCGACCCAGGGATCGAACCCAAAGCTCTTGTGTCTCTTGCATTGTCAGGCAGGTTCTTTACCACTAGCACCATCATTCAGAGAGCCTGGTAATCAGACCTTCAAAGCCACAGGAACAGCAATGAGGAAGGATCATGAATTCTGCAAATAGTCCTAAAAGTCAGCCTCAGCTTCACCGTTTATCTGCCATATGGTCTTGAGGAACTTAACCTGCCATGAACCTCAGCTTCTTCATTTGAATATGGGGATTAAAAATAAACACTTGAAAGGGGTGTTGGAGGACAAAAATGAAATAATATACATAAAGTACTTGGCTCATAGCAGGTGCTCCCAAAATGTTTGTTCTTTCTCCTAAACCTTGAAGATTCCACCAGTGTTATGTTTTTAAACATCTTTTTAAACAATAGAAACCATTGTGAAGTTGTCAGGCATTTGGCCCTAGAAACTGTGAGACTTGCAAGATGTAATCGGATATCATTTAATAACTGTGTGAGTTGTGTGGTCCCACTGGTCAGGAAGAATATGCAAAGAAGATAGAATTTCATCAGCATTGAAGGTCATTGGCCCTAAATGGGAAAGAAATTAGTATATCCTAGACAATGGCACCCCACTCCAGTATTCTTGCCTGGAAAATCCCATGGACGGAGGAGCCTGGTAGGCTGCAGTCCCTGGGGTCGCTAAGAGTAGGACACGACTGAGCGAATTCACTTTCACTTTTCACTTTCATGCATTGGAGAAGGAAATGGCAACCCACTCCAGTGTTCTTGCCTGGAGAATCCCAGGGACGGGGGAGCCTGGTGAGCTGCCATCTATGGGGTCGCACAGAGTCATACACGACTGAAGCGACTTAGCAGCAGCAGCAGTAGCAGACAAAGAAAAACGAAATCAAGTCGTGTAGCAATCTGAGTTGGTTGCAGGGTTCCACAACTAGAGACTTTAGTGGAGTAAAATGAATGCCAATTCTTAATACCCTGGACATGGCAGGTCCCAACAAACAGGGTAGGTGCCAGTGGTAAGTAGTCATATGGCCACACTAGTCTATACTAGTCTATTTATAAGACCAATAGCTTGTAGTATTATAAAGTTCCTGGTGTGGGCTACTGATGGGGCTGGCAAGAATCCAGGCAAAAATTCTAGCTAAAATCTCCAAAGAGTGGGTTAGTCACTCAGTCGTGTCTGACTCCTTGTGACCCAGTGGACTGTAGCCCACCAGGCTCCTCTGTCCGTAGAATTCTCCAGGCAAGAATACTGGTGTAGGTAGCCATTCCCTTCTTCAGGAGATCTTCCTGACCCATAGATCAAATCTGGGCCTCCCACATAGTTGTTTGGAGTGGCATTATTATTTCCTTAGTAGGTAAGCATATTTGAGGGGTCCCCTGGTGGCTGTGGTGTTGGAGAAGACTCTTGAGAGTCCCTTGGACTGCAAGGAGATCCAACCAGTCCATTCTAAAGGAGATCAGCCCTAGGATTTCTTTGGAAGGAATGATGCTAAAGCTGAAACTCCAGTACTTTGGCCACCTCATGCGAATAGTTGACTCATTGGAAAAGACTCTGATGCTGGGAGGGATTGGGGGCGGGAGGAGAAGGGGACGACACAGGATGAGATGGCTGGATGGCATCATTGACTCGATGGACGTGAGTCTCAGTGAACTCCAGGAGTTGGTGATGGAGAGGGAGGCCTGGTGTGCTGCAATTCAGGGGGTCACAAAGAGTTAGACATGACTGAGCGACCGATCTGATCTGATCTGATCTGGTGGCTTACTCCTTGGAAGGAAAGTTATGACCAACCTAGATAGCATATTGAAAAGCAGAGATATTACTTTGCCAACAAAGGTCCGTCTAGTCAAGGCTATGGTTTTTCCAGTGGTCGTGTATGGATGTGAGAGTTGGACTGTAAAGAAAGCTGAGTGCCAAAGAATCGATGCTTTTGAACTGTGGTGTTGGAGAAGACCCTTGAAAGTCCCTTGGACTGCAAGGACAAGATTCTTGAGAGTCCTTTGGACTGCAAGTCCATCCTAAAGGAGATCAGTCCTGGGTGTTCATTGGAAGGAATGATGCTGAAGCTGAAACTCCAATACTTTGGCCACCTCATGCAAAGAGTTTACTCATTGGAAAAGACCCTGATGCTGGGAGGGATTGGGGGCAGGAGGAGAAGGGGACAATAGAGGATGAGATGGCTGGATGACATCACCAACTCGATGGACATGAGTTTGAGTGAATTCCCGGAGTTGGTGATGGACAGGGAGGCCTGGTGTGCTGTGATTTATGGGGTTGCAAAGAGTCGGACACGACTGAGTGGCTGAACTGAACTGAACTGAACTGGTGGCTCATATGGTAAAGAATCTGCTTACAATGTGGGAGACCTGGGTTTGATTCCTGGGAAGATCCCCTGAAAAGGGAATGGCTAACCAATCCAGTATTCTTGTCTGGAGAACTCTATGGACAAAGAAGCCTGGTGGGCTACAGTCCATGGGGTCGCAAAGAGTCAGATACAACTGAGCAACTAATAGACACTCACTCACACACACACACACACACAAGCATCTTTTAACTTTGGGAAGATTAAGAATTAAGAATAGAAATATTTAAGAGAAGCAAGCTTAGAACATTCATATTTATGCATTAAGAAAATATCTATGCCTATTTGGTAGAATAAGTATTTGCAATATTCAAGAGAATTTGCTTGAATAATTATAAAATATACCTACACTGAAAGTTCTAGTTTTCAATGTATGGTTTATTAATTTAGACATATATTTAAGTTTAACTTTTCTAAGTTCTATACAGTTTGGAACAGTTAGAGTACTTAAGGATCCCCATATATGTAAGTTTGTTTTATTAAATTTATAAGAATTACTTAGAATTTTAGAAAGTTTATTTTGTTAAGATACTGAAGGACTTCAAAATGAATTTAAAATATCCAATATATACATGCAGCTTTAAAAGCTTAGAGGCATTTATGTCTACAACTGGGCCCAATTATTAATCAAATGCCTCCTTAAGAGTAATTGACATTATTTAATAACTTTATAAATATAAGATTTGTAAATTGAACTTTAAGATAAAACTAAATATATGACTTTATAAATGATATAGTAGCTGTGCTGTGCTTAGTGATTGTCATGTCCAACTCTTTGAGACCCCATGGACTGTAGCCCACCAGGCTCCTCTGTCCATGGGGATTCTCCAGGCAACAATAATGGAGTGGGTTGCCATGCCCTCCTCCAGGGGATCTTCCTGACCCAGGGATTGAACCTGGGTCTCCCTACATTGCAGACAGATTCTTTACCAGCTGAGCCACAAGGGAAGCCCAAGAATACTGGAGTGGGTAGCCTATCCCTTCTCCAGGGGATCATCCCAACCCAGGAATCGAACCAGGGTCTCCTGCATTGAAGGCGGATTCTTTACCAACTGAGCTAACATGGAAGCCCATATTGTAGCTATGTAACATTCTTAAAGAGATGGGAACACCAGACCACCTGATCTGCCTCTTGAGAAATTTGTATGCAGGTCAGGAAGCAACAGTTAGAACTGGACATGGAACAACAGACTGGTTCCAAATAAGAAAAGGAGTACATCAAGGCTGTATATTGTCACCCTGCTTATTTAACTTATATGCAGAGTACATCATGAGAAACGCTGGGCTGGAAGAAACACAAGCTGGAATCAAGATTGCCGGAAGAAATATCAATAACCTCAGATATGCAGATGACACCACCCTTATGGCAGAAAGTGAAGAAGAACTAAAGAGCCTCTTGATGAAAGTAAAAGAGGAGAGTGAAAAGTTGGCTTAAAACTCAACATTCAGAAAACTAAGATTATGGCATCTGGTCCCATCACTTCATGGCAAATAGATGGGGAAACAGTGGAAACAGTGGCAGACTTTATTTTGGGGGGCTCCAAAATCATTGCAGATGGTGCCTGCAGCCATTAAATTAAAAGACGTTTACTCCTTGAAAGGAAAGTTATGACCAACCTAGACAGCATATTAAAAAGCAGAGACATTACTTTGCCAACAAAGGTCTGTCTAGTCAAGGCTATGTTTTTTCCAGTGGTCATGTATGGATGTGAGAGTTGGACTGGGAAGAACGCTGAGTGCCGAAGAATTGATGCTTTTGAACTGTGGTGTTGGAGAAGACTCTTGAAAGTCCCTTGGACTGCAAGGAGATCCAACCAGTCCATCCTAAAGGAGATCAGTCCTGAATATTCATTGGAAGGACTGATGCTGAAGCTGAAATTCCAGTACTTTGGCCACCTGATGCGAAGAGCTGACTCATTTGAAAAAACCCTGATGCTGGGAAAGATTGAGGGCAGGAGGAGAAAGGATGACAGAGGATGAGATGGTTGGATGGCATCACTGACTCAATTGACATGGGTTTGGGTGGACTCCAAGAGTTGGTGATGGACAGGGAGGCCTGGCCTGCTGTGGTTCATGGGGTCGCAAAGAGTTGGACACGACTGATCAGCTGAACTGAACTGAACATTAATAAATTAGATGTTAATTAAAAAAAAACAAAGACATTTTCTCTTTATAAAATCTGTGAGAAGAGGAAACCTTCCATTTGGGGAAAAAGATAAAATGTTAAGGAAGAATTTGCAGTAAGTAAAACAGGTATTCTAATTGAAAAGGGGGGGTGGGTAATCACCTGCATCCAGCTTACTGGTCTACCTCTTGGCTCCTCTCTCGACCCTGCATGCAAATCCCACCATCCTGCCCCCATCCTCATACAGCCCACTCTCCACCCAGTGGGGACATGAGCAGAGTATCCCCAGGGCAGATCGGGGGGAAGGTACCCCAAATAGATCACCAGCTCTGATTCCACACAGACCTGAGTCTGAATAACAATTTATGCAAGCTTAGGAAGTATCTCTGGACCCTGAGGTTCAACTCTCTCATTTGTACAGCAGGATTTTTTTAATGCCTACTCAGAGGATTGTAGGGGCTTCCCAGGTGGCACAGTGATAAAGAATCCTCCTGCCGGTGTAGGAGAGGCAAGAGATGTGGGTTCGATCCCTGGGTCAGAAAGATCCTCTGGAGAAGGGCATGGCAACCCACTCCAGTAATTCTTGCCTGGAGAATTTCATGGACAGAGGAGCCTGGCCGGCTATACAGTCCGAAGGTCTTGAAGAGTCAGAACTGACTGAGCATGCAGGCACACAGCTCAGTATGCAGAGGGTTATTAAGAAAAATAAATGTTATCTGTGTTTTATCAGTTCTCACCACCAGCCACTGAGGGTGTGATTGCCAACAAGACACACCTCAGCCATGGAGAACAGCTAAGGGGAGAGTTGCATGTGTGAACAGGGCTGACCGGTGCCTGCTGAACCTGCACCTCACAAATGAAGGAAATCAATGGGGCCATGGATGTCAGAAAGTTCTGGGCTAGAGAGTAGCAATGCCACCTACTAGCTGTCCAATGCCACCTACTAGCTGACCCCTTGGTTGGGCTCAACGTCAGCATCCTTTTCTGTAAATGGGGAAAGGTGACCACCATGGAGAGCAGTTGAGGGCATCCAACGAGGATGTGTGTGCCTACATGGGGCTCAGCGCCAAGCATACATGGGAGAATCTCACCTTATTGCATATTCTACATGCTCATGGCTGGCTCTTCCCAGCACCACGTCCCTGCATATAAACCCCAGAGTGCACGGCTGACATCAGGTCAGCACTGTGTCAACCTCTGAGGACAGGGAGAATTTTGGCATTGCTGTTAGCCAGGAAGCCTGGCGTTCCCTCCTGTACCCATGGCCCTGGCTGACCCCGAGGAACTGGCCATTGGTCTTGAACAAATAAACCACATCTGGTTCTACTCAAAGTCTCTCTCCCTTTCACCTCCTTAAAAGGTAAAACAAAATGCCTCATCCATATTTGCCCACTACTCACCTCAGTTCCTTTTCTTTCAGAATTTTCTAACGGAGATATTGGTCTGTGACCCTCCTGTCTGCACTTCATTTTCCTGGACACTTCATAACTCCTCATCCACCAAGTGCAAGGGGCTGCTTTTTGGCCTAAGGGTGGGCAATGGGTTTTAAGGAGTAATGTGACAGGTGGCCAGTCCAGAACTCACACCAAATCCCAGCAAGGTACTCCCCAGCAAAGATACTCCTTCTTAGAGCTCCCATTTTTAGGCACAAGCTTCTCACTCAAGCAACTAAATGTTGAAACATGGGACTTGAGGAACAAAATTCTCAGCAGTCTTTTGTGTCAGAAACATCTTGCCAAGTGTCCCAAGGGGAAGGCAAGGCCCCAGATCATGAAGCTACTCAGACACAGCTGGCCCCTCGCTTTCCATCCTTTCTCCTCCTCTCTTCCCCCTTTATCCACAGAAGGAATGATCCGATCCCATGCCCAGAAAGGCTGCCCTGGTCCCCTGAATGCTCTGAGCCAGGAAACCATTCTTTCTGTCCAAAGGAAGGTCTTACCTTGGACATTTGCTTTGCTGTCTGCTTCCAACCACCCTTCTAGCAACTTTACCCAGAATTTCCTCTAAGGAAATTCCCTCTCCACTTTCAGTCCAGGGTGAAACTGACTCCACCCTAGCTGCCAGGGTGACCCTGGCCAAGGAGAGTGTCTTAGTCAGCTCAAAGTTCCATAAAAAAATACCACAGATTGAGTGGCCACAGTGATAGGAACTTATTTTTTACAGTTCTGGAGGCTGGGATGTCCAAGATGAAAGTGCTGGGCAAGTTGGTTCCCAGTGAGGGCTCTCCTCCAGCCTTCCAGATGGCCACCTTCTCATCAAGTCCTCACCTGACAGAAAAAAAGGGGGAGCTCTATGGACTCTTCTTTTAAGAGCAGTAATCTCATCACCAGGGCTCCACTCACCCTCATCACCTCATCTAATAATTTTACCTCCTAAAGGTCCCCATCCCCAAATATCATCATATTGGGGGTTCATGCTTCAACATATGAGTGGGGGGTCAATTTAACCCATAATAGATGCTTTTGAACTGTGGTGTTGGAGAAGACTCTTGAGAGTCCCTTGGACTGCAAGGAGATCCAACCAGTCCATTCTAAAGGAGATCAGCCCTGGGTGGTCTTTGGAAGGAATGATGCTAAAGCTGAAACTCCAGTACTTTGGCCACCTCATGCGAAGAGTTGACTCATTGGGAAAAACTCTGATGCTGGGAGGGGTTGGGGGCAGGAGGAGAAGGGGACGACAGAGGATGAGATGGCTGGATGGCATCACCGACTCGATGGACATGAGTTTGGGTGAACTCCAGGAGTTGGTGATGGACAGGGAGGCCTGGCGTGCTGCAATTCATGGGGTCACAAAGAGTCAGACACGACTGAGCGACTGAACTGAAAGAACCTCTAGGAACCTAAAGGAAATCAACACTAAATATTCAAGGGCTGATGCTAAAGCTGAAGCTCCAATATTTTGTCTACTTGATGCAAAGAGCCGACTCATTGGAAAAGATCCTGATTCTGGGAAAGACTGAGGGCAGGAAGAGAAGGGGATGACAGAGGATGAGATGGTTGGATGGCATCACCAACTCATTGGATATGATTTTGAGCAAACTTGGGGAGGAAGTATTCTTCAAGTATTTGAAAATTATTATTTGACTAAGCAAAGAATATTTGTGGGGAAGAATATTTGTGGGGACTTCCCTGGTGGTCCAGTGGTTAAAACGTGGCATTCCCAACGCAAGAGACTGGGTTCAATCTCTGGTCAGGGAACTAGATCCTGCATGCCACAACTAAGACCTGGCACAGCCAAAGAAATATTTTTTAAAAAAGAATATTTGCTGCCGCTGCCATTGCCTGACACCACTGTGATTGTCCCAAGAAGTCAAAATGAACCAAACTCAGTCCCGTGCACAGAGCAATGTGCTCAAGTCCAAGTACCAGAGGAGATGCAATGGTAAAAGACACTGCGGCTGTCAGCAGGAAGTGCATCATTCAACGTTAACAACCCCCCATACACAGAAAGTACAGCAGAGTAAGTCGAGGATGACAGACACCTGTGTGCATGCCACCACCTCTGCCCACAGCCAGCATGAGGCTCCAGCATCCTACCCAGCAGAGCAGGCAGGCAGTCTCTGCTGTGCTTCCCATGGTGACCTCACACAGGAGTGCAAACTTCAGGACATCCCAGCTCAAAAGTTCAGGAGAGAGATCAACTGGAACCACAGCACTTAAGGAAGTGGCTCAGCTGGTAAGGGATCTACCTGCAATACGAGAGACCCGGGTTCAGTCCCTGGATTGGGAAGATTCCCTGGAGGAGAGCATGACAACCCACTTCGGTCTTCTTGCCAGGAGAAGCCCCATGGACAGAGGAGCCTGGCAGGCTACAGTCCACAGGCTCACAAAGAGTTGGACACAACTGAACGGCTAAGCCCACACACAACAGAAAAGAAGCATGAGAAGGGCCCTGAAGGATGAGACACTTGTGGGAAAGGCGCACTCCCAGGCCCCACCCCAGATCTACCGAGTTAGACACTCTTGCTCCAACAGGCCTTTCTGAACAGGTGGTGCTGATGTGCGCCCGCAGGTGAGAACCGCTGGACTTGGCCCGCCCCTTCTCCAGCTGCTTTCTAGCACCTGTCACTCACACCATCCTCACAGCCGCACCATGCAGTGCACCGACCACCTGAACCTGACCCTTCTCATGTGGGAGATGAGTAGTTCCTCTAGGGCTCACCCAGGGCCACCTGCTGAGGCTCAGTGGAGCCTGGGCTACCGCCAGGTTTCCAGGGGCCAGAGCAGTGCTGCTTCCATCAGCCCAGATAAGAGAGCACAATGGTAACACGAGTCCTCCAGCCCTCAGGCTCCCAACCTCCCCTCTCACCTTCCCAAGGAGTTGGCTAGCCTCCTGAAACAGGCTGTGAACCAAAGGGGTAATGACAGCTGCCTGACAGAAGAAAGGTGGAGGGTCCTTTGCGGGCACCCACGCACACTCACACCTGAGGGATAGAAAGTGACCAGCACAGTTAGCACCCGCCCCCATCAGCCCCCAGGAGCCGAAGCTTCCACTCATCAGATGTCACGGCCCCGAGCTGGCCAGTGGCGAGGATGCAGAAACTCAGCCTCCAATGAGCCCCAGGAAGCAGTCAGTCCAGGATCCAACCCCTTGTGCCAAACCCTCTCAGGCAGAAGCGACCAGGGTTTAAAGAGAAACCAGCTGCCATCCCAGGCCAAGGTGACGGGTCAGCGAGGGGACTGGCAAGGGCATGGCTTTGGAGCCTGCACAGCGTTTGAAATCAATGCTCCTGTTGACAAGCACTGCAAACCACATTCCTCACCTTCTCTGAGACCATCTCTTCCCATGCGAAGCAGGGACGACACTGGTGGTCAGGACCAAGTGAAATAACACATGCAGAGGCCTGGCCCCTCCCTTCCTCCATGCCTCCCAGGGGAAGTCCTCTCACTCCATCTCCATGGCTTCCAGGAAGGGGACGCCAGCGCTGCCAATGAACCAGGGTAAACTCTGCCTGGGGCAGAGGACAGCTTCTAAAAGTCCCTTCTTGAATTAGATCATAAGTCTATGTTAGGTTGAAACTTTATTTGTGGGCTGTCAGGAGGGGCTTTTACCCAGTGTTCAGCACTCAGCATGAACAGTAATGAACAGCTGTATGACTTGGCCTTCCCAGGTGGCTCAGTGGTAAAGAATTTGCCTGCAATGCAGGAAATGCAGATTCAATCCCTGGGTTGGGAAGATCTCCTGGAGAAGGGAATACCCACTCCAGTATTCTTGCCTGGAGCAACCCCATGAATAGAGAAGCCTGATCAGCTACAACCCATGGGGTCGCAAAGGGTCGGACGTGACTGAACAAGCACGCATATGACTTATGAAACACTGGGCATGAAGAAATTCATCAGGAATGCTCCAGAATCCTCCAGTTATCTCAAATTAATCAGTAATTCTCAGGAATCACTAATTCTCTGGCAACTACACACACACAGGCCCAATCCAGCCAAGTGCCTGTTTGTGTAAATAAAGTTTTATTGGAACACAGCCATGCTCATTCATCCACATATTATCTATGGTTGCTTTCACGCTACAAAGCAGAGCTGGACTGCAAAGATTAAAACATTCATTATCTGGCCCTTTACAGAGTTTACCAACCCTTGCTCTAAAAGAAAGTATACCGAAAGCCAACAGTTGCAGTTTGAGCTCTCCAAGATGTGGACTCTGAGAAGAGTGTAGAGTTCAGGATGTTTAACAGGGAATGTGTCTGGGACCCTGGCCTCTGGAAGGAGAGGAAGGAAGCAGAAGAGGGCACAGCAAGGGGTCAGGTGGCAATGCAAGTCCTGCAGCCTTGGCCAGCTCTACAGGGAATCCTGAGCAAACAGCCCCTCAGAGGGGTCCTGAACTGGCCAAAATAGCTCTGCGTTTACACTCTGCCTTGATCAGTTATTGGAATCGGGCCACCCCAGAAGGGCGTGACGCCAGGCAAGGCAGCTCCCTAAGGGGCTGAGTGCTGCGGGCTGTCTGCTAACAATACGCCTGTGCCCCGGTACAAGTCCTCCCTCCGTGGGGACCTGGCACTGCATTCCGTGCCCACCACACTCTGCACTTTCCCTCATCACCTTCCTGCCACGCATCCACCTCAACATCACTGAGTCATTTGAACCCCCCAAGGATGTGGTGCATCCTCAGTGACACCAAGGTCCAAGTGGACTCTCCATTTTCCGAATGATGAAGGGACTTCCCTGGTGCTCCAGTGCTTAAGCTTTCACCTTCCAGTGCGGGTGGTGTGGGTTCCATCCTGGCCGGGGAATAAGGTCCCACATGCCTCATGGCCATAAAACCAAAGCATAAAGCAGAAGCAATATTGTAACATTCAATAAAGGCTTTAAAAATGGTCCACATTAAAAAATCTTTTTAAAAAGATAACAACTAAGATATCATCTTCAGTGTATTTTCAGTAACATTCTTGAAAAACTGTATGTCCATAAAATTTCTTGGAAATCATATATGAACATAAGAATGCCATTCTCCACAAAAGTGGGCTTTCTATTTCTATTAGAATAACACTGAGAGTTTTTGATAAAATGATTGGTGAGATCTAAGATATGTAATATATAGATATGATATAAAATATTTTATATAAAGGGTATAAATGACAAAGAAGTGTAAAAGCGTGCTACTCTTGGTGTAATAGCAACAGATTTTGAGTCTGAAGACCTGTGTTCAATTCCTCACACACTTCTCATGTGGACAATCCCTTCACCCTCCAGGGTTTACTTGTCTGTAGGATGAGACCACAGTATTGTACCCATGTCTACCCACAGGGCGGTCACAGAATCAAATGAAATGACATGTGTGAAACAGTGACAAAATCTGTAATGTGCTCAAAAAACATCTCATTGTCTATGTTGGTGTTCTGACACCTCCTTAATCTCTATCTCAAAGTTCTTAAAGTTACATATTCAACTATCTAATAGTTTTAATTCTTTTTTCTGGTCTTACCAAGTATTATATATCACAAACATTGTGTCATATGCAAAAAAGAAAACAAATATTTTTAAATACTTTGTTCAGTACTTACAAACACGTACACACATACATACGTATATACACAAACACCAGCCCCCTACACTATTTCCATCCTGAGACAAATATCTTAGTGAATAGACATGTGTGAATATTCACAACTCTTGGCAAAGGATGTTGGAGACAATGTCAGTGGACATTCAAAGTCCCATCTCCTCCATGGCTGTAAAACTCTTATGAATATCTAAAAATCAATAAATCATATGGTTTAGGTGAATTGTATGGTATGAAATTATATCTCGATAAAGACAATTTTTCTGAACTCCCACCTTCTCCCAGTTCTGCTACCAAGAGGTCTCAACACTCTCCGGGAGCCTACTGAGTGGGCTAGAGCTCTGGGACTCTGTCCCACCACCATTCCCTGCTGTAAGGAACCCCAGATTCTCCAGCCTGGGCAGCTGGTAGAAAGATATCCCACAAGTGATACCAGTTGTGCAATCTGCTTAATAAGACCTGTAACTTCCACTGGACAAAATGCACTCCCTCCGTTGAGACTCACCCCTAACTCAGACGGGGCTCTGTGCTCTGTGTGACCCAGGGAGGTCTGCTCAAATCTGCAGCTCGGATCACCAAAGGGACCCAGCCCTGGCTGACATCTGTGGGAGCCCACGTGGGAGCTGGGACTTCTCCCGAGAGAGCCTGGGGTGCCCCACATCCCTTCTTCCCACGGAGGTCTTTCTGCAACCCTCAGCGCTTCTGAAACAGCACCAGGTGGTGGAGGGGGTGGTTCTAGTGTGGTTGAGCAGACAGCCCTCTCCTCTTCCACACCAAGTAGACGATTTCTGCCCCTTCGTGGATGGGAGCAACAAGTTTTTGCCCCTCTCCCCCCAAAAAAGAAGAAATCAAGACAGAAAATTTACTTCTTCCCTCAGCCGCAGGTTCCTGGCTTGACTTATGTTACTTACATAACAGTGATATCATGTGTTAGAACAGCACAGAGGGCATCAGGAAAGGCCAAGGATGCCAGCCTGGACTGTGGCCCCCTCGAGTTCAGACATGGATAGAGGAGTGAGGGAGGGGTGTGTGGGAGTCAGGAACGTTTCTGATTCCAGTCTCTGACCCTGCTGTTGTCCCCAGATAGGAAACTTGGCCGGACAACACTGCAAGAGGGGCTTTGAGACAAAGAAGGAAAGGCAGGCATGCTTCCTGGGACCTTTGGGATCCTCAAACCCTTTGAAAGTCCATCTGACAAATTCATCTTTGAGGAGGAAAACAAATTCATAGGACAGAGAGTTCAACTCCGGGCTGAATACCCAGTGCCCATCCCACTGTCCACACCCCCTACAAGATGATGGGGCTTGTGGCTTTCGCCTCTCCAGCTCTCTATACCTTGCCACTTTCACCCTCAGGGAACTGCTTTTTCCGTAATTGTTAGTTTATTCTGGCTTTTTCTTGATGAAAGCTGCTCTCCCTCCGTTTCTGGATGACATCTCATGACCTGAATCAGTAGAAAACATTAGCTTTGCCCTCTGACTCTGAAAACCTGGCCACAAAGTCAGATTCTCTGCAGATCCCTCCAGCTTGAGACTCCTTGTACTCCTTTCCCTGCCACACACCACAGCCCCACACAGACGTTCCCAAAGGAAGGCCGGGCCTTTGCAAGTATTTCACAGGGAGCCTCTGCAGGCCTCTTTCCTGCTCTAAATCTCTCCAGTTTCTGATGCCCCCATCCCTTCGCTCTCTTCCCTACCTTTTTACCACATCGTATCCAACCACTCTTCTATTACCTACCGAGAGAGCTAACATCCAATACATATTGATAAATGGGGTGACTGTGAATGATGCCTTCCCATCTTTTCCTTTTTCATTCTTTGTTATTTGCATTGTCCTCATTGCCGACTCCACATTCTGTGGATTTCCAGTTGAGATCTCTACCTGCTCCCTGAGACTTTGCAACTTACCTCTTACCTGTCCCATGTTAACCCCCTTTCTATCAAAAAGGTCTCATACAGGATGAACTTCATGGCTCCCACACTGATGTGAGCTCCTGTTTCCTTTTCCATTCAAGAGTAAATATGTATTGACTACCGATTGTGTTCCAGCAGCTGCACTAACAAAACAGATATTTTTAAAAAACCCTCAGTCCAATAGAGGTGACATTCCAGTGGTGGAAAACCAACAATAAACAAAGAGATAAACCAGTAAACAATATGCTTAGTAGGAAATAAAGCAGAGTCTCGGAACAGAATGATGGGGAGTTGGTTGGCTAAGCCTTTCCCAAGTCTTAATGAAAACAGTCACTTGTGGTACTTCCCTGGTGGTTCAGTGGTTAAGAATCTACCTTCCAATGCAGGGGACATGGGTTTGATCCCTGGTCAGAGAACTAAGATCCCACGTGCTGTGGAGCATCTAAGCTCGTGTGCTGCAACAAAAGATCCCACGGGTCACAATCAAGACCCAACCCAGCCAAATAAAAAGATAAATGTCTTTTTTTAAAGAAAAGAAAGTAATAGTCACTTTGTCTTCATGTTTATCAAAGCCTCTTGATCTTTGATGATGGACAAGGATGCATTGAAAGAGCAGATCCACAACCAACACTCCAAAGGGAAGAGAAATGCTGTCTACCTCACTAGCATCAAACCAGACAGGTGATCCTTGTGAAGACGCTGATGCAGAATATGGAACACAAAGGTACTAAATAAATAGCAGCCAAAAAATTTTTTTTAAAAAGGGAAGGAGGGGGTGCCGCCGTGGGCAAAAGCTCTAGTTTTAGTTTTCTCTGCATATTATCTGTGATTTAATCAGGCAGCCCACTGCTTTAACAAGCAACTGACCCTCGGACTGACAAGCTGCTCTTGGCTGAAAGTGACATGATAGATACATGATAGATACAGTTCAGAGAGGAATGCAGGCTGAACTTGACAGTAGTCAGTAGGGCTCACTTTCCTCCCTGGGGCACCTCCTTACTCACTGGTCATCTCTTGTTGTTGTTTAGTCGATAAGTTGTGTCTGACTCTTTGTGACCCCATGGACTGCAGCTCTCTGGGCTCCTCTGTCTGTGGGATTTCCCAAGCAAGAATACTGGAGTGGGTTGCCATTTCCTTCTCCAGGGGATCTTCCTGACCCAGGGATTGAACCTGCATCTCCTGCATTGCAGGCAGATTTTTTACTGTCTGAGCCACCAGGGAAGTTCATGCTTCAGACTGAGATGTTGAGATATTAAATATTCTGTTTGGGCATGTAAATTGAGTATAACTCTAAGAACTATTGGGCTTCCCAGGTGGCACTGGTTGTAAAGAACCGCCTGCCAATGCAAGGACATAAGAGACTCAGGTTCGATCCCTGGGTCAGGAAGATTCCCTGGAGAAGAAAGGAATGACAACCCACTCTAGTATTCTTGCCTGGAGAATCCAATGGACAGAGTAGCCTGGTGGGCTATGGTCCATAAGGTCTCACAGAGTCGTACACAACTAAGAATTATTGATTGGTAGCATTAGATGTTTTTTTCTAAAACTAGATTTAAGTTGTCTCATAAAGAAACATTTAATTTTCCCATGGGAAAAAAACAGAAAAACAACAGTCTGGAGAAGCAACAAGAGGGCAAGGAGTGACCAGCAGAAGTAGAGCCCTGCCTCAGAGCCAGAGGCCATCTGACTGCCTGCCTGGAATGGGAGGGTTTGGGGGATCATTTCCTTAAAGGTCCCCAAGAATTACTTGAGGAGGAAAACCTAAGGAAATACTGACCTCTTTGATGGCAATGGGATGGAATGGACTCTTAGATGATTGTTATTTGGGCATAGATAACATTTTTTTTAGATGGGTAGGATGGTGGAGGGATGGCAAGGAGGTCCAAGAGGGAGGGGATATATGTATACATGTGGCTGATTCACTTTGCTGTACAGCAGAAACCAATACAGCACTGTAAAGCAATTACATTCCAATAAAAAAAAAAAGATGGGGGAAATTCTTTTTCATAGCTTCCCTGAGGGACAGTGCCCACAGCTCCCTCCCCAGCATCTCCCTGTATCCCTAGGTGCAGGCATTGGTAACTTCTGAAGGCCGGAGAAGAAGGGAACACCTTAAGTACCAATGGTTCCCAATATTCCTGCACTTCTCTCTCCAGCCTTTCCCTTCTTCCTTTCCCTTTCTCGTGAGGACAAGAGAAATCAAAGATCTACTAATTTAGAGCCTGTTCCACCATGTAAATTTGGAAAACTCAGCAGTGGCCACAGGACTGGAAAAGGTCAGTTTTCATTCCAATCCCAAAGAAAGGCAATGCCAAAGAATGTTCAAACTACTGCACAATTGCACTCATCTCACACACTAGTAAAGTAATGCTCAAAATTCTCCAAGCCAGCCTTCAACAATACGTGAACCATGAACTTCCAGCTGGATTTTGAAAACACAGAGGAATCAGAGATCAAATTACCAATATCGATTGGATCATCAAAACAGCAAGAGAGTTCCAGAAAAACATCTATTTCTGTTTTATTGACTTATTGACTATGCCAAAGCCTTTGACTGTGTGGATCACAACCAACTGTGGAAAATTCTGAAAAGAGATGGGAATACCAGACCACCTGACTTGCCTCTTGAGAAACCTGTATGCAGGTCAGGAAGCAGCAGTTAGAACTGGACATGGAACAACAGACTGGTTCCAAATAGGAAAAGGAGTACGTCAAGGCTGTATATGGTCACCCTGCTTATTTAACTTATATGCAGAGTACATCATGAGAAATGCTGGCCTGGAGGAAGCACAAGCTGGAATAAAGATTGCCAGGAGAAATATCAATAACCACAGATAGGCAGGTGACACCACCCTTATGGCAGAAAGCAAAGAAGAATTGAGGAGCCTCTTGATGAAAGTGAAAGAGGAGAGTGAAAAAGTTGGCTTAAAGCTCAACATTCAGAAAACTAAGATCATGGCCTCTGGTCCCATCACTTCATGGCAAATAGATAGAGAAACAGTGACAGATTTTTTTTTTTTTTTTTTTTTTTTGAGCTCCAAAATCACTGCAGATGGTGACTGCAGCCATGGAATTAAAGAAATTAAAAATTTCTTCCTTGGAAGAAAAGTTATGACCAATCTAGATAGCATATTAAAAAGCAGAGACATTACTTTGCCAACAAAGGTCCATCTAGTTAAAGGTTTGGTTTTTCCAATAGTCATGTATGGATGTGAGAATTGGACTATAAAGAAAGCTGAGTGCCGAAGAATTGATGCTTTTGAACTGTGATGTTGGAGAAGACTCTTGAGAGTCCCTTGGACTGCAAGGAGATCCAACCAGTCCATCCTAAAGGAAATCAGTCCTGAATATACATTGGAAGGACTGCTGCTGAAGCTGAAACTCCAATATTTTGGCCACCAGGTGTGAAGAACTAACTCTTTTTTTTAAAAAAACCCTGATGCTGGGAAAGATTGAAGGTGGGAGGAGAAGGGGACGACAGAGGATGAGGTGGCTGGATGGCATCACCAACTCAATGGACATGAACATGAGTTTGAGTAGGCTCCAGGAGCTGGTGATGAACAGGGAAGCCTGGCGTGCTGCAGTCCATGGGGTCGCAAAGAGTTGGACATGATTGAGCAACTGAACTAAACTGTACTGAACCACCATGTCTTATGCTCTGTAGGTGTTTGTTAAATATTTATTGAGTGAATGGAAGAAAGAGACCAACCTCCATCACCAAATACAAAATTACCCAGCTACAGAATAAGAAGGCATGAAAAGGAGAAAGAGGAATTTCATTCAAAGAGCTATTCAGTTTTTGTTCTAGCATTTCTCAGGGGTCCTGATAACCATTCATTTCCTGATATGTAAACAGAAGTGGGAGCATAGAGGGTTATGGAAGAAAACAGGTGTCAAACATGCATGACAATACTGGTCAAAAGAAGTAAAAGGGACCTTGTCTTTCGCTTTTTTAAAATTATAGGAATCTTCAGCTTTTATCTGGAGAAGGCAATGGCACCCCACTCTAGTACTCTTGCCTGGAAAATCCATGGACAGAGGAGCCTGGTAGGCTGCAGTCCATGGGGTCGCTAAGAGTCGGACACGACTGAGCGACTTCATTTTCACTTTTCTCTTTCATGCATTGGAGAGGGAAATGGCAGCCCACTCCAGTGTTCTTGCCTGGAGAATCCCAGGGATAGGGGAGCCTGGTGGGCTGCCGTCTATGGGGTCACACAGAGTCGGACATGACTGAAGTGACTTAGCATTAGCATTCAGCTTTTATCATGCTAACGTATACCACGGGAAGGTATACTATAGACTACACAGAGTGGTGTTTTCATTTGTATTTAATAACGAGCTACTTTTGGAGAAGAATCTTAATCTTACAAGATCATGTTTCTTGGCTAGATGGTTCCCTGGAACACACTTTGGGAAACACTGGCTTAGTATCATCTGGATTTCCTTTTGGCTCTGAATCATGTGGCTTTTCCTGGCCATCACAGCCCTCAGACAAAGAGAACTCTGTATCCTGTACTTGTCCTCCTTATAAAGCATCTTATGTACATGTAAATCACTGAATGTTCCCAAACATCCTCTGGACTTCTGCATCCCAACTTCAGTTCAGGCCTGGACCCCAAGCCAGCCCATCATAGTCTTCTCAGAGACCATAGTTTTTTTCCAAGCATCTTACAGAGTCCCTCAACTTTACAACCTATAAAACAGGTTGTTATGTACCCATTTATGCATCAAAAAATCACGCACTGAGAACTTCTTGTGTGCAAGGCACTGGGCGGGGGCGGGGGGTGTGGTGGGGTGGAAATAGCTGCATGACACGGATCCTGCCTAAGAAGTATATAGTTTGCAAATAAGTGTCACTTCAAATGAATAAGCTTGGGAATGAAATAAACATGATTCTGTGGTCTTGGATAAGTTACTCAACCTTCCTATCAGTACCGAAACTGTAAACTGGAGGTAACTGGGACTTCCCTGGTGGTCCAGTGGTTAAGAATCTGCCTTCCAAAGCACAGGCTGCTGCTGCTAAGTCACTCAGTCACGTCTGACTCTTTGCAACCCCATAGACGTAGCCCACCAAGCTCCTCTGTCCATGGGATTCTCCAGGCAAGAATACTGGAGTGGGTTGCCATGTCCTCCTCCAGGAGATCTTCCCCACCCAGGGATCAAACCCGCGTCTCTTAAGTCTCCTGCACTGGCAAGTGGTTTCTTTACCACTAGAGCCAACAGGAAAGCAGGGGATGCAGTTTCGGTTCCTGGTCAGGGAAGTAAGATCCCACATGCCATGCAGCACAACCAAAAAAGCAAATAACAACAAATAAAATGGAGATACTTGTATCTCTCTCCATCTTTGCGTGTTGATCGGATATAATAAAGTATGCAAAAGTATCCAGGACAGAGAAACCTCTGGCACTAGAACCTCAATAGCATTAATAGTATGAGAACCTTTAGAACCTACACAGCAGTCCCTCCCAGAAGCAGGTTCGTCCTCAACTGCTTCACAGAAACCTCTAGAAGCCTCTCAATCACTGACCCATGGGCTGGGGAAACAGCACTTGCTGCCTGGCCCTCTGTGTACCCTTCTGCCTCTGCACAGTTTGTTAGCTAGGGCAGTCGTGACCCAAGGAGGAATCCCCAGAGCCAAGACTAGCTGGCTGGTCTCTCCAATCCTCCAGCCTGGCCCAGCCTTTGTGGTCTGGCCTGGTTCTCACAGTTACTTTCAAACAATCTTCACAGTATTAGTAGGGTATTTTTTGTCATTATCTACTTTTGACAAATGAGTAAACCCAGGATCTGAGAAAATACCCTTTTGGCCCAGATTGCTCTGCGAATACGTGGCAAAGCTCAGATGAGGATTTCACAGTGCCAGTGGTCCATAGCTAAAAAGACAAAGGTGGAGAGTGAGGAGGCTGCTGTCCAGACAAGGGGCAGGTAGGACCAATGCTAAGACAGAAAGGAGAAGAAAGGACAGGTTCAAGAAACAAAGAAAACGTAAAGTGACCATTTTGGGAAATGGAAGGACCTGGGAATCCTACATACGTGTCAGTTTCCAGCCTTTTCCCAACTCCCTGCTCCAACACCTCCAAAAGAAAAGCACGTCATGTCTAACAGAAGCACACAAACCTCTAGCTCTGACACCATCTCCATTGCCAGACTGGAGAAGGGCACAGCAATCCACTGCAGTATCCTTGCCTGGAGAATCCCATGGACAGAGGAGTCTGGAGGGCTACAGTCCATGGGGTTGCAAAGAGTTGGACAGGACTTACCAGCTAAACAACACCAGCAACCATTGCCAAACAGTAGCTTCTATTATATTGATCTGTACACAATCCCTGCCTTCGAAGAGTTAAAGATCTGAAAGGTAGACAAGAGAGACCACAAAAAGGACATCACACCAAAAGTTGTGTCATACTCAGGTAACCTAGATTCCAGGGTAAGTTCTGCCATTGAGTAGTTAATGCGATCTTGGGCAGGTCACAGAACTTGGTTGGATCACATTTCCTTCACCCATCATTCATTCATACACATGATCAATAAACATTTTTTCAGTTGTTTACTAGGTGCCAAGCACTGTGGTAGGCACTGGGAAGACAATATCCCAGAACCCATGTTGAGGAAAGGCAAATATTCATGCATGCATGCTCAGTCCAGTCCAACTCCTTGTAACCCCATGAACTGCAGCCCACCAGACTCTTCTGTCCATAGCATTTTCCAGGCAAGAATACTGGAGTGGGCTGTCATTTCCTTCTCCAGGGGATCTTCCCGACCCAGGGATAGAACCTGCATCTCCTGCATCAGCAAGCGAATTCTTTATCACTGAGCCACCAGGGAAGCCCAGGCAAACATTCAGACAATCTCAGTTCTACAACAGATTCTTCTTCCTCTGTCTCATGACAAGACAGTCACCAAGCCTGTCTATTTCACCTCCAAAGCAACCTGAATCTGGCCTCAGCCCCTGTCCACTACCATACTGATCAAAGCCACAGCTCATACACACGTGGGCCTCTCCTGGGGTGAACCCAGTTTGACGGACTCCACCACCCAAGCAGAAGCCTAACGAGTCAAGGGAAGGCTGAACCATTGTTGGCCACTCTTCCTCGGAGCCCTGCCTGCTGGAGGATGGAGACCAAGTATTCCAGGCAACGGGCATCTTGTATGCAGAACCAAGGAGGCCTTGAGCCTTAAGAAGGACATGCTAAGAGATGCCTGAACATGATCTCTGCATTCCAAAGAAACCACAGATTATTAAAAATCACATTATGCTCATAATTGTTTCAAAGGGAGGGGAAGTTAGAAGCCAGAGAGTTTAAGTGTCACAATAACAAAGTTATGTTTCCTGCAGGAATTTTAATAATAAAAGTGTGTTTAATAGTTATAAGTGTTTAGCCGTAAAACCAGTACATTATTAAGTAAATCCAGCCTTTGAGGATTCTGGCTTTTCTGCTCCAGAGGAATAGTTCTTCTTTCCCCCTCCCTCCCAGCACTATCGGATCACAACTTTTTGTCATTCTTTTGTATGGAAAACAAAAGCCGAAACTCTCAAACAACATATTCCCTTCTGCCTGCCCCTGCCCGCTCCCTGTCCCATATGAATCCACTTAGGCAGCAGATAAGGAAACTTGCCTCAGTTTCCTGGTCTGTAAAGTGAGGATAGAATAGGACCCACTTTCAAGAGTTATTAGAGGATTGCATCAGTTAATATTGTAACATGTTTGGAGCAGTGTCCAGCCCACAGCAAGTGCTGCATTAGAGGTGTTAAATTACATTAATCACGAGATAGATAAATTACGTTCAATCTAATTCCTTTTATGAAAATCCTAGGTGTGGGAGAACCACATTAAAGCAAAGAAAGGGAAAAGTAGGAGGTTAGTCTGTCACAGCCGAGCACACAAGTTACAGAAAGAGAGGAAGTCAGAAAGACACCCCCCAGAGATGGTACAGGAGGTCAAATATGCCTGCTGCTGAATAGCAATGTTACGTACATTTAACCTATGTGTACCTACATCTACATACACGAGAGTGGAACTCCTTACTGCCCCACTTAAAAACCAGGGTCTGAATCTGAGGCAAAAAAAAAGAGAGAGACTCATTCATTTGCCCTACTTCTCTACAATAACACACAAGAGGTTATAAACCTCAAATTGGGTCCAGTCCCAGAATTCAGTCAGTAAATTGAAAACAATAAGAACATAAAATGACTGAAATTCTCCATCTGCAGAAATAAACCACTCAGGAGATGGCTGTACATGTGCTGTTGATGGGAGCAGGGGCTTCTCCCCGTTTTCCATCAAGGACAGGACGCCTCACAAATTCAATTAAAGCTACCAGAGACTCCCCCAAGCCCCATCGGAATGACCCCAGGAACACAGGCTGGAATGTGGCTCATGGTAACCTACTCAGCTGAATTGCAATGAATCTGAGGTAATGTTGTGCTGTCATTACAGAGGGTGGGGGTCTGCAGGAGTCAGGAAACTTAGAGTGAGACTCTTGGGGCATCTCCACCCTGGCCCAGGGCTGTTGCTTCATCATCAGACTGTTGGGTAGGAGCCTTCCTCCCAGCATCCCTTTGGCCCTAGAGCTGCAATGGAAGTCTTACCTGTCCCTCTGTGTCCTCGGAGGACCATCTTCCAACAATGAGTCCCCTTGCTTGGCTTTGACGGGAACCTTACCCGCTGTACTTTAGCAAATCCAATTGGTAAAAGAGCCAGTTCTGCAGAGAAGCTGACTGGGTTTGTATCCTGGGTCTAGTCTTCACTGGCTCAAGACGTTGAGCAAATGGTATCTGAGTCCCAGTTCCTCACGGACAAGGATGAAAACAGTAATAACCTCACGAGGCTTCCCTTGTGGTCCAGTTTGTAAAGAGTCTGCCTGCAAGGCAGGAGACCTGAGTTCAATCCGTGGGTTGGGAAGATCACCTCCAGAAGGAAATGGATACCCACTCCAGTATTCCTGCCTGGGAAATCCTATGGACAGAGGAGCCTGGCAGGTTACAGAGACCATGGGGTCAAAAGAGTTGGACACAACTTAGTCACTAAACCACCACCACAAGTTGTTGAGGGAGACTAAGCTAGAATAATCCAGAAAATAACAATGCCTTCTGTCTCATGCCCAATAAACGCTTGTGCTTTTTACTGTTGGTTATCACTGGTCATTGTATTGTTACTGCTGGTCTGATTAAACCCTGACTCATCACCATCATCCTGTTTGAACACCTCTGGATAAACCACTGAAATCCAATTTTTTTTTTAAATTTTATTGAAATGTAATTGATTTACAATCAGGTGTACAGCAAAGTGATATATATACATATATATATACATATTCTCTCTTAGATTCTTTTTCATTATAGGTTAATACAAGATATCAACTATAGTTCCCTGTGCTATACAGTAGGGCCTTATTGATTATTTTAGATATAGTGGTATTTATGTATTAATCTCATACTGTTAATTTATTTCTCCTCCACCTTTCCCCCTTGGTAGCCATAATTTTTTTTGTGTGTATGAATCTATTTCTGTTTTGTAAATAAGCTCATTTGTATCAATTTTTTTTTTTAGATTCCACTCGTAGGATACCATATGATATTTGTCTGACTTACTTCACTTAGTATGACAATCTCTAGGCCCATCCATGTTGCTGCAAATGACACGATCTCATTCTTTTTATGACTAAGTAATATTCCATTGTATATATGTACCATATCTTCTTCATTCTCTCCTCTGGACATTTAGGTTTCTTCCCTGCCTTGACTATTGTAAATAGTGCTACAACAAACACTGGGGTGCATGTATCTTTTTGAATTAGAGTTTTCATGTTTTCTGGACATATGTCCAGGACTGAGATTGCTGGATCATATGGGAGGTAACTCTACCTTTAGTTTTTAAGGAACTTCCATACTATTCTCCAGTGGCTGCACCACCTTACATTCTCATCAACAGTGTAGGAGGGTTCTTCTTACTTCACGCCCTCTCCAGCATTTGTTATTTGTAGACTTTCTGATGATGGCCATTCCAACTAGTATGTGAAGTCAGATTCCAGATCTGAAAGGTCATCTGTGGGATGCATGAGGAGTGACCCCAGGAAAGTTCTGCTCTCCCCGCTTAGGAGGATACTTGTTTATAACTGTTAATGACACCATTAACGTATAGAATGATCCTGTATGGCCAGAAAGAAATGATAACTTTTTTTGACTTTTCGTTTTTTACTGGAGTATAGCCAGTGTTCTAGCCTGGAGAATCCCAGGTACGGAGTAGCCTGGTGGGCTGCCGTCTATGGGGTCGCACAGAGTCAGACACGACTGAAGTGACTTAGCAGCAGCAGCAGAAGCCAATTAACAAAGTTGTGATAGTTCAAGAACAGCCAAGGGACTCAGCCATACATACACATGTATACATTCTCCCCTGGATGAAGTTTGCCCCTCCCATCCAGGCTGCCACATAACACTGAGCAGAGTTCCCTGCGCTCTACAGCAGGTCCTTGTTGGTAATTCATTTTAAATATAGTAGTATGTCCATGTGATCCCAGGGATTCCCGAGTGGCTCAGATGGTGAAGAATAGCCTGCAACGCAGGAGACGCAGGTTTGATCCTTGGGTGGGGAAGAGCCTCTGGAGAAAGATATGGCAACCCACTCCCATGTTCTTGCCTGGAAAATCCCATGGACAGAGGATCCTGGGGAGCTACAGTCATGGGGTCACAAAGAGTCAGACACAACTGAGCAACTGAGCATGCATACAGGCACATGTCCATCCCACACTCCCTAACTATCCCTTCCTCGCATCCTTTCCCCAGGCAACCATAAGTTCATTCTCTAAGTCTGTGAGTCTGTTTCTCATTTGTAAATAAGTTCATCTGTATCAAGAAATGATAACGTTTTGAATAAATACATTTCTGTACAAAATGGAATGTTTGATGTTATAGAATTACCCACAATTGCCTCTCAGGGGCCCAGTCTCAGTCCGCGTTCTAATGTGAAACCACGTAGAAGAGGATGTTAGAGTCGATTACAGCCTGAGAGGCAAGCTCACCTTCTCACTGTCACAGCTGAGACAGAGAAAACAGCTTTCTGCTTTTTTCTGATTCATGGTCCGATGCTTGTTACCCTGTGCCCCCTGAGTTCACAAACCATTGACGACACAGCAGAACTGCAAAAGGAACCACTGAGCCATGGCCTGAAGCTCAGAAGCTCAAGCTTGAACCTACATCCACGGGAGTGACCTGAGGCCAGCTGTTAACCCCTGCCCAGGCCTCCATCCCTAGTCCTGTAAACGGGACACAGGGTCACTGGCCATTTCTCCGGCTCAAGGTTATGGGGCAGATGGTGCCTAATGAAGCGTGGAGATGCCTTGTGGGCTGCGCCTCTGGACATAGGAGCAAACTTTCTCGAGTTAGCAGTAATCACGCATGGGAGAGACATCCCAAGGCAAATGGCATTGGATTAGGGGTGGTATCAGGGAGAGCCACAGGAGGACCCCAGAAAGCTTTCTGGAGAAACAGCAGTAAATCCACACGTTTCATCTTCTTCTCCAGCTTTCTGTGTCCCCAGCCATTCCTAACACAGAGAAAGGAGATCTGAGAACAGGGCTAAAGCTTTGCTTGGAAAAGCAGGTGGTAAGTCATAAAGCCATTGAATCTGGGGCCAGGAATGGGAAACACATGGCGGGTCATTCTAATTAACTCTTCACTGGGTTGCACAGCGCTGGGATGTGGGTTCCAAGGTTTTACATTAGACTTGTCCCAGGCCCCTTGCTCACCATGGCAACTGAAGTTTACCGCAAAGCAGAAAGGTCTGTATGGGAGAGAGTTAACGGAGTCGGATACAGTTCGGCTAACCACAATTAATTTTTAAAAAGAAGCAGCAGCAGCCAAGTATTTCCTTCCCTGTGCACGTCCTTGGGGAGATGTTCCCTGCCCCTCTCCTCCTCACCCCTCCTCTCTCTCTCCGTCCTCCACGCCCTCCCTCTCCACCTCCCTGAAAACTCCTTTTCTGTGTATCCGTTTCTCACCAACTGAAGAAAGTGAGCAAACAAGAGCACTAAGTCCACAAGTGTTCTCCACAAATACTCGTTTCCATCAGCACTGCGAAGGTGGGGCCTCACCAGCTTTGCTCTTTGTTGTTGTAAAGTCACTCAGTTGTGTCTGGCTCTTTGCGACCCCATTAGCCTGCCAGGCTCCTCTGTCCCTGGGATTCTCCAGAAGATGATATAGGAGTGAGTTGCCATTTCCTCTTCCAGGGAATCTTCCTGACCCAAGGATCGAACCCACATCTCCTGCTTGGCAGGCAGGTTCTTTACCACTGTGCCACCTGGGAAGCCCACCAAACGGCGGTTCGGTAAAGTGTTTCAGTGAATGAATGAATGAATTTGGCTCCTCCCTCCTTTGTGGTGGACTGTGGGCTTTGTTTATATATATATGGTAGTTTCAGCTGTGCTGGGTCTTCATTGTGGCGTATGGGCTCTCTAGTTGCAACACTCAGACTAAGCTGCCCCATGGCTTATGTGATCCTAGTTCCCTGACCAAGCTTTGAACCCACATGCCCTGCATTAGAAGGTGGATTCTAAACCACTGGACCACCAAGGAAGTCCCTGGACTGCAGATTTCAATACGATAACCTTATTTCAGAGAGGCAGTACAGCAGGTCATAAACCTACTGGCAGACCTGAGAATCTGAAGACCAAGGGTCCCATTCAACCCTGCCGCCTACAGTTTTTGACGTGTGGACGTCAAGTTAACCACTCATGTCTCCTCTCTGAGCTTTATTTCCTTCCCCTGAAAATAAAGGCATCAAGCCACAAATTCGTTAAAACCTTAGTTCTAATCTCCTCTGAGTGTTTTACTAAAGACCTTGCAGGGAAATAACCCTCCCTCTGTGGGTCAACAGGCCAGACCCATGCTATCTTTTCTGACCACAGAAGTGAACCCAGCTCAATAAAAGGCAGGGAGTGTCCACTTTCTCTGCACGTCTTACTCAGCTTTACCTCTACTACAATGGGGAGGGAAGCTGGAAACAGGTTCAACCGTCTGAATAACCACCCCATCTGGGCCAGCCACCCCTAGGCATGCACTTCCTGTCACACTTGCATGACTCTTCCTCTTACTTCGCTCTTACGGGTGAAACTGTGAACTCTCAAAGAGAGTTAGAAGAGTAAGGAGGTCATGAAGTCCTTTCCCCACCTCTAAGAACATCCTCCTCCAAATTACCCCAGAGAAGTGATTAGCTTCTTCACTAAAGCCTCATCAAAGAACATTTCACAACTTCTCTGGGCCTTGCACCACGTTCAGAAACGGAAGTGTAGGAAGGTTTCTCTGTGATACACATGTCAGGAAACACCCTTCAGGCTCTGAAAATTCATTGATTTGCAGAGATCATGGGCTTTGGACTCTTGTGAATGCTGGCAGCTTCTCAGATGGAGCCCTGGGACAAGAGAAGACCTGGTTCACCTTGAGCCCTTCTTGGGCATCGCTTCCACCGCCGCTAGCAGCTCAACTACCTGAGAGATCAGGGCGGCCAGGCCGCAGCTGGGCCCCAGGGCTGGGCGTCCACCCAGACTCCTGCTCGCAGGTGCTGAGCTGGGTGGAGAGGCGTGTTCCCTCCCCAGCCGGTGTCCATGAACTCCAGACTCTGGGGCGATGGCTTCAGACCAGCCAAGTTAATGTTTAAAGAGCGAATAAATAAATAAATAGGTACTCTCTTGGTGCCAAACTGCTGAAAACAGCTCAGAACTTCCTGCCTTCTGAAAGTCCTTTCAGAAAGGGCATCAACTGGCAGGTCATTAGGGAAAGTGAGATGTGTTCATTGTGCAAAGCTCCCTTTAACCTCAATGCTCCTTTGTTCTTGTGGGCATCAACACACTCCATTTGACATTCTCAGTTCCTCTGATAAGAAGTTCTTAGAAGTCATGGAAGCTCAGATCTCCCCAATCCTGAAGCAGACCTACAGGAATCCTGGTCATTAGTTGAGCAGCCTTGAACAAATGCTCTATTTCTCTGAGACTCAATTTTTCAACTGAAAATGATTCACAGTCCTTGCTGCTGCTGCTGCTGCTAAGTCGCTTCAGTCGTGTCCGACTCTGTGCGACCCCATAGACGGCAGCCCACCAGCCTCCGCTGTCCCTGGGATTCTCCAGGGAAGAACACTGGAGTGGGTTGCCATTTCCTTCTCCAATGCATAAAGTGAAAAGTGAAAGGGAAGTCGCTCAGTCATGTCCGACTCCCAGCGACCCCATAGACTGCAGCCTACCAGGCTCCTCCGTCCGTGGGATTTTCCAGGCAAGAGTACTGGAGTGGGGTGCCATTGTCTTCTCTGTCACAGTCCTTAGGATCTCTTTAATAGTCCATGACTCTGCCAGCAGCCCCGTGGAAGGAGTATAGCAGTGGAATCACTCAGGACTGGGTGTGGGTCTGACTCTCCCACTCAGGGACTCGGGCCAGTCACTCCGCACCTCAAGGCCTCTGTCTCCACTGTGGTGCAGAATAAACAAATGTGTGCCACCAATCTGTACAAACTCAGGGGAAACAGGCAAATATGGTGTTTGGGGTATTTTAGCAAATTGTTCAAGCCTCTAGCTTCCAGGTGGTGCTAGTGGTAAAGAATCTGCCTGCCAATGTAGGAGACATGGGTTCGATCCCTGAGTGGGGAAGATCCCCTGGAGAAGCAAATGGCTACCCACTCCAGTCTTCTTGTCTGGAGAATCCCATGGACAGAGGAGCCTGGTGGACTACAGTCCATGGGGTCACTGCCAAGCGATGGAGCACATATGACATATCAGCAGAAAGCCTAGTATCTCTCTTGCAGTTACTTTGGTCACAAGTTCTCCAGGAGCCCCAGGCCTCTCTGGATTCACAAGTACTTCATCCTAGATCCAGTGGGTCCTTACTTTTGAGGGATGTTGCTCTGATTACTCAGCCCACTCAGATCAACGGTTGACCTTTGCCCCTAGAGCCAGGATGGACTCCTCAGCGTCACCTGGGGAACACCCCCGAGGGACCCAGCATCACAGATCTTCACTCACACACCGTACAGCCAAAGCCCCCTTACTCACAATCCCCAGGCAGGAGCCCCGGGTGCAAAGGGCTCACAAAACACAAAAATCGGCCCTTGCCACGAGCCTCAGCCCTTGTCTTGAGTTTGGGTAACTGGTCTACTTTTCAAGAAGGTTCAGGGCCTTCCCTGGTGGTCCAGTGGTTGTGAATCTGCCTTGCAATGCGGAAGACACAGGTTTGATCCCTGGTCTGGGAACAAAGATCCCATAAGACACAGGGCCAACTGAGCCCATGTGCTCTGGAGCCTGCATGCCACAATGGAAGATCTCACTTGCCCCAACTAAGACTTGACACAGCCAGATAAATAAATATTTAAAACAAAACCAAAAAAGAAAGCTGGGGATCAGATCCTTCTTTCTTCACATCCCTTCCCCTTTCCCTCTTCCCCTCTCCCTCTTGGGTAAATTTGCATGCCCAGAGGTCAGATAGCATTTGCAAACAGATTTTTTGACAAGTGTGGTCCCCCTGTCTCATTACAATACATGCCTATGTAAGTGCCTCATATTTGCCTAAACAAGAATTTTTCCCCTGTACTTCCAAGGTCTCATCTGCTCTCTCCTCCTGAAGCTGATGAAAGGAAATGTTGAAATAATTTTAAATAACCCCTTTAATGTGCAGCCCATCGGATCCCTGTTTTATCCATAACCTTAACGCACTGGTGCAAATATAACACACCTGCCAGCGCCTGATAAGGAAGTTTAAAAAGCAGCTGCACATCCCTCCCCAACAAGAACCACACCCAGAGCAAATAAGTGTTCCCTGCTCAAAAGCTTACTTCTTCACCACTTGTAACATCAGGTTTTTTAACTCCTATTAAGACAGGGGAGGCAAACCTTTCCTGTAAAAGGCCAGGTAGTAAATATTTTAGGCTCTGTAGGCCATTCACATCTTTGTCATATATATATATATATTTGGCTTTTAGTTGATTAGACAGATATATAAAATTATATATATTTAGAAATGTAAAAACCATTCTTCTGTTTTTGGCTGCACCATGCATGTGGGATCCAAGTTGCCCAACCAGAGACTGAACCTGCATCCCCTGCACTGGAAGCATGGAGTCTTAGCCACTGTACTGCCAGTGAAGTGAGTGAGTGAAAGTCACTCAGTCGTGTCCAACTCTTTGTGACCCCATGGACTATACAGTCCAGGGAATTCTTCAGGCCAGAATACTGGAGTGGGTAGCCTTTTCCTTCTCCAGGGGATCTTCCCAACCCAGGGATTGAACCCAGATTTCCACACTGCAGGCGAATTCTTTACCAGCTGAGCCACAAGGGAAGCCCACTGGACTGCCAGAGAAGTCCCTAAAAAACATTCTTAAGGCTATCAAAAAGAGTCTCTGCAGGTTGGATTTGGCCCAGAGGCTCTTGCCTCTGAGACTTCAAAATCTATGCATTAATCAGCCCAACCTGGGAATGGAGCTAGGGAGGGAGCTGGTTTTGGAAACAGATTCCTAGGTCTTAATCCACACCCACTCAGTTGGGATCTTATGTAAATTCTCCAACTCCTTGGTGCCTGGGATGGAAGCTGTCTACTGCTGACCCTAGAGGCCCTTCTCCAGACTCTGTGCCTCTCCAGCCCCCACAGGTGATTCTCTCCCCTGCTCAGATGTCTTTGATGAGCAACTCCCATCATGCACCATCCTTCATCTCACCTTTACTTCTGTCTCCCTGCTTACAAATCAATCATGTGCATTTTTTAAATAACCCTTGATAATAATACTTGATAATTTTATCCATAGCCCTTTCCCTACAAAGCTTGCTGGCAGGACAGTGTTCCCCCAAATGTTGCCTCACCCCATCCTGGTGGATGACATAATTCCTCCTCCACCCCATCCTTGCAACTAGGCTTGCCCCAGCTTCACCCTGGACATGGCCATCCTTGGGCTAAAGGATGCAACAGTTACCAGATTTCTGAGTCAGCCTTGAACTTGCTTCAAGAGGGTAGATATCCAGGTCTTTGGAAGTTTTCCTTGATTGCACTTCTGGGTTTCTGGTTCCTCAAGGTCATAGTACATAAACAGGCAACCTACCCCAAGAGTCAGGGTTAAACCTCTGGGTCCTAAGGGAAGGTTATGCACTGCACAGAGCAAAAGCAAAGTCAAAAATAAAGGCAACTGGGAATGAAAGCCGAATTTTAGGGGTTTGTGAAGCCAGCACAGGATTTTGAAAGCAACTGGCAGTCAGTCCTAGATGCAAACTGGATCAAAATGACGCTGAGGTCACTTGGGTGTAACCCACAACCTTAGTGGAGGTGCAGATGCATTGAAGGTTTTCATGGCACTGTTGCACTCCACATCATCACGATTTTTCACTGGAACATAATACACCAGCTGGCTCAACCATCATCATTTCCAGAACTTTGTCAACAAAAAAGAAGCCTTGACTAAAGGAGTTTTACAGTCAGTTCTAGCTCAGTTTATTCCTGACTCAGATATGATTGGAGAGAAGCCAGGGCAAGGTTGCAAAGGGTGGGGTGGAGGGAACCATGGACAGCAGGCATGGTAACATAAAAAAGCTGAGGCCACAGGAGAGAAGATAGGCATCTGTGATTAAAACAATGAGTACTGACCTATTGACCTGGATCTCCTAGGATCCTCCAACAAAGTTCATTAGATGTCAAACAATGGCTGAGTTGCTCTGCTGTTCCCCTGAGAATATCACAACATTGTTAATCGGCTATACTCCAAAATAAAATAAAAAGTTAAAAAAAGATAAGGAGCCAGTCAGTGTATATACAATATGTGTAATAAAAATCTATTTTCCTTAAAAAGTAAATTTAAAAAAAGATGCCAAACAATTTCCCTTTATAATCTGTTATGCAGAAGACTGAACTGTTGGGAGTTATGCTAATCTGGTTTTCTCTCAAGTGAGATGGGGTATTAAAGAAGAGGTAAGAAGGAAGGGATGTTGGAAAAAGTGAGTGGAAAGTTTCAGAAGCCATGTAACAGTCCGTAAAGTGCACTGAACAAACACCGAGTAACCCGTCTTGAAAATAAAACTAGAGAATGTCTGGATGACCTTGGGTTTGGTGATGACATTTTAGATACAGCACCAAATGCACAATCCATGAAAGAAAGAAGATAAGCTGGAATTCATTATAGTTAAAAACTTCTGGTTGTGAAAGATACAATTGAGAGAATGAGACGACAAGCCACAGTCCGCGAGAAAATATTTGCAAAAGACGTGTCTGTAAAGGACTGTTATCCAAAACACACCAGGAAACTCTTAAAACCTAACAAGAAGAAAATGAACAATATGACTGAAAATGGGCAAAATACCTGAACAGACACCTCACCACAGAAGATATACTCATGGAAAATAAGAATGTGAAAAGATACTTAACATCATATGTTGTTAGGAAATTTCAAATTAAAGCAATGATGAAATGAATGAACAGACCCCAAAACACTGACACCACCAAATGCTGATGAGGACGTGGAGCAACAGAAACTCATTCATTGCTGGTGGGAATGCAAAGTGGTACAGATGTGTTGGAAGACACTTCAGCAATTTCCTCTTTTTTCTTTCATTTTTACTGAGATACAGTTGACAAGCAGCACTGTATAAGTTTAAAAGCACAGCATAATGATGACTTACATTTGCTGTAAAATGATCACCTTAGTGAGTTCAGTTAACATACATCATCTCGTTGTTGTTTGGTTACTAAGTTGTGTCCGACTCTTTGTGACCCCATGGACTGTAGCCCTCCAGGCTCTTCTGTCCATGGGATTCTTCAGGCAAGAATACTGGAGTGGGTTGCCATGCCCTCGTCCAGGGGATCTTTCCCACCCAGGGATGGAACTCACTTCTCTTGCATTGCAGGTGAATTCTTTTCCACTAGTACCACCTGGGAAGACCCACACCATCTCATATAGATAACGAAAAAAGAAAAAAAAAGGTTTTTTCTTTTGTGGTGAGAACCTTTACAATACACTTTCTTAGCAACTTTCAAATATACCTCACAGCAATGCTAACTATTGTTATCTGTTGTACACTACATACCTGGAATATATTTATAACAGTAAACTCGTGCCTTTTGGTTGCTTTAATCCAATTCTCTCACTCCCTACCCCTGACAGTTTCTTACAAAGCTAAACATATTTTTACTATACATATGATCCAGCAATCATGCTCCTTGGTACTTATCCAAATAAACTGAAAATTTCTGTCCACAAAAAAACCTGCACACAGATATTTAAAGCAACTTTATTCACAACTGCTAAAACTTGGGAGCAATTAAAATATCCTTTGGTAGGCTGAATGGACTAAATAAACTGGTCCATCCAAACAATGGAATATTACTCAGCACTAAAAAGAAATGAGCTATCAAGCCATAAGAAGACACAGGAAACTTAAACAAACATTAGTAAGTGAAAGATGCCAATCTGAAAAGGCTACATACTGCATAATTCCAACTCTGTGACACTCTGGAAAAGACAAAACAAGGTAGAGAATAAAAAATCAGGGTCGGGGAAGCAGGTGATAAGGGGTGAGGAAGGAGGAATGAGTAGGTAGAACTGAAATCATGCAGAGGATTTTTAGGGGAGTGAAACCATTCTGTGTGATACTATAATGATCACATCAGATCAGTCGCTCAGTCGTGTCCGACTCTTTGCAACCCCATAAATCGAAGCACGCCAGGCCTCCCTGTCCATCACCACCTCCCGGAGTTCACTCAGACTCATGTCTATCGAGTCAGTGATGCCATCCAGCCATCTCATCCTCTGTCGTCCCCTTCTCCTCTTGCCTCCAATCCCTCCCAGCATCAGAGTCTTTTCCAATGAGTCAACTCTTCGCATGAGGTGGCCAAAGTACTGGAGTTTCAGCTTTAGCATCATTCCTTCCAAAGAAATCCCAGGGCTGATCTCCTTCAGAATGGACTGGTTGGATCTCCCTGCAGTCCAAGGGACTCTCAAGAGTCTTCTCCAACACCACAGTTCAAAAGCATCAATTATTCAGCGCTCAGCCTTCTTCACAGTCCAACTCTCACATCCATACATGACCACAGGAAAAACCATAGCCTTGACTAAACGGGCTTTTGTTGGCAAAGTAATGTCTCTGCTTTTGAATATGCTATCTAGGTTGGTCATAACTTTCCTTCCAAGGAGTAAACGTCTTTTAATTTCATGACTGCAATCACCATCTGCAGTGATTTTGGAGCCTAAAAAAATAAAGCTCCTTAGAAGATCAGCTCCCATGTTATTATGTATCTGTCAAAACTCATGGAATTTTTTGCCAAAGAGTAGACTGTGTCAGAGGTCCCCAACCTTTTGGGCACCAGGGACTGATTTCACAGAAAACAATTTTTCCCCAGACCTGGGTTGGCTGGGTGGGGGGCAGGGGATGGTGTAGGGCTGATTCAAGTCATTACATTTATTGGGCACTTTATTTCTAATCTAATGCTGCCACTGATCTGACAGGAGGTACCAACCCACAGACTGGAGGTTGGGGACCCCTGAACCCACATAATATAAACCACAGAGTGTGAGTGGTGATGACTGTCACTGTAGGTTCATTGATTGTAACAGGTGCATCCTTTGATGGAGGATGTTAACAGCAGGGAGACTGTGTATGTGGAGGCAGCAAGCATGTGAGAAATCTCTGTACTTTCTGCTCAACTGTGCTATGAACATAAAACTGCTGTAAAAAATAAAATCTGTTCACAGGGCACTGATCACCTTCAACCATACTGAAGAGAAATGGATTGGATTTTTTTGAAGTCAAGTGTTCATCTCCCAAAACAATAGTTGATTCTGGCTGGATAAGAAGTTTATACTTCTTGAACTATCAGCCAGAACCAGGCCATAACAGAGCCCTGTGAATATGTGTAGAATGACAGACTTATCCTGAACCTCACTTGTGCAGCACCCACATAATGTGAGGCTTGCTGTGGCCGCCACCGTTCTGGTGTTCATCAGCCCAGACCAGTCACAAGGAAACAGGCGCAAGCCCATCCCAGGCTTCTGTCATTCCAGGACTTGTCCAGAGTCATGAAACTCAGGTTACAAACACACCTGCTGACAAGGCCCAAAGCCTTGGGCCATCTTTACCTCCTGCTTCTGTCGTTCCCCTCAGCAAACCCATCAGCCAATGCCATCAGCGCTATCTCCCAAAAAGATCCAGCATCTGACCCCTTCCTTCATCTCAGCCTCCACCTCCCCGGTCCTGGTCACCAGCATTCCTGCCTTGACAACCACAGCAGCCCCTGCAGGGTCCCAGCCTCACCCTGGAGCTCCCCATCTCAGCCAGAGAAGAATCCGATACTCTTACTACGCTGGCTGTAAGAACCTGCGTAGTCCCAGCACGGGTCCCTCTCTGACCTCACCCGGCCTCCCGACCCCTCCCCAGCCCACCAGCCTCCTTGCTGCCCGCAGACATGCCGGGCGCATTCTCCTCCAGGCCTCCCTATTCCCTATACCCAGACACTCCTCCCCCAGAGGTCCTCCCCTGCCACTCAGGTCTCCATTCAAAGGTCACTCATATAAAAAGGACACTTCCTGCACCCTGTACCAGCTCAAGGGCCTGCCCTGCTTCTGCTGCTGCCTCTCCACCTTCCCTCCCTCCCCAGGTGGTGCGTTGTATACACTCGTTTTGTTGTGTTATCTTCTTCCCCTGCTGGAATGTAAGCTTCATCAGAGAATGTCTGCTGCTCATGCCCAGGGCCTAGAACTGTGCAGGGCATGTGGTCTGAGTCTGATAAATATTGGGTGGAAGAAAGGAATGGAGAGAGGATGGGGAGGAGAAGCAGGGAGGGAGGCGGGAGGGAGGGAGGCAAGCTAGCTTCTCCCATGAAGTCACTGTTGGCCCTGTCTCCCAGGACTCCTACCACCTGCTCGCCACCCCGAAACGCTTCTGAACATCACAAAAGAATAAGCCACTCTCTTTGTCCCCAAGAATCTGTCTTGTGAGCCACGAGAAAACGTACTAAAACCAACCGAATGAATGATAGAAGCAATTCACTGTGCTGAAGAGACTCCAGAGCTAAATATCCGTGAACACAGACCAGTGTGGTGAGAACCAGAAAAGAAAGAAAACTACACGGAAATCGGATATGGTGGTAAAGCCTCAGCTGCGTGTATTTCTCTGGTCCTACAGAGCAGGTCCTCCATAAAGAGTCAGACACACTATATCATGTTCTCCGAATTGGTTCTGCGGAAATTTGCCCAAATCTTTCTCAAGTGCACATTACCCACAGCTTCAGGAGTGTCCAATGACCTAAAAATCTCTGAGCTCCTTATTCTCATCAACCTAAAAATTCAATCTCCCCCGTCAAGCCCTCCCCTAACCCTTCTCTCTTTTTCAGGGGAGGGGCAGGGAAACAAGTCCTCCTATGCCTTCTTTGAGTCCATTACTCAAGTTTTACTCATCTTTTTTAACTTTCCCATTTAATCCCAATAATCCTTTATTCTTCTCTCCACTTATTTTTTTAAAGACTTTTGTTGTGTTGTTTTTTTTTTTAATTGGCCACACCATGCAGCTTGTGGGATCTTAGTTCCCCACCTGGGGGTGGAACCTGTGCCCTCTGCAGTGGAAGTGCAGAGTCCTAACCACCAGACCACCAGAGAAGTTCCACTCTTCACTCACGTTTAATCGTCTTTTTGTGTCAGGCAGTCTTCACTCCGTCTTCTTTTCCTTACCTATTTCTTCTGGATTTTCCGGCACGGAGCTTTGCATTTAGAGCTCACCTCATTGCCCCATGTTTAATCACTGCAAAGCATCCTTGCCAAAAGCATTCAATTACAGGGAGAAAAAGCAGTGCCTTCCCTCATCGGCCTGCATCCCACGTACTAGGCGAAGGAAGCAGCTACTATATCATTCCTCCGCGTTCTCAGGTGACCAAACCGGCAGAGGTGGCCAGCCTCCGTGCTCCCCTGCTGCTCCATCGCCTGCCCACTCATCAGCCTGTGAACCCAGGCCAGGATTTCGATTCAGCGCTGCTCCTTGGTGAAGTGGTGACTGGACCTGCCCAGTGGAACGGCACACGTGAAGGAATGTCCTCCTGGCAGATGAAACCATGTGCCCGGTTTGGACCTGGCATGGGGTTATACGCAGCCAGCAGAGAAGTTGGGCCTCATCACAGACGCAAACCCAAGGGGCCACCCATGTCAGGAGGCACCCACCACTTCCGCCCCCACAACTGAGTGAGGAAAAGTCTGTTCCCCACAAGCTGAACGTGCCAAGAGTTCCAGAAACACAGAAGGGGTCGGGCAGATGGCACCGATTAATCTACCGTCAAGGGCTGAAGGACTGAAAGATAAAGGGTGAAACCCAAGAAAGTTAACGGAGGAAAAGTCAACACAAGAAGCCCGTGTGGCTTTAGCTTGACTGTGAGGGTCTCTATGGGAAAAGCAGTGCACTTGTTGGAGACGCAGCTGGCTTTCATTAGAGCCTAAAAGAGTTCAAAAATAAATACAGCCCCCCTCTTGCCACCCCAAATTCAGTGCACATTCGATGCGAACAGAACGGACACCCAGGCTTAAAAGTCAAATCATCTGAAACCCCTGCCACGGAGAATTGTTGTTCAAATGGTTTATTCCTTTGGAGGCCACTAACTAAAACAATAACAACTTTCATGTCAAATTCCAGGAAATAAAGGATAGACAATAAAGAAAGGGTGTGTGTTTTTTTTTTCCCCCAAATGCAAACAAATGAATTAGTGCTGTGGGGCTGAAGGGAAGCCGAACAAATTAGGCCTGAGGGCGCCCACCGGCCTGCCTACCCTGCTGACCGCCTCCCGGGCGCCTTCTCTGTGAGAGTTCAGAAGTGGTTGGGGTTGGGGGACAAATATGTAACAAAAGATGTAGGCCCACCCAGAAGATGTGGGAGCCTGCTGGGAGGATTACAAACACTGGCCCAGGGCCAAGCCCTGCCTCCCTTCCCCCAGCTACAGAAAGGAAGGGAAATCGCCAACCCAGACCTCGTGGGCACGTCCCCCCACCGTCAAGAGTGGTTTTTAAGCCAGAATAATGCCTGTCATTGTGTCTGCAGAGTCTTGGGTTGGGAACTACATTTAAAAATCATTAGTTTTTCAAGCCCGCTCTCCATTACCACATCAGAGCATCTCCATCAGTGAGAGCATGGGTTGCTTTGTTGGACACACAGTAAATATTTGTCATTAGAATTAATTAACTGTGCTAAAGAGGCCCGTGGCCAGCATCGTCCAAACACAGCCTTTCAGCTTTCCACAGAGAAAAAGCCTATTCTTAAACCACAGGCTTTAACCCAGCATCTGAAAAAATGGTATATGAGTCGTGAGATGGGCTGTACTAAAAAGCAGATGCCTCAGGACAAACAACCCACCCACCCAATCAAGAAGGATGGGTTTGAAATAGCATCTGGTGAAGGTGAACTCATTTCTGTCCGCTTATTGTATAGAGGTGACGACTGACAACGGGAGGTGTTCAAAGACCTCCCGAGAACAAACGGTAACCAGGAGATCAGCCCTTACAGCCCCTTAGCTGGTTTTCATTAAGAAAATCTTACAGTTGGGTTCAAAAAGTAAAAATGTTATTCCTCACCAGCCCCCACTTAGAACCAAATGCTTCCTTTGACCTCTGCCTTGCGTAATCCCTCCACTTTCTGGGACATCTCCTCCCCACACCTGCTACCTTGAGGGCATTCAGGAAATCCCAATGTCCACAGATGAGCAGAATGACCAAACGAGGACAGGAGGCCAGCTGACTTGGTGGCCACAGGACTCATGGAATTGAAGGATGACGCTGCCTGCTGTCAGGGTGTCCAACGTGAGTGAGGGGCATGGAAGGAACCAGAGCAGGGGTCAGTAGTAAGACAGCAGAGCATGGGACTCAGCGTTAGAAAATGAATCTCCAATGGTCTGGCATGAACTCGAGTGTTTCCGCACCACATGTAAACCAAGACTTCTGTCCCTGAATTTGCTCAGCTGCCATCTGCTGGTCTGATACCTGGAGTTCTGCTCAGCTGGGCTTCTTGTCTTTCAGTTGCATCACTCACCACCTTTCACCATGAGCTTCATCACAGACCATCTGGGCCATCTATGATGAGAAACACCCTAGCCTACTGACTCCTTTTGCTTCTCGAGGGCTGTGGCTATACTTGTTGCTGTTTAGTAGCTGAGTCGCGTCCGACTCTTTGTGACCCCTGGACTGTGGACCATGGGATTCTCCAGGTAAGAATACTGGAGTGGCTAGCTATTCCCTTCTCCAGGGGATCTTCCAGATCCAGGGATCAAATCTGGGTCTTCGGCATTGCAGGCAGATTCTTTACCATCTGAGCCAACTAATCACCCACATACACACACAAAAAAGTTATATTTAGACAAAGCAAGATATTAGTTTATGTTGAAATCAGATTTCATTACACAATTACATAGATGAATTTCATATTGATGAAATTCATACTTTCTGGCTTTTTTGTGTGTTAATTGTGGCTGCGCATCCCCTTGGGGGCCAAGAAAGATCTTTCCATTTAGGATTGCAGCAGGCAAAGCATTTCCAGTGGAGGCACAATGATGGTGGAAATAAACCACCAGGTGATCTTCAAGTTCTTTCCTGGTCTGTTATCCCAAACTTTGTTACTTCAGCATTCAGAGAAAAATCACTTATTGCCACTGAAAAAGAAGTTTAATCAGCAGCCTCAACATTCTTATCTGACATTTGGACCTTATCTACTGTCACTACATCACCACCATTTATGTTCTTAACATATAAAAATCTAGACTGCCCCACGCCATGCGTATTTACATCGACAACAATCTTCTCCCACCTTGCCCAAAAAATCATTTTTAACAAAAACCTCAAACAATTTTATCCCTAGGATCATGTAAAGCATTTCCATGTGTCTTCATAAATAGCAACTAAACATTAAAATATTTGGGCTTTGCTCTACATGTGTGTATATGTATGTATTTAAAAGCAATGAATAGATTGCAAGTAGGTAGAGCTCTTGGTTGAAGACATCTGTCTTCTTTTAATAATCTGGCTCATTGTATTCATCAATTAAATAGGGAAGGCGGGTGAAACTCAAAAAGTTTCCAACCTGCCGAAGCTCAAGATATGAAGTCATTAAGCTTGGAGCTCTTTGGTCTGGAGCCGAGTCGGTCACTTCTGAGGGAGTGTCCCAGAGCACTACTGAAGACACTGCTATGCCAATGTTCTGTGAGCACTTCTCCACTAGAAATTTCTATTATCCATCTGTCTCCTCAGTATCTCCTCAGTATCTCAGAAGAGGATGTAAATTGTTCAGAGGACCAAATGAAGTACCCAAAAGCTTGTTACTAGTTCATTAAAGCAAGCATGAGATCCGTTTTGTCTCCCCATAACTCAGCGTTCTGTCTGCAGAATGAAGAAGCTGTGGGGCCAGTGAGGATCTGAATGGCAACTGATGTTGGTGAAATGCATTCCTTAATGGTTCCTTAAATCATTCTTTTGATGATTTCATTACGATTCTCACCAGTGGTAAAGAATCCACCTGCCACCATAGGAGACGCAGGAGGTGCAGGCTTCATCCCTTGGTTGGGACGATCTCCTGGAAAAGGAAATGGCAATCTTGCCTGGAGAATCCCATGGACAGAAGAGCCTAGCAGGCTACAGTCCATGGGGTGGCAGACATGACTGAGCAATTGAACACACACACAAACACACACACACAAACACACACACACAAACACACACACACAAACACACACACGACTCCACCACCCCCACTCCTAATACCGAAACGTCTGGGCAGAGTTATAGACACAGTCAAGGAGGAAAAAGGTGATGTCAGAAGAGGCAGAGTGAGCTGGGGTCAGAAGACAGGATGGGGCAGGAAGTAGAAATCCCAGAATCTGATAGGCAGCAGTAATGAGATGGCTCCAACTGGTCTACTCAGGCCTCCTCTGTGCCAATTTGATTGGACACAGTTTCAAAGCAAGAAAGAAAATGCCAATGGAAACCAAAACAAAAGATAAAGAGCAGGCTTTCCAAATGGGTGGGCAGGGATCTGGCCTCCTGGCAGGGGCAGAGGCCAGCAGCCCGGGGAACCTGTCCCCAAACCAGCTGAGCCCTCTCTGCCCCTGCAGCCACTCCTTCCCACGGAGCTCAGCTGCACTCTCCACACCCTGAACTCATTTGGGGGATTTTTTGGAGGGAGTCTGGCAAATTATTACACAAAAGGAATCAAAGAGGAGAAGGGGAAAAAATAAAATCATTTCTTCAGCATAAAAAATTATCCTTTGACTTTAGCCAAAGAATTTTTAAGCTCTGTTCAGTCGTAAAATCTGTTCTCATGCCACCCACGTTTCGCATTCCTCCCCCAACTCCTGCTGCAGCCCCTCCTCCCCCCAGCTCCAGGTCCTCCACCCTTCCCCCTCCACCAGCACCACCCCTCATCTGCCATCCCCGAACTCAAACCCAAGCATCCATCTGAAGCAAACATGAGGACCCAACAAAAACACATTCCCTCTTCATGGGCATGGGTTTGAGCAAGCTCCGGGAGATGGTGAAGGACAGGGAAGCCTGGCGTGCTGCAGTCCACGGGGTCGCAAAGAGTCAGGCATGAGTTAGTGACTGAACAACAACTTGCACATATTCATGTTTGTATATACACACATACAGCTAGCCCCATTCCTCACTAAAACTCTTTTAGCATCCCACAGAGATGTCAGCCATGGCACCAGCTTGCCCCACACCCTCTCCCAGTGAAACTGACAAGGCTCAGCTCCTGTTTTGTAGTAGCCATAGGGGATGACTACTCCACCTGGTAACCACACTGGACCCATAGCTCATTGGACCCAGAGTCACTAATAAAAGGGCAATGACAATGACCCTGAGTGTGGTCAAGTAAATAGGAGGTTGGACATATTCATTTATTTCTTACAAATTGTACTTGAGGGGCTTTAGGCAAGATTTATTTCACTCTCACAGTCATCCCTGGGGTGGGCTGTGAGTCTGACTAGAAAGTTCCGCTTCACATACTCTTGGACTGGTTCTGTTACCCTCTTGTCTAAGCCTTTTCCCTTGAAGGAGCAAGTGCCAGAAGATAAGCTTCTGAAACAAGTCAGGTTCTGGGGGCAGCATTCCCACCAGCCCTGGAGAGCTTTCACACAGATCTTTGTCCCGAAATGAGCCCGTTCAGTTTGTAGAAGGAAGTGTGATAATGCAGGAATGTGGCTCCAGGGCTCAGGTCTCCATCCCCCAGGGAAGGGGAGAGAGCAAGAGAAGGGAGGAAAAGCAGAGCTAAAGGTCACAAGTAGCTGGGACTCGATAATGCCATCTGCCCATGACACTGAAGTCACACACGTTGATAGGGCTCAGAACTCTGGGCTCTCTGTGACCCACAAAGCCTTAAGCTGAAAGGTGGGTTATAGTTCTGGTCTTCAGGTGATCAGGAACTTCTTCATAATGCTAACATCTGTACACTTAAAAAAAAAAAAAGGCACAACCTGAGAGTTGTGGGTCAAGTTTTATTGGGTCAACATGAGGACTGCAGTCCAGGAGACAGCACCTCAGATAGCTCTGAGAGACTGCTCCAAAGAGGTCCTGGGGAAGGACAATATATATGTGATTCTGGTGAAGGGAGAGTATATGCAGTCAAGCACGTATTTTTTCCAGAAGATTTCTGCTGGTCTCTTGAAGCTTTCTGCTAGTCCTGGGAAACAGCAGTCACCATGAAAGGTTCTAGTGCTTTTCTAGATTTGAGGAGATACAAGAGTTAGGCTCATAAAGTCGGCTCCTGAAAATATCTAACTATCTGAAAACCTGTCCTGCCAGTTTTTCCCCAAGCACAGAGGGCCTCATTTCTGCTCTCCACCCTGAACTCCTTTCAGGGAGTATTGAAGGTCAGAAGCTGCAGCAGCACGTGATCTAATCCTTGCAGAGGTAGATGGCGAGTGCCCATGTGTACTCCACACATCCCAGTGATTAAGGAACCACTGCCTCCCCAAACTGTACTACTCCAATTGGAGTCACCTTGAGAATGTGACCTGTTAAACCAGAAAGGGAATGTTACACCCCTCCTCTTTTCACACTTACAAGGCAATCTGATTTCATAAAGAGACTTACCTCTGACCTTTGGATAAGTCTGGACACTTCTGAAATTTTGTCCTTTCTGTGTTTGGAATGGCCATAGCTTCTGCTAACAAAACCTAAGGTCTGCAGGGTTTCCTAAACCCCTACGTCGTGCCAGCTTTGGCAAGTTTCCTAGACCTAATGAAGAGATAACGTGGAGAGGAAGGACATTTGAAAGGTGGCAGAGAGGCATGGGTAAACCATGCATGTTCATTTTAACACATTCATCTTGCACTAGCCACACAGAACATTTTCCTGGAGAGAGTGCCCATGAGATGTAAAGACCTGAGAGTGAGTTTCACCCTCTCTTCCTTCTTCCATTCACCAGTGGCTGGATTAGAAAATAACCAACTGGCTGAAGATCAAGTGGCAAGAAGGAAAAGGAAGCAAAGCAACTGTCGGTATAATCTACCCCCTGCCCCTGCAGATCATCCTAATGTTTCAACAAATTAGGAGGGACCCTTTGAAAGATGATTGTTGAGACTTCCCTGGTGGTCCAGTGGTTAAGAAGCTGCCTTCCAATGCAGGGGGCGTGGGTTCCAACCCTGACTGGGAAACTAAGACCCCACATGCTGCAGGGGTAACTATGACCCAGTACAGCCAAACAAATTAATTAACTAAGTTTTAAAAATATATATGCATATTTTTTAAAAAGAAAGATGAATGATCTCAGACCATTTTATGCAGAGTCAGGTTTGCTCATTATAGTTAATTAGTACAAGTACTGTTAGAATTCCAAAGAGGCTCAAAATCCACATCTTCAAGCATGTTCCCCAACCATCTCTTCTGATTCTAGGAGGTAAGCCCATGGTCAAGTGAACAAGATTTATCAAAAGATCAAGAGAGAAAGAGAGAAGGAAGGAAGGAGGGAGGGAGGCAAGCAGAAAACCTGACTCTGAGGTTTTTTTAACTTGGTCCCAACCAATGAGAGTGTGGTTTATACCACTTGTCAAGGCAGAGAAAAGCTGAAAAAGTCAGAGAGACTGACTAAGTGACCCTGTGCCTCTTGCCCAGCTGTTGATGTCCAGTCTAAGGCAAGAAGAGCCTGCTGGCGGTAATTTGTCAGTGGAAGAGGGAATCTTCTTTAGAGCTAAGCAGTTGCATCTCTTTTCATTCAAAGAAAAATGGTGTCCATTTTCCAGAGAAAATACCAGTCAAGAATTCAAGAAGTGGATGCTCCCAAGAGTGAGGGAGAAAGCCCCTTAGTCATGCAGGCTTCAGAACTGCTATGGAAGCAGAGGAGAGCAGCGCTGAGAGCAAAGGTCTTTGAGAGCCAGACCCAGAAGGTCGAAGAGCATGGTAGATACTTGTCTTTTGGGGCCACCCAACATCCAAACACTCTCCTACTGGGGGAATAAATCCCAAATTAGGTGAAAAACAGGCCTCCTTCCTTTGGGAGCTACACCCAGAGCTGAACTTACTCTGCCACAAGGTCATCTGACAAAGCAGGAAATGGAGAAGAATATTCACAAAGTTCTCCTCCAGGCCCAAGATTCTGTGAAACGTTTCAGTTTTCCCTCATGAATCCCACTTAACAACAGTAGCAGCCAGAGCTAACATCTACTGAACAGGTGGACAAGCCAGCACTGCTCAGCATTGTATCCGCCTTCTTTATGGGTTCCACATTCATGGATTCAACCAACTGCGGATTGAAAATATTCACACACACACACACACACACCATACACCACACACAAATTCCAGAAAATTCCAAAAAGTGACACTTAAATTTGTCATTTACTGGGTAGTATTTACATAGTCTTTACATTGTATTTAAACCATTTATGTAGCGTTTACATTGTATTTACAAGAAATTACATAGTATTTACACAGACTTGACTTTTTTGGGCTCCAAAATCACTGCAGATGGTGACTGCAGCCATGAAATTAAAAGACGCTTGCTCCTTGGAAGGAAAGTTATGACCAACCTAGACAGCATATTAAAAAGCAGAGGCATTACTTTGCCAACAAAGGTCCATCTAGTCAAAGCTATGGTTTTTCCAGGAGTCATATATGGATGTGAGAAATGGACTATAAAGAAAGCTGAGTGCAGAAGAATTGATGCTTTTGAACTGTGGTGTTGGAGAAGACTCTTAAGAGTCCCTTGGACAGCAAAGAGATCCAACCAGTCCATCCTAAACAAAATCAGTCCTGAATATTCATTGGAGTATTCTTGATCACACACTGCCTAGCATCAAGACTGATGCTAAAGCTGAAACTCCAATCCTTTGGCCACCTGATGCAAAGAACTGACTCATTTGAAAAGACCCTGATGCTGGGAAAGATTGAAGGCAGGAGGAGAAGGTGACGACAGAGGATGAGATGGCTGGATGGCATCACTAACTCAATGAACATGGACATGAGTTTGAGTAAACTCTGGGAGTTGGTGATGGACAGGGAGGCCTGGCGTGCTGCAGTCCATGGGGTCGCAAAGAGTCAGACACGACTGAGCAACTGAACCGAACTGAACACTGTATTGGATATTGTAAGTAATCTAGAGATGATTTAAAGTGTGTGGGAGGGTGTGTGGAGGTTATATTCAAATACTGCACCGCTTTATACCAGGCACTGGAGGATCTGCAGATTTTGGTGTCTGTGGGGGTCAGAAGCCAAAGCCCCACAGACACCAAGAGATGCTACATAGAGGTATGTCATTCAAACCTATCAAACCCTTATCAGCGTGTTTGCAGAGAGCTGTACAGTAGCCAAGTGCTCGGTCTCACAGGGACCAGGACAGGGCCGGATAAACGTATGGAGTGGCCTGAAAACAAGGCAGCCAAGTGCAGCCAAGTAATTGAATGAGGGTTTTTTTGTTGTTGCTTGTTTGTTTTGCCATAAGAGAAGAGGAACACGCCAGGGAAGAAACGCGAAGGGAGGTCACAGTTGTTGAACGTTCCCCTGTGAATCCTCACAAAACCACATAAGCAAGGCCCGGTTGTCCTCGTTTTACTGGGAGGAAAGCCAAGACCCAAAGAAGTGAGGGAATTCACCCAGGGTCCTGCCAAAGGAGGCCAAGTTCCAAAACCAAGGTCTGCTTGGTTATGGAGCTGGGCCCCCAGGGTGAGGCAGGTGTGACTGGAGGGCACAGTCCCTGGAGCCAAACCTCTGACCTACAGCTTTCCTGGGGCCTGTTCTCCTAAAGGAAGTGAGGAGTCTGTAAGCAATCCGATCACACAGGCAGTCAAAGCAAGCTTGCAGTTTCCCAGGGGCCCTCTCGGGTTTTCTACACAGATCTACCAAGGCCGAGAATCACACAGGCTAAAAGAGCCCAGGATCTGGAGGCCAAGAACTTGAATGCAAGGCCCCCATCCACACTTTGCTGGCTGGTGATCTCGGGACTTTGGAAACTGTAAAGCATGAAGCAAATCCTGTTATTAGGGGTGATCTGAGAAATCCGGCCTCAGTACACGGTCAGATACCATCTGGTCCTGAATACTGATCCCTTCAAGCACATCAACAGCCTTCAAAAATGACAGCATGTCTCAGCTACGCCTGACACAGCCTCTACGAGCTTCCTGGTCTGTTTATGCTCTGAGCATCTGCTTGGTTGGAGAAACACAGCAAGAATATCCTTGTGCCTGCAAACTTCCCCTTCAGCTGGACAGATGGGCCAGAGAGCAGGGTTCCCAGGAGTAGGGATGCTCAACAAGACACAGATGGCCAGCTGACCCGGGCCATCGCACTCCACGTGCTGGAGGTTGAGCAACAGCACAGGCAGCTGCCCCTCCCCACGGCTGCGCTGACCCCTCTGGCGAAGAGCTCACGACTGGGACAGGCATCACTCTCCCACCCTCTGCTCCCTTTCCACACTGGCCAATTCAGCACTGCTGTTGTCAGGAAGGCCTGAAGCCTGGACTGTACTCAACTGATAGGAGCTGTACATGTTGGTAGGGGAGGTGGGGGAGCCTGGATGGAAACTGCCCTTTGTGAGCTGGGATGGACGGTCCAGGGTGAGCGCAGGTTCCCAGGCCTGGCCCGGGCTGACCGGACATGAGTGTCTTTCTCTCTGCAGTGTCCCTGCCCAGGAGGTGTTGATAACTTTACTTGGAACACCTTCCACTACCCTCTCCACCCCAACATGGAGACAGACATAATCTTGGACAGACAACCTGCTCTCTCTGACTCCCAGGGTGGAGTTATTCTTATTTCAAATCTCCTCTTGCACCCTGTATCCACCTGGGGACCCACTCCAGTATTCTTGCTTGGAAAGTTCCATGGACAAAGGAGCCTGACAGGCTACAGTCCATGGGGTCACAAAGAGTCGGACACAACTGAAGCGACTCAGCACACATGCATATATATGTGTGTGTATATATATATATATATATATATAATATTAATTTTCTATTTGTACATATATGATTTCTATATAGTATATACTAAAAGATTAGCATGTTATTAGTACTGATACTATATTATGTGCTAATAAATATAATAAACTATTGATATTTTCCAGGATGAAAAATATCATACCCTGTCTTCATCTGTTTGGTGGTCTGCCTGCTTCACTAGATGGTGAGCTCTATAAGAGCAGGAACCATGACTGTGGTTTTACCCCCCCTGAAGCCAGGGTCTGGAATCCAGGTGCTCAGGAATCAACTGATGAACAGATAAAAACCAAAACACGGGGCTGCCCACCCCAGCACATATACTATCAACTGAGGCAGAAGAGTCCACTCGCCATCCACTCCTCCCCAGTCTTTTAAGTTCCCCAGCAGAATCTCAAGCGGAATGTTCCAGCAGAGGCCTGGCTTTAATTTTCAGAGATAAAGAGAGCCAAGCGCTGGAGAAATGCCTTATCCCGGTTTCCAAGCCTTTTCTCCTTATTCCCTCAAGACGCCCACTCCGGCCTCCCTCCCAGGCCCCTCCCAGGCTGTCTCCACCCCTGGGCGGCTCTCCTTTCCCACACAGCCTGGGACACGCTGCCTGCTCACAGGGACACGGAGCAAACCAGCCACCTCAAAGCAGGGAGGGCGGGTGCCATTCCCACACCCTTGGCCCCTCAACACTCTCTGGCTCCTCTGGAAGCATGGCCTCCAACACCCAGAGTGCCACCCAAACCCCAGTCTCCACGGGCCTCAAGGCTGGAGGGACCACACACCACAGGGCATGCCCCACGCCCACCACCCTTGGGTCTCATCCCTCCCAGGCTCACACAGACACCCACCTCACGCACTGCACCCCTCTGCGCTTCTCAGGGGCACCCTGTCACCTCTGCCCTGGATGCAGACAATGCCGCCAAGGACATGGTACCCTTAACACTGCCACTTCCTGCGTCTGCACCACCTCCTGTCTGCCGTTCGTCACCAGCAGAGCAGAAAGGAGGCAGGAGCCCTGAGCACAATACCACCTCTAGGCTCCATAATCTCTGAGAGAAATGTGAAATGTAAATGAGCCCTACACGTCAGGTCCTACACATGCCAGGCACTTTCTACAAGTGAGAAAGACTCTGCCATTCCTCCCTTTTATGGCAAGAAAGATGAGGTTTATGGTACAAGTGTTGACAATGTTCTTGGTGGAGCATCCTTGAACCCAACTTTGGGTTCCCCCAGAGCAGCTCCACCTTGGTGTGCTTTATATACAGACTCTAAATAAACTTTAGATTGAAGAAAGGATGCCACGGCGGGACTTCCCTGGCAGTCCAGTGGCTAAGACTCCAAGCTCTCAATGCAGGCGGCCTGGGTTTAACCCTTGTGGGGGACAAGATCCCATATGCCACAATAAAGATCTCTCATGCCACAACGAAAACCCAGCACAGCCAAATAAATATCTAAAAAAGAAAAAGATTGTCATGGCTATAAACTCATGTTCATGCAGTTCCTATATCTGTTGCTAATCTGAATGTATGGGGTCAACCTGGATGAAGTTTCAGCCCCACCTTCTCCCCATTTCTTCAAGTCTCCCTACATGCTCTCTACATGTACACACACACGCAGACACACATACATACACATGCACACACACACACACACGTGCGTGCACACGCACAGCAGTCCTCCCAAGACCAGACTTGATGTTCTTGGCGAGTAAAGGGCTATTTGGAGATACCATGCTGAAATGGCAAAAGAAGCAAGGGTGGCCATCGGCCTTGGCTCTGGGAACAACACTTTCATTGGGAAGGATGTTCATGCTTCCAGATCAGTCTCCTGGCTTAGCTGAACTACAGCATTCTACAACCCCCTCAGAGCCTGGGATCACTTCATCCTTGGGTGTCCTCTGCACACCCAGAAGTCCATGTTGGGAAATGAGGGTGGAGGGGAGAACAGATGCAATCCCGAGGATATTGTTGGGAAATAGAGGAATCTGTGGCATAAACACTCACTGTTCTCAAGTTCGTCTTCCCATAAAAGCCCAGTGCTAGAGAAGAGGGTGCATCTGACGTCCCGTAGGCTGTCATTAGACCCCGCTACATGCAGAAGCCACCACTTTTACCCGGAGGGCATACAAAAGAAAGCTTTCCCATCTACAAGGACCTGACCATCTCATTGGAGAGATAAGACCACAGCTGTCCACAGAGGGGCACGTGGCAACCCAAAGCGTTTGGTCAATACCAATGGAAGAAAGAAACTCACAGGAGAGATAGAGACCTCAGGAAGCCATCATGGTGAGATGGGACTTCATGAGTTCATAAAACACTCAGGCAGGAAAAGGATGGATGGGATGCATTTCAGGGGAAAAAGAAGCCTCGATGAGGCTAGCTTGGGGATGAGGGAGAAGTGGTCAGAGGAGGCTGAGAAGAGTCCCAGAGCTGCCTTTGGGGAGTGCTGAGAATAAACACCAGCATCCCCAAGAGTGCTTCCAAGTGATGACTTAGTGTCAGGCAACTGTCAATTTACATAAAGGATTTATATAAAGAATGTCTCCCTATTTCTAATCATTCTGTGAGGCAGGTGGTGTCATCCTGGTTTTACAGAGGAGGAAGGTGAGGTCCAGTAGTCATATATGGATGTGAGAGTTGGACCATAAAGAAGACTGAGTGCCAAAGAACTGATGCTTTTGAACTGTGGTGCAGGAGAAGACTCTTGAGAGTCTCTTGGACAGCAAGGAGATAAAACCAGTCAATCCTAAAGAAATCAACCATGAATTGGAAGGACTGCTGCTGAAGCTGAAACTCCAATACTTTGGCCACCTGATATGAAGAGCCAGATCACTGGAAAAGATCCTGATGCTGGGAAAGATTGAAGGCGGAAAGAGAAGATGGCAACAGAGGATGAGATGGAGGATGGCATGCCCAATTCAGTGAACATAAACTTGGGCAAACTGTGGGAACTGGTGATGAACAGGGAAGCCTGCCACGCTGCAGTCCATGGGGTGGCAGAGAGTCGGACACGACTTGGCAACTGAATACCAAGCTTAGCTCGGAGAGCTGAAGTCACCTGCCGAAGGCCCCATTCCTGCCCCCCTCCTCCTCCCAAACAAAACCCGAGCTTTCTTTTCCCAATTCCCTGTGTTATTTGGGCCCAAACATCATAGTTTCCACAGCAGCCAGAGGAATACTCTCATGAAGGCAAATTTAATGCTAAGATTCATCCTAATTGTTTTCCCACGGTCAAATTTGCCTAAGCTATTCCTTTCTCCATCCATCTCATTCACTCATTCATGTAGTAAACCCATGACCTGAAGGAAATACGTGTTAAAAGTCTTGGATTTCAGTTAACTGTTGACTTAAGTTACGGTCCTCAAAGAAAGTGTCAGATGGAGCCAAAACTAAATTAAGCCAATGGACTTGAGGTACGAGAAGGAGATGAAGACAGAAATGCAGCCCCAGACCGCGGCTGGGCAATACCACGAGCCCAGGTGAGCCAAAGTGTGGCTGCAGCGGGCACTGAGCCACAGTGGCCATGTTTCCCAGACCCATGGGGGTGGGGTGGGGCTGGGGGAAGGGGGAGGTGTCAGAAGAATGGGAACACGTGGCAGGAATTTTCCTGGAATTCCCGGAAGCAGTGGGGCCCTGGGACGGGGACACTTAATCTGCTTTTCTCCTTGTTTCAAAACCAGGCCTTGATGTGCAGCCTGTTCCCTCCCCTCCCTCAACCTTGGTGACTGAGAGGCAGGGGGAAGGAGGTGGGGGCCACAGGGAATCCAAGCAGCCCCCCTCCTCTGCCCTCAGCTCCACCCTCCTCACCTGCAAGAGCAATTCAAGGCTGAGCTAAAGGCCAAGAGACCTTACCATCTATCTGGCCTTCAAACCAGCGTCCTCCTGAGATGGCAAGGAGGCATCGTTAATAATTATGCAGGACGACGGCTGTAACTGGAGCTGAGGGAAGTGGCTATGTGGTCCCCCTGGTTACAGGGCTCCTGGCAAAGTCTATGCATGGCTAGCTTTGAAGAATGTACCTTTTAAGGAAAATCAGTTGATTTCACATATAACAGAGATGTTCTCCCAGGGACATTTTGGGAGCCCCTAAATGTGTAAGGTTTACCGTCAGAGAAAGCAGGTAGAGGAAGGTGGGGGTTAAGCTCGCTGCCTGCTCACTGAGAAACTCAGAAACATATCACAGCCACGGTCCTATTGACAGCTGGGTCACACTGGAGCCATCTCCCAGAACCCGCTCCCCTGGATGGTTCTGGGTTAGAATTGGCCCAAAGTGGGACTTTAGGAGCTTTGGAGGCAGAAATGGAGCAGAGACTCCATCAAGCCTGTCGCAGAGGTGCCTGAGGGCTCAACTCTTCTCCTGAATCCTGGTTCTGTCTCCATTGGGGGCCTGGCCATCAGATACTTGGCTTCCAGTGGACTTGCCCACACCTCCTGCTTCATGGGGCCGTTTCAGCAACTGGGCTTCTCCAGCTGGCTGCACTTCCAGCTCTTCCTGGTGCCTCTCATGCCATGCAAGAATCCATTCCTGTGCAAAATCTCTTCTCCCATAACTCCCAAAATGGTGGATCTGCTTCTCTGCTTAAACCCTGACTGACACATAGAGCAGACTTCTTAAATATCTGGACAGGTGGCAGTTTACATGCCAAGACACACTTGCCTCTTGTTATTCCTGCAAATAGTGGTGACTCTAAGGCTAGCCTCAGAGGAGCACTCACACGACGGGGCTTCAAGGAAAGGAAACCAGTCCAGGCTCAGGAGCACGGGTTCCTGGAACCAAAACCAGTTCTGCCAACTCATCACTACCACGGGTGAGTGGCCAACCTTCCTGAGTCTCAGTTTTCTCCTCTGTAGTTCCTGTTGTTTGACAACACTCAGCTGCACCAAAGGGCCAATACATAACTGGACATCACTGCCCCCTCCTCTGAACCCACCACCCCTGTGACTCTCCATGCCAGCCATCAACCCCACATCCAAGGGGCAGCAGCTGGGGAAGGAAGGCCCACCAAAGCCAAACAGGCAAGGTCTGAGCGGGTGGAGGAAGCATCAGAAGGAGCCAGAAAGGAGATGGGCAGGGGAGAGTATCTGCAGGAGAGAGGCAGCCCAACATGACCCTTCCCAGGCTGCCTGCCAGGAAGCATCCAAAGATGGATTTTGAGCAGAGGGTCACATTTTGAGATGTCCATTTCATTCGGGGCCAGCCTCATGTGCACCACTGTGGTTTCAGGGGGCTAACACACTGCCCACCACCCCCCGTTCCTGCTCCTCCAGCCTGAAGGGTGGCATGTCTGCCCAGGTTCCTGCAGATCCCTACAGGATTCCATCAGCCCCAGCCTGCACCCTGCATTTCCCTAAACAGGAACCAAGACCACATGGGTCAGCTGAGAGGGGGGCTCTGAATGGCCTTGCATGCATGGAGACTCCTTAAGCCCCGAGGACGAGGCTGGAGCTCAGGTTCTGAGCAGGTGCCATTCATCCTGGGGGAAGGTGGGCAGGGGACGGGGACAAGGCATCCAAAGGCGGAGGCCTGCAGGAGTCAAGCTGGAGAGGCCATGTTGGGTGTCCCTCGGCCTCCCTTGAGGACAGTCCTTCCACTAGGTGGACTGCAACATGGACTCTTTGCAGGACACTCTCTGGGTGGACCACGCTTCTCAACAGACACCCAGACAGGTTGGGGGAGGCCAACCCTGTGTCCACAGATCAAACTCATCAGGCTCTCTACCCCGATTCTGACTCTGGGTTCTGAGACGCATCTGCGGCTGATTAAATCAACAAGTGCGGTTTGCCTCGGGACCCTTGAGAGATCTCCACTCCAGAACAACACGGTGTTTGGCAAACTGAGTCCCTACACTCCCTGCTTTGAACTCAACGCCTCACAGTTTTGCCACCCAAATCTATCTTCCGTCAACACGGAGTCAAGCAAATCAAGACTCCACTCAGCCCTGGTGCCCTTGTAACCCTCCCAGAGAGGTGACTGGTCAAGACCAGTGGTTCATGGGGCTCCCAGACCAACAGCATCACATCACCGGGGACCTTTTTTGAAAGGCAAGTTATTGGCTCCCAGCCCAGACCTGCTGTTTGGGAAATTCTGGGAGTGGGCCCCCCACTCTGTAGTTTAAGAATCACTGGTCTAGTTGATAGTTCTCCTTCTCTGTTTGGCTTACTTCACTCACTATGACATTCTCTATATCCATCCATGTTGCTGCAAATATGACATCCCTTATATCTAATCTAAAAGAATCTAAAAAGAAATTATACAAATGAATTTACATACAAAACAGACTCACAGACTTTGAGAACAAGCTTATGGTGACCCAGGGGAAGACTAAGGGGGAAGGATAGTCAGAGAGTTTGGGATGACATGCACACACTGCCATATTTAAAAAGGATGACCAACAAGAACTGACTGTAGACCGCAGGGAACTACTCAATGTTATGTTGCATGGATGAGAGGGCGGTTTTGGGGAGAAAGGGTACATGTGTATATACGGCTGAGTCCCTTTGCTGTCCACCTGAAACTGTCATGACATTGTTCATTGGCTATTCCCCAACACAAAATTGAAAGTTTTTTTTTTTTTTTAAAAAGAACCACTGGCCTAGACTTATGATTTCCTTTCCTCCAATCAGAGGGAGAATAGAAGGGTGGGTACTGGAGGCAAGAGGGCTGGGCAGAGCCCTGGGACCCTGCTGCAGTCTGGGGCACTGGATGAAGGAAAGGAGAAGCCAAGCTTGCTTTCTGATGAGCGAGGAGGGAGTGTGGCTTTCCCCCAGCAGCAGAAGCTCGGGCATCAGTCCCTCTGTGAGCCTAATCCATCCCCAGAAGAGCCTGACCATATGTCCCTGCAAACACAGCTTGCTCTACTGCGGAGCAGATGTTCCCACGAGCTGAACCGCTTGACTAGAGTTAATGGGCAGCCATAAATCATCAGTTGGAGCCACGCAGAGGCTGCAGGGGAGATGAGGCCACTTGGCCTGAGCTCCAGCATGAGAACTAGGTGTGTGCTCTGCCGGAGCCAGCGTGCAGGACAGCAGCCAAGCAGGGGAAGGATGGCAGAGCTGGTCCCTGTGCCTGCTCAGAGCTCAGGCTGCAGTCACTCACACTACTGGGGATACCCTAAGTGGGGATCACAGAACCCAACTGGCCAGGGTCCTACTCAGCTGCTCACCCAGCTGCCTACCCCAGGGATCAGGAAGGGCACTTTACACCCCACTTCCCTCCTCTCCTTACCAAGGTTCTCACACAGGTTTTTCCCCAGGAAGTCATGAACGAGTAGGAGAGGTGGGCAAGGAAGGGAGCCCAGACAGGAAAAGGTCCTGGGAAGCTCCGGGACACCAGCAGCCTGGAGGGCAGCCTTCTCCATCACCACCCCTTTGTCCTCCGAAGTGCAGCCTCCCCCAGCTCTGAGCTGAACCTGATGCTGGATATACCACTGACTTCCAGCCTGAGGCTCCCCCTGCCCCCTGAGGCAGCAGGGCCAGTGCAGAGCCCTGGCCACAGTCCACTCATCAGTTCAGCACTGAAGACCATCAGTGCCATCAGCTGGGACTGGTTCTCCAAAACTACAGGGAGGAGGGTAAACTTGATGGGGTAACCATGCCCAGCCATTTGTCAGGAGGGCACAGAGCGAAGAAATCAGCCAGGACTTAGCAGATAGGGAATGTAACTCAAATTAAAAAGACTTAAATTCTGGGCCAATTAAATGTATGAAAGGGTCCTGAAATTAAAGTTTCAGCAGAAGAATCCATATAATAAAGATTGGTACCACCAGGAGTGTGAGACAACTCCTCTGTGTGCAATTTCCAGGACAAACTGCACCCCTCTGGGCTGCTTGGGCAGATCAGTGATTTGGAAGGAGGACCGAGAGTTGTGGGAAAGATGCCGGAAGAGATTTCTGCTGGGAGGGGTGTGGCTAAGCTACGAGTCTCACCCTTCCCTTACTTGGGTGAACTTCTAACCCCAAAGCTAGTGAGAAGTGGCTGCTAGGAGATTCCTCAGAAAACCTACACTGTGTTTTGTGCCACCACTGTAAAGGTAAGGGCTTCCCAGGTGTGCTAGTGGGAAAGAACCTGCCGGCCAATGCAGGAGATGGAAAAGACGCAGGTTTGATCCCTGGATTGGGAAGATCCCCTGGAGGAAGGCATGGCGACCCACTCCAGTATCCTTGCCTGGAGAATCCCATGGACAGAGGTGGGATCTCCTGGCAAGAATACTGAAGCGGGTTGCCATGCCCTCCTCCAGGGAATCTCCCCAACCCAGGAATTGAACCCCAGACTCACACATCACAAGCAGATTCTTTACTGTCTGAGCCACCAGGGAAGCCCACTTGGAGAAGATAAAGAGACATGGTGCGGGGTCACTTCTGAGAAAGTGAAAATTGGGGTGTACCCACATGTCTGTTTACATATGGCTATATTTCCCTGAAACCTGCAACTTCTATCTCTTTGATGCCCAACCTTCCCCTTCCCCTGTGGCTGCTTCCTCAGAAGAAGCAGTTCCCATGCAGGAAAGACGGTTAAAATAGGCGTTCAGCTCCAGCCAGAGACGGAGATGTGATGCGTGAAGGGTGTTCGTTTTTTTTCTTCACCACATACTTTGCGGTCATGACTGCACTTTAAAGAGAATATCAAGTTGGTGGAGTTGGTTAAGACCCAAGACAAATGTTAGCTGTTTGTTTTTAAACCAGGCCTCCTGAGCGACAACCCCAGCAAGGTTTTGACAGGGAAAACCTCCTCTTACAGACATGGGGACAAGCCAGAGGCTCCCTTAGGCTGAGGAAGACTTTCTTTTTTAGTTTAGAGACTCAGGGCTACAAACAAAGCTAGGTACTAGTTAAATAACTGGTCGGACTTTTAAAGCAAATGCAAGTTCCTACGAGGAAGTCGACTCTTTATAAAGTTTAGAGACTGTAAAAAAAAAAGGGAGAAACATCCCTGAGATCCTGGGCCCAACCCTTGAGTCTCTAAGAATTGTCCCCAGTACCCTCCTGGGTCAGTGGGAGTCCTAAAAGGCACCAATGACCACAGCAGTAAGATTCTGGCCAAACAGACATATAACTCCTTCGGTCAACAGCCATCAACAAGCCAGCAGCCTGCCAGGAGACCTCACCGACAGCACAGAGGTCAGCATCTCAGGAGAAGCTTTGAAATCAGGTGCAGGTTCAGAGCCCAGCCCTAAACTCACCACCTGAGCAACTTTTGGTAAACGACTTACCAGGCCCAGTTTCCTGATCTGTGTGTGTGTGTGTGTGTGAATGCCACTCAGTCGTGTCTGGCTCTACGACATGGAATATAGTCCATGGAATTCTCCAGGACAGAACACTGGAGTGGATAGCCTTTCCCTTCTCCAGGGGATCTTCCCAACCCAAGGATCGAACTCAGATCTTCTGCATTGCAGGCGGATTCCTTACCAGCTGAGCCACAATGTAAAGCCAGTGTCCAAACGAAGGGTGATCATGAGGGTTAAATGAGATATTTGTAAAGCAGCTTGCACGTTTCCCAGCTGCTAAATCTTAATACACGTGTGTGTGTGTGTGCCTGCATACTCAGTTGAGTCTGACTCTTTGTGACCCCACAGACTGTAGCCCACCAGGCTCCTCTGTCTGTAGAATTTTCCAGGTAAGAGTACTGGTGTGGGTTGCCATTTCCTACTCCAGGGGATCTTCCTAACCTAGGGATCAAACCTGTGTCTCTTTCATCTCCTGCATTGGCAGGCAGACTCTTGGGTTAAATACATTTTTAGTATACATTTTAAATACATTTAGAGTATTAAAAAGTTAAATTTAAAAATTATAAAAGCTGCTCTTCCCCAGAATCCCAGCCCCCAATTTAGACTATTTGTGATAACTTTTGTGAGGGTTCAAAGAGAGAGCTGAACCTCCATTTCTGGGAAGATGGAGTAGAGACATTTTTCCTGTTCCATCCACTATATACAACTAAAAGCCCTGGATAGAATACACAAAACAAACACAAGAAGACTCTGAAAGGTGGGAAGGAAAAGGCAGAATGCTGAAGGAAAAGGCAGAATGCTGAGGGGCCTCAGGACCTAACGACAACACAGCAGTCAGTTCTCTGGGCTTATTTTTTGCCTCATATGCAGCAGACATGGAGTTGCTGCTGCTAAGTCGCTTCAGTCGTGTCCGACTCTGTGCGACCCCACAGACGGCAGCCCACCAGGCTCCGCCATCCCTGGGATTCTCCAGGCAAGAACACTGGAGTGGGTTGCCATTTCCTTCTCTGGTGCATGAAAGTGAAAAGTGAAAGTGAAGTCTCTCAGTCGTGTCCAACTCTTAGCGACCCCATGGACTGCAGCCTACTAAGCTCCTCCGCTCATGGGATTTTCCAGGCAAGAGTACTGGAGTGGGTTAGACATGGAGCAGAAGATGGCAAATAAGCCAAAAGACCAACTCCCAGCAAAACTCTTCTCTCTTTGGCTGAAGAACAAGGAAAAGGGAGCCTAGCAAGACAGAAAACTTGTAGACAATGAGCACTATGCTCCAGCCATCTGCAAAAGGGCTGTGATACAAAGGGCTGGGTGGGAGACTACCCTGCACCTTCTCCCTCATGCTGCAACAAGACACCCTCAATGTCACTGCCTGGTACTGTTACAGGAGGTCAGGCAGGAAGCTGGGAGCTTCATGCCCGCCAGGCTATGAGATCACCTTCCCTCGGGGTACAGGTGGAAAGCAATGGAGACCTGGACTTCAGGTTCATGGGGAAATAACAAGATGACCCCCACCTTGCAGAGTCTGTGTCAGGAGACAGGTCTCATTGTCACTCAGCAGTAATGAACTGGACACACGCCCCCTTTCCTGACGTCAGTGAAGCCACGTGGGGAGCAGAACAAGGCACTCCTCCCCCTGCCGGTCAGGACATTTTAGTGAAGGCCTAGCGAGGAGCCAGAAACATATTCCCCCACCCTATCCACTGCCCAGCAGTAATGAGGAGCCCCCTCAGATGTCACTGGATGTCCAGTGAGGGATTCAGAATTCTACTGTCACCTGGCAGCAGCAGGTGGCCTTCCCCTGCAATCCTAAATGTACATGTACCAAACAACAAAGCTGCAAAATATTGAAGCAAAGATTGGTGGAACTGAGAGGAAAAAACAAACAGACCCACAGCTATGGTTGAGGACGTCAACGCTCCATGTGCTCAGTCACCCAGTCATGTCTGACTCTTTGTGACTCCATAGAATGTAGCCTGCCAGCCTCCTCTGTCCATGGGATTTCCCAGGCAAGAATACTGAAGTGGGTTTACCCCCATTCAACAATTCAAAGAAAAATTAGACAGAAAATTAGCAAGGGTATCAGTTCAGTTCAGTTCAGTCACTCAGTCGTGTCCAGCTCTTTGCGACCCCATGAATCGCAGCACACCAGGCCACCCTGTCCATCACCAACTCCTGGAATTCACCCAAACTCATGTCCATTGAGTCAGTGGTGCCATCCAGCCATCTCATCCTCTGTCGTCCCCTTCTCCTCCTGCCCCCAATCCCTCCCAGCATCAGAGTCTTTTCCAATGAGTTAAGTCTTCGCATGAAGTGGCCAAAGTATTGGAGTTTCAGCTTTAGCATCAGTCCTTCCAAAGAACACCCAGGACTGATCTCCTTTAGAATGGACTGGTTGGATCTCCTTGCAAGGTATACGGTGAAGATCGCTCAATCATGTCTGACTCTTTGCAACCCCATGGACTGTAGCCTACCAGGCTCCTCTGTCCATAGGATTTTCCAGGCAATGGTACTGGAGTGGATTGCCATTTCCTTCTCCAGGGAACTTCCTGACCCAGGGATTGAACCCAGGTCTCCCATATTGTAGACAGATGCTTAACTGTCTGAGCCACCAGGGATGCCACCTATACCTTGCAAGGTATAGAAACACTCAAAACCATCACCATTGTCAACCAGCAGAATCTCTTTGGTATTTACGGAACACTCCACCCAATGACAGCAGGATACATAGTCTTTTCAAGTTCCCTCAGAACATATACCAAAATAAGCCATATCCTGGGCCATAAAACAAGCCTCAACAAATTTAAAAGAACTGAAATCATATAGTGTGTTCTCCAACCACAATGGAGTCAAAGTAGAAATCAGTAACAGAAAGATAACAAGGAAAAAGACAACAGACTTCTAAATAATCCATCGGTCAAAGAAGAAGTCTCAAGAGAAATCAGAAAAGACATTGAACTGGATGAAAATGATAATACAACATATAAAAATTTGTAGAACACAAATAAAGCTGTACTTCAGTAGAAATTCAGAGCATGAAATGATACATTAGAAACCAGTGTGAGTCACATCTATCATCTAGGCTCCCACTGCAACAACCTAGGGGGGAAAAGAGCAAAACAAACCCAAAGAAAGTGGAGGGGAGGAAACAAAGCCCATACACACATGTTTATAGCAGGGTTTCCACTTCAGTGCGGTTGCTGAAACACACCCCAGCACAGCCATACCGTGGAATGTAACTCATAACAAGGAGGAACAAACCACTGATGAGCGGTTCCAGCGGCTAAGGAGGGGGTGGACCTTCCCCGGTGGCTCAGCAGTAAAGAATCTGCTTCCCAACACAGGAGATGCAGGTGTGAGCCCTGAGTTGGGAAGATCCCCTGAATACTGAAGAAAATGGCAACCTTCAGTATTCTTTCCTGGAAAATCCCATGGACAGAGGAGCCTGGCAGCCGACAGTTCAGTTCAGTTCAGTTCAGTCGCTCAGTCGTGTCTGACTCTTTGAGACTCCACGGACTGCAGCAAGCCAGGCCTCCTTGTCCATCACCAACTCCCGGAGTTTACTCAGACTCATGTCCATTGAGTCGGTGATGCCACCCAACCATCTCATCCTCTGTCTATCCCTTCTCCTCCCGCCTTCAAAAGACCAGGCTCGGGGTCTTTTCAAATGAGTCAGCTCTACACATCAGGTGGCCAAAGTATTGGAGCTTCAGCGTCAAATCAGTCCTTCCAATGAATATTCAGGACTGATTTCCTTTAGGATGGACTGGTTGGATCTCCTTGCTGACCAAAGAACTCTCAAGAGTCCTCTCCAACACCACAGTTCAAAAGCATCAATTCTTCTGCGCTCAGCTTTCTTTATAGTCCAACTCTCACATCCATACATGACTCCTGGAAAAACTATAGCCTTGACTAGATGGACCTTTGTTGGCAAAGTAAATGTCTCTGCTTTTTAATATGCTGTCTAGGTTGGTCGTAACTTTTCTTCCAAGGAGTAAGAGTCTTTTAATTTACAATATGAAAAGGCAAAAAGACGCCTACAGTTCATGGGGTCGCAAAGAGTTGGACATGATTTTTTGACTATACAACAACAAAAGAGGGGGTGAGAGTGAGATGAAACCACATAAAAGGCCAGCATGAAGATACTCAGTGATGCTGGACACGCTCTGTATCATGGTCAGTATTCTGGCTGTGATATTAGAGTTTTGTGAGATGTTGTCGTTGGGGAAACTAGATAAAGGGCACATGAGCTTTCTCTGTATGATTTCTTATAACTACCTGAAATCTACATCTATCTAAAAATAAAAATATAGTGAAAGGAGAGCTGGAGAGATCCAGAAATGGCTTCTAGAGGATTCTAAAGTCCTGGTGGCAGGGGATGCTAAACCCCAGCTGTCCAAGCCACCTTGTCTTGCCTTGTCCAAAGAACCGAGTGAAGCCCGTTCTACCTCAGGACTGCAAGGGGCACCGAGGGTCAGGCTGAAGGAAGGGTGTACATACAATTTTTGCTTCCAAAGGAACCAGACAAAGAATAAGTTCTATATCAGACTACAGCAAGGGGAAAAGACACCCATGGTCAAAAGTTCCTAATTCAAGTTCAGCCCTGAAGGATGTGTACAGGTTGGAGACATAGGCTGACGCTCTGATAGCCATGGATACAGAGAGCAGCTCCTTGTGACATGTCCTGCCTTGTACCAGCTGTCCCTGAGCCCCAGCTGGTTCCTCAGCGTCTCCTTAAATGATCTGAGATGCTTGGTGGCCTCCATGCATTGCCACTTTTTACCCTAAGTTAGCTCAAGATAAAAAAAAAAGCACTGCCCCCAAATACCGAGGCTTGGAGTCTGGCAATTTAAATACCATGAATTAAATAGCTGGCACCTAAGGACAAATTCAATCCCTCCTTCAGTTGACATAAAGCCACAGGACCTGTTTCAACAGAGAGACAGAAGGGTGGATTACAACAGTAATAATGACTTCCACCTGGGTGGCGTGGGGACCCCACCTTCCTCTCTCTGCACAGATTTCATCCTCTGTTACATGGAGGGCGTAGAGAGATAGGAGGGTCTAAGACTATGCCTCCCCTTCCCTTCGAGAATCAACTGAAATGCCAACCACCCACACAAAGTCTCCCCTCGATCATCTTCAAATACCTTCTCCCTCCTCCCAACCCTTAAAAACTTTATCTAAAATGCTCCCTTTTAAATTAATTTTTATTGGAGTACAGCTGCTTTACAATGTTGTGTTAATTTCTACAGTACAGCAAAGTGAAGCAGGCATGCATGTCCATACATCCACTCCCTTTTGCATTTCCTTTCCATGTAGATCACCACAGAGCACTGAGCAGAGTTCCCTGAGCTGTACAGTATGTTCCCATTGATTATCTATTTTATGCATAGTCTCAATAGTGTATATGCGTCAATCCCAATCTCCCAATTCCTCCCACCCTCCCTCCCCACTTGGTGTCCATTTTTTTGTTCTCTACCCCTGTGTCACTATTCCAGCTTTGCAAATAAGATCACCTCTACCATTTTTGCACGCTTCTTATCTTGTGTTAGAAGAACATGTCTGATATTCCCTACTAAAGTGGAAATTCCCTGAGGACATGTGTTTGTTTTGCCTTTATTTATACAGTGCCCAGTATGACACAGATAAAGTGGGCAATGAGTATTTGCTGAAAGAAAAAACCAAGGACAGATTGAGATCATTTGTTCCAGATGAGGACGTTCTTCTAAAAGTATAAAATAAAAAAAATTATAAAGTGTAAAGGCATGGCATATATCTAAGGTCTGGTCATTCTCCCTTCCTACTTCCCATGGGATCCAAGCCTATTATTTTCACCTCTTTGGCATCTCACAGACAAGGCTCTGTGGACAGGGATCATAGGGAAGGTGAGGTTGCTTCATTTGCTTTTGTTTTGAATTTCTACCACTCCTAATTTCAAAGGAATGAAATTGAAGGTTGGGTACAATAAAACCCCAAGCCCCGGGTATATAAAGATAAAATTGAGAAATCGGAAATGTATTGAGGAAATGAGGGAGATAAACTGACTGGTACCTTGGGTGAAAGTCACTGAGATTGGGCTGTAAACTGAGTGCTAAGCTTCCTGGTAGCCAAGGCAAAAAGGCAAAGTGGTGGTATTCTTAGTTCTCACTGTCATAAAAAAGGATCCTACCAGATATTGGGAAAGATAAACCCTTTCCGGGAGCTGCCTTTGGCAGGAATGATGGTGTCCTTCCCTTTAAGAGGCTGAAGAAAAACGTTGCAGGCAACATCCTCAACCGCCCCCTCCCCAAGTCAGCAATGCGGAGGACCAGCCTCTCACCCTGGGAGGCCCTGCTTCTGGGTGAGCATCAGAAAGGGCCGCAGTAAAGAGCAGGCCCCCAGCCAACCCACCAGCCCCAAGCAGCTGCAAGATTGGCTAGTCACGTCATTATTTAATGCTGTCTGACGGGGTGTAGGAAAATGCCTGCCTGAAACAACTATTTCGCATTTGGCATGAGGTTCGGCTGTCCTCTCTGACAATAAATTGCCATTGGATTAAGTTCTCTACTAAAATATATCGTGTCTCCTGAGAGTAAAAAATAAGCTATGATAATAAACTATGATAATCACTGTGTCAGGAGAGCATGTGCCAAGTTCATTTTAAAAGTCATCAATTGCTTGCAAGTTAAAGAGAAGAGGTTGCAAAGAGACAGGTGAGAACTGGGGAGGCAGCTACGGGTTGGGGATGCTGGGGGCAGACAGAGCTCAGGAAACAACAGCAGCCAAAAGTCAGGGCTCTTTGAATCTTGGTGACACGTCACCTGGCCTTTCATTGTTCTATTCGCTCTGCTTTTGTGTGTTTGAAAATACCCACATTTAAAAAGAAAACAACTTTAAACCTAAAAGCATTGCTTTATACTGCAAGATTCTGGCCATGAAAAGTGGTTTGAACCCTGTAAAGCCCTCCCTGGGTTATCTACTATTCACTCCCTGCCACTGCTGTGACTCAGCTCCAGGACACCCCAGGTGGCTTTCCCAAGTTCACACGCCGGCCTGGCCCCAGTCCTGGCTGAGGACACCCGGGGACCCACTGGACTCTGAGTGCTCCAAAAGGCATCTCAAACAATGAACTGTCTGTTCCCAGTCCAGTGGTGGCCTGGAAGAGCTGGTCTCTGCTCCTTCGATGGCTGCAATAAGAAACTTTAACCCTCAGTGGAGGCGGAGGAACACGGGGAACCCTGGGCCTCCCTGGAGTGGGAGAGGGAAAATGTGGCCTTGGCCCCAGAACTGGCAGCCCTGGGATGGGAAGAAGGAAAGGGAAGGAGCAGGAATCAGAGGAGGGCAGAGATAACTCTTCTGTCCATCCAAGGCCTCTCTGTCTGCAAGCTCCTGACCTAGAAACTAGAGTCAAGAGGGGTGATCCAGCAAAGAGGAGCCCAGAGCAGAGGAGGGGTCCCCACAGAGGGATGGGACAGGCTGAGACCTGGAAACCAGGAGGTCCTCAGAGGTGGGTGAACTCCGTGCAGCCTCGCCTCCCAGAGCCGGATGCAGAGAGACTGGGGGTGCATGGCCAGCCCGAGCCTGGGGCCTCTGACGCAATCTGATGCCATCAGTGCAGGGAAGGGGCACATGGGCAAGCAGCGGGGGACAGAGAAGAGAGGAGCTCCAGGCTGACCCCTCTGTACCCCCTAGCAGCCCCCCTGCTCCGGCAGCAGCCAGCTCGCTCCTGCTCTGTTTGAAGAGAGCAGAAGGGGACCGTGCTTTGATTTTTCCTAAAACAAACATTGGGCTGAGGAAGGAGATAAGCTGCGCCCAGGCTGGCTCGGGCTCCCGGGTGTGCGGGAAGTCACACTTCATATTTCCACCACGCAGGCCCCGGGGAGCCCCCTACCCATCCCTTCTCCTTTATGAAGGGTGGGAGGGAGGCTCTGCTGTGATCCAGGGACAGTGTCGGCTGAGGCATATTTCACTGCCAGCTGGACCCAAGGGATCCAACAAGGACAGAGGGACCTTGGTGCCTGCCCCCTCCCAACCCTGGGGGTTTGGAAAAGTGACCTTGTTGGGACGGGGACGTTTCCCTAGGAATCTGCCTGAGTCACACCTCCTGTGAGAGGCAGGGACCCGACTCAGCCTCCCCTCCCCACAGGCCTCGAGCCCCCATCTGCACCCCTTGAGCTCAGGGCAGCAAGAAGTCCTCCAGCCAGGCACTCAGGGTTCCAAGTGCTTCTCACAGGCCGTCTCACCTGGTCCCCTCTGCGAACCTCCCAGGCAGGTACTGCTGTCACCTCCGGGTACAGATAAGGAGCCAAGGTCACCCGTAGTTCAGGGACGACCCACCTTGAACCTGACCCTTGGCTCTGGGACCCAAGGGAAAGCTGGTTTCCCTAAGGTCCCGCACTCCAGGGTGGCTCAGCTGAGCTTCCCTGTTGCCCAGAGACTGGGGTTCCACCAGCACTTGGCACTGCCTTCAGCCCTTCTTCCTCCACTGGCTCCCTGGGCTTCTTCCTGCAGCCCCTTGTCCAGCCTCTCCCAGCTCCCTGTATGCATGTATGCCCAAATACTCAGGGCCCCAAAGCCTATGCATGTGTATGCATATACACAATCGTACCTACACACACAGATACATACTGTCTGTCCCACTGAAAGGCCAATTCCACACAACTTCTCTCAAAAGAAAGGAAGACATGAACTGCTCCCCTTTTCTAGGCAAATAAAAATTCTTTTTATTTTTCAGTCATATGGGCCTTGATAAGCCGGTCCCTTAGGGTTACACGGAGGATTCGAAAGGAGCCGATGTGGGTGGGCACACGGGGAGCCCAGGGGCGGGATGGATGCCGACCCCCGCTTACTCAGAGATGAAGAGCCCGGGCCTGTTAATGAGCCCAAGAGGGCGAAGCCCCGGTGCCAGATGTCACTTCTGAGCAGTGATCAGATCAGGCAGTGCAACTGACCAAGGGCCAGCGGACAGGAGACCACTAACAGAAGGTTCAGGGTGAACCTTCACTAACTCCAAGGTTCAGGGTGAGCAAGGAACAAGAGTCTGCAGGAAGCTCTCAGAATGCCTCCATGCCTCGTGGAGGAAGTGCCAGGAAAAGGCCAGGCTCTATTTTGTCTCTGCCATGCCGCTATAGAAAGATACTCTTGGTGACCTGAAAGGAGCCTTAGGAGTTTGGGACTGACATGCACACAGTGCTAGGTTTAAAATAGTTAACCAACAAGGACCTACTGTTTAAAAAAAAAAAAAATTAAGTGTACAAAAATAAAGTTTAAAGAATAAAGAGAAAAAAAGAAATATTGAAAAGGAAATTGGTCAGCACCCCAAGCCCTGCCCCCACGTGGGGGAGACCGCAGGCTGACCAGCCATCGCAGGTGTTTCTGTCTGCTTCTAAACGTGCCTGGGATGGGCTGGAATGTCCATGGCTCAGTGTTACCTCTCTTGAGTAATTTCCCTGAGTCTGTCCTTCATGGGCTGACTCCTAAATTTAATTTTTCAAGTAGACTTTACTACAAGAGAGGATGATAATAACAATAAGGATGGCTACCTTATACTGAATTCTGACCAAACAGTTCATAGGTGTATCCCCCTTACACAGTCACAAAACTCGCATGCCTTGGGGTTGTTTTGTCGACAAGGCCCTTCTGCCTGTCGTGAACCACTCACCAGCAGGCAGTGACCTGACCAACGCTGCTGCTCTGCATGTTTTATCCCAGTGCCTCGTTTTCAGTTATGTGTTCCACTGAACCAGATTCAATGAGCAACCCTCTAGGGGGAGGACACGCCTCTTTATCCCAAGTTGCAACTGAGAGCTTTTCTTATTAACACAGTAATAAAGATAGCTAACGTTCCTTGCTCCTAGTAGGTGCCAAGCACTCTGCCTCATGTGTCATATTCATCATCTAATGTGACTGTCTGAAAAAACCTGTTATTATTTTCCCCATTACAAAGAGAGCCCCAGAGGTTTAGACAAGCAGTGACAAAGAGGCAAAGCCAGGATCTGAGCCTGTACTCAAACCATGAGGCAAACAACCCCGGCTCTAGGGATTTGGGTTCTTTATCACTAACCTAATCTCCAAAATCAAACATATTAAAAATGAAACTCATACAATAAATAAGTGGGGGGGAAGTCCCTATAATCCACTGTTACACAGCCATATCCCCTTCACCACGAGCCCCTCTCTTTCCCACAAATTTCCACTGCTAAAGGTTTGACACACAGCCTTCCAAATGCTTTTTGATATACATATGTACTGTGCTGTGCTTAGCTGCTTCAGTCGTGTCCGACTCTGCAACCCCACGGACTGTAGGCCACCAGGCTCCTCTGTCCATGGGCTTCTCCAGCCAAGAGTACTGGAGTGGGTTGACACTTTCTCCTCCGGGTGATCTTCCAGACCCAGGGATCGAACCAGTGTCTCCTGCATTGCAGGAAGATTCTTTACCACTGAGCCACAGGGGAAGCCCAGAATTCCCTGTAGTTGGTTTCAAAAAGTTCAGCACATTAACACAGAGACTCACTTCTGGCACAAAGCATATGAGTCCATATTCTCCTCTCCTCTCCTCATTTTTCTTTCTTAAAAAAAAGACAATACCATGTGATTTCAGAATGCCAGTCCCTGTTTAGAAACCAACGTGCCACGTCACTCAGCATGAAGCCCCAGCTTTCTGGGCTGGGGCTCATGGCCTGGGTCGCATTCACCCGCACCCACCAGCCCTCTCCCCAGCGCTCCTCTGCACCAGGCCAGCTCCCTTGTCACGTCGCACAGAAGCCTCACTACCCCTCCCGCTGCCCCTGCTCAGGCTGATTACACAGTCTCTCCCTTTGACAGTGAGCCCCCTGGGTGCAGAAACCATGTCTCCTAGTCCACATTCCTGGATTCTAGTGAGAAAATGATAACTATGGAAAAGGGGGGAAAGGGAGAACAATCACAAGGAAGGACGCAGTCCCTGCCTCCAGAGACAAACTTCCCCTCCATCCACACTCTGCCCTCGCCTATCCATCCTCTCCAGCTTTCAGATTCAGCTGTGCCATCCACGCCTACCTCAACTCCTCCTCCTCCAGAAACTTTCTGGACTGCTCTGCTCTATTCATTTATTTCCTAAGAATATGCACAAAAAGCCCTCCGAACTACACTCTTCAGTCTCTTGAGGGCAAGGACCATTTCTTAGGCTTCCTTCTTAGAAAGCTCTAAGCACATGCTGCAATCAAAGTTATCGGACTGAACCAAAGATACTGTCCACAAATAAATACATTCTCTTTTGATGTCATTGAGACAGAAACTCAGCTGTTGAGAATTTATGTGAGATCAGAGGCCCAGGAGGAACCATTCAAACCATTCTCACCGTTTCTAGCCCTAAATTCTATCAAGCTGGTTGTCACTTAGTCAATGTCAGTTTTCTAATCTGCAAAATGGGATTAATAATAGAACTCTATTGTTCTATTATTACCCATCAAGCTTCTGTGAGGACAGATGACATGTAACATATAAATAATTATAACCTATAAATACATACAACATACAGAGACTTAACAGTGCCCAGATGGGATGTAGAAAATCTCCCATTATTAGCAGCAGCCGTTGTATTATTATAACACCTTCCAAAATGTGTCCAGGTTTCTCTCCCCAAGGCCCAGTGTAAAGAGAATGCAGTGATGAGAGCTACCCACTGGGCGGCAGCGCAGAGTTCAAAACAGATTTTGGTGTCTAAGTACGGGCTTGGTAAGCAGAGGGAAGAAATGGAAATATTTAATATCACTTTTCTGGTCCATGACATCCAAAACTACTTTAACAGTCAAGAAGGGCTACTTCCCAGAGGCAGTAGCAAACCTATGTTTGCAGTGAGATTTTTTAGCTATTCTCCTTCCAGGGCTACCTGCGGATAGAAGAAGGGATGGGCATGCTTTGGGTAGGAGACCTCCCCCCAAAATAGAAAAGTAAGGGCATTTCCAATGTATAAAGCCCAAAAGATACATCTTTTGTTTCAGAAAAAATAACAGGCAAAATCTTTTGAAAATCCACTTGGAGTTGTAATTTCCAATTTATGGAATTGGTGAGTCTAAGGGCTTCCTTCGTGGCTCAGAGGATAAAGCGTCTGCCTGGAATGCAGGAGACCTGGGTTCAATCCCTGGGTCGGGAAGATCCCCTGAAGAAGGAAATGGCAAACCACTCCAGTACTCTTGCCTGGAGAATCCCATGGAGGGAGGAGCTTGGTAGGCTACAGTCCATTGGGTGGCAAAGAGTCGGACATGACTGAGTGACTTCACTTCACTTTAAAGTTTAAAAGGGACCATGAAACAAATGGTCAAGTCTAATGCATCATCTAAAAAGGAAATGGACTCTGAGAAAAAACGAGTCCCCTGCAGAAGGTCACCTGGCGGTAGCAGAGCCTAAAAAGTTTAGCTCTTCTGACCCCCAGGCCGTGACTGTCCAGGCCACTGGTGTGTCTGAGTTGCTCAGTCATGTCCAACTCTTTGTAACCTCTGGACCATAGCCCACCAGGCTCCTCTGTCCATGGGATTCTCCAGGCAAGAATACTGGAGTGGGTTGCCATTCCCTTCTCCAGGGGATCTTCCCAACCTGAGGACAGAACCCGGGTCTCCTGCATTACAGCCAGATTCTTTACCATTTGAGCCACCACCCATGCATGTGTAAATAGGTGACATTTGAAGGAACAAGAGCAAAGTGACTCAGACATAGTGCCCTGGACTCATAAGAACTAGGAGAGACTTACCCATTATGCAGTTAGGCATTTATCTAATTGTCTCAAAGGCAATATGCGTCAGCCTCTCCCAGGATGATGGGGACAGAATATAGCCCAACCATTGGAATCTTCATTTAGATAGAGATTGGGCAACAAGGAAATTTACCCAGTGTGCTTTTAAGAAGGTTTTCTTGCCCAGAACAGTACATAAACCTTCTTGTCCGGAAGATCCTCATTTTTTCTCAGCCTGACTCCAATCCATTTGCCAATCCAAAACAGAGTGTGTTACACATTAAAGCCACAGGAGTCTTTATGGGTAACATATGGAGCCATAATATCTTGTAACCCAGTAGTATTGTCCCTAGAGCTAATATAACTCTGTTAACATATGTTTCTGCTATTCCCATCCTGAGAGATGTGTATTGAAATATGCTATGCACAATGTATGGTTAATTGAAAGATACAGGGGGTATATTAAAAAATAAACCTGTTTATATGACCTATGCTGGAATACATCTGAAATACCATACAGTTGTTTTCAACTGCATATAGAGGAAAAGATAGTGAACAATTTCACTGTCTTTTCCTCTAATTGCTCTGTCCTTTTCCTTTCAACCTCCCATGTCTCCTTATATGTTTTGCTGGTGCCAAGCTAACCACAGAATTTAAGATTAGAGGGAGTGGGTTGTGATTCCAGGAACTAAGGCAGTGAGTAAGAAGGTGTGGTAGGCAGTAAGGAGTGACCGGAGGAAAGAAAGCTATCGGCCATTCCATCCCTCTGAATTCTGGCAGGCCTATATTTCAGAAACTTAATCCAGAGAGGCGATCAAGCATGTCCGCTTTCACAGACACAGAGCGCAAACTGGCGGTTGCCAGTGGGGAAGGGGGAAAGAGAGGGCTGGACTGGGAGTCTGAGGCTGGTAGATGCGAACTATCACATTAAGAATCAATGAACAACAAGGTCTTACTGTAGAGCACAGGGAAGTACACTCAATATCCTGTGATAAACCAGAATGGAAAAGAATGAATATAAGAATGTGTATCAGTGTATAACTGAGTCACTTTGCTATACAGCAGAGTTTTGATACAACATTGTAAATCAACTATACTTCGGTTTTTTAAAAGATAAAAAAATAAAGAAGAATATCCACTTTCCTCTCCCTTTGTTCCATGGTCATATCCATGTGTCTAAGAATGACCTAATCCTACCCTTCCTTTGCAAAGCACAGACATCACTGATGGGGAAAAACCTTCGTCTACACTTTCCTCTGACACTTCTTTCATTGCAATGTTCTGTACACGGTTATCAAGACTGGCTCTATAAACCCTTAACTCTACACATTTCTAGAATTTGTCATCTCATTACCACTGCCCTTGTCTATGTTTCATGGCCTTGAATCTAGATTATTGCAGGAACCTCTTACTTACAGAACTGTCTTCCTGCCAACAGTCTTGTCCCAGTCAATCTAGGCTTGCTCAAGCTCACCACACTTGTGAACTGATTAAAATCGAATCTGAGTTAAATATCTGATTTTAAATCCTTCCATGGCTGCCTATTACTTACCAGACAAAACACAAAGTCCTTAACGTACATGGAAGGCCCTTCACGATAAGACCCCCCCACCCAACCTTCCAGCCTCATCTCCCACCCAAAACTGAAAGTGAAAGTCACTCAGTCTTGTTGACTCCTCACAACCCTGTGGACTGTATCCTGCCAGGCTCCTCTGTCTGTAGGATTTCCCAGGCAAGGGTACTGGAGTGGGGATGCCATTTCCTCCTCCAGGGGATCTTCCTGACCCAGCACACTTGTAATTCAGCAGCAGCAAGTATTTCATTTCTAATTCTCTTGTGCCATTGTCCACACTGGCCCCACAGTGAAGAGTGCCTTCCCTCCTTATCTACTGACAAATTCTAGTCATTCTTCAAGACCCAGCTTCCGCAACATTTCCTCTGTGAGGTCATCCCACATCCTCTGAAGGTTATCACCACAGCTGCTAATGCTATCATCCCATAGCCATAACACATGCCTGGAGCCCAGCACTTCCCCCACCACATCACAGCCATCTGCCTGTCCCCCGAGTAGAAGGTGAGCCTCCTGCGAACCTGGACAAGAGGTTTCAGTTTATAACTCATTTAATAACTATGGAGTTTGGAGACCACACTCTGCAACTTAGTAGCTGGGAGAACACATACTGTAAAACAGGCCCTTTACATCTCTGGCCCCCGGCTTCTTGACACCCAAGAAGAGGCAATAATACCATCCATAATGTTGGGATGTGTATGTCCATAGAGTTGGACCATAAGGAAGGTTGAGTGCCAAAGAACTGATGCTTTCACACTGTGGTGCTAGAGAAGACTCTTAAGAGTACTTTGGACAGCAAGAAGATCAAACCAATCTCATTTCTGCCTACTCTCTTGGTCCTCAGAGTACAACCAAAGAGACAGACAAACCATTAGTGCAATGTCAGAAGGACATGGAGGCTGCACACGAAATGGGCTGGGAGTCATTCCTGGAGGAAGGACTGAAAGGGGATGAATCTGAAACCAGAGAGAACAGGAGTGGGCTACTGACATTCCCCACATGACACCAGGCTGCACCGAGGCAGCAGCCGTGCGCAGGAACAGAGGGGACAACTTTAAAGACATTTGGGAGGTGGAATGAAGTCGTGTGACTAGTGAATGATGGGATGTGGGGTCTCTGCCAGGGAGAGTCTGGCCTGCTCAGACCTGGGGGAAGTTGAGAATGCAGACGCAGGAGCCATCCCCGTGCTGGTTTTAACTGAAGTAACAGGAGAGCACGTGATGGGGCGCCGGGGGAAGGAGCCGTGAGAAATGAGCTGCGCAGAGAGCTGCATGGAGCAGCATGGAAAGGCTGGAGGAGGAAGGGGAGCTCATGAGGGCAACTGAGCGGTAACAGCCAGGCAGAGCCGAGGAGCCCAGCACAGAAGCTGCAAGGAAGCAGTGAAAGGAGCATGTGGATATTCTTAGTGCCTGATACCTGGCAGATGGATAGATTTATTTGTAGAATAAATTAGTGAATCATTGATTTTAAATGACCCACTTAAAGCTGGAAGTTCTTTCATAGAAGTAGGAGCACACCTATTCTTTTACCCTAATAGAATCTTCGGGTGTTGACGATCAAGGAGAGAGGGACCTTGGACTTCAGAGGAAGAGCAGGGAACCCAAGGAGTGACGGCGGGCTGAAGTCCACTCAAGGATGAAAGAGCGTGCATGTCCTCAAGGTATTTACAACAGAGTCAGGGAGAAGAAGTAACCCCACAGTTTCACCAATAGTGGAACACCCAGTACTATGAACCTCCAGATGTGAGACAACGTGAGAGCCACACGGAAAATACAGGAGGAGAAGGGAAAAGTCAAGGGAACCATGAGGAAACAACCAGAGAAAGGAATTTAAGGCAAGAGGCTTGACTGAATCCTATAAATTACAATCTTGGGACAATTGAGGAATTATGAATATGGACTGGATATCTGATGCTGTCACAGAACTGTCCATTTTCTTAGGTATGAGCATGGTACCATGTTTATGTAGAAGACGGTCTTTATTCTTAGGAAATGCAGCCAAAGTACTTAGGAGTGAAGTGCCAGGGTGCAACTCCCAAATGCGTTGACAAAAATGGTCTCTCTGTGAAAGAGACAAAGAAAATACAGTGAAATAGTAATTACACTTTCTAAGCGGATTGGCTTCCCTGGTGGCTCAGTGGTAAAGAATCTACCTGCCAATGTAGGAGATGCAAGTTTGATCCCTGGGGCAGGAAGATTCCCTGGAGAAGGAAATGGTGACCCACTCCAGTATTTTTGCCTGGGAAATCCCATGGACAGAGGAGCCTGGGGGCTGCAGTCCTTGGGGTTTCAAACAGTTGGATATAACTTAGTAACTAAACAGCAACAAGAAAAAGCAGAGGATTACTCTATTCTTTCCGATTCTGTATGTCTGATATATTTCAGAATAAAAAATTGGGGGAAAGATTAAGAAACTTATTCTTCAGAACCTTGGAGATTCATCTTGCAAAAACAATTCTGCTATATACAGGGGGCAGGAACCACACTGACTCCGGAACAGTTAAAGAAAAGAGAGTAGGCAGAGTCCCAGCAAAGTGCAGAAAATGGGGATAGCATATTTCCTATTTTTTAAAAAAGGTCAGAGGCACAACTATGAAAGGAGTAACCTTAACCCACTTCTCTTTCAACACAGATTGGGAAATAACAACTATGAAAATTCTTTGAGAATTCTTCAGGCTGTGTAACTTACTCCCAGTTTGGGGTAATAATTAACTGGCATTTGTGGAGTGTTTGCACATCTCCAGCACTGCACACATCAGTCCACTGAGTCACGCAGAAGCTGTAGGAGGTGAATGCTGTTATTTCCTCTTTCAGAGTTAAAGCAGTGGAAGCTGTGTCCCCCATCAAAAGTCTCAACGCCTGTCTGGCTCCCTGGCCACCTAGACCTTCCTAACTCAGGCCTTCACCACCTTTCTCAGCTCACCTTTTAGGGGGTGTGGAAACTAAACCCCATGGTTACCTCCTGGGGTGCTGCACCAGCCCTTGGGGCTTCCTTCTCCAGCCCACTCTTTTGTAATATGTTCTTTATTTAACTCTGCTCAAACCATTCTAAGTTGAGTGTGCCCATTTCCTGCTGGAATCCTGGGAGCGAGAGGGTGAGAATAAGAGAAAGAAGCTGGAGACAGGTGAACCCTACCCAGCGGGTAAGCAGTCAGAAAACAACCCCGGGTGGTGGATAAGGTAGCCCCTTAAAGAAAGTAAAACAGATTGGGAAAACTCTAGGCATGGTAGAATCACTCTGGAGAACAATTTGGAAATAGCTCATCATGAAGTTGAATGTGCAAATTCTCTATGTCCAGAAATTCCACCCGTAACATCTCTCACGCTCTGGAGAGTATGTACAGGAATCTTCCCAGCAGAACTGTTTGTATCAGGAAAATTCTGGAAACAATATAAATGTCCATCATTCCTATCTAAGTAATGAAATAATACACCAGACTGGAAAGTGAGCGAACTAGAGTTACGCGTACCCACGTGAATGACTCCTACCGACGGAACGTTCAGCAAGGAAGGTAAGAAGTCAAAGAACACCTGCTGGCAAATGCAGGTGCTACCCTGCATGTGTGATTGAAAAGCAGGCCAAGCAAACTAGGCATCGTTTAGGAATACAGACATATGTAGTGAGAGAGGAAGGAATGGCTGGGGATGCTAAACACCAAATTCAAGGTCATGGTTACCCCTCCCCAACCCCGAGTGGAGGAGGAGGGGCACCAAGGAGGAAGCACCCACAGGGGGCCTCAACTCTGCTGGTGATGTGTTATTTCTTACACTGGGTGATTAGCATCTAGGCTTTATTTTATTAATCCTTGTTCCTTATATGTGGCAAATATTTAATAAATATTTTAAGGAAACAACAAAACAACTTATGGAAGTTTCCAGGGAAAAGGAAGAGTCATGGGGGGTTGCTGGACTCCCTTGGCACATGAGGATGGTTTGCTCACATCTCCTCATCCTTTTCTGCTTCTTTGACTCAAAGCAGCGCAAACCGTCTAAGGTTTCTGGGGCGTCTCTGAACTCGAGGTTCATTTGGCTGCAGAGTGGTTCCGAGAGCCAAATGCCAGCCCTAAAAACCTCAGAAGAAGCTTCCCTGGGAAACATACCAAGAGAGCACTCAAGTGCATCAGCTTCCTATCAGGAGAGGTTATAGGAGGATTTCTTTTCATTGTACTTCAATGTACATTGCTTCACAGATACTGCGTTTTTTGCAGAGTGATGGTTTGCAGTGACCCTGTGTTGAGCAAGTCTATGGGCATAACTTTTCCAATGGCATTTGCTCATTCATGTCTCTGTGTCCCATTTCAGGAACTCTCTCAGTGCTCCAGATTGTTTTACTATGATGACAATATTTGCTGCAGTCATCTGTGATCAGTGCTCTTTGATGTTAGTACTACAAAGAGATTATGATTCACTGGAGGATCAAATAATGGTTAGCATTTTTTAGCAGTAAAGTATTTTTGAATCAAGGTATGCATATTTTTTAGACATATTACTGTCGTACCTTTAATAGACTACGGAATCGTGTAAATATAAGTTTTATAGGCACTGAGATGGAGAAGGCAACGGCAACCCACTCCAGGGTTCTTGTTTGGAGAATCCCACAGACGGCGGAGCCTGGTGGGCTGCCGTCTATGGGGTCGCACAGAGTCGGACACGACTGACGCGACTTAGCAGCAGCAGCAGCAGGCACTGAGACTGAAGAACTCATGCAACTCGACGTATTACAATTTTCACTTTATTGCAGTGATCTGGAACAGAGTCTGCAGGATCCTCCAGGCCTGCTGTATAGGGCTCAGGGCATGTCTGGGTTGTGTTAAGAAGTCCTTTAGAAACCACATAACACTGCCTCAAGAAATGCTCTGAGTCATTCCAAGAAATCTTTCAGGGAAGAAAGAAACATTGGTCACTGAAGAAAGGACATTTTCTTCCCTGCCATAGCAAGAGGCTGACGAGGCCTCCTAGAGCCCAGCAGAGCAGGGAGGAGCCTAGTTCTGGAACGGAGCAAACTTGGGCTTAAATCTTGGCTCCACCACTTGCCAGGGTGACCACACAATTCACTTCACATTCTGAAAGCTCGGTTTCAGCATCTGGAAGGCTGTGAAGGTCAACTGGGATCATGTTTGTAGGTTAATCAGCGCCTGCACAGAGCAGGGTCTTCATAGACCCAGAGGGGATCAGCTCCCTCACCCTCTTGGTCTGACGCTTGTTCCCAGGGAAGCCTCTGCCTGGAGTCACTCTCTGATGGTCACATGGCCCCAGGCCCTGCGCTCCGTGTGTGTGTGTGTGTGTGTGTGTGTGTGTACAGGCTGGCTGGGCCATATTCCCTTGCTCTGCAGACCCAGGCCCACGAAGGTGTGTGACAGAGTCATGGCAGAAGAAAGGAGCATTGGTCATTGAAGAAAGGTCATTGTCTCCCTGAATACACTTCCTTAGGCCTCCCAAAGTCTCTTTCCTCAACATCCCCCAACACCACCACATCTGTTGGGGGGAACCTCTGACTGAAACCTGGCCTGGCACCACAGTAACCATTTGTATGAGTTACTTTTCCCCAGAAGATTAAGGAGATAAGTTTCCTCAGAATTTATAAGCCACCACCAACTGGACAAATTTGGTAAAGGTCATGAGGAAAGAGGAGACTCCAGTCCATGTGTCCTCCCAGAGTCCTCCTCTCTGGAATCTGTCTTGGCTGAGCAATATACACACTACCAGGAAGGACCCTGAGTCGGCGTGATTGGCCAGATACAAGCGGGAAACTAATCCCATCACCATAAAACCCAAGACTGCGAGCTTCATGCCAGAGCAGTCCTCCTGGGTTCCCTCACCCTTCTGCTCTGCACCCGGATGCCCCTTCCCAATAAAGTCTTTTGCCTTGTCAGCACTTCTGTCTCCTCGGACAATTCATTTCCAAATGTTGGACAAGAGCCCCCTTGTTAGGAAGTGTGTCCCTTCCTGCAACACCAGAAGTCTCTGCCAGATGAGTCATGGTGAAAGGGACAGGTCCTCTCTGCCGAGTCTAGAAGTCCAGCCCATGGGGTCAGAAATCCCAGACAGCAGGGGTCTAAACCCCTGCATATACCAGCTAGGACTGTGGCCTGTGGAGCAGGGGAGGGCATGGGCAAAGGGGACTGTGTGTAACAATTGTCAGCTACATATGGGCACTTGCCATCTACCTCTGCAAGGATTAGATCACGTGCTGCTGCAGCTGCTGACCGTTGGCACCTGCTGAAGGAGTTCAGGGTTGAGAGCAGAAATGAGACGCTCTGTGCTTGGGAGAAACTGGCAGAACAGGTCTTCAGATAGTTAAATATTTTCATGTGCCGATTTTATGAGCCCAATTCTTCTATCTCCTCAAATCAAGAAAAGCACTAAAACTCTTCGTGGTGACTGCTATTTCTCATGACTAGCAGAAAGCTCCATGAGACCAGCAGAAACCTTCTGGAAAAACATATGTGCTCGATTGCATGTACTCCCGCTTCACCAGAATCACATATACACTGTCCTTCCCCAGGACCTCTTCAGAGCAGTTTCTCAGAGCTATCTGAGGTGCTGTGTCCTGGGCTGCAGTTCTCATCCTGCCCCAATAAAACTTGACTCGCAACTCTCAGGTTGTGCTTTTCTTTTTTAAGTCAACACAATTCAGGGATGCAGCAGCGGCCTCATCAGCCTCCAAGCCTTCACCGTCACAGCATCTGCACCGTTGCCCCAAACCCCACTGTCCTTGGGCAGACTCCCTGCCTCTCGCTCTGTCTTGCCCTTTCTGCCAAGATCACTCTTCCTTGGAAGGAATTAGCTCTGCCTCTTCCTCGGAATGCCTCTGGAAGCCAGGAACTGTTACCTCCCTCAGCAACTTTCTGGCCCGTGTTTGGAATGTGATTTACGTTACTGACTGCAAGTGCAAGAGAAGGCAAGGCCAGGCCCTCCCAGCAGAGCGCAGGGCTGGGTGGTTCCAGGTCCCCTGCAGGCAGGGAGGGCCCCCTTCCGGGGAGCAGTGAGGGGTCTCTGCCTCTAGGGCCCCACAGTGTGGCGGTGGCGGGGGGGGGTCTCTTCCCACGATGGTCCAGTGTGGATACCACTGCAATGCCCTCCCAGCCCAAAGGGCTGGCGGGTGAGGGTCTGTCTGGGGAGCTTGGAGGAGAAACTAGGTTTGCTGGGACTTGCTGCTGGGACTGCAGGCTTCAGGCCTGACTCAGCCGGCAGGACTGGGTGCAGGCCAAGGGCCATGGAAAGACTTGGGGTCACACACGCGGCCACGGGCTGAGCTAGCTCAACCGCTGGGGCAGCCAGGGCTCACTGGGCAGGGGAGTGCGGCCCAGGGAGTCAAGACCTTTATGCAATTATAAAGGCTTTTTCTCCAGTTTGGCAAGAAGACATTCCTCTCCCGAGGAGGAATTACGAAGCAAATTGTTCCTGACTCTCTTCAAAGGCCAGGGAGGTTAGGACACTCCTTCCTTCTCCAGGAAGCCTAAGAACACAGGCAGGTTTGTCTACTCCACGCTTCAGTGTAAGTCGCTGCCTCTGGTACCTTGACAGAGGCGCTCCGAGCCCCCAGTCTGGCTGCCGGTGGGACGCACACTTCTCCTCTCCCTCTTTTCTGAGACTTTTTTTCCCCTGTGGACCATTTTTAATGACTTTACTGAGTTTGTTGCAATATTGCTTCTGTTGTCTTTTATGTTTTTGGTTTTTTGGCCTCCAAGGCACCTGGGATCTTAGTTCCCGAATCAAGGATCAAGCCCACAGCCCCTGCATTGGAAGGCAAAGTCTTAACCACTGGACCACCGGGGAAGTCCCTCCGCTTCCTCCTTTATTTGCTGCAATACAATAAGAAATACATGTGCTGGTCCTTGTGGCCTGGTTCCTGATACAGAATTCCTGAAACACTTGTGATTTCCTGGCTGACAGAGATGCTAGAGGCTTCCTTCTGTTCTATCATTTGGTCTTTGATGCTGGTTTCTGTACAGAGCTCCTAAATTCTTGGAGTTTCCCACGTGAGGAAACCTCCATTAAAAATCCCTCAGCTATGCAGATGGGAACACACTATATGGTTGGGAAACTATTCTGGATTAGTCAACACACCCACATGCTGAGAATGACATGCCCCAAGCCCACATGCGTGGGGATCCTCCTGGACCTTGCCCCGGGTACCCCCTCGCCTGTTTGCCTGTGTCCTTCATCATGTCCTCTATGATAAACCAGGAAACACAAGCTAACGTTTCTCTCAATTCCATGAGCCATTCCAGCTCAGAACTGAGAGGGAATCATGGGAACCCTCAGCTTTGTAGCCAAGTAAGTCAGAAGTATGGGGGCCCTGGGAACCCATTACTTGTGACTGGTTCTGTAGTGTGGGCAGTCTTGTGAGACAGAGCTCTTAACCTGTGGAAACTGATGCTAATTCCCAAAATGACTTTAACTAGAGGACACCCTGTTGGTGTCCAGAGAGCTGGAAATTGGTTGGAAAGTGGGGGGCGGGGGGACAAACATAAATTTGGTGTCAAAAGTGTTGCAGGTAGAGAAACAGCTTTTCCTTTACCCTCCAACCCTTGGGAACTTTTCCTCTCAGAGCTTTTACTGGCAATTGCTGCAATGGAAAACAGGAGGGACAACAAAAATAACAACCCCAAAAATGTGACAACATTTTGGGTAATTTTATAAAGATCTTATAGTTGCTGACTGCCAGCTGAGACATCAACCCCAACAACCCCTTCCGGATGCTGTCCAGGCTCCCAGTAGCTTGGAGAGCCAGGCAGGCTCTTCTGCCCCCTGCTCCTTCCACCAGAAATTTCTGTCAAGTGCTGAAGCTTTGTCCAAGCCCCCTTCCTGGCCCCTCACCCTGGACCCCTCTCCAGAAGCAGCCCACCCATCTCTGAATCCCAAATTAAAACCAAATAATCACCCACCAAAGTTGACTGCTTAACTGTGCCTGGAAACCCAGACTATAAACTTGAACACACCCTGAAGAAACAGGAAATCTACCTTCCTCCTAAATCTCATGGACCCCCTCCCTCACTGGGCAGATTAGGAAATGGGGCTCCAGAGACCGTCTCGGATCTGAGATCACTGCAAGTTTCTCAACTCTTAGTTGGATGTTCTTTAAAATATGCCATGCTTCTGCCCCATATGGAAATCTAGCATCGTCCAACCAAACCGGGACTAGGAAGAAGGAAATATTCTCCAGACGGAATGAAGCGTTCTCTCTGGAAATCTGGGATCCCTCCTAAGGAAGGTAGCGTACTGGGACCCCTAACCTCGGTCTAGCCCCAGAGGCCGCCCCTCAGGCTGCCTGCATAGCTATTCCTTCTGGTGCCCACCCCCAGCCCCCTCTCAGCAGGGTATGCCCCTCCCCATCAGCTCTCCTCCCTTGATTCCTCCCCCACGCCCCACTCCCCCAGACCCAGTGCTCCTGCTCAGCCCAGGCCGACCCCCCTTTGCACTCACTGCACCTGTCACCACCTGGATCTTTTCCAGCCTGGGCGCTCACTGCACGGGGCAGGGACCCAAGGTCTGGCCCTTAGCGGATGCTGAGAGAAGGTATGTAGAGAGAAGATAAAGGCATGGAGGCAGGACACGGGTCTTAAATACAACTTTATTGGGAGCAGGCCGTCGTCCCCGCGGCGGCCAGCTCCCACGTATACACAGTATACACAGCCCCGCCAGCACCCAGGTCCTTCCATCCTTCTACAGCACCCGGAATGCAAAAGAACCAAACACAAGAGGGGCTCTGTCAGTGACAGTGTCTAGCGCCTTTGAGAGCCAGCACCCAGGCCGAGGACATTCAGGACCTTCCTCCGGTCCTCAGCTCCCCACCCCTGCCCCAACATGGCAAGACCCGCGAGGCTGGGCTCCTCCAGTCAGTGCACGTGACGGGCAGATCCTTACTGGTGCGCGCCCCACCCAAGAGGTGGCTGCAGCCCCCAGCACGTTCCTCTTCTTCCACAGACACAAGAGATCACTGTAACTTTTTGCTCCGTCACCAGAAACCTGTGCCTTGAGGCTTCTCTCTGCTCAAAGAGAAGAATATGTTCTTGGAGAGTACGGTTGGATTAGTGATGTGGTCCCAGACAAGACATACCTCCCAACTTGTCTCACTCGTGCTTCTTTTCAAAAGGAAATAAAAAAAAAAAAAAGGTAAAGAAAAACATCACGACAGAAAAGAGCATTGAGACCCAGCTTGTGTCAGGAACAAGATTGGTTGTCCCTCCTTAAAATGATTCATCAGGCCGCTCTGCTAGGGGCCAGACGCCCCCACGGACGGCCTCTCCCTTCCCACCCACCCTTCTGCACGCCCCCACGCCACCTCGCCTCTCCTCACCAGGCAGGCGTGCACCGAGCGGGGGGCAGTGCTATCGTCAGCCGGCGGGGGTCCACCTCTGCCCGGCAGCCCCCCAGCGTTCACTCAGGCAGGAAGGGGGTTCATCCTCTCTGCCTTCTTCAAGGGTGACAGCAGCCCAGCCTAAGACACCCGCCTGCCCTCTGCCCCCAGCAGGAGCTGGTTCAAGGGCTCAGCCAGGGTTAGACCAGGATTAGAACACGGTCCCAGGCTCACTGGCTGGCCCGCTGGTCTGCAGACTCTGTCTTGCAGGGAAACCCGATAAAAGTGCTGCCTGCCTGTCACCTCACTGGGGTCCAGGACTCGCCACCTGTACTCAGAACCAGAATCTCTGGTGTCCGTGCTAGCGCAGCCGCACCCTCAAGAAATACCCTGCTCAGCCAAAGAAGCTCTAAGCCCAAAGCATCTTCCCACTCGGAGCTGCAGGAAATATCCCGGTTTCCATTCCCCTACCATATCTCTGAGACAGACAAGTCTCCAGCAGCACCAAGGGCCCCTGGGTCAACTAACTGATTGCTGCTGCCTCCTGAAACCTGTCCCCAAGGCACCTGAAGAGAGAGACCCTGTCACATTTGGGGGCCTGGGGGATGGCTGGGCTGTGGGAGGCAGGAAACAGGCACCCTAGTTCATCTCTGCATCTGGGCAGCTCAGTCTATGGAGGACGACAGCCGGGGCTGCTGGAAGCACCAGGGTCACCACTGCCCTGGGGAGGGAAGGGTGTGTACCCAGAGAGCAGACCTGAGGTAGCAAACAGTGAGCCCCGTTATCCAACTACAGAAACTGTGGCCTGTGATGCAGTGGGACGGTTCTCAGGCCAGACCACGTGCGGCTCTTCAGACGATGTCCACCTGGACATTTGGCACCTGGCCCTTCTGGGCGTGTCCCACATCCCCCCAGTGGGGTCAGCACCATGGCAATGCTGGTTTAAGATAACAGCCTCATTTATACCTGCCTCCCTGGAGGAAGAAGCCATCAGAACTGGGGCCTTCTCCTCCCTCCCTAGGGTGACATGCCCTCAAAGCTTAGCCCCCGAGACAGCAGACCCTTCCAGATCACCCTTCAAAGTCACTGCTTCAGCAACAGAACCTGTCACCCCTCGAAAGTTTCAGCATCTCTTTTGGATGGTCGGATCCCTCGTGAAGAAGACAACAATCTCCATGCTGACCGCCTGCCTCCACCTGCAAAGCCTCAGAGGACACCAGCACACAATTCCTCCCACTAGTGTGGTGGCCAGACGACGCCGGGAGGAGGGACGGCCGAGAGAGGAAGGAAGATGCAGCCAGGCCACTCCCCACCCCTGCACACACCTCATTCCACATGGAGTGGCCCAGGGTCCAGTTACACCTGTCCTGGCCCTGCCCCTCAACTCTGCCCACCCCCAGCCAGTTTTCACTGTTGAGTCCACGTCGGGCAGGAAAGAAAGTGGCTGAAAGCACCAAAAAGACCTGCCTTGTTCAGAGATGGCTCAGAGCCCTGGGGGCCCCTGAGGGTGCCAAGCTGCCGGGCCATGGCTCTTCCAGCAGCCTGTGACCTCCCTGCGGGGGGGCGTGGTCCCTGAAGTTCTGCTGGGAGGCGCCTGTCCATCCTCCTGTCCCTGGGAGGCTGGGCCCGTGCCTCCTGCCCAGCTCTGCACCCTTCTGAGCTTCACCGTGAGGCTGGCCCCGGAGGAGCCGGGCATGAGGTAGACTGTGCCTTCGTGACTTCGCTTCCCCGCCCAGGTCCTTGTCCCTGGATGTGGGTGACCTCATGACCTGGGCCGCGGGCCACTGCCTGTGTGGGCAGCTGGCAGGGAGGCGGCAGCATGATGGGCCCGACAGTGGGCAGGAGGGTCACCGGCTCAGCACGGCCTCAGGATGCAGAAGTCCAGCTCCTGGGGCTTCCGGCGCAGGTCGCACTGGTCGCGTGCCAGCAGCCGCCCTCCGTGGCCCAAGCACTTGAGCGGACGCCTCTTAAACCCCCGGCCACAGCTCTTGGAGCAGGGCGACCAGGCGCCCAGCTCCCAAGTCGGACAGGGCTCCCCGCAGCTGCGCGTCTCCGCCGGGCGGTGTGCAGCATCACAAGTGGATGCCCCGCGCTGCCCTGGGGACCCGCGACAGTCCACCGGCCGCCGCTGCAGGCCGCCCCCGCAGCTGGCCGAGCACGGCCCCCAGCTGCCCGCCACCCAGCGCGCAGGGGCCCGGGCATCCGGCTGCTCCACCTGGTTGGAGAAGCTGAGGACGCTGTTGTGGTGCACCGAGGGCGCCCGGGGCTCCTTGGGCAGGTAGAAGGAGTAGCGGACCCGCGGAGGCGTCATCTTGCCCACGGAGAGCACCTCCACCGTCAGGGGCTCCAGGATGGGTCGCGAAGCCTGCAGACTCTCCACCGCGGTCCCCGTGCCGCTGTAGCGTAGCAAGCTGCCCTTCACCACCAGGTCCCGCTCCACGGCCGACACCACGAAGTGCCCATTGAGCAGGTATTTGCCTTGGCTGTTCTTCAGGGCCAGGTAGTTGTCATCTCCGATCAGCCCCTTGTAGCCGCGCTGGCGGATGTCGATGCTGGAGGCACCCGCTGGGATGGCCACCACGAAATTGTAGCCGTGCCTGCGGTGGAAGGATGTGTGTTAGAGGGCTGCAGGCCTCTACCCCGCTGCCCTCCGCCCCCAGATCGGTTCCTCTTCCCCAAACCCCCCAGCGGCTCACGCAGGCGGCAGAGTCCATAGCCTGGCCCCGTCCAGGGTCATACAAACCAAGTGGTGGTGAGGCTGCCTCACCCACAACCAGATCCTCCAGAGGCAGTGGAGAGGAAGGAGGAGGAGCAGGTTGGGGGGAGGCTGGGGCTCTGTGCGAGGAGGTGTGTGTGCGTGCTCAGTTACTTCAGTTGTGTCCCGACTCTGTGCAAGTCCATGGACTGCAGCCTGCCAGGCTCCTCTGTCCATGGGATTCTCCAGGCAAGAATAATGGAGTGGGTAGCCATGCCCTCCTCCAGAGGATCTTCAACCCAGGGACTGAACCCAGGTCTCCTACGTCTCCTGCACTGACAGGCCGTTTCTTTACCACTAGCACCACCTGAGTACAGGGAGGTATGTGGCCCCAGAGTCAGGGACCCAGACCAAGCCTTGGCTGGGGTGTCAGCTCTCTGATGAGTTCAAGTGAATCAGACTCTCTGGGCTCCACAGCTCATCTACGCAATGAGCAGGTTAAAAGAGCTGATGTCTTAGGCTCCTTCTGGCTCCACTAGTCTATGAAAGGGACACCTGCCATTTAGCTAGTGAAGCAAGTCAGGGGATCTACCTTTAATCCCCCCCGCCCAGGTCTCCCCTGCAGGTCTCTGAGACTGCAACGCCATTGGCTCTCAGTGTCTGAGCACCCAGGTTGCACCCAGGGCTCGATAGAGGGCACTGTGTCTGGGGGGACAGTGGAGGCTCCTGGACAGCCATCAAGGCCTTCCCACCGGCAGCATGTGGACTCCCAAGTTCTCAGAGCCAATCATACCCCTCAACTGGGACAGCAGGGGCTCTGCTTGCCTCCTTTTCCAGAGAGTGGATCTGGACTTTGCAAGGAGCGCAATCCCCTGAAAAAGAGGGGCTGTGCTGGACCTTGGAAAGCCAGGAGCCCAGGCTCTGCTGGGACAATTCTCCAGATGATCAGGGAGGGGGCTCCCTCACACCAGCTGCTCACTCCCCTGTCTCCCTGAAGTTTATTGCTGTTCTTGCCTTCATCCCACTCCCAAGGCCAGGGCCTCATGCTCAGGAATCAGGGAAACTGTCACATCTATCCCCAGGTAAGTTTTGTTTTTTATCAACATCAAGAACATTTAGTGAGCATTTATTATGCACCAGGTACTATGCTAAGCATGTTACTCGAATTAATTCCCTTAACCTTCACAACAGTAGGACTGGAAATACACTAGCACCGTACTCACTTTACAAGTGGGGAAATCTGAAAGCCTAGAGATTGTGTCACTGGACTAGGGTCATCAAGAAAGTGGGAAATGGGATCTGAACATAGGTCAGTCTCACTCTAGGACCCGAGACGGGCCCTAATGACTTTACTGTCTCTCTAAATATCATCTCCCGCTAAGCAGGGTCCTACTCAAGACTCCATCTTTGTTGGATGAATGCATGAATGAACATCACTCTCATGGGCGAGCATGAGTAGCCTCCACAGCAAGGGTGCTGGCCAGGATCTGACATTTACCCCATCTAACCTGGGAGCTGGTGATGGACAGGGAGGCCTGGCATGCTGCAGTTCATGGGGTCACAAGGAGTCGGACACAACTGAGCAACTGAACTGAACTGCACTGAACTTAAGGTTAGGGCCTGGGGGGTAACTCCTCCCCTCCCGCCCCCATCCCTCCTCTCCCTGTCCTGGACACACCCCCAGGGCCCAGAACTCACATGGGCTTGGTGAAGAGTCCTGACACCTTCTTGCAGCTCTTATTGTCTCCTCCACACACCCCACACTTGTCGAACTTCTTTTTGGAGCCCAGGTTCCCATCGCAGCCTGCCTTGATGCACTTGCCCTGGACGCAGACTGAGGTGGAGTCTGGGGTACAAGGCGTGCCGTCCACCACCTGCAGGGCCCCCCAGACAGGGAGAAGAGGAACAGGGGCAGCTCAGCCCGACGCTCCCTAAGACTGTGTCCCCCTGTCCCCCGGCCTCCTGCCCGGGCTCACCCACCTTGGGAGCCAGCACGTAGAAGTAGCCAGTGCCGTTGGCTCGGCAGATGAGCTTGCACTTGTCCCGTGGGGAGACACCCGAGTACTTGGGCACCCAGGCCACGGCCAGGGTGAGCCGGTTGGTGCTGTGGTTGTAGCCGTTGAAGGCCTCGCACTGCTCCTCCCGGAAACTCTTGCCAGAGGCTGGGGAGGGAGGAAGCACATGTAGGAAGCTAAAGGGAGGGGCAGTGGGGGAGAGGGCAAAGAATAGGACCCCGCCCCGTGTGCTTGCTCAGCCTCCCTCAGCTCTAAACAGCTCCTCTCCACCCTTGGCTGAGTGGTCCTCATCACCAAAGCCACCCCATCTCAAAGGACCAATGCAGGCTGGAACCAAAGGATGCAGGATACAGATGATAATGCATCCCCCAGACAATGTACCACCTTCCCCAGTGGTCCAGCCTTAAATTCCCTCTACAACAGGAATCCTAAATAGAAGCCTTCAGTGACCTATTGAGACTGTTTACAGAATGTTCTTAAATGCATAAAATACATACATAGATTACAAAGAATACCAATTATATTAACACACAACAATCAATATATTTTGAAACATATTTGTGATGCATGTGCTTCCTTGTTAACTCATTATATAACAAAATTCAATGATGAGTCTAAAAAACAACCAGAAGGTCTTCCCTGGAGGTGCAGGGGTTAAGACTCCAGCTTCCACTGCGAGGGGCGAGGGTTATTTGCCTGATCGGGCAGCTAAAGGTCCTACATGCCGTGCCACACAGCCAAAAAATAAGATTAAGTAAAATATTTTTTAAAAGCTTCAAAAAAAACTAAGTGTAAAGTGGTGATAAGCACAAATGGCATTTTGAGGAATCTGCCACAACTGAAAATGCGTAATATATGAAAATACCTGGGATTTCTAGCAGGGGCAGAGCCACAGACCAGCATTACAGTTTATTGCCTAACTAAGAGAAATACTAAATTTTAGGTGGAAAGGTTAGCAAAAAACAAACCAAAAAAACACTAAATTCCTAACTTAAAAAACTATTAAATTTTAGATTAAAAAGTTAGTAAATATAGAGATGTCATCTTCCCCCCACCCAAGTTCAAGAGGCTTGGAGGAAGAATTCCTGCTCATATGTAAGTAAGAACCACCTCTGAGTTCTAAGCTGGGCTGTATCTATTCCAGTCTCATAAAAATAGCAAGAAACTGAGAATGTGGAAAAGATCTAATTTACTTTTATCCCAACAAATTACAGAGAGCTGATCAAGGTCTATAGGAAAGTCAAACAAGGGATATGTAACAGTTTTTTTTTTTTTTTTCCTAAACCATTTTATTTTCATTCTGCTATTGTTATTGCAAAGGATTATTCTTAGAAAACACATAAATTAAAAGCTAACCTGTTTAAAAGGATTCCTGCCTATGAAGACGGGCTTGTCAGCGCTTAACTAAGAGGGTTCTAGTGTCCTGTCCCCCTTGGGCCACTTAGCCTTCCAGCCTCAGCCTCAGAGGATAACAGCCCTGGCAGAGGTGAGTGGGCAGAGAAATGATACCACGAGATACCTCTGCAGCTGCAGACTCTGCCCCAGGGGCGAGGACCTCAGTTGAAGTAGCTCTGTGGCCTCCAGCCCACCTCCCCAACCGTGCCACGGGCACCCCCTCCTCACCCGAGCTGGGGCAGGACTCCAGGTTGCAAGAGCGATATTTCACCCTCACGCCCTCACAGTACTTGCCGCCATTGGCAGGGGTGGGGTTGCTGCACTGCCTCCGGGCCAGCTGCACGCCCCCTCCACAGGTGCGCGAGCAGGGGCCATAGGGCTCCCACTTGGCCCAGGAGCCGTCCACCTGCGAGGAAGGGACTGTTACACTCCTGCAGGGTCCAGGCGCCACACGCGCACCCGGATCCTACAGGAGAGCTACCCGGGGGCAGCCTCCACCCTCCCACCCCACCAGGACAAAACCCACTCTGTTTCCGGGCCCGGGACGCACACCACACTGTAGCCTGGAGATGAGCAAATGGCCACTGCTCCGAGTTAGAAGCCAGGCCGCACGGGAGGACGGGGCTCCTGGCTGTGGAGTCGGTCAGGGACGCTCCACCTGTGCCCTCACTGCATGGGTGGTCTTGAGCAAAGCAGAAAAGCTGCCTCAAGTTTCAGGTGTTTCACATGCAAAAATGGAGCCAGCACATCTGACCTCAGGCATGAGGTCAGTTGGAAGATTGAAATGATGCAACGTGTGTGATATTTCCCAGGTCAATGCTGGCCACCTCCCAGGAGCTCAAGGTTCCTCTTTACATATTGTTAGTGTCCTTACAAGAGTCTCTGGGTCTAAAGTGGCCAGTAAACCATGTCATGATAGATACCCAAATAGTCTCATCTGTGAGGTTTCTACAATTCAGACACCAAACCAGATTGGCTGTCACCTCAGTCTGAGGTTGCATTTGTGAAAGTTTTGCTACAAGCAGATGTAATGTTTGTGTTCAGAGGAGATAAAGAGAGGAGACTATTAAGCAATCTTCAAAGTCTATTTGGCTTTGGGGTGAATTATGCAGTGTTGTTTTACTTTTCAAGAGGGTGGAGAGAGGATAGAGAATTTATAGTCTTCATTATGTTTTTCTTGGGATGACAGTAAAGTTAAGTTCTCGGCATTGAAAACACATGGGGTGGGCGACAGGGGATGAGGCCCCGCTGTACAGGCTGGGGTGGAAACATGGTCACAGATCATCCAAAGCCACCAACCCACGAGGAGACTAACTGTGACTGATGTAGGTACTCAGAGCATTTCTCCCATCTGTTCTCTGTCAGAAAGTTTCTGTTTCATTGTTGCCAGCGTGTCTGTTTCATCCTGCAGAAGACCACTTTCCCTTAACCCGGCTTTCTCCTCAAATCAGAGCCCACCCCAACTCAGCCCTTCCCTTCCTCAGCGAGTCAGCTATACCTGCTCTTTCTACCTGCTGCCTCTGCTGTGCCTTGCACCACAGAAGCCCCCTGGCCAAGGCAGCAGTGACCCCCTAAAGATTGAAAGAGTCCGTGCCCAGGCCTGTGGTCCCCAGTCTTCAATATTTAACTCTGCTCCTGTGGCTTCTGAGATGATGCTACATTGTTTTACCTGGCATCACTTCTTCCTGCATGCTCCTACAGGAAACACTTCTGCCATGCGCCATCCAATCACTCATTTGCCCAGTATTTGTTGAATTGTTACTACAAGCAAATCTCTGCCTTCAAAGCAAACGCATCCCAGCAGGGAAGACAAACAATAAAAAGAAGCCTGTGCACCTGCTGTCAGATGGGATTAAAGCAGGTGGGGGAGAGGGAGGTGGGGCTGGTCCTGGCAAGGTGGGCTGGCACCACTGGGGATGGGAGAGAGTCAGATGCCATTGGGGGATGGCTTGGCCCAGTGAATACATTGAATAGGGATGGGGCAGGGGAGCATCTGTGAAGGAGTGATTCCAACGCTGGACCACCAAGTCTCCACTCAGTATCAGGCTGGTGAGGATCTGAGTTGCGTGAGGGGCGATGGAAAGCTGGTCAGATCAATGGATGGACTGTACATAAAATAGACTTGAAGAATTGCTGGAGTTCAGAAACTAGAGGCATTTAAACTGGGGAAAATGGGGCTTCAGTGGACAGAGTGGGATTCCTGAACTGAGGTCACTGGGGTGATTAATAAGCTTTGTGCTTTGGTCTTGACTGCTGAGGGCAATAACTCCCTGAAGGGCCAAGGTAAAGAAGCGACAGTCTGCTCAGAAATGAGGTTGAGGACAGAGTGGATTTGGCTGCCGAGGGACTGAGAGGTCCAGAGTGCCTCTCACATCACGTTTCCTATACCCAACGTCCTCTTAACCTATTTCTTTACCCTCCAGATTCTTCTTCCCAAGAGAAGGAGGTGGCCATGACTGGCCTGTCCTCAAGAGCTCCTGGCCTCTGTGCAGCAGACTAGGGGTCCAGGCAGCCTCTGGCTGGTTCCAAACCACCCTCTCAAAGATGTCCCCAGTGGAGCACTGATCCCCACAAGCCTCCAGCTCAGCCCACCTCCCAGACTCTGCCCCATCTCTGCCCGTTGAGACCCCACTTATCCCTCACGACTCTCTTCCAGTCCACCTTCCTCATCAGTGCTTTTTCAGGCCCCTCCAATCATCAGTGGGCTCTCATCCTTGTTCTCCACAACACGTGTCCTGCTCTGTCTCAACGCACAGCATACACTCCCCCACCCCATGGATGACAGTTACATTTCTGATTTCCCCACTAGACTGTGTGCTTTCTGACATGGCCCATGTTTTCTTTGCTTTTCTGACCACCCAGAATCCTGAATACAGTGGGTTGTTGCCTAATGAATGAAGTTTTAATTAAATGTATATTCCCAAAACAGAAGATTTTACAGAATTCTGTACCACACCCATCTCAGAGAAATTGATTAAGTATTTGATGAATGCTTTTTTATCATGTTGCCTCTGAGTACATAAAAACCCCACGGCAAGCTCTCCTGTGGACAGGGCCGAGGCAGAAGATGGACAGACAGTCCCCACCAGGATCCAGGGAGAGGGTGGACCTCCTACCTGGAAAAGTGCCCATCCCTTTGCTATCCCAACCCAAGATGGGAAGAATATAAAACTCTTACTATATTCAGAGAATATCTGGGTTTTGAATTTGTTCTGGTTTGGTTGGTATTCCTATTTATCAGGAAAAAAATAACTTTCATTCATTTATGTTTCAACTTCAAAAACAACAAATCACAACAGAAACTGAAGCTAAGTTCAGGATGTAACGGATGAGCCTGGTGCACCTCAGGCTCCCTGGCCATGAACTACCCAAAGAAGGTAGAAATGAAGAGCAGGTCACGAGCCAGTCGGAGCTTCAGGGGCTGGAGGCCGGGTCCTGAGCCCCTCCCAAGGAGATGGGGTGCAGCTCAGGACTGGGAGGTGGGAGGCTTGCCAGCTTCCCTGACTGGCCACATCATTTTTCTCCAGTCTCATAATCAAGAAGGGGACAGGACCACCGCCAGTCGTGGAGACACCCGCAGCACTGACACAGCTACAGCCACGCAGCAATCTGCGCCGGGCTGGCCCCCTGGGGAGGCTCCTGAGCACCCCCGCGCCCGCCCCTCCGCGCCACCGCCCCCACTCACCCGGTACTTGTTGGGGTTGTGTCTCTCCACGCAGGCCCCCTTGAGGCAGAAGCGGCCCTCGCCGCAGCCCGTGCCGTCTGCCCAGGGGAAGTGGCGCGTCTGGCACACCATCTGGCCCCTGGCCTTGCCCGTGCACCACAGCTTGGTGCAGGACTGCATGTAGGGGCAGGGCTTGGAGCCCACACCGAAGGCCAGCTCACACTGCTGGCTCAGCGGGTAGCTGGCGCCCGGCAGGTCCTCGGGCAGGGAGACGGGCTTGCTGGGCTGGTCCAGGAGGCAGTCTCCTGCGGGAGCCGAGGATGTTCATCAGGGACGGGCCCAGAGAGGTGGCCATGGCCAGCGCGGGGTCTCGAAGGCAGGGAGAGGACGAAGCCAGGGACACGGAACGGGCCCCACCAGAGCCCAGCTCCTCGAGTCGCGAGTGAGATGGGTAACAGAAGACAGATGGGCCGGGCGGCCCGCCTCCCCAGGCCCCGCTCACCGTGCCCACTGTCCAGGAAGTCGGTGACGATGGCCGCGCTGCAGGCCGACCAGGGGTTGGCACGGTCAATTTGGATGAGCGTTGGGGACATCATATGATTGCCCCGGAGCTTCCCGAACACCTCCTCGCACACCTTCACGTTGTCGTGGGGCATGTTGAACACGTGGCCTGCAGGGGAGACGAGGGGCCTCAGAGGGGGACCGTGGCATGGGGGACCCATGGGGCAGGCCCACCCAGAAGAGGGAGCCACTGCTACAGGGCCTTGAGGGAAAAAAGACAAATGTCCACCCCTGCTCAGAGCAGCCAGCTCACACCCAGAGGGAGCAGAAGGGAGCCCTGCCCTCTCGACCCCCACCCCGAGAGCCCTGCATACCCAGCTCGTGGGCAGTGGTGAAGGCCGAGGGCAGCCCATCGTCCTCGATCACCGAGCAGCTCCTCTTGGGGTCACACATGGTGCCCACGTCGGCCATGCCCAGGGTGTCACAGGTGGTGGCTCCACACAGGTCCTGCCCGGGAGGGGAGAAGCAGAGGCCGGCAGGAGTTAGAGATGTAATGTGGGGACCCGTTGAGAAGGAAGGACACTCAACCCACTCCCAGACCATGGGGACCCATCACCTCCCAGCCAGGCCCTTTGCCCAGGGGGTTACGGGCTGCTACTTCTGGAATGAGCCCAGGCCTCGGGAGGAGGCCTCGGGAGGAAAGCTTGCTGGCTTGCAAGCTGAGAAGATGCTGCCCAAATCCTACCCAGGAAAGCCCCAAGGAGGAAATCAGGAGGCCATAATTACATGAGAAGGACCACTGCTTCCTAGAGAGACCGCCTTCCAGCCCAGGAAGTGGGGACTCCCTAGCTGGGTGAGGTTCTGGTCATGGCTAACTGGGTGGGAGGGGGTGGAAAGCCAGCGCTCTCCCAGCAGAGTCGGCTCTGGGAGCCTGGGTCCTCAATGGGGGATGGCCTTCAGACAACCATGAATTAAGCTCAAACTCTCAGCCAGCGGGTCACTGGCCAAGGGCCCGCCCTGCCCGAGGCCCAGCTGCTACGGCTGGGAGGGGCAGAGCGAGGCAGATGCAGGCCCAGATCCAAACCCCACTCCACTGGCCACAGAGCTCTGGGGACCACAGGCCTGACAGCTGCTACGAAGACTATACATAACAGGGAACAGGACCTGAGCAGAAAGGGCCATCCCTCTTTTTGTCCTGAAACAAGCTGCTGTGGGCCAGGGTCTCCAGCAGCCCTCGGGGAGCACATCCCACAGGGCTTGGGAGCACCGTGGGCCAGCAACACGCCAGGGACCTTGGCGCCCTGAGCAGGACGAGAACGGGACCCCTGTGCACATTCTGCTCCTCCTGAAAAGTCACTTTGAACAGGTGACACTGATGCTGTCTGCATCCTACCCCCGCCTGTGGAAGGCCATTGGGCTGTTTACAAGAAGTATACGGGCAGCATCTCATGTGCCCCAGCACAGGCTGAGGAAGCAGAGGTGTTATCACACACATCTGTTGAGGGTGGAGCCTGCGACTCGTGATCACATCTCATCATGGGGGTGACCTTGGGTCTGCAGCTGACACGCAGAGTCCTGGGAATCCCCCAACCCAGCCTGGAGTAGGGCTTTCAGCACCACCCGCCCCACAGACGCCCCCTTTAGACTACCCTGAAGCTCGAAGATGCTCAAGCCCCAGCCAGGATCTGGGGTCTGGACACTCAGGCTCTCTCGGCCTCGTCACTGCTGTTCACCCTGTGCCTCTGGAGCCCCCCCCCTGGGGAGAAAGCACGGCTGGTGTTTCCCTGGGGAGCCCAGCGGCTCACACAGCACACACACACAGCTGTGCTCAGCTGTATGTCTCTAGGGGTGTGTGCGCATGTGTGAGCGTGCACACACATGCCGACGTGGGGAAAATGTAGGCAGCCGGGAGGCATAAGTGGGGCCAGGGGGCATGGGAGGAAATGCGGTCATAGTACAGAAAATCAGCAAAATTTAATCTCAAGCACTCACAGGTTTACCACCTGAGCAGTCAGGCTTGGCTTCCCACGGTCAGGTGACAGTCACAGCTCCTCACAAGTTCACAGGGCTTCTGGCCAGAGAACCCCCAGGGGATCAGACCAAACTGGAGGACACCCGAGTCACCGGTGGGTGAAATGCCGTCTCACCCTTGCTCACGGCACCTCTGCCCCTTCTTCAAGCCCCCCAGGCACACCTCAAATTCCATCTCTTTCAAGTACCCTTTCCTCATCTAAGGCTCAGAAAGCTCTCCTTTCTGCCCCACCCCCGGCCCCTGAGTTCTGAAACCCAGAAAACACCTGCTGTCAGGACACAGCAGGAAGTAGGGAAGAAGCAGCTCATCAGTGGTTCAAGAACCGTGGCCACTGAGGAGCAGGCTGGGTGGACAGAGTGACCTGGGGACAGAGGACGGAAGGGAGGCAGGAAGGCTCCTGCAGGGGCAGAGTGAGGGGGATAGGGGAGCACAGGACCCCACAGAGGTGGTCACCCCTGGAAGTTCCAGCCTGGCAATCACAGCCTGCAGGGACAGCCTCTGCCAGACAAGCGTGTCACACTGTCCCCAGGCCGCCATGGGTGCCCTGCACTGGCCTTGAGTGGGAGAGGGCAGGACCAAGAAGCCTAGAGGCTGGCCCTAGCCCATCACAACACAGACATGTCACACCGTCCCCAGGTCACCATGGGCACCCAGCACTGGCCTCATGTGGGAGAGGGCAAGACCAAGAAGCCTAGAGGCTGGCCCTGACCCATCACGACACAGACGTGTCCCTTCAGGCAAGTCAGCCTATTCCCTGGGCCTTGTTCCCCTCCTGGAAGGGCCAGCTCCCACTGAGAACCAAGACAGTCCAAGTGCCGTGAGCCTCTGCCCCTTGGCAGCTCAGGGGAAGGAAACCTAAGGCCGATCTTGTCTGCCGACACACCCTGTGCAACTGATGAAAGCAACTCACAGAAGCGTGAAGTTACCCACAAGGAGGCTCAGAGGACCAGCCCCTGCCTTGCTCAGCCGAAGAGGCTGAATGGAGCGAGAGCTCAGGCCAGGGTCCGGCGGCTGCTGTAAAACCCACCTCTGCAGCCCAGAGGCCCTGGAAGCCGAGAGCTTTCTCCTTGCCCTCTCTTCTCTCTTGTCCTCCTTTCTCTCGGGAAGGCAGGTTTTCTCTGCAGCAGATGTGCCACTGAAGGCCCCTCCTGGCCAGGAGCAACCTGTTCTTGCCATTAAGAAACCCCAGTTTCTCTGGATCAAACGAGAGGAACAAGGCAAGAGCCGGCAACCTTCCTGAGGGTCAGGGTGCAGGCAAGAGCAGCCATGCCTCAAGAGCCAGCCTGTCGCTGGAGGAAGACCAGCTGCTGGGTGTCTGGGGCTCTGCCTGGCCCTCAGCCCCATGTCAGGGGAACTCTCACTGGGCCTCCTGCTTTCAACTCCCACAGGTGACTGTGTAGGGCCTGCCGTGCCTCCCTTGTGGCACTGAGTCTCCACCCTTCTGGAGGGATCTCACACGTACTCCAGCTGCCTTAACCGCTTTACACAAGGTGCTTGTCTCCAGAACCAGAGCCGCTTCTGGGTCCTTCCACCTACAGGGTGCAGGCACCGCCCAGTCCAGCTGCCACCTGCTTCACTATTTCTGGGGACTTGCTGATTCTTCTTGTAGCCACAGCCACTTTTCCAAAGGACCCAAGAATCCTCTTGGCCAAGAACCTAATCCTCCTGGATCATTCTTTTCTCTTTTTATAACAATAATTTAGGATTGGAGCCATAATTGGGAAACAAATAAGGATAGCAACCTCACTCAGTTAGGTAAAGAATCCACCTGTCATGCGGGAGACTGTCTACAATGCAAGAGACCCAGGTTTGATCCCTAGGTTGGGAAGATCACCTAGAAAAACAAATGACTACCCACTGCAGTATTCTTGCCTGGGAAGTCCCATGGACAGAGGAGCTCGGCAGGCTGAGTCCATGGGGTTGCAAAGAGTTGGACGTGACTTAGTGGCTGAACCACGACCACCACTGCCACCCCACAGGGTTCACCATGTTTATCAAGACTGTGAGCTACACACACACCACCCCTCCCAACCAGCTGTCCTCCTACAGTCCTCCTTCCACCTCGTCTCACTTTTCCCACCATCTACTGAGGTGCTTGATGTTTCCCAGGAGTATGAAGAAAGGGGACGACGGAGGATGAGATGGTTGGATGGCATCACCGACTCAATGGACATGGGTTTGGGTGGACTCTGGGAGTTGGTGATAGACAGGGAGGCCTGGCGTGCTGCGGTTCATGGGGTCACAAAGAGTCGGACACGACTGAGCAACTGAACTGAAACTGAAATGCATAGCTCAGGAACTCTACTCAGTGACTGGTGGTGACTTACATGAGAAGGAAACCCAAAGGTAACAGGGTACATGTATACCTGCGGCTGATTCACTTTGCTGTACAGCAGAAACTAACACAACTTTCTAAAGCAACTATCCTTCAGTCAAAGTTAATTTAAAACATCAAGCACAGTAAATTTTTTTATGTGGCAGAAGACACATGTTCTGATGGAGACAGCTTTCTACTCACATTGAATTTCTGGGCATGAGAGGCCATGCTCATGGTCACAAGTCACATCACAGCTTTCAAGAATTCTACTCACAGTTCTTCATAGCCTCTCTCTCATTCTACAGGTGAGGAAACTGGGGCTCTGAGGGCTATGATGACTCCCCGCCAGCCAGGCCACTTTGAAGTAAAGAATGGAGTCAGAATCCATTGGACACCCAGGGCAGCATGGCCTTTAGTCTGAAGAGTATCACATGAGCGAGGGCTCAGTTCACCACTGGTGAGACCACCTGCACTGGTATTAACATGGCCCCTGAAGTCGGTTGCCCACCTGAATCTCTCTCATGCGTCACTGGAGTTCCTCGTCAAACTCAAAATCCACTTCTGTTTGCAATCCCCAAGGACGAGAGGGCCTTGCTTTGCTAGAAGGAAAAGAATCTATCAGCTCAGGGTCTGGGCAGCGTGACTCAGGAAGCCTAGTGAGAAGAGGCTGGCATATCCTAACAGTGTGTATCTGCAGGTTCTGTTCCCCCAGGTCTACTGCAAGGCAGATGGATTATTTACCACCTGAGCCACCAGGGAAGCCTAATTCTGTTCCACCAGAATACAAATCCCTCGAGATGCACAGAACGGTGTCACAGCAAGAGATGGAGGGAATCAGACAGGAATGCCCTCAGCGAGGAAGCAGAGGAACCCAAAGTTTGCAGGGGACCAGACTCTCTCCAGAAACCATCACTTCAAGGAGCACCATGTCCAATGGTCACTGGCATTCACGTGGCAGATGCTGTTCCAAGTGCCTCACCTGCTTGTTGTCAGACTCCTCACTGCACCTTTGTGAAGTAGGTGCCACAACCAGGCCCCATCTACAGATGAGCCCCGGGAGACCATGCGCAACCAGCCCGGGGTCAGCAGTGAGCTCGAGGCGAGACGGGGAAGGAGGGGCTGAGTGAGGGCTGAACCCAAGCCGTGAAGCCATGGAGCCTGATCCTCCCCAGGCCTGTGTGCTGCCTCCGGGGCATGAGCACTCCAAGAATGAAGGGGCTGGGGAGGGGCTCAAGAGGACAAGGTCGTCCACTCTGGGCCCCTGACCCCAGAGCTCAGGCTGGTCACCAGTAGGGAGAGGCCGGGAGAGACACAGGCAGAGGGGAAGGCAGGCTCAGGAGCCAAGAGTGCTCTGGGAGAGGGGTCTGTGCCTGGCTCCCGACCCCATACTGACACGCCGAGCCCGTCCCTGTGGTGCACCAGGGCAAAGCCAGACCAAGGAGCCTCGATGCGACGCCAAAGAACCCAAGGCTCCCTCTCCCAACTCTGCAGGCAACAACCTCAAGCAATGGAGGAACGATCCCCTGGAAGGAAGGTGAAACCACCTGAGCACTCAGGGTTCTGTGGTCCTCCCACCCGAAGAATGACAGCAACGTGCAAGGCCCCATCAGAGGGGCTACACAGATGCAGGGAGGCCCTGCCTGAAGGCATTTTACACATCACCGGGACTGGCCACTTCAGAGTCCAGAGTCTCCACACATAGAGGAAGCGTCAGGGCATACCTGCAGGGGGATGGGGCAGAAGGCTTCGCAGCAGAGCCATCTTAAACCTAAGCTCCAGCCAGGGGCCCACCCGCAATAACTGGACAACGGCAAACACACAGTCAGACTAAGGCAGTGATGGTAACAGGGCACCGATTCTGGAACGCCCAGTAACTCATCCCCTCAGCAGCCCTGCACAGCATCATTATCCGTGTTTTATGGATGAGGATAGAGAACTTCAAACAGCTGATACATTCAGTGTCATGACTAAATATGCAAGCACCAAGATCCCAAGTCAGCTCCGCCTGCCTCCATGCCTGTGTTCTTTCCATCATTCCACTCGACCCAGGCAAGTGTCACAGCAAACAGCTATGAGACGTTCAGAGGCAGGGGAGGGGCAGGACCCACAGGGGACAGACCTCGCTGGCTCTCCTGACTCGCCAGTGTCTAAAAATGCAAAGAATAGTTTCCAGTGCACATGCCTCCCTCCAAACTTCCTCCGCACCCTGGCCCATCACTCTTGGCTTCCTTATGTGCTGTAAGTAAGAAACGGGGCAGAAGAACCATTTCCCTACAGACAGGGAGAACCGTCTCCCCTCCGTGCTGTCTGCCTCCTCCCTCCCAGAAGGAGTACAGTTGAATTTCCATTTAGTGATCAAGATTTACAAACTGTTAAATACCAAATCTACAGCTCTCTCTCTCTCTCTCTCTCTCTCTCTCTCTTTCTCTGCTAACATCTTCCTCCAAGGCTGACTTCAAAAAAGATCCTAACAAAAGACAAAAATTCTAATTCCAAAAGCTACACGCTCCCCAGTGCTCACAGCAGCACTATTTACAACAGCCAAGACATGAATGCAACCTAAAATTCCACTGTCAGATGACTGGACAAAGAAGACACAGTCTCTATATACAATGGAATATTACTCAGCTATAAAAAAAGAATGAAATAATGCCAGTTGCAGCAACATGGATGAATCTAGAGACTGCCATACTGAGAGAAGTAAGCCAAACAGAGAAAGACAAATATATGATATCACTTACATGTGGAATCTAAAATATGATACAAATAAACTTATTTACAAAACAGAAATAGAGCAAGAGACATAGAAAAAAACTTACGGTAACCAAAGGGGGACAGGGTTAAGAAAGGGATAAATTAGAAGTTTGGTATTAACATATATACGTTAAGATATATAAAACAGATAATTTTACACTAAGGTTTTACTGTATAGCATAGGGAACGATACTCAATATTTTGTAATAATCTATAAGGGAAAAGAGGAGAAGGCAATGGCACCCCACTCCAGTACTCTTGCTGGAAAATCCCATGGATGGAGGAGCCTGGTGGGCTGCAATCCATGGGGTTGCTAAGAGTCGGACACGACTTCACTTTCACTTTTCACTTTCATGCATTGGAGAAGGAAATGGCAACCCACTCCAGTGTTCTTGCCTGGAGAATCCCAGGGGTGGGGGAGCCTTGTGGGCTGCCGTCTATGGGGTCGCACAGAGTCAGACATGACTGAAGCGACTTAGCAGCAGCAGCAGCATAAGGGAAAAGAATCTGGAAAAGTATACACACACACACACACACACACACACACATATATGTATGGCTTCCCTGGTGGCTTGGCAATAAAGAATCCACTTGCCAATTCAGGAGCCACAAGTTCTTCCTGGGTCAGGAAGATCCATCCTCTGGAGAAGGAAATGGCAGCCCACTCCAGTATTCTTGTCTGAGAAATGCCATGGACAGAGGAGCCTGGCAGGCTACAGTCAGTCCATGAGGTCGCAAAAGAGTTGGAATTGACTTAGCAACTAAACAATGACAATAACAATATACGTACATATATAACTGATTCACTTTGCTGTACAGCTGAAACTAACACAAGGTAAATCAAAAACAAAGACAAACAAGCAAAAAAAGATCTTGACAAAATTATGATTCTTTTTATTATATTGATAGATATATATAAAAGACATTTATCATTTTACTATTAGCATTTTTTGTCTGAACACTAAATTTTACTGTCATGTTGCATCTAGTTCATTACGGAAAGAACTGGCCTCTATTCCAAATGAGACTCCGGAATGCTGATGGATCCTATTCGGTGCAGGATACGGATTTGTTGTTCAGTCGCTAAGTCATGTCTGACATTCCCCAGGGAATGCAGCCCGCCAGGCTCCCCTGTCCTTCCCTAACTCCCGGAGTTTGCTCAAACTGATGTCCATTGAGTCAGTGATGCTATATATACAAATCTATGCTGTACACATACACATGGTATACATACACATCCCCACAAAACCCAAGGCCAGAATGGGAAGACAAGCACCAAGCTTGAGATGTGAAAGGAAGAAAGGTAAGAGCAGGAGTGAGGAGAAGAAGAGGATGACAGAGACCCTGCCTCGAAGACCCTACAAGAGGAAGAAGAGAGCTTGGAGGAAATCGGGGAAGGGAGGGGCTAAGGGAGCAGCATGCGCGGTACTCAGCACACTCAGGAAAAACAGGTACATGAAGAAGTAAGCGGGCAAACCCCACAAACTACACACCCTAAAACCTGTCAGTCCCATGGAGGAGACATCACAGGGAGCAAACCAGAGCAGGGACTGGAGGAGCGGGCCTCCCACAAGAAAGAAGCAAGCTTCCTGTCCCATCAACACTACCTGCTTCCTTCTCGCCAGTCCTTCCATCCAGCATCTGTTTGTCCCTTATCCTCGGCTTCTGCACACCAGTGTTAAAGAGAATGATTTGGCCTCCAGCAAAGAGGGATCCTGGTCTTCCTCAAGGCAGTCACACCACATTGCACTGGTTGTTTCCTTGTTGGAGGTCCCTGACACACGGTGAATTCCTAGGGGCCAGAGGCCACATCTTACGAGTATCTGTATCTCCACGCCCGGGAAAGCACTGCAAGTAACAGATGCTCAGCATGCGTTAAGAGAATGTATGGATAAATGAATGGAAGTCACCCAACTACAGAGCTACCCAAACTGCAGAGGCATCCAACCTAAAGAAGAGAGAAGACCCAGGGAAGTGTGGTCCCACTGGGCCTCTGCCCAGCAGAGCGGAAGCCATAGAAACTTCTCCTCATAGAAATAAAAGTCCACGCAGAACAACTGGCTCTCATTCTCCACAGATCCTGGTTCCAATTCCGTGTGACCTCACCCGGCTGTTATGAGCTGGAAGCTGATCGCTTTCCACAATCCAACATGCACTCTTCTTCCAGGAACTTAGACTCATTCTGAATCTTTAAGGAAACTCCTCATATTGTCAAAATCCTTGCTGTGTGATCCATGGTTCCTCCTTTGTGGACAGTAAAGGATCGTCCCTGGGTCTCGTCTTCCCAGTGTTTTAATTTCAACACCTCACATCCCCTCCTCTGCCTGCCAAGAGGACAGCAGGCTCCCACAGCCTGGCCCAGGCTCGTTGCCACTGCCACAGCACTGAGGGATTGGAAGGGAGCTCCACGTCCACCCGTCCAGCCCTTCTCCTGCTCTTTGCCGGGCACCCCAGAGCACCTGGAGCTCCCCAGAGCTGCTTGCCCCTTGTCATCACAGGAGGAAATATGACCCGGCCAAGCCCGACCTCTTCCTAACTGCTTCCATCCCATGAAAAACACAATTGTGTGATCAGAGACAATCACACCATTTTTCCAATATCTCCAGGAGACCCAAGAAATAGGTAACTCTAAATGTACCTGTCAGTTCAAGGTCCTTTAGAGACAAAGGTAATTTACAAAATAAGTACATTTCTAAAAACGTTTAATCCAAACAAATTATATATGGCTTACCAGATGGCATTAGTGATAACGAACCTGCCTGCCAGTGCAGGAAATTTAAGAGACTCAGCTTTGACCCTGGATTGGGAAGATCTCCTGGAGGAGAGCATGGCAATCCACTCTAGTATTCTTGCCTGGAGAATCCCATAGACAGAGGAGCCTGGCGGGCTACAGTCCATGGGGTCGCAAAGAGTCAGACATGACTAAAGCAACTTAGCATGCATATATAATTCTTTTCAAATTTTAGTTTGAAAAAGCATTAATTACACCAATATTCTGATAAATATAAGCAGAGAAGCTCACACATCTGATTTAAAGGATTACTCCTGACCCTTACAAAGGTAAAGAATCTCCCTGCAATGCAGGAGACCTGTGTTCAATCCCTGCGTTGGGAAGAACCCCTGGAGAAGGAAATGGCAACCCATTACAGTATTCTTGCCTGGAGAATCCCAGGGACAGAGGAACCTGGTGAGCAGCAGTCCATGGGGTTGCAAAGAGTCAGACACGACTGAGCAAATAACACAATAACTTACAAAGTAAGACAAAAGTCCCTCTTGTGTTGGCGCAGAGAGGTGGCTCCAGACTCCTGGAGCCCATGCCGGCCTCTGTCTAGAAAGCGCAGCTGTACGCTGGCGTTCTCATCTCATACTGTTTCTTCCCCCGGGAGCTCAGGAATGAGCCATTCCTAAGACTCTGAGAACTCGGCAGGCCCCGGAGTCTGTGCTGATGAGGAGGTGGGGGAGAGACGTTTGCTATAAAGCACATATCTGCTTGACGGGCCTGCCAACACAGCCTCCCTCCCCACTCTCTGGCTTTGCCCTCGCGACGCCTGAGCAAAAGACAGCTTCTAAGGGATCACACCGCACACACCCCTGCTTCTGACCCAAGTGGCCACACATCTTGTGCCTAATATGCATGGCCAACAAGGCCCCCTGGGAGTGGGGAATCTAGCCCACACCAGCAACAGACAGAAGCTATCACACTGTTTGATTGCTGCTGCTTCACAAGGCCGATCCTTCCAACAGCAGGACCTATACTCCTGCAGGAGTCCTGTTCCGAAAGTGAGCCACCCCACGAGGCGGCAGAGACACAGGTCTGTTACATTAGACTAGTGAGCAACCTTCACAGGGCATCCCGGGTAGCAGGTAGGCCAACAGCTGCTTTGCCCATTAAGAGATCTGTTCACAGCCTCTGCTCTCTCCCCACCCATCTGACTGCCGAGCTGTGTGCAGAGGTCGAGGCCCCCTTCCTTGCAGCTTCCCTGTAACTCAGGCAGAACTTGGAGGAGTGGGGCAGTGACAGCTCCACAGACCTCAGTTGGAAGAATGAGCACAAGGAAACAGACTCAGGCCAAAGACCTCCCTAGAGGAACCAGGTGGTGGGAGGAGAAGGCTGGGAAAGGAGGAAGTTCAGCCCCAGGAAGGGCCCAACTGTGCCAGCTGGGTCAGTGTGGAAGGCTCCTGCCCCGGCCCTGTGCGCACCAGTCCACCTGCATACAGCAGAGACTCAGGACCCCACAGGTACCCGAGGGCTCCGTGCCATCCCCAGAAGGCTGTGGTTATGACATGAACAAAGCGAGAGCCTGGCACTGATTCAAGCCCCAGCTCCCAGAGTCAGAGGAAGCAGGTCACAGGGACGCCCTCTTCTCTCTCAGTCTCTCACACCTGAGAAATTTCAAGACTCCGACAACACAGCACCCAATCTATGAATCTAAAATGTCAATAGATCCATAGCACCAAAGGCTTCTCTGATCTGCTATTCTGACCTTTCTAATCCCAAGACTCAGTGTCTTTCCAGCCCTGCAGCTGGGATCTGCGCTCTGTCACTGAGCTGACTCTTTCCGCGCGGCCGGGGGCGGGAGCTGGAGCCCTCACAGGACATGTCAGTGAGCCTGCTCGGCGGAGCTACCTCAGGGCTCCCAGGTCCCCCATCCCCTGACCTGCCAACAGGGATACGGGACAATTCAGCTCAGCTCCGAGCAAAGCTCCACTCAGAGCTCCAGGCTCTGAACTCTCTGACTACTCCACCTGCTCTGAATGGGCCAGAAGCCCCCTCAGAGAAGAGCCAGACCCCGCGCTGCCCGGGGGAGGGAGAAGCAGCAAGGAAGAAGGGAATGCTCCCTGTACTTGAGTCTGTCCTTTCCCTGCAACCCACGAAAAAATCCAAACGAGCCCTCCACCCTAATCCAGACTTCCCAGGCCCAAGACGGATAGAGGACTGCAACGTGCTGCCCTCGAGAAGAACAGCAGGCGCTCAGCTCCCAGGTCCCGGAGCTGAAGAAGGAAGCCTAGGAAGGAGGGTCCGGAAGGACTCGGACGCCCCCTTGAAGAAGGGCTGGACTCTCCAACACCATCCTCGGGGCGCCCCCTATCGGCCGTGCAGACCAACCGCGGCTCCGGGGCGGCAACTTCCTGGGTCCCGGCCCCTCGGCGTCATTGGCCGCGCCGGGCCAACACCTTCCGAAGGAGCGGGCGTTCCTCCCACCGCCCACGTGCGTCGGCATGCACGCGAGTCAGAGCTCCGCCGTGCCTAGCGGCAGTCTTTCCCCCGAAGAGCCCAAGTGGCAGTCGGAAGAGATCAACGAAATTCAAACTCGGGGGTGAGTCGGTGACTGCGCGGCACAAAGGACATTCGGAGAGTTAAGGGCGGAGACTCCCGCCCCCCCCAAAAAAATGGGGGCCACCTGGGTCCAAAGAGATGACGGGTCGACTCACCTGCCGAGTGAAGAGGATGGCCGTGTCCCAGTACTCCGGGTGCTTGTCACTCACTTTGTTCAGTTTCTTCTGCCACGCGCAGAAGTTGCGCAGCGTCAAGGCCGCATTGCCCGTGACCTTGGGCCCCGTGTCGCGGTCTCCGAGAAGCAGCACCTTGACCACGACGATGTTGATGGGGTTGAGGATGCTGGGGTGGCGGTAGAGCCGCGCCGCCGTGGCCAGCAGCGTCAGCAGATAGTGCTCCAGGTCCGCGCCGTGGAACTTGACCATCGACTCGTCCGCCACCACCAGCGTCTCCACGTATCGCGGGATAGACACGAAGCGCTTGGCGCGCCCGGACCTGCGTCGGCTGCGAGCCTCCCCTAAGCCGATCCGCCGAGGAATATAAGGGTCCAGGGCCCGCAGGATGGCGGGGTTCCAGCCTGAGCCCACCCCGCAGCGAGACGTGGAATCTCCGGGAGGCTCCCCGGGGGCGCCCCGGCGCTGGAGGAGGTGTGCGCCCTGGCTGTTGCGCTGCGTCGCCGGCGCGCTGGTGTTGGGCAGCGGGCTAATGACATACTCGGCGCCCCGGTAGCCGAAGGCTCCGCGTAGCCCCCCGCACAAGCTCAGGGCGGCGAACGAGTCTGGCTCGGCATTCACGTCCCCAGAATAGAAGCAACGTCTCAAGTCCGGAGAGCTGCGGATGAGTCCCTGGAGGGGGACGCCCAGGTGCTCAGTGGCGAAGGCGGGTGCCAAGAACTGAGCATCTGGCGTCAGGTGTAGGTAAAAGTCCTCCTGAAACGCTGTGATCTGAAAAATGAGTCCCTGATCCCCGGAGTCCTCGGGACCCTGCCAATAGTAGTGGCGGCCGTTGATGTCCGGGTCTAGTCGGATGGGGACCACCACCTCCCGCTCTGGCTCTGAGCCGCCAGCGGGTGCCCCGGCGAGAACCAGCATTAAGATGCCCAGCAGAAGCATGGCGCCGGGCAGCGCACAGCCGCGCTCTCGGAAGGGCCCGGCCCGGCTCCCCGACCGCCGGCACGGTCTCCTTGCAGCCCGCACACCGGAACCACCGACGCCCCGGGCCGCCCGCAGCTCCCAGAAAGGAGAACCCCAGGGAGGGAGACTCCTCCCAGAGCTGTGAGCGTGCACCGAGCAGCTCGCGCCTCCTACCTGTGCCTTTCCAAGCAGAGCGCGCCCTGGGAGCTTAAGTGCAATCGCTGTCAAGTGCAAGGACGAAGATTTGCAGCGGAGAGCTAGAGGGAGGTGCCGGCCGCTTCTCCGAACCCCAGCGGTTCGCAGCGCAGCAAACCAGGCGCTGGGCGAGCCTATTAAAGGCCCCCTCCTCTTTGGACTGCCCAGTCAGCGCTCTCCCTCCCTCCTCTCCCAGCCTCCCAAAGCTTGCAGCCTCCTGGGGCCACCGAAGAACTCGATCCCGCCTCCCGAGCGCAGAGCCACTTGGCGGGGAGGGAGTGGCGTTGCGCTGAAGCAGGAGGCGTGGGCTGGCCAGAGCAACCCGCGGCGGAGTCTGCATCTGCGTCCGGCCCCAGTGCCCAGAGCATCAGTCCGGACCTGCGGCTGGCTGCGCCCTGGGTCTTAGCCTTTATCTCAAGGCAGTTGGGGTCAGGAATGCAATATGAAGACTGGAGGCTAACCCCCTCTCCCAGACCCACCTCAGCCCTCCCGTTGCAATTTCCTCATCACCGATGGTGCTGCTGCTAAGTCGCTTCAGTCGTGTCCGACTCTGTACGACCCCATAGACAGCAGCCCACCAGGCTCCTCCGTCCCTGGGATTCTCCAGGCAAGAACACTGGAGTGGGTTGCCATTTCCTCCTCCAATGCATGAAAGTGAAAAGTGAAAGTGAAATTGCTCAGTTGTATCCGACTCTTAGGGACCCCATGGACTGCGGCCTACCAGGCTCCTCCGTCCATGGGATTTTCCAGGCAAGAGTACTGGAGTTGGGTGCCATTGCCTACTCCCTTCCTCATCACAGTGTCCCCTAAAAAATCCAGAACAAAGAATTGCCCCTGTACATGTGCTACTGCTGCCAGAAGGGCACATTCTGGGGCCCATGGAGAGCTTGTTTGGAACCTATGGCTGCCCAGGCCCACCATCTGCCACGAGGGCAGACGGTGGGCAGAATGAGCTGGTACCGATGGTTAGTTTTCAAGAACTTTGCTATTACACAGTCATCACTAACATTTTGGTTATGTGAACTTATAAATCATGTGTAATAACAAGCCCCACCACATCCTAATGGTTTGAGCACAATTATCTGTGCTCTGGAGCCTGGGAGATCAACAGTCCTTCAGGACAGACCCCAGCCCACTGGGGCGGGGACGTGCAGGGAGGAGAGCAGATGGTGAGGGTAGGAGGGCAGGACTGAGTGGTGCCCATCCCACATCCCACATGATGCAGGGGCATCATGACAGAAGCTCAGACCAGGTCCTGTGGGAGTGTTCACACCACTCAAGGAGGTAAATGCTCAGGACTGGAGAGGGGTTGGGTGATGGAGAGCCATATTTAGCACTGACCAGCACACCAGTGCCCAGGGATGTGGAGAAAAGGGTGGTCTTCCTGCCAAAGAGGGGCTGAGGCACTGGTGGACAGTGGAAAAAACATCAAGAAAAGGTACTTTCTGGGACTTCACCGGTGGTCCAGTGGCTAAGACTCCAGGCTCCCAATGCAGGGGGCCTGGGTTCAATCCCTGGTCAGGGAATGAGATTCCACATGCCACAGTGAAGACCCAGAGCAGCCAAATAAATAAATGAAAATAAACATTTTTTAAGGGAGCATCCTCAAAGTATTTCTTAGAAAAGAAAGAAAGAGTACTTCCTCCCTTCCTTTCTCTCCTGTGATCCTTGACCAAGTACAGGAAGGACTCCGGAGTGAGAAGCTGAGGGTGCGCAGTGGTGATACCATCAAGTCACGAGATCCCACTGACTCTGAGGGGAGTCTGGGAGCCCTGTTTCAGGCTCTGGGCCCCAAGGTCCTTCCTAGCTCTCAGTAAAATGCACGTCTTTCTTCTGAGAAGAAAGGAGGGCAAGTAGAGCAAGGAAGGCTCTCCTGTCTCTCCTGAGACCTAGAAAATCTTTCCAGAACCAAAGGGCTCTGGGTTGAGCTTGTAAGAGGAGGAGCATGTAAGAGTGGGACAGTGCGTGACGATCTGAAGCATGAGAAGGGGATGTGCGGAAGAAGTTTGGAATTTTCTTAGGAGAGTGGCTGCTGGAGTCAACAACTCTGCTGTGGAAGGGAAGAGAATGCTGGGACTGGTCCCAGAAAGAGCACTTTCTGCCCATTATTCTCTACCCATAAAGGATCCGGACGCAAGAGCCCCCTGGGGCTTTGGAACAGGAAGAGTGCTCCGGTGCCCACTATTCTCCTGGGGCCCCACTTCAGCTGAGATGTGTGGGGCTGAAATTCATTATGTGAATGAGTAAGAGATGGTGTTTACGCTCTGCAAATGAAAGGGAGAGTGTGCATGTGGAGATCTGTGAGAGAGAGTTCACATTGACAAAGGCCTTCTGTGTCCAAGTGTTTAAAGAGGGGCTGTAATTAAAGAGAAACACAGACAAACAAGGGCAATCATAAGTCACTTCTTTAGGGCAGGCAATTGTTTTCCTACACGCAGCAGTTTTAATGGTGAGTTACAAGGCTTCCAATGACATTTTACGTTCACTGTGATCCATGGGTTTTGGTAGGGACTGTGATGTGTCGCTAGTGATGATGGGCACAGGAGAAGAAACCCTTCCCCACCTGTTGGCCTCACTTCCCCTTCCCCAGTCACACCTCGAGCACAGAAGTGGGCCATGTGGACATCGCCAAAGGCGTTTGCGTACACTGAGCCCTTACTCTGCACTCAGCACTACACTGATTTCCATGTGCATCGTTTTCCGTGACCCTGGTCTCTCTGCTCTTGGGAAGCTGCCCTTCTGTCCAGTTGCTCTTTCCAGGGGTTCCTAAACAGGGTTGAGGCTCTAGGAGAATGCAGGTTGAGCACACAGAACACTCGAGTCGAAGTCAGAACTCCACATGGACCCTCCGTTTCCATCACTTATCTGATTCTCTGACTCTGTCAAAAGAAGAGGGACCACCCACCATCAGAGGTCTTCAGTCAGAAGACTGCATTGGAAATCTCAGGTCTAGATAACATCTAAGATCACTTCCGGATCAAATACTGAATGACCACTGGAGGCCTGTGGAAGGCAACAGAGCGCGATGACTGAGAGCCAAAGCTCAGAGGACCCCGTGTGCGTCCTGGCTGCACCCCATCTTAGCTGTGCCTGCTTGGATAAGTTACTGTACCTCCTGAAGCCTCAGTTTCTTCATTATTACAATTAGCATACTGATACAAACCATGTCCTATACTCATTTTGAGGATTGCTGCCGCTACTGCTGCTAAGTCGCTTCAGTCGTGTCCGACTCTGTGCGACCCCATAGATGGCAGCCCACCAGGCTCCTCTGTCCCTGGGATTCTCCAGGTGAGAATACTGGAGTGGGTTGCCATTTTCTTCTCCAATGCATGAAAGTAAAAAGTGAAAGTGAAGTCGCTCAGTCGTGCCTGACTCTTAGCAACCCCATGGACTGCAGCCTACCAGGCTCCTCCATCCATGGCATGTTCCAGGCAAAAGTACTGGAGTGGGTTGCCATTGCCTTCTCCGCATTTTGAAGATTAAATAAGTGAATTTTTAAAAAGTATTTTTAAAAAGCTCAGAAGTGCTTGATGCGTCATAAAAAAAAGCATTCTTAAAGTCATCTAGCAGTGTTGTTTGTATTTTTATTGTTGCTGTGTTAGTTGCTCAGTCTTTCTGACTCTTTGTGGCCCCGTGGACTATAGCCTGCCAAGGTCCTCTGTCCATGGGCTTCTCCAGGCGAGAATACTAATGGGTAGCCATTCCCTTCTCCAGGGGATCCTCCTGACCCAGGGATCAAAGCCAGATCTTGTGAATTTCAGGCGGATTCTTTATTATTATTATTACTACCAAGCCTTACTTGGTCCTCCAAGATGCTTCCATCATCACCTTCTGGAGCTTCTGGTATTTCCAGTGGAAAAGAGGAAACCTAGCGGGACCACCTTGTCCTAGCCCCCCCCGCCAGGGGCCCTCAGTGTCACGCTGGTGGCGGCCCTGCCTTCACACTAGGACAGGGCAAGTGTCACCCTCTGAGATCTTAAGATCTTTGGGAAATAAAAAACACCTCTTCCCCAGAGAAAGACAGGGGCCTGCCCTGCTGCCAGATCTGAAGACCTCAGCTTGGCCATCATGCCCTTCACCTGTTGAGCTGACCTATTCCTGGCCTTCTGGCCTCAGCCCAAGTGCCACTCTTTCAGAGAAGTCTTCCTAAACCACCCAACCTAGCAAGCCCAAATCATGATTATGAGCCTGTATTTTATTTTTCTCCATAGCATGTCTTCTATCTAAACCTATTTTGTTCACTTGGATCTTTACTCTTTAATTGACTATGTGCCCCCCAATCCCTCAACTAGAAAAACAGTCAGACTTCCTCTGTCTCATGCACTGTTACCCATGCAGGGCCTCGTCCACTGCTTGGCAGTAGGAACTCTCCATAGTGGCTCAGACGGTAAAGAATCTGCTTGCAATGAGGGAGACCTGGGTTCGATCCCTGGTCAGTCAGGAAGATCCCCTGGAGAAGGGAATGGCTGCCCACCTCCAGTATTCTTGCCTGGAGAATTTCGTGGACAGAGGAGCCTGGTGGGCTAGAGTCCATGAGGTCACAAAGAGTCGGACATGACTGAGGGACTAACACACACACATACACAAATACAGAGTGAATGAATGAATGCGCCCAAATCTAACCTCAGCTCAGCCTCTCACAGCAGACAAGGAGCTCCAGATCTAAAATGGGAGTAAGGGACTTCCCTGGCAGTCCAGTGGTTAAGTCTCTGCACTTCCAATGGAGGGAGCATGGGTTTGATCTCTGGTTGGGGAATTAAGATCCCACATGCTGTGCAGTGTAGCCAAAATAAAAAGTAGTAAGAAAAATAAAAATTACAAAAATACAATGGGGGTCAGGCTAGCTCCTTGGAGGATTGGGAAATTGGGATTGCCTGAAATACTCCTCCCATAATTATCTGTGTCCCCTCTGTGAGGGGACATCAGCCCAGCACCCTAGTCTCCCAGCCCAGGACCCTCATATCATAGTGGAGGCCACTGAGGTCCAGAGAAAATTCCTTGTCTAAGGCTGCCTAGAGAGATGCTTTGCTCATCTCATAACTCATTATCTTTACCCTTTTCATGAGAACCTGGCTCTGGCTAAATTAATCGATTTGGCTTCTTCTGCTCCAAAGCTGTTGCTTCAGCTTGCCCCCTCCCCAGCGTGGGGGTGCCCTCTCAACCTCACTTCTGCTCTACCTCTGGCCTCCTGTAGGAAACCACTTCATTTAACTCAGAAAGCTTTGATGGCTCCTTTTGTCTTAGCTCCTTCAGCATTTGTGTATTCCATTTCTAGCAAATGAGTGTTTGATTTGAACTTGCTTATCTTTCATCCAACTCAATGGACATGAGTTTAAGCAAACTCCGAGAGAGTTGGTGGTGGACAGGGAAGCCTGGCGTGCTGCAGTCCATGGGGTCACAAAGAGTCAGACACGACTGAGTAACTGAACTGAACTGAACTGCTTGCCTTTTGCTAATTAAATGCTACGCCTTTTCCTGGGACTGGGCTACAGGCACGCTTGACTGGAAACTCATCAAAACCGGGGCTTCCTTTCCTTTAACATGAGTCTCCATGACAGTCCCTCAAGCAGGTGTGGATGGTATGGCTGAGCCAGCTGGGTGCAGAAGGTTTCAGGTAGGAGATCAGCCCCAGAGGGTGATGCTCTGAGGCTGGAGAGGGGTTCTCTTAGGAGATTCAGAATTCACCCCTTTCAGGTTCTATTCACCAACATCAGGACCAAGGGTGACTTCTGCCTCTTGAAAAAATCAAGCATCCTGGCATATCTTCTCAAACAGGAAATAAGAATTAAGGAGAAAAGAGTGGAGGAGAAAGGAGGAAGAAGTTCTATGGTCCAGGCAAGATTTCAGTGGGCAGGGATGTCTCTCAACTCCTCAGATCAGGTATTATTAATTCATTGTGGCTCAGATGGTAAAGAATCTGCTGCAGTGCAGGAGACCTGGGTCCCATTCCTGGGTCAGGAAGAGTCCCTGGAGAAGGAAATGGCTACCCACTCCAGTATTCTTGCCTGGAGAATCCCATGGACAGAGGAGCCTGGCAGGCTACAGTCCATGGTATCGCAAAGATTAGGACATGACTGAGCAAATAATACTTACCACGTTCACATTTAGATCAGAAAATACATTTAAGAATGTACCATTGTTGTGCTGTATATCTGTAGCATTCTCTGGCAAAGATCCCTGAAAGTCCCAAGTATGTTTAATCTGCCTTTCATGGACACCATGCCCCAGAGTCAGGCAAAGCAGACAACATCCACTGAGGTATTTGGGAACTTCTTGGAAGGCTCGGGAAGTGTTAAACTGTGGAGACATCGGCCACGGGCTCCCAGCAGTGCCGGAGCTCTTGGCCTGTCTTCCCCCAGATGTGGAGACAGCTGAAGCAGCTGGAGATTCATCTAAGGCTCCATGAATTATAGCCCTGGGCCTGGGTCCATTCTTCTCTGCTCAGAGGAAATATTTAACTCTACTTTTTCCCTCTCTGCCACCCACTCTGTTTTCTCTCTGGGGCTCAGTATTTAACAGATGTCCCTTTGGTACTTAAGTGCTGTATCTGTTCTCTTGGATGCTAGGGGGCTAGAATAAAGGGTCCTGACTTGGCCTGGGGACACTCACTGGGCAGTTCCAGGCTGCCTCCTTCTTGTACCCTGAATACCTCTCATACCATCTTGAATAGCAGCCACCACCCTCATATCTCAGGCCCACCAATTTAGTGACGTATTCCATAGATTTACACACACACACATATACACATCAGTGTGAATGACTGGGACTCTTAGCTGTTTAGGATCTCATTGGTGTTCGAACTGGTACAGGAGGAATACCTAGGACGGAGACAAAACGTGTGCTAAATCCTCAACTCCTGCTTGTGGATTTAGAAAGCAACTTGTTCTTTCTGCCAAGCAAGCTTCTCTCTGCTCTGCTCCTCTCAGTGTACAGTGTTCTCTTTCCCACCATCATCAGCATCCAGAATAGTAGCTTCAATATCGAGCCTGGGCCGGAGCCTCGGGCCCCCTGTGCAGTGGGAAGCACCACCTTTACACAGGATGTCAGGATGTCAGGTGAGGCCCCAAATAAAATTCATCCTTTCTCCCAAGCGCCATGTTTTCTTTCATCAACCCGTTCTCCTTCTTAATAAAAATACTTTACATACACAAAAACAGCATATGGTTTGTAAATGAGTTCATATATATTATCTGACTTCATCCTCACAAAACCCTGGGGGCAGTGGTCGGACAGGAATTATTAACATCTCCACTTTGGGTAAGAAAAACAATTAACCTGATGGCCCTAATGTATTTGGAGTTTTTACAGAAAGTCACAGAGAACTTCCTAACATAGTAGAGGTGTGTTATTTGATTTGTATTCAAAGGGCATTTTTTCTGTTGTATTTAAATATTTTCACTTCCTTCCTTCCTTCCTTCTAAGCTACGGCACTAAGGGAACTCAGCTCAGTGGAACTTGGTTAGATCGAAGTTTGCTCTGATGCAGCGATCCTGAGCCACTTCGGGCCCACAGAGGATGCTGTAAACACTGAGAAACCCGATCCTTGGAAACACCCAGACACAGACACACACTCAGAGCTTTGCCTGTAACTTTGGGAGATTTATAGACCCCCCAAGCGAGTCCTGCCTGTGCCCAAGCAGAAGGAAAAGCCTCCTCTCACACCTGTTGTTAAAAATGCTGAACAGCAGGGAACCTCCCTGGTGGTCAGGTGGCTAAGTCTCTGCACTCCCAGTGCAGAAGCCTGGGTTTGATCCCTGGTCAGGGAACTAGATCCCACATGCCACAACTAAAAGCTTGCATGCCACAGCTAAAGATCCCACATGCCTCAGAGAAGATCGAAGATCCTGCATGCTGCAACTAAGACCTGGTCAACCAAATAAATAACTGTTTTAAATACTTGAATATCAAACATGGGACCTGGGCAGAAAACAGCAGCCCTTATGCGACTGAGAGTAGCTCGCTGCTCCAAACTGCAGATCTGCAAGCTGGAGCCCAGCCCCAGCCGTGCTTGGCGGTGGGTTGTTCAGGGTGCCAGCTAAGTGGCCCCATCTCCTACAGCTTAGAATTCCTTCTGTATGAAAGAGGAGGAATATTTGTACTGTCATTAGTAAGGACACGCAGAACCTACGAGTGAAGAGCATCATTTAGAATTCTTGCAGTTAGAAAATACAATATAGTTCTCACTTGAGGAGTTTACAAGAAAAACTGAGGTGAACTGCAGGCTCTGGCTGCCTTCCTGTGGATGAACCGAGGTGGGACATGCGGCCTGTGGAAGCCAGGGCGTCAGCACCTCATCTTGGTGCCGGGCCCCTCCCTCTTCCCTCTGCTTCCCCATTCGCCTCACCCTCTCTCCAGTTCTTCTCCTGCACCCTCTCTCCCCATTCTCAAAGTTTGCTGCTGCCAGCGGTTTCATTTTCACTAAGGCCAAAACAACTCATAACCGCATTATAATGTTTCCATTCACGTATATTTACACCTTAAAAGAATCCAAGCCTTTTCCAAAACAAAGTAGACAGTAGACTCTCAGACAGCAGCTACTAAGGGAGGTGCTTATACCAGGAGAAAACCATCGTTCAGAAAGACACACACACCCCAGTGCTCACTGCAGCACTATTTACAGTAGCCAGGACATAGAAGCAACCTAGATGTCCATCAACAGAGAAATGGATAAAGAAGCTATGGTACATATATACAATGGAATATTACTTAGCCAGAAAAAAGAATGGAATTGTGCCATTTGCAGAGATGTGAATGGACCTGAAGAGTGTCAGGCAGAGTGAAGTAATCAGAAAGAGAAAAACAAATATCGTACATTAACACATATACGTGGAATCTAGAAAAATGGTCTAGATGATCTTACTTGTAAAGCAGAAGTAGAGACACAGACATAGAAAACAAATGCATGGATATCAAGGCGGGAGCGATGTGGGATGAACTGGGAGATTGGGTCTGACACATATATACACTAAGTATAAAATAGATAACTAGTGGGAACCTACTGCTTAGCTCAGGGATCTCCACTCAATGAGGAAATCCAAAAAAGAGGGGATATGTGTATGAGGATGGCTGATTTGGGCTTCCCTCATAGCTCAGCTGATACAGCATCTGCCTGCAATGTGGGAGACCTGGGTTCAGTCCCTGGGTGGGGAAGATCCCCGGAGGAGGGCATGGCAACACACTCCAGTACTCTTGCCTGAGGAATCCCATGGACAGGGGAGCCTGGGGGACGACAGTCCATGAGGTCACACGGAGTCGGACACGACTGAGTGACGAAGCCCAGCACAGCACATGACATTCATTTTGCTGTAGGGCAGAAACTAACACAACATTGTAAAGCAGCTATACTCTAACAAAAATATTTTTAAAAGAGGGCAGGAAGGTGAAGGGGTGGCACAAAGACCTTCCCAGGCAGGGCCACAGACCCGCTCTGAGGGCACGGTCCTCATGAACCAGAAATAAACCGCCTGTGCAGCATCTGAACCCGCGTCCCCACCCTGCTGTCACTCATCTCACTGCTCTCCAGGCCCAGCACTGGAAAGCTACCTGCCTCGAGTTTTTTTCTCTGGCACCTCATATGGAAATGCTTTGTGAACTGCTTCTCTGGTCTGTCCGGATCGCTGAGTAACCGAGTCCATGCCCTCTGCCTCAACCCAGGCTTCAGGAACTCTCTGCCTTACCCTGGAAGTGGAGAAGTGAGGGGAAAGGGGCCAGGTCTGTGGATGGCCAAGTGCAGAGCAGAAGCCAGAGCAGCAGAAACAATGCCCACCTGAGCCTCCGTGACCCCGCAGCCACAGCCATGCTTACAGGACATCAGAAATTGAAGGGCTGACTGGGAATTTCCTGGCAGTCCAGTGGTTAGGACTCTGTGCTTCCAGGGCTCCAGTCGTTGCTTGGAACTAAGATCCACGGTGTTGTGAAGCTTGGCAGAAAGAAAGAAATTAAAAGGCAGAAAACCCTGGTGTTTAACCAGAGAAGAATATAGAATGAACCCCTGACCAGGCCATCAGGAGAAGAAAAGTTACTCTGGCTGGTCCAGGCCCCGTCCCACCAGAATGAGGGTCCCAGAGCAGAGCCTGCTTGCTCCCACTCTGAGTGCCCCAAAGCTCTTCCGGAGCCAGGTGTTCTCTCCTTCATCAGAGCCCTGCATACTCTGCCTGCCCTTGCCTCCTCCCTGCACCTTTGCATGGCCTCCCTTGTCACCACTGAGAGCCAAGAGGTGATGGGATACAGCAATGTCACTGCTTAGCCAACCTGGCAGGAGCAATCCAGCAATGCATCCAGTATTTTCCAGCTGGGGTTGGTGAGACTCCAGAAATCGAGTCACTCCAAGTAGACATCCGCCTTCCTTTCCTGCTCTCTCCAGGCCAGCCAGGAATCCCTTCCCTCACCAGGACATCCCACCCTGATGTCTGAATCAGGAAAGGACCAACCAGGAGACACCTGCAGACTACAGAGCCCAGGTGGGTGCAAATCACCGCATTTCATAAAAGAAGACAGAGGGTTCTGGCTTTTGGGGAAAGACCCCAGACCGGCAGGCTGGCCTTGCCTGTGCTCTGGGGGAGGTAGGGGTTGAGAAGAGAGGACAGTGAAAGAATGGGAGATGCTGAGAAGATGAGTAGAAACTCAGGAGGAAGCGAAGAGAATCCTGGACTGCACATGTACTTGTAGAGCAGGGCATGCACACCGTTTCAGCCACTGTCCCCGCAGCCGGCTCCGCAGCTACATACTGGTGCCATCCCTGCCTGAGCCGCGAGGGTGTGCATCCATCCACACCAGCCATCCCAGAAGGTGCTCCACAAGCCTGGACACAAACGTGCTTCTCCCTCCATGCATGTGCCCAAAGCATCCTGCTTGTACATGTACACCTTCGTCCTTGTACACGGCACCTCCATCCACCTCCCCTCTCCGCAGGCACCTCAGCCCCATCTCCTCTTTCCCCACGGCCCCAGAGGCCCCAGTGCATTCCTGCCCGTCTCCACCGCCCCTTCCCTCAGGCTCATGCCGCCTCTGGAAAGCGTGCGCTAACAGGTCCCCGTCACTCCAATCCCTCCCTTAACGCCACCCCGGTTCCAAGTAACAGCTGAAAAAGTCATCCTTCTAAAAGAAAAATGCAGCCATGTCGCTTCCCTGCATACAAGTCTTTAGTGAGTCTGCACAGCCTGCTGGAAGAAAAGTCAAGTGCCCAGGTCACAAATACAGCCTCACACCTGTGCCCAGCACCTGCTTCACTGCCCACTCTCCGGCACACCCACCTGCAAGGCACACCCAACTCCATTTCTTCTCAAGTGCAAAAGCTTCTTTAATGTCCTTGTGCGTGTGTGTGTGTGTGTATATATATGCTAGAGAGAGAGAGTGGGTATATGGGTATGAGTGGGTGTGCACACGCACACACACACACACACACACACACACACACACACACACACTAGATGTGGAAAAAAGCCTTTGACATTTCCAAGCTTCAAAGCTAATCAGAAAGTTTTTCCTCGCCAGGGCACCAGCTCTTTGTCCCTGTCCTCTTCCCCTTCCTCCCTGGCCATGCAGCTGCTCTAAGTCCCACTTTCTTCCTAAGTCCCCAGGCCTTTCCTATTTCCCCATCTCCTTTTGAGGCATTCGGAAGACACCTCCACATTCTTAGTATCACTCAGGGTGAAGCCCTCCTTTGTAAATCATTAAATATGGCTAAAGTCTAAATACTTGGAATTCTTCCTCAATGGAAGGCTCTTTCACTGAAGAAAAAGCAAACACCCGTGGAAGATTCCACGTGGAAGGTGGCACGTCGGGGGATGCAGCACACTGAAACACTCCGGCTGGCCCTGCTGCAGCCCAGGGACCAGGGCTCTGGGGCCACATCCATCTTCCAGAGGGGCTGGGCCTGGCTGGAGTCACGGGAACCGTCCAAGTTCAGGTCTGGCTCTGCAAGACCTGATGGACACACGGCCTCAGATGGACACAGAACACTGGGCTGAGAATGCACCTTCACACCCTGAATTGCCTCTCTGTCAACCAGCAGTGTGACTTGAGGAGAAGGATGGCCTTGCAGGTCTCAACCTCCCCATCTGTCAAGTGGGAGGATGGAGGAAAGACCTCCTGCCATCCTCGTCCAATGTCTACATGCCTCTTTAAATTCTCCAAGGCAGTGAGCTCGATGAGATGGCGAACAGAGAGGACTGCATGGAAGAATATTCTGAAAAAGAGAAATAAGTCCTGTAGCCTGATGAAATGGGATCGGTGGACAGTTTGCACTAGGCCCAGATGTCTAAGAGAGAAGAATCTGGATTCTTTAATCCAGAATCAAGAGAATGCTTGTTTCTTCCACTTATCTGAGGACACCCAGAAAGTAGAACAAATGGGGCTCTAACATTCTCATAGCATCATCTCTCAGCCAATTCAAAAGTCCTCTTTTACCTTGAAAAAGAATGGAACGTGTGTATGTATAACTGAATCAGTTTGCTGTACACCTGAAACGAGCATCATGTTAACCAACTACGCTCTAATATAAAAGTTTTAAAAATCTGCTTTTAACACCCTTGCAGGTGCCTCCATCTGTCACTTAGGAGCCCTGACGTGTGTCCTTGGCCCCCAGATTTCTCGCTCAGTCTAAGGCAACCACGTCTGAAATTCCACCACTGGTTGTTTATTTCTTTTTGTTTCCCTTAGTCAAGACTCTTAAAAGTCAAACACTCCCAGGAGTACTTGCTATCAAACCAAAGTGTTAACGACTTGGATTCCCTTCCGTGAATGACAGCAGGTCAGGGAAGCATCCCGATGACTCTAAAGAAGAGACACTGAGGATGAGGGGAACGAGGCGAGGTGAACTCCAGAGACTTTATGACTAGTCCACCAGGGTGCCGGCTGCGGGGTAGACGACTATGATGCCGCTGTGAGGGAAAACGGTGGCCACTTACGCATGCCTACGATGCCGCTCTGAGGGAAAACGGTGGCCACTTACGCATGCCTACGATGCCGCTGTGAGGGAAAACGGTGGCCACTTACGCATGCCTACGATGCCGTTGTGAGGGAAAACGGTGGCCACTTACGCATGCCTACGATGCCGTTGTGAGGGAAAACGGTGACCACTTACGCATGCCTACCGTGAGTCAAACACTCTTCTTGGCACTTCCCATCCTAACTCACTGGGAAGATATTTATAAAAGGTGGATCATTTCTATATGAAGTCCCTTCATGACCTAGAACAAGCACTTCACATGCTCTGAAATCACCCTCCATCCTGAAATCTCCTGCATCCCTCTTTTCTTCCCCTGACACAAGGAGAAATGGTATACAGCTCTGCAAGTTGGTACATTAAAGTATATACTTATACATATGTGTGTGCCTGTGAGTGTATAATTAGAAGTGGTTAATTAGGAGCATCCTTTAGAGCGATTTCAGATCCCACATCATCAGCTGTAAAAAGTAAATGTGACAAGACTCCCACCTGGTGGTTCGAGTCAACCATGAAGATATGAAGGAAATGTACAGTTTTCACTAAAAATTAAAGGATGCACTGGAGCCAAATCATTCTCACGATTAAGGTGGTCCCAGGCCTGAAGACACCTCGGCTTGGCCAACTCTCCAAGACTGACAGATAATTTGAGTAGAGAGACACTCATCTGATGAAGACACTCATCTAATTCTTTACTAATTACAGTAAAGAAAAGTAAAAATGTTACTCAGTCGTGTCCGACTCTTTGTGACCTCATAGACTGTAGCTCACCAGGCTCCTCTGTCCATGGGATTCTCCAGGCAAGAATACTGGAGTGGAGTAGTGATCCCTGAGACCCCCCAGGGATCGAACCTGGGTCTCCCGCATTGCAGACAGATTCTTTGAGTCACCAGGGAAGCCCCAGTAAAAACTGGACAGTGGAAAAGGGGAAAACACGGGTCATGTCAAGCACAATGACCAAAGGACACCTCCTTCAACATTCTCCAGGGACTGGGTGTAAGAAACAGAATGAAAACTCAGATTTATATGTATAATTTTGAAAGATTGCTGTCTCAGACTTGCATGCTGTGATAGAAATGTCTAACTTTTGAAGAAGTTGCTCTGTTAGAGAAAAAAACTAAGCAGATACATACCAAGCTGAACATTGCCACCTGCTGGCCATTTGATGGTACAGCAAGCATGACCCAAGTCAGCCATTCCTTTTTGTGGACTGTTAAGACTCAAAATGCGCAAGAGACTGAATGGCCAGTTACAGTACTGACCACAGATGTTCATCACAGATATATCCCAGTTGGGATCAACCTTATATGGGGGTGCCCAACAGTGAGCCCAAGACTTGGCAGTTAGTCATTGAAAATACAAAGTAGGAACAAAAAATTTTGTTTGCTGCAGCTCCGGGTACTAAAATCAATCAACATCTGGCCAGCAAGAAAGGCTACGTCAATATTAGACTTAAGTTTGTGCTAGAGCTGGTTCTCAGTGATATAAATAACAGAATTGGGAGTGTGCCCACTGAGACTGTAAACACCAGACAGCCAGATGAAGATAGGGAAAATAATCAGAGTAGCTAGTGATCCACGGGAACTGGGACATTGAACTTAAAACAGCCTCAAGAACATGAATTAATGATTTTCCATATACTGTGTGAAGTTCCAAAGGTTCCAAAAGATGGAATATTTAGGACTAAGGGAGAATTAAACAGATAAAAATACAGAGGAATGCTTGTGTACAAGTGGTGATCACAAAATTCTGCACACCAAAGGGAGTACAAAGGCACATCAGCACACAAGTGATATCAAAACCAAACCTTGACAGCTGGGATTCTGAGCTCACTAGTGAGAGACAGAACCAGGAAATCCTCCCTCTGTTATAGGCAACGTGGGGGCCACAGCAGTCAGCCAAAGTTATAAAAATGAGCATGAATTGCAGCAAAAAAAAAAAAAAGATATTACTTTGTTTAGAAAAAAGAACTCTGTTTATATTTAAATGCCTTCACAGGCTTTTGAGAAAAGCTGTTTATTCCCTTCTTTGAAATCTTTAAAAATGAAAACCTAGAGGTCCTTCCAGCTCAGTAATACCATGATTTAATCATTGGTTCTAAACAAAGAAACACTAAATCAGTGTAGGATGATGTCACTAGAAAAACATTATATTTAATTGGTAGTTTATGAATGCGACCTTTAGTTAAGAATGCTGTTTCCACCGCTTATTAACTGAGTGACCGTAAGCAACTTATCTAACCTCCCTAAACCTATTTCTTTATCTATGGGACATCTTTTCAGAGGATTGTCATGATGATAAAGTGAAATCATGTTTGGGGGCTGTTCAGCACAGTGCTGAGCCATAGCAAGCAGTCAAAAGGTGGATGCTATATTTACCCAAGACTTAAGGAAAATTAAATCTAAATAAGCCTTTAGAACAATGCCTGGCCCAGAGTAAGCACTCACTTTTAACAAAAAGGTATGGATTACAAATGAAATTTGAAAGCAATAAACAGGCTTTTTCTTTCCTTAATCGTCATGCGAGGGGTACCATAGTATTTTAAGAAAATTTGTTACCACTAATTATGTGCCTTTGGATAAGTCACTGAAAACTCTACATTTCTGCTTTTACACTGAAACTTCTACATTTCTGTGGAAGCGGATTAGATAGCCACTAATGGATCTTCCAGTTGAAAGCAGATTCTAGAGAATACTAGAGCTTAGGACATATTAAAAATGTATAATATATACTCTATAAAACCCTGGTGATAAACTGAGAAATAACCAGTTACTAATAGTTATGAGTTAACTAAAACGTCAATATGCACGACAGATCTGTAGTATTGCTGTGTTCAGTTGCTAAGTTGTGTCTGATTCTTTGTGACTCCATAGACCACAGCAAGCCAGGATCCTCTGTCCTCCACTATCTCCTGGAGTTTGCTCAAATTCGTGTCCATTGAGTTGCTGATGCTCTCTAACCATCTCTTCTTCTGCCTCCCCCTTCTCCTTTTGCCTTCAGTCTTTCCCAGCATCAGGGTCTTTCCCAATGAGTCAGCTCCTCACATCAGGCGGCCAAAGTATTGGAGTTTCAGCTTTAGCAACAGTCCCTCCAATGAATATTCAGGGTTGATTTCCTTTAGGATTGACTGGTTTGATCTCCTTGCTGTTCAAGAGACCAAGACTCTTGAAAATCTTCTCCAGCACCATAATATGAAAGCATCAGTTTTTTGGCATTCAGCCTTCTTTATGGTCCAGTTTTCACATCTGTACATGACTACCAGAAAAACTGAAGCTTTGATTATATGGAATTTGTCAGCAAAGTGATGCCTCTGCTTTTTACTATACTGTCTACGTTTGTCATAGTTTTCAAGGAGCAAATGTCTTTTATGACTGCAGTCAGCATACACAGTGATTTTGGAGCCAACGAAAATACCATAAACATAAAAATTCTTTAGTTACTTAAGGACTAATTAAATAACAAATAACTGCTAGATACAGGATTCAAGACAGACACAGATATTTTAATTTTCATTTTTAATGTTACCCTTCATATTCAAAGTAAGAAATCATGTAAAAACTTCCTATTCCATATTAATCACAGACACTGAGTCTAAACAATCCCACATTCCAAATTTAAGCACTCCAAATTAATGCTGCCTTACTGTAATTCAGAGGTCAGGAAACTATTTCTGTAAAAGGTCGGATTGCACATATATTTTAGGTGTGCTTAACCCTGCTCTCATAGCATAAGAACAGCCAATGGGCAGACCATGCACAATGCAGTCGTCTTTCAATAAAACATTATGTATGGACACTGATATGTGAATTTCATACCTTCTTCCAGCATTATGAAGTTTTACTTTTCCTTTTCATGTTTTTAATCATTTACAAAATGGGAATAGGAAACATCTTTAGTTTGCAGACGATACAAAAACAGGCAGTGTGCAGGACTCAATTCGTGGGCCGCAGCATGCCTCCTCTGCTGTAATTATATATGTGGGGAAAGAACATGGTAAGGTAGGAAATCTGCAACTGGCAGATACCCACCTGGGAATTTCACTGGCTGCTTGTTGCATTCATTTTCTTGTACTGTGTCCACCTACCACTCTCCTGGGGCTTTCACCACAAACCAGGGAACCCCCTTCTCAGTCCCAGTATCCAAGGCACTAGATGGAAGCCTGACACCTTGAGGACACCGTGCCAGGGGCAGGCACAGGCTGGAGTTACTAGCAAGGCCCATATGGCTGTGGGAAGGATGAATCCTAGAGGGCAAAGAGAGGCCAGCCATCGGGTTCAGACCCACGTCCTCAACCTGACCTCTCTCCAAAGAACTGTCTTTGGGGACATCTCATTCTGTTTAAAAACAATAATTTCCAGAGACTTCCCAATTGAAACCTGGGGGCGCAAGGATGTCTAAGAATTTCCCTGATCTGGTTAAGACTCCCACCTGCAGCCTTTGGATTTGCTGAAAGTTTTACTTTCATTATAGGTTTAAAGGATTTGTTAACAAAAGAAACCACTCATTACATACAAATAAAACAATTTCAGTTTCTTATAGAAGGTTGATTGTCTGAGGAAACCTTACAAAATGGTTGACGAGGCCTTACAAAGAGCTGAGAAAAGAAGTCAAAGGCAAACAAGAAAAGGAAAGATATATCCATCTGAATACAGAGTTCCAAAGAATAGCAAGGAGACATAAGAAAGCCTTCCTAAGTGAACAATGCAAAGAAATAAAGGAAAACAATAGAATGGGAAAGACTAGAGATCTCTTCAAGAAAATTAGAGATCCAAGGGAACATTTCATGCAAAGATGGGCTCAATAAAGGACACAAATGGTATGGACCTAACAGAAGCAGAAGATAATAAAAAGAGGTGGCAACATTACACAGATGAACTATACAAAAAAGATTTTAATGACCCAGAAAACCATGATGGTGTGATCACTCACCTAGAGCCAGACATCCTGGAGTCCAAAGTCAAGTAGGTCTTAGGAAGCATCACTATGAACAAAGCTAGTGGAGGTGATGGAATTCCAGCTGAGCTATTTCAAATCCTAAAAGATGATGCTGTGAAAGTGATGCACTCAATATGCCAGGAAATTTGGAAAACTCACCAATGGCCAAAAGTTAGTTTTCATTCCAATCCCAAAGAAGGGCAATGCCAAAGAATGTTCAAACTACCGCACAATTGCACTCATTTCACACACTAGCAAAATAATGCTCAAAATTCTCCGTGCTAGGCTTCAACAGTACATGAACCAAGAACTCCCATATGTTCAAGCTGGATTTAGAAAAGGAGGAACCAGAGATCAAATTGCCAGCATCCATTGGGTCACAGAAAAAAAAAACAAGAGAATTCCAGAAAAATAACTACTTCTGCTTTATTGACTACGCCAAAGCCTTTGACTGTGTGGATCACAACAAACACTGGAAAATTCTTCAAGAGATGTGAATACCAGACCACCTTACCTACCTCCTGAGAAATCTGTATGCAGGTCAAGAAACAACAGTTAGAATTGGACATGGAACAACAGACTGGTTCAAAATTGGGAAAGGAGTACATCAAGGCTGTATATTGTCACCTTGCTTATTTAACTAAGATGCAGAGTACATCATGCAAAATGCCAGGCTGGATGAAGTACAAGCTGGAATCAAGATTGCAGGGAGAAAAACCAATAACCTCAGACATGCAGATGACATCACCCTTATGGCAGAAAGTGAAAAGGAACTAAAGAGCCTCTCATTGAAAGTGAAAGAGGAGAGTGAAAAAGTTTGCTTAAAACTCAACATTCAAAAAATGAAGATCATGGCATCCAGTTCCATCACTTCATGGCAAATAGATGGGGAAACAATGGAAACAGTGACAGACTTTATTTTGGGGGGCTCCAAAATCACTGCGGATGGTGACTGCAGCCATGAAATTAAAAGACCCTTACTCCTTGGAAGGAAAGTTATGACAAATCTTCATAGAATATTAAAAAAGTAGAGACATTACTTGCCGGCAAAGGAGCTCTGGCAAAGGTCAGAGCTATGGTTTTTCCAGTGGTCATGTATGGAAGTGAGAGTTGGACCATAAAGAAAGCTGAGTACCAAAGAATTGATGCTTTTGAACTGTGGTGTTGGAGAAGACTCTTGAGAGTCCCTTGGACTGCAAGGAGATCAAACCAGTCAATCCTAAAGGAAATCAGTCCTGACTATTCGTTGGAAAGACTGATGCTAAAGTGGAAATTCCAATACTTTGGCCACATGATGGGAAGAACTGACTCATTTGAGAAGACCCTGATGCTGGGAAAGAGTGAAAGCAGGAGGAGAAGGGGATGACAGAGGATGAGATTGTTGGATGGTATCACCGACGTGATGGACATGAGTTTGAACAAGCTCCAGGAGTTGGTGATGGACAGGGAGGCCTGGTGTGCTGCAGTCCATGGAGTTGCAAAGAGTCAGACATGACTGAGCAACTGAACTGAACTGCACTGATAGAAGATTATTGTTATTTTTGTTCGGTCACTCAATCATATCTGACTCTTTGCACCCCCATGGACTGCAGCAAGCCAGGCTCCTTTGTCCTCCACTGTCTCTCGGAGTTTTCTCAAATTCATGTCCATTGAGTCAGTGATGCTATTTAACCATCCCATCCTCTGTTTCCCCCTTCTCTTCTTGCCTACAGACTTTCCCAGCATCAAAGTCTCTTCCAATGAGTTAGCTCTTCCCATCAAGGGGCCCAAAGTATTGGGAGTTTCACCTTCAGCATCAGTCCTTCCAATGACTATTCAGGGTTGATTTCCTTTAGGATTGACTGACTTAATCTTCCTGCATTTCAAAGAACTCTCAGGAGTCTTCAAAAGCATCAGTTCTTCAGTGCTCAGCTTTCTTTGTGGTCCAAATGACTACTGGAAACCATAGCTTTGACTATTCGGACCTTTGTTAGCAAAGGGATGTCTCTGCCTTTTATAGATTATTTGACTTAATGTCAATATACAGTCATCAGAAGAAGAGAAATAGAAACAATAGAGAAAAGTAACAGCACAAATATCATCAAACTGAGCTGACAACCTACATCCAGGCTTGAACAGTGATGGCAAGTCCCTGGTTATGAGTGATCTGCAGTCCCAGTTGGGAAAGAGTCCCAGGCTCTATGTTCACTCCATGGGTGAGACTTCAAATTGTAGTTTTAGAGGCTCCTGCTTATAATCCCAGACCACAAACTGATGATTACATCAAAATACAGCCCCCAAAATACAGCCCTGGTCTTACTTTAACTTTTATAATGGTGTTTGATTCACCTTGTGAGTCAGAGGATTTCTTAAGACCTTGGGGATAGGCCAGGCCCTTACGGGTTTAAGCGATTCAAAGACCCACTCCTTTTCCGATCTAAAGTGCTGCCTGACTTGCTGCGCTTGCAGGAGGGCAGAGCATCCCACTAGTGTCCAAGCAGCTCAGAAACAAGGAGAGGTCTGCTCTCCTGCTTCTAAAAACTGAAAACACCCTCCATTTTAATTTCCGTAACAGTTGGCCTCAGCATTGTTTAGGCTGAAGAGCATAGGAATAAGGCAAAATAACCCGAGCTGTCTTCTTAATTCTCTAACTCAAATGACGATTCCAGATAGTCCATAGAAATAAAGTGATCAAAGAAACAAGTAATGGGATAAACAATGCAGAAAACAATTTTTGAGCAGTAGGGGATTTCGTAACAAAAAAGTGCCACCACGAATGAGAAGTATGCTCTTGTATATCAGCTCCTACATGCATCAACTTATGGGCAGCAATAGTAGTAACAACAGCATGTTCTATCAAGTTACAATTAGGTTTATCTATGAAACTTTGTAACTCTTTGGTTCCTTACAAATATTACATAAGGTTTCTAAGAGAAAACTAATATTGGGAACAGAAAGAGTAAAGAATAACATTTGAGTTCACAACACCTGAGTTCTCACGGAAAGAAAGTAATAGGTGGTCCCTTTCCAATATAAAGGATCAACATGTGTCAGGCATCAGAAAAACAGGTTTATATCTGATACAAAGAAATCGTTTCTACATTATTGTTTAAAATACATAAAAATTGAGGGGTCATTTTCAAAAAACAATGTAGTATAGGATTTAGGGAAGATAGTCCATTCAAAAGAGTTGATGGAGTTCTCCAATGAGCAGGATTCCCAAATGCGAGACATTGGTCCACATAGCAGTCCCTTGGTAAACCTTGTCACAATCTATCAGTCAATGACTGTGGCTATCAAAGCCCAAATAACTCCCAGTGAAACGAGGCAACAAATGTTCTTCTCCAAATACACTAGGTAAGACATGACACTGGCACACGGTACCGTGTTAACTGCACCGTTATGACAGAGTGCTACTGGGCAGCACATCTTAGTGCACTTTGTAATGCCATCGAGGATAAGCACTCAACGATTGTTAGCAATCCGTTCTCTAAATAAGTTTTGCTATGCACACACATTAGTAGACATGACAATTCCTTGGGATTATCCTTTTGAGCAAGGTAATATAATAGATGCTTAGAACAAACAGTCCAATCAAATATGTCAATTAATGACTTAGTTTTGTGAAGCTGGAATATTACTGAGTCATTGAACAACTGTACAAAAGTCTTTGTTATAAATCAAGTTGAGGTCATGGGGCTTTAGCATTATAGGCATCCATTTAGCATTGATAGTTAAAACTTGAGCTATATGTTTACCAGTGCTGTCTAATCTAGCAAACAGATAAATTTTGTCCACAGAGCGTCAAGGTTAAGAAAAACAGGCCTTGTTTGCTGGGCAGGTGAACTTAATCCTGAGTTTATGTCCAAATTGTGTTTCTCCAGCTGGAGATTCCTCAATAGCTTTCTTCATAATTTTCTTTTAATTTTAGCATATCCTTGAAGGTTGAGGCATGAATGACAATCCACATTACAGTCAGAATTCCAAGAATAGTCCATTCACGAGAGTAATAGTGGCTGATGGCACATATTTCCATGCTTCCGGTCCAGGAATCATCATTAATACGGTCTTATCCTTCCCCTGCACAGTGACACCAGTGGGTACAGGAGGACCACTAAGTCTGTGTGAAGCTGCTTCACCCAGACTTTAGCTCCAACTGCATGTATTGCATTTGCAGATCCAAACCCTACATCACCTCTAACTGCTAGATAGGTTGGAAGTTCTCCTTTTTCTACTTTGCCAGTTACACATGGAAGAACCAGAAATTGGGCAATTAGATCATGTTTAGTAATAAATAGATCATCTTTTCCTTCATTCTGTTAAATTACTCAAATTTCTCCGTGGTAGTCTGGGTCTATAACTCTGCCGTGGACACAGATCCCTTTGAAAACCGAACTGGAGCGTTCTTTGATTAATCCAAAGTGTCTGGGAGGCATTTTAATTCTGATACCAATTGAAACAGCACACATCAATCTTTTAATAGGTCTGTGTTCAGATACAGATACAAATCCAGTCCTGCGACCTCAGGAGTAGCCCAGAAAAGAGAGAGTGCCCCAGGCTAATTTCACAATACTCAGTTGTCTCAGGATAGAAGTCTATTTTATGAATCTGTCAGTTGGGAATAGTCATTCTCATCAAATGAGTTTCTGATTCTCCTGTAGGTCTATTATATAAAATGTTGAAGGCAGTATTCAAGTTAGTCCTCCAGTTTTCATAAGAGTCCTCTTCAAGTTTAATTAATTGTTTAAGCAAACCATTCATTCTTTCAATCAAACCAGCAGCTTGAGAATAATAATATGAAAGATCCATTGTGTATTATGTTAATGGGCAAATGCGTGTATAAACCTACCTTTAAAATGTGACCCCTAATCACCCTGAATATAAAATAAAACACAATATAAATTAATTATTTCCAATGTTTTAATAGTATTAGTCTGCTTGCCTTTCCCAAAATGAATTACCATTGAATATCCAGAATAGGAGTCCATAGCAGTACACACATATTGGCATCCTTTATCTTGAATTAATGGACCGATATAATCAACTTGTCATATCTTCGCAGGCAGCCTGCCACGTGCCAATTGTCCTTCAACTAATATGCCAAGCTTCTGTGCTTAATATGTTGACAAACCGGACATTGTAAAATAACAGATTCAGTGAGACCCATAGGCAAGGAAACACCTCGATGCTGAGCCCACCTGTATGTTGCTCTTGCTCCCAGCTGGCCACAGTTTTGGTGTGCCCACAAGTCAAACCTTTTAAGTTACTGGAGTCTGGATCAGCTTCTACTGCTTGGATTTAGGTTTGTTCATCTGTAATTGAGATAGAGCATTGTTCATAGAATTTGGAAGACTGAGAGAATCTACTAAAAGATTAGTAGCTCAAACAATTCCCAAATGTCAGACCATAATTCCTTTCCACATAGTTCTCTGGAGAGAATTTGCCAGTTATTCTTTATCCACAGGGGAAGCCAAGTGGCCAATCCACTGGCTACCAACCAAGAATCTGTATATGAGGCATTCAGTTAAACTCTCTTGCTTTAATATATGGTGAATAGCATATAATTTGGCAGAAAGGTTACTTTTACCTTCCCCAGTACTTGGCAGCAATTTAGTTGTGACAGAATTGTTTGCAACCACTTTTCAATAGCAAGTGCATCCTATATATTTACTGCGTGCTGTTTTTCTTGCACAGTTAAAAGAGTCAAATGACTTTCCCCATTTTATAGGTAATTCAGATAACTAGCTCGTGCTTAATTATATCCTCTTGCTCCAGGCCCTCCATAGAAATCCTTTCATGTAAGACAGCGACCCCATGTGGTCCAGGTTTGGCTTGGTCCTAAATACAACATTTTCATTTGATTATGCTGGACTCCTGGGCTTGCTAAATGCTGTAGGTTTGGGGCGAACGTTGTACCCATTGCATGATTGTCACTTGAGGTCTTAATATTACAGTACAATCTATAATCAAATATTACATATCAATCAGAGCCCAGTAACAAGCCAGTAATTGTTTTTCAAAGGTAGTGTCATTTCTCTCTGCCTCTCAGAATTTCCTATTCCAGAAGCCCAAAGGCACTCTCTCACCTTGTGTTTTTGCCACGAGATCCGTTAGCATACAATTCTCTTACAACACACAAAATTCTACAGCACTGGGTTGTACTGGCCAGAAGTCTAAAGCATGTTGAAATGGACTTTTAGTGGCATCAAATGTCTATTATTGTTAATCACACCATTGAAATTCTTATCTATTCCTAGTTACTTTGTAAAGCGGACTCAATATCTGACCCAAATGTGGAATACACTGTCGCCAGACACCAAAAAGCCCTATAAATTTCTGAGCCACCCTTTTTTGTCTGGGGAGTTCTAAATTACATTGTCTATTGTCTATCTGTAGGTAAAATCTCTCTGTGTCCTTAACCCATTGTATTCCCCAAGACTTTACAGTCAGACTCCCTCACAGCTGTTACACCTTTGTGTCCTGATGTGTTTTGCTCATTTTTGGAAAGGATTGAAGAGGTCATTCTTTCCATTCCCCTGCCTCCAGAAGTGTGTTTTCCCACACTGAGTTATTCCTATCTTGTAAATTACCCAGCAAAGATTAGGCAGCATGCTAGGATAGAAAGCTCAGCCTTCTGTGTTTCTCAGAAGCAAGGAGCAGGGACCCCTGGAAAGGATTTGCCAGGACTTGCCCTGGTATGCTGTGATCACTAAGGAACGTCTGTGTCTGTGGGGGCCTCCTCTTCGAGAGTAAGAAGCCCTGAGAGGTCACATTGACGCGGATCCTTCATAGATGGTGATGGAGTGGGAGAACTGAAGTGAAGGCACCATAACCCAGCCGGAGAACCAGGCAGCTGGGGCAGGGGATCAGGCAAAGGACTTTAAGGCCCTGACCTCCAGGAATCTCCCCCAAGGACACCTAGGAGCGCATCCTTAGAGAACAGAACCCTCAGGCTAGCTCAGACCTTGGCCATTAGGACTGGGGTGTCATCAAGTGCTGCATTTTGTGCTCTTCAAAGAGGTCTGTGGACCATACCATTCCCTTCTCCAAGTTACAGCGCCTCTCACTCCGAGGAGGTGATGTTGCAGGACACCATAATCCACTCGCATCCACGCTGGAACCCACAGCCACAAACAGTGGGGGGAGGGTTGCCACCATCCTGAGGTCCAAGGCAGCTGAGCGCTATTCCAACTATTCGTCAGGGCCAAAGACAAAGCTGCAAGCACTTACTGCCCCAGGGTGATCCCACCTTGCTGCCACCTCCCTTCTGGTAACTTACCGTCTTGCTGAGTTCTGCTCCCCTCCCCAGCCTCTGACGAGGCAGTAACAGAGTCCTTAGCTGTGTGAACCAGGTGGTATTGTTTGCCCTGATTCCGCTTGGGGTGAAAAACGTGATTTTTAGTAGGGAGCTTGAGTTTAGTATGATCTTTCTCACCCCTCTCCTTGGGTTTACAATGAAAAGCTCTGGAACCTTCTCTGGAGACTTCGTTTTTGCACAGTCGGATCCCCAAGTGACACTGTTGCGGGGACCTGTGCAAGGGTCTCCTGGGGGTGTGTCCTGGGCACTTGACCGGAAAAGAGGAAGCGACTGGGGCCTCCCCAAGATCATTGACTGAAGGGCACGTCCAGCGTTGGAGGAATTAACGTGGCACCACGGAAAACGAGGGGGAAAGAGTTGGCGTTGACTCTTACAGGAGGGGCGGGGGAGTCAGTCTCGCTGACTCCTGATTGGTTTTACATTTCATCCAGAATTTTTTTCTCTCCTCTCTTGCTCTCTCTTTTCAGTTTCTCTCTCTGATCCCAGGGGAGGGGAAACGGGAATAGTGAGAGATCAAAAATAAACCTCTTATGTCAAAGCCGGGAAGGAAGTATAAATACGAAGAACTCGGCAGCCCACTCGGTGCTTCCCGGGGTGTGGAGGAGGCGGGCGTGAAGGGCGCGCACGCGGCCAGGGCGCCAGCTGCTGCAGCTCCACTGGCCCGGCGGGCGCGAGCCGGAGAGGCTGCCTGGGGACCGCCGCCGCTAGACGTCTGCCCACCGGACACACGCCCGACCAGCCGCCGAGCGCCTACCCGCGAGGACAGCGGCCGGGCCACCCGCACCTGCCCGCGCCGGGCCCCCTTCCTGCGCCTCCCGCGCCGCCGCCGCAGCCCCCATGCCCCGCGCCGCCCCCCGGTGGCCGCCGCTTCTGCTGCTGCTGCTGCTGCTGACGCTGCCGCCGCTCGCCCGCGGCGCCCCGGCCCGGCCCGGAGGCAGGAGGCCGGCCTCCGCGCTCGTGGTGCCCAAGCGGTTGCAGAGCATCGCCGGGGAGGTCGCGCTCCACCTGTCCGCCTTCGGCCGCGACTTGGAGCTGCGCCTGGAGCCCGACGACAGCTTCCTGGCGCCCGAATTCAAGATCGCACGCCTCGGGGGCTCCGGCGGGGCTGCCGGGCGCGAGAGGGAGCTGCGCGGCTGCATCTTCTCGGGCACGGTGAACCGGGACCCCGAGTCGCTGGCGGCCGTCAGCCTCTGCCGCGGGCTGAGCGGCACTTTTCTGCTGGAAGGCCAGGAGTTCACCATCAAGCCCCAAGGCGCTGGGCGCTCCCTGCATCAGCCACACCTCCTGCAGCGCTGGGGGCACGTGCACCCTGCCACTGCAGCCCAGCCCCTGTCCAGAGCGTCTGAGAGGGAGGCGCAGAAGGAAGAGGGTGAGAGGCAGGAGAGAAGAGCCGACACAGCGGAGGAGGAGGAAAAGGAGAAACAGGAGGAGGACGAGGAGGGCCAAGAAGAGGAGGCAGAAAGTTCCAGCGAGCCACCACCAACCCTGGGGGCCAAGAGCAGGACCAAACGGTTTGTTTCGGAGGACCGCTTTGTGGAAATGCTGCTGGTGGCCGATGCATCCATGGTTGCTTTCTACGGAGAGGACCTAGAGGTAAGACTTGCTGTGCGGGGACACCCTGATCACCTCCCAGAGTCTCCAAATTGTCCCCTTTCTTGTCCCTCTGAGAAAAATCCTTCCAGCTCCTCACCCCAAACAAGGTCCTCTCCTTTCTGAGAAAGGGAAGTAACTCTTTTCATGACCTTTGACACCCAGGAGACCACCTGCTCCTGCCACTACCTCCCTTTTAATTGGAGGGGAGGCTCTGGGCTCCCTCCTCCATGTCCACCCCCATCCCACACATGCTGAGCTGAAAGTGAGTTTTAAAGCACCCCCACCCCAGACACCTGCCTCGCACAACAGAGACGATAAGTGAGCATTTGGGAAGAGCATCTACCCCAAGCCCCATTTCTCAGCCCCCTACTGTCTTCAGACCTGAGGGGCTCCCAAGGAAAGGCCGCTGGGATGCAAAGGTGTCCTTTGCCTGCAGAACTGAGGCTGCCTTAAGTAAAAGACATTGTTTGCAGGGAGTTGAGGCTGGAAAGGGGCTGCCCAACTTCTGTGCGCCCAGCTGGTTCTGATCAGGGGCACGGATACCTTGCCAACCTGGCGCTTAGCCCTGGCAGAACTTGGCAGCACCGGCGTCAGCACGAGAAGGGAGGGGAACAGAATTTCTGCCTGGGGATTCAGCCCAGGAACCTGAAGCTTCAGGGGAGAGGGAAGGAGAAGACAATGGGGATCTGACCTCCTGTGGTGAGTGTCCCTGGTGGAGCCACAACTATTCTTGGCCCACCTGAGCTGCCCTCTGCCTAGACACAGCTCTCTATTGAGCTGGGGCAGGGAACTGAGTCCAGGGGACAGTTCCTGCAGCCAGGCCGATTCCAAATAGATTTACTGATGCTGCGGACTCAGCAGGAGGTGTGTGTGTCACCCTACACCCCAGCACCTCCTCCAAGGACCAGATGAAGCAGAAGGCTCCAGGTGAGGCCGCACTTTCTCTTATCCTGGGGAGCGCAGAACCAGAGATGTGCCCCATGGAGGACTGACCTACCCAGAGGGCACCGATTCCTGAAATGGGCACCCTGGCCGCAGCTGCAGCTCAGTTGCTGCCATTTTGGTGATGGCAGTCTTGGCTATCATCCCATTCTAGCCTCAGCCTGTGCCCAGCTGATGCCTGCCTTGGGGGCTTTGGCACCACCTGTGCACAACAGTCTACATGAGGCACGGCGGGCCCTTCTATTACTTGCCCCAGCTTTCTCAGTCTGCCAGTCACTGGGAAATGCATTCTAGGTGCAAAGATGGGAAGAACTGGAGGTGAAAGGTCCACGTGGCTGCCCCCCTGGATGCTGCCAGGGTGGTTCAAACCCATCAGACCCCATGTTGGCAGTCTGTATTCACTCCTCCCAGAGCTTGGGATGGCAGCTTTGACCCTGCAGTCCAGTTCTGCCCAAGGACTGTGGGTCTGCACTGACCAAGTATCTGCTTCCTGGCCTTCCAGGAGAGCAGGGGAAGGTACCAGCCGCCTCCTCTGACTCCTGCCCCAGCATGTCCTCCAGAAGGCGGCAGGTGGGACTTCTCCCATCTCAGGTTGAGGACAGCCACACCTGGCTACCAGGGGACCCCTGGCAAAGTCCATCCACCTCAAACCCTGGGTGCGGTGCTGAGCCCTCCCACACACGATTCCTTTCTGACAGCTGCCTGACAACCGGGAGTAGGAAAGCCCACAAGAACAGGGAGAAGCAGCGGGAAAAGTCATTGCTTTTCGGTCTTCAGAGTCAAAACGTCCTCCCTAATGTTTCCCTACCCTCTCGGCTCAGCTCAACGCCCAAACACTTAAGATGCTGTGAATTTTCCTCCAGCATGTACTTGGCAGCTCCAGCTGTCAGAGCCACCTGAGAGCAGACATGCGGGCTGCCAGGCACCAGGGTTCCCAGGCCGCTGAGGCAAGGGTAGGGCTGGGTTCTGCCCCAGGTCTACTGCACCAGACAGCTGGCTTCCTCTTTGCACCCAGGGGCACTTGTACCCTCATAGGACTCTTGGCTGGATGACCCAACATGCGCATGTCCCACATGGTCCCCTACACACACACAGGTTTCTGGACATTCAGACAGGATCGCTGCAGCAGCCCACCACCTCGCTGGGTCAGGAGAACACCCCAGAAGAGCTGTCAGGCACCTTGAAAGCTTAGGTCCTTCCCTGGGTGGGTAGGGTTCCCTCTGCCTTTGGGGCCAGCCCTGACCCCTCTCCCTTGGTCTCATCCCGTCACTGCCTGCATTCTGCTGTCACTGCCCCAGGTGGGGCTGAGGCTGAGGCACAGCTGTTTCTATGACTGACCCCTGGCCCCTCTGCTCTGACTGTTCACCCGCTGTGGAGATGCCACAGGACAGACCTGAATTTCTCAGCTCAATCCCTTGGACTGTCCCATGAGCTCAGCCAAGGCACAAGTGAATGTCAAGGCCAGATTCCCTGGCCTGCCCAGACACACCTCCTCAAATATAACCTAGTTCTCTGCAAGTAACTCTTCAAGGAGTCCCCTGGAGACCTCATTCACACAGATGGAGGTGCTTTGGGGTGTCCCAGCCACCAGGGTGTGTAATGAGGATAAAGAGATGCTTCCCCTTCCCCCATGAAGAGACGCACCTGGACTTGGCAATGGAGTCTAGTCTAAGCATCGCTGAGGCTGCTTCCTAGTGAGCCTTCTGGAAAGTTCAGCACCTCGTGGGGAAGTCACACGCTGAGGACATTCAATCTGCAGAGTGGTTTACAGGGACCACGCAGTGCAAACACCTGTGAGGGGGCAGAGGAAGAGAGTGAAGGTTACAGACGATCTGTGACTTCCCCCAGGTCTCCTCACCTGACAGCCATGCTGGGGTGCTGGGCCGTGCCGCCTGCTCAGCACCAGGAGGGTCTGTGACTCTGGCTCTGCCTCCCTTGACATCCTCCATGCTGTGGGAATGGGTCACTGAGCCCAGCCACCCAAGCAGGTCCAGCCACAATGGGAGGCCCAGTCCTGAGAAGAAACTGCCTTCAAGGCCAGAGAAAGAATTAACCGTGCGCAAGTCTGGCTTCACTGCGGAGTGACGAGGAAGTTTTCCAGACTCTGTACACTTGAGGAGCTCAGACAAAGGGGGCTTTCTGAAAGGGGGGACCACCTCAGAAGAGACCTTTAACTCTGTCTGCACCCAGCTGCTGCTGACTGTTCCTGGATGAAACTGCACCAGGAAGGGGCGAGAGTAGGGAGCGGTGCCCCACGCTCAGTCTGGAAAATGGTCTAGCCAGACCATCAGCTGCTGAGCTTCTCAAGTCGCTGCTGAGCAGGGAGGTCCCCAGAGAAGACCAGAGGCATCCCAGAGTCAAGCTACTAGCCAGTGGCTTCAGGGAGGGCTAAGTCACTTCACCCCCGTTCCACTGCCCTTCGGGAAAATGTCTCCCACCAGCCCTATCACCAGAGTGGCCAAGTATCCTGACTTGCCCAGCACAACCCCTGGCTAGGATTATCTTGGCGTAATTATTAACACTTCATCTTTACTCTCAGAAGTGTCCTGTTGTGGATAATAACAGAACAGACACGTGTCTGAGTCTCCGCGGGCACGTTATATTGCTGTGAAGTATGAACCCCCACTAGAAAAGACCAAGTCTTCGGTCTGTTGCCATCAGAATGATCGACCGTGTAAAGCACTTCCCAGTTTAAAAAGGCCATAGTCTTCAACGGTCCTTGAGTCACCATGTACCCATCCTCCTGTCCCACTGGGAAGGCAGGTAGGACAGAGACAATGTCAAGGGCACGCGGTCTTGCTCGCATACTTTGATCTCACTGTGCTGCAGTTGTCCTTGCAACAGCAAAGGTGGGTGGCAGTCAGTGCCATGAAGAAGAGCATAGACTTTGACAGAAAATAGAAATGCATGACTTGAGTAAGTTACCCCTTTTTCTGAACCTCAATTTCTTCACCAGCCTGACAGGCACTGTTCTACCAAGGATCTGGCAGTGTCTGGAGGAGATAGTAAAATACAAAAGGCATCTGACCCAGGGCCTGACACATAGCAGATGCTCGGCAAAGCACAGCTAATACCAGAGTTGCCTTGGATGGCGTTTTGGGCCTGGAAGTCAGACCTGCCCTTCTGGACCAGGAGATAGGCCCAGAAGTGGGGTTCACGGTCTCACAGCTGCCCACCTGCCCAGGCCTGGCTCCCTGCCCCCAGGGTCAGTTAGATGCACAGACATCTGAGCCACCAGTCCTCAGAGGAATTTCTCATCCCAAAAGCTCAGTGATTGAGAGAAAGGGTAGGTGGGCCAGGCCAGGACTGCGGACTTTAACAGACACTTTGGACCATACAGGCCTGGCAGCCCTCTTTTGATGGGAATTATCTTAGAAGAGAGCATCCAAGGGAAACTTCAATGTCCTCCCATTAAACCCACTGCCTAAAAGGAAAATTCTCAAGCCGGCTCAGCCTGCCATTTGCATGATGTTTGGAGAGGAAGCTACGAGCTCCCTGAACCCCAGGGAGAAGAATCCATGAGCCTCGGTGTCAGGTCGCACATCCCGTGCACTCGTGTACCTTCGGCTCACACTGGGGATCAACCCATTGACAGTCTCTGCTAGGATGATGGAACAGCTTGGGAAACAGAGCCTTCTTAAACCTTAGATCACTGGTTCCTTATTCCAAACCTTTAGGGACTGGTTGTGGGGCAGCTGGCGTTTCTCGCCTACATGCCTTCTTCATCAAACATCATCTCCCTAGTTTTGAGATTGTGATGTTGGAACTTGAAGGGAGTTCTCTTGTGAGGAGGGTTGCAGGTTGTTGCAGGTTGTTCCAGGAGTTGGCCACTGGTCCTCGTCAGGGGTGGCAGGGGGCACCCTGGAAGCAGCGGATAACTAGAGGGAAGAGCCAGACAGGCTGCCACTCCTCAGCCCTCACCCCCAGCTGCCTAATGAGGTGGTTACTTGTTTCCCTCAGGAATCTGACTCCAGGAGCGGGTGCCAAGTTTCAGCTTTGTTGATACGATGTTTACATCAGCCTAAACGTAGCTGGAGTGTCTGACACACTAAGTGACCTGCCGACCCTTGTTTATAGTCTTACCACATATCTGGCCGGTTGCCGGCGAGATGAACAGACAGATCCCATTCACAAGTAATGGGATTCATCTGGAACTCCCACACGTGACCTCAGCCCCGGAATGTCCCTCTGTAGCCTTTCACCTTCGGTTCCTTCCTTCTGGTCCCACCTTCCAGATCACAGGAGGGCAGAAAAAGAGACTACAGCAGGGTGGAGCCCTGAGGGGCAGGGAGCAGGACTGGCCACACTCCTGGCAGAGGACCTCGGTTTCCTGTTCTGTAGAATCATCCTAGACAATGCTCTTCTGGAGGTCCCAGAGGCAGGAGAGTGACCTGATCTGGCCTCCTCGGAGGCCCTGGGAGCTGTTGGCGGCCCAGGGTTGGGCAGAGGCCAAGCACCAATGTCCACTCTTCCTCTGACCTTGATGGGACCAGAAGCAGCGTGAGCCTGAGAGCCTGGGTCTCACCAGCCCATCCCTTCTCTCCTGACCCAAGCTGAGGAGGATTAAACCCCCTGGGCTGTCCAGGCAGAAGCCAGGAGGCCAGGTCCTGGGAAGTTTAATGAGAAGAGTATAGACCTCAGAGACAGACATGCCTGTGCTACACCCCAGCTTTAAGAGCTGGGTGGCTGTAGACAAGGTATTTGACTTGTGAGAACCTCCACTTCCTTGTTGGAGAAATGAGGATGACTGCCCAGATCATTGTGAGCATTTCCTGAGGTGACGCATATCCAGTCTGCGACTGGTGCAGAGGAGCTCCTGTTAGGAGTGACCATTACAGCAAAGAAGAGTAGGGGTTACCGCAGCAGACTGAGGACAATTCTCCATGGACTCTAACCTTGAGTGTTCAGACAAGTGCTTCTGGGCTGAGAGCATGAGGGGAGGGGTGGCTGGCAGGGAGACGGTGGGTGTCCAGGTTAAGGTAGATAAATCGTGCAGTCCAGTAGAAGAACTTTCTGTGACGATGAAAATGTTCTGCAGCAGCCATGAGTCTTATGTGGCTATTGTTGCTCTTGAAATGTGCCTGGTGTGGCAGAGGGACGGTGATTTTAATTGGATTGAATTTTAATGGATTTAGATGTCCATGGCCATGTGTGGCTGGGCAGGACGTTAAACACACAAACTTTGGAGCCAGGCCTGCAGGGTTCATGGGCTGGCTGACACCCTAGCTCTGGACCTCAGGCCACTTACTCAGCCATGGATTTCTAATACGTACAAGGAAGGGAAATAATGCCAGTGCTTGGGGTGGCGGGGAGGGGGGTTAGGAGCCCACCCAAAGAGGCTATACACCAATGCCCTGCAGTGAGGAGTGCACAGCTCAGGTGACAGCAGGGGTGGGCACTGCTGGGAGGTTGACCCCTCCCTCTTCACCCCTGCTCGCCTCAGAACCACATCCTGATGCTGATGTCCATGGCCGCCCGCATCTACAAGCACCCCAGCATCGGCAACTCCGTCAACCTGGTGATGATGAAGTTGGTGATCCTGGGGGACGAGAAGCTGGGCCCCGAGGTGTCAGACAACAGCGGGCTGATACTGCGCGACTTCTGCGCCTGGCAGCGGGACATCAACCAGCCCAGAGACCGGCACCCTGAGCACTTCGACACGGCCATCCTGCTCACCAGAGAGGTTGAGGGCCTCCAGACACTGCAGGGGAAGGGGTGGCACTGGGTGGGTCAAGGAGGGGGTGTGGCTCAAATGTGGAGCCAGCCCAAATGTGGGGACTGGCTCCCTGCTGGCCCTAGCTGGACAGAGAGCCATGAATGTGGACGAGGGGGTGGGGCGGGAGGAGGAGGTCATGAGGACAAGTATGAGGTATTTCAAGGGAAGCAGAGGAATGTGTAAGGGCTCTTGTCCAGAAGTTTGTGACCAGCTGTCTGCTGAGGTCATGACAAGACAAAAAGGACTCAAACTGCCCTGAGAGACATGTGGAGTTGGAACAAAGTGCAGAGGTGCAGCTGCAACCCGGGTTAAACCCTGGGGGCAGGTAACCAGGCTCCTCCCATAATGTCTCCAAATCAGGAGGCCTGCCCACCTTCATGGTGAGGTTTAAGCAGGTGGTTTCCTAAAGTCTAGCCAGACTCCTCATGGGTAGAGGCCCTGCTCCCTGCCCCCCAGCGTCAAGACAACCCCGAGGCCAAAGCTGCGTGTTTAGCCCCACTTCACAGCTGGGGAGCCCGAGGTCCAGGGGTCAGGGCCCACCTGTCTCCCTATGCAGGGGGGTCCATAGCTTCCCAGGCTATCCTGCCTCCCAGGACAGACTTCCCAGGCCCACAGCCTGATGTCTTGCTGATGTAGATGACAAATGTCCTTTGTGAAGAAATAGAGATTTGGCTGAAAACATCTCCCTCATCTCAGGAGGTGCAGGAACATGCAGTTCCTGTCCTCTTTCTGTCCTCATGTCTCGCTTTCTCCTGAGCAGAACCTTTGCGGGCAGGAGGGCAGGTGCGACACCCTGGGTGTGGCCAACGTTGGCACCATCTGTGAACCCAGCAAGAGCTGCGCCGTGATCCAGGACCAGGGCCTTCAGGCAGCCTACACTCTGGCCCACGAACTCGGTAAGATCCCCCACTCCCAGAGGCCAGGTGCTGGGTTGGGGGGACCTGCCTTCCAGAGTCCAGTGGTGCAGCCCCCCAGGGCTGTGCCGTGCTTCCTGGTTGTCACAGAGTAACTGTGCCCTCATGCTCTCCATCCCCACCCTGAGTGAAGGGCCATCCTCAGGCGGCATGGGGAAACACCAGTGCTCAGATAGAGCCGTGAGGGGGTGTCCTGGCTAAGCAGTCAGGATTCAGAAGGTCAACTGCAATGACAGTGAGAGAAAGTGAGCAAACGATTAAGGGGAATGTGAATCAGGAAAGGCCCCAGCAGAAAAAAGAGGGATCCCAGTGCTCCCGGTTCCCCTGGGAGAGTGGGCTGAGAACTGTCCCTGAGGAACAAACAGGTGGAGTTCCTGGATGAGCTGGCACTGCTTAGGCTTTCAGAGCACTGTGCCCCATGGATGGACGGCTGACAGCAATGGAGGCGGCAGGTGGACTAGGGGTCTCGTCCTTCCCAGGGCACGTCCTCGGCATGCCCCACGACGACTCCAAGCTTTGTACTCGGCTGTTCGGGCCCCTGGACAAGCACCACATGATGGCGCCGCTCTACGTCCAGCTGAACAAAACACGGCCCTGGTCCCCCTGCAGCGCCTCGTTCCTCAGAGAGTTCCTGGACCGCGGGTACGGTAGGTCCCCGCTTCTCCCTGGCCGGCGGCGGGCACCCGCATTCCTGGACCGCGGGTACGGTAGGTCCCCGCTTCTCCCTGGCCGGCGGCAGGCACCTACTTTGCTTGCGTCTCAGGACGGGAGACATTCAGCAGCAGTGTCCTCACTGCCCTCCAGGGCTGAGGTGCTCTACCCACTCCTCTAGCCTGCTGTTCCTCAACCCAGCTTCTAGCGCCAATGAGATTATCTGCAGAGCAGGTAGAAGTGGTCTGAGAAGGTCTGTTGGAGAAGGTGGGTTCCCACAGACCTTGAAGGAATGGAAGAATGTTTGTCATACAGAGCAGAGAAGGGAGCCTCCGGCTGGAGCCGTACATCACAGGGTAGCGTGAAAACAGCATAGGCAGGAACGCCCCCTGAGAGCAAGGAGTGGGGCGAAGTGCCTGGTGCAGGCAGCCTGGCTTGTGGAGTAAAGAAATGAAGACACAAGTGATTCTTGATGCAGACATAATAGATCGTTCAAACATCAATACTTTGGCTTTAATTCTCTGGGCCTGGATTTAACAGTCCATTTACATCCCTAATTATACTGTGACTTAGATTAGTGCTACAATTAGCTGGCCTTCCCTCGGTAAACACTGCATACATATAAGACATTCTGGATGACAAAGAAATTCAATCCTTTAAATAAATGTGCTACTGATAATCAAAACGTGGAAGGAATTTCTCTAGATGATGGAGTGTTGACAGTTTGTGGATTGAAGTCAAGGAGTCCTTGAGTGCCATGTGACAGGAGGGAACCCCTGGCCCTTATTCCTGTTTCTCTGCTTCCTTCATTCCTCAGGGGACTGCCTTCTGGATGCCCCTTCCTGGGCCATGGCCCTGCCCACAGACCTCCCCGGCCGCAGGCCCCTCTACGACCTGGACCAACAGTGCAAGCAGATCTTTGGGCTGGGCTTCCGCCACTGCCCCAACTCCTCTGACCAGAACACCTGCGCGCAGCTCTGGTGCCGCATTGATGGCCCCGACCCCCTTTGCCACACGAGGAATGCCAGCCTGCCCTGGGCCGATGGGACACCCTGCGGGCCCGGGCACCTCTGCTGGGAGGGCAGCTGCCTGCCCGAGGAGGAAGTGGAGAAGCCCGAGGTGAGGGATGGCCACTGGGGTGTCAGGGAGAGGGACGGGGGAGGGCTGTTTCCATGGAGGAAGCCGCACTTGAGAGCTAGGAAGCAGGAGGCTTGGGGCCAGATGCAACTATGAGTAGAGCCACACATCCTTTGACACACAAAATAAAGCGTATTTATTCAGACACAAGAGGAGCCCTTCGAGGGTGTCCTCAGAGCAAATGGATGGTGCTATCAGGGCTTGGGCGTTTGGAGAGCTTGCCTTTGGAACAGCTGTGGACTTGACTTGGAGGACTGGTGCTAGGCGTGGACACTCCTGCGCGAGACTGTCATGGACACTCAATAAACAGAAGCCATTATGAATTCTATTATAAACGGAGTGAGTGACAGCAGAGGAGGGACACCCCATCAAGAAGGAGGGGAAAGTATTCATGCCCTACCCGTGTCTGAGCTGAATTCTTAGCTAGGGGTCAGGACAGTGGGAGGTAGTGTGGGGACCCCTTGTTCCAGAAGGAGGGAAGAAGGAAGGGGAACCACCTCTGAGCCAGCAGAGAAAACTTGGCAGAGTGAACCTGCAGGGAAGGCAAGGCAATGTCGAGAAGGGGTTTTAAACGACTGGCTCCTTTGCCCTGCTCTTTGTACTTCCGAACTGTAAGGCTCGTCACCTTTCTCTAACTGGAGTCACTGAGCCATCTCTGAAACAATGTCCGATGGGTCTCAGCCTGGGTCTGGCCAGCTCTGAATCACTAGGGTGGCCTGCGCTCTCACCTTCTGGAAGGCTGTCCTCAGGGCACATCCCGTGCACGGAGGCCCAGGGGCCTGTGTGGCCACGTAATCCACACATTCCTTCTAAGCTTGGGCCGGGATAGGCGTCATGGATTCTTTCTAAGTCCCCTCCAAGCCCCTGCCCAACACGTGGCTTTTCCCAACCCTGTCCTGTAGTGTGGGCTTCACACAGTCCTGAGGGGAGAGATGGGAAGGGGGTCCACTCCCACCTTCCCCAGCAGTGCAGCCAGGCTCCACACAGGAAAAAGTGGCCAGAAAGTGAACCCAGGCTAGTGCTTCTAATGTATTTTTAAGGGGAAAAGACAGATCAGAAATATTGCATAAAAAAAAAAAAAAAGAAATATTGCATATATTGACAGAATCATGTCTCTGTAAAATAAAAACACGGGACCTTCATGACGATAGTCAGAGCACAGGTATAAAGGGATATTGATGAAAATCATGTCAATGGCTTCATCTAGGTAGTGGTATATCTTTAAGTGTTACTTTCTCTCACATTTTTCCTATTTTTCATTTTTTATAGGATCACGTATGACTTCTGTAACCTTTAAAAAATTATTTTCATTTTGAAAACTCTGTGTACCCACCCATCACAACTGCTTGACCTCAGAGTCAGTTGTAAAGTTGGATGTGACTGTTCCCAGGATGTCCTACTCACTCCTGGACCTGGAGGCTAGTAGACTAGCAGCCTCACCTCCCAGAGATCCTTCCTTTAGGTCAGAGCTGCTCAGCCTCAGCACTGGTGGTGTCTGGGCTGTGTGCACTCTGGCTGTATAGGCTGAGCAGCTCCCTGTCCCCGACTCGTTGGAGGCCAACAGTGTACACCCTGCCCAGCTGTGACAACTACAGTGTCTCCAAACACTGCGGGAGTCTCAGCCCCCATGGGAAACCACTGTATTTTCCTCAGCCTTATTCCCATAAAAGTGTTTGATTCTGCAACTGAGCACCTTACAAAGGGTGAGGAACGGTTCTAGACCCTTGGCTGCTTGGGGGGCAGCTGAGGGCCAGGCCCGCACAGACTCTGTGGTCAGCTGCAGTCACACAAGCCAATGGGAAGACGAATTGGGCAGTTAGCGAACTCCACCCACCAGCACAAGCACAGCTAGGAAAGGAGGTCCCACCGAGAGCCTAGGCCCTCTCCCCTCACCCCACTCAGAGCGGCCTTGTGTGTTGCAGGCTGTGGTGGATGGAGGCTGGGCCCCGTGGGGACCCTGGGGTGCATGTTCACGGACCTGCGGAGGAGGAGTACAGTTTTCATACCGTGAGTGCACGAATCCTGAGCCTCAGAACGGAGGGAAGTACTGCCTGGGTCAGAGAGCCAAGTACCAGTCATGCCACACCGAGGAGTGCCCCCCAGACGGTAATGACCAGAGCAGCTGCTACGGCGACTGCAGCACATCCCTGGAAGAGGGTGGTCTCTCGGGCTCAGAGCTTTCCAGGGTGCAGACAGAAACGGGCTCTTGAGGCACCACACTTTGGGGCAGCCTACAGTGCCCCGGGCCAGCTCTCACTGTGCAGGGAGAGCCTGGAAAAGTCAAGGAGAGAAACCACCCTGGTTTTTGGAGATGTGGACATGGAGGATGTCACTCCCAACCAGCTTATGCTCTAGAGCCGGGGCAGGGCTCTGCGGAGGGCTAGAGTCCACAGTAATACTACTCCTGGAGGAGTCTAAACCCTGGTCTGTGTGCAGAACAATGGAGCCACTGTCCAAAGCAATTGTCGGAGCCACCTCCAGGGTCACTCCAGCCAACGTTCAGCCCAGGGCAGAGGGAAGGTTTCTGAATCTGATCCTAGCACACACTTCTCCTAAGAAGGTTGCTCATCTCCCCTTGGGGCCATGGCATCTGCCTATGGGAACCTTCCTGGGAAGTGCCTCATTTCCGCCTCCCAGGCACATCCCCCAGTGCCCACAAGAAAGCACATACCTTTTTTTTTTTTTTCCCATGTAGTCTTCTTTAATTGGAGGATAGTTGCTTTACAATGTTGTGTTAGTTTCTGCTGTGAATGAGCTCTGAGTATACATATATCCCCTCCCCCTTGGACCTCCCTCTCCTCCCTTCCCCTCCTAACCCTCTAGGTCATCACAGAGCACTGAGCTGAGCTCCATGAAAAGCACATACCTTAACTCCTTAACTAGGAGCAGTGACGGCTACAGAGACATGAGAGGGAGTCCCTGCAGATCTTTGCTCCACCACCCTGTCCAGCTCCTTGTCGCAGCTCCAGGGAGTGTGACAGGCAGCAGATGGCACACACTTTTAGGGAGGTTAGAGAAGTTCCTACAAGCACAGAGGCCCAGCCCAGGGAGGGCAAATAGCAAGGGAGTCTGGAGGCTTTGTAGTTTTGTAAGACGAGGAGGAGCCGTAATGGCAGGAGGCTCTAGAGCATCTGCCTGGAATTGTGGGCATCCTCCTGGCACACTAGTGAAGGGCTCCTGGGGAAATGAGAGAGAGAAGAGAGGAGAGGGGAATGAATACGAGGCACAGAGGAGACACGGACAGGAGCTGAGACCTGGATTTCAGGTGCACTGGTACCAGCCATCTCCATCAGCGGGAGCTTAGTGCCTCTCGTGTGCCTCGGCTGTCCCGACGCTCTCTCAGGAGGGGGCGTGGCCACCTGGGGTTTGAAGCTCCACAGACCATGAAGGTGTCCAGCTCGGTGGGGAACCTCAGCAGTAAGAGCAGCGCTAACTTCAGGACCGCGAGAAGGAAACACCCAGGTCTTCCTGTCTTGGAAGCAGCAGGATGGGTGGGAGACTAGGCACCAAGTCTCACAGGAAATCCCCAGCCTTAGCTTGTGAGCAGTGGACTGAATTGTGGAGTATGGGAAGGAGCATGCAAAACCTCAGCTCATCCTGAACAGAGGACAGGACTTAGTGACATGCCGGAAATAGCAGATGTAGGTGCTCAAATGTCGAGAAGATACCAGGGTTCCAGTCTCAGGCTAGAAGGTGGTAACATCACCCTGTGAAGAGCCAACCTGGAGAAGGCAATGGCACCCCACTCCAGTACTCTTGCCTGCCTGGAAAATCCCATTAATGGAGGAGCCTGGGAGGCTACAGTCCATGGGGTCGCTAAGAATCGACACGACCGAGCGACTTCACTTTCACTTTTCACTTTCATGCATTGGAGAAGGAAATGGCAGCCCACTCCAGTGTTCTTGCCTGGAGAATCCCAGGGATGGGGGAGCCTGGTGGGCTGCCGTCTATGGGGTCACACAGAGTCGGACACGACTGAAGTGACTTAGCAACAACAATGAAGAGGCAACCAGGTGATGGAGGAACCACACGGAGTTGGGCCTCACTGAGCTGGAGGTAATCACAGTGTCTTCAAGTGGACTCCCCCAAAGATACCCAGAATTACAGCAAGTGGAGAGCAGAGGCCAGGTCAGAATTAGGGACAGAGGGGGCCTTTGTCCAAACGTCCAGTGTCAAGGGTCATGATTAGCAGAGGGTCCAAAATATACCTCCGTGTGTCATTCTCTGCTTCCCAGGCCTACTGAGCTATCCCCATCCTCACCTAGGTTTGGTGTTGGTGGTGGTTTAGTCGCTAAGTTATGTCCGACTGTTGCAACCCCATGGACTGCAGCCCGCCAGGCTCCTCTGTCCATGGGATTTTCCAGGCAAGAACACTGGAGTGGATTGCCATTTCCTTCTCCAAGGGGTCTTCTCAATCCAGGAATCGAGTCTAGGTCTTCCTGCACTGAAGGCGGATTCTTTATACCAACTGAGCCACGAGAGAAAGCTAATCAGTAAAGCAGAATTAAGACTCTCCCCAATAGAAACACTGTCTTTCCCAGAAAACCCCCGCGGGGCAGGCTTCTCCTTTCCTGCCTCATGAGTCAGCGCCGAGGTCAGTGCTGAGGAAGGGCGGGCTGAGGTGACCCGCGTCCTGGGACCAGGTCAAGTCCAGGAGGAAGAAGGATGCCCAGAATCCGGGCATCTCCCCCTCGGGGTCCTCCCTGCTTCAGTTCAGCATGGTGACTCCGTGACCTCTCATCCTCGTTTTAGGGAAAAGCTTCAGGGAGCAGCAGTGTGAGAAGTTCAATGCCTACAATTACACAGACGTGGAGGGAAACCTACTGCAGTGGGTCCCCAAGTATGCGGGGGTGTCCCCCCGGGACCGCTGCAAACTGTTCTGCCTAGCCAGGGGGCGGAGCGAGTTCAGAATATTTGAGGACAAGGTGAGGAACCTTCTGGAACTCAGATGCACGGGTGGGGAGGAAGGCCTCCTGGCCCGGACCACGTGCGGGCTGCACCTATGCTCAGGTCCCTTCAGACCCTGCTTCCTTTCTGCAGGTGATCGATGGCACCCTGTGCGGACCCGATACTCTGGCCATCTGTGTCCGTGGCCAGTGTGTCAAGGCTGGCTGTGATCACGTGTTGGACTCACCTAAGAAGCTGGACAAGTGTGGGGTGTGTGGGGGCAAAGGCGACTCATGCAGGAAGGTGTCTGGCTCCTTCAGTCCCTCCAGGTGGGTCTCCCAGGAGTCCTGTCCCTAGCTGCAGGAGTGGACCGGGCTTTAGAGACAGTGGCGGCCCCTGCATACCCGGGAGTGCTAGCTGCAGTGTCTGCATGAACTCGGTATCCTCTCTGTCTCAGAGTGGTTGTGAGGGGTGAGGAGGTGGGAGAGCACGTGGTGCAGTCTGACTGGCAGAGGGGCCACCGGAGGCCACGTGCATGGGGCTGCATCATCTCTGAGTCAGTCGGCAGCAGATGTGCGCTGAGTAACTGGGACCCCTGCCAGAAGCAGCTCCTCCAGGCCTGCTGTGGGAAGGACGTTTCACCTGCACCCGGTGGGTCCTGCCCTTTCTGCAGGTGGATCTTCAGAAAGGGGGTTCTTGGGGGACCTTGGCAGTCTTGGAGCTTCCTGAATCTGAGAGCCCCAGATCCTTTCTCATACCTTAAATCCGTAAGTTCATGTGAAGTGAAGTGAAAGTTGCTCAGTCGAGTCCGAGTCTTTGCGACCCCATGGAGTATACAGCCCATGGAATTCTCTAGGCCAGAATACTGGAGTGGGTAGCCTTTCTCTTCTCCAGGGGATCTTCCCAACCCAGGGACTGAACGCAGATCTCCTACATTGCAGGCAGGTTCTTTACCAGCTGAGCCACAAGGGAAGCCCTTCTATATTTAAGTGCTTTCACTTCTGATTGATTCCTAAAATGAGTCTGTCAGGGCCAGGATGGTCATTCCCTGTTTATAGATGAGGAAACTGAGGCACGAAGAGATAACATGATCATCTGAGGTCACCATGGTAGGTAACAACGTCTGAGGAGAACCCAGGTTTCTCCTTTCCTAGAGGTTTTTTCCTGCCCTGCACACACTTCGTAGAGAAGGGCAAGGGTCCATGGCCACACTGCACCCCTACCCAACTCCTTCATGCTACCTCATCTCATCAGAATCAAAGAACAAAATCTGCTTTCAAATACAACTCGCGAGTCTGTTCATATTTAAACTCAATGATATAGAAAAAAGAACCAGGCGGCGTGAGGCAGTCAAAGGGGGAGTCCCCACAGTGCTCGCTCAGACCTTAGATCAGGGGCCAGGGTCCTCTCACAGCTTCCCAGTGGGCATGAGACAAGAACAGCAAATAACAGAGTGACTGCCCTCCTCAGGCCTCTTCACCTCCCTCCTAGCCTATGAGACCAAATACTTTCTACCCACAACGAGAAGAATAAGAATTCAGGGTTCTCCATCCCACAGAAAGCCCAAGGCCCACAATAAAGTGAAAACATTTGCCCCAGAGCACCCTGTCGCCCCCGATGGCCCAGCTCCTGGTGCTGGCACACCCAGGAGAAGGCCCCTGGACACAGTGTGCCACCCTGCTCCCTGCCCTTGAGCCATACAGCCACACTTCCAGGAACGGACGGACTCTGAGAGCGGAGTGAGGCATCCAATCTGGTCAGATCCTGGACTGGGCATGGGGACTTGAGCAGCAACAGCCCAGCTTTCACTTCCCTTTGGGCTCCCTTCCCCTGTATGCTATCGTCAGTTCTCATCTCCAAACACTCACAATAGAGCTGCCGGGCAAAGCAAAAATCCCAATGTACAGAGCATTCTTGCTGGCGTCACCAGCTAACTTATTGGCAATTTTATGCAACTATTTCCTGATTTGATAGTGCAAATTTTTGTTTGCCCACCTCCAGTCACTCCACACTGACCTCTTGAGTGCCTGACTTGGGGAGCCACAGGTCCTAAGGGTATCTTTCTGTTCCTGTCACAGTTATGGCTACAATGACATTGTCACCTTCCCGGCTGGCTCCACAAACATTGATGTGAAACAGCGGAGTCCGCCGGGAGTTCAGAACGATGGCAACTACCTGGCCTTGAAGACCACAGATGGGGAGTACCTGCTCAATGGAAACAACGCCATCTTTCCCACAGAACAGTACATCCTGCTGAACGGGACTGTCCTCAGGTACAGCGGTGCCTTCACCTCCCTGGAGCGGCTGCAGAGCTTCCAGTCCCTGCCCGAGCCACTGACCTTACAGCTCCTGAAGGTCCATGGGGATCCCCTCAAGGTCAAATATACCTTCTTTGTCCCTGATGATATGAACTCCAGCAAACAGAGCAGCAGAGAGAGGACAACCACCAATGTCATTCAGGCCCTGCTCAACACGCAGTGGGTGCTGGGGGACTGGTCTGAATGTTCTCACAGCTGCGGGGCCGGCTGGCAGCGGCGGATGGTGCAGTGCCGTGACCCCAGCGGCCAGACCTCTGCCGCCTGTGATGAGGCTCTGAAGCCTGAGGATACCAAGCTCTGCAGAAGCCTGCCCTGCTTCTCGTGATGCAGAGGGGGTGGCTTCTGCTCATGGACTCGGGGTGTGGGGTGCAAACAAGGTCGCACTATGGTGACCCCACATCTGGAGGTGGTATTGCCAGCCTACCCAGGCCTTACACTGCCATGGCCCTCCAGCTGGGCATGAATCTACAAGGGGAGGAGAGGAGAAGAGACAGACCACAGATGCTGTGGGGTGGACCCTCCTTGGTTCAAGTAGAGGGCATAAGGTAAAAGGGACACAAACAGAAGACTCGTTCAGCCTGTTTGAAAAGGAGTAGCAAATTTAAATGAAAAAAAACTGTTTTCTACTTGGTTCCCTTGATAAATAATCTACCTCAGTGAGGAAAATATTAGTCCCAGAGAGACGGGGAGTTGGGGTGATGGTGAGCATCACGGCAAGCCCGATATTTGCACCCTGAGGCATCTTCAGAGATGACCGGGACTATCTTCAGCATTAAACCCATCGGCTGGAGGGCTGCGAGCCCGGGACTGTGAAGAGCCCCGTGTTCTCAGGCTCCCACCTGCAGGGGTGGATCCACTTCAAGTATTTATGCAAATGTGTCTCTGAACTAAAGTGTGCTCTTGTGCCAATGCAGGGGTCTGTTCTGGCTCTGTACTTCTCTGGAAGGGCAGGGGACCCTGGGCCCCAGGACAGAGGCTGAAACTAGGTCAGCTCACCTTGAGCACACCCGTGGAAGCTGGCACCTTGCCTGCATCTCTGAGACCTCCCTCTGAGTGTTCTTATCTGCCGAGTCCAGCCAGTTGAGGCAAGGCTGTATCTGCATACTCCAGACTGGAGGTTCCCCAACTTCAGCGGGCATTAGGGTCATTAAAGGCCTGCTTGAAACACAGATGGCAGGGCCCAACCCCAAGGGTTTCTGAGTCAGTGTCAGGGACTGCAAATCTGCATTTCTAACAAGTTCCCAGATGACATGGAGGCTGCTAGTTTGGGGACCCTGCTTTGAGAAGCCCTGCTCTAGTGGAAACTTCCAACTCTGGGGTAACAAAGGTTTGGCGATGCCCCCAGGTTGCTTATTCTTGGGAAATCCTTTCCCATTCCACTCTGCATGTGTCCTCATCCTCATATTTACATACCGACCAGCCGGAGAAACAAGATTCTCTTAGCATCTGAGGAATGCCGCACCTGTTTCTAAGGACCATCATCCCAGTGACCTCAGCTCCTTCTCTTCACGTCGAGTTCAGCCCCAACTCACAACTCTTTTGACTACACAAACTGCAGTGTCCCCATCAGTGCTGTTACACAGAACGACCTCCCCACCAGCACCTGAAACCTGCCCGAGAACCCCCTAATCCCACCTTACTCCAGGTCCCCTCATCTCTGCCTGGCTCTGAGCAAGCCCCCAGCTAGTCTTCCATGTGGTCTGGTGTACAAGGAGCTTAGTACAAGGATGGAAAGGAACAGACGACATCAAGAGACGACACTCTAATGAAGATGGGAGAAGTCTGAATGAGGATCTTCCTTTTTCTATCCCCTTTAACCCCCTGGTCCTTCCCTTTAGCTATCTCCTGAGACCCCTTCTAATGAAAAGTGGGCTCAGCAGAGAGGATGCTGCACAGAGCCTGTGTGAGAGGAAAGTTTCCCCTGGGAGGATTTAGTTGTGGGGCATAGGCAGGCAGATAGGATTCAGCTCCAACCCCGCCTCCGAGGGTTGTCTTGACATGGTGCGAACTCCACGTGGCGGCCGTGGACGCCACTGACCACTTTTCCCTGACTGCCATGTCCTTGGTGAGCGGGAGGCAGGCTCGCCTCAGCATAAACAAGCACACGCAGGCATGTTGATGATGACCAGAAGTGCCATATTTTTCCTTGTTGCGCACCAGCTTTGTTGAGATGGACCGTGTATTTCTGCAATTCTTTGTCTCTTTCCGTTCTCTTTCTCCCCCAAATAATCAAGGCCAAGTGTGTCCACAGTAACTGCCCACGCATGCCCAGCTGTGCCTTCCCTACAGCCTGCATCATTACCAGGCACAGAGTCTGCCTGGCACTCAGCTGGCAGCAGAGCTGCTGGTGCGCAGAGCAGAATAATATCCCACTTGGCTCCTCTTTGCTGTGTGGGCTCAGCGAGGCTCACAGAAGACAGGCTTGTTTGTGTCTGGAAACTCAGCAGCTGCAGCTCAGGGACTCTGAAAACAGATCTGCAGGGAGAGACCAGGCTGTTGCTCCCCCAGCCTACCATGATCACCCTTGTTGCCCAGAGGAGGGAAGACTGACTTTCCTTTGCTGACAGCTGCACCCTCAGCAGTAGTTCCTCACCGAAGTGGTACCGGTGCCTCCCCTGAAACTCCGTGAGGCCCTGACTTGACAGGTAACTTGGTCTCCTCTGGCCCCTCCAAGCTCCTGGCAGAAATATTTCAAAGGTGGTCCATTAGCCTCAAAGTTTATTTCCAACCTTCCATCCTTGAGATAAGTGAGTCCTTGTCTGGGGTTATTCTCTCCCCTTCATTCCCCTGTAGCTGACCAGAGGGTTTGTGAATTCACAGAAGTATGCTATGTCACTGTCCCCAACCAGCTTTGGTCAACCACCCCTCTCTCCCAGGGTGAGGGGCTCATCTTCCCGCCAGCTCCACGTGGTGCTCTCTGAAGACATTCGCCAGGTGTTACATCCTTCGTATGGGGGCTTTTTAACCAAGTTTGCCCTTTTACTGAAGACTGTTCCCCCTTAGCATCCAAACGTTTGTTCTTCTTGCTTTCCTCTGGGCCCCTCTTCATGTTTACCATGCCTTCCTCCCACCAAAAAGAAAACAATGACAGAACAATAGGAAAGTCCTTCAGAGTATGCTGTCTTCTGCTTTGTCGTGTGATCTCCATGTGGTCCAGGAAAACTGAGTGGCTTTGTCACAGCTGTGTTCTCAGATCTGCAAAGTAAGCTGGTGCCTCTGCATAGGGCCCAAGAACCCCATGTCCGAGTCTCCCCTGGTCTCATGGAAAGGGGCTCCGGAGCCCCAGCGATATCTGCTGTGTGGGCTCTGCCTCAGATCCCCAAACCCCTCAGGAGGCAGCCGCCTCCCTTGACTATTTGGGAATTAGGACCGGTTTGATTACAAGAGTGAATACAATGTGGAATTTACCAAAGAGAATCAGGTGCAGGGCTATCCTTGGAATTCGAGATTTCTCCTGACACAGCTGCATCCCTGCCTTTTGCCTCTTGGGTGAGTTAAAGCTAAATTATTAAATACTCGGCCAAAGTCAAAGACAAGACACCGTGAGCATGATGAAGACCGTGAGGACAGAGTTCTAGGCAATAATGCATCCACGCCCCAACCCCTGTCCTCCTCCACCCTCTCCCAGTGCAGAGTGGAGAGACCTGTATCCACAGCAGTATCCTCCACCCCTAACTCCACCGGGGGACTGGATCCTCAGCCACCCCAAGGCCTGGAACAGGCTGCCGTGTGTCCTGGGAGGAAGAAGGGGAAGGCACAGAGGCAGCGCCACCCTGCCCTGTAGAAATGCAAACCAGGGTTGGCCGACCTGTGGGGGCTGTGACTGCAGGACAGCATGTCTTTCTGAGAAAGGTCCCTACTAGCACGGCACGTTTCCCCACCCCATCCCGCTCCTCTGGCTGAGCTTGTAGCTTCAAGAAAACTGCCCATGGAATGTGAGAAGGAACAAGGGCACCAACCTAAGTTGATGTTTTCGCTGGGTCAATCTAGTTGATCCGTGGAGACATACTGTGGTCAGATCGACCTTACATAAGAAACACTTTCAAACAAAACAACGTGAAACGCGAGGGGAACGAGAGGTTGACAGCGCTGAGCAAGCAGGGCGGTTGGGCTGTGCCCCTGCCTGGAGGGCACCTCATGAGCCCCTCTCAGGCACCTGTCTGCTTTCTTGGTCAGTACTTCCCCACAGCCGGGCCAGGCTTATAAAACAGGAGCACCCTGTGACAGCTCAGTTCCTGCTTCTTCACAGGGGGACCTCTCTGATATCCCACTGGAAAGGCAGTGGGCCTTCCCAGCTGAAAACTGAGTGTCCACCAACCCACAACCCAAAACTAGACCCTGCTCAAGTACTGGGAAGAAAAGATGAGACCCAAAGCCCAGGGGATCCTGAGCTGAGACGCTAGAGCTGGGAGAAAAGTCCTGGGAAGAAAAGATGAGACCCAAAGCCCAGGGGATCCTGAGCTGAGATGCTAGAGCTGGGAGAAAAGTCCTCAGATGCACCTGTCTCTTTAGGACATATGTTCCCTCAGGCCTAGGCCTCAGCAACGAGAGACAGGAACGTTCTGGCTGACTTTCCACCTCCACCAGCTGCCCAGCCCATCCCTGGCAGACGCACAGATGCCCCCAGGAAAGGAGAGAGAAGAGGAGTCTTCCCCAGCCCTCACTGTTCCTCATTCCAAACATTCTGTGAGTCCCAGCACACTGGAAGAGTGTGTCCTCCGCCAAGCACAGCTCCCTGTTTCTAAGAAAGGGAAGAAAAAATAGTTGAAAGGGTTTTTGGACCATGGAGAGCTTAAGTTTCTGGTAACATAAATGAATCAGACACAGGTAAAAGAATTTTCTCCAGAAGTAAAGAAAGATGCTGTGAGTTCTTCTATTGGACCAGAAAGTGGGGAAAAGATAGCGGAGAAGGGAGATGCATCCAAGGTTGAAAGGAGGGAGAAAACCACTGTGAACGGTAGATCAAAGAGAGGGTCTGGTGACGACAAAGGTCAGCGTGCACCTCCCAAGGCCATATCCTGCACTTGCTTATTACTCAACTTCTTCACCTCTAAAGTTATAGATTTAAATATTGTGTCCACCAACCACGACTTCCAATCCTTCCAGACCTTTCATGCTCCCTCAATACTTATTCTAGGGACCCCAGGTCCTTGACCCACCCACCATACCCACATCCCCATCTTTATTTCTCCTCCATCTCTACTTCTTTCCCTGTGCACATGGAGTCCATGTTCCAGCACTGCAAGCTCCATCTTGCCAACATTCCTGTCTTCCTTGCCCCACTGACTGACTAGGGCGCCACAGCAGAGCCCACGGAGACCACTGCACCCTCTGCCCCAGGCTTACCATCATGGTGTTGACTCTGAGAAGCAGGGCCCATGCCACTGAACTCAAGGGGCCACCATGAAGTTAGCATGTTCAGTGGAAGCTCTGACCAGCCACCCAAGCAGGCCTCCCTCATTAGTTCTATCGCTGATCCTGTATAAAATTACCTTCCACTTTCTTCACTCTCCTGATGAGTTCATGATCCCACCATGAGTGGAAGACCTCACCTCTCCCAACTCAGCAGAACTCAACCCTACATCACCCATGATTTGAGGAGAAAGGAGACACAGTCTCACTGCTGACCAGTCAGGCTACAGACCTGAAGCTAGAGGAACACCCTGATTTTATCTTATTTTAGAACCGAGAAGCATATTCCAGTAACTCTCAAGTATATAGTAGACGGGGTATTTGGGACCTTATTAAATTAATCTCCCAGGTCCTCCGGGCATAGAGCATAGGCTTCCAGGACTCCCCACCCCGTCATCCTTGCCTGCCCCTCTTTCTTCTACCACCCACCCAGAGTCCTGCCTTTCCTTGTGCTTGCTCCCTGGCATGATTTATCACTTAGTCCACACTGTCTGCTGTCGCTGCTGCATGGACCTGGACCTTCAGATCTCAGGGTGGATGAGGGGAAGCTAGACAAGCCCTCGTGGGGACACAATCAGGACAACAGTGACAGCAGCCTCCCCACACTTGCCTGTCTCTGGGGCACTGTGATGCTGGAAGAATGTGTGCTTCTGCTCCATCTGGAGTTATGTTACCAAAGATCCCTCTATTTTTCTAGTCCCCAGATGTGCTAGATCTCAGAAAACGGATGGGATTTTAAAAAATCAAAAAACAAAAAACCCTGCCCACAAGAGAATGAAAGTCATCATTCAAGAAATCACAGTATCTTGCCACCGGTCTTAAGGTCTGACCCATAGCTCTACTTAGTCTTTTAAAACTATCCTCTTTTCCTGCTTCTGTTACACATTGAGCTATTTTCTCCAGGTAGAATCAGTTCCTTGCAGACACCACAGCCCTCTCCATTCTCAGGTCCTCAGTCCACATCTATTCTTCCCTCTTCCTGAAATGACCTTGCTCCTTGCTTTTTCTTCTCCCCCAACTTCAGCAGTGCCCTCAGTTCAGTTCAATTCAGTCACTCAGTCGTGTCCAACTCCTTGTGACCCCATGAATTGCAGCATGCCAGGCCTCCCTGTCCATCACCAACTCCCGGAGTTCACCCAAACCCACGTCCATCGAGTTGGTGATGCCATCCAGCCATCTTATCCTCTGTCGTCCCCTTTTCCTCCTGCCCCCAATCCCTCCCAGCATCAGAGTCTTTTCTAATGAGTCTTATTCATAAATTCCCAGATTCAAGGTCACTTAGTCAAAGAAGCCCTCAGGTTAGGTGCAACACCCCACGGCCTCATGTACTTTGCTTTTCAGACACTAAGCTGGACCACAGAGCCCGTGAGGCCAGGACCACACCCTGGGTTCACTGCATCACTGGCATCTGCTGCCTGTTGTGCAGCAGGCACTTAATAAATAAGAAAACAAATGATTGAGTTATTTCTGTCTTACAATGTGTTCACAGCTCCCCACATCCCTCTGTTGCTTCCACTCTCCTAATCCGCTACCAAGTCCCTCTCCCCACAGCCCCCCACAGGACTGCTCGCGAGGCCGACAATGACCTTGCTCAGTCCCACAGACGTTCCTCTCTCCTGCCACCTGAGTCCTCGCCTCCTTTGTGGTTCCTGTCCTCCAGTCACTCCTAACTTGTGGAGACCCTCAGGGTCCTACCCATGCTTCCTGGGGTATCTCATACACTCTCATGCTCATGGTTTTTTCCAACATGCAGATCATTCTCAAATTCAAATCCTGAGACTATGTTGGGGTCCCCAAGATCACCTCATCATCAGAGATTCACTGGAATGCACAACACTCAGTGCAAGTTGTGTTTACAGCTAAGATTTATTACAGAGACACAGGGAGGGACAGAGATACAGGTGGGTCCAGAGGAGTCACCGTAAGGCTTCCCTGTGCTCACTCCCCCCAATTATGAGGGGTCACATGGAGCTCACTGTTCCCCAAATACATGCCTGTGAGGTGTCAGCCCAGGGAAGCCCAGCAGGGACTCAGAGCTCAGGGCTGTCCCTGGAGGCTGCTCACATAGGTACCCTCTGCCTCATACACCAACATTCCAGACTCCCAGAAGGAGAGCCGGTGTTCAGCATAAACCACATGGTCTGCACAAACAGTCCAGGCACCGAAAACCAGACTTATCAGTTAACTGATGATGTTGACATTTTGAGAGCCAAGTTCCCAGATGCCAGCCAAGGGCCAGCCTTGTGACAGGCCTCACTAGGGACAGTGGCCTGGGCCTGATGTGTCCCTTCCTTTCTGCACAGGCTGGATCACTTTCCTGAACCATGGGTCCTTATGTTTACAGCTCCCCACCAGACTCAGTGCCTCAAACTCACCCTCTCCCAGCTGCTGTGCCTGTTACCTGTCTTCTGTTCCCCTCCTGCTCCTCACCCATCCTGTGTACTGGCTCCCACATGAACCATATCCCTCTAATCCTCCTGCTGCTCAGGACCCCCAAACCTAAGTCAGCGTCCACCATGCATCCCACCCCTCCCATCTGATTCTCACATTATTCATAGTTTTCCTTGGAAGGAAAGCTATGACCAATCTAGACAGCATATTAAAAAGCAGAGACATTACTTTGCCAACAGAAGTTCGTCTAGTCAAAGCTGTGGTTCTTCCAATAGTCATGTATGGATGTGAGAGTTGGACCATAAAAAAGGCTGAGCACCTAAGAATTGATGCTTATGAACTGGTGTTGGAGAAGACTCTTGAGAGTCCCTTGGACTGCAAGGAGATCCAACCTGTCAATCCTAAAGGAAATCAACCCTGATTATTCATTGGAAGGACTGATGCTGAGGCTGAAGCTCCAATACTTTGGCCATCTGATACAACCAACCAACTCATTGGAAAAGACCCTAATGCTGGGAAAGATTAAAGGCAAAAGGAGAAGGGGACAGCAGAAGATGAGATGGTTAGATAGCATCACTGACTCAGTGGACATGAATTTGAGCAAATCCCGGGAGATGGACAGGGGAGCCTGGCACACTGCAGTCTATGAGGTCGCAAAGAGTCGGACAGGACTTATTGACAGAACAACAATAACAGATCTTTTAAATACAAACATTGGATCATTTCACTTCTCCACTTAAACCCTTTCATGGCTCTCTGATGTACTGAGCACGTAAATGTAACCCTCTCAACAAGATGTGCCGGTTCCCAAGTGACTGTCACCAGAAACTCCCAGTGACACTGTGTCTTGTCAGCTTCTCCCCAAACCCTGTTACCCCAGGCCTCGCAAGCCCTCCCTGAGCCTACAGTGCTCTTTCTTCTGCTCAGCCCGCTCCCTCCACTCATCTTTCACGTTGAAGACTGAAGTCACATCCTCGGAAGTCCTCCCCCATTTTCCATAGTCTAAATGAGGCCTGATTACTCTCTTCCATAACAGTAACTGTGTATGTCTGCGAGGAGTATTCATCTGATGCCTCCTTCAAGCTCCATGGAGCCAAGACCCAGTGTTTGCCCTGGATGTCCAGAGCCAAGCCAGTCCTGAGAAATGGCTGTGTGCTTCTCCATCTGGGCAGGCTGCCATGACAAAGCCCTGGAGATGAGGGGCTTAAGGAACAGGAATCTGATTCTCACTGTTTCAGAGGCTGCAAGTCTGAGACCAGGGTGCAGTCATGGTCAGTTCCTGGTGAAGACCCACTTCCTGGCTTGCCAACGGCCACCTTCCCTGTGCCTTCCTAGGGCTTTTCCTTGGTACATGCTCATGGGGAGAGGGAGAGAACTTCCTCCGAGTTCCTTCACAATTCCCTCCTCCTGTAGGACAATTCCTCCTGTAGGACACACCCAGCCCACCTCTCAACATGGTGTATCTCTCAGCAGTGCCCCTGCGAGGCTCCCTCTTCTCCTGCAGGAGTAGGTCCAGTGCCCCGGCTGCCCTCACATCCCTGCCTCCTACAGGGCGGCGCTCTCTGTGGGGCCAGCAGACTGCACCCACAGCTCCTTCACCCCTTACTTTCCTGCATCGGCGATGGTGCATCCAAGGAAGCCTGGTGAGCAGATGCAGCAGAACGGCCCAAACCTATGCTCGTAGGAGCCGAGGCACTGCCAGAGACATGTCCCAAGGGTGGAAAGAGCCATGCCAGTGAGCCAGAGGGCAGAGGCCAGCTCGGCGTGCTCACTCAGCACGGGGTCCAAAGCCCCTCAGTCCCGGGCCGCCGTGGGGAGCTCCCTTGCCCACTGGAGGAAGAGCTGGCCCAGCATGCCGCCGCTCCCACTGCCTCTGGTGCCTGTCCTCTCCAAGTTCTGAGCGCGGCCATCAGTGAGGGAGGCACACGGTGGACGCTTCTCACGTAGAGGCCCTCCCTCCCTCTTCCTGCTGCCCCTCTCTGGCCCACCCCTGACTCCACATCACACGCGTGCCTCCTGTCCTCCACCCTCCCACCATTCTCTCCTCCTCCTTGGGCAACTGGCATTGCCCTCACTGTGTTGTATACCACTCCAGGGGATCCATGTGGATAAACTGGTCCATCATCCCTTTTGTCTGAAGAGCCTCACTCTATCTAGTGACGGAAATAAAAATTGAGAAGAAATTGCTAGCACCTCCCCCATATTCTAAGTTGAACGCTCACTTGGATGTCACACATGTGGCAAAAGGGTGAGCATATGTATTAGAAAAGCAGTGGACGGAGTGTTAGATGACCTGGCTTTGTGTCTGTCATTTATCAACGAAGTGAACCCAGGCAAGCCACACAGTCCCTCTGAGAAACGTTCCTCCATGGAGAAAATGTCCTGCCAACTGCAGAGCATTTGTACAAGATTTAGATGAAAGAATGCTATGTGAAAGTGCACTGCCAATTATCACATGCTGCAGAAATGTAGGGAATTCAATACGCTGAATCTTGGGAGAGTGGACTTGCTGGATCAGGATTTTGGTTACAATTAAATCCCTGGGTTGGAGAAGGATGCAGGCAGAGAAGGAGAAAGAAAAGCATGCAATTACCTAGCTAGGGAACACCAGAACTGGTAGCATAAGTCCTCTGTATGATGACAAGTTGATGGGGATTGGGCGGAACCAAAGAGCCAGCCTGAACGTGCCAGCCCCAGTGGTCCAGGGCTTCACCTCCAGTGGCAGACTGGGCAGATGTTCAAAGGGTGGGCCACACTCCTCTCCCCTCCCAGTACTGAGCCTTGGGAAATAAACACAAGCTCTGATGATCAAATAAACTGATTTATATTTTTATTACAATAGCAAAAGATTAGAAACTACCAAATGCCTGTCATATGGGACGTGTTAAATTATGGAAATTCATTCAATGATACACTACGCAGCCATTTTAGAAGGTGAAAAAAACAAGGATGCTGAACAATATAGTATGCTAGCAACTGTGGGGAAATATATGATTTGTTTGCTAATGTACATTTAAAACATGTGCAGAGGACCCTGGTGGGCTCTACAGAGGGACTAAAGCGCTAAGGGGCAGGAGCGTGGGAAGATGTACATGCCCGTTGTGTCTTCTGCACGTTGAACTATGTGACTGTGAGACCACCCGCCCTGTGTGCACCTGTGTGTGCGTGCGTGTGTGCGTGCACACACATGTGTGTGTACAGTTTTATTGGACTGGATCAATGTCTTGAACCTGAAGCCAATGGACTCTCTCCTTCCTAACACTTGGGTCTCCGCCCTAATCTCAGGCCCTATGAACCGCACGTGCAAAAATCAAATCCAGACAGCAACATGCATGATAAAAGCAACAGAACACGTGCTGTCGGTTCCTGGGAAGCAGCCTAGGGCTGTGGACAGCAGTGTGGTTCTCCCAGTCTCAACAGTGGGAAGAGAGGGCTTGGACGCTTCTCCAACCGGATGGCCTTTCCCTGCCGTGTCAATGTAAACGGTGGGCTGACAAGCATCCTCCCTAACAGTACAAGAAAAGTCAGCATCAAGTGGAGGAAGAAGAGACAGACCACATGTGTGAAACAGTTGAGGCTGGGGAGGTGGGTTCAGAGAAAGAAGTTGATCAGAGTCTGCAAAGCTAAGTCAAAGGATTCTGAGAAAAATTAAGTGGTGTCAGGGTGTCATGGGTCACAACTTCCGCTAGGGCCAAGGACCCAAATATTTTCTATTGCATCCATTAGTAAGAGGGAAGCATACAAGGGACGTAACCTTTGACCTGGCGTAATGAGCGGGTACACTGACAAAATGGGCGCGTGATTCATTCCGGTTCTAAGGAAGCCCCTCGCCTTCCTGGTCCCTCACTGCCTTCCTGCTCCCCACTTGCTTCGGTGTTCCAGCATTCTGTTTTACATTTGGCTTTGTTCAATCCCTGCATCTGCTTAGCCAATTTCTGCTTAGAAGCTAAAGTGCCAAGAAGCTACACGAGAAGACAGGGCCTGGGCAGGATCAGAACTGCTGGAGATTTTGCCACCAAGATTGCCAGGAGAGCTTTGCAAATGGAATCAATCTGAATGCAGCTGATGAGAAACATGTGAATGAGCAAAGCCAGCACAAACAGAAACCGTTGAGTTTCCCACCGCAGTAGCCTGGAGTGGCTTCTCCAGAGAGTCTACTCATATGTGTTTGCCTTGCTGTCACAAGGAGGACACATGCTTCTTCTTGGAAATGCTTCCAGACCCGCTGATTAACCCTAACCTTACAAAGCCCACGTCTCCTTGGGCCCACTTAGCGTTCTTTTGTGTGTAGTTTGCCCAGTAGCTGACTGGTTCCTCTGTTTGATATGTGTTTATGGGAGACAGGTGGGAGGTAAGTTTTCTTCAATATATGGTGCCTCCTCTTCCCTGGAATTTGAAAAGGTTAGAAAAGCTCTCCCCTGACTAGGTATGTCCTTATCATCCCCAAATAAAAGAAAATCAAGATATCTCTCAAATTTAGTCAAAGAATTTGGGGTATTCTCTTGTAATTTCCTCAGAGAGACATTCCTGATGCCAGCCATTCATTGACGTCATTCACTGTGACACGTCTCAGGTGAGGTTATAATAAAGGAACACGATTATTTGCCTACAGCTGAGAAAGAGTCAGATGGTAACACCTGAACAGAGAGGTTGTCAAGCAACTTCTGAGGAAAAAGGCACTCTGATTTCTACTAATTCTTGCCCTGGAGCCCAGTCTGCTGTGTGTTCAGAGTAGAACAATCCCAACACCCCCATGAGATATTCACCTCAGAGAAGCATCGTTCTGGCAGTGTCTGGTTTCCTTTTCCTGGTTCCGTCTTCACCACACGGCCTTTTCCATCTCAGCTGAGAGCAGTTGGCCAGCTTCCACGGTCCTGACAGTGGCCATTAGCTACCCAGATGTTATGCTGTATCTCTCAGGTGCTGTGTCTTTAGCTGGCATGATTTGGGGCAAATGCCACATGGGGATTTGGCATCTGCAAAGCTTTGGTCCAGACCTGGGACTGATGGTTATTGATGGCTTTGTGATTTAATATTTGGGAGTCATCTAGCCACCAGTCCAGAAACAATTAAACCACTGGTCAGGGAGTTGTTCTGCTCCTTAGGTTCGCTGAAGGATAACTTAGCTATCTGTTACTCTGAGCATAAACATTACACTGACCTCGATCCAGGAATTTAAACAGTGTCATTTAATGTAAACGCTAGCAAATACCTTCTTGCTGAAGTGGTCTGTTTTCAGAATGGCTTAGTGTTTCTTCCCTCCAAAAGTACTTTAGGGCAGTGGACTTTAAACTCTTCGTCAGATCTGCGTTTCTTCTCTCATTTACATGGCTTGGCCTCCCGAGCTTCTAAAGTTGAGGGAGCCCTCTGCTGATGGCCCGGGTGTAACTTCACAGCACACAGCAAGGAGACTAAGGGAAGTCTCCAGAGCTCCTGAAGTTGAAAACCGTCACCTGTCTCTAGACGCACAGCAGATTTCGCTGTGAAAAGTCTGGCTCTAGAAATTTCCTTTATTTCCTCAAAGAATCCACATTGTTTCCGACTTTATTCTTCCAGGAAGTAGAAGAAAAAAAGTCGTCTGTCTGTCTCTCTCTGCAACTGCAGTGCCATTATCCACTCCAGAACAACTCTGCTCAGCACGTGTCCTGCAGTAAAGGAGTGGGAGCTGCCAGAATATATACAGAATCCCAGCATCATGGGACTGGATTTAGGAACATTTACCCTTTGTGGTCAGAGAAGGCAGTGGCACCCCACTCCAGTACTCTTGCCTGGAAAATCCCATGGATGGAGGAGCCTGGTGGGCTGCAGTCCACGGGGTCGCTAGGAGTCGGACACGACTGAGCGACTTCACTTTCACTTTTCACTTTCCTGCATTGGAGAAGGAAATGGCAACCCACTCCAGAGTTCTTGCCTGGAGAATCCCAGGGACGGGGGAACCTGGTGGGCTGCCGTCTATGGGGTCGCACAGAGTCGGACATGACTGAAGCGACTTAGCAGCAACCCTTTGTGGTGTGTCCAGACCGAGAACTTGATGAGGCCACAACTTCAAGGAGGAATTATTCCCAGTAGCTGTGGCCTTGATGCTGGAGGTTAACAGCTTAACACCAGGGTGTGCAGCCCAATCCTGAAGTCTGAAAATTTACGGTGATATGGACAGGCTGCCTGCCAAGGCCTGCAGTGTGAATCCCAAGAGGAGCACCTTCTATTCTGAGACCTCTCTCAACCCAGGGCACACCATCCTGTGCTTTGATGAGTGTCCTACCTCTCTGCCTACATGCTTCTTTCTCCAATTCCTTTATTTCTAAACTTTCTTTTCAATCTACAGACAATGAGGAAAACTTACTCCCTGACCCATCTGACTTTCGGAAAGAAGTCATGAGGTAAAGTGAGTGAAATACCTGCCCCAGATGTCAGCAGGGAGAACCAAGGTACAACTTCCCTTGCCACAGGCATCAAAAGGAAGCGTAAAGAAATGGCAAAGAGTATCAAACCTGGATGAAAGGGAACAAAAGAACAATAAGATCCTTTTCCTTGAGACGGCTCCGCTGGAAAAAAAAAAAAAAGTGAAATCTCATGCCTCATAACACAACCAACACTGCTAATAACCACAGGCAGAAGGAGCAGTCTCTGGAAAATCAAAAGGTCTTTGGTGCTCAGAATTCTTCAGTGAGTCCCCATGGCCCAGTGCAACCTGAAGTTTTCAAGAGGATATCCAGCTTGCTTTGCTTTTTCTGCTGCAGTCCCTACCTGACCCAACACATGGACACAGAGCTCACTCTCATTTTGCAGTTAGACCATTTTCCCCTCATGTCTTCCTGTTCCCATCCCTTTCTCCTCCATTTGTCAGGGGCACAGCCCCCCACCCCATTCTTCAAGACTGAGCACAGATGTCCCATCCTCCGTGAAGGCTTCTCCAGCACTGCCAGCAAGAATAAACTCCTCTCTCCCTTATCTTCCCAAGGGTTTTTGTTGACATCCTGCTCCACCCCCACCATTATCATACTGAATGTACAGTCCTGATAGTCATCTCCTCTGCAGTTTACAAATAAGATGAAGCCACACGTTCATTCCTCCGTCTCCCCTCAAACCCCCTCCTCCCCCAGGTTTCCTCACACCCTCCCATTCACCATCCTCATTCCTCCTGCCAAGGGACTGCCATAGCATCTTTCATATTGGACATTCTCAACACTCTGCGTGTTCCATTAAATTACATTAATAACAAGAGGATCAGGAGATTATGGTTCACTCTAAAGACAGAAGAAGGCAGTAATATGACAACAGGTAAGTGAGATATTACTTCAGATCCTAAGTCATAAACACCCTCGTTTGTCAACTCCAAGATGGCTTATCTAGAAGCGTCTCAAAATTTCTAATTTCTCCAGTTTTCAGACCCTGCCTTCTACATGTGACCATAGAGCACTGAGAACAATTTCTCAGCAACTGTGAGTTAGGAACCACTCCCCCACCCACCTTGTTCAAGACACTTTACTTCCATCTGCTAGAAATTTGTCATAAAAATGATCCAAACATGCTATGAGCAGGGGCCAAGTGCTGACCCCAGAGCTGTGCCATGACTAGCCCAAAGTGGCCTTGAACATGACAAGTTGAAGATATCCAATCAAGATATCTTATCCTTCAAGATGATCATCACAGTGGTCGATGGACTTTGGAGTCTGACAAACCTGAATTCAAATCGAAGTTAAACATTTTAACCTTCAGTTTCCATACCTCTGAAATGGAGCTAATAAAATCCCTCTTCATCATCAGGTTGCTTTTAGGATTAAATGGGATTTTGAATATTAAGTACTTAACCACTCACAAGAAATGCTCAGTAAGTGAAAGCTATTCTTTACAGTAACGCTTCCATAATTTAATACATTTCTGAAAGTTCTCTTTTGGAATCACCTTCAAAGCCCTTTTACAAGTCACATGTAAAAATCATGGGGGTTTTTTTTCTAATTTTTTTTTATTCTTTATTTTGTGCTAAAACAGTACCATCTTCAAGTCTCTATTTTATTAATCAGATTTATCTAAACATTTTATTTAGAGGTTCACAAAAGTCAAATCCACTATTTAAAGAACAAGTGTTGCAATCACTGCCTATATGTTTCAGGTACTTACAGAATTCCAAAGGCATTGTTCAAAACCCAAATACTGTATAAAAGCATTTATATCTTACACAAACATCCCAGACCCATTCCCCACAATACCTAGTAAAAGGTTAGAACCACTGTTCCTAGCTTAATTCAAATCAAGTATTTTACTGAGCAAATATATGAAGGTTATTGAGCGATGACAACTGTAAAAATCAGGTCTTTTGAGTCCATAGACTAGAATGCCAAGAAACCCCAAACTGTGGAAGCAACCCAGCCTGGAAGCTGAGTTAAGCTGCCATTCTAGACAGCTTCAGGGCACTTCAGTGGAGGGATAATTTCTCTGAGCTCCCTTCGGGACCTGAGAATAACTTCAAATATTACCTAATATTCCCATTTTTCACTGCGTAGCCAGAGAATGTCCTTGAAAGGCCACTAGATTCACTCACAGACACTGCTAGAGTGCTGCTTCTTCAAGAGTGGATTATTATTCATTTAGAGATGGTTGGATGAAATCACTGACTCAATGGACATGAGTGTGCGTAAACTCTGGGAGTTGGTGGTGGACAGGGAGGCCTGGCCTGCTGCAGTCCCTGGGGTCGCAAAGAGTCAAACACGACTGAGCAGCTGATGACTGACTGAATCGACAAGCACTTCCTGGCTCCTCTTGTATATATAGCACTTAACACCATAGGAAGATAATGCATGGCCCCTGACCTCATGGGGTTTCCATTCTAGAGGAGGCTAGAACCTAGAATTTCAATGTGAAAAATGTCCATTCTAAATAGAACATGAGACTACAAAGAATCTATCATAAGTAACGTAGTGATTCATTGAGTAAACGGTAGAAACAATGCATGCTATGGAGAGAAAGACACCTATGAAGGGAGTGGTCCTGGAGGCCCTGGAAGGAAACTCAGCCCAAACAGCGAGAAAGGCTTTCAGTAGGCAGAGAGAAGGGGAGTGATTCCAGGGAAGGGGACCACCGCAATAAAGCCAGAGCTATATAAGAGGCCTTGGACCAAGACTCATAAATAGAGTCTAAAGTAAGGATGGAGTGGTTATAGAATGAGAAAGGTAGTTTGGGACCAGATTGTAAAGCATCTGAATGGCAGGAATTCATACTTAATCCTATAGAGTCTAGGACTTGACACTCCCCTGTTGTAGGCTGGAGAAAGTTAGGCAGGAGACTAAGCTTTCAATGGGCCCTTTTGACATGAGCTCCATAATCAAAGGGTCTCACAGGCAACTGAGTCTAAATTTTCTGCCTTAGAAAAAATAGGGGGATTAGCTGTACATTTTAGTCTTCTATGTTCACTCTGGCCTCTCCGACTGAGGGTCACCAGTGATGGGCAGCTGAAGCAGGAAGAGCCAAAGAAACTCAGAGCTGCTGGTGGCTGGAAAGACATTGTCCCTGGCAGTGAAATCTGCCCCACTGATGCCTGGGATAGAGCAGTGGGATTAGGTGGTTTGCTGGGCCCCATGGCATGGTCTGCGGTGCTGTCAGCAGCCTTTCATCAAAACCTGATGGTGCAGGCAGTGGTGGCTGTTTTATGTTCTGGATATGAAATGCAGGCTTACGTGTCCTCTATTTATACATGCACCCAGGCCTGCTGGCTGACTGCCATTCCATTCAAAGGAGGTAAAATAAAACCTTCTCGTGTAGCACACTGACACGCACACCACGCATTCCTGGAAGCAGCGGGCAAGAAAGGGTTTGACCTCCAGCCACAGAAAGAGAATCCAGTAGGGGAAACCGCACAGCGGCCTAACAGACCACAAAGAAATCCATTCTCAGAGTGTGGAAAGCTGGTCGTTATAAAAGCAGTAAGTGGCATTTTGAACAAACCAAACCAATTTTGAAGACAAGATGAAAGGCACTGGGGGCACCACCTGTCCCATTTGCATCAGCTTCACTGTCAGACTCCAGTCTTATCAAAATTCTTACATCAGGAGCCCACATAGTTTACACTAGCTTCATCCCCCATGCCTCAGGCATATCCTACAGCAGAAACTAAGCCAGTTTCAACCCAAAGAGAAGCAGATTGCAGAAGTCAGCATGGCTGGTTGTGTGGGGAATGGCTAAGTGGAATTTGAAGGCTCCTAGAGATACAGCTGGATAAGGCAATGGCAACACACTCCAGTACTCTTGCCTGGAAAATCCCATGGACGCAGGAGCCTGGTAGGCTGCAGTCCATGGGGTCGCGAAGAGTCGGACACGACTGAGCGTCTTCACTTTCACTTTTCACTTTCATGCATTGGAGAAGGAAATGGCAACCCACTCCAGTGTTCTTGCCTGGAGAATCCCAGGGACAGAGGAGCCTAGTGGGCTGCTGTCTACGGGGTCGCACAGAGTCGGACATGACTGAAGCGACTTAGCAGCAGCAGCAGAGATACAGCTGGGACTCCCTAGGTGGCACAGCCATAAAGAAGCCGCCTGCCAGTGCAGAAGATTCAGGAGACAGGGGTTCGATCCCTGGGTAGGGAAGAGCCCCTGGAGGAGAAAATGACAACCCACCCCAGTATTCTTGCTTGGAGAATTCCATGGACAGAGGAGTCTGGTGGGTTACAGTCCATGGGGTCACAAACAGTTGGACACAACTGAGCAACTAAACAACAAGAGAGATACAACCAGCAGGCGGAGTACTCTGACAAAATCCACTACTTCATGGACCTTCCGTTTCAACCCCCAGCCTCCCGTTCCTCCCGGATCCCCCACACATGAGCGTCTATAAACAGACCCATATTTTATCAGCCACCTCCTTCCTAATGCTTTCCCAGGTTTCTAGGACTAATGCCGCCTCTTCTGAACTTGTGATAATCTCATGGCACTTTTCACATACTTCATTTTGTCTGATTATCTACATATACAGCTTTTCCCCTGCTAGTTTGTGAACCCCTGTGGGTGAGATATAATCTCCCTCCTCCCCATATCACCTTAAACATCAGAGATATTCAATAAACTCTTATTGAAAAATATATACAGATACTTTTTGTATCATTGGGAAACTATAAATCATTTAGGAAAAAAATGGACACTATCAAAGGTTTATGAGTGGGAGACCACTTAGGAGATGACTGCCACAGTTCAAGGGACAGTAAGTGAGCATCCAAACTTAAGGGGGCAGGGCTGGTAGGCGGACAGAACGAGACATGCGACCTCGATATATGCTGCTGACTCCCTCACTGACTTTTAGAGCAAAGTAGCAACTTAAGCAAAGCACAAATATCCTCCAGGATGAAGATCACAGTCAGATAGCATGCTCTCTGTCCAAACTTTGACTGGCTCTGAACAGATAATTGGGTACTAAAACCAGTACTATTCAACTGTAAAAGTAGAAGGACCCTCAGATTTGATGTGGTGACCACCAACCTCGAGGAAAAGAAGGAAATGTGAGCATTTTCCCCTCCAGCATACCCTCACCTTCATCCTTCCTTCCCTTCCCCAAAGTCATCTTTTCCCTACCCAGACCTCACAGCCCCTTCTCTCCTCTACCACCTGAGTTAAACGCTCACTGTCCCTTGAACTGTGGCAGTTGTCTCCCACTGATAAATAGTCTCTGGTTTCCATTTTTTTTCTAAATGGCTTATAGTTTCCCAAACATGTCCCACACATTCCCACCCCCAGATCTCTGGTGAAGGCTTTGTGGGGCCAGTGGAATATTTTTCCCCATGTCTGCCTATCTAAATTTTATTCTTCAAGATTCAATTTAACCACTTCATCCTTCATTGAGTCTTCTCTGAAATTTCCTGGAAGCAATTTCTCTTTTTCTGAACTCTCATAGCACTTGGCATCTTTTTACTGTATTTAGCACATTCTATATTACATCTTTCCATGTACATCTTCACTCTCCAATTAAAATGGAAATTCCTGAGGGCACGAATTTTATCTTCATGGTATTATGCATTGTTAATTTCATATATGTCCTCAATGAATATTTGTTGGGTGGATGATATTTGTTGTCTGAATGAATGAGGATATAAAACAATATAAATAATTGAATGAAAGGGATGGATTTTCAGTATTTCCCAGATTTAAGGAAAGGGAAAGTCACTCCAGATATTTTTGAGGTTGAATTTCTTACTTTTTACCTTTCAGTTAATTATAATTAGCCTCATAACACAGACAAAGCAACTGAGATCAATGTAGACTAAATGCTTATGGAAATCATACTGCCCAATGCAAGGCTCTTTATTTTATGCCATTCTGCTTGAAGTTAGTCTCTATTTTTTTAGTATCTGGCACATATATCATGGGATTATCTTCAAGAAAACAAGAAAAATAACCTAGTTCTTTTTATTCCCTTCTCATTAACCCTGTTTTAGTTCCATGCCTTCATAGAGGGTACAGATGAGCACTTACTTACAATAGGAAGATGTCCTACTCAATAGAAACAAAACAGACATGGTCTAAGTATATCCGAAAAGCAAAAGTCTTTCAGGATCAAAAGTAATTACCAAAGAATTTCCTGGATGTCCAATGGTTAGGACGTGGCACTTTTACTTCCATGGACAGAGTTCAACCCAAGGTTGCGGAACTGAGATCTCACAAGCCATGTGATGCAGCCAAGACAAAACGAATTTCCAGATTAGAGTCTATGGACATGATGAGGAGTAAACTTTTATCAAAAGAAATGGCCTAATTGTGTAGAATATGAGGAATGACTCAATCACAGGTGCCTCCTTCCAGGCCAGGAAAACAGCTGGCTGCCAAGTGTTCCTGTCTCCCCTGGTCGTAACACCACCAGGATCTCGTTGGTAGATGGCTCCCTGGACTTGGGTCAAAGCCCATGAATGGAAACTCTCAGGGCAAACTTATTCTTCTTGCTGCTGGCAAACTGCCACAGAAACATTCCAACCCCCTGTGCTCCACCAGGAAGCAGGCATCAGCAGAGCACCAGCTACCAGGGCCAGAGTGGACTTGGCTCAGTAGAGGCCCAAGGCTCCAAGAAATGGGAAGATCACTAAACAGGCTGATTCTGCTGCAGCAGGAAGACTTAAGGCCTGCTCCTGAGAAATCTCTGGCAAATTTCCTCACAGTTTGAGTTGTGAACAGCAGTTCCTGATGAAAATTCAGAAAGAAGATAGTAGCTATTAACACCCTCTGGGCTGAGGTCTACAACTCTCTTGACAGTCTTTCTGCATGTTAGACAAAGGTGTGCAGAAAATCAGAACAGTTTACAGGCGGGTGGGGACTAGAGCTGCAGCTTGGAATCAGAAGGTAGTTCTCACCTGGCCTTTCTAAGAGATAAAAAGATACATGGTTTTGTGCCTCTATCTCCCCAACTGTTAAAGGGGTTTTCCTGGATTGAGACTGCTGTGCTTGTGTGTAAAATGCTGGAATCCATGCTCTGTAAGTATCAGCCAAATGTCCTGCAACCACATCAGCCTGGAGTGGGAACCCCAATGGTCACTTCAGGCTCACCTTCTCAGGGGCTGCTTCATCCTGGCAACTCAGTCTCTGGACATTGTTGCCCTTCCACTGGCTGCAGCAAGCCCACTGGATCCCCAGTCTGGGGATCCCACAGCACAGAGCTGTGCTGCCCCTGCAAACACTGGTGCGGCGTTATAGTGCTTGGCTCCAACCCTCTCTCCCCAGAGGGTAGGCATCTGCTTCTCTCAGATTGCTTTACATCCTCTTCTTGAGCTCCCACACACAGACCTTGAGGGAAGTCTGACTGGTTTCTGTGGTTCACTAAGCTTCCTTGGAGGGTTGGGGTAAAAGGCCATTCAAAAGGCAATTTCATCATGTTATACTCTTCTAAAGTGTCCTTATCTTGGGACTTTCCTGCCATCCAGTGATTAAGACTTTGCCTTCCAATGTGGAGGGTGTGGGTTCAATTCCTGCTTGGGGAGCTAAGATCCTACATGCCTTGTGGTCAGAAAGCCAAAAATATAAAACAGAAATAATATTGTAACAAATTCAATAAAGACTTTAAAATGGTCCACCTTAAGAAGAAAGCAAAGTGTCCTTATCTTAATGTTGAGGACATTTTTAAACATAATCACTATGCTTTCTTATTGCACTCTGTATTGCAAATTTCAGACTTAAATTGAAGAAAGTAGGGAAAATCACTAGGCCTTTAAGATATGACCTAAATCAAAACCCTTACAATAATATAGTGGAAGTGACAAATAGATTCAAGGGATCAGATCTGATAGACAAAGTGCCTGAAGAACCATGGATGGAGGTTTGTGACATTGTACAGGAGGTGGTGACCAAAACAATCCCCAAGAAAAAGAAATACAAAAAGGCAAAATGGTTGTCTGAGGAGGCCTTACAGATAACTGAGAAGAGAGGCAAAAGGCAAAGGAGAAAAGGAAAGATAAACCCATCTGAATGCAGAGTTCCAAAGAATAGCAAGCAGAGATAAGAATAAGAAAGTCTTCCTAAGTGAACAGTGCAAAGAAATAGAGGAAAACAATAGAATGAGGAAGACTAGAGATCTCAAGAAAATTAGACATATTAAGGGAACATTTCATCCAAAGATGGGCACAATAAAGGACAGAAACGCTATGTACCTAACAGAAGCAGAAGATATTGAGAAGAGGTGGCAAAAATACACAGAACTGTACAAAAAAGATCTTAATGACCCAGATAACCATGATGGTGTGATCACTCACCTAGAAACAGATATCCTGGAGTGCAAAGTCAGGTGGGCCTTAGGAAGCACTACTACAAACAAAGCTGGTGGAGGTGATGGAATTCTAGCAGAGCTATTTCAAATCCTAAAAGACGTTGCTATGAAAGTGATGTACTCAATATGCCAGGAAATTTGGAAAACTCAGCAGTGGTCACTGGACTGGAAAAGGTCAGTTTTCATTCCAATTCCAAAGAAGGGCAATGCCAAAGAATGTTCAAACTACCACACAATTGCACTCATTTCACACACTAGCAAACTAATGCTCAAAATTCTCCATGCTAGGCTTCAACAGTATGTGAACCAAGAACTCCCAAATTTTCAAGCTGGATTTAGAAAAGGCGGAGGAACCAGAGACCAAATTGCCAACATCCATTGGATCACAGAAAAAACAACAGAATTCCAGGAAAATATCTATTTCTGCTTTGTTGACTACGCCAAAGCCTTTGACTGTGTGGATCACAATAAACACTGGAAAAGTCTTAAAGAGATGGGAATACCAGACCACCTTACCTGCCCCTGAGAAACCTGTATGAAGGTCAAGAAGCAACAGTTAGAACTGGACTTGGAACGATGGACTGATTCTGAATTGGGAAAGGAGTACATGAAGACTATATTGCCACCCTGCTTATTTAACTTATATGCAGAGTACATCATGCGAAATGCTGGGCTGGATGAAGCACAAGCTGGAATCAAGATTGCAGGGAGAAAAGTCAATAATCTCAGATATGTAGATGACACCACCCTTATGGCAGAAAGTAAAGAGCAACTAAAGAACCTCTTGATGAAGGTGAAAGAGGAGAGTGAAAAAGCTGACTTAAAACTCAGTATTCAAAAACTAAGATCATAGCATCCAGTCCCATCACTTCATGGCAAATAGATGGGGAAACAATGGAAACAGTGAAAGACTTTATTTTCTTGGGCTCCAAAATCACTGAAGATGGTGACTGCAGCCATGAAATTGAAAGACACTTACTCCTTGGAAGCAAAGCTATGACAAACCTAGACAGCGTGTTAAAAAGTAGAGACATCACTTTGCCGACAAAGGTCCATATAGTCAAAGCTATGGTTTTTCCAGTAGTCACGGATGGATGTGAGAGTTGGACTATAAAAAAGGATGAGTGCTGAAGAATTGATGCTTTTGAATTGTGGTGTTGGAGAAGACCCTTTAGAGTCCCTTGGACAGCAACAAGATCAAACCAGTCTATCCTAAAGGAAATCAACCCTGAATATTCATTGGAAGTACTGCTGCTGAGACTGAAGCTGCAATACTTTGGCCACCTTATGCGAAGAACTGACTCATTTGCAAAGACCCTGACGCTGGGAAAGAGAAGGCAGGAGGAGAAGGGGATGATAGAGGATGAGATGGTTGGATGGCATCACCGATTCAATGCACATGAGTTTGAGCAAGCTCCAGGAGTTGGTGATGGACAGGGAAGCCTGGTGTGCTGCAGTCCACAGGCTCACAGAGAGTCAGAGACGACCGAGTGACTGAACAACAACAACTGTGCTTTCATCACACTTACCAAAAATAACAGTAATTCCCTAATGTCCTCTTTTACCAATCCCCATGCATATTTCCTTGATTTTCCCAATCTTCTTGTTGATTTGTTTCCATCAGGATCCAAACAAGGGCCTCACAATGTATTTGGTTATGTCCTCTGAGTCTGTTTTACCTGATAATAACTCACTCTCCCTTTTTCCCTAATGCCATTTTTGTTGGAGCAGAATCCTCATTTGTTGGAGAAACTCGATCACTTTTCCTACTGAATGTCCCAACTTCTGGATTTAGCTACAAACATTGTATCCTTGTCATTTGGACTTCCCAGATGGCACTAAGGGTAAAGAACCCACCTGCCAATGCAGGAGACTCAGGTTCAATCCCTGGGTCAGAAAGATCCCCTGGAGTAGGGCATGACAATCCACTCTAGTATTTTTGCCTGAGAAATCCCATGGACAGAGAAGCCTGGTGGGCTATGGTCCACAGGGTTACAGAGAGTTAGATGTAACTGAAGCGCTTAGCATGCATGCACACACGCATCCTTGTCATTTAAGTAGTTCTTCCAGCCCCTGTATCTCCTATAAATTAATAGCAGTTCTGATGACTTGATTAAAGTCAGGATCGATTTTTAGGCGAGAAACATTCTAGGAAACACTGTTGCATCAGTGCATATAATGTCTGTGCTGCCCCTTTTACAGAGGGTAAGATTGATCACAGGGTGTAGGTGGTGTCAGCCTGATCCTCCCGTTATAATGTTCCCCACTGACATTTCAGTTAATAATTTTAGCCTCTTTAATGGATGTTGTTGGATCAATTATTTCTTTAGAGGTTGAAAACAGTGTATTTTTAAAAATTCTGTTATTTCTTCTGCATTTATTAGTTGGGATTCTTCTATTATAAGACCTACTTTTATCAAAGATGTAGTTACCCAAAACATATGGCATAGGAAAGATAAAATATATACTTTCTCATTATTTATCCATTTTCAGAATAATAAGTTACCTTAGCAACTCCCAGTGGCAAGTTATTACATTGTTTACAGGGTTTTTTGGTTTCATTATGAACTCGTGGTTTTTGTGTATGTGACAGTTTTTAATCCATTATAGTTATCCTTCTTTTTGATCCAGAATTTGCCCTATTTGAACCAATAGGAGTGCCTTTAAAGTGGCTCCTGTGTTGTTTTGACATGATTTCAACTAGTCTGGTAGAGCTTTCTTGCAAAACAAGTTGTCCATGGCTCATCATGCAGATTTCTTGTCCGAAAGCTGAACTCAGCCATTTCACCATGAGAAAGGGTATTTAGAGACTCACTTCAGGATTTTTTTTTTTCCCAATTAAGCATTGCAAACATAATTGAGACTTCCTGTGCAGACATCTCTCAGATCTCATTGTCTTTTTTTTCCCATTGGAGGTAAATACTACCGTGAATATGTTATTTATCATTCTTGTTTAGGTTTTTATTCTTTTACTATGTATTTTGGGCACGTATATTTTAAATGGCATTGTCTTGCAGATATTTGAATCTTATTAGATGGCATTACACCGTGTGTATCTTATTTCAACCAGTATTTCCCACACAGTGTTATATTCCTTATATTTACCCAGACTGGTAGATTGATTGCTGGTTCACATTAACCTCTGCGTGTTGTTTCACAGTATACACATACCACAACTTTTTTCCTGTTGATGAATTCTTTGGTTTTCAAATTTTGCCATTACAAACAAAACTTCAGTGAAGATTGTTGATCATACCTCACTGCACACTGCATGAGAATCTCTAGGGTATACTTCTAGATGCAAACCAGCTCAGTCATTGGGTATGAGCACTTCCACATCTACTAGATACTGTCAACTGCTCTTCAGGATGGTTGTACAAATTTATGCTTCCACCAGCAGTGTACAAAAGTCCACACTTTCTTCCTACATCCTCACTCAAACTTGGTATTATCAGATATTATAATTTGTGAAGTGATTTTTCCTTGGCACCTTAATTTTTAATTTCTCTGCTAGTGAGATGAAAATTCTTCTGGTGTGTGTGTTGACTCTGTGGGTTGATGTTTCTATTGCATTTGAAAGTATAGTAATTAAGACCATAAGACTTGGAGCCAGAATCCTAGGCTCAAGCTCAGCTACATCTCTTAACTATCAGTGACATTAAGCATGCTATTTAACCCTTTCTCTATTTCTTTACCTGCAGAGTGGGGGCGATAAACATTAAGGACAGTGCCTGGCTATTATAATCACAATCATTGTTATTGGTTTGTCAGAGTTCTTCCTATATTCTGGGTACAATTTCTTTGTCAGATTTTGCATTTTACATGTCTTTTCTCAAATGTCTGTGATTCATTTCTTACTTTGTTTTTTGGTATCTTTTGCTACTGCAGAAAGTTTAGGGTTAATATAATAAAAATTTGCCCTTACTTTTTCCTATAAGTTGGAAGTTTTGTTGTAAAGCATAAAGAATCTTTCTTAAATCTTTCACAAGGTCATAAGGCCTATATTTTCTTTAAAAGTTTTTAAAGATTCTTTTATCCCTTGTAGGATTTTTAACTTACTTGTGAGGTAAGAGAGAAACCAAACTTTGTGTTTTTCCCCACAGATAATCGATTTTCCGAGCACCATTTATTGAACAATCATTGTTTTCCCATTTATTTATAATTCTGCTTTTATCATGTATTGTGTCCACATACATGTGACTGGGTTTCTGGGCTTCTTTTCCAGTTCCATTGATTCATTTTTCAATTTTTTCATCATCCCACTATGTCCAAATACCTAAGATACATATAAAAATAAGCCTTCATATTTCACAGAACAAGCCCCATCTCTTCTTTTTTGAGATGGAATCTAAGTTCTTGGCCTGCTTCTCCATAGAGTTTCCTAGAGCCTGAAGGATAGTGAACACTGTGTCTAACATCTGAGAAATCTGGATGAGAGACTGGCTGGTAGCTGCTCTCCTGGCAGAGCAAACTTAGGAAGATCCCACCGTCCCAAGATTTATCTGAGCAAAGTACAGATATATTTCCCATGAGCCATCTGTGGGCCATAAGAAGAGTATTTGCCCTCGTGGGATCATCTGAGACCCATGTAAGAGGACTAGCTTTGACAAAGAAGTAGAGTTGATAATAATCTAAGTAACCAGGGTGCCTAAGAACCTATGGTTTCACTTTAGTAACCACTCTAGAAGTCTTGTAAATGGACAAGTTTGTGGCAATACACAGAAAGAGACTAAGCATGGGCTTTGGAGTCAGGCCAGAGCTGCATAATGACTCACTCTCTAACAGTTGTGGGCTTAGAATATGCCATTTAATCTCCCTGTGCCTCTGTGTCCTTATCTAGAAAAGGGGGTTTGTTGTACCTCCCTGGTTGGGTAGCCATAGGATTAAACAAGAGGACTAATGTAACACACTCTGCGCAATGTCCAGCACTTGGTAAATGGTCATCTTTATTATGGACACTCTTCAGGGAAAAGGTGTCAGGCTTAAATTTCTAGCCTACAAAGGCATTCATTTGTGAGGTTAAGATGAAGGGATAGTGCCTCAGTTCTTCTTGTTTGCTCAGCAGTCAGTCCCATTGTTCTGGTAGCAGGGACCATTTTTTCTTAGACAGTCATCACCACCTTCTAGTGCCAGTTCATGTAGTTCAGGCTGATGGACTTGACCCTGCCCTCCACCTCCAGGGCTGAGAGTGATGAAGGCCTAGCCAATCAGCATCCTTCATTCCCCCTGGCTGCCATAATTGGTTCTGAATAAGGAGCATGACCCAAGTTGGTCCAATGAAATCCAACCCTGGGACTTGCACTAGAGCTGTGGGCCCAGAGCTGAGCTGCCAGCTGCTCTATCTCCAGAGGAAGGGAGGGCCCGAACCAGCAGTAGAGGAGAGAAGGGCCAAGATATGGGGACCATGGGACCAAAACTCAAAGATATTCTGAGCCCTGGAATCAAGATATGCTGAAGCAATTCCATCCTGGGACTTTTCAGTTATGTGAAACAATGCATTTTTTTTTAACTTAAGACCGTTTGAGTTAAATTTTCTGTTACTTGCATTCAGAAAGGTTCTGACAATGATTTTTAAGGCATTTCTTCTTCTTTAGTCTCCAGCTTACTGTATAATCATGTAAGCCCCTTTTGTCTGCTGCATTTCCTAACTTTATTAGGAAGAAGAAATCCCATGGCCTTAGTATTTAGACTTGATGGATAATGGAAATTGCTAAGGCATGATCACTCCCTGAGGATTAGAAAACGCAAATCCTTTCCATCTAAATGGATTCTTTTCTCTCAGGGTGGGAAGAAGCTGATATTTAGGTAAGTCTCTGTTTTTGTTCTCCAAACTCTGAGAAAGGTTGCTGTTAAAGGGCAACACAACAATTAAAAGCTGTTGGATATGAGAATGACAAGCTTGGCTGGTATGCAATACTGTGCAGCTGAGATGATTATTCTCAATTAATGGGCAAACATTACACAATTGTCTCTTTCAAGTCCAGAGTGCTAATATATAATACACAATCAGAGGGCATTGTACATCGGAATATAACTCATTAGCCAGTGCCAATTCTTTACCCCCTAGAAATAAAATAGTCCGTTGTGTATGAAAGCTGCAATTCTGAGTCTTTTAAATTTGCAGCTATATAGACCAGGTGAAGGATTTCTATTTAGGAAGAATCCAAATGGAATTGGGAGTTGAAATTCCTATTGGGAAATCATTATTAAGGCAAATTCAGCTTTTGTAGAATTGGGGCAGGAGTGGACTCTGATCTCCCGTGGCTCTTGCCAGGAACCCCATTCAAGGACTCTTGGCCAATCTGACTGAGGCAGCATCTGCCCTGCTGAGGGACATCCCAGAATGGACATGTCCCTGTGTGACTGCTCAGTGAATGCCAAATCGATTGGGTCATTTTATTCAAACCTGGGGAACTTGGCTGCCCAGGCACATGCTCTGTGGATGAACTCACTTTTGCTTTAGTCCACATGGCTGGCAAAGTCTGTGGCTCAGACAACAAGGGACAGAGGTGAGGAGAATGCAGGGCGGGAGATCAGAGAAGTCTGTGGCGGAGGATTGAGTTACTGTCAGATCACAGGGTGTCGGAGACTCTGGGACAGATTGATGGCAGAGCCTACCCGGCTGGCAGGGAGCTGAGAACCATCAGCACAGACGGCTGTGCTGACCAGCTGCCTTGTGTGCACATGCAGAGTGCAAGCTAAACAGGAGTAGTGAATCTTAACTGTTACCAAAACGCTAGGCCGTCCATCAGCCCACCTAACTGGAAAACAAAGCAGGCCTTTAGACTCCAAATCCCCTAGACCAAAATGATACCTACACTGTTATCCAGTGTCTTACTTCCCAGGGCATGTCTCTACCAGTCTTTCAACACACACCTATTAAGAGCTGCTAAATGTCAGGACTGGCTGTGCTAGGTGCTGGGGATGTGAAGGAAACATGAACAGTACTTCACTCTAAGGCTCTTACCACCTACTAAACAATTACAAAAAGGGGTGGCGAAATGCAGTAGGAGCTGGAATAAAAGAGAGCACAAATACTGAAAGAACCCACTAAACAGGCGCCAGCTCATGTAAGTTGTGATGTAAAGTTAAGGAATTTGTATCTTCAAACATGCATGAACCACTCTTCAAATGCCACCCAACAGTTGTCTCTCATCCAATCCAGGCTCATATTCATGACTTCAACATGATAAAAATATCCCCCAGGGTACTTAAGGTCTAGCAATAATTTAATATTTTGTTCTTCTCTGTATGTTCTCTGATACATTTTCATATCTTCGATGTCTTTCTTTTTGAGGGTGTTATTTACTCTGGTTGGTAGGATATGATACTAAAGGTCAAGGCTTTAATTTTGTGGAACATTTAGCTTCATTTGGAAAGAGAATTAAGCCCCCACAACCAGAGGTTTGCCCCTCAATCACAGAGTCACAGTCATTCACAAATGTCAACTATGTCCTTCCTTACTGGGACCAGAACAACAGACAAAGAGAGGTTCACTCCATTCAAACCCATCATCATTACCAGACAGTACATCATTGGCAGGACACAGCCGTTAGGTAATGTGGCAGCATTCTTGTGCTCATAAAAAATAGTAAACATTGGAGTGTATGTACTTGTGTGCATGTATAATGTCTTGCAGTCTTCTTGAGGACACTGGAAATAGTAATTACTATGAATGACAAGCAGAACCCCAGATGCTAACAAGTCACACTCCCTCGTACCTTGCATGACTGTACTTACATCGCCTCAGAAAGTCTTTCCCTCATCACCACTAGAATGTAAATTCATTGGGATTTTTGTCTATTTTGTTCACTGTCCACAAAATTAAAGGCCTAAGCTTTTTAAATATCATATTCCACCGAGTATATTAAACAACATATTCAAGAAGAAAGATGACATATATAGGATGAATAAACAACAGGTGTTACTGTATAGCACAGGGAACTATATTCAGTATTCTGTAGCAAACCATAATGGAAAAGAACATGAAAAAGAATATACATATATATATATATATATATATGTATATGTATAACTGTATCACTTTACTGTACAGTAGAAACTACCACAACATTATAAATTAACTATACTTCAATAGAATAAATTTTTTTAAAAAAGAAAGATGACCAAGCTGTGAAAACATATACAAAGAATCTATGCAGAGAACACAAACATTAAATTGTTACTAAAGCTATATGGCCTGGGATATTTTTACTCTGTTTAGGTCATGGATATGAGACTAACAGGATAAGAGAAAACCACTGGACAGATGTATTAGAAGCTGTGGCATCTGAGAGTGGCTTCTGTGGCTGAGAATAGTCACCAATTCTTCAGCTTTACATCACGTTTTACATGATGTGGTGTTAGCCTCTGGGCGTGGCTCCTAGAACAGTGCCTGCCATATAGGTGCTCAGTAACTTTTATTAAATGTCAAGTGCTCTTTAATGAAGCTTTCATTTGGTTCCTTTAACAATTTAATTTTGTAACGAGGTAGTATGTTGACATAGTTCAACATTCATTTTAGTGTAAAAAGGTAACACAAAGCCTTGTTCTAATCCTGCTCTCTGCCTAACCAGGTTCCACATCTTACACAGCAAACTTGTCCTATAACCATTTCTATTACTTTTCTTCCAGACTTTGTTTCTGCAAATCAAATACAACTATATTTTTACTTTATTGTGCAAAAGATAACTCTGATATTAACCTTGATTTTATTTGATAATATAACTTGATGAATGGGTAAAGAAAAATGTGGTATATTTATATGATAGAATATAATTCCACCATAAAAAAGAAGGAAATTTGCCATTTGTGATAACATGGATGTACCTTGAGGGTATCAGGCTAAGTGAAATGAGTCAGACAAAAAGTCAAACACTTCATGATCTCATTTATATGTGCAATCTAAAAAAAAAAAAAATCAAACCCAGAGAAACAGAGAACAGGTTGGTGGTTGCTAGACGCTGGGGGTGGGTGTGGAGAAATTGAGTGAAGGCAATCAAAAGGTACAAACTTCTAGTTCTAAGATAAAAAAGTTCTAGAGATATCATGTAAAACATGGTGACTATAACTAATGCTATATAGTGTATTTGAATGTTGCTAAGTTCCCATCACAAGGAAAAAATAGTTGTAATTATATGAGGTGATGGATGTTAACTAAGCCTATTGTGGTGATCATTTTGCAATATACTCGTACATCAAATCATTATGTTGTACATCTTAAACTAATACAATGTCATGTCAATTGTTTCTCAATAAAATGGAATGGAAATATATAGTTTAGAGATTCTTCATATTCAACTTAGTGTCTTCAATTTTTTTACAGTTCTAATCAATTCTACTGTTTAAATATTCCACAGTTGATTAAACCAGCCCATATGGATGAACACTTGTGTTGTTTCCAATCTTTAATTAAAAAACGAAACAAAAGTACTTAATACTATATAATAGTATAAATTCCCAGAGGTAGGATTGCTAGGTCAAATAGTCTATGTATTGGTAATTTTATATACATATTGAAAAATTGCCTTCCAAAAGGGTTATATAAATTTATATCCTCATCAACAATGTAAAAAAAAAATGTCTTTTTCCCACAGCCTTTCCAGCAGAGTCTTATCACATTGAGAGTTTTGCTAATCTAGTTAGTAAAAAAGAAATACCTCAGTATGGTTTGTACTTGCATTTCTCTTGTGACACAGAGCATCACTTTATTTCTATGAATGAACACTTCATATTTTTCTTATGTTTCTGTTGGGTTAATAGTCTTTTTACACTTGGCTTATAAGAGGCATATTACATAGAGGGAGAGTAGCCCTTTCTCTGTGAATTTCAATTTTTTTTTTTTCCAGTGGTGTCTTGGCTAGTGTTTAGTAATGGTCTCTGGGGAAAATAAATCCTGTTTTATAGCATGTGCTAATATTCATGATGTAAACGTTCTCTCCACAGCTACCAACATGACATCTGTGGAATTTGGGAGAAATGTGTAACACCAAGCCATTATGTAATATCTCCATGATACAGACACAATAGATGTCAATCACTCCAAAAGCATGAATGATAACAAAACGTAGTTAAACGATTAGAGTGATGAGTTTCTGAGTATATATTATCTTTGTTTGTAACATTCTTTATTTATAAGTCCACATAACTTAATTTTAAATAAGTTGACAACCAGCTTACAAATTTTCTAAAATTTAATAGTCAGCTTCTATGAGCTAGTGCAGGGCATCTCCAACACCCCACTGTCTTTTATTCTATTTGTTTTCTGCCTTTTGACTTTTTTTTCCAATGATATTTTTCATCACACAAATGTTTTTGATGTAGTTTTATCAATCATATTCTTTATGAGTTCAGAATTCTGAATAATGATTAGGAAGACCTTCCCCATTTCAAGATTATACAAGAATTTTACCATGTTTTCTTTGAACACTTTTACGGCTTCATTTTTACATTTAAATCTTTAATCCATTTGGAGTATATACTAGTGTGCGAAGGCGGGTGCGGCTCCTCCTTGCATTTTTTTTTCCAGATGCTTATTCAGTTGTCTCACAACAGGCGTTGAATAGTCCATCTTTTCCCACGGATTTGTAAAGTCATTGTTATATGATGCAGCTTTCTTGATTTTAATGAACATGGTATTTATAACTACCTGAATGATGTTTTAAGTATGACTCTAGTTTATAAACAGCTTCTTTGTGTCTGCTTATTTGATTCTTTAATGTGCAGTAGTAGGTTTGGTAGATTATAACAGCTACAATATTTTCATGCCCAGCGTAGTTTCCCATCCTCTACCTCCTTAATCCTTTAGGGAATTCTCCCTTCATACATGTAATCCTAGAGAGGCAGTCAGGTGTGTTACCCTGGCCAAACACTGGGTTATACATCTGACCTAGGATGGCCAATCCAAAAATCCCAACATGCAGTGATTGATTAGGTTTGGACATCTGACCTGAGCAAGGCAATATCATCTTTAAAATGATATTTGAAAACAACTTTCTCTTAGAATCGTTAAGCTGGGAGATGTGTTCTTTAGATCATCTTAACTGAAACAAATTAAAACCATTTAAGGAAAAGCCAAATAAAAACAAGCAGAAATAATGCAGGGCCAAAAATTTTTAAAGGCATCCCTCTTTGACTCCAGCTTGCCCAAAAGCCAAAGATCTTGGACATCCAGGAATAAAAACCTAAAAATTCCTTTTTTTAAATTTCTGGTTTATGTTCACATGTTCAGTATGGCTTCTTATAATTTCCAATCAAAAGAGTTCTAACACTCTTCAATAGATATTACTGCTCCCACATTACAGAGGAAGAAACAGAGGCTGGAAGAAGTTAAATTCAATCAGTGATAAAGTGATAATGTGTTTCCCACTCTTTGCTCTTACTTTCTTGGACCTGTCCTTCCAGAACTGGCAGTTTCTTAATTTGTATACTGTATTCCAAAGATTTTTTGATGATGACTGGGAAGAAAGGCCATATAATATACAGAGGCTGCTTATTATCTTCTAAAATAGTCAAGATTTAAATTAGATTTGTTCTAATTTATTATTAGAACAAATTTATTATTAATTAATATTATTAATTAATATTAATTAATTTATTATTAATTTATTATTCCTCCTCACCAGCCTTTCCTTTCCCGTAGCCAGGTGAACATTTCCCTGACTTGACTTCTCAATATGGTCAAAGTTTTGGCTTTATCCTTGGTACCTTTGACTGGAAAAGTATAAAACTCATTATCCACTGATGTCACATTCAAATCAGCCTCAGAGCTTCTTTTCATACTGGGAGGAGATATTTTATTTTCTAAAGCCCTTTTATAATTAGGAATTTTTTATACTACCTAGAATAGAGTAGACCCTAAAAAATATTCTGAGTTAGAATTGGTCCTCTAAAAATTCTCTTTCCCATGGAATATCTGGGCTTCCCTCGTGGCTCAGACAGTAAAGAATCTGCCTGCAATACAAAAGACCTAGGTTGGATCCCTGGGTCAGGAAGACCCCTGGAGAAGGGACTGGCTACCCACTCCAGTATTCTTGCCTGGAAAATTCCATGGACATAGGGGCATGGAGGGCTACAGTCCATGGAGTCACAAAGAGTCAGACACGACTGAGCACCTAACACACACACACACACACATACGGAACAACTAATAACTTAGAGCTTTTCAATTAGAAATGTTTTTTTTTTTTCAGGACTTTCCTGGTGGTACAGTGTGTACGAATCCACCTGCCAATGCAGGGGACACAGGTTCAGTCCTTGATCCAGGAGGATTCCACATGCTGAGGAGCAACTAAAGCTGGTGGGCGATAGCCCCATGCTCTAGAGTCTGTGTTCCACAACAAAAGAAGCCACCTCAAGGAGAAGCCTGAGCAATGCAACGAAGAGTAGCCCTTGTTCACAGCAACTAGAAAGCCTACGCGCAGCAATGAAGACCCAGTGCAACCAAAAATAATAATTAAAAAAAAAAATAAATGTTTTCTTTCAGCATGAAACACAGAAACTTCTGTTAAAATGCAAACGGTCCCTAGGTAGGCTTACATACAAATCTTGTTGGCCATATGCACCTTAATGTGAATTAATTTAGCAGATCAGAACATATTTTCACTGAGGGAATAGGAAACAGAGGAGAGTAAGTAATTGGAGAAAAAAATGGAGAGGAGAGGCAGGGGATACTACTGATGGGAGAAGGAGTGAAGACATGGAGAGGCGGTGACAATTACTAAAAGCTTTCCTCCCAAGTCACTACTGAGATACAGCTGTGAACCACAGCCAGGGTCAGGACAAGCTGATATGACAGCTACCACTAGGAATGAATTGAATTAGACAGATTCTCTGAGCTCTGAAGGGAGAATCTAATTTACCACCAGAACCATATCATTATCTTCACATTTTCTTCTACTTGGTCATTTTTGGCATTACTTAAGACCCCTCATGAGCTGGAATTAGTATGCCTCCAGAAATCAGACCCGACCATTTGCAGCATGTAAACTGCAGCTGTCCCACACTGTCAGCAAGCACCAGCTCCCTGAGCAATTTACTACCTGGACAGAACTGCATTTCACAAGCCTATCTGTTCTCAACTGTCACCCAATAGCCTAGTGGATTCCTCATCTATAAAATTTCAGCTTTCCAAGCAAGTTCCTATTTCAGGCCTCCTTACAGTGGCTCAGAGGTCTTTGTTCCACCATTTTTCAGTGACTGCACACACCTTCTCTTAGATTACATGCCAAGTGCTCCTTGTTGAAAGTCCAAAGTGAAGGCGAAACTATGTTAAAGAAAAAGACATCAGCAAAATGGTAGCCTAGGAAGTTCAAGTATTCATTTCCCAACATAAATGTATTTTAAAAAGGCAGAAACTGTCTGAACCATACTTCCCGGACCTCTGAAAAACACTCAAAGTTTTATAACCACCAAACAAATACCCAGTCAATAAAAAGCCATCTTCAAAATGGTAGGAAAGTTTTATAACATCTTCACCACCATTACTCTACCCCTTTCACACTGGGCAGTGATTTTGGTCTTGCAGTGGTGGCAGCCTTGTTTCCAGTATCATTACTCAAACTAGAAAAAGCAAAGCAGAAATCATTTGCAAATTATTGTGTATATTTGTCCTAAACTGTCCAGTGGATACCTGGAGGACTGACACAAGAGCCCGTCTGTTATATCTAACTCAGAACTCAGGTGGTAAAAGTGGTGGATGCCACTCATAAAACTTGCAAGATGACTATAGACCCACAGAACCCTGGAGCAAAAAATTATAGGTGGAAGCATACCATAGACCTTCTTAGACACAGAGGAAAAGCTGGGGTAAGACTGAGTATCTAGGACATTTGAAAGCAGCCAAAAACATGGCAGGGGAGGGGGATTTAGTACTGCACAATAAGGGTTGTTTGAACCCTTGGATGTCAAACAGAAGATTTGGAGGACGAATTCTAAACTTATAACCAGATTTTCACTGTGTGGAGGTTGGAACCCCAACCCTTAAATTTTCAAGGGTCAACTGTACTTAATACTCAAAAGAATGAATAATACCCAAAAAGCAAAAAAAAAAAAAGAAAATTACAAGTGTTTATGAGAATGAGGAGAAATTGGAACCCTTGTTTATTGCTGGTGGAAATGTAAAATGGTACAGCTACTATGGAAAATGGTATGATGATTCCTCAAAAGGTAAACAGAGAACTACCATCTGATCTAGCAATTCCACTTCTAGATACATATCCAAAAAGATTTGAAACCAAGGACTCAAACAGATACTTGTACATCAGTATTCATAGTAGCATTATTCTCAGTAGCCAAAAGGTTGAGACAATCCAAGCATGTGTCCATCAAGAGATGTATGGATAAAAAAATAGAGTAGGTATATAGAATGGAATATTTTTTTAGCCTTGAAAATGAAATTCTTGTACATGCTATAATATAGATGAACCTAGAAAACACTATGTTCAGTAAAATAATACAGATACAAAAGGACAGATACTGTTTGAATTTTAAGAATTGCACTTGTATGAGTTACCAAGAATAGGCAATTCACAGAAACAGACAGTACAGGTGACCAAGGGTCATGGGGAAGGTGGAATGTAGAGTTTCTGTTTGGGATAATGAAAGCATTCTGAAAAGGGTTAGTGGTAATGGCTGCAAAATAAATTGAATGTACTTGGTGTCACTGAATTGTATACTTTAAAATGGACAAAATGTTAAGTTTCATGTTATATATATTTTACCACACACAAAAAAATTTAAGCTAAACTGAAGATAAAATGTGTTTTCATAGCCCTCTCAAACCACCCATTGTCATTTAATCTTTTCCCCTTATTCAACCAAAATATATTGATTGCGACATATATATACCTATGGCTGATTCATGTTGATATTTGACAGAAAACAAACTTCTTTTTTTTTTTTTTTGAAATTTGATTCTTTATTAGAACTCTTCAGATTCATGTTTACAAACCTTTAGCAGGGAGTGGCGGGGAGTTGATATTTGACAGAAAACAAACTTCTGTAAAGCAATTATCCTTCAATTAAAAAATAAAATTTAAAAATTTTAATGTATTGATTGCTAAACAGATATCAGCTGATAGGTTCTCAGCTTTCAAAGATATACAGAATAGTCTTTGTCATAAAGAGCTTTATAATCTGCTTGGAAAGGCATGAAAGTAAAATTAATGGATCAAACCAGGTGATAAATACCATGATATTGGTATAATGTACAGAATTTAGGAAACACGTAGCTAACACAGTAAATATCTGGAAACACTTTCTGAAGGATGTTAGTGACAGAGCTGAGTCTCAGCACACACAAATGGCTAATTCCTGGCTAGGAGAAAGGGGATAAGCTTCAAGGCAAGAGAAGCAGTATGTAAAAAGACACAAACAGTAAAGTGAATGTGAAGGTATTGGGGAAAATAGGATAATATATGAAATTGGTGGGGTGGGGTGGAGAGAAGAGTATGAATATTGAAGAGTTGGAAAGGGTTCAGAAAACATGTATCTTTTTTTTTTTTTTTTAATACTTTCTTGGCCACACTGCACAGCAGGTGAGATCTTAGTTCCTGACCAGGGATTGAACCTGCACCCCTTGCCTTGAAAGCAAGAAGTCTTAACTATTGGATCACCAGGAAAGTCTCAGAAAATGCATGTCTTATCTGAGAGTTTGTACTTTATCCTAAGGGCAAAGAGTAGCCATTTTATAAGGTTTCAGAAAGAGGAATCGCGTGATCAGCTATGTTTTTAAAAGAGACCTCCCTGGCTACAGCAAGGACAATGGACAGAAGAGGGGCGGAGCCAGGCATACAAGTGAGAACTAATGGGAGGCCTGAATAAGGCACTGGCAAGACCCACAGAGCCCCGTAGACAGAGTGAGGAAATGTTCATGATAACAACTCATAAGACTAGTTAATGTTTGGATGTGAGTGATAGGAAAACTCTTGAGTTTCTAGCTTGGGAAATTTGGTGAGTGGTAAGACAGTTCACTGAAATGAAAAACCCAGAAGAAATGGGTCTGGGGCAAGAGAGGTCCTTTCCGTTCAGAAATGTTGCACCGGAGGCAACTGTGGAGCAAACACAAAATAGATGGCTATTTAGGTGTGGGGTTTAGGGAAAATGCTTGACATACATATAGATAGGAGAGCCCACTGAAAAGAAAGGAAAATGTGCCTTAAAGGAACCAATGTCTAAATGTACAATCACATTATAGAAGTAGTTATACTCCCATCCACCACAGGGTAACTCAAGGACTGGAGCAGGTCCTCTGTGGGACATCAAAGTCAAACCATATGAGCAGTTATTCACTCAGCCTTCCATGTAATAAGGCTTATGAGAATAAACTGATTATCAGTAAACCTGCCAACGTTCCAAAGGTTTTCATTCTGAAGCAAAGAGAACTTCTGATATATATCTTGTGTGTGGCAAATCAAATCCTAAATCTATATTTATATTTGAGATCGATCCTTTGGGCATCTTGTCAACAATCAGAAAAGAGTAGCTATAAAACAAAACAAAAATAAAACAAGTTTTAGTGTACTCTGTTCTTTTTTAAAAATAGGCATCTGTCCATTTTCCCCATATTTGTTCTTCTTTCCTTCCAGTGCTGACAAAAATGTTTCTTCCAAGTAGGTAGATTTTACCTACAGAATTCCAAAAAAATAACTGGATCACATTATATACAGGAGACAAAGACAAGGCTTTGAGTATGAAAATCCTGAGTTTGGATTTTATTCCATCATTTAAGCAACAAACATGTATGGATTTCTATATGATATGTCTTGTCCTAAATACATATATATACTTAGCTGAAAGTGCAAAGTGTTCATAGACCAATGAAGCGGCAGGTATGCAAACACAATATCACGAATAAGGTAATTTCTAGAAACTTGGGAAACACCGTTCACCTGACTCTGCTTTTTAGAAAAGCTTTACTGAGACTTGAAGGGGGAGATGTTCAGCAGGTAAGAGAGATGCTAAGAACTGTAAGAGACTAAAGGACACTGGAGAGATGGGAAACAGAGCGGGAGGGGATTCCTGGTAGAAAGTGAGACCAAAGTCTAGATGGCATTAGAAAGTAAACATTGGGTTCTAGTCATTTTTATAGGGCAAGTACATGAATGACAGAGATAGGTGTGAGGCTTGGCGCTCAAGCTGGTTCCACATCATGCACGTTCTTCTCGCTTTGTTGCCTGGAGGCACCATTGAGGCATCCTCCTTTCCCTCCACTTAGACACAGGAACTACTCCTCTGTGGGGTAAATACTGCCTTTTCATATTATTGCTGTCTCATATCTCTACTTCAGAAACTCCCACTCATTATTTGGGGACTTTGACATTGTGTTCATATGTTCCTCTAAATTCTGTAGCATCCTGTTACTCAGGGGTTCTTCAGAGAAATAAAACAAACAGGATATAAAGGTACAGAGAGAGAGATTTTAAGGACTTAGCTCACACAATTGTGGGAGCTCACTTCAGTTCAGTTCAGTCGCTAGCAAGTCCAAAATCTGCAGGGCAGGCCAGCAGGCAGGAATTCAGGCAGGATTCCATGTTGCTGTTTTGAGGCAGAAACTTCAGCATTTAGGCTTTCAGTTGATCTAATGGAACACATCCACATTATGAGGGTAATTTGCTTTCAACAAAGTTGGTGTATATATGGGCTTCCCAGGCGGTGCAGTGGTAAAGAATCTGCCTACCAGTGCAAAAAACACAGGAGACACAGGTTCGATCCCTGGGTCAGGAAGATTCCCTGGGGTAGGAAACGGCAACCCACTCCAGTATTCTTGCCTGGAAAATTCCATGAACGGAGGAGCCTAGCGGGCTACAGTCCATGGGGCTGCAAAAAGTCAGACACGACTGAGTGACTGAGCATGCACACGCATGGTTTATACATACAGGAGCGGGCGGAGAGAGAATGTTAATCACACTTAAAAATACATCTCAGAAACATCTAGACCGGTGATTGGCCAAATCACTGGGTACCATAGCCTAGGCCAAGTTGACACATAACATTAACTGTTGCACATCCTTTGAGACTTCTTTTTATAAACTGAAATATACTTGATTTGAAGCTTCCCTGATAGCTCAGTTGGTAAATAATCCACCTGCATGCAGGAGACCCCGTTTCAATTCCTGGGTCAGGAAGATCCACGGGAGAAGGGATAGGTTACCCACTTCAGGATTCTTGGGCTTCCCTTGTGGCTCAGCTGGTAAAGAATCTGCCTGCAATGTAGGAGACCTGGGTTCAATCCCTGGGTTGGAAAGATCCCCTGGAGAAGGGATAGGTTACCCACTCCAGAATTCTTGGGCTTCCCTTGTGACTCAGCTGGTAAACGATCTGCCCGAAATGCTGGAGACCTGGGTTTGATCCCTGTGTTGGGAAGATCCCCTGGGAGAAGGGAAAGACTACCCACTCCAATATTCTGGCCTGGAGAATTCCATGAACTCTATAGTCCATGGGATTACAAAGAGTCAGACATGACTGACTTTTTCACTTCAACCTTATATCTTGGGTTCTAGAGCCATATTGCTTATATCTGAATCCTGATCTTTACTATCTATGTGAACCTGTGCAAATGGCTTACTTTCTCTTCAGTTTCTTAACTGTCAATTAGAGATAATTATAATATCTACTTCATAAGATAAAGATTATAAACAGTATTGTGAGAATTTAGGCCAGTACCTTGCACTCAGTAAATGTTAGTTATCTTCACTCTTTGTCTCTTATTTATTTTTCCCAAATTTGACTTCAATTTGTGATGAGTTGCTCAGTCATATCTGACTCTCTGTGACCCCATGGACTGTAGCCTGCCAGGCTCCTCTGTCCATGGGATTCTCCAGGCAAGAATACTGGAGTGGGTTGCCATTTCCTCCTCCAGGGGATCTTTGCATCCCAAGGATCGAACCTGTGTCTCCTGCATTGGTAGGCAGATTCTTTACCACTGAGCCACCTGTAGCTTCAATTCAGTGTTCTTCAATTCAGCATTTATTTTTTGCACACATACTATTAGGCTGGCCAAAACATTTGCTTGAATATTTCTGTAACATCTTATAGAAGAGTCCAAACAAACTTTTTGGCTAATCCAATATTTTCCAAGCATTAAATTAGGCTTAGAAAAAAAATATGGTACCAAAGTAGACATGGTCCTGCCTTTTTGGATCTTTTAGTTTAATAAGGGAGGAGAAGGCGATGGCACCCCACTCCAGTACTCTTGCCTGGAAAATCCCATGGATGGAGGAGCCTGGTAGGCTACAGTCCATGGGGTTGCTAAGAGTCAGACATGACTGAGTGACTTCACTTTCACTTTTCACTTTCATGCATTGGAGAAGGAAATGGCAACCCACTCCAGTGTTCTTGCCTGGAGAATCCCAGGGATGGGGGAGCCTGGTGGGCTGCCGTCTATGGGGTCGCACAGAGTCGGACACAACTGAAGTGACTTAGCAGCTTAGCAGCAGTTTAATAAGGGAGGCAAATATTAAACAAACAATCACATCAGTTCAGTTCAGTTCAGTCACTCCGTCGTGTCCGACTCTTTATGACCCCATGAACCGCAGCACGCCAGGCCTCCCTGTACATCACCAACTCCTGGAGTTTACCCAAACTCATGTCCATTGAGTCAGTGATGCCATCCAACCATCTCCTCTGTTGTCCTCTTCTCCTCCTGCCCTCAATCTTTTCCAGCATCAGGGCCTTTTCAAATGAGTCAGCTCTTTGCATCAGGTGGCCAAAGTACTGGAGTTTCAGCTTCAGCATCAGTCCTTCCAATGAATACCCAGGACTGATCTCCTTTAAGATGGACTGGTTGGATCTCCTTGCAGTCCAAGGGACTCTTAAGAGTCTTCTCCAACACCACAGTTTAAAAGCATCAATTCTTCAGTGCTCAGCTTTCTTTATAGTCCAACTCTCACATCCATAATCACATAGATAATCTTAATAGAAGTTATAGGATGTGCTATGAAGGACAAGTAGAAGGTAGTATAAGAGGTTATAACTGGAACACCAATCTAGCTTCCTTAAGAAAGTATTGTAAGAGTTAGTAATGGAAGAGTATGTTGGAGAAAGCTTTCTAGGTAAAGGGGTCATGATCAAAGGCCTTTTGAGGCTTGGATATAGTGAGAAACAGAGGAGGAAAATATCATGACATGAAGCTGGAGAAACAGGCAGGGACCAGATTATTCAGGACCTCGAAAGATGAGTAGGGAGATGGGAGGCTCCCCAGGTGGCACAATGGTAATGTGGGAGATGCAAGAAACGCAGGTTCATTCCCTGGGTCAGGAAGATCCCCTGAAAATTCCACGGACAGAGAAGCCTGGTGAGCTTCTCTGGGTCCAGTCCATAGGGTTGCAAAGAGTGCAGACACGACTGAGTGACTGAGCACACAGCACAAGTAAGATTAATAAGGCACAAGATCTTGGAGGTTAGAAGAATTTTGGATCTGGATGGTAGCAGTTGAAAGAGTAGACAGGGCTAACAGGTACTTAGTGAAAGGGAAAGAATCAAGCATTTACCCTGCTTTTTTACATAAACTATACCACTATGCTGTGGAAAATTCTGAAAGAGATGGGAATACCAGACCACCTGATCTGCCTTTTGAGAAATCTATATGCAGGTCAGGAAGCAACAGTTAGAACTGGACATGAAACAACAGACTGGTTCCAAATAGGAAAAGGAGTACATCAAGGCTGTATATTGTCACCCTGCTTATTTAACTTATATGCAGAGTACATCATGAGAAATGTTGGACTGGAAGAAACACAAGCTGGAATCAAGATTGCCGGGAGAAATATCAATAACCTCAGATATGCAGATGACACCACTCTTATGGCAGAAAGTGAAGAGGAACTAAAAAGCCTCTTGATGAAAGTGAAAGTGGAGAGTGAAAAAGTTGGCTTAAAGCTCAACATTCAGAAAACGAAGATCATGGCATCTGGTCCCATCATTTCATGGGAATAGACGGGAAACAGTGGAAACAGGGTCAGACTTTATTTTGGGGGGCTCAAAAATCACTGCAGATGGTGACTGCAGCCATGAAATTAAAATATAGCACCACCTATGAGGGTATCTTGCCAAAAAATTAAACTTGAATCTGATAACATCTAGATCTTACTACCAATTTACAGAAAATAATAGAGGACAAGGTACCATGTTCAAGTATGCCTTGGGGATACAGCTGACAAAATCCAGATGGTGGCAAAAACTAAAGGACAAGCAACCTAGTCCCTTAAACAAAACAACAAAACAATCCTGGGAAAACAAAGAAAAAACAAATACAGATGACTTAAAAAAAAAAAAAAACTAACATTTAAGAGTCTATTAGAAATGTGCATAGTAACTGGATATTTTATGATACCGAGAAATTATTTTCATTGTGATAATAGCATTGAATTTAAAACCTTATCTCTTCTAGAAATACAGACTAAAATATTTACATAGAAAATCATATGGTATTAGGGATTTTCTTCAAAATAATATGGAAGGGGGAAAATAGATGGGGGTATGGATGAGGCAACTTTGGCCTTTGATTGGATTTGGGGGCTTGTTATTAGGCACAAGTTTTAATACATTTTTAACTATTCTATGTTTTATATGTTCTAAATTCTTCACAATAAAAAAAGTATTTATATTAGAAGAAATCTAGAAAGCAAAATTGACATAAAATGATAATAAATTGGGTAAGGGAGATGTCAGGGATGACCCCAAGTTCTGATTTTTGTGCATGATTCTAAAATGGTATCCTTGAGTGATTAGAAAACAATGAACAAGAACTCAGTCTCCAGGAGAAGGCCATTTGTCATCTTGGACATGTTGAGTTTGAGATATCTCTGCGATAACCAAGCAAAGTGAAACTAGCAGATAGGCAAATCTGGAGCTAGGTAGAGAGATCTGGTCTAGCAGTGTGCATGTAAGAATCAATGGTTCAACTTCCCTGGTGGTCCAGTGGTTAAGAATCTACCTGCCTGGAGAAGGAAATGACAACCCCACTCTAGTATTCTTGCCTGGAGAATCCCATGGACAGTGGAGCTTGGCAGGCTCCAGTCTATGGGGTTGCAAGACTCGGATATGGCTTAGTGACTAAAACCACCACCACTACCAAAATAACTATGGTGAAAACGCAATAGTTTGTTTTTTTTTTTCCTTTATTTTAGTTCATGTCAATTATATTTTAAAATATTGAGCTAATTTTTTTATGGATAAACATGGTCTTTGTATTATGTTTGTGAGCCACTATAAGTGCACTGAACCTATTGTCGTTTTTTAAGGTTTTGTTCTTTTTTTAATTTAGGAGGGAAAAATGCAAGTAACAACTTACCAGGCATTAATTATCTTATTTTGGAGTTGAATTCTGTAATTTGAAAAAATTCAGTTAAACAAGTAATAATAATAAATTCAAAGTGATCTATTAAAAAAAAGAATCTGCCTGCCAAAGCAGGTATCACAGGTTGAATCTCTGGTCCAGGAAGATCCCACACGCGTCAGGGCAACTAAGGCCATAAGCTGCAGCTACTGAGCCGGCTTGCTGCAACTACCGAAGCCCAAGAGCCTAGAGCCCACGCTCTAGAGCAAGCGGAGCCACCACCACGGGAACTCCATGCACCACAATGAAGTGAGGCCCTGTTTACTGCAACTAGAGAAAGACCACATGCAGCAATGAAGACTCCGCACAACCGAAAATAAAAAAGAATCAACGGTTCATAGAGTTCGCGTGAGTGGATGCATTTACCTGGGCTCCATTTCTTAAAGTTGAGCATGGGTTTAAGTTACCTGGAGAGTTTATTTAAACACAGATTGCTAGGCCCCTATCCTAGAGCCTCTGAATCAATGGGTACAGATATGATTTAAGAATTCACATTTCAAAAGAAAAAAATAATAGTTCACATTTTTAACAATTTGACAGTTGATGTTAATGCTACGGTTCTGGAGACCACATTTTTGAGAACCACTGGCCTTGGAAGACAGTTAACATTGGTTCTCAACCCAGGATTCACACTGAGAATGTTGCAAAGACAAGGCAGAGAGCGTTTCAAGTTGGAGTGAGTGTTCAACAAGACCAAATACTGTTCAAAAGTCCAGTGAGACAGGGAATTTCCTGGCAGTCCAGTGGTTAGGACTATGGTTTCACTACTGTGGGCCCATGTTCAATCCTTGGTCAGGGAACTAAGATCTCAGAAGATGTACAAAATAAAAAAAAAAAAAAAGTCCAGTAAGATGAGAGTGAAAATAAATATCCGTTGGGTTCGTAGCATAGAAGTAATTGGTGACAGTAGAAGCTGGAGTGAAGGGAAAATCAAATTAGAGGTAATGAGAAATAAAGGAGATGCAAAAGTGAAGACAGTGAGTGCAGACAATAGTTTTGAGAAGTCTGGCTGTGAATCCTGTGAAGAAGAAGAAAAACAGTGTGGCGGGAGAGGAGAGGGGGCTGAGAGCAGACAAAAGCATGAACGGCAAACCACTAAGACCAAATCACGGTCTTCTTCCTTGAATTAAAAAAAAAAGTTAAACCACCAATTTGTGTTCTGACAATGAATTGCATTTTAATAGTTTCATCTTAAAGAACTAATGAGTCTTCAAAAATCAAAAGGAGGGACTTTGTGGATATTCTGGAGTCCTGCAGAACAGGTAAGTCTACTGAAGCACAACTTTCTTCCCTGAGGTCACAGGTCTTGGGACACTCCCATACTACTATCTGATAAAACTGGCCTCCAGATTAATTTATTTCATAATATTTTATTAATCATGATTAATTCATTAAACATTTATCAAATACCTATTAGGGGCTAGACAGCTGGGCTCTGGGATTAAAGTGGTGAATGATGAGTGCCTTACAATGGTAATTAGAAGTGTTGGAGAAATGTGGGGTGCTCTAAAAATCTATAGCATAAGATCCAACACAAGCTGAGGAACCAGGGGAGGAGGTCTTTAAAGAGTGACTGTCAAAAAGAGAGCTGAATTCCATTTATGTGAAATGTCCAGAAGTGGCAAATCTGTAGACACAGAAAGTAGACAGGTCAGTGGTTGCTTGGGTCTGAGAAGCTGGGGAGGAAGGGAGAGTAACTTCTAATAAAAGTTTCTTCCTAGGGTGATAAGAAGGTTCAAAGATTGACTGTGGTGATGACTGTCAAATCTGTGCATGTACTAAGAAACACTGAACCGTAGCTCTTTAAATGGATGAACTGTATGGTATCTCAAAATGTTCATTGTTGTTCAGTTGCTAAGTCGTGTCCCACTCTTTGCGACCCCATGGACTGCAGCACATCATTTTTTCCTGTTCATCACTATCTCCCAGAGCTTGCTCAAACTCGTGCTGGGTTGGATGAAGCACAAGCTGGAATCAAGATTGTCAGGAGAAATATCAATAACCTCAGATATGTAAGTAACACCATCCTTACGGGAGAAAGTGAAGAGGAACTGAAGAGCCTCTTGAAAGTGAAGGAGGAGAGTGAAAAAGTTGGCTTAAAATTCAAGATTCAAAAAACTAAGATCATGGCATCCAGTCCCATCATCTCATGGCAAATAGATGGGGAAACAATGGAAACAGTGACATACTATTTTCCTGGGCTCCAAAATCACTGTAGATGGTGACTGCAGCCATGAAATTAAAAGACACTTGCTCCTTGGAAGAAAAGTTATGACCAACCTAGACAGTATATTAAAATGAAGAGACATTACTTTGCTGACAAAGATCCATCTAGTTAAAGCTGTGGTTGTTCCAGTAATCACATATGGATGTGAAAGTTGGGCTATAAAGAAAGCTAAGCACCAAAGAATTGATGCTTTTGAATTGTGGTGTTGGAGAAGACTCTTGAGAGTCCCTTGGACTGCAGGGAGATCAAACCAGTCAATCCTAAAGGAAATCAGTCCTGAATATTCATTGGAAGAATTGATGCTGAAACAGAAACTCCAATACTTTGGCCCTTGATGGGAAGAACTGACTCATTCGGAAAGACCTTGATGCTGGGAAAGATTGAAAGCAGGGGGAGAAGGGGACAACAGAGGATGAGATGGTTGGATGGCATCACCAACTCGATGGACATGAGTTTGAACAAGCTCAAGGAGTTGGTGATGGACAGGGAAGCCTGGTGTGCTGCAGTCCATGGGGTTGCCAAGAGTCAGACATGACTGAGAGGCTAAACTGAACTGATATCTATTGAGTCAGTGATGCCATCCAACTATTTCATCCTCTGTTGCCCCCTTCTTCTCCTCCCCTTAATCTTTCCCAGCACCAGGGTCTTTTCCAATGAGCTGGCTCTTCACATCAGGTAGCTAAAGTATTGGAGTTTTGGCTTCAGCATCAGTTCCTTCCAATGAATATTCAGGATTTATTTCCTTTAGGATTGACTGGTTTGATCTCATTGCTGTCCAATGAACTCTCAAGAGTCTTCTCCAACACCACAGTTCAAAAGCATCAATTCTTCAGCGCTCAGCTTTCTTTACAGTCCAACTCTCACATCTATACATGACTACTGGAAAAACCAGAGCTTTGACTAGACAGACCTTTGTCAGCAAAGTGATATCTCAGCTATTTAATATGTTGTCTAGATTTGTTATAACTTTTCTCCCAAGGAGCAAGTGTCTTTTAATTTCATGGCTGCAGTCACCATCCACAGTGATTTTGGAGCCCAAGAAAATAAAGTCTGTCCCTGTTTCCATTGTTTCCCCATCTATTTGCCATAAAGTGAAAGGAATGGATGCCATGATCTTCAGTTTTTGAATGCTGAGTTTTAAGTCAGCTTTTTCACTCTCCTCTTTCACCTTCATCAAGAGGTTCTTTAGTTCCTCTTCACTTTCTGCCATTAGAGTGGTATCATCTGCATATCTGAGGTTGTTGATATTCTTCCTGGCAACCTTGATTCCAGCTTGTGTTTCATCCAGCCCGGCATTTTGCATGACGTATTCTGCTTATAAGTTAAATAAGCAGGTGATAATATACAGCCTTGACATACTCCTTTCCCAATTTGGAACGGGTCCATTGTTAAATGTTAGGTTCTGTTGCTTCTTGTCCTGCATACAGGTTTCTCAGGAGACAAGTAAAGTGGTCTAGTATTCCCATCTCTTCAAGGATGTTCCACAGTTTATTGATTGTGATTATTTGATTGTGATCCACACAATCAAAGACTTTAATGTAGTCAATGAAGCAGAAGTAAATGTTCTTTTGGAATTGCCTTGCTTTTTCTATGATCCAGCAGATGTTTGCGATTTGATCTCTGGTTCTTCTGCCTTTTCTAAATTCAACTTGTACATCTGGGAAGTTCTCAGTTCATGTACTGCTGAAGCCTAGCCTGATGGATTTTGAGTAAAATCTTACTAGAATGTGTGCGTGCATGTGTGCTAAGTCACTTCAGTCATGTTCAACTCTTTGTGACCCTAAGGACTGCAATTTACCAGGGTACTCTGTCCATGGGATTCTCCAGGCATGAATACTGGAGTGGGCTGCCATTACTTCCTCTAGGGGAGCTTTCCAACCCAGGGATCGAACCCGAGTCTCTTACATCTCCTGCATTTGCAGGCAGGTTCTTTACACTAGCACCACCTTGTAGGTCAGATAGCATGTGAAATGAGCACAACTGTATGGTAATTTTAACATTCGTTGGCATTGCCCTTCTTGGTACTGGAATGAAAATTTACCTTTTCCAGTTCTGTGGCCACTGCTGCGCTTTCCAAATTTGCTGGCACATTGAGTGCAGCACTTTAACAGCATCGTGTTTTAGGATTTGAAAGAGCTCAGTGGAAATTCCATCACCTCCACTAGCTTTGTTCACTAGCTTTCTAAGGCCCACTTGACTTCACACTTTAGGAGGTCTGGCTCTAGGTGAGTGACCACACCACTGTGGTTATCTGGGTCATTAAGATCTTTTTGTACAGTTCTTATGTATATTCTTGTACTTCTTAATTTCTTTTGTTTCTGTTAGGTCCTTGCTGTTTCTGTCCTTTATTGTGCCTATCTTTGCATAAAATGTTCCTTTGGCATCCCCAATTTTCTTGAAGAGATCTAGTGTTTTCCATTCTATTGTTTTCCTCTACTTCTTTGCATTGTTCACTTAGGAAGGCTTATCTCTCATTGCTATTTTCTGGAACTCTGCATTCAGTTGGGTATATCTTTCCGTTTCTCCTTTGCCTTTCACTTCTTTCCTCAGCTATTTCCTCAGACAGCCACTTTGAGAACCCCATGAACACAATAATGTTCATCAGTTCAGTTCAGTTCAGTCACTCAGTCGTGTCTGACTCTTTTCGACCCCATGAATCGCAGCACGCCAGTTCTCCCTGTCCATCACGAACTCCCAGAGTTCACTCAGACTCATGTCCATTGAGTCAGTGATGCCATCCAGCCATGTCATCCTCTGTCGTCCCCTTCTTCTCCTGCCCTCAATCCCTCCCAGCATCAGAGTCTTTTCCAATGAGTCAACTCTTCACATGAGGTGGCCAAAGTACTGGAGTTTCAGCTGCAGCATCATTCCTTCCAAAGAAATCCCAGGGCTGATCTCCTTCAGAATGGACTGATTGGATCTCCTTGCAGTCCAGGGGACTCTCAAGAGTCTTCTCCAACACCACAGTTCAAAAGCATCAATTCTTTGGCGCTCAGCCTTCTTCACAGTCCAACTCTCACATCCATACATGACCACAGGAAAAACCATAGCCTTGACTAGACGAACCTTTGTTGGCAAAGTAATGTCTCTGCTTTTGAATATGCTATCTAGGTTGGTCATAATTTTCCTTCCAAGGAGTAAGCGTCTTTTAATTTCATGGCTGCAGTCACTATCTGCAGTGATTTTGGAGCCCCCAAAAATAAAGTCTGACACTGTTTCCACTGTTTCCCCATCTATTTCCCATAAAGTGATGGGACCAGATGCCATGATCTTCGTTTTCTGAATGTTGAGATTTAAGCCGACTTTTTCACTCTCCTCTTTCACTTTCATCAAGAGGCTTTTTAGTTCCTCTTCACTTTCTAAAATTCAGCTCAGTAAACTTGAGGCTCTAATTCAGCTTCTTCGAGGATTCCTGAATCAGGTAGTAGCCCATCTGTTAGGAAAAGTGTGGTCTGAGGGATTGTACAAAATGGAAGGTTTCACAGAAAGAAGAATGAGGGCAAAGGATTTTTAATAAAACAATATGAAGGATTATCTTTAGGCCAGAGCATCTTCTTGGAGAAGGCAATGGCACCCCACTCCAGTACTCTTGCCTGGAAAATTCCATGGACAGAGGAGCCTGGTAGGCTGCAGTCCATGGGTTCGCGAAGAGTCGGATACGACTGAGAGACTTCCCTTTCACTTTTCACTTTCATGCATTGGAGAAGGAAATGGCAACCCACTCCAGTGTTCTTGCCTGGAGAATCCCAGGGACGGGGGAGCCTGGTGGGCTGCCGTCTATGGGGTCACACAGAGTCAGACACAACTGAAGTGACTTAGCAGCAGCAGCAGAGCATCTTCTTCTGTGGGAGAGAGGGATAGCAAGGGTGTTACCATGCAGACTGCTTGTCTTCCTGGGGTGGGATGGGGTGGGGAATCGAGCAGGTCCATATGACAGACTGCCTCACTAGTGTTGACTTCAGACTTTCAAGTTCAGTTCAGTCACTCAGTCATGTCTGACTCTTTTCGACTCCACAGACTGCAGCATGCCAGGCCTTCCTGTCCATCACCAACTCCCAGAGTTTACTCAAACTCATATTCATTGAGTCGGTGATGCCATCCAACCATCTCATCCTCTGTCGTCCCCTTCTCCTCCTGCCTTCAATCTTTCCCAGCATCAGAGTCTTTTCAAAGGAGTCAGTTCTTCACATCAGGTGGCCAAAGTATTGGAGTTTCAGCTTCAACATCAGTCCTTTCAATGAATATTCAGGACTGATTTCCTTTAGGATGGACTGGTTTGATCTCTTTGCAGTCCAAGGGACTCTCAAGAGTCTTCTCCAACACCACAATTCAAAAGCATCAATTCTTTGGTGCTCAGCTTTCTTTATGGTCCAAGTCTCACATCTATACATGACTACTGGAACAACCATAGCTGTGACTAGACGGATTTTTGTCAGCAGAGTAATGTCTCTGCTTTTGAATATGCTGTCTGGGTTGGTGATAACTTTTCTTCCAAGGAGCTGCTGCTGCTTCTGCTGCTAAGTCCCTTCAGTCGTGTCTGACTCTGTGTGACCCCATGGACTGCAGCCTACCAGGCTTCTCCATCCATGGAATTTTCCAGGCAAGAGTACTGGAGTGGATTGCCATTGCCTTCTCCATTCCAAAGAGCAAGTGTCTTTTAATTTCATGGTTCCAGACACCATCTGCAGTGATTTTGGAGCCCCCAAAAATAAAGTCTCTTTCTGTTTCCCCATCTATTTGCCATGAAGTGATGGGACCAGATGCCATGATCTTAGTTGTCTGAATGTTGAGTTTTAAGCCAACTTTTTCACTCTCTTTCACTTTTTATCAAGAGGCTCTTTAGTTCTTCTTCGCTTTCTGCCATAAGGGTGGTGTCATCTGCATATCTGACGTTATTGGTATTTCTCCCAGCAATCTTGATTCCAGCTTGTTCTTCAACCAGTCCAGCATTTCTCATCATGTACTCTGCATATAAGTTAAATAAGCGGGTGACAGTATACAGCCTTGATGTACTCCTTTCCAGATTTGGAACCAGTCTGTTGTTCCATGTCCAGTTCTAACTGTTGCTTCTTGACCAGCACACAGATTTCTCAGGAGGCAGGTCAGGTGGTCTGGTATTCCCAACTCTTCAAGAATTTTCCACAGTTTGTTGTGATCAACACAAAGGCTTTGGCACAGTCAGTAAAGCAGAAGTAGATGTTTTTCTGGAACTCTCTTGCTTTTTTGATGATCATGGATGTTGGCAGTTTGATCTCTGGTTCCTCATAGGGGACTGGAATGCAAAAGTAGGAAGTCAAGAAATACCTGGAGTAACAGACAAATTTGGCCTTGGAGTACAGAATGAAGCAGGGCAAAGGCTAATATAGAGTTTTGCCAAGAAAACATACTGCTCATAGCAAACATCCTCTTCCAACACACAAGAGAAGACTCTACACATGGACATGGCCAGATGGTCAATTCTGAAATGAGACTGGTTATAGTCTCTGCAGCCAGAGATTGAGAAGCTCTATACAGTCAGCAAAAACAAGACCGGTAGCTGACTGTGGCTCAGATCATGAACTCCTTATTGCCAAATTCAGACTTAAATTGAAGAAAATAGGGAAAACCACTATTCATGTATGACCTAAATCAAATCCCTTATGATTATACAGTGGAAGTGAGAAGTAGATTCAAGGGATTAGATCTGATAGCCAAGGTGCTTGAAGAACTATGCATGGAGGTTCATGACATTGTACAGGAGGCAGTGATCAAGAACACCCCCAAGAAAAAGAAATGCAAAAAAGGCAAAATGGTTGTCTGCGACTTCCAAACTGGTTGATTAACATCAATTCCCGGTAAAGGTTGAAACTAAATTAGGTCAAGTACTAAATCTAGTTTTGCTATCATGGGCTTCATCAAATTAATGTCAATTGGGTGTGTGGTTTTTCTCTTTAAATACTTATATATGTAAAAGAGATGTCAACTGAGAGGAATTAGCTAAGGAACAAAGTGTATATACACAGAGGGAATCATGTACTCATTGGAGGAAAGTGTGTGGCATTTTGAAGATTCAAAAAAAAAAAATCTGCAGCTGGCACATTCCTTTAAAGAATATAATGAGAATTGAAGCTGAAGTTATATATTGAACAGGCTCATGTTATGTAGCTATGAAAGCCATGACAAAAGTTTGAGATTTTATCCTAAAAACAGTACTCCCAGTGAATTTAAGGTTCTTTCTTTGCAGCAAAAGAATTTACAGACAAGCAGGGAGGTTAAGAAAGTAAGAGCTTATTTAAGAGAAGGGAGTGGCAGAAGACAAAATGGCTAGATAGCATCATAGACTCAATGGACATGAATCTGAGCAGTTTCCAGGAGATACTGGAAGACAAAGACCAACAAAATGTCTGTTTAGTCAAAACTATGGTGTTTCCAGTGGTCATGTATGGACGTGAGAGTTGGACCATAAAGAAAGCTGAGCACCAAAGAATTGATGCTTTTGAACTGTGGTGTTGGAGAAGACTCTTGAGAGTCCCTTGGACTGCAAGGAGATCCAACCAGTCCATCCTAAAAGAAATCAGTTCTGATTATTCATTGGAAGGACTGATGTTGAAGCTGAAACTCCAATACTTTGGCCACTTGGTGCAAAGAACTGACTCCTTGGAAAAGACCCTGATGCTGGGAAAGATTGAAGGCAGAAGGAGAAGGGGATGACAGAGGATGAGACGGTTGGATGGCATCACTGACGCAATGGACATGAGTTTGAGTAGGCTATGGGAGTTGGTGATGGACAGGGATGCCTGGCGTGCTGCAGTCCATGGGGTCTCAAAGAGTCAGAAGCAACTCAGCTACTGAACAACGATGCTCTCAGAGGGCAAACAGGTGAGGAGCTGCTGCCCTGTGTTTCTTTGGCAAGTTGGTTATGAGGGGCATACAAATGAAGGGGCAGAATATTCACTGGGGAAGGAGTCTAGGCACTGTATTCCTTAGAATAAAAATTTTCATCCCAGCTCCATTTTCCTGAGGGGAGGAGGGATTTTTGTCCTTTAGCTTAAATCAGAAGTGTCATCATCACTTCAGAGCAAGATTGGTACTTATCTGCAAGGCTAATTTTATTGTAAGAACACAATGAGCAAGGTCACAGTTGGATGCAGGAGATTCCCGCTTTTCCCCACCTTTCTTTGTCTGATTCCAAGTCACTTATCACCTCAAAAGGGTGGTTTCCTGTCTGTCTGGAGGTTCCTGTTTTTCTTTGTCTGCCCGTGGACCCCCGCTGTTTACAAGCGTTGCAAGATTTCCTGCCACCTGGTCCCTGCCCCCATTCTCTGCTCATACCTAGCTATCTGCTTGCTGTAACAACAGGAAGCCATTGTTGTGTGATACTAAGCATTGTAACTCCCGCTGCCATGCAGAGTGAAGAGAGGGGGCAGTATATCTGGGAAACCAGGTAGTCGGTATTACAATTCTCTGGACACAAGGTATTGGTTGTTGTTAGATTAGGACGGTGGCCATAGGAATGGCTTCCCTGATAGCTCAGTTGGTAAAGAATCCGCCTGCAATGCAGGATACCTGGGTTCAATCTCTGGGTTGGGAAGACCCCCTGGAGAAGGGAAAGGCTACCCACTCCAGTATTCTGGCCTGGAGGATTCCATGGACTGTATGGTCCATGGGGTTGCAAAGCATTAGACATGACTGAGCAACTCACACAGGAGTGGACAAATTCAGCAGGACATGTTGATGGGTTGGAACTGAGATGTGGCAGAGCACTGAAGCTGATGTGCTCAACTGGACAGATGATGAACTGAGAATACTAGAAAAGGTCCAAGTTTCAGGGTTGGGGAGCAAGATTAATTTTGTTAATATACTTAGAACACTAATGAGGGAGCAAGGGTGCTGTGTGCAGTAATGAGTTCTCTACTGGAATTATCTAAGTTGGACCAGAGATCTCTGAGCTATGTGTTCACTGTTTGTGCTTTGAAGTAAGTTGTGGACTAAATAACCAAGTTCCTATTCAGCCCTAATGGTCGGCCACAAGCTAGTGCCATTTCTGCCAGAATTTGGTTCCCCAAACAGTTCACGACTAAAATGAAACCCTCTTCGCCTGGAATTTGAATTCCTCAGAATCACCCACACTAGGTTAATAATTAAAGGTTCCTCATACTGTCTACCTTTGTTTGTTTCACCTGTGTGCAGGATTCAGTTTCACAAAATCCCCCCAGCAGTATTATTTAATCTAGTGTCAAAGAAAGGTGTATATATTCCACCAACCCAAGGACAAGTCTCTACTAGCCCAAGAAGGTGGGAGGCTGCAGAAGCCACAGAAACTGACCCTGCCCAAACCCAAAACAGAGGAGAGGACTCCTACAAAGCTAACCTTTGTATTTTTTCTCACACCCTATCCAAGCATGGCTCAGCTGGTAAAGAATCCACCTGCAATGTGGGAGACCTGGGTTTGATCCCTGAGTTGGGAAGATCCCCTGGAGAAGGGAAAGGCTATCCTCTCCAGTATTCTGACCTGGAGAATTCCATGCACTGTATAGTCCATGGGGTCGCAAAGAATTGGACACGACTGTGCAACTTTCACTTCACTTCATCCAAGCATCTAGCACTGTGCCCTTACGGCCCCACAGCCTTCAGGTAGCCCCACAGTGTGGCCCCACAGATCATCGACTGATCCTCCAGTCCTAGGGTGGGGGTGCAGTGAGAGGATGCTAATTTTCAAACATAAAATCAAAAATAGAAAAGTATAAAAGGGGAGAAGAAATAAGAGAGTAATATATATTTTGTGTTAGGGCTGTCTCCTCAGTCCCCAGGGAAGCAGCAAACACTCCCCTAGTGGTCCTTTATTGATTGTCCTATTAAATGCTCTAGAAGTCGAGGGGATTTGTTTGACAGCTTTATTCCCACCCGATTCTTCTCCAGGTGCTAAGTTGCACACCTACCCTAACACAAGGCCCACCAGGACTTCAGGCTCCTGCCCTTCCTTCAGACTTGCTCTGTTGCTGCTGTTCCTCTAAGGGTAAGCATTTCGCCTTCTTTTCCTTCTGCTTCAAATCTCAGCAGAAAACTTTCTGGGCCTCACTTGCATCTTCCTGACTTTCCTCATCTCTGAAACGGGAATAATAAACACGACGGTGGGAGTAACAGTAAAACTGACCTATTACAATTGTTGTGAGGATTAAACATTACATATACTTGAAAATCTGCTGGAAACCGCAAAAGACTATAAAGTTAGACGTTGTTTTCTGGCTTTTATTTCTAAAGTATATTTCAGTGGTTGGAATGGGTGGGTACCAGGGTGCTGTTCTCTCAGGGAGATTAATGCCAGGCATCGCCAAGCGTTTCAGAAGAAAACGCCACTCTGCTTCAAAAGGGACGTCAAGCCCACCTTGCACAAAGGCTTTTGGTGGTCTTTCGGTGCAAGAGCTGGGGGCGTGGGAACACCATGTATGCAGATGCGGGGCGCCTCGGGAGTCGCAAGCCGCACCCTCTCCGCCCCCGCGCAGGCCTCCGCTCGCCCGGGGCGCGCTTCTTCCCACAGCCCCGGGCGCCCTTCCTCCCCGGCCGCCTGGGGACGATAAGGCATGGGGTCTCGGGAGCTCTAATCCTGGGCGCGATTCTGCAGGTGACGGAGAACTCTCAAGGCCCCGGCAGAACTGATCACTTCGGGGCGTCCGGAACACGCCCTCGTCGGAAAGTCAGGTTAGTGGAGGTGGAACCCAAGGAGGCTCCAGGTGTGGAAGGAACAGGCCTAGATGGGAAGCGGCTCTAGGTGCCCTCGTGTTGGGGGAACGAGGTGGATCTCGCCATCCATTTCAGAGCTGGACGTCCCGCCAGGCGGCCCAGGGACTTTCTAGAACAACCCCATGCGCCGAGGCCGCAGGGAGTCGGAAGCCGGCCGGGCGCGGGAGCCGGCGGGGCTCGGCGTCCTCACCTGTCTGGGGCCGCCTCTCCGCAGGCCTCAGTTTCCGTGTGTGAGAAATGGGCTGACTACGAGCTCACCCCCTCACCAAGAGAAAGCGGCTGGGGTGTTCCGGCTCAGCGCCTCTACAGAAACCACTCGAGAAAACAGAGTCTGTTTCGGTTTTAGTTCAAAGAAGAAAAAAAAAAAAAAGCAATAGCTGTGAACCTTGCGCAGAAATGCTTGTCAGGTTGAGCGAGAAGCCGGCTAAGCGAACGAGCATAGGAAGGACGAATTGGCCAGGTGGCGGGTAAAGGTAACTCGGCACTTGTGAAGATGCACCGGCCGTATCAGCCCCGGCTGTCTCAGGAGACTGAGTCGCCCACGGTTGAAGTAACAGATACCGAGAGCGGCCTCCTCTGCGCTTGCGCAGTACCCGCGTCTCCCCCCCCCACCCCGAGCTCGCGCCCCACCCCCGAGCTCGCTCGCGCCCCGCCTACTCGCCCTCCCCTTCCCCAGCCCGGCCGCCCGCGCAGAGCATTGTGGGACACAAACAAAGTGCCCCCAAACAGGCTGGAGTGAGCCGAGCGGCAACGGCGGCGGCGCCGGCCCGCACGCGCGCGGCGGCGGCTCCCTCCCAACCTCCCCCTCCCTCCCCCTCACTCCCCTTCCCCTTCCCCACCCCGCCCCGCCGGGAAAACGCGAGCCGTCGCCGCGCTCCCCAAACCGCTGCCTGCCCTCGGCCAACCGCCCCTAACGGCCGCCCGCGCGTGGCTCGCCGGGCCCCCTCGCTCCTCCCCTCAGGCCCCCGGAGCGCTCCCCTCCCTCTGCCTCGCTCTCTCGCACCTCGCAGGGTTGCCGCCGTTGGGGGCTGCCATGCCCCTGCCGCAGGCTGTCCACGGGCCTAGGCGCGGCGGCCCGAGATAGGGTCCCCTCCGCCTCCCGGGGGAGGAGAGAGGCAGCGGGCCGCGCGCTCCGCCCCCTCCCCCCGGGCCGCCGCCACCTCGCCGCCTCAGCCTGGCGGGGAGGAGGAGGAGGAGCAGCAGGCCTCCGGCCTCCGGCACCGCCGCCCGCAGGTAACCGGGAAGGGAGGGCAAGGCCGGCCCTTCCTCGCCGCCCGTGCCCTCGGGCGGCCCCCCATCTGGGTGCTGGGCGGAAGGGAACGCCGGGTCTCATCACCCCCATCCGCCCCGGGAGACACCCCGCAGGTTCCCCTCAAAGGCGTCTAAGCCTTCAGGGAGGAGATTGGCCCTGCGCCCCGCCGTCTGGGAGATTTTACCCCGATCTCCCAGGGCGCCCCTCGACCGCGCGCGCGTGTGCTCAGCACCCTGACCCCGAGGAGGCGGGGTGCTAGCGTCTCACCTGGTCGAGCCGAGACACACAGCTCCCCCCCTCTCCCCCGCTTCTTTTTCTTTCGTATTGGAAAGAAAGGGGTGGCATTTATTTAAAAAACGAAAACCTTTTTTCTTCCCTACCTGGGGCACAGTCTGCGTCTAGTCGTTTTCTGCTGGCCTAACCAGAAAAGGGTTACCTGCGAGTGAAATGATGAGTACGTTAGAAGGAAACGGCATGCTTGTTAGTGGTTTGAAGCTTAACCAGAATTTAGAATAAAGCCTAATAATGGTGTGCCTTATTGGAACTTAATTATAGAAATGAAGGCCAAAGCTTACATTTTTTTCGGCATGTAAGTGAATTATAGATTTTGGTCAAGAAGACATTCTAACTTCCACTTATTTTCTTACTGTTTTATTCGGATAGAGGCTAATACCAAAAGCAGACTTCACAATTTGAGAGCTACTAATAGTTTGGATAGGTAGGTTTTTTTTTGTCTGGAGAGTTTCAGTTGGAATTACTGCATTTAAAAAAATACTGTGTATATCTTCATTTATACAGTCAGTTGCTCCCATTACTTCCCTTTGACTGCCAATGGATATTTAATTTTACCTGATGTAGTTTCCTAATCATAGAATGTGGCAATAATGAAGGGAATGTTTTGTTATTATATGTTTTGTTATTGTTATTGTTGTTAGTCTTATATTTTACAGTGTTTGCATTAATTATGAGAACCTTTTCCATATCTGATCTGATTTGCAGAACAACCTAATGACTTAGATGATATTGAGTTTTACAGGTGAGAGAAACTTAAGTAATGTTAAGTAACTTGCTTTAGGCCACACAACTAGTGATAAAGGTGAGATTTATACCCAGATATGTTTCCAGTGTAGGTGTGTTTTCTACTGTACCTTCAGTACAGGTACACCTTTTTTTTTTTTAACACTTATTTATGAAAAATAATCAGTCTCTTTGAAATTGAGGAAAAATTTCAATGAATATCCCAGTACCTAAGTTCTGTGATTGACATTTCTGCCATGTTGTTCCCTCCCTTTCTGTGTGTAATCACTTGAAAGTAAATTGCAAACACCATGACACTCCAATATTTCCTCCTGCGGTTATACTGACCCCAGTATCATTATCAACACTTTTCTAAATTAGCAATCCATATGCAAATATCTGGGGTCTCTTTGGGAAATCAACCCCCACCCCACCCCCCAGCTGTATTCAGTTAAGATTCACACATTGTATTTGTTAATTATGCCTTGGATCCTTTTTTTAGAAGACCAGTACCCATCTCCTTTCATTCTGCCAGTGAACCAAACCACTTGCTTTATAAGAATGCTCCCACTTTGGGGACTTGTCCATTTCCTGATGGTGTCATTTAATGTAATCCTCTGTCCTAATTTTCCTGTTACTGGAAGTTAGGTCTAAAGAAAAGCTAGATTAGTTTAAGGAAAACTTTTATTTGGCAAGAATATTTCATAGATGATGCTATGTACCTATGTACTTTTATGTTACATCATGCTACAGTATTTAGGGTACTAAATGTGACCACTTGCTCAAAGTGGTAACTACCAGATTTACTGTAACGGTTTGGTTTGCCTGTTTGTGATTTGTATATGATCTTGGGGTAATATCTTGACCCCAAGCAAACAACCTATTTCTGGGTACCTTTTGCTCTGTGATAGCACCCATTGATGACTGTTGCTTCAATCAGTTATTTTATTGGAGATTTTCTGTCAAGATTTCTTTCATTAACTAGGAGTGAACTGAACTTTCTCCTAAAAATGTTAATGTCCTCCCTTTAGTTATCAATATTCAGGGTAAAGAGTTTGGGAGTTAGTCACCCCCCACTGCGTGCATTGCATAATGGTGGCAAATCAGATTTTTTTTCTTCTTTTTTGTGGGAATACTATGGACTGATGAGTTTTGATTTTTTTTTTTTTTAATATAACCGTTACAGTCGTTTTTCTTTTTGATGATCAAACTGTCCCAAATTTGGGCAGTAAAACCCTTTCATGTTGGTTCCTGTGTCTTTTTAATGCTTCTGCTCACCATTAGTCTTGGAACACTCTCTGGTGCAGAATATCCCAGGCTCGCCTTGTTACTTTCCTTGTCCCAGATCTGGAATGGGCTTTTCATCCAAGAAGTCTTGACTCTTTTTAGTGAGAAATGTTGTATAGAAACCAGGATCTAACTGTTTGGCATATTCATACTGCTGGAGTGTCACTGGGTCTAGGCCCTTTGAGAAGGGAGAACAAAAAATGGTGTTTTGCTTGTTTGTTTAAGCAAATTCATAGGGATATATCCAATTCAGATTTAACATAGCAGGTTTTTCTTTGTCTTTTGTCTTAAAAATCGTAGTTCCTAATAAAATGAACATTCTCGCCGTATCCTACTATATATACTTAAAATCATTTCAATATTTTACCAATATCACTACTAGCAGTAAACTTCTGAGTAAAGTTTTAAGATTTCTTTGCGTTTATTCTTGTCGTTAGAATATATTGCATGAAGGCTGTGTAATCAGAGTACTTACTGTGTTCAGAAGTCACTTGAAGTACTTTCTCTGGTTATGCTGCCAATTTGATATGGTTCACTGGTTCCATTTTTTATTTTATGGTTTACTTTTTTTTTTCCCCCAAAAGAAATAACTTTTTATTGCAGTATAGTTGATTTGAAACTTGTTAGTTTCAGGTATACAGCAAAGTGATTCACATATATATATTCTTCTCAAATTCTTTTCCTTTATAGGTTATTACAAGATATTGAATATAGTTTCCTGTACCATACAGTGGGTCCTTGTTGTTTATTTTATATCTAGTAGTGTGTATCTGTTAATCCTAAACCCCTAATTTCCTCCCCGCTTTGGTAGCCGTAAGTTTTGTTTTTGTGAGTCTGTTTCTGTTTTGTAAATAAGTTCATTTATATCACTTTTTTAAGATTCCACATATAAGTGATGTATGATATTTGTCTTTCTCTGTCTTACTTCCCTTAGTATGATAATCTCTAGGTTCGTGGCATTATTTTAGTTTTTTAAGGAACCTCCATACTGTTCTCCATAGTGCCTGCACTAGTTTACCTTCCCGGCAACAGTATAGAAGGATTCCCTTTTTAAATTTTATTTTTGAGTATATAAATTATATGTGCTTAGTCGCTCAGTCATGTCTGACACTTTGTGACCCCATGGACTATAGCCCGCCAGGGGGGCTTGTCCATGGGGATTTTCTAGGCAAGAATACTGGTGTGGGTTGCCATGCCCTCCTCCAGGGGATCTTCCCAACCCAGGGGTTGAACCCAGGTCCCTCAATGCACGCAGATTCTTTACCATCTGAGCCACTGGGGAAGCCCAAGAATACTGGAATGGGTAGCCTATCCCTTCTCCAGAGGATCTTCCCGACCCAGTTATTAAACAGGGGTCTCCTGCATTGCAGGCAGATTCTTTGCCAGCTGAGCTACCAGGGAAGGCCATATAAACTATATACAAGGTTCAGAAGTCAAATATTTTAAAAGTATTTTTAAAGAGGCCTTACCCGAGTTAGTTTTAAAATGTAGTGTTATTTAACTCTGTCATACCTTTTAATATCTAATAGATTCATATATCTTCACTGTAAGAGGATTAACAGTGGACAGAGTGTGTTACTTAACGTGAAGTGATATTGGAGTACATTTATATTTTGCAGTTACATTCCAATTTCTCTGGCAAAGAGAAAGCACTAGACTAATCTTTAGAGGTGAGCAGAGAAGTAGATTTCAGGCTTATTTTTGCAAGCTTTACTTTGAAAAATCACTTTATTGATGGGTCAGTTCTTCATTTTTTTCTTTTGGCCATGTGGCCTGTGGGATCTTAGTTCCCCAACCAGGTATTGAACCTGGGCCCTGGCAGCAAAAGCCTGGAATCCTAACCACTAGGCCACCAGGGAATTCTGAAAATCATGTCTTCAAAGAGGCAGACAGTTGATACAGTTTTATAAATCCATTTACTTATATGTAACACAACAGAACTGACATACATATGCTATCTGCAGATATAAAAGGTATTTGGATGTGTGATCAGTGAAGATAGTACTTTTTTTTGATTGGGCAAAATGTGATAGAATCTATAATTATGCCTTCAAATGAAGATTTAAGAAGGAGCAGTCAATGGTTGTCTGAAGTGAGAATACAATTACAGAGTTTATCAGCTGCCTATCACCCAGGAAAAGATGAGTGCACGGTGTGGTTCCCTCTGAACACCACCACTGCTTTTGTTAACAGAGCAAACATTCTTCCTCAGGGAACGGAGTGGGGAAATGAACAATGCTTATGCATTGGGCCCATTTGCCTTTATCCTGTCTTTAATCTTGGTAAAATATACTGCTGAAGATTATTAGGAAACACAAAGTGATGAAAAAGTGCCACAAACAGTAGCATAGGTGTATATTCTCACACATAGCAGCTGGAAACTGTTTTGGTAGACTGAGTGGGCTCATACAGTTATGAGAATTGCCAGCATTTGTTGAGCCTTTCAAAAAGGTATCACCATGCTAAATATTTCATACATCATCTCATTCAGATCCTACTTTAACCCTTTGTTATTGCCACTTGTATCTTTGCAAATAAGTAAAGTGATATCCAGGCGTCAAACTAAAGTCTGTCTTTGGTGTTGCACTTAACACATTACTGCATCTCACAATTAAATGTGTCATAAAATTGGATATATTTTCATTCAGTATGAATCACAAGAAATACATGACTGACATTAGTCCTACCGCAGCACTGAAGATTGCATCTGAAATTTTCCATAATAAAATGTTGGAGGTTTTAAACTTTGAGGAAGTCTTTTTAGCCTTGTAAAGGATAGAATTCTCTTGTTACTGAAAATGGGGAAGCATCAGAGATTATTGTAAAGGGATTTCATATTGAATATATGTGTGTGTATATATATAAATACATATCCCCCCCCTCACCGTGGTTTCCTGGCATTTTGTAGACTACAAGTGAGCATATCTTTATATATGCTATAATGGGATGTCTTAATGCATGCAGCCACCACATTCATGATTGAAACAGTTCTTCTTGTATCTTGACTGATTTCTTGAAATTTATCTCCTATTAAACTGAAAGCCACTTTCGTTTTTTCCTTTGTTCTTTATATCAGAAATACTTCACTCCATAATGAGCTGGAAATCTCTGGATTTTTAGTCATGGCATCTAAAAATAGTGATTGTTTATGTGCCTTTAAAAAGATAAAGATACATTAAATTTATATTACACTCCTGCTTGATGGACACTTTCTTCACTAACATTATTATTAGTGCCAAAGGTGACTTCAGCCAGCACATTTTTACATAACTGATTCTGGAGTAAATCACTGACTTACATCATTGTGGTCCTTCGCATTGATAATTCTGTCTTGCTGCTGCTGCTAATTTGCTTCAATCGTGTGCGACTCTGTGCGACCCCATAGATGGCAGCCCACCACGCTCCCCTGTCCCTGGGATTCTCCAGGCAAGACTACTGCAGTGGGTTGCCATTTCCTTCTCCCATGCATGTGTGCTAAGTTGCTTCAGTCGTGTCTGACTCTGTGACCCTATGGACAGCAGCCCACCAGGCTCTTCTGTCCACAGGATTCTCTAGGCAGGAATACTGGAGTGGGTTGCCATTTCCTTCTCCAAATTCTATAGAGTGAAAATTGATGAATGAAACTAATGTCTCAGTTTTCTAGGAGAACATCATTTGTTTCCATATTGAGTATTCTTCCATTTTAGTAATGTATACCTTTAAAAAAAACCTTAAAATTACAAATGTTTGATACCCCAGTTTCAATATTCTATACTGTTATCTGTCCTGTCTATAGGTATTAAATGGTGTATGTAGGTTTTGTTTTTTTTTAATGTTGACATGATTTGGTTTTAACAGTTTTTGATGCAGTCAGCTTACAAACAACTTGAGGTTACATATAACCAAGAGTTTGAATCTTTGGAATCAAGATTTTGTGGAACTACTACCCTCTGGCTTCTGAAACAATGTAATTCTTTGTAAAAATGATTTTCCCTTGATTCACATCTTAACCTAAGTATCTGATTATCACCTACTGTTAGCAAGCAAGCTTGTTCAGAACTTTGTTGTTTTTTAGTTGATGAGTCGTGTTCAGAGCCTTTGTAGCTCCTTGGACTATAGCTCCATGGGCTATATAGCACACCAGCCTCTTCTTTCCATGGTGATTTTTCAGGCAAGAATACTGAAGTGGGTTGCCATTTCATTCTCCAGGGTATCTTCTTGGATCAGGGATTGAACCTGTGTCTCCTGCACTGGCAGGTGGATTCATACTACTGAGCTACCAGGTTAGCCCCTATTTGGAACTATCCTCTATTAAATGTGGCATGTTTAGTTTTGTAGGCTGGATAATTTCATTAGGCTCATGAGTGGGAGGATTATTCCAACTATTTTGGGGAAGGGGCAGAGAGTTCCAAGAACTGGGCCACTGCCCACTTTTGGGGCTTTATAGTCAGCCTTGGAACTATCTTGGGGGCTTCCCAAGTAGCTCAAATGGTAAAGGAACTGACTGCAGTGCCAGAGATCTAGGTTCAGTCCCTGAGTCAGGAAGATCCCCTAGGGAATGGCATGGCAACCCACTCCAGTGTTCTTGCCTGGAAAATCCCATGGACAGAGGAGCCTGGCAGACTACAGTCCGTGGGGTCGCAAATAGTTAGACACAGCTAAGCAACTCACACACACAGACACACACACACTTGGAACTATCTTGGCGCCTGTGGATGTTTAATTTAGCGTGCTGATTGTTATAGTGAGTGAGGCTTAGTGTCTAGTGGAAATAGACTTGTCTGCCACCTTGGACCTACTTGCTTTATGTCATGTCCTCGGGCTATGTCGTTCTTTTAAAGGCTGTGCCCTGCCACCTTCCCTCCTGTTTCACATTTGGAGTGCTTCCTAGGCGGGAAGTGAGCTACTTTAGGGTAAGTCACTCTGGTGTATACAGCTGGCCTCAATTTGGGCTTTCTCTCAAGTCAATTTGTCTTGCATTTGATTGGCGTACCCTGTTGAAGAGAGGAATTGTTAGACTGCCTGATTTGGGAACCGGTTCGTTTGCTTTTCCAGAGCTAGGCTTGCCCATTTGTTTGAAGGCCTCCATTTGGGAGTGGAAGTGGAATTTTAGACCACACCTCTTCTGCTTTTCTGTGTTACCGTAGCTTAGTTGTTGTTTATGTTTTTGTGTATGTCACTTTGGGATAAGCTACATATGGTCCTTTTTTTCTGGGCTGCATTTCGTCTGATTATTTCTTTGTGGGGCAATGTGTTTGTTGTTTGTATGTGTGTTAGTACCTGCGTTGGCCAGTTAAGACATCTTTGGTGAATAACAGGTCTGGGATGTGACAATACCAACTTTCTTATTGCTTAGGTTTCGCCTGTGGTGGTCCATTGGTTAGGATTTTCCCTTTTGAACTATCCTTGGTCATTCGTTCAGCTTTATCTCTGATGGGACACTGGTTGGGATTCTCCCCTTTTCGGTGCTAGGGAACTGTGACACTGAGAGAACAGTTTGAATTGCTGTTTGCTTGTTAATTGGTGACACCAGCCGTGGATAATCAAGTGTAGATGATCAGAGTTTTTACTTCATCTTACAGTCCCCCGGGGTTATTTGCAAAACTTAAGAGATCTGTAGCTGTGCTTTGTAAGTGAAAGAAAATGTATCAATCAATACTCCCTGAGATCTGGAAGGCAAAGGCCCCTAATAGATTGACTATTTTGTCAAAGTGTGTCTTTCGCAGTTGCTTTTATCTTGAGGGTATGTGTGTGTATGTGAATGAGTGTCTTGGTACCTGAATCCAAATCTCTTTTTCTCATTTTGCTGAAAGAAGACTTGTGAATGTGAGTGGATGGTATGTATTACTGTATTTGTTTAAACTGGCTTGTTAGTGTAATATCCTCAAGGTTCATCCATATCATAGCATATATCAGAATTTTCTCCCTTTTTAAGGCTAAATAATATTCCATTATATATATATATACCACATTTTGTTTATCCATTTATCTGTTGATAAATATGGGCTATAGTGAATAATGCTCCTGTGAACATTCATGTTACAAGTATACAAGTATATGATCATGTCTCTGCTTCCAGTTCTTTGGCGTATATACCCAGAAGTAGAATTGCTGTATCACATGGTAATTCTGTGTCTAATTTCTTTGAGTAACAGCCATAGTATTTTACATAGTGTCTATACTTACATTCCCACCAACAGTGCACAAGGGCTCTTTATCCACATCCTAGGCAACACTTATCTTCTGTTACTTTGTCTTTTATAGTAGTCATGTTAATGAATGTGAGATGGCAAAGTGTGTGGGGATAGGTCATTGATTTCTAGACCGTCTTCTCTTTGTGTACATTTAAAGCTATAAATTTTACTCTAAGCACTACTTTAGCTGCATTCTACAAATGTTGATAATGTTGTATTTTCATTATTACTCAGTTAGAAATACTCTCCAGGGATTTCCATGTCAAGTCCAGTGGTTAAGACACTGTACTTCCAAGGCAAGGGCCATGGGTTTGGTCCTTGGTTGGGAAATTAAGATCCCACATGCTCTGTGGCAAAAAAAAAAAAAAAAAGAGACAAAACAAAGCTTTCTAATTTCCTTTGTTGATTCCTTCATTACTATGGGTTATTTAGAAGTGTGTTATTTAAAATACCTGGAATTTTCTTGATAGCTCAATGATTTCTAATTTTTTAATATGTGATTAGAGAACACACTCTGGGTGCATTCATTCATTGTAAAATTTATTAAGATTTGTTTTATGGTCCAATTGGTGAACATACCTTGTTGCACTTGAAATGTGTACCAATGATTTTGTGTCACTGGTAATACTTTTTGTCATGAAGTATACTTTGTCTCAAGTTCAGTTCAGTTCACTCGCTCAGTCGTGTCTGACCCTTTGTGACCCCATGAATCGCAGCAAGCCAGGCCTCCCTGTCCATCACCAACTCCCGGAGTTCACTCAGACTCACGTCCATCGAGTCAGTGATGCCATCCAGCCATCTCATCCTCTGTCGTCCCCTTCTCCTCCTGCCCCCAATCTCTCCCAGCATCAGAGTCTTTTCCAGTGAGTCAACTCTTCGCATGAGGTGGCCAAAGTACTGGAGTCTCAGCTTTAGCATCATTCCTTCCAAAGAAATCCCAGGGCTGGTCTCCTTCACAATAGGGATAGCCAGTTCTTGCCTTCCAGTACTTACAGTTTGCATGGTATATCTTCTAACATACCTCTTTGGTTTTTTATTTAAAGTAGATTTCTTATATAAAGTGCATGTAGTTGGGCTTGCTTTTTCAGTCCTGTGATAGTGATAGTGAAAGTTGCTCAGGCGTGTCTGAGTCTTTGCGACCCCATGGACTATACAGTCCATGAAATTCTCCAGGCCAGAATACTGGAGTGGGTAGCCTATCCCTTCTCCAGGGGATCTTCCCAACCCAGGAATTGAACCAGGGTCTCCTGCATTGCAGGCAGATTCTTTACCAACTGAGCTGTCAGGGAAGCCTAGTCTCTCTTCTTTTTAGTTGAAATGTCTGTTAGTCCATTAAAATTTAATGTAGCTATATTTTACAGTATTTCGAAAAACAGACACATATTTGTCTGCTCCCGCTGCTCTAGCAAAAGTACCACAACCCGGATGGCTTAAAGAGAAAATTTTGTCTCAGCTCTGAAAGTTAGAAGTCTGAAATCTTGGTGTTGGCAGGGTTGGTTCCTCTTAAGGGAAGGAACTTTGCAAGAGAAGGAGCTCTTCTTGGCCTCTCTCCTTGCTTTTGCTTGTGGCAGCATAATTTCAGTCTTAACATGGCCTCTGTCTTTGAATTTTACTTTATATAAGTACATCCTAACTACCTCAGTTTAGTTTGATTACTTTTGTAAAAAGCCTGTTTCCAAATAAGGTAACATACTCAGGTACTGGGGATTAGGATTTCAACATATCTTTTAGGGGATACGCTTCATAAGACAGCAGTGCAAAAGTGTTTTAGGTAAAGTCACTAGTGTACATATTTTAAAGCACGCAGAGTAGGACTTGGTATGAACACTTAAAAACTCTTTAGGGAAATACAGAGCTCTTTAAATGCTAATTGACTATAAAAGTGACTTAAATTTGACTTGCTTATTAAGGATCCAAGAGACTGAAATAAGATATACCCTTTCTTCAGGCTTTCTTTTTAGTAAAAAATGATTTGATGTTAATTGCTAGTATTCCTTAAGTACTGTGGTTGAATTCTTGTAAATGGCAACTTCTAAGTTGGGGACAAGGGACTGAATCTGTGTTTTTTAGTCAGATCTTTCTTCAAATCCTGGTTTTATTACTTCTATTTCCTCCTTTTAACTGGATCTTAAAAATTCTTTCCTGAAAATTGTGACCACGGTGAGATAAAGACACTTGGTGGGAGTTACTCAGTGTATATTAATGTATTTTCCCTGGATGTAGAAATTAATAATAAGCACAATTCTGGTTACCAGCAATGAGAGGAGTTTCTAATAATGTTACTGATTTTATTGATTTATTGCTTTAACTCCAGGTAAATCTCATTGTTTTTCTCAGAGTGCTGAACTAGAAAACTTAACTCATGGAATAAAATAATTAAAAATTTTACTTGATTAAAAAGTGGCTAGTTATAAAAGTTAAAATGACCTTTTTTTATAACTCAGATACAGTAATTCATTTGGAATTATTTGTAAAAAATAAAGACTTAAGGAAGACCTTTGAGGGTTAAACTGTTGTCAGATAAAGATCACATGCACTTTTATTAGTGTTCATGCTCTCAAATATGAGTACTCATATGAAAAAGTTTAGTACTCCATTCAGAAAAAAAGGTGTGATTCCTTTCATGGAAAAATACAGATACTTGTTTTTGGTTAGATTGACAACATAGTGACAGTTTTTCTTAGAACAAAATTTAAAGTATGAGGCACTGTAGCATTTGTCCAAAACACTTGATTCTAAAGGAAATGATAGTGAAAAACATTTTTTAACAATAACTTTCTGGAGAAGGAAGTTGGTAAGTTGTAATTTTCACTACTTCACTCATATTTCTATGTAATTTGAGCATGAACTTTCTTCTTTCATCCTTGCTTAAACCATGTATATTGACAAGTTTTCTATAAAATATTTGTATTTTAATTTTATATAAAATTATAATTTTATACTTTAAAATATTTGTATGTTAAACTCCTTAAAATATATATTTTAGGTATTTTGTCTGAAGCTTTATTTTGCTGTCATTTATAATTGTACTTTTATTAATAATATGAGTGAACATAAAAGAATGTGCTTATTCCAAAAGTAAGCACCATAAATCACATTTATTCAACTTTTTTAAAAATGCCCCCTGTCTGTGTTAGGAAGTTAAAGAATATACACAGGCTCAACGTTTTCCCGCAAGTAGCATATGGATCCGTAGGAAAGCAAGATCTGTAGGCACTAATTGACTACCTGTGATACATAAAATGCTAGTTAAAAGAACAGTGATCTTTCTGTGGCCATAAAGAAATGCCCAGTTGAGAACCACTGCACTATGATACGCAATGTTATTGATAAGAGTGTAGCACATGTTAATGGTGTAGACAGAAATGATTAAGAAAATGCTGGTATGTTTACATGAAGACTGCACAAATAGTCATAGCAACTTTATTTGTAATGGCCCCAAACTGGGAACAACTCAGAGTTTGTTCTCTGTTAGGTGACAACCAGACGGTGGTAATTGCACACAATGGAATACTATTCAGCAGAAAACAAGAAGTAACAAAAATTCTGGAGCCTAACAACATAGATGAATCTCAAAATAATTATATCCAGTGAAAGAAGCTAGATGATTCTATATATATTAAAATTCTAGAAAATGCAACTAATCTAAAATGAAAAGCAAATTAGCAGTGGAGGTGAGAGGCTGGTGGGAGAGATTGTGAAGAGGCACAAAGAAAATTACAGGAGTCGTGGAAGTGTACCTTATCTTGATATTCTGACATCTGTGTGAAAACTGACCTGATTGTGTTGCAGGGCCCCTTCCAGGGCCCAAAAGTGGGCTCTTGTCTAACACTTGGAAATGAATTGTCCGAGGAGACACATGTCCTGACAAAGCAAGAGATTTACCGGGAAGGGGCACCCAGGCGGAGAGCAGTAGGGTTCGTTCTGACTCAGGATTCTTCCTGGTGGTGCACCCATTGCTCAGCCAAGATGGATACCACTGAGAATTATCCTTGGAGGTGGTTAGACACATGGTGTCTCCTTTTGACCTTTCCTGAACTCTTCTGGTTGGTGGTGACTTACTAGTTACTTTCTAGGACTAGGACCTCTTGTCATAAAATAACTCACACAAATGGTTACTATGGTGCCTGGCCAGGGTGAGCGGTTTCAGTCTGTGTGCTTCCTCTAACAATTGTACACTTCAAATATGTTTAGTTTTACATCACTTATACTGCAAACATTTATAAAATGATTTTTAAAGAACATGGGTATCATTGATTCCAAATATATACTGGAATTTTCCTTGGAGAGATAGGACATATATCTCATAAACCTAAATCGGTGTGGTGTCACATGCCAGATCATTGGTCAAGACAGAAAATGCTATAGGAGTTCAGGGGAGGAAAGGCAGCATAGTTTAATAGTAAAATGAGGAGAGGATTAAAGTCAGAGTGTCTGATTTTTAGGCCCTGTTAGGCCACTTATTTTCTCTGATCTTTGTTTTCCTTGATCTTTGAAGAATTTCCTCATCTACTTCAGAAGATTGCTTAATTTTTTTATTTAGCTGCGCCAGGTCTTAGTTGCAGCATGTGGGATCTTTTATTTGCAGCATGCAGATCCTTAGCTTTGTCATGTAGCATCAATTCTCTGACCAGGGACCAAACCCAGGCCCTTGGAGCTTGGAATCTTAGCTGCTGGACTATCAGGGAAGTCCTTCATCAGATTTTTTTAAGATCCAAAGAAAATATGTTTTAAAACACAGTATAATCTGAAAAGTGGCATGCAAGTGGCAGGTATTGCTGATATCCAGAGTAGAAGAAAGAACATAGTAGAGTAGTATTTGACTTGTTGAGAAAAATGAGGGAATTCCAAAATGAGACCAGAGATGGAAAGTGGAGATAATGTGTAGTATGTTCAGCTACTGCTGCTGCTGCTAAGTCGCTTCAGTTGTGTCCTACTCTGTGCGACCCCATAGACAGCAGGCCACCGGGCTCCCCCGTCCCTGGGATTCTCCAGGCAAGAACACTGGAGTGGGTTGCCATTTCCTTCTCCAATGCATGAAAGTGAAAAGTGAAAGTGAAGTCGCTCAGTCGTGTCTGACTCCTAGTGACCCCATGGACTGCAGCCTACCAGGCTCCTCCGTCCATGGTATTTTCCAGGCAAGGTATGTTCAGAGAATGGTTCAAAAATCAGTTTGGAGCAAAGAAAAACATCTAAAACCATAGCAGAGTAGAGAGAATATGAGGTATTAATGAGAAATAGTAGCATCAGGATGTCAATTGCTGTTTACTAGCCTTATGACCTTGGATAAGTCATTAATTCTCTGAGCTTCGATTTCCTCACCAATATAATGAATGGTGAGATAATAGTTCACCTTAGAATACCTAAACAGACATTTCTCCAAAGAAGACTTAGACACAGCTAATAAACACATGAAAAGATGCTTAACATCACTCATTATTAGAGAATTGCAAATCAAAGCTACCATGGTATCACCTTACACCAGTCAGAATGGCCATCATTGAAAAGTCTACAACAGTAGATGCTGGAGAGGGTGGGAATCCTCTTGCACTGTTGGTGGGAATGTAAATTGATACAACCACTATGAAAAACAGTATGGAGATTCCTTAAGAAACTAGGAATATGACCCAACAGTTGCACTTCTGAGCATATACACTGAGGAAATCATAATCGAAAAAGACACACATACCTCGCTGTTCATTGCAGCACTATTTACAATAGCTAGGAAATGGAAGTAATCTAGATGTCCATCAGCAGATGAATGGATAAAAAAGCTGTGGTACATATGTACAATGGAATATTACTCAGCCATAAAAAGGATTGCATTTGAGTCAGTTCTTATGAGTTGGATGAACCTGGAACCTATTATACAGAGTAAAGTAAGTCAGAAAGAGAAAAATATCACATATTAACATATATATGGAATCTAGAAAGATGGTACTGATGAACCTATTTGCAGGGCAGCAGTGGAGATGCCAACGGAGAAAACAGACTTGAAGACACAGTGGCGGAAAGAGAGGGTAGGGCGATTTGAAAGAATAGCGTTGAAACATACACATTACCATATGTAAAATAGATAGCTAGTGAGAATTTGCCGTATGATGCAGGGATCTCAGACCTGGTGCTCTGTGACAGCCTAAAGGGGTGGGAGGGAAGTGGGAGGTTCAAGAGGGAGAGGACAAATGTATACCTGGGGCTGCTTCATGTTGGCGTATGGCTGAAACCAACACATTATTGTAAAGCAGTTATCCTCCAATTAAAAATAAACTAATAAAAGTCTGCCTTATCTCAAGTATTTTACATATTGAAGTCAATTGATGTCAAACGATATAAATGCAGATGCTAAGAAGAATTCAGTGCTGTTAAGAGTTGTTCTGGGTGATAGCTAAAGCATGAAGTAATTGCTGGACTAAAATGATTGGATTTTAAACAATTTGAACAGTGGTGAAGGATTAACTCAACATCCTGAGACTAAAGGCAGGAGAACAATCAGGATGTTTAAGTAGCCCAGGGCAGTGGGCAAAACAGAAAGGATTGATTTGATATAGGCCTTAGTGACCAAGTCTGTGTTTGGAGGAAAAGTGAAGGACAGAAGTTGTATTCGTTTCTTGCGGCTCTTGTAATAAATTATCACAACCTGGATGGCTTTAAACAGCAAACTTATCCTTTCACAATTCTGGAGTCTAGAAATTCATAATTGGTATCATTGGATTGAAATCAAGATGTTGGCAGGTACCGTCTTTCTCCAAAGACTCTGGTCAAGGTGGGAAATCCATTCCTTGCCTCTTCTAGTCTCTGATGACTGTATGCATTCCATGACTTGCAGCCTCATAACTCCAATTTATCCCTGTCTTCCCCATCACCTTCTCTGATATCGGTGTCATATCTTCTAACTTCTGTCTTAGAAGGATGCTAAAGATTGTACCTAGGGGCCACTTGGATATCCAGAGATGTCTCCCTATGTTGGGATACTTCATTCCACCTGCAAAGTCCTCCATAAGAACCGTTTGCAAATTCCAGGGATTAAGACATGGACATATCTGAGGGAGTGACTTTTTTTACACTACTGTAGAAGTCAAAGATGACGCCCAGGTTTTTTGCTTTTTGGAATGATTGTATCTTTATCTTGGGCCAGAGAATTTGAAAAAGAAGAGTACATTTGGAGAAGTGATGATTAATTCTTTTGGACCTGTTGAAGTACCTATGGGAGATCTCTATGTGGATATTTATTTTGTGGATCAGAAAACTTTTAATGGAGTGAGTTAAAACACTATTTCAAAACAAAACAAATTCTAAAGTAAGGCAGCTTCAGAGTTAATTACTCTGCAATTCAGTGACATCATCAAGAGCCTCAGTTCTCAACTTTTTGCTTTGCCATCCTTAAGTTAACTCTTATTGTGGTTCCGAGGTGACCTGCCACAATTCCTAAGCCTTAAGTCCAGACATGAAAACACCTAACTGAATTTTGTGCGCCTTTTTTTTTTTTTTAAATCACCCTAACCCTTGAAGCTCTGGAGCAAGCTCTATTCTTTTTAGCCAGATAAACATTTTAATGTTTTCTTGGTTATCTTTTACCTAAATAGACCTATTATGTCTATGTTGCAATTGGAACTTACGATTATCTTATGTGACAAATGGATTTTACTGCTCTTTGATGTGCGAATTTGAATACACAAACCATGTCTGTGGCCTGGCTCAGAAAAGCAGCCTGTTCACCTTGTTGAGCCTTTTCTTTTTTTTTTTTTTCCCGCCCCCCCTCCCGAGCCTTTTCTATTATTAGGTTCTTGTCTAAAAATTTCTAACCATCTCCTGATTTAACATTAAATGTTAAGGCATTTAAAAACATTTATAATTTTTCTGAATTTGCCTATGAAGGAGGGAGTAGCTAAGGAAAAATTTCCAGATTTTTAGAGGAGATGAATCAAAAATAAGTACTAGATTTTAAGCTCTGGGTGAATGGTTAATTAAAAGCATCTATCATTAGCAGTTAGAAATCCTATAGTGGAGTGTCAGCTGAGAAGAATTTGAGTTGTTTCAGGCAGTGAATTTGAAAGATAGCAGACATATCCAGATGGAATTGTCTAGCATTCTCACTGATCATACAGAGGAGCCTGGTGGGCTACATACAGTCCATAGGGTCACAAAGAGTCGGACACAACTATGACTGAGCCCACATGCACTAGCTCATCATAAGAGGCCCAGAATTGGAGTTCAGGAAGGGTGCTGGGGTTAGAGATTTGAGACAAATTGAGCCAAAGGTGATAGAGACCTGTCAACAGAGATTCATCACTCAGTGCTGTATGGCGTTCTTCTGTGTATGCTGTGTGCTAGGCACTGGGCACTTCCCGTGTACTTGTTTTATCTTGCTTGACTCCTGCCACATTTAACTAGTTTAAGGGCATCCAGTAAGTTCAGTGATACAGACATTATTAAGATCCAGGTTTGTAGAGGAAAATAAATACTATATGATACTGCTTATATGTGGAATCTTAAAAAAAAAACAAAAACTAATGACTATAACATAAAAGAAGCAGACTCACAGATCCAGAGAACAGGTTAGTGATTACCAATTGGGGTGGGTAATACAAAGGTGCGGTGAGTCAGAGGTACAGCTGTTGACTATAAGACAGACTCAAGTATGTGTTCTACAACATGGGGTATATAGCCAATATTTTGTAATAACTATAAATGGAAAGTGACCTTTAAAATTGTATAAAAATAAAGCAGTTTTTTAATTTTAAAAAAATTCCCTGGAGGTCCAGCGGTTAGGATTCTGAGCTTCTTACTGCAGGAGGCATAGATTCAGTTCCTGGACCCCTGGTCAGGGAGCTAAGATCCCACAAGCCATTTAACACAGCCAAAAAAAAAAAAGAGGACACCGAAGCAGACTCACAGACATAGAGAACAAGCTTATGGTTACCAAAGGAGAGGGATGGAGGGACAAATTAGAAATTTGAGATTGTAACAGATACAAACTACTATACATAAAACACATAAGCAACAAGGATTTGCTGTATATAAAGCAGGGAATTGTGCCCAAAACCTTGTAATAACCTACAATGGAATATAATCTGCAAAAAAAAAAAACAAAACACCCTGAATCACTGTCCTCTACCCTTGAAACTAATACAGTATTGTAAATTAACTATTCTTGAATAATAAACAGATTAGAAAACAGTAATAACCACAAATATCCAGATTTGTCTGAAGTACAAAGCAATGCTCTTCCTACTATATAAACTATTTCTGCTGCTGCTGCTAAGTCGCTTCAGTTGTGTCCAACTCTGTGCGATCCCATAGACGGCCTCCCACCACGCTCCCCCATCCCTGGGATTCTCCAGGCAAGAACACTGGAGTGAGTTGCCATTTCCTTCTCCAGTGCATGAAAGTGAAAAGTGAAAATGAAGTCGCTCAGTTGTGTCCAATTCTTAGCGACCCCATGGACTGCAGCCTACCAGGCTCCTCTGTCCATGGGATTTTCCAGGCAAGAGTACTGGAGTGGGGTGCCATTGCCTTCTCCAAACTATTTCTAGGCAACATTAATTTCTAGGCAACATTAATTTATTAATTGATACTGAATTGAGTATAGTAAAATAAAGAATGCTTAGTTATACATGAGGTGGAGAAGTCTGTTATTGGACTTGGGCAATGTGAAAAGACTTTACTTAATTAATGCATTATACTGTGTCAAAAGACTTAATGTATTTATCCTTATAGCAGTTTATCATTCAGAGGGACACAGATACCAGGAGTATCTATCTTTACATATATCTAGAATTTAAAACCTTAATAGCAATTGAGGAGTTATGATGTATGATGTATTTTGCTCATTGGGGAGATGTGAGATGATAGTTTCTAAGAAAATTCAAATTAAGACGTGTTTTTTAAAAGAGCTTATTGTATATTTCTATACAGATTGAAGAGTTGTAACTATAAACATATTTTTGGGGGGCAGTCAGATAATCATAATAGGCTAATGTTTGGTATTTTCACAGTCGCCTTTTCCTCTTTAGGTTATTTTGCAGCAAAGACTAAACAGCTTTTAAAATTCTGGTCCAACAGGAGTTTCTTTATTTCAAACATCATTTTGTTACAGAATTTGCCTAACTAAATCTTTGACAATTTAAAAAGGTATTTAATGAGTCCTAATGAAGCGACTTAGCAGCAGCAGCAGCAACCTTTTCCTATCCCAAGCTGTTTCCAATTGTTCCTATATGGAAACAGTCATTCTTATACTATTATGAAATCAATGGAAAGAGTACTTGTTGTAATTTAGGAGTACTGGTTGCAGGTCCTATTTTTAACTGTGATTTTTGTATAAAACAGTAGACTCCAAGAATCAAGTAATCTGAGGCTCCACTCCTGTCTTCCATTGAGTTGTAACTGGTTAACCTTTCTGGGCTTTTTAGCATAGTATTTATATTTAGCACCTGATAATGTTTGTTGAACTAAACTTTTTAAACCATAATCTTCTTTCAGCTTTAAAATTCAAGTTCCTTCATTCTATTTTCTGAGGGTTTTTTCCCCATTGAGGGGGAAAATTTGCCTCTTTTTGACCTATTCCTCCATTATCTCTTTAAGCTCTAAGATAATGATCAAGCCATGAAAAGTAATATCTGTAGAGTAAGAGAATGAAAACTATCAGTTCCAGAGACATAGCTCACAGTCCGGCATACAGTTCCTCTGGAAACACTTAATATAGTATTGACTGTATAAAAGTATAATGTTTTTCCATAGTTGTCTGTATCTTCAAATACTGTTGATGGCCAGAGTTCCTGTTCTTGACCAGTTTGAGTTAGGAGTCTTCAAAGGACAGGGTCTTATCAGAGGTTTTTGTTTTTGTTTTTAATTGGAGGCTAATTACTTTACAATAATTATGTAAATGTAAGCAAAGGAGAAAAGGAAAGGTATATGCATCTGAATGCAGAGTTCCAAAGAACAGCAAGAAGAGATAAGAAAGCCTTCCTCAGCGATCAATGCAAAGAAATAGAGGAAAACAACAGAATGGGAAAAACTAGAAATCTCTTCAAGAAAATTAGAGATACCAAGGGAACATTTCATGCAAAGATGGGCTCGATAAAGGACAGAAATGGTATAGACCTAACAGAAGCAAAAGATATTAAGAAGAGGTGGCAAGAATACACAGAAGAACTGTACAAAAAAGATCTTCATGACCCAGATAATCACGATAGTGTGATCACTGACCTAGAGCCAGACATCCTGGAATGTGAAGTCAAGGGGGCCTTAGAAAGCATCACTACGAACAAAGCTAGTGGAGGTGATGGAATTCCAGTTGAGCTATTCCAAATCCTGAAAGATGATGCTGTGAAAGTGCTGCAGTCAATATGCAGGCAAATTTGGAAAACTCAGCAGTGGCCACAGGACTGGAAAAGGTCAGTTTTCATTCCAATCCCAAAGAAGGGCAATGCCAAAAAATGCTCAAATTACCACACAATTGCACTCATCTCACACGCTAGTAAAGTAATGCTCAAAATTCTCCAAGCCAGGCTTCAGCAATACGTGACCGTGAACTTCCTGATGTTCAAGCTGGTTTTAGAAAAGGCAGAAGAACCAGAGATCAAATTGCCAACATCCGCTGGATCATGGAAAAAGCAAGAGAGTTCCAGAAAAACATCTATTTCTGCTTTATTGACTATGCCAAAGCCTTTGACTGTGTGCATCACAATAAACTGTGGAAAATTGTGAAAGAGATGTGAATACCAGACCACCTGATCTGCCTCTTGAGAAATTTGTATGCAGGTCAGGAAGCAAGTTAGAACTGGACATGGAACCAAGACTGGTTCCAAATAGGAAAAGGAGTACATCAAGGCTGTATATTGTCACCCTGCTTATTTAACTTATATTCAGAGTACATCAGAAGAAACGCTGGACTGGAAGAACCACAAGCTGGAATCAAGATTGCCAGGAGAAATATCAATCACCTCAGATATGCAGATGACACCACCCTTATGGCAGAAAGTGAAGAGGAACTAAAAAACCTCTTGATGAAAGTGAAAGAGGAGAGTGAAGAAGTTGGCTTACAACTCAAAATTCAGAAAACAAAGATCATGGCATCTGGTCCCTTCAGTTCATGGGAAATAGACGGGGAAACAGCGTCAGACTTTATTTTTTGGGGCTCCAAAATCACTGCAGATGATGATTGCAGCCATGAAATTAAAAGACGCTTATCCTTGGAAGAAAAGTTATGACCAACCTAGATGGCATATTCAAAAGCATAGACATTACTTTGCCAACAAACGTCCATCTAGTCAAGGCTATGGTTTTTCCAGTGGTCATGTATGGATGTGAGAGTTGGACTGTGAAGAAAGCTGAGCACCGAAGAATTGATGCTTTTGAACTGTGGTGTTGGAGAAGACTCTTTGAGAGTCCCTTGGACTGCAAGGAGATCCAACCAGTCCATTCTGAAGGAGATCAGCCCTGGGATTTCTTTGGAAGGAATGATGCTGCAGCTGAAACTCCAGTACTTTGGCCACCTCATGCGAAGAGTTGACTCACTGGAAAAGACTCTGATGCTGGGAGGGACTAGGGGCAGGAGAAGGGGACGACAGAGGATAAGATGGCTGGATGGCATCACTGACTCGATGGACGTGAGTCTGAGTGAACTCCGGGAGTTGGTGATGGACAGGGAGGCCTGGCATGCTGCTATTCATGGGGTCGAAAAGAGTCGGACACGACTGAGCGACTGAACGGAACTGAACTGAACTGATGGTGGTTTTTGCCATACATCAACATGAATTAGCCACGCGTGTGCATGTGTCCCCCCATCCTGAACCCATCCCCTCCCCACCCTATCCCTCTGTTTTGTCCCAGAGACTGGCTTTGAGTGCTCTGCTTCATGCATCGAACTTGCACTGGTTATCTCTTTACCAGAGGTTTTGTGATTGCTGTTAGTCAGTTGTGAGTTAAAGCTAGAGCTATTGTATAGAACCATTACTAATGTACAGTACCACTAACAGTTGTGGCAATTGTGAATTATTTATGTGTTTGTGATTATCATGGTTACTTCTGTTTTATTCTATCCATGAATAAATTTTTAATAAAATAGATGAGTCAGCTAGGTGTCAATTGCATGTCCATATTGACTATAAGCATGAATGATTCCATGAAAAAATTTGTAGTAACGTACAGTGTGATTCTGTAAATTTTACCTACCTGTGTGCTGCTTTTTTAATATTGCCTGTGGAGTAGAGAATCAGAAAAATAAAATCAGGATTCCTTCTTATTAAATAAAGCTCAATTTTTAAAAATGAAATTGAACATACTTTCTTTATATAAAATGAAGTTTCTTGATATATTTAAATGATGAGCTTATTTCTTACACACTTTGTAAGATTCTTTTGGGACTATCATGCCAAAGTAAAGTCTGTAATGCTTTTGTTCTCTGCAGTTCTTTTGAGTGTTGTCAAAATCTATCCTTGTCAATGACAAAATTTTAGAAATAGGTAATGGTGCTATCTGCACAGCAGTGTGAATGAACTTTATGCCACTGAACTGACAATTTAAAATGGTTACAATGGTAAATTTTATGTTAACATATATTGAGCACAGTTTTTAAAATCTGCCCTTGCCCATGGAGGTGTATCATACATGTGAATATCCTCTGTCATATGTGCCATGGCTAAATTAAAATACTGGTGGTAGTTTCCAACTTGGAAAAGAGAAATGTGAACAGCTTAAAGTGGTAGCCACTCTTAAGATGATACAGAATTTTACAGTTGTGGTAATTTGTGTCAAATGATTTAAGTATTAGAAGGCTATGGAACTAAATGACCTCTAAGATTGATCTCTACCTGGAGATTCTTCGAATTTGTAAATAAATCGTGCTTTCATTAGTTAAGCAGAGGATGAATATGTAAATAAAATATACAATGGGATATTATACAGTCTTTAAAAAGGAGGGGAATTCTGGTACATGCTACAGAGTGGATGAAGACTTTGTGCTAAATGAAATAAGCCAGTTGCAAAAGGACAACTATTTGATGCTTCCACTTATATGATGTACCTAGAGTAGGAAAATTCATAGAGAATTAGAAGGTTGGCTGCCAGAGTCTGGTAGAGAGTGGAGAATGAGGAGTGAGGAGTTATTGTTTGATGGATACTGTCATTTCGGAATGATGAAAAGTTCTGGACATACTGGTGATGGTTGAACAACAGTGTGAATGTCCTTAAAGCCCTGTACTGTACACTTTAAAATGACAAATTTTGTTTTATTTTGCCACAATATAAAAAAACCTTTATTAACTGCAGATTAGTTAAATAACTGAGAATGTGGGCATTTTCATTTATAATAGAGTTTTGGAGAACTTTTTTAAAATGAAGTGATAACGTGCACATTACTAATTCAGTACAAGTGCTTTTTTTGCATATTACTTTAAATGTGTCTAGTGTGATTGAGGAGCTGAATTTTCAATTTAATTTAGTTTAATTGATTTAAATTAAAATTACCACATGTGACTGGCAGTTCCTTCGTTGGACAGTATAATTCTGTATTTTTTTCATCGTGTTATAATACTTTAAACCTCCTTATATCATTATTTTGAAATGAGTGTCTTATGGATAGCATGTAGTTGGTTCATGTTTTTAAAATATCCATCCTACCAATCTTTGTCTTCTAGTTGTTTTTATTTGGACTGTGTACATTCAAGGAAATTATTGATATGTTGAGACTTAAGTAGACCCTTTTATTTTTGTTTTTGTTTGTTCCCTCTGTTCTTTGTTTCTATTATTTTCCTGCCTTCCTGTGGCTTATTGTACCTTGTTGAAAATTTCATTTTGATCTATCCTTGGTGTTTTGAGGGCATGTCTTTTTACATATTATTTTGAATCTGCACTAGGTATTATATGTACGTAAATAACTTATCACAGTCCCCTGATGGCAGTACAGTATCAGTCTGAGTGAAGGCTTCCCTCTTTTGAAGTTACACTCCCCTGTTTATAATTGTCTTAAATATTTACTTTACATACTTTGAGAATCACATCAGCATTAGGATGGTTTTTGCTTCAATTATGTGAAACATAATTTAGAAAAGTCAGAGGAAGAGGGAAGACTGTAACCTGTACAGTTGACCCTTGAACACGGCAGCAGTTAGGGGCACTGAGCTGACACTCTGCAGAGTAGATAATCTGTGTATAAGTTATAGTCAGCCCTTCGAATCTGATAGTTTCTCTGTATCCACGGTTCCACATCTTCAAATTCAGCCAACCGCAGACCCAGTAGTATTGTAGTATTCACTGTTGGAAAAACACCCACATGAGTGGACTTGCACAGTTCGAAGACTCAGTTATATGTTTTTACTTTTCATTATTCTTCCTTTCATTTCAGGAGCAATCTGAACTTATTCTTTGTGAGCGAATCTGCTGACAACAGCCGATTCTCTAGTTTTCATTCACATGAGAATGCGTTGATTTTCTCCTTCTTCCTGAAGGGTATTTTTGTTGGCTGTAGTGTTCTTGGTTGGCTGTTCTTTATTTGGGTACTTAGAAAGTGTTGTGTCACTTCCTTCTTACCTCATGGTTTCTGATGAGAAGTACTCCATTATTTGAATTATTAGGGAGTCATTCCCTTCTTACTGCTTTTAAGATTTTTCCCTTTGTCTTTTTGTTTCCAGCAGTTTGTATCTGAGCATGGACTTATTTGAATTTATCTTGTTTAGGTGTGTTGAACTTCTTAAATCTCTAGGTTTAGATTTTAAAATTAGTATACCATACCCTACATATTCACCCATTTAAAGTGTACAGTTCAGTGACTTTTAGTGTATTCGCTGATTTGTGTATCAATTTTAGACCATTTTCTGTTATCTAAAAAAAAATCCCTGAATCCCTTAGCTGTTAACCCCAAATTTCCCCTACTGCCCCCCCAACCCTAGGCAAGCACTCATTTACTTTCTGTCTTTATAGATTTGCCTGTTTGGAACATTGCCTATAAATGGAATCATACAATAATGTAGCCCTTTGTAACTGGCCTTTTCATGTAGCATGTTTTCAGATTTTATCCATGTTGTAGCATATATCAGTACTTAATTTCTTTGTTGTGAAATAATATTCCATTGTATAAATATACCACATTTTATTTGTCCATTTATCATGGTGGATATTTGGATTGTTTTCACTTTTTGAATATTATGAATAATACTGCTATGCTCTGTGAATGTATGTCCATACGTTTCTGTATGGACATGTTTTCTATTCTTTTCGGCGGGTGGGAGTTGCTGGGTTGTATCTAAAGGTCCCAGTGTTGCATCTGCTACTAAACACAGTCAACGAGTACAGACATTTTCGTATGTAAATTCCACCTGGATATTCCTGTTGGAGGCATCTTAAACTCAGAAACATCAGAAACTTTCTTTTCTGTCCTTGATTGGTTTTAATGAGAATATAGGAGGGGAACAAAATTATATCTGGCATTTCCCAGTCTAATCTTCATCTTCCTCCCATCCCATACCTCCATCTTTATTATGCTGTGTACCATATGTGTGTAACCATTATGTTGTACAAACATGATTTGCAGAAGATACTTAGAATTTATTTTATTTTTGTCTTCCACCATACATATAAATTTGTTCCGTAGGGTTAGTACTCCCTCCAATTCCTTGAAGGGCAAGTTATCATAACTTTTCTGGTCACTTTTAGGGAATAGAAACATTATTTTCAAGAACTAATAAACTTAATTCAGAGTTATAGGTTTTCTTATTTGCCCACCGCAGGCCTACTACAGGTCTGCAGTGGAAAGAGATTTGTTTGGCTTCCTTTTTCTTTCTGTTTTTCCCCTCTGCCTTTTTATTCTTCCGTATTTGGTGACTGTGGTTTCAGGCCCATCAAGGATTGGCAGAGGCACAGGATTGAGTAAGAAGAAAGGTCTCTAATAACAGTAGCAGCAGCACCAGGACTGGTGTTCTGTAGCATTTATTTCATGCTGAGTACTGTTTAAAGCACTTCACATGTATCAGGCCAGTTAATCCTCAGAACTCTGAGGTAGGTTGTCTTACCCTGTCTCACTGCTGAAGAAATGAAGGTGCAGTCTAGTGACTTGCCTAAGGTCCCACAGTGACACACAGCAGAATAGGGCGTGCACCCAGGGCTGGGGCTCCAGAGGATCCTTGCCACTCCAGGTATTGCTTTTATTTACTGTTGGGAGGTGGTAAGCATACTTCCTAGTCTTGGCTAGAGTTTAAATCAGACTTGTATCCTTTAGATTTGTTTCAAGTGTGACACATTTTGCATAGACCTAAAACAAAGGGCAAACTTGCCTCAACTCCTTTCCCTTACAGGGGAGTAGAAGGGAGTGGGAAAGGGTTTGGAACTCAAAACACACTGGTCTCTCTCCACAGGACTCGTTTTCTGATATTTAACTCATTACCTCCTTGCATAGGTTGCCTTGCACCTCACTTTGAAATGGTAGTATCTGTTGTTTGGAACCTCCACCCAAATTGCGATTGAGATGTTTTCAAAATCCCGTTGCACATGGTCTCCAAATACACTATTTGATTTCTTGCCTTCACACCTTTGTTCATGCACATGGTCCCTGGATTATGAGTGTCACTTGCTTGAAGGCATGTTCCTGCCTGAACCATGTGATCTCCATCAAACTAAGTGCTCTTGATGGCTGGGCTTTTTAAAGAAGCCAGTTTACTGGGGTGTAGCAAATGAACAAAAAACTTGATGTAAAACCTTCCCATTTTTTTTCCTCTTCATCTCATTCCTATGAGAGAGAAATCAATAAGTATGTTGAATAATACTTTGGTTAGATCAATCCTAGCTGCTTGGTGTCTTACGATTACTTGTCTTTGGGAAAGTAGAATGGAGCAGGTTTATGTTTGAACTGTTACCTTTGATGTGGTTAAGTTAATTGTTTCAGTGGCCTTACCTGGCTGTCTTGGCACAAGGTTTTATGCCATTTATTGTGTTATCAGACCAAGAAGATTCTTAGATTGATCATTTGGTCCTCTTATATTAGAATATTCAGTGGATTATTTGTATCTATTCAGCTGGAAATCATCAGAATGTCTTTTTAAAAATTATTTCCCCTTCACATGTACATTTACCTACAAAGAACATTCAAAGGGGTTGTTTATGTAATGGATTGATGTTTGAACTAACATTGACCTCTGCATCCTCACATTTAGAGTAACTTCCCTGGTGGCTCAGATGGTAAAGCATCTGCCTACAATGAGGGAGACCTGGGTTTAATCCCTGGGTCGGGTAGATCTCCTGGAGAAGGAAGTGGCAACCCACTCCAGTATTCTTGCCTGGAAAATCCTGTGGACAGAGGAGCCTGGTAGGCTACAGTCCATGGGGTCACAAAGAGTCAGACACGACTGAGCGACTTCACTTTACAGTGCCATTAACAACAGTTGGCCAGTACAGTGCACCCGAGGCATGTCAGGATGGTGAGCACTCACTGAGCTCGTGTGAGGTCCCACGAGAGCTTGGTGCTCCTGTTTGCTTTATCACCTGCAGAGTTCTTTCATGAGGCCCTGCCCTCTGTGATTCTTCTTCTGCCTTGCACACTCAGAATGAAATGTTTCATTGTTTGCTTTCATGTAGCACTAGCTGTGTAGTCTTAATTAAGTACATATGTCATTTTCATAAAGACTGTAAGCTTAATGAGGTAAAGGACAATGTTTTACTTGTAATTGTGTTCCTCTCTTACATAATAAAGTTCCTCACATCTAATAAGTCAATTATTAAGTTTTCATTAGTGTAAACAAAATCAGTAGTATGGCTTCACCGTCCCAATACCCAGTTTAGTCTTATTTGTGCTGAGATAAGGAAGGTAAAGATAATAAAGTTATGCTCAAGTTATAATTCTGCCATACCTGTCATATTGTATGCAACTCTTTGAACCAGTCTTAAGGGAATATGGGAAGTGGAGATTGTTGCGCAGAGCAAGGATATTCATTAAATTTTAAGAGGCACTTAGAGGGACAAGGGATGTTTAGCTTATAGAAGAGAACCTTAGGAAAGAAATGTGACTGCCATCTTCAGTTTTTGAAAGCTTTTTCAAGGGGAAAGAAAAAGGCCTACTCTGCATGACTTTCGGGGTCCAAACCAGGAGAAACTGAAGCCTTAGGATGTGTGTGCATGCTCAGATGCGTCCAGCTCTCTACCCCATAGCATGTAGCCTGCCATGCGCCTCTGTCCATGGAATTTCCCAGGCAAGAATCCTGGAGTGGGTTGCCATGTCTTCCTCTAGGGGATCTTCCCTATCCAGGGATCAAACCCAGGTCTCCTGCATTGGCAGATGGGTTCTTTACCACTGAGCCACCTGGGAAGCCTCAAGCCCTATTACGGTGCTTTTTAAAAGAAAAAAAAAATGTTTAATGTGAAAAAGAATAAACACCCATATGTTTTGCATAAATATGAAGAAGCTACCATCTATGCATGCAGATATCTTTCTGTGTACAGTTTCAAGAAGATCATGGCCCCTTAGTGAATCCATGAATCTCTAATTAAGATCTTATGTTCTCTTGCTCTGTTTGTGTGTCGGTGTGTACAAATACATACACATATGTATATATTTCACAAAGATGGTTATTGTCTGTGTACTCTGATATTTTTCACTAAACACATAACTACTACTATTGAGTTCACTGTATTTAGTGATTGTGCATTATTTAATGCTCAGAACCACACATTTTCCCAGGTCAATTAAATATTCATCAACTTTTAAACATCATTTTTTTTTAAACTGGTAGCTCTAATTTTGAGGTATTTGAAACTTCTTTATCTAAAGATGGCTTACAAAAAATATTTCCCCGAATATGCTTTGTTTTGTCTTTTAGTACTTTTTGTTAAAGGTTATTTATCTTAGATAAAATAATAGCTATGTGTTTTCATATTGGAAAAGTACTGTGATCAAACAGTAAAAAGACTCAGATCTTAGCTTCGGTTATCATTTGTTAGTCACTTAACTTCCCTGAGCATTATCTTTCTTATCTTTATCAAGGGGCTAATATAAGCCTCCCTGACTTCACATAGTGGATGAAGGAAATGGCACCCCACTCCAGTACTCTTGCCTGGAAAATCCCATGGATGGAGGAGCCTGGTAGGCTACAGTCCTTGGGGTTGCAAAGACTCGGACACGACTGAGCGACTTCCCTTTCACAACAGTTTAAGGGGAAAGTACTATAAGAACTAGTATTTAGAAGTATTATTAGATTTTAGAAATGAAAAGTATTTAAGAATGTCAGTTTTCTTAATTTTTAGTAAATGTAAAATCTGATAAAGGCAAATCAGTCTTTTTTTTTTTTTTTAAGGAAAAACCCAATCAAGTGTCGGATTTTAAACATTTGTTTTATAAATTTCCTACCAGAAATGTGGTTTTGTTGTGTTAGTAACATAAAAAGCAGTCACTTTTCTCTTGTTGCGCATTCACAAAGTGCCGAATACCATGCTTAAGCATGTACTTCGCATGTTTCATTTAGTTCTTATAACAACCTTGGAGGAATTGTTGAAGAAAGAATGCAGACCTATTACATTCTAAGACCTAGACTCTTGGCCACTTGTACTTACTCATCTCATGTCCTAAAAGAGGCAGGATAAAGCATTGAGGTTTAGGGTGCAGATTCTGGGGCCAGCCTGCCTGGATTTGAACCCTGGGTCTGCAACTTAACAACTTTTGATTTCTTCAAGGTAGTTAGCCAGCCCTTTTCTCTTCAACAGCAATAAAATGTACCTATTAGTAGAGACATCATGACAATCAAATTATGAAATGTGATGCATTTGAACATTATCTGGCATGTGGTTTGCAAGCAGTGGCAGTTATAGGGACTCGTCTTGTGTAAGCTGTGCGTGTGACGTGAGCACACGGACTCCTCTGGGAGGATGCTTCAGGGAGCAGGCACTGGGAGTCTATTTTAACATAGCTCTTTGCTTGGACTTTCCCCTGGCCATCTTTCACCTTTCTATTTAGCATGGTGGCCTCATGAAAACAATCTCAATCACCTTGTATTTCAGCTACTGATCCATTAATTAATGCTTATTTTATGTATCTTTTAGGACATTTCTGATTCATTTGCATCCTTGAAGAGCATCTATAGAAGAGGAAGGGAAAGATGGGTGTGAAAACATTTACTCATAGCTCCTCTTCCCACAGCCAGGAAATGCTTGGAAAGCTAAATATGCTTCGAAATGATGGACATTTTTGTGATATCACTATTCGTGTCCAGGACAAAATCTTCCGGGCACATAAGGTGGTATTAGCAGCTTGCAGTGATTTCTTTCGCACCAAACTTGTAGGCCAAGCAGAAGATGAGAACAAGAATGTGTTGGATTTGCATCATGTTACAGTGACTGGCTTTATACCCCTTTTAGAGTATGCGTACACAGCTACTCTGTCAATTAACACAGAAAATATCATTGATGTTCTAGCTGCAGCCAGCTATATGCAAATGTTCAGTGTTGCTAGCACCTGCTCAGAGTTCATGAAATCAAGCATTTTATGGAATACACCCAACAGCCAACCAGAAAAGGGTCTGGATGCTGGACAAGAAAATAACTCTAACTGCAATTTTACGTCTCGAGATGGAAGCATTTCTCCAGTGTCTTCAGAGTGCAGTGTGGTAGAAAGAACCATCCCTGTCTGCCGAGAATCACGGAGAAAGCGCAAAAGCTACATTGTTATGTCTCCTGAAAGTCCTGTAAAGTGCAGCACACAAACAAGTTCTCCCCAGGTGTTGAATTCTTCAACTTCCTATTCAGAAAATAGAAATCAACCAGTTGACTCTTCTCTAGCTTTTCCCTGGACTTTTCCTTTTGGAATTGATCGAAGGAATCAGCCTGATAAGGTTAAGCAAGCAGAAAATACCCGGACTTTAGAATTACCTGGCCCATCTGAGACAGGGAGAAGAATGACTGATTATGTGACTTGCGAGAGCACAAAAACTGCCTTGCCTCTGGGTGCCGAGGAAGATGTCCGGGTCAAAGTGGAAAGGCTAAGTGACGAGGAGGTCCATGAGGAAGTATCCCAGCCTGTCAGTGCGTCTCAGAGTTCACTGAGTGATCAGCAGACAGTGCCAGGAAGTGAGCAAGTGCAAGAGGACCTTCTGATTAGTCCCCAGTCTTCCTCCATAGGTATCGTGTCTTCTGTGTTTTCCATGATTCTATAAAGTATGGGGAGGCATTTTTAAGTGCTTACTAGATAAGTTTTGTGCTGTATCCTATAGGAAATATTAAGAAGAATAAAACATGGTAACTGGGATTTTTTAGGTGCTATCAGTCCTACCATATATTTTGGTAAGTTACACATGAGTAGAAAGAAAGTAGTTGAACAGTATCTCATGGGACACATATATTATGGCACAGTTCACATACTAATGAATTGTGAATTACTTTCAGTACAAAAAGTACCAGTTTTAAAAAATGCAATTCGTGTTTTATTCTTTATTAAAATTATTTATTAAAAACTTAACCATGTGCCAAACTTGGGGGGATATATGATGAAAATGACAGTGCTTGCATCCGAGGAGTTAACACCATTAATTGAGAAAGCAGATGAGTAAGTCAGCAATTAAAACTAGGCCAGAGGTATAAACAGTGTGACAGGCTCACACAGGAAAGATCAAGTTAACACTGCATGTTTGAGCTGGATCTTACGTAATAAGTAGGAGTTTACCCAAGCGAGGGAATAACATTCCTTTGAAAATGTATAGAAGCTCAGAGGTGTGGAAGAACATTCACTGCATGTTTGATAAAGCAGTGAATTCAAAGCACAGTGATGTGAATAAAGCATGAAAACCTGCAAGTATAGACTATAATGGGAAAGAAGAAAAATGAGTGGTTGGGAACATGTTTGAAAAGCCTCAAATGCTAGTTTCAGTTAGAATTGCATTCAACTACATACAACAATCCCTTCAAAGTGGCTTAAACCAAACAGGATTTTTTTTTTTTTATTGCATAAAATGTTCAGAAATAGAAAGTCCAGGAGTAGTATAGTGGCTCTACAGTGACCTAGGCCCCTTGTGTTTTTGCAGTCCACCATCTTTAGTTTGTCAGATGTATACTTATTAGTTCGTGGTTGTAGGTTTTTTGCTTCATCTTTAGCCTTGTATTTTAGAAAGGGGTAATGCTTGTATGGAAAATGTTTCTAGAACTCTCAAAAAAACTGCCAGATGATGTCACATGCATGGCCTTTCCTAGCTGCAAGATAATCTGGGGCTATATACATATATATGTATGTTGGGTATGTAACTGCCTTACAAAATTATAGAATAAATATTGTCTGCAATTAGCAGTGTCTACCACAGCTAGGCCAAGTAAGCTTGGGTTGTATCCTAGTGGTAATAAGGAGTCTACCTTAAATGGAATGAAAAAATATTTTCAGATATTTTAGGAAAATTTGATATTGGTCAAATTCATAGGGGGTTGGCTGGGGAGGGACAGTCCAAAAGCCAGTTACAGTACAGTTGTCTTTGTGTTAAAGAAGATACTTGAAGTCATACTGTAAAGAAAATGGGTATGAAGAAACTTTGTAAAGGAAGAATCATTACTACCTGGTGTTAATGAATATGTGGTTTGAGGAATAAGAAAGTCAGGTTCATGGATGACTAGAAAAAGAGATAACATTATTGTCATTATAAGTCACAGTTTTTTACATTTTATTATCTCTAAATTCAGATATGCTTTACAATTAATAATCTTTACAGTTACTTTTTCTTTCTTAATGGTGCAAAAAATAATGGTAATCATACACTTGATCAGTTCAGTTCAGTCGCTCAGTCGTGTCCGACTCTTGGCGACCCCATGAATCGCAGCACGCTAGGCCTCCCTATCCATCACCAACTCTCAGAGTTCACTCAGACTCATGTCCGTCGAGTCGGTGATGCCATCCAGCCATCTCATCCTCTGTCATCCCCTTTTCCTCCTGACCCCAATCCCTCCCAGCATCAGAGTCTTTTCCAATGAGTCAACTTTTCACATGCACTTGATAGGAATCTGTTAAATACCATAACTACTGTGAAAGTCATTGGGAGGAGGTAGAAGCCCAGTTTAAGAGTTAACTCAGCAAGGTCAATTCTTTGTGAACTGTGCTTGGGTGATGACCAGGCAACATGCCTCAGAGCCCTTGAGGTCAGGACTGGAGGTGACCACTTTAGCACTTTTAGCAGGGACACATTGACTCTTAACAGGAAAATGTGTTTGTAAGAGCCAGAACCAGAGAACTGCTCCTTGAGAAATAATCTATATTCAGGGAGAGAAGGAAAGCCAACGGAGATGAGTGAAGAGGATTTCTCCAAGGTTGGAGAACCATGAAGGCCGTGTTGACGTTGTTAAGTTCTTAGATTCTGATGCACAACATGAGTTTCCCAGGGTTGCCACACCAGCCACTGCAGACTTCAAACGGCAGAATTGTATTCTCTCGAAGTTCAGAAGGCCGAACTCTGAACTTAAGGTGCTGGCAGGTCTGTAGGGAACGATCTTTCTTTGCTCCTTTCTAGCTGCTGACAGTCACTAACACTCCTGATGGGCCTCAGAGTTTAGCTGTATGTCTCCACTTTCTGCCGTCATCCTTCTGGGCCTTCCTCCAGATCTCCCTCCTCAGGACACCAGTCATTAGATTATGGCCCACCCTACTACAGTATGATCTCTTCTAACTTGTATATTAGTTAGGTATGAAACCACCTCACAAAACTGTAGGAGAATGGATATTGTTTGCAACTAGCATTGTCTGCCACAGCTAGGTAGAGGTGACCATATACTCTGTTGTTGTTGTTTAGTCGCTAAGTTGTGTCCGACTCTTGGCGACCCCGTGGACTGTAGCCCACCAGACTCCTCTGCGCATGGGATTCTCTAGGCAAGAATACTGGAGTGGGTTGGCATTTCCTTCACACACTCTAGGTAATGGTAATTACCTAGGTCTCTGCAGAGACCGACCCTGTTTCCAAGTAAGAGTATATTTACTGGTATTGGATGTTAGGGCTTGAGAATGCCTCGGGGATGGGGAAGAATGCAGTTCTTCCCACAATACCTATTAAAGATAATATTTCTAAAGTTGGGTACTTTCCAGACAACCACACGTTGAATAATGTATTTGATGGCAGGAGATCTAGCTATGTGTCAGTATAACCCGGTTTTTGTTAAATAACTGACATCTTTAATCTTGAAAACACCTTTGTACCTTCTAAATAGTGAACTAATAGGTAATTATTAATACTATTAATTATTTATCTGAGAACTTAGGAACCAAATACTAATATAACTGAACATCTTGCTGACTAGCTATGTGAAATAGCCTTATTTTAATCACTCTCGAGTATACCTAATCAGTTCAGCCTTTGCCTTAATATATTATTAACACAATTAAACAGAGGGGTTAGGACCATAAGTACAATAAGCCTTTCCGTTATCTAAGAATAATTTCCAGTATATACTATAACAAATGTAGATTCTATTACAAATCAGACATACAGAAGAACTCTGATCTGAATATATATAATCAAATAATCCAAATGAGTTGTCTTTTCTTTACCTTCAGAGCAAACTCACTAATTACTCTCAGCTACCCCTGTTAACTCCAAATGTATACACTAAACACCTTACGAAAAGTGAAATTCAGTGAAATTTGTTTAAGTGAGAAGGACTCTAAACTCTAAAATCTGCCATTAAAAGAGAAGTGATTGTTACGAGGGTCAGTTAAGATTGAGAAATAGTTTGACAGTTTCTTGGTAGCAGTAGTGAATAGATAAACTTGTTGAGGTGAGCAGTTAGAATGATGGAGGAATTTGCAACACTGAGCGTATATGCAGTATGGGGAAATGATTAAAAGTTGAGGACTTGGAGTCAGGCAGGTCTAGAATCTGCTCTCAGTTTCTGCCACTTATCAGATGTGTGACTTGAACAAGTCACTGAGCCTCACTAGGTTTCCATAACCGTAAAGTAATGATAGTCTTAACTCTCTGTTGTATGTCAGTGCTCTCCAGCAAGACTGCCAGGAATACACCTGGAGTTGAACACATTGAGAAGGTGGTTTGAATATCTGAAAATCCCTAACAATTAGCTAACTGTACAGGGTAAGTTAGTGTGCAGCAAGCTTGCGTCAACCCCGTGTCCACATAGAAGTAGTGTTCTAGTAGTGGGCGTATTGAAAGTATAAGAACTGTTCACTAGCAGGAGTGAGGCAGTTTTGGTCCCTTAAAATGGACAGATTCTTTGAATGGAGTTAAACAGTTTCTGCAAGTCAGACTCAAGTGTCTCTGAAGAGAACCAACTGGTTTTCATAATTGGGATGGTCCCAGGATTCTGGTCTTTCTGACTGAACAGGTCTTGCTTTTAGGATTGTAATTGCAGCAGAAGCATGTTGATTTGAGGTCAGGGTCCATTTCTCTGTGGCAGAAGGCTGGAATATGATATATAATGTTGCCTATAAAAGGGAACCTACCTTCTGTGGTGCTTAAAAGAACAGTTATTAAATTTTTGTCAGCAGGGTCAGATGGAGGATAATAGATCCAACAATCTGTTAAATTCATATTAGTGACTGTGGTCTGGAGTGGGGGTACAAGAGGTTTTTTCTTAAGTGGCAGAAGAAGATCTTAGGAGGTCAGAAACAATAGGATGAAGATGAAAGATCGTATTGGCTTTAAGAGGAATGATTAATAGTAAAGAGAAGAGTACTAAAGAGTCAGAAAATTAATCTGATTTTGCCATCTTGGGTAGGAGCTGTCCACTTTTGAGGTCATTATCTTCTGGAGAATTCCTTAGAGGGAATGGGTGTACAGGAGTCAGAAGGATGTGATGTCTTTCAAGTTAGAAACTTGAAAGAATCCAATGAATGTCCCCTCGAACTGTTACTGCTGAACCAGTGGTTAGCAACCTATCAGTTCCTTTCTATAGATACCAGTGGAAAGTTTTCTCTGGTGCCATCTTTTCCAGAAGACCAAAACTCCAGACTTTAAATCATTCATAGGCTCTTCTGTGTTTGTGATAAACCTGGAATATCATTGTAGTATTTAATTGTATTAGTTGGTAATCAGGTAGCACCTAAGATTTAAACCAAAATTCCCACCTGAAAAAGGAATGTACTGTTACTACATAAGGGGTCACCTTGTGGATCTTAGAGATGATTTATCTTATTGCCATCAAGACTCTTGGCAGTACTTAGGACTGTGGAAGTTTGAGGGTTTTTAAGTGCTTTGATAAATATAGTTTTAGAATTCCATTTATTCTCTTAACGTTTGTGGATGATGGGGATGTTGGAGAGTCTGTGTTTTTAAAAGGTCATGCTTATGGGGTTTTTTCAAAGCAACATCAGTGTAATGTGTGGTCCTATTACTTGAGAAATAGTTGCTATTTCCTAGTCAGGAATACAGAATCTGCTCATTTTTCTTCTGCCATTATAGCGTAGCTCTTTAGCACGAGGAAGCCTCAGTCTACCTTAAAAGTAAACAATAAACAAACTGATAGCTCATTTGAAGGTGTTTAAAAGCGTACCTCAGTGCTTTGTTCTTGTCCTTGTCTTAACCAAGGTTGTGTCAGTGCCAGGAGGACCATACATCAGCAGCATCCATGGGGGTACCTCTTGAAGTCCCTGCTGCAGTGTTGGTACAGTGTTGATGTATCACAAATGAACGATCTTGTTCATGCCTGAAGCTCCCCACAAATGGCTACTTCCAACTCCTAATTGTCCTTGGTGAAATTGAGTCAGCTGAGAGATAAGTGTAACGTGTTAGTTACAGAGAAAGCATGAAGGAAGCAGATGTTTGGCCAGAGAGAGATGCAATTTCAGATTGAGACACCTCATGAGAACTGTAGCAGTCCACAAGAATAATGCTTGTGTAATTTTTTATTTCCAGTTACAGAGGCCGGGGATCAGACAAAATCTGGTTCTGGGCATTTGAAACTAAGCAAACCAATTCTTGGGACACGAAGACAAACTTGAAGTCAGGTCCTTATAAGATTTTTTTAAACATCTTTATTGAAATACAAGTTAAATATCATAAAATTCACCCATTAAAAGTTTATACTATAGTGAGTTTTAGTATGTTCACAGAGTTGTATAGTCATCCCCCCAAAAGAAACCCTGCAATCCCTCTCTCCAGGACCCGCCCCTAGTCCCAGATAACTGCTTATACACTGTCGGTATGGATTTGCCTGTGGTGGATATTTCCTATAAATGAGAGCAGCAGTGTGTAGTCTTTTCTGACTGACGTCAGTCATTTTACATTATATTCTCAAGATTCTCATATATGTCATCCCTTATAAAGTTTTGAAATGTTTTTGCCAGTCAGTGGTCTTTCTGACCTCAACCTCCAGGGCCAGTTTATAGGGACTGATCTTATCTGTGTCTATCCTCTCATTACAGTGTATTCCTCTTGTAGATGGGAGTCAACACTCAATAGATTATAGGAGCAGGTGTTAGAAGGTCAGAAAATAGTTTCATCAGGGAACAGTGACAAGTCTAGGATAACCCATATATTCTCCAGACACCTTTTTCTAGAAAAACGCAATAAACCCAATACTAAAGGGCTTCAGTGAAATATTTGAGCTCAATTCAGCATGAACTTACCTCCTAGCCAAAGGGCAGGTTGCACCTCAAAAGGAGTTTTAGATACACACTTTGTTATCGAGGTTTCCAATGCAAGGCAGTAAGAACTTCAGCCAGATGTCCATGAGCCCTGCATTTCTGCCAGTGCCCTGTTGCCAGAGACCACCAGGAGCCACCTATAATTCAGCAAGTTGAATTCAGTGCCCATTTGCAGTGTGGGAGATCACACACTGTAGGGGGTGGGGGGGAGAGGCGGTGGAGGGCTTCAGGGCTCTTCATAAGAACGTGTTAGAAAGGACCTAGAGGGTTTGGGCTTGTGTTATGTATTTGCAAGGAGGATTCAAGGAAGTGAGGTTTGCTCAGGGACTGGTGGTGTCAGAAAGCACAGATGACTGACTGAGAATCTTAACAGAGATCTAGGAATGCAGACCAAAGTGAACCTAGAGCAGCAGGGACATCCATTACTTTTGCAAGGGGAGGTTCAGTTTTTATGATTGCACAATAACCTTGTTTTTGTCTGTGCCTAAAAAAACTTATGTGTTTGAGACCAGTGTGACAGGGTCTGATGGTGGTGTTCTGTGAGGTTGTTTTATGTCCAATAGAAAAACGTGTCAGTGTCAAGCCAGTTCCTCTTTCACAAGTATGAAATAAGGTGTGTTTAACACATGTAGAGCAGTGGCTGGCATATGGTAAAAGCTCAGTAGTAAATGACCACTGTGATTATTTTTCACCACCAGAAGGGTTTTTTAAGTGTCTTAAGTACTTAAACAATGGTTAGCAAAAACAAGACTCATTTTGATGGAACAGCACTCCTTAATGGTAGAAGAGAGTATTGTCTCTTGATAAGATAGCCTTAACATATAAAGCTGGTAAGTCAGAATTCTTAATCCCCATACCACTGAGAGCAGAATTCTTATAGTTTAGAAAGGAAACTTCGTTTTAATAATTTAAGAAACATCACTATTACCTCAACAAAGTAAATGCTGTGTATCCTACTATTAAATCGGTTCAAGTAACATTCCAATTAATATGATTACTTGCATTGATGGGCAGAAACCATCATGTCAGGAAAAAATTTACAAGATTTATTTTTGTGTATAGTTGCGTAACTGATACAACACTATGTGTTAAAATGCCCACAGTATGGATAGATTTCTAAAAGTCTGTTTTAACTCTTAATTTAGCTTGAAATGGTTTTTATTTTTAGCTTTTAGCACATTTAATGTGTCACGGACAAGAAGAGAGTGCCCTTTGTTTTACTTTCCATCCTTACTATCCATCAAGTTAGGGATCCAGAGGCCAAGGTTTAGATATTTTAGAATGTGGAAGTAGATTTGTTTTAAGAGGGACCATCTGTTAGGTATGTCTTGTTCTCCATTTTAGTTCTTTTTGACCAGCTTTTAAAGCAAACTCTTGGTAATACCAGAATCAGTCCGAAGCACAGTGGGTTTTATTTCTACCTCACCATGACCCCACCCTCTCCTGAAGTATTATAGCTTGCCTTGCCTGGTGGTCATATGTCAGTTAGGTCAGTCTTCGTGGCCTGCCCAAATCACACCCCTAGGCTTTTTGGTTTTTTTGGCAAATCTTTACCTAAAAGCTTTAATGTTGCCTGCATTCTGAACAACTGCAGAATACTATAAAGTAGATTTGTGTGTGTGTCCATGGTGACCAGGTCCAAATACCAAGACTTTTCCAGTTTTTATCTTAGGACAGATTGAAATGTTAGAGTTCCCTCTTCTTTAAAGGAAAAAGTGACAATGGGAAGAAATTGACAAGAGCTCTTTCTTAAACAAAATGCAGCATAATCTGGTCTTCCAACCCACATCTGGTTTAAAAACCAATGAGAAGGATCAGGAATAAGTTGGATAAGTAGGCATAGGGAAAAGGCATAAATGTCTTGACAGTAAGGGAAAGAGAAAAAGAAAAGGCATGCACTGAAATGCCAAACACAAACCAGTAAGGGAGAGAGAGCATGGGGGCAGAAGGAATAGAGGTGCAGTCGGGGATTAATGTAAACACATAGGGTCTTGTCTCCTTTCAGAAGCCTCTGTCAGTGTTTTGGAACAAGGTGTAACAGTTGGTGTTCTTGAGTCATCAAGAAACAAGAAAAAATTATATTTAATGTTCTATATTTAAGAAGTCAAGGCAAAGTACAATTCTGGCACAAATTTTGTAGTGCAAATGATTAAATAAAGTTTGGATGCCTTAAAAGGGGTTAAGTTAGTTTTTTAGGAGAATTTTACTTAAGTAGAAAGCGTATTCATTTCCTGATGTCACCTGGTTCAAGTGTTCCAAGAGGGAAAACTGAAGTGGTGCTGGATTCTAAATTTTCACTGAAAGGAGATTTAATCTTACGTGTCTGTTAACAGATGATGTTTATTAAATGTTCACGTGTATGTGGTGTTGTACAAACTGTTACAGTTAGTACATTTTAGCTTTTGTTACAACACTGCCACCAGAAGAGTGTACAGCTGCAGAGGCTCCTTGGTTCAGTTGGGGCAGCACAGCTTTCTGCACGTAGAGACATCGACCAAGTTCAACACCTGATGAGAACTGGCGAGATTGTTTGGATCTACCCTCCCATTGAAAACAAAAATACCTTTTTTTAAAGTCACCTTTTAAGGTATTTGAAAAGATGATCAGGGTTAATTTTAAGGAAGAGTCTGACCTGGAGAGGTAAGTACACCAGAGCACTAAAACCTGTTTTTCCCTAGACATTTGACAAAACACCAATGGGCTTTGGTTCATCAGCTTAAAGGTGAGGGAGACAGAGGTCAACCCAGAGCGTATGGAAGCTGCAAAGTCTTAGAGAAGGCGCATGCATGAAGTAGGAGCCCCAGAGTTCACATACCACAAGGACTACACCTGCTCACCTTCCTTCAGACTCCAGGGGAACTTTGGAGACCGCTACCTTGGCAATGGGCTGCCTAAAAGATGAAAAGGGGAAAAAATGCACCCCTGAGAATGATAGATAGAACTCCTGCAGATTTCTGTCTTGCTTGTTCCTTGCAGGCGCAGGCCAAGGAATCTCAAAACAGTAAATTGGTTTAGATAATGCCTACCTTCCAGGAACCTCACAGAGGCAAACAAACCTTTTCTGGAAGAGGGCACATTCATCCTCCCCTCAGCAAGTCAGTCTTCTCCAGGGTGTTTTCAAGGGCAATAACCACTGTCAGAAACAACCAGCCCAAAGGAACCATGGCTAATCAAATATTTTGGCAGCAGGTTGAATTGCGCAGAAGAGAGAATTGTTCAATCAGAAGATAAATTAGAAGAAACCACCCGAGCGCTGCACAGACAAACTGTTAGGGTTCTCCAGAGAAACAAACCCAGTAGGACGGATAGGCAGAGGCATATGCAGGGTGAGGCGGCAGCGGGGGATTCGCTCACATGACACTGGAGGACTCAAAGTCCCAGAGTCGGCTGTCTTCTGGGTGGAGGCCAAGAAAGCCGGAAGTGTAGTTCCAGCGCAAATCCTAAGGCCTGGGAACTTCACGCCTGGTAGTGTCGGTCCCAGTTCAAGACCAAAGGCCTGAGAACCAGAAGCACTGATGTTCAAAAGCAGGAGACCACGGATGTCTCAGCTCAAGCAGAGAGCAGTTTGCCCTTCTTTCACCTTTGTGTTCTGTTCAGCCCATCACCAGACTGGATAATACCCACCTGCATTGGTGAAGATGATTCTCCTTACTCAGTCTACCAAAATGCTAATCTCTCTGAAAACATGCTCACAGATACACCTGGAAGTGATATTTTACCTGCTCTCTGGTTACCTCTTAGCCCAGTATGTTGACACATAAATTAACCATCAGAATACAGGTGTAGAAGAGGGTAAGGCTTATGGATGGTACAAACGTAGGTATATTTAACTTCTTAATAACGTTAGAGACCAATGAAATGATCTTTTTAATGTGCTAAGGAAAATAAATGTGAATCTAGATGTCTGCACACAGTGAGAGTATCTTTGAAGAATGAAGGTGAAATGCATTCTCAAAGAAAAATGATTCAGAATATCATCACTAAAGAAACATTTAAGGGTAGACTACAGGTAGATGTAAAGTGAACATGGAAGGTTTAATATACAAAAGAATGAAGAGCAAAGGTAAACATGAACAGATGTAGACAAACATTGCTTATATGAAAAAGTAGAGGCTTTATCCAAAAGAAGTAAAATGTCAGGCAGTAATTTGTAAATTGCAAAATGGGTGTATATGGGAAATGAAGTTAAAATTTCTAAGATCCTTCTATTGTCCAGGCGGAAGTAAAGTTTTCTCTCAATTTTGGTAAGTATGTGTCTAATTTCCAAAGCAACCAGTAAAGTCAATCGGAAAAGATTGTGTAATTTCCAAACTGATAGAAAGGGAGAAATTAAATAATTATTATCACTTACATTCAATAAGTTAATTCTAAAATGTATAAAGAAATGCAAAGATATTCAGGAAGCAAATGAACAAGGTAAGAGGATTTACTCAGCCTGACATCAAGATTATTCTAAAACTGCAGTAAGTACAGCATGGCATTCATGCAAATATAGACCAGCAGATGGAACTAGTAGAGAACCTGGAAACAAACCCATGCATTTAGAGCTCTCCGGGGCAGAGAAGAAAAGACAGACTTTTCAGTAAGTGTGTTCCCTTCACAATATCAACTCCAGGTGTGTTCAAGAAAGATATGCGTGTCAAGGGCAAAATCTAAATCTTTCACAAAAGTAATTTGAGATAGGAAAGGATTTTTAAAAACAAGCCCCCAAAGCCATAACCATAAAGGAAAAGACTGATCAGTTAAGGTATAAATCTTTGCATCATCAAAAGAAACCATGAAAAGACAAGTCATGGAAGAGGGGGAAATATTTGTAACATCTTTCACTGATAGAGACTTTGTATCCAAAACATGAAAAGAACTTTTATAATGAAGAGGGCAACTCAGTAGCAAGACTTGAAGCATTTCATAGAAAGTTAAAATGTTAGTCACTCAGTTCGTGTCTGACTCTTTGTGACCCCATGGACTAGCTCACCAGGCTCCTCTGTCCAAGGAATTCTCCAGGCAAGAATACTGGAGTGGGTTGCCATTTCCTTCTCCAGGGTATCTTCCTGACCCAGGGATTGAACCCCGGTCTCCGGATTGCAGGCAAACTCTTTACCAACTGAGCCACCAGGGAAGGGTTCAACAAATACATGAAGTTTAAAAAATATATATCCTATGACCAAGCAAATCCATTCCTGATTTAGATACCATAGGAATAAAAACCATGCATACATGCACTGTTGTACAAGAATACTCACAACAGGGAATTCCGTGGTGGTCCAGTGGTTAGGACTCAGCGCTTTTACTGTTAGGGGTGCTGGTTGAATCTCTGGTAAGGGAATATTCCGCAAGCCACATGTCACAGCCAAAAAAATGAAGAAGGGTGAGGAGAAAAGGAAGCAAGTTATTACTGCGAAAAACAGGATGATGGTTGCTCTTGGAAAGAGGGGTTTGTGATCAGGGAAGGGTAATGGGGACTTTAAGGATGCTGCCAGTGTAGTGTGTTAAGGTTTGTGAGAATATTGTACACATGTTCACCCTACAGCTGTCTTTTTAATTTTGTGTAAAAGGTGTATGTACAAGTCAGCTGTGTGTCACCATAAAATGTCTTTAAAAACAAAACTTGTCAGTGATTCCTTAAATGTTACATTAGTTAATTTTATGTCAATTTTTGTTTCATTTATATTTGAATTTCTGTGCTCCTTTCTAAAATTAAATACTCAAAGAAATAATCCAAAGAATTTAGTAATATAAGAATCTGTTGTTTTACACATGATTTTTAAAATCACATGTAGATAATTTGTTCAAAGTCTTAGAGACAGAGCTTGCAATTTATATATCCTGGTTTATTTATTTCACCAGAGTACTGACAGCTGTCCTCTTGTTCACAGGCTCAGTAGATGAAGGCATCACGGAGGGATTGCCTACGCTTCAGGGCACTTCTAGCACCAGCGCTCACGTAGATGATGATGATCGGTTAGTACCAACACAGTAGGACATTTTCTTGTAAGGGTTCCGCATGTAATTCTGAATCCAAGCATTTTATCTAGGATTACATAAAAGTTTACTGAAACCTGACTTCTATATATTTTGTAATCATGAGGTAGCCAATAAATTAGACAAGGTTTTTCAGGTATTTCTTAAACTTCCCAGCTCCATTGCTTTAAATAGTATCTGTTTCAGGTGTTGGCAAACCTGTGGCCCACAGGCCAATTCTCCTACCACCTTTATTTGTAAATCAAATTTTATTGGGACACAACCATGCTGTGTCTGTGGATGGCAGAATTGAGTGGTTGAAATAGAGATCATGCAGTATGCAAAGCCAAAAATAATTACACCTGTCCTGCGACCAAAACAGTTCACCAAACCCTTTTCCTTATACTCGTGATTCCCAGGTCATTGTCTTCACATTGACCCTTCCTGCTGATATCCTCACATAGATGTAGCAGGGCCATTTCAGACTTAAGACCAAGACAGTGCTCCAGCCTCCTCCCTCAGACCTGCTCTTCTAGTCTTCCTGTCTCAGTAAACTGTGTCATTCTCAAGCCCAGATTTCTTCAGCAGCGTCTCTGTGAATTATACTTGATATTTTTCCCTCACACCCACCCCTGTATTTAATCCACAAGTCCTTTCTGCTCTGCATCCAAAACATGTTCCTTGTCAATCCACTTTTCTCTAGCTCTGCTGCAACCACCCCAGCCCAGGTCACCACCACCTTTTGCTTTGACTACTGCAGTAACCTTCAACTGGCCCCTGATTTTATGATCCCCTCTACTCCAGTCCTTCTCCATGTAGCAGCCAGAATTTTGTTTTTTACATTAAGTCAGATTGTGTTGCTGTTCTAAGTAGCAAACTCTTTAAATTCTCCAGTAGTTCAGTTCAGTGTCCAGTCACTCAGTCGTGTCTGACTGTGACCCCTTGGACTGCAGCATGCCAGGCGTTCCTGTCCACCACCAACTCCTGGAGTTTACTCAGACTCATGTCCATTGAGTCATTGATGCCATCCAACCATCTCATCCTCTGTCATCCCCTTCTCCTCTTGCCTTTAATCTTTCCCAGCATCAGGGTCTTTTCAAATGAGTCAGTTCTTCACATCAGGTGGCCAGAGTAATGGAGTTTCAGATTCAACATCAGTCCTTCCAATGAATATTCAGGATTGATCTCCTTTAGGATGGACTGGTTTGATCTCCTTGCTGTCCAAGGGACTCTCAAGAGTCTTCTCCAACACCACAGTTCAAAAGCATCAATTCTTCGGCGCTCAGCTTTCTTTACAGTCCAGCTTTCACATCCATACATGACTACTGGAAAAACCATAGCCTTGACTAGATGGACCTTTGTTGGCAAAGTAATGTCTGTGCTTTTTAATATGCTCTCTAGGTTGGTTATAACTTTCCTTCCAAGGAGCAAGCATCTTTTAATTTCATGGCTGCAGTCACCATCTGCAGTGATTTTGGATATATGTCTGTCACTGTTCCCACTGTTTCCCCATCTGTTTGCCATGAAGTGATGGGACTGGATGCTATGATCTTAGTTTTCTGAATGTTGAGTTTCAAGCCAACTTTTTCACTCTCTTTCACTTTCATCAAGAGGCTCTTTAGTTCTTCTTCGCTTTCTGCCTTAAGGGTGGTGTCATCTGCATATCTGAGATTATTGATATTTCTCCTGGCAATCTTGATTCCAGCTTGTTCTTTCAACCAGTCCAGCCTTTCTCATGATGTACTCTGCATATAAGTTAAATAAGCAGGGTGACAATATACAGCCTTGATACCCTCTTCCGGATTTGGAACCAGTCTGTTGTTCTATGTCTGGTTCTAACTGTTGCTTCTTGACCTGCATACAGATTTCTCAAGAGGCAGGGCAGGTGGTCTGGTATTCCCATCTCTTGAAGAATTTTTCACAGTTTGTTGTGATCCATACAGTCAAAGGCTTTGGCGTAGTCAGTAAAGCAGAAGTAGATGTTTTTCTGGAACTCTCTTGCTTTTTTGATGATCCAACCAATGTTGGCAATTTGATCTCTGGTTCCTCTGCCTTTTCTAAATCCAGCTTGAACATCTGGAAGTTCATGGTTCACAAACTGTTAAAGCCTGGCTTGGAAAATGTTGCACATTACTAGCTTGTGAGATGAGTGCAGTTGTGCAGTAGTTTGAGCATTCTTTGGCATTGCCTTTCTTTGGGATTGAAATGAGTAGATTCTTAAATCGAAACTCCTCGCCATGCCTTGAAAGCCATACACGATGTGATTCTAGCCTGACGCCCTTCAGACCACACTCCTCACAGACCACGTTCTGGCCATGCTGACCTTCAGTTCCTGGAGTAGTCCATGTTTGTTCTGGTTTGCAGGCCTGCCATTTTAAGGCCTTTCTTTTGCCTTAAATGCTTTCTTCCCTAATTTTTACTTTGCTCCCTCTTTCTTCATTCTTCAGATCACTGTCAGTTCTGAAGGTTTTTCCTGACCACCAGTCTAAAGTAAAACAGCACCAATCATTGTTGGGTCACTCAACTTTAATTCTCTGTTCTGATCATTTTTTTGTGTGCTTATTGTCTGTCTCTGACCACTGAATATAAAACTTCACTGCAGTAACTCCTCATCATTAGAGTCCAGGACAGACTTTAAGAAGTGTGTTTATTGAAAACTCGAAGGATTCAAAGAATTCAAACATGATTTACTGTATTTGAGAAGATAACCTGGTAGAGCAGGTTGTGAACCAGAGTCCTTTGAGTAAATTATTGAAGGTGTAAGCAAATGTAAATATGCCTAGCTTCCTTAATTTCAAACATGAATGGGGTTGTCTGTTCTGTACTAGATACTCTGCTGAGTGGTGGGGATATTGAAATGAAACGTTACTCTTGTCCTCAAAGAGGTCACACCAACACTGGGGCCAGGAGAGAGGTTAAAAACAGACAAGTAAGCAGATAATCATGAGTGGTCTGCAGAGGAGTCTATTGCTCTGCATAGAGTACCTACCTAAATCACTGATGAATCAAGGAAGGCTTTCAGGAGGAGGAGGTTAACTTCTTGGCTACATCTCATAAAATGACTGGTGTGTTATCTAAGCAAAAAGGGTAGGCAGGTAGAGGAAGTTAAATATATGAAAGCATAGCACTGAGAGAGAAGTGTTAAGGAGGAACTGCTTGGTAGGGGTATGTTTGGGGAGTATGACAAGAAATGAGACTGGAAAAGTATACAGACCCAGATCATGAGGAGTCTTGTATGGCTTCATTCTAAAGATAGCAGTGAGCCATCACAGGACTATTATCAAGAGACTGATTTAATCAGATCACTGTGAAAGGGGTGTGGGGCAAAATAGAAAGAGATAGCCATATATTGACCAGAGCCTGAATTGAAGCAGTAGTAGGAACAAAAGGATTATTAGATTAAGGATACCTAAAGTAAAATCGTTTATATGATCTTGGTCACATGTCTTTGCTTAACTTAGGATGTTGGACATTCTGGACAGTAACACTTTTTCCTATTATAAATGAATCTTGTAATCTAACTTTTAAATTTATTTCCTTTTGTTCATTTAAACTTGTGCAGAACTGTTTATTGAACTTAAAAATCAGAGCCTGGTTGCCTTCTTTGGTCTGTTTTTTAGATTGGAAAATGTTCAGTATCCCTACCAACTCTACATTGCTCCTTCCACCAGCAGCACAGAACGGCCAAGTCCCAATGGTCCAGATAGACCTTTTCAGTGTCCAACGTGTGGGGTGCGATTCACCCGTATTCAGAACCTGAAGCAGCACATGCTGATCCACTCAGGTAATGCCATAGTTCCTCTTGTGGCATAAATGAACCCTCTAGAACATTTTATTTTGGAATTCCAGTTAAAAATAGTAAACAGATGCTTTTGAGTTAGGAAAAAGTATATCTCTGGGAAATCTAGTGAGAACAGATAAATTCAGTTCTGTTGCTGATTTGTGACATTGTGAGAAAGATATTTGCTTAATACATTGGCCACAGGCATAAATAAGTCTTCTGATTGGAACTGGGGGCAAGTGTGATGTGCACACGACATACGTGAAAAAGAGATCAGATACTTGTGTGTGTATATGTGAGGGAGGAAAGCACAAGTGCATTTGGTAAAGCAAATGGGGTTAAAAGGGCATATATTGGTGTTCTCTGTGCTATTCTAATTTTTCTTAAGTTTGTAATTCCAAATAAAAAGTGTTTTTAAAAATTAAATACAATAATTTTATTTTAATTGTGCAATCCTAAATTTCTCTGTGCCCTGAGAAATTTCTCTGTGCCCTATTCAGCCAGCCTTGCAGTATTATTTTAGTGTAAAAAAGATTTTGGATAAATGATGTGTAGAACATACTTGAAACTTAAGTTCAGTGTTCACATAAAGGCAATAAAATTCTTATAGGTAGAACACTGGCCTTTGATAAGGAAGAAATCTTTGCTACTATTCTCAGCTGTTTAACTGTCTCACTTTTCCTCTTCTTCAGATAGGTCTAACAATCCTGTGCTAACACTAATTCCCTTTGACTTTGTTGTATCAACAGATTATGTTTTGAAGGTTTTTGACATTTTTTTGCTAAAACTGTGATAATGAATTGGAAGAGACCATAAATGTACTTTACATTTCATATATTAATTTCTACATACTTATGTCACTATTACATTAAGTACCCCAAAACTTAACCAAAGGTAGTTCTTTTACAATCACTAATTATGTTCAGAGATGTTAGAATTTTCTTTTTTCTTCTCATTTTTCTCTGAGATAGGAAATTAAGATTAGATAACTGATCAGTTTACACATTTTCTTGATATAAACCTTACTGCTTTAATGAAATGAAATAATAACAGATGAAGAATTGGGGTCTGCTTAAATAAATACTCTTGTTAAATTGTATTTTGAAGTCTGAGAAGATTTGGAAGAATTCAAAAATCAAATGGAGTATATATCAATTTGATTACCCCACCCCATGGTGCCTTTCTTGCTTGCTTGCTTTTTCAAACACTAGTGACTTCTCAGGTGTTTTGTACTTTTTCTAAGATACTGAATTTGGGACTTGTTTCTGCTGATGATTTTTATCTTTTCAGATTATCTGTTGCTACAAAATTAGTTCAGAAATGTGTGAAGTTTATGACATTTCCATTTATTTTGTTTTTAGATAATATTTTGTATCGCTTTATTTTATAGGAATTAAACCATTTCAGTGTGACCGCTGTGGGAAAAAGTTCACCAGGGCTTACTCGCTAAAGATGCATCGCCTAAAGCATGAAGGTAAACGCTGTTTCCGGTGCCAGATATGTAGTGCCACTTTCACTTCCTTCGGGGAATATAAACACCACATGAGGGTTTCCCGGCACATTATCCGCAAGCCTCGGATTTACGAGTGCAAAACATGTGGCGCCATGTTCACCAACTCTGGAAATTTAATCGTGCACCTGAGGAGTCTGAACCATGAAGCGTCAGAGCTAGCAAACTACTTCCAGAGCAGGTGAGGTGCACAACGAAAACCGAACCAGGGAAACTGCTTTCTAGACTCTCTCTTCCTGTTGTTAGGGCAGCCTGCTGTGCTTTGTTTTGTTTTTTTAATCAGGTTGCCAGCTAATCAATCACATTCCTTAAAAATTCCCACTATCCAATAACACTCTGCTCTCCTGATAAAATTTTGCTAATTCTACTAAGTATAAACAGTTTTAAATACTTTTATAGTTGGCATTAGAAATCTTTTCCTACAGAGATAGACCACTTGTTTTGGGTTTTGGGGGGTTGTTGTGGGGGGGGGTTTTGTTGTTGGTTTCTTTTTTTAATATAAGGTTAAAGTAAATTCTGTAGTCGATTTTAAATAGACCTGACTGGAAAATATACCAAGTCAGATGATATTTGGTGATAGTGGATTACTTCCCATTCTTTGGATGATGGTTAAATTCTTGACTACTCCTCCTTTTTCTTCCCTCTCTAAATAATGAGAGGAACTTCAGCAGCAACTATAATTGGTAGTTTACATCAAATGAAGTTTTCCTCTTTTTCTTTCAGTTTAGAACTCCATACATTGAATATTAAAAATTTATGATAGAGTTAACCTTTCTGATTTATCGGGTAGCTGAGGATCGGGTTCTAGTTCTGGCTCTGCCGCTCCCTGCTGGTATGATTGAACATATCACTTCACAGATGAAGAAGCTTGAACTTAGAGAAGGATAATGTGTAAGCTTTAAAGATGATTGCTAAGGTCTCCTCTAGATATAAAATTCTGTTGTCTATTTTTAATACTTTATCAGAATTGTACATCTGTAGGAATCCTTAGTTTCTTATAAAATGAAATCAAATTTTACACCACCTTTATTTTTATAATCTTATTTTTCTATAAATTTTTTTCCTGCATTGATTTTGTTTTTCTCTTAAAGCCAGACATTTTGCCAAATGTAATCACTTCTGACTCTTAGTGTCTGGTTATTATATCACTAAACTTATATTATATACGACATATCAAAGTTTGTTCAGGACTAAAATCGTGTCCCAGTTAACTGCACGGGCTGTTTTCTGTATCTTCCCTGTGCTGAGCCCTCTGTCCTCCACTCTTTAACATATGAAGACTTTTATAACCGAGGATATCTTAAATTGCTTTGCAAATGAGCAGACTTCAATTTTTTTATTAATAGTGGAAAAATTATAAAATAACCTAAAGTATATTAGATATTGAAATTATAAAGTATAATGAACTTTTTTGTTCAACAGTAAAGATTTAAATAAAGCATCTAAGTAGTTTTTTACATTTTTCTATATAGTAGATTGTATATAAGGTCATTTATGCATGAGGATTAGTTTAACTATATCCAAGAAGTAATAAAAAGCTAGGTTTATATACCTTATAATTAGTGTATAATCCAAGAAAGGTTACACATAAGTTATTCAAATGATCTTTGTTTAAATGAACATGCTATTTGCGTTTGCTTTGTGCACAGAAACTCTTCTCCATAGAAGGAGAAAGGCTGTTTAGGTGTCCACAGTGACACTGAATGTGATCTGTCTCTCGTGATGGTAGGGAGAGTTGATATACTTGGGTTCTAATGGATGGTTTGGGCTCATATTTAGGAAAATTTAGAAGCTGAAAATTCCTGAGTTATAATCTTCATTCAAGAATTAGAGAATGAAAATTCCCAATCTTGTTTTACAAATCAGGTCTTTTTATTATGTCTTATTTATTCTTGGCTTGAAAATTAACTCCCTGTTTCATCCTTTGCCTCTTACCTAGTGATTTCCTAGTACCGGACTACTTAAACCAGGAGCAAGAAGAGACCCTTGTTCAATATGATCTTGGAGAACACAGTTTTGAAAGCAACTCTTCTGTTCAAATGCCTGTAATTTCACAGGTCTCCTCGACCCAGAATTGTGAAAGCACTTTTCCCTTGGGGTCTCTTGGGCTGACAGAAAAGGAGGAAGAAATGCCAGAGCAGCCAAAGACCAGTGCTTGTGCCGAGGCAACCAGAGATGACCCCCCAAAATCAGAGCTGTCTTCTATAACTATTGAGTAATTTCATAGTTTGGCTTCATTTTTAATTTTTGGAAAGTGCCTGTGCTTGGTCTTGTACATTTGAATTTAATTTTTTAAGCAAAAAAAAAGGGTTTGGAAAAATCTCCCTTTTTACTTTGTAAGTCCTGCAACTGATGTTTTACTTTTCGTGACTGAGAGATTGCTTCTGTAAGTGCACAGTAACATGGTGTTGAAATACAGTAGAAACCCTGAAACTTAAGGAGAGGAAGCAGTTGACGTCACACTTATATCAGTTTCCTCTTCATCATCAGGAGTAGGCTAACAACATACCATTAGGTTGAGAAGAAATCAGATGATTACTGACCTTCCTGAAATGAAAGGGTACACCAGAAACATACTACTAAACAAATTTGGCAAATGGCCTGAATAGATGTTACTCCTATACACAGGACCTTGTACAATCTTCTGTAAAGCCTGTTGTTTCTGGAAATATTTATGGTGAGCTTTCTTAAAAATTATTAGGGTGTGTACTTCTGAAATTCCACGTATTCTTTTTTTTTTTTTAAGCTTTGTCATTATGATTTTTTATGGTGAAAGTTTGGTATTGGGATAGGTATTCCCTGTACCTTTATAATAGTACTCTCCAAATTATCTTTCTTCTATGAAAGACGGCAGAGAGCCACGGTTGAGAAGAGTCAAGCTGTGCATGAAGAGACCAGGAATGGGGAATATAGTGTGTGAATCTCAGCTTCATAGGAACTCTCATACTGCTTTTCTGGTTAAAATCATTGTTTACCTGGTCTTTGAATGTTAATGCCTGGATAATGAGGTCATTGCCTAGATCAGTTTATTCTTACCCTATCAACAGTACTTTCTTTTGCCTATACTTGGCGTGATCCCATAAAAAGGAAATATACTGGAGATGTTCTATATTTTATATATAGGTTTGTGTATTATTGAGGATGTTTTCATTTTGCTGTTTGGACAAAATAAAGAATTCTCTGTTAAGGCTATGTTCTTAATCCAACTAAGATTGTTTACAAAATACCATGTGACAGTGATATATTGTCCTTATTCCAAAATATTTTTAGACATTGCCAAATGTCATATTGAAAGCAGTTAGTATAGTTTTTACAGAATGTAAGCAATAATGTAGAAGAGAAGAGGCTATAAAATGATGATCTGTGACTCAGATCTATTTGGGGGAAAAAATTGTTAAGACTAAAGAAAAACTAAAAACCTTAAGGTAATGAATATTACCTCTTGCTGCTAAAAGAAAATGAAACTTCCTGGTTTATAGTTGAAATACATATGATACTTTAGACTGGAGTATATATTTTACCTGGTGCCGTTAAAGCATCGCTTACCTTGATCCTAAATTTCATGAGTCCATGAACAATGATCTTTTGAGTAACTTTTTTTTCTATGTATATACCCAGAGTTTAATCATTATGAAAACACCTGATTTAGATTAGAAAAAGAAAATACAGTTTCTTATTCAGAACACAAGATCTCAGTTTTGTCTGGGTGCTAGACCTCAATAAAAATTTTTTAAGTTATAGTGATTTGTTTCATTTTTTGATTGGCTCATTCAGTAACTTATCTCTTACAAATGTAAAGAAAGGGAAAGTGAACTCCTTGAAGTTTTTTTTAGGCTAATGTTCTTTTTGTTTTCATATTCTGCTGTTTTTAACTTGTTTCCAAGTCCTTTTCTCACTCAAGAACCTATTGTTTCCTTTTTGCTCCCCAGATAGCTATAGTACCTTAAGGAAAATGAACACATACAGATTATGATTGCCCTCCATCATTTATGCGTCTTTATCAGTAGGTTGAATTACTTTTCTTTAGCAAGACTATATGATACTAATAGCGGTACTGCTGTGTCTCAACTGGAAAGGTCAGGAATTTTTATTTTTAATATTATATAGATTCTTTGGAAACTGTTATGCCTACCAATAGATAAATCTCAAGGTTAATTTTAAAATCTTATATGGACAAGACAAGAGTAAGTGAAATTATCACCAGGAGTCATTGTTGCCCTCAGTTCTAAGAGTTATTTTTTTTAGAATAAGGAAGGAAGAAAAGAAGGAAAGAAAATAGACTTGATGAGAAGATACATCAGAACTTGGAGATTTGTTGATTGAAAGTAATTTAGCATACCCCCTGTCCTGAGAATTGTGTACTGAGAGTCCTGCACAGTTTTGCCCGTTCTGAGGTGTTCTGTGTTCTCAGAATGTAGGATTACCATCACTGGCTATTTTTTCCCAAATGGAAACTTTAGACTTTCATTGGTAATTACAAATTATACGGATTTCCAAGTTTTATGAGACATTTGGACCTACTGTGAAAATGCTTATTGCTGGTTGTCTGTTCCCCACATCTTACCAATACAGGTAACTAATACTTCACATGTGATATAAACAAAGGCCTTTTTTTTCTATTTCAGTGAGGCTCTACATTTTCTTGATACATAGTTTAAGGTTACTTAGCTTATGGGCCTGTTTTAAGAAACTAAGCTGCAAGAAAATAATTGTATATAGTGTGACTTAGATTTATTTAAAATTCATCTAAGAGAAGGATGCCTGGATGTATAATTTTTACCAGAATATATGGAGAAAAAAATACAAAGAGATGAAAACCTGTTACATTGTCTCATCATCAGAAATTACCAGTATAATTGAACATTAAAAAAATTCCAGTTTAGCATAGCATAGCAAAGTAATTAACCTCCAATTAAAATAAATAAATTTATATTTAAAAAAAATAAAAAATAATAAAAATGAATACCGTAGCTATCTTGCTTAAATTAGGCCCCATGAGGTAACTTTGTGATATTTAAAGGGCTTAAATTTTAGGATGCAAGATAAATTGCCTTTTTAAACCAAGGATTTTATATAATAAAAACATTTATTTTCATTTTAAAGCTACCAAATAGGTATGCTATACATACTTCACAGATGAGCAGAGATGTGTGCTCTGGTACTGGGTGTTTGAGCACCTGCAGGCATCCTTTCCACTTTATAAGGCTGTGTTCTAACAGTGAAAGCACTTGGCATGTTAGTGATTGCACTAATTCACAAACAAAAATTTAGTGCTCATTTTTTTTTTTTAAGTTTTCAAGAAAGGGATGCAGATGGAGGTTATCACCCACAAATATATTTAAATGAGTGTTTCTTATTTTGAAAGTAATCTTTAAGTAATTAGCTATCTATTTCATTACATTACCAGTTTTTTAAAGTTCTCAATTTCAGTGAGATAAAGTGTACTAAAATGTTTAAATAGCCTCATTTGTTCTTACATTCTGGCTTACAGAACTTTACATTCTGGTTCCTTGTTATGACACATGCCCTTAGGTTTTAAAAACAAACAAACAAAAAACCCTTCTGTTTTGTTAAAATATGTTACCAAGTGGAAAGAATTATGCAGCACATCTAATGTACTTACTGTTGGTAACTCTGTTACCTTCTGACTACTGAGCCAGCCTCTCCTGATGTATAAGTGGTTCCCTGGGGGAGCCTTTGGAAGCCGTATTAACTCTTTCGGTTTTATTTTACCTCTTACTAATTTTTATTCTCATACTTAATCTAAATAGAGGACATTTATCTAGTTCAGTGGCTTTTATTTTGAAGATTCTCAGATCACGGTTTGATTTCTTTCAGCTTTGTAGCCCCTGAGAAATACATTACCTTATAATGTAATGGCAGTGTATGCTAGAATAACCACGTGGAGAGAATTACTACTTGATGAATGAACAATCCTAAAATTATAACTGAAAGGACTTTGAGATTTAAGGAATTGATGAAGAGAACTAGCAAAAATGTGAAGTCATAGCTTTGGAGTATACATCCTAGTGAGGGAGAGTAGTTTTCTAGTTATTAGTATTAATTGGGAGGGGAAAAAATGAGAAAAATTCACATCAGGAAGTGACCCAAAGTTGCTGAAAGATAGTAAATGCTGTTTTCAGTGTAAGTTATTGACAGAAGATGATTTAATTTAGATTTTGAGAGTTAATGAGAGAAGCATATATACAAACTTGATTTTCTGAATCAGAACAGAATGGTGGATGGGTGCTCAATTAGAGTAACCATGTCTATGCGGAATATTAAAGCTAAGCATACGCCTACAGGCATTAGGCGCAGATCATCCAAATTTAAGTTATTCTTCATTTTGTCTATACCCATTTTTATCTTTGTGTCATTTTTGCCTGACAGAATGTTGGTGACATAGGGTATTTTTATTTGGAAAGTCCTCAGCAAGTCTAATTGCCAAAGCAATAATGGTTCACATTAACTATGAAGTGGAATTAATATCCAGGTTCAACTAAGGAGTGGACATACTATGGCTATTTCATTTTTAGATTATAAACATGTTGAGATTTATTAATGGGGAATTAAGCCTATGTCAGATTATGGGATGACTCTTCATGACATTATAGTTGTACTTTAACTTCATACTCAACTAATACACTTAGATATTTATACTACATCATAGTGATTATATTTTTATGATAAAAAAGCAAAAGTTCCATATCTTTACGGATGGTCTCTGCAGAGATGTCAGGCGATGGTGGTGGTAGCATCTCAATTGACAGTATCTGAAAAATGAGACTGCCTTAAAATGTACATGCTGCAGAGCTCACTCTGCATATGGTCCAGGCCAGTTCCAACTAACATCAAGGTTTTTATGTACATAATAGTTTACAAAGAATTTAAAGGTTTGGACTATTGGTTGAAAACAAAAACTTAAAAAAAAAAAAATTTTTTTTAACTTAAAATTTTTAAATTTCAGTTTGAAGTGCCTGGTTTATAAAAATCAGATTCTTTGATTATTGCCTTTCTCTTTTAAACTGACTTTTTGCTGATTAAACTAAAGCCCTAGGCTCAATCGTGATGATTTATGGATAAAATTGCTGCTTGATGGTGTGAGGGCCTGTCAAGATTTTATTAAATTGTCCTTCTTTTTCCAAATACCAGTCTAACCAAATCCAAATTTCATCATTCAGGTAAGCAGGTTAAAAAATCGTCCTGTGAATGAATGTTCAGATTACCAAAGTACATAGTCTGCTGAGGAAAGGTCAGTTTTCCCTAAATTAATTGTATTCATGGAGGTTGTGTTCAGTTAAAGATGGGCAGCCTTTCGTGCCATTCCTAGAAACACCTGTTTTTCCTAGAAATACTTTTTTTTTGTATTTTCTGTAAGAGCTTTCTCTTATTTCAACCATCAGTTTAATTTTCAGGTTGACAAATGCCATGTAAAGTGTCTCATACTGAGAGTGGCCCATTGAGTTATTGAAAGTCACACTGCTGTTCATCGTTCAGGTACCTGAAGTGAATGCCATCAGCTGAATCAGGAGTAAGATTAGTCATTTTCTTCCTTATACAAAGTAATGGCTTCTCGTGCTTATATTTCAAGATATTTTTTAAAAAGACCACAGCCCCTACTAGAGTACAATTTGATCTCAGTTCATGTCCCAATAATATGTTTGATGTTTCTCTTGTTGCTGGTGCCTCCTGTTGCATCAGATAGAGATTGCCTGCCTCTTTGTAGGGCACCCTTGTGGCACCTTATGTCCAGTTGGAAGATGGCGTATGGCTTCGTTTTGTGCCTCTGCTATCTTCTCAAAAGCCATTTTATAAAAATCCTAGGTAGCCTATTTTAATATTTAAATATATATATATTTGTGAGAGATACTTTTAGAACAGACGTTTTTTTACTTTAAAATTCCTGTATTCCCATTTTTAAGAGTAAATTTAAATTTTCCAGGATTTGAACTTTTTCCACAGCAGCATAATGAAAAAGTCAATTTGAGATAATAGAATGTAATTCAGTGATAAAAGAGATTGATGTCTGGTTATAGGAAACAGAAGGGAAGGGGGAAAAAGTTGTTTTGATGTAACAAACGAATTTTTAATAAAAATGTTTTTGTTTTCTGTAATTTTGTATTTACTGCTACAGTAGCTCAATATTTTACAGAGCTGACATATAGATCTGGCTCCATTCAGAAACTGGAGTACTTTCTAGTACAACCAACTGAGGAGGAAGGTGTGTACCACAGTCTTCCAGAAAGGTGACTGGCGGCCCTGTTTAGCTGATGCATGCTTTAAAATGCGCCTGTAGCCCAACATCAAGGAAGTGTGGGAGAAACGTTTATCTTGCTAGTTAATAGCATTATGATTCTTTTGGGGCCCTGGCATTTTGTGAAACCCTTGAGGGAGGGAAGGTGATGCTGGAGAAGAAATGTGAATTAAATTTTGTAGAAGGATGTTTTCATGCTTCTGTCCTCTCCTAGAACCAGAACAGCTTTCGTATCTGTGCCAGGCTCTAGTTCACCAGCTATGTATCCAGTCATCATCTCATTCACATTTGGCTTCACTTGGTGACAGTGGCCATAGCTAAGTTATTTGGCATGTTTGACTTTCAACAGTAACAAAAATGGTTTTGGATTTTATTTCCTAAAAATGTATACGATGTCGAAACTTTACATTTTATATACTAGTATCTGGCTATTAGTATTTTACAGGAACCATAGTTCTTGGTGACTACATATATATATATATATATTTTTGTGACTTTTTTGTATACTAAGTGCCGTTTCAATGTTACAATCATTTTTAGAGTTATTGTAATCAATGTGAATATCATGTTTTTTCAAATCTGTTCTGAGCCTATAGTGTTTGCTTTGTGAATATATATGTGTATTGTATATATTCTGTATAGTTACATTGTACTGAAATATTAGCTTGTTTGATATAAGGAAAGTATGTATTGAGTACTTTTTGCTAGTTTGGTTGTTTAATCTTTTTTAAAAAGGTTTAATCTTTTTAAAAAGCAAAAACTTTAAACTGGCCTTTATTACATGGTCACAAATAAAGTTGCAGTTAGAAGGGATGGGCAGGGAAAAAGATAGTTTTGGGTGTCTTTGAATAGAAACAAGACTAAGTTTTTAAGTTTTGTTTGGTTCCCTTCCCCCCTTCATTAAAATATCTTATTAATGCTTTATGGAGTAAAACTTCCTGCTGTTGTCATTTACTGTTGGCTGGAAGGAAGAATTGCTGCTGCTGCTGATTGAGGTCAAGTGGATAAGAAAAGTCATCAGAGTAATGTGTTTCTTAAGTAAGCATCCGTTGAGTGTGTACAGACCAGAGAGTCCTCTGTGAGGCAGCACACATCAGCTTCCTGGGCAGCTAAGAAAAGAGTTCATGAACACCATCTCTGAAATCAAAAGGAATATAAAGGAGGCTAATAGTGAAAGTCATCAGATCCCAGAGCGATTGAGCCAGGTATCTTGTCGGATCTGCTTTCCTGAGTGCTGGGCTGCATTTTTCTGAGCCTGTGCGTTATTGATTAGAGACCTGTTGGTGATACTTACATAATATCTTACAACCAAGGAGTAGAGATAGTACTTCCTGGGGAAAGCTGCTCGTCGCATAGGTGAGGAGCCTGTGCAAGCCCTGAAGGAAGACCTTCCTAACTATAGGTTCCTCTTGCTATGGATTTTGACAGTGAGTGGTCTGCAGAGTGAGAGTAACAGGCAGGGGAAATGTTCACTGACCCCAGGTACCAGGATCACTTCAGTTCTGGGAGGAAATGGGTAAATTTTTAAGAAGCATTTTCTGTCATTCAGTGAGTGTGTTGAGTATTTTTAACAACAGTTTACCAGACTACTCAAGGTCAGCAAACTGCTGGGATCCTCAGTAGCCCCAGCCAAGGGTGATCTCTACAAACCCAGAAGGCAGCATCCATAGAATCATGCCCTATAGTTTATTAAAGACCAGAAAGATTGCTTCTAGAGAATGATCCTTAATGTGATAACCGAAGGTGTGTGTATCCTTGGCACATGGCATAGGGATTGATAGCTGCTTTTCTGAACAGAATGTTCTAAGTACTAACCCTGAGAGATCTGCAGACATACCGAGTTTCAATGGACTATACTTGCCCATAAACATCAAATCCCAAAGTGTAACATAATTCCCTTTCCACATGAGTAAACTTTTATACAGATGGGAGAACTAGGACGGGACAATCAATCCCGAAAGACCTTCCTCATCAGCAAGATGATGAAAACTAGGGTTTAAACAGCCGTGGAGAGGAGGAGAAGGCCGTTTTATTAAACTCTTCGTTCATTTACTTAAATTCTTATACCAAAAATACTGAAATTTCTATACTCACCCATTTTATAGATAAGTCATTGCAGAGGCTGTGGGCAGAATTGTCTTTAGAATCCTGTCGGGCTTCCGTGCAGCCCTACACCCTTCTGTATGTTCTTGCCTATATGCGTGTGTTTGTTTTCCACAGCTAACATTTCTGGCTGCCTTTGGCTGAAGTCTAAATGACTGAATAAGTGTATGAGTGAGTCTCATTGACCAGAGAACCTGAGCATCCACACATACCCACGGCCTCTGGTAAGCCTGGCTATCTAGAGATCCTTGGGAAGGCTGCTTTAAAACAGAAGAAAAGGTCACACCAAATAGAGCTCCACTCGTCCACTCTAATCGAGGGCGCGGGGCACATGTGCTGTCTGGGGTTCAGGCGTCACTTGGGCATATGGCAAGACCTGTGTGCATGATTGATAACTTGTCCAGAAACAATTCTTGATTGCAAACAAGTCTACCTGCAGGATGATCAAAGATTCCTTTTCAGTATGTGTTACAGTTTGTAAAAGGCTAGCATTGTGAGTGACTTGGTCTTCAAAGACCCAATGACATAATAACAAACATGTGACCTGCACAGATAGCTGGCACCCTTCCTACCCACTGTGAAAAGGCATAAGGTCCACCCTGAAACCTCCAGGCACCCACAGGGCTGGAGCCTGAGAGGTGTTGAGCTGACAGAGCGCTGTGCTCTGCCAGGCCCAATGATGGGCAGAGACGCCAAGAACTTGACCCAGCCAGTGCCAGCATCAGTTCTTTGGGGCAGTAGTATTTGGGGAGAATCCCTCGGGCAGTGCTGGCAGAAAATGTGAGTTCAGTTATGCAAGTGGGTGGTTCTGTCTTTCGTGCCAGGGCCTAGTTCTGAAGGAGAACCAGGTTAACTTACTCTTGTGATGTATAACAATTGCACGTGACCTTGTCCTGTGTAAACTTTTGTAATACGGGTGTTTTTACCTAGCTAAATACCACCTCTGGACTATCCTTCCCACCCCTGCTGGTAATACCATCTTATTATTTTCTCCATCCCTACTTCTGGTACTTAATTGGAGCCTTTGTTATTGCTGGCCTAGCAACAAAAACAGCCCTGTCTCCTGCCAGGCCCACTCTGGTCCATCCTTCCCATTTCTGTTGGAGTCATCTTTTAGTTGGGCCACTGCCCTACTTCAAATCTGCCTTCCTTTCTCTTGGGAAATGTCCCAGCCTGCTGAACTTGGCTAGCTGTAGTTGGACTTCACAGCACACATCAGGCTTCACCTCCTCTCAGAACCCACCCCGCCAGCCCCCATTCGCATCTTCCTCCAGTTTGGGGATGCAGTCCCTTCTCTTTATTCCCCTAGCATATTTCGTTTAGCTCCCAACAAGCCACATCTCAATCACATCATCTTGTAATCTACTTCATGGGGTGGTTGTGAGAATTAAAATGAATTATATGTAAAATGTTTACAATTGTGCCTAGTGTGTATATCAGTCAGTTCAGTCGCTCAGTCATGTCTGACTCTTTGCGACCCCATGAACAGCAGCACACCAGGCCTCCCTGTCCATCACGAACTCCCAGAGTTCACCCAAACTCATGTCCATTGAGTCGGTGACGCCATTCAACCATCTCATCCTCGGTCGGCCCCTTCTCCTGCCCTCAATCTTTCCCAGCATCAGGGTCTTTTCAAATGAGTCAGCTCTTTGCATCAGGTGGCCAAAGGATTGGAGTTTCAGCTTCAACATCAGTCCTTCAAAGAACACCCAGGACACACAGTGTGTATATAGTGGCCACTTACTAAGTCCTGTTTGTTTATTACTCGTGTGTCTCCCTCAGCTGACTTAATTCTTGACATCAGGGACTGTGTCTTCTGTTTGTATATCCCCTGTAGTGCCAGGCACATAGTAAAACTCAAAAAATGTCGAATGAATAATTTAATGTCCCAGGAAATGCTCACAGGTAACTTTATCCTCACCAGGGAACTTCAGGACAGAATACCAAGAATCATGTCACCTGGTAGCTTGCCTCCATTTCCACTTCACCATATACATCAGAAGCCTACTTATCCTTAAGTGAATGAAGGTCTGAAATGTGAGGCTGTACGCAATTTAATCCCCAAGTCGTGTCTGACTGCAGCCCCATGAACTGTAGCCCACCACGTTCCTCAGTCTGTGGGATTTCCCAGGCAACGAGTATAACTTCAGATATAATCCTCAGAACAACTGCCATCAGCCTGACCAAAATGTCTTCAAGTTATCTGAAACACTGGTCCTGCCATTTCTCTCCCCTCATCGGGTTTACTCATCCATCAAGTCCACAGCTGCACTGGCTTAGGACTTGCCTGTCAGGTTCACAAAGCGTCCTGTGCTTCTATTACAATGGTAATTGAGGATTCAAAAGCAGTCCATTAGATTCAGTGCCATTAGGACAGGGCCCTTACCCATGTCTTGTACTAAGGTGTCCTCGGGGCCAGGGTTGATTGAATGAAGCCTCAGACCTTAGGAATTAACGGTTTCTGAATTGAAGAATTATAGAAATAAGACTAATAGAGATATAACTGCCCTCAGAACCACCAGAGCATGTGCTCTGCATATTTGGAAGGCTCTGAAAGGACATGTTGGGGAGGGCCCTCCCTGTCTAGAGGCCTAGGATTTGTGCCAGTAGAAATGGGGAGGGCACGGGGGTGGGGGTGGGGCGCGCAGGAAACAACTCTGAGCATGGAAGGTGGAGTGTCCACAGGTGACGGTGGTTCAGCAGCCCTGAAAGGACTGAGTGTGGGAAAGCAGACTGGGGTCGGATCAGAGGAGGTCTTTTAAGAACCTGGACTAATCCGGCAGGAAAAAAAGGAGCATCACACATTTTGAGGCAGAGAGCTCAATCAGAGCTGGCCCTGGAAAGATGAACAAGCGTGGAGTTGTAAGAGGGCTTACAGGCTGAGCTGAGATCACAGAAGAGTACGTCAGTAGTTCAGGAAAGCATTCAGAGGGTGCCCTGAGGGGCTAGAGCAGGGGTCTAGGGAGGGCTTTGATGAGATGTGGGCCTGGGATCTGAAGACACGTGTTACCTCTGGACAGTGGACAAGATGCTCTATTTCAAGCCCTCACAGTGCTACTTCCTTGACCTTGTCAGGTTCTCAGGCAGATTCCCCTTGTTTCTGAGGAGGAACTTTGTATCCTAGACAGTAAGAGTCAGGCAGAGTTCCAAGCTGGGTTCCAGAGCTGAGCTCAGAATGAAAGTGAGAGGTTTAAGAATAGTCCTGCAAGAAAAGTTACGTAGCTGGGTGACTCTTTTCTAGCGAGCCTGGCTTCTACTAGACCAGGTTGCTGGGGTTGAAAGTTTCCCTTCGCTCTCCTTCTTACATTCCATCTACTTTGCTTCAACAGCCTGCTGCACAGGGCACTGTTGTAGGCACTGCAAACACAGCATGGAACAGCACAGCAGAAACCTTGCCCTCGTGGAGCTCATCGTCTTGGTGGGGGAAGGGGTTTGTCCAGCAATAAGATGAAGTGTGGGAGTGGGCAGGGGAGCAACTTTAGGCACGCTGGCCAAGGTGAGCAAATGGCCAGTAAGCCGGGTCCAAGCACATGAGGGCCAGGGCGCTGCACACAGAGGGTCACCAAGGTCAAGGGTGCTGCCCAGCCTGTTCAGGAAGGAGGCCGGGCTCCTCCCCACCTACTCTCTGGGAAGAAGCCAGAGTAGCAGAGGCTGTGCCAGGAGATTATAAAGGGAAACTGAGCTTGGAGAACGGAGGAAGTTTGTTTCCACGTGTGATGTCTTTTCCTGGACAAACTCAGAGGAAGTCTTTTTCCCCAACACAGGCCAAGGAACAGGTTGCTCGAAGTCGGAAACTGAGCTTAAAGGCCAGTCCTGGCAGCGGTTGTAGATGTAACAACATAGCTGAGCTCGTTCTCTAATCCAAATTTTTGACCTCTATCTAAGATGGCATTTAAGAGACCTCTGCTTGTGTCAGATATCTGGATGCAGCCTTTTCTGCAGAGATGGACTGCACACGAGCTCCTGTGCACACAGCCCAGAAACGAGGTGTAGACTGCCAGCATGCAATCCCCATTCACCCAGGAGATGGGAAGCAGCTTTTGTAATACAGTTGCTCTCCCCTCAAGAACCCCCTGACCCGCGAGCAGACATGTGTAACTGCCCAGGACAATCTTACGTGCCTCCCAAAGAGGTACAAGAGGGAGGTCTAGGGCAAGCAGGAGGTTTAAACAGAAACATGCACTAATTCGTGCAGTCCTGCTGAGTACGTGCCAGGTGCATCCATGCACAATTTCTAGCCAGAGTCGGGGTTCCACAGCACCCCCAGCATCCTAGGTACGACCGTATGACATCTGTGAGAGCTCACATCCACTGTCTGACATGGCAGGCTTTCCACACAGTCCCAGGAGAGACTGGCACAGATCAGCCCTGGAGAAGGCCTCACTTTGCCTTGCACGTTGGAAGTGCCACAAAGCAAATATATAGATGCAAACACAGAAAGTAAGGGCAAATGAAGAAGGCACACTTCTCTACTTCAGTCAGGGTCCATCTACAGCTCTGGTCTCCCCATGTCTTTGGAGAGCTGCTGTGACCAGGAGTCCTGCCTGTCCAGCACCCCTGCCCCAGGGCTGCTGCCAGGCCCTCCCTGCTGGGGCCCCACGCCTGCACCCCTGAAACACGTGAGGCCAGAAGCCCTTTAGTGCCCCCACTGGAGCTGACACCGCCCCCGGCCCCCGCTGCCACTACTTCCTTTCTGTCAGCAACAGCCACCATTCCAGAGCGAAATGATTCTAGCCGTGTACTTGCCTCTGTTGCAGGCACCAGATGTGGAAGGCTTTTCCTCAACGTGCTGAATCCCTTCCCACCTGTACTCTCGCTCAGTCACTAGTTCACCCTAGCACTAGTGTGCGTCAGTGGATTTTCTGGCTCCTCTTCCACCATAAAATATAGGCTGAAATGAGGGTGGAGGGGTGAACGGAGCCAAGAGCAAAGGAAAAACCCAGCAGCTCAGTGTGCCCAGCAACCCCCAGGCTCTAGTGGGAGCCAGACGGCCCCCCCAGGCCCAGCCCACAGCGCCTGGGCTCCAGCACCTTGGAATGCAGGCCTCTCCCTGGCTGCCCACACGTCACTCCAAGTACATTACATAAGCATAATCTGTTTTCAGCGTAGACTTGAAAGTTTGGTCCTTGCTTCCCAGAATTTATCTATAATGCAGTCCCATGAATAATCTAAGCACAAATAGAAGGGGCTCACTAATCCCAAGGAGAATGAGAAATATGTGGGGAGGTCAAGTCTGAACATAATTCAGACTGAGTCCAAGATAATGTTAATCTAGGATGACAGGAACATGTGGTAACAAATGTGCTTAAGACCTTTGCAGAGCCAAAACCTCATCTGTGAGTCGCTGGGCATTGGTAAGTTTTCCATGAAACCATCAGCTCTGCCTCCTGCCTCTTGACATTTCTTCCCCTCCCCTAATGGACACACAGGACAGACAGGTGTATAGGCAGCTGAGCCGCTTACCTCTCCGGGCCTCGCTTTCCTCCCCAGTTACCATGGGTGCAGCTCTGGCCCCCCACAGCCTGGAGCGGGCCTGGCACACGCTGAGAGGTCAGTGAGTGTCCTTGGAAAGATTCGGTGAGGAGGGACAAATGCACACCCTGAAAATGGGTTCATAAGATTATCTGATCACAGTTAAACAAATATAAGATTATCTGATCACAGTTAAACAAATAGGTGTAACATGTGTAACCCCAGCACACTTCCTGCCTCTCACTTTCACCCTCAGCAATGGACCACAGCTGACTGCGAGCTGCTCATGGAGGAGCAAAGCTCCTCAGCAACTTCCCCAGACCTTGATATGAACACGACTGAGAAGCCAGAAAACAGTCCCAGGGAGAAAAGCCTGACAGGAGTGTTTCCACATATTGTCTGTGCACTCTTCATGTCCAACCCTTTGTGACCCCACGGACTGTAGCCCTCCAGGCTCCTCTGCCTGTGGGATTCTCCAAGCGAGAATACTGGAGTGGGTTGCCATTTCCTTTTCCAGAGGATCTTCCCAAACACAGATACATTGCTACTGCTGCTAAGTTACTTCAGTCATGTCCGACTCTGTGTGACCCCATAGACGGCAGCCCACCAGGCTCCCCTGTCCCTGGGATTCCCCAGGCAAGAATACTGGAGTGGGTTGCCATTTCCTTCTCCAATGCAGGAAAGTGAAAAATACAGATACATTAAGTGGGATGAAATAAATCCACGCCTTGTAAAAGGTGACCCAAGGAGCTTCTACGGGGCCTCTACTCATCCCCCGCCAACCCCAAGAAGAAAGAAAAGAGGATACTGTATCCCCATGGTAGTGACGACGATCCCAAACCCCCTGGGCCTCCTGTAAACCTGCTCCAGCCTAGGAGTCAGCCAAGCAAGGTGGCGCCACATGCAGAGGTAGCAGCCCAGCGCCTGCCAGCCTCTCCAGGATGGTGGGCTTCCCACGGGGACCACTGCCCATGAAGTTCACGTCCTGGAGTGAGTGGCCTGCAAGAGGACACGCAGCATGACCCCCCTGGAAAGCTGCCTTCATGGGGGCCCACACGTGGTGTTCCCACACTTGGCGTCCCCACACTTGGCAACACAGGGTTCCATCTGTTGCAACACAGGGACGCGAAAGACTCACCATGAATTGGGTGGGAGAGGGTGGTGGAGAGAAGCTGCCCACCACGCCTGCCTTCTGGATGTGGCTGCTTCAGCCACTGCGCCTGTGACGTGCAGAGCGTGGGCGCCCTCTGCTGCCCTCACCTAGAATGAGCCCCAGGGTGGAAGAATCTCGGCCTTTAACCCAAACTTACAAACTACATATATGTACGCATGTGTTTGGCTGCACCACGTGCCACGGGTAAGTTCACCAGATCTCAGCTGCGGCACATGGAATCTCTTAGCTGCAGCGTGTGGGATCTAGTTCCCTGACCAGGGATTGAACTTGGGCCCCTTGCGAGCACAGAGCCTTTAGACCATGAGGGAAATCCCAAACTTGCAAAATATTTATTAAGCCTAATCAAAAGGCTTTTGTTTACAATAGATACCCAGTGAGACAATTCAAACTGTTAGCCACTCACATATTTTTCAAAAGCCCTTAAACTAGAATGAGATGGACTGTCTTTTCAGCTCTGGGGGTGATACTCCCCGAGGTCCTAGTGAAAGTCCCTGTCATTGGTGACCAGAAGTACTTCTGTCACCTCACACATGCTCATTTCGTGGCTCGCTCCTGGGAAGACTCCCCAAGAAAGGGGATTTCCTGGACTCAGCTGGCTTTCCGTCAGCCCTCCTTTTCCAGGCTCTCCTCCAAGCCCAGGTGCCCCATCACTTTTGGCCTGTTCCTTTTGCTCCAGCTTCCCCCAGCGCTCAGCAGAAATGGCTCCAGGGAGCAAAGTGGGGCAAGAATTGATCCTTCTGAATCACAGGTCAGAACATGTTGTTCAGCTGCCCACGGACGAGACCTCAAGGAAACATTTTCTCCCTCCAGTCCATGCTAGCCTCAGTCAGAGGGACAAGGGAAAAGCAGATGGTTTGGCCCCTTGGAGAGGGAAATATCCAGGGACTGCCGGGGCTGGCCAAGGAAATGGGGACGGGGAAGATTTTTAAATGCTGCAAGAGGCCTTCCAGAGCCCAGCTAGCTCATTCTGACCTCGTCCACGTGTGCCTGAGCCAGGGAGCTGATCACCTGGCAAGAGGTCCCGGATCCTTGAGACTTCAGGTGGGGAGTGCCTTGCTCCCGGAAGGCAGTGCAGGACGTTACTACACAGTGGCTGGAATTCATCCCTCCTCTTCTCTTTCTACTTCTTTTTAAAAGTAGTTGTTCTTTTCTTTTTTAAAAAAATATTTAATAATGGCTGCATCAGGTCATAGTCATTTCTCAGCCTTTTGGCTAAGATCAAGTGTAGTATGGGGGCTTCCCAGGTGACTGCCAGTGCAGGAAATGCAAGAGACTCAGGTTTGATCCCTAGGTCAGGAATATCCCTGGGAGAAGGGAATGGCAACCCACTCCAGGCTTCCCTTGTGGCTCAGCTGGTAAAGAATCCACCTGCAATTTGGGAGAGCTGGGTTCAATCCCTGGGTTGGGAAGATCCCCTGGAGAAGGGAAAAGCTACCCACTCCAGTATTCTGGCCTGGAGAATACTATACAGTCCATGGGAATGCAAAGAGTTGGACACAACTGCGTGCCTTTCACTTTCAGTTTCCTGTATCCTTGCCAGGAGTATCCCATGGGCAGATGAGCTTGGCGGGCTAGTCCGTGGGGTCACAGAAGGTTGGACACGACTGAGCTAGAGGAGAGAGCATATGGGATCTTTCGTTGTGGTGTGTGGGCTCTACAGCACACGGGCTTAGCTGCCCCATTGCATGTAGGATCTTAGTTCCACAACCAGGGATCGAACCTACATCCCCTGCGTTGGAAGGTGAATTCTTAACCACTGGACTACGAGGGAAGTCTGGATTCCTCTTCTCTTTCGGAGGAACCTTGAACCAGATGCTCTGGTGAGGAAGCAGTGACGGAATACACACGCAGCACTCAGCACATGATGCACCTTGTTACTGACCCCTCCTAGATATCATGGGAGTAGCTGATCAACCGGACCCTCCCCCGCACAGACAGCGGCGGGAGACATACAGATGTCTCGATGACTTCTAACAGTTGGCAGGGCAGGTGTGTGGACGTCGGTGTCCTCATACCTGGAAGTCTGTCTCCCAGTGTTAAGCAGGTTCCTACCCACCAGACCTTTGAGTTTCTTTCCAGCTGTGAGATTGAATGGAGGTGTCCTCCCAGCTCTAAAACTCAGGCAGTTGTTATCCTACCAAGTAACAGCAGGGGAGGCACAGAGCCATCCTGGCAGGCACCCGGAAAAGCCACCAACATAGGCCCAGGAGACAGGTGGCCAGATCCAGGGACCCCACACCTCCCAGGAACGTGAACCCCCAACCTATCACTGCCTGTTTCCCCTGTCACGAAGAGCACAGGCCGGCCCTCAGCAAAATCTTGCTGAATTGACGACTTCCTTCTCCATCTTCCCTCTGCTACCAGTAAGCTTGTTACCATCTTTTTGCAAGGCACGTGTTTCAAACATAGATTTCAATTTTCTCTAGTCTCTGTACACATTTTTCCTGCCCTGTTAGTTATCTGGACAGTACTTAGGTTATGAAATTCAAAGAGGTATTGGATGCCCTGTTTACTCTGGGAGCTGGTGGTCCCTGACAGGAGAGAGGGAGAGGGGAGAGACGGAGAGACCTTCCCCACCCTTCTCTCTGGACCTGGTCCTTCTCGCCCACCCCACCCCAGCCTCCTTCCCCAGCCCCCCTCCCCACCCCCACCACACACAGCTCTTTGGAAAAAGAGTAGGCTAAGGGGAGAAGAGTTTCCTTTTCAAGTTAAACAAGTCCATATGAAGTTCCAGCAGAGAGGTCTGGCAGAGAGACTGAGTTATTCTGGACCACTGAGGTGTGGGCAGGGAAAATGCTGATAACCTCAAGGTGAAGGAAGCATGTGGTGGAGGGGAGCACAGAGCCAAGGGGAAGGGTGAGCTGGGCTTGCACCCCAGGAAAATACACAGCCCTCCTACTGGAAGGTTCTGAGACAATGGAACAAACAGAGAATGGGGTTGATTCCACCTTGCCTGGAAACAGTCTGGACCCTGACTTTTTAGGAAACAGCTGGAGGTGAAGGCCAAGGGCAGCCTGAACACAGTCTCCCAGATGCAGGCGCAGGGCAATGATGACATGGGAGTGTGCACCCTCTAAAGGAGAGGGGAAAACAGATGATGGCACTGACTGAAATCCTCAGAGCTGGGGTTTTTTCACCAAAATGCAGTCGTTGCCATAGGCATGTCAGACCCTGAAGCAATTAGTGCATTCTCAAGTGCTAATCTGAGAGTCAAGGCTGCTCTTTCCTCAGCATCTCTCTTGCAGTGGGGAGTGGGGGGTGGGGGTGGGGAGGTGCAGACAGCCTGAACTTAAAGACAACCTAAAGCCAGGCTTCCCCTCAGGCATAGCCTGCTTGTTCCTGCTTTTCCTGATGTTGTCAGAGTCAGCTCATGCTCCTTCAATCCTGCATGAGCTCAGTGGGCTAGTCCCGGGGAGGAGGCTGGCCACCCCGCAGGCCTAGAGGAAGGGCCACTCACTCAAAACCTCTCTGACAACATCTCTCCCCAGCATCAGTGCCCATGTTTGTCATCTTCTGCAAGGACTCTTCAGACCACCTTCTAAGTAATCCCAGGACGCAGGTGATAAATATTTAAATTCTGCTCTGGGGTTTGATCTCATCATCTGAGTGGTATCTGGTGGCTTTCCAAGCTCTGTTCCTGACTGCCACCCTAAGGAATCCCAGACCGGCAACCAGGAACCTGACCTGGCAACATGTCCCCACCTGCTTCCAACAGACACTTTCCCCCTCCTTCCCTCAGCAACCACCTTTACAGGGCAAGAGGAGACGCCCGAGGGCTGGTACAAACCCAGGAGCATCCTCACCACCCAGGACTTCGCTGAGGCTCCCATCCTGGGGTGCTGCACACCCTCCCCCCACCCTCCTGTCTGGGGAGCCTCAGGTAAGGGCAGAAACATAGCCCCCTGCTGGCCCTGGGGAGGTCATAGGGCACTGTGGTCCCCGCTCTCAGCCTGACCGTTTAGAATCTGGGCTGAGGGGAATTTAAACCCAATTTCTTGCTAGTGGAGCTAGGAGAGCCCATCAAGTCCAGTAAGAAAAAAAATTACCTAAAAAGAAATAAAGCGTTTTACTCATACACACAAATACACACAGTGAACCCCACCCTTGGAGCCGGTAAGACATTCTGATCCTGGACCTGGCTGACGTTCGGGGCCTTCGGGCCTGAGCTTCCTGAAGACTGTGACCCTGGGGGTGGCACCAGACCCACCAAGGGGTCCCAGAGGCCACACGACAGCTGCTCCCGTGCTCCAGGCAGACCAAGCGAAGCAGGCCAGCTTGGAGAGGGGAGGTTCCGTCCTCTAACGCGCCTCCCGGCACAGCCGGGTCCTCCCCACCCCACCCCCACTTCCGAGGCTGAGTGGGAAGGCCCCTCCATCCGCAGTCTCGGGGATCAGTTCACAGTCTGGGTTCCGGGGCCCGAGGCGGGGGCATGCGGAGCAATCCCTTCCTCGGCCGGCAGGTGGGCACCTGGGGTGACTGCAGCTGGGCCTCGTATCTATACCCCGATCTGCGCTTTAATCCAGTCCCGGAACACTGGGAGCCTCGTGTACACGCCGGGCTTGTTCCTCTGTGCGCAGCCCTCTCCCCAGCTCACCACGCCGGCCTGAAACATCCGCCCATCCTCCTCCGGGCTGGACAGGGGGCCCCCGGAGTCGCCCTGCGGGGAGAGCAGGCCTTGATACAGCGTGCCCCGACCCTGGTCGCCGCCTCCACCCCACGCCCACCATGCCAGCCCCGCCCACACCCGTCCCCGCTTATGCCCCCGCCCCCTGCGTCCCTGCCCCACGCCCACCTGGCAGGCGTCCACGCCACCGCTGAGGTAGCCCACGCAAATCATGCGTGGGGTTATCTGCTGCGGCAGCAGGTGCTCGCAAGTCGTCTGGTTGATGACCCGGATCTCGCCCTTCTGCAGGATCATAGCCCCCTGGCCTGCGGAGGAGCAAGGGCGGACATGGGCAGCTCGCCAAGCCAGGCCGCGGAGGCAGGACCCGGGTCCAGGGCTCGCGGAGCCGGGTGGGATGCTGTGCAGCCGGACACAGTGGTCAGGGTGTCCTGACCATCAGAGGGGGCGGGGCGGGGGGGGGGGGGGTCAATCCTGGGAAGCCATGTGGGAAAGGAAGGGACAGAAGGACAGCCACGAAGCCCCCGAATCCCACAGCAGTGCAGTTGCGAGCAGACCCTCGGCCCCCACTCACCTGCCTCCTGCGTGTGGCCCCAGCCGGTGACCCAGATGGCCTTGCCGGTGGGGAAGGTGTAGTCGGCCGCGGGCAGGCAGATGGGCCGGATGGTGGCGCTGTACTCCACCGGCCGGTCCAGCTGCAGCAGCGCGATGTCGTAGTCGAAGGTGAAGTCGTTGAAGAACGGGTGCTTGATGATGCGCTGCAGCCCGCGCTCCTGAACCCCCGGGGCGTTGCGCTTGCTCTGGTCATGCAGGCCCAGGAAGGCTGTCCACACACTGTGTTCCGAGTACCTGCAGGTGGCAGCGAGGGCCGGAGAGGGAGGCCTGAGCCAGGACTCCAGCCAGATGCCCTGCCCCAAGCCTGTGCCCACTCGGAGACCATGCTCAGAGGTCTCCCTCCCTGCTGCCCTCTCTCAATACACTCTTACCTCACTACTAAAAAGATCTCCCTTCTTATTAGTCTACCCTTCCTGCCAGGAGAGATTCTTGAGAGTCCCTTGGACAGCAAGGAGATCAAACTAATCAATCCCATAGGAAATCAACCCTGAATATTCACTAGAACGACTGATGCTGAAGCTGAAGCTCCAATACTTTGGCCACCTGATGCAAACAACCGACTCATTGGAAAAGACCCTGATGCTGGGAAAGATTCCGGGCAGGAGGAAAAGGGGACAACAGAGGATGAGGTGGTTGGATCAATCCAAGTACTTCTCTAGAGCAGAGGTACATATTTTAAGTACCAGATGAGCTGAAAAGTAGATGGAACTTTGTCTCCCAGGTTTGTGGATGGTAGCAGAAGGATGCAGCAATTCTCACCATTGCACATAGGAGAACTGAACCCATAAGGACAAGACCCTGCTGTTGCTGGGAGACGATGCTGGCAGGCAGAGGTGGAAGAAGAGGAGAACTTGCACTGGGAAGATCCCCTAGAAGAGGGCATAGCAACCCACTCCAGTATGCTGGAGAATCCCCATGGACAGAGGGGCCTGGCGGCTACACTCCATAAGGCCTCAAAGAGTCAGACGTGTCTTAGTGATGAAACAATAAAAAACACCAACAAGGGAAATACGTTTATAATGGAGAAACCTGGTGATCACCCTAACCAAGTAATCAGACTTCTCTCCAAACTGTCCTCCATTGATGGGGACTTGTGTACTTCTTGAGGACACATCACCTGTGCAGCATTTCCTGACCAAAAAAATATTGAACCTAACTCTCCTCATGAAGCAACAACCAGGAAAATCCACATGGAGAGACGTTCTGCAGAACAGCAGCTGGGACTTTCAAAAATGCAATGCCATAAAAAAACAAAAATTAAAAGGCTGGGAGAGACTATCTAGACTTAAAAGAGATTAGCATTGTAAAGCAACTATTCTCCAATTAAAAATAAATTAAAAAAAAAATAATGACTAAAACAAAGCATATCCCTTGACTGGATCCTAGACTTTTTTAAAAACCTATAAATACCGGGAGAATTGAAGGAATCTGAAATCAGGCCATATGCCAGCTAACAGTGCTATGTCAGGGCGCTAGTTTCTGGGTGTTATAACTATGGTGGTGACGTGGGAGGATTTCCTTCTTCCTGGGGGACACCAGCGGCTGTACTTAGGACAGAAGTGCCATGATGGCTGCACTAACTGGGAAAAGGCTCAGCCTTGGGTGTATGTGAACATCTCAGGAAGCACAGCTGAGATGTGACCCATGTGCTGGAGCCCACAGATGAGTACAGTGTCTGAGAGAAGAAGGAATCTGAGAAGACTTTGGTGTCAGTCGGCAGAGAGGGCCTGGAACTTCCAGAAGGCAAAGAAGAGAAAAAGCAGCAGGGGGAAGAAGAGACAAAGTGTGAAAGCCCCCACAAGGTCATGAAGAACGCTGGTCGTGCCGAGTCAGCTAGTGACTCTGCATGCTGCACCGTCACACGCACATCAGGCTAGATGGCAGACAGGGAAGGAATCAAGAAGGTCACGCATCAAGAGGTAACTCGGTGACAGGTTAGACAGTACAGCAGCACGAAACACCTGCAGTAAACCCTGGCCATTCCATTGAGACCTAAGCAGAGGTCGACCAGTCAGCCAGAACAAGCACTCTTCCAGAGGCTGACATGCTAAGTTATCTTATCCCTAGACACACCACCAAGGTGGTCATGGGCCACCGACTCTACCCAGCAGCCCGTGCTCTTGACACATGATGCTACCTCTCAGGAACAGCCTGGGGTCACCTGCTGACTTAGAAATGTGTGCAAAGTACCTGCACTTCAGGTCCTAGCGTACTTCACCCCTGCCTGTCCCTGCTCACAGCCCTGCCTTTACCTGGAAGGTCTGAGTCACCTGGTGCAGTGACAAACACCCTCACGTTTCAACACCAAACCAGACACCCTGCCCACACAGGCACTCCCTAGCAGTCACTCTCCCCAGCCTTCAGGAGAGCTCGAACGCCACACTCTGGGCCCTCGACAGCCTCTCCCCAGCTCTGTGCACGCATGTGTGCACATGTGTGTATGCGTGTACCCTGTCCGCCTACCCCGGGACATCTGGAAGAGCAGGGACCAAGTCTAATTCAGTCTTCCCAGGCCAGTGATAACAATGGGTGTTGAGTGCATTCACTGACAGAAGGAAGACTGCTGAGCAGGAGAAGAGGAAGGAAAAGGAAACGAGAAATGAAAAGATGAAGCAGGGGAACGAGGGCCCAGGGGCGGGTACTTCAGGAAGCACTTCCCAGCTCACTGGCTGATGGGGCTGCAAGGGGACTGCGGGAACCGAGGAGTGCGCAGTGCCCAGATCTTGGTTCCTTCTCAGGGGACTACCTAGCTCTGGGCCTGGGCCAGGAAAATACAAGATGAGCCTGGAGCACCAAGTAGTGTCAGCAGGGAGGCGGCTCAGAAGAACAGAAGAAGGGGGGACGTGTCAAAGGGAGCCGGGAGCCAGCCTGGAGAGTTCCCAGTGGCCAGCTCCAAAACAATCAAGTGACACCACTCAACACGATACCAGATTACAACCCAAAATACACACACAAGTCCCTGCACACAGAAATGGATGATTAAATAAACACACGGGAGAGAAGGGACAAATCCTTCTTACAGAACGACGCCAGACTGACTCACTTCCGAAGAATAGAGACCAGAAGGAGATCCAGGGAGGGAGGGGGGGAAACTGGCATCAGCCTCTGAACCAGATGACCAAGATGAGCATCACCAGTGATCAGCCACGGTGACATCATTTACCTGCTGATAAGACATGACTGTCTTCCCAACACTCGTGACCCCAGGCTAACCACGAGAACAACGTCAGCAGCCACTGGCCTTCAGATAGTCCAGGTCACAAAAAACACACAAAGACGACTGAGAAACCGTCCGGGACAGAGGAGACTGGGGAGACACGCAGCAGACACTGAGGGGGCACCTGGAAGGACTCTCGCTGCAGAAAGGACACTGGTATGAAATGCGTATGGTATGAAACGCTCGGAGGGCACCTGGGGTCAGGGGGCGGGAGTGGAGCCCTGGGGCAGCCCCGAGGCGAGTTTCTAGTACAGAACTGTGAGTTTCTCGGAGCTGACAAACGCAGCACGATAACATCAAGGGAAAGTATGTGTGGGGGGTGGTATAGTGAATTCTGTCCTGTCTTTGCAAGTTGTCCACATTCCAAAATGATAAGTTCATTCTAAACTTTCTTCAGTAGGCTCCCACCTCCCCGGGAAGAAAGCGGCTCACTTCTGCCCAGAGTGGTGTGGAGTGTGCTAGTGAGAAGACGGGCCACGTTTCACCCACCCAGCCAGGCCCAGCGACCACCACTGATCCCAAGCCCCCACAGGCCTCCAGTGACCTCTCCAGCACATTCACCAGTCAGGCCCCACCATCTGGACACAGGCCTACTTCCTGCTGCGGGCCCCGTCTGTCCCAAAAGTCCACGGTGCTCCTTCTGTCTCTTTGCAAAAGGGTGACCATGGCAGCCTGGGTCCCCTCCACCCGCAGCTGCCCAGGGCTGGAAGGCTGGTGGCTGGCAGGAAGGGCCTGAGGAAGGGGGGCCCCTCTAAGCCCTCAGTCTCACTCCCGCAGCCGATGGCAAGAGGGCCTGGGCGGGCTGGACCCAAGTCACAAAGAGCCCCAGCCCTGGGCCCCCTGCTCCCGCTAAGCTGCCCTGAGAGGCCAGCTCGGCCCAGTGATGTGCTTGGTGACCCTTCCCGGGGTGGGTGCAGGTCTGCGCGGGCACCAGCATGGGCTCAGCGCTTCACTGTCACCCTCGTGTTTCCTTCTCACACCTCTCAGCCTACAAACTGCAGCATCACCATGAGCCCCCAGGAGCCCCAGGCTCAGAAAACTTGCCCATGGCAGCCTGGCAGCCTAGAGCTGGGCCGTGGATCTGAGGGCCCCAAGGCGGGGTCCCGCCCTGCAGACACTGACCGCTCAGGCTCAGGAATCCACACACCAGGGCTACAGTCTGGTTCTGCCGCTTAAGAGCTGTACAACCTCAGACAAAGATCCTTACCTCTCTGATCCTCTGCTTCTGTAAGATGGGCACATATGAGACCTGCCCGCCTGCCTGGCTTTTAGAAGAGGCACTGAGATCCCTCGGACAAGCAGGCATCCACGAAACACTCAGTGCTTCCGTTACCAAGCCCCACCCCTCCAGTCCTGCTCCTGCCTCACCTAGGCAGGCCTCACAGACACAGGGCCTTTCCACCTCAGGAAACACACAGGGACCCCACTCAGCGCCCTGGAGAGGCCTTCCAGCTCCTGCCTGTGACCCACCTGAATCCTCTGTCGTCGACGAAGCAATGTGCGGCAGATATCATCCAGCTGGGGGAGATGAGAGAGGCCCCGCACAAGTGGCCGTGGCCCTGGGCATGGAGGCTCACCTGCCAGGGCCACTCGCCTTGGTCTGAATTCTCACCTCCGACGACCCGGGACTGCCTGGTGAACGACCGCCGCCCACAGTCTGGGAGAGACAGAGGCAGGAGTCACCGGGTGGGAGCGGGGGCGGGGGCAGCCTGCTAGACCAGCCTCCCGGCCCCTCTCCCTGCCCCCGGACTCAAAACCCTCACTCCCCACCCCTGGACTCCTGCACAGGTGCCATCGTGGGCCTTCAGACCTCTGCTGGTTTGCTGAGATTTAATTTGGATGTCATTTACCTAGATATCCTCACTGGGTGCTGAAGGACACAGCTCTCAGAGACAAGAGCAATGGGTGACGGGAAGTCAGAACGGCCCAGCTCTGCACACATTGAACCTGTGGCCAGCGCTTCTGAAATATGCAAGGGGCTGCAAATACGGGCGCGGTGTGGACAGAACCCTGCCCAGGGCTCCAGGAGCTGTGCTCTCTCTCCTCCAGGTAACACAGAGAAACCTGGCCTTGCCCCCATGGCCAGGTCTGCAAAGCAGGGGTCAGCCCAGCACCACAGCCTGGCCACAGAGGCCTGACATACTAGCTGCCCTGGGCCCTGCCTCTAGGATCAGAGCTGCCGGTGAGGCAGTGCCTGGGTGACAGTCAGCAAAGTCGTCCTTTCCTCCAGGCAGACACATCCTTTCCCGGGGGCAGAGCTGGGTGAGTGAGGCCCTGGTGTGATTTCTGCCTCTGTATGTGCCTTGCTCAGTGAACAACCTGCACAGCTGTACGCAGCAGCCCTGCTCACCACAGTCCTTCTCATCCGAGCCATCAGTGCAGTCCTCGTTCCCGTCACACTGGGGGTTGCTCTTGTCCACACAGAGCCCGTTGAGGCAGCGGTGGGTGTGTTCAGTGCAGGGGACGGCTTTCCCTGCCCGAGAAGGAGGACACAGGGGAGGCAATCCACTTATCTGAGGCACCGGACCTGATGCTCACCCACCTGTCGCCCCTCTCTTGGGCCTGTCCCACCCACCCACACTGACACCCACTCTCCTCCCGGGCCTTCTGCACGATTCTCTCCCAGCTGACACCCTTTCTCATCATGTTCCACGTTGCGTGACCGTGGGAGGCGGGCCCCTGCCTCACCGTCTTGGCACTTGGCCTCATCGGACCCGTCGCCACAGTCGTCCTTCCTGTCACACTGCTGGCTCTGAGGGAGGCACTTCCCGTTGCCGCACTTAAAGGTATTGGGCGGGCAGCCTGGGGAGCACAAGGACTCAGCAGAGGCTCGAGGGCCAGCAGAGAGGCCACGGGGAGCTGGGCAGCGATCCCCGCCCGGACCCCGGCCACACTCACTGCAGCCCTCCTCGTCGCTGCCGTCCTCACAGTCCTTCACAGAGTCACAGACCCAGAACAGGGGCTTGCAGAACTTGTCCCTGCATGTGAACTGGTAGGTGGCGTTGCACTCTGCAGGGGCGGGGAGGCAGTTAGATGCCAGGCTCACTCGGTACTCAGTCACTCCCACGCCCCTGGGGATCCCATCCCGCCCGGTCGTGGAGGCTGATTCAGCACCATGGGCTGCAAAGGACAGGAACGACTCCCACCCCCACCTCGGGCCTTCCCGCTTGGGGTCGCAGGCAGAAGCCGGGCACAGAGAGGGCAGAGGACACCAGGGGACTCACTGCAGTCGAGCTCATCGCTGTAGTCAGTGCAGTCAGCCCAGCCGTCACAGCGAAGTTCCTTCCGGATACACCGCCCCGTGTTACACATGAAACTGCCCGGGCACGCTGCAGGCAGAGGGTAGGCCTGAAGTCCACAGCCACCCCCATCACCTCCACTACAGGCTTCCCGACCTTGCAGCCAGCCACACTGGGCACCAGAGACCTCCCAGCCCAGCCCCCAGTAGAGAGGAGTGAGGCTGCAGCTGGGGGTCTCTAGGCCCACTGAGCTGTGGCAAGGGGTTCCTACAACCAGTGGGATGGCTGGAGGGGGTGGGAAAGGCACTGGTTGCGGTCCCTCCTGGCCCCCATGACCAATCCCTGGGAGGCCCTGTGCAGAGCAGAGAGAGGCCGGCGGGCGTGCTCCGATTTCTACAGCCCCGTGTCCTTGGCCGGCCATGACCCCAAGCACCAGGCTCCCGACTGGCAACCTGGAGCAGCAGCCACTCGGCAGACAGATGATATGCGTGTCCTCCCCCAGGCACCAGGAATCGCTGGATCTCCTTAATTCTAAGGTGTTTCCACACTTGAACGTTTCTGAGACTAGGATGTGTCTGACAACTGATGTCATCGGGCACATGACAAACTGAGAGAAACCTGTTTCCCTTTCTCTGCACAAGTAGCTTTGTCACTTATCAAAAGGGTTTGCTCATCTAATTACACTTTGGGTGGTGAGCCATGCAGCTGAATGTGAACTTAAATTTGGATGCTTGTGTGCAGTTAAACGGAGAAGGAAATGGCAACCCACTCCAGTGTTCTTGCCTGGAGAATCCCAGGAACGGAGAGGAGGGAGCCTGGCGGGCTGCCGTCTATGGGGTCACACAGAGTTGGACACGACTGAAGTGACTTAGCAGCAGCAGCAGTGCAGTTAAAGTGTCTTCCTAAAGGTTATTCTATAATGTGTTATTGTTTACTAGCTAAGTTGTGTTCGACTCTGCGACTACATGGACTGCAGCCTGCCAGGCTCCTTTTCCCACGGGATTTCCCAGGCACAAATATCGCAGTGGGTTGCCATTTTCTTCTCCAAGGGATCTTCTCAGACCAGGGATTGAACCTGTTATCTCTTGCATTGGCAGTTTCTTGACCACTGGTAGCCACCTGGGAAGCCCTATTCTATGATACAAGGTTGAAACAAACAAAAATATCCCACTGTGGACAGAGAAGAACTGATATTCACAGCAGACAGTGAAATTAAATGCATGGAAACAGTTGAGATCTCTTCAGTAGAGATCTCAATTTTCAGAGCTAGGAGTGGTTCATGCGATGATCCATGCCCCAGTGTGCTCTGTCTCAAAAGCATGCTATTCATCTGAGAGCCGCTAAAAGGCCAGGGACAAGCAGATTCTCAAAGTGGTGCAGAGCCAAAGGGACAGTGACCCAAAGGCACTTTGAGTTCCCCGGCCTGAGGGGCTGCTCCCAGGGACCGAAGGGCACTGTTGGCTCTTTTTCCCTCAAAAAGCTACTGCAGTGACTGAGATGCAGCCTACGAGCTCTGGCGGCTCAGCGTCAGAGATGCTAATGAGATGCAGAATAGACGGCCAATCTCAGGTCGGCCCTCCAGCCAGGCCCCGCTTCCTGAGCGCGACACTCACGGTCTCGGGCATCGAAGGACAGGAACTCCGCCAGGAATCCGGTGTCGGTGTAGGACTGGTCCGAGTGGAAGTGGACAGTGATCTTGTTGTTCCTGCTGCTGGCGACAAACTGCGGCCTCTCTCCGCAGTACCTGGGGGCGGCGGGCAGCTGAGCAGAGGAAGAAGACTCACCTGGGGCTGGGGCACCCCCACTCGCCCTCACCCGACACTCACTTCTCCCCGTTGATCTCCACGTAGTCCTTGGTGCAGGAGCCCACGGGGACATTGGGCTCCTGCAGGAAGAAGGCTTTGAAGCGCACCTTCACGTTTTTGTTGTCGGGCACCTGCGGAGACAGATGCTGCTGTGGGCCTGGCTCTGCACAGCCTCCCTCTTTCCTGAGCTGGTGGGGAATGGGGGCGTTCTTCCCGCCCGCCCGCCTGCAGGGCAGTGAGGACACGGCAGGAGGGATCTGGAAGGAAGACCTTCCCGACTCGCCAGCAGCAGCACACACTGTGGTGTTCTAAAGAAGGCCGGGCAGTTCTCCCTCATCACTGACTGGATGGCGCGCGTTTCCAGCCGTCCAGTGAGCGTGTCCTCCTCTGCACGGCACTCACTGTCCCCACAGCTCCTCCAGGAGGCCCCAGAGCCAGCCCATCCCGGGGCTGGGTCCCTCCAGCAGGCACCGGCCACGGACGGGGGGTTGGGCTTGGGTCTGAAGACGCTGCTTCGGAAACTGCCCCGCCCACAGCCTCCACACACACCCCTTGGGAGTGGCCGAAGGTGCTCATCGCCCTCTCTCCTGCCTCCCTGGAGCACGCCCAACCCCTTCCTCTCCTCCCCCATCTACCCCCCAACCAACTTCTCTAACCCCCCACAGCTCACAACTCCCACCTCGATGTGCCAGGTACAGTTGATGTTGGGCGGGTAGTGGCCTGGATAGTAGGGGCTGTTAAATGTCCCCTGGGCTGCCCGCAAGTAGCCTCCACAGCCTGGAAGGAAAGGCAGAGAGACACACGTGACGACTGAGGTCCCAGGAGGGCAAGGGGCCCCAAGGAGCCGGCCGGCCTCCCTCAAGCCTGGGCACCAGACGCCCACAGCTCAGGAGGGCCTGAGCTTCAAACCCCATGGCCCCGAGGCCTGTCCCCGCCTGGGCCGCCCCTTACTGCTCATCCGGGGCAGCTGGAAGAACACAGCCTCGAAGCCGGGGTGCCTGCGCTCGGTGCTGGTCACCAGCGTGATGAGCAGGACGTTCTGGGAGGAGAGGAAGGTCAGGTTGTAGGAGGGAGGGTAGGTCCCACACAGCCTGCGGGGCAGAAGGGGGAGTGTTATGGGAGCCACAGAACCTCAGCAGAGGGGTCGAGGGTGGGGTCCCCCCACCGTGGGGTCCGCCCCCACCCTCGACCCGCCATTTAAGTAAAGATCTCCTCATAAGACTGTCTTTGTTTATAAACAACTCAGAAACACTGAATGCCTAACAAAAGAGGGCTCGCTAAACAAACTATGGGCCAAATAATTGCAGCAGCAGTTAACAGCATCAACTGTTAACACTAACACTAGGAATATGCCAGGCACCATCCTTACTGCTTCTATATCCATTAACTCGGGTATTCATCACAACCATTAAATACTATTATCCCCATTTTACAGATAAGGAAACAGAGGTGAAATAGGTTAAATAGCTTGCCCACGACTACACAGCTGGTAAGTGGCAGGACTAAACGAAAAACAACCCATAGAATGGGAGACAATATTGGCAGGTGATACAACCCACAAGGGATTAATCTGCAAAATATACAAACAGCTCATGCAGCTCAATATCAAAAAAATAATTTTTTTTTAAATGGGCAAAATATCTAAATAGACATTCCTCCAAAGGAGACATAACACATGGCCAAAAATCACATGAAAGGATACTCAACACAGCTAAATATTAGAGAAATGAAAATCAAAGCTACAGTGAGGTATCACACTGGTCAGAATGGCCATCATCAAAAAGTCTACAAACAAGAAACACTGGAGAAGGTATGGAGAAAAGAATCCTTCCTACACTATTGGTGGGAATGTAAATTGGTGCAGCTACTATGGAAACAGTATGGAGGCCTTAAATAAACAAAAATAGAGCTACCACATGACCCAGCAATCTCACTCCTGGGCAAATGTCCAGAAAAGATGAAAACCATAATTTGAAAAGATACATGCAAGTGAAAGTTCGTAGCAGCACTATATCCAGTAGCCACAGTGTGGAAGCAACCCAAATATCCATTGACAGGTGAACGGATAAGGAAGACGTGGTATGTACATACAATGGAGTATTTACTCAGCCACAAAAAAGAACGAAATAATGCCATTTCCATCAACATGGACCTAGAGATCATCATACTAAGTGAAGTCAAATCAGACAAACAAAAATACCCTATGATATCACTTATACATTGAATCTAAAAACAATTATACAGATGAACTTATTTATAAAACAGAGACTCCCAGATACAGAAAACAAACTTCTGGTTACCAAAGGGGGAAGGGAGGGAGGGATAAATTAAGAGGTTGGGATTAACAGATATACACCACTATATATAAAGTAATCAACGAGGACCTACTGAATAGCACAGGGAACTCTACTTGATACCCTGTAATAACCTACATAGGAAAATAATCTGAAAAAAGCATAGATATAGATATGCATAACTGAACCACTTTGCTGTACACCTGAAACTAACACAATACTGTAATAAATCAACTGCACTCCAACATAAAAAATATTTTTCAAATTTTTAAATGAGTGAATAAGTCAATGAAGGAAAAAATCTCTGCCCACCAAAAAAGAGCAGCAGGACTGAATTTCAGACTCGTCACTTGGGCACCGGAGCCCTCACTGCTAATAAATATGGCATATGAGCTGACCGACACCACCACCATTAACAGTGACACAGATATGCCACTCATCTGGGAGGGCCATCATTACATGCTTCATCTTTAGAGAGCAGACAATGCAACCAAGTGTGCCACATAATCCCACTTTTAAATAAATACACAAATATACACATAGCAAAAAAAACCCTGCAGGAAGGTACAACACACATTTAACAGTGACCATTTCCAGATGGTAAGATGATGAGTGGTGTCTGTCCTCTCTGTGCACATCTGTTCTACCCTCTGCCTCTCAGGACCAGGTATTTATTGGTCATACAGACGATCAGTTACAGAAAGAGAAAGAAACCCAGCATGAAAGCGGTGTTTAGATAGAAGTCCTGGCTGCAAAGCTGTGGCAGCAGATAGCTCTCTCTGGGTTTCGGCCTGAAGTTTAGTACCTTATTAATCACAAAACATCTGTCCAGCTCATTTCTATAGACAACAATCGAAGGCTCCGGTCCACTGAGTCCAAGGTGGCGGGGGGAGCTGAATGGAGGCAGTTCACCCCTACCTGCAGGCTCTGATTCACCTCAGCACCCCCTAGCAGGTGCATTATGCCTTTTTTTTTTAACTTTTAAAAATAATTTATTTCATTCATTTTTGGCTGCGCTAGGTCTCCGTTGCTTCTCTTGGGCTTTCTCTGGTTTTGGAGAGCGGGAGCTACTCCTTAGTCGTGGCACACAGGCTTCTCATCGCAGCGGCTTCTCTGCGGCAGAGCACGGGCTCTAGGGCGCATGGGTTTCTGCAGCTGCAGCGTGTGGGCTCAGTACTTGTGGCTCCTGGGCTCCAGAGCACAGGCTCAATAGTTGTGGTGCACAGGTTTAGCTGCTCTGCAGCACGTGGTATCTTCCCAGACCAAGGATCGAGCCCTAGTCTCCTGCATTTGCAGATGGATTCTTTACCACTGACCCACCAGGAAAGCCTCCATGCCTTTTCTTAACTGAAGCGTAGTTGATATACAGTGTACAGCAAGGTGTTATACATATATATTTTTTCCTTTGGATTCTTTTCCATTATAGGTTATTATAAGATATTTAATATAGTTCCCTGCGCTTATATAGGGGGCTTCCCTGGTGGCTCAGAGGTTAAAGTGTCTGCCTGCAATGCGGGAGACCTAGGTTCGATCCCTGGGTTGGGAAGATCCCCTGGAGAAGGAAATGGCAACCCACTCCAGTATTCTTGCCTGGAGAATCCCATGGACAGAGGAGCCTGGTGGGCTACAGTCCACGGGGTCGCAAAGAGTCAGACAGGACTGAGCGACTTCACGTTCACTTTCACTTCTGTGCTTATATATTTTATATACAGTGATGTGTATCTTATGCCTTTTTACTTCCTATAATTCTGATGTTCTGACCCCTGGGGGCTTGCTAACCCTGGAGAGGTAGCCTTCCCCCCTCTTTCCCCAGGGCTAGTCAATCCCTTGAGACAGTAAAGACTTAAGCAAGACTTTTACATGCAGACTAACCGGAGCCCACACCCCAAACACCTTCTCTGTGGGGCTCATCTGCTGGAGACCACTCTCTACCTCCCCTAATTGCCCAGCTACCAGTCTAGTGGAGGCGGCCCCAGGCTACGGAGCCCGCTGGAGTTATTCAAACCAACCCGTCCTAAGGTGTAACTCTGCCTTGCCTTTCCTGCAGAATCCACACAAAGGCTCTTACCCACATTATCCTCCAGGCCCCTCTGCCTTCTGAACAACCCTGGTGCCTCCCTCTGTGGCCCTGTGTGGCTCCTCCTCTCAGCAACTAACTGTCAGCTTGTGAGTAACAAACTGTTTTTTCAACAGCAGTCATCTCCCATTTGTAGGCCTCGGCATCACTGAGCAACAGTAAAACCTTCATTCACAATAACAAGGGTGGGGGGCTGGGGGTGGCGGGGGCGGGACTTCCCTGGTGGTCCAGCGGTTAGGACTTGGCATTTTCACTGCCATGGCCTGGGTTCAATCCCTGGTTGGGGAACTAAAATCCTGCAAGCCTTATGGTGTGGCCAAAAATAAAAAAGAGAGAAAAAAAAAAATACAGTAGTAGGCAGCACCTTCACGGTGGCAGGTAAAGGACAGATAAAGGAGCACCCTGCTCACCAGCATCTAGGGACCCGTGGGCCTCCAGCACCCTTGCCAAGGCTGATGGTCACCTCTAGATGCTCCCTGCAGCTCACGCTGAGGACCACGCCACCCCTGCTCTGTGATGCCTGCAACTCGGCCGTGGCCTGAAGTTCCAACCTCCACAGTGGTCATTCCAGAGGCTCAGCCCACCGCCCACCTCCACTCGCCCGGGACACTCACTGCACCACAGCCCGGGGTTCCACAGGGCTCAGGGTGTCATACACCGTGACCAGGTCACTGCCACGTTCATCGCAGGTGGCAACATCAAAGCTGCGGAAGGTGAGGCTCAGCACGGAGTCAGCGTCCCCCCGCAGCGTCCACTGGCAGCGGGCGTGAGATGGGTAGGGGCTGTCAGGGAAGCCAGGCGTGCTGAAGCGGATGGGCTCGCTGCCCTGGGCATGCAGGGCAAAGCTGCAGCTATCTGTGTGGGGCAAGAGGACACGGGGCAGAACTGGGCAGGAGAGCCACCATGACCCCCACCCACAGGGGTGCAGCCAGACCTGGCCCCTCTGAGGTGCCCCCGGCTGCTCTGGACCCAGGAGAGGCCGGGAAGGGGGTTTGCCTCTCAGGACCAGGTATTTATTGGTTGTACAGACGATCAGTTAGAGAAAGAGAAAGAAACCCAGTATGAAAGAAACCCAGCATGAAAGGGCAGAAGGATGTGCTGGCCATCACCACGTGTGACTTTGGGGGACCCCCTTGACTGAACGGGCATTTGGCCACATTGCTTCACTTCTCCTTCAGGAAGAGGGCAGATACTTACTGTCCTGGGTGTTCTGTATTATTCTGGGGTCACTGGCTGAAGAACAAGAGGGAGAAGAAAGCACTCACTCATGCAGTCCATTTCCTCATTCCCCTAGAGGGAAGTGCCCGGCCAGCTCGCAGTCTCCTCTGCCAGGCACTGACTCCAGGAGAGCTGAGGCCCCCACACCAGCCCAGGAGCAGGCTGTGCTCCAGGCTGGACAAACGCCCACCCCTGGTGCCCCCTGCACTCACGGAAGGCCACCACCGAGGTCATCACGAAGGAGCTCATGGAACGGGCTCGGGGTGGCACTGTGACCATGCGCTTCTCTGCCATGGCCTGCTCGGCTTCCTTCACCAGGTGCTTGGGGATGTCAAACTCTGACCAGTAGTAGGCAATGACGCTGCCCTCGCTGGGGAGAGAGGGCTGAGCCTGAGACGCTGACCTTCCCGGGTGCCCGGTGAAGACGGGGCAGGATTAAGAGCCTCCCAGCTGGAGAGACACTCACCAAGAGACCTTCTCCAGGCCGGTCCCCCCATGCCGCCCTAGGCTCCTGTATGCCCACCCACCTCCTGACCCCTGAGCCAGAGGCCTGGGCCCTTGACTCTCATAGTCTCACACCCAACCAGACTTGCTGGGGTTGCAGCTCAGGCTCAGGTGTGAGAGAAAGCCTGGAGTGGAGTGTGGGTTCTCCCTCTAGCCTGGGCACACTGAGTGACAGCTCGAGTCTGCTTCCTGAACTTGAAAGGGGCTGACGGTGCCGCCTGCCATGCTGCCTCCATAAAAGATTAAACGAGGCTAGCAAAATCTAAAGTACTTTCCGGATAAAGTCAGAAGAAGGATTGGCGGGCATCCTGGCTCTTCAAGCAGGACCTCATGGCCTCATCATCCCGGCGGACCCCACACCCTGCCTGCCCCCCACAGCGGCCCCCCTCCCGGCAGCCCTCCCAGCACCCACCTGAAGGCAGTCACAGTCGACGTCTTGTGGTAGGGGCCCAGGACGGGGATCCCGCTGTATAAGAACTTCAGCTAAGGGAAGGAGAGGAGGCTGACAGCGGGCCAGAGAGCGCCAAGGACCCCGGCCCCCAGCCCAGGCCGCTCCCTCCCTCCTGGGACCTGGGCCCCCTTCCCAGGTCCTGGAGAGCCCCCGTCACACGTCTGGGGGCAGCAGGGGCCTCCTTTCTGCCGGGCGGAGGTGGGGATACCAGAGCCGACAGCAGCACCGGGGGGCAGGGACTCACCGCCTCCTTCACCTTCTTGGCCAGGTTTGCAAACTCAGTGGAGTTGGAGTTCTCGTAGGCATCCAGGAAGTTCTCGTTCCGGACACTCAGGTAGCCGTTGAAGATCTTCTGGACTCGCACATTCCGGTCTGCGAGAGACCCGGGGAGGACGGTGGTCGGACAGAGGGACGTACGCCCTCCAGTGCCCGAACCAGCCCAGCTGCCCTCAGCCACCTAGGGAGCCCACCCCCGGTGGCCCTGCCATCTCCTCTCCCTCCCCAGAACCGTATCCTCCGTCCACCCCGAGGAGGGTCACTCACCCTGGAAGTGCCACGCCAGGAGCCCTGCCAGGAGGGACAGCGCCAGGAAGGCGGCCAGCACGGCCATCAGCACCACCCACCGCCGCGGGCCGCCCTTCTCCACCTTACTGCTATTGTTGGCCGGCAAGAACTCCACGCCTTCCTCACAGCCATTCATATTCTGCACAGAGAAGCCAGTGCACTGCCCGTCAGAACCCCTGGCTCTGCAGCCTGCCGGCCCCGCTGGGGAAGGACATGTCCAGGCTCTCAGGTCCAGCTACGTGAGAAAAACCAGGAGAACCGAGCAGTGGCCTCCCCTCCAGGCATCCACAGGCACGCACTGCCTGAGAACTGTGAGTGTAAATAAAAATGAAACAAGCAGCCCGTGTGAGCTCAGTCAGTTGAGACTGTCACCTCCGTGAGTCACCTCGGATGTAGGAGGAGGGTCAGGTGTGGGGAGAGCCAGCCCAGCCCAGGGATCACCTCCTCAGCACCTCCGGGCAAGCTGCACTGTACACCCTGACCCCAATCCTTGCTCCACCAGTGTGTAACCAGCCAGAAGTAAAAAGGCAGTAACCTGGGCATCTCTGCAGTGCCACGGCAGGACAAGTCTCTGCCTTGAGCCTGAAGTCTCCCAGCCCAGGACACCATGGTGAGCTGAGAAGGCCAGGTCTCTACTGGAATCCATCCATGTCCATGCTCAGACCCAAGAGCATGAAAAACAAACGAAACTTCCAACAAACAGGATGGAGGGGGGTGGGGGGCTCCAGGAATAGGGGCACAAGTATGTACAGGAAGGTGGGGTGTCTGCAGCATGCAATGGCAGGTAGGCAAACTCATCCGCCTACAGCACACACTCTTATCTGCCGCCCTAATCCCCGGGGAGGGGCTGTGCCCTTTCAGAGTTAACTACCTCATACCCACTCCAACACGGCTTGCCATAAAAGCAAAAGCCCCACCCCAAGTTCCACAGAGGTGCCCGTTTACCAGACGTGGCTGTTTTGGTGTGAACCTCAGATTTGTACTTGAGCTGACATTTCCTGGTTTGTCACATTCAGACATTCTCACACAGCTTACTCACTGCTGTGAGAGCTTGTCCCCACGCCTGCCACATTTGGGTATCTGTATCTCGAATTTTAGTTTCCTAATGGGTTATATTTGTGACTTCATCTAATATCAAACCCAGACATACACCCCATAGCTAACCCCACCATGATCATCGTACTACAATACATAAACAGATCAAACCAACACATTGTACACCTCAAAATTACATCTCAAAATGAAATAAAATTCTAAAAACAAAAAAGAAGCACACCCCAGAGTCAACCACTTAAGATGTTTCCAACCTGCTTGTTCTGGAATTTGTCTCCATATTTCTGAATAATACGCCAATACCACCAACTCGATTCATCTATAAAATATAATCAGCTGACTTATAGTACGGTAATCGGTGATTGCAGCCATGAAATTAAAAGGCGCTTACTCCTTGGGAGGAAAGGAATATGCTTTCCAGTAGTCATATATGGATGTGAGAGTTGGATTGTGAAGAAAGCTGAGCACCGAAGAACTGGTGCTTTTGAACTGTGGTTTTGGAGAAGACTCTTGAGAGTCCCTTGGACTGCAAGCAGATACAACCAGTCCATTCTAAAGGAGATCAGCCCTGGGAGTTCTTTGGAAGGAATGATGCTTCAGCTGAAACTCCAGTACTTTGGCCACCTCATGCGAAGAGTTGACTCATTGGAAAAGACTCTGATGTTGGGAGGGATTGGGGGCAGGAGGAGAAGGGGACGACAGAGGATGAGATGGCTGGATGGCATCACTGACTCGATGGACGTGAGTTTGAGTGAACTCCGGGAGCTGGTGATGGGCAGGGAGGCCTGGCGTGCTGCGATTCATGGGGTTGCAAAGAGTCAGACACGACTGAGCGACTGAACTGAACTGAATGTGTATTTCAAAGTCCTTCCTTCTGTCTTTCACCCATCTTCCCAAAAGATACAGGGCTAAAGTTAAAAAATATATTATGTCCATACTCTATGTTTTTATTATTAATCTTGAGAATATTGTTCACTATAGTTTCCTTCTCACTGCAATTTATTTATTTCTCCTGCTGTGAATATTCATTTACTCAGGTTTTTTTGTTTTTTCCACATATATCTAAGTCTTTCCATACAATCTAAGTGCTCTGTAACGTTCTTCTCACCTTCCACATATAAAGTCTGTCGAAGAACCTCTCATTTCATTTTCTTCCTGGAGGCACTCTGTCCTTTCCCGTAGCTGCTGTCTGGAACTTCCCCCACCACCGTGACCCTGGGGAGTTCCTGAATTCAACTTCCTGTTGGGTGGGTAATATCCCCAACCAGGAATCGATCCCAGGGTCATGGCAGTGAAAGCATTGAGTCCTAACCACTGGACTACCAGGGAACTTCCAATTCCCTCTTGCATTAAAACCCCTATTTCCTGGATTCCATGTCTTCACCTCTGTTGGCTCACTTCATTTCGGTGGACACATACTTCAGTAGTTTCTAGAGAGGGACATTTCTTGCAACTTTGCATGTTTCAGAAGGACCTTAACTCCGTACTCGTGTTTGTTACTGTCTGGGCTGGGTATAATTCAAATAATTTTCACTTAGAATTTTAAAGTCCCCAGTGTTCTACAGCTTTTAATTTTGCTTTGCAGAAATAAGATAATAGTACAAATCCATCATTTTTTATTCGTAATTTGTTGTCTTTCTCTGAAAATCCTGAGGAAGTGCTTGGAACTGGGTCTTTCAACTTCACAACACTGAGCTCTCCGTCCGCCCTTTGAGCTTGGAAAGTCTTATCTTTCAGTCTGGCAAAGTTTCCTGTATTATTTTAGATTATGTCCTCCCCTTTATCTTCTCTTTTCTGTTTCTGTAAGTCCTACTATATGGATCCTTTATTTATCCTTTCTCTGCTACTATTATCCATCTTGATTTTTAATCTATTTTTTCATTTCTGCTATCAAAACTTTCATCTCCAAAAGTTCTGTCTTGTTCTCTGACTTTTGGATGCAAAAATCTTCTCATCCTGATATTTCTATTGAGTAACTTTTCTCAATAGAGAAACTGCTGTTGATTTTCTCTTTTGTGTTGAAGGCTTTCCTTAAATGCCTGAGAATATGAGGCTATTTGCTCAAATTCAGGAATGAAGTCCTAAAGGTTGTTTGGAAGTTCTGTGGACATGGCCAGCCAGAGGCGGCTTCACTTTGGGCCACAATTCAGTGACTAGCCAGATACTTTATTGGACACTCCCTAGGATACTGCTAGGCTGTGTAGATCTTTTCTATGGGATGGCTTGGTTACTGCAGAAAATGATTTTCTAGTCTCCAGGATGGGATAATTTAAACCTAGCCACTAGCATTCAGAACATGGGAGAGAAGAGACCTATAACTGTTTTCGCCTTCACTGCAGCCCTCTGGCTCCCAGTGTCCTCGAGTCTGGAGAAATCAATTTCCCATCCCTTCTATGGGATGTGTGGATAGGAGCATTTTTATTTGGAGTGGAGGTGGGGCTCTGGAGATTTCTAATAATGCCCTTCCCTGTCTCACCTCTATCTTCTATAAATACCTGAGCCCCATTCCTGAGTCTGGCAGAGGACGTGATAGAGAAATACTAGAAGAATATTTCCAAGCATTAAAGAGAGTCGTATCTCTTCAAAGGGCTCAATGAATAATGAGAAAGATAAATGAAAAAGCACACATAACAAAATACATCATGATGAAGTTTCAGAACACCGAGGTTTAAAAGCATATCCTCTACTGCATGATATGACCGACAAGGGCCTCATTTCCAGAATATACGAACAGCTCATACAACCTAGTAACAAAAAACAAACACCTCAATCGAAAAATGGGTAGAAGACCTAACCACCCATTTCAAAGAAGACATACAGATGGCCAACAGGCACATGAGACGATGCTCAACCTAGATAATTATTAGAGAAATGCAAATCAAAACTACAGTGAGGTATCACAGGTATTCACTGGTCAGAATGGCCATCATCAAAAATTCTACGAATAATAAACGCTCAACAAGGTGTGGAGAAAGGGGAACCCTCTTACTGTTGCTGGGAATGTAAACTGGTTCAGCCACTGTTGAAAACAGTATGGAGGTTCCTCAAAACACTAAAAACAGAGTTGCCACGTGATCTAGCAACCCCAAGCCTGGGCCTATATCTGAACAAAACTGTAACTCAAAAAGATACATGTTCCCCTATGTTCCGGGCAGCACTATTCACAATAGCCAAGATATTGAAACGACCTAAATGTTGACCAAAGATGAATGGATAAAGAAGATGTGGTATATTTATACAATGGAATATTTCTCAGCCATAAAAAAGAATGAAATATCGTCATTTGCAGCAACATGGATGAACCTAGGGATTATCATACCGAGGGAAGTAAGTCAGACGAAGACAAATACCATATGATATCACGTATATGTGGAATCTAAAAATTGATACAAATGAATCAAGCAAAATTTCATGGTCATGGGTTGGAAGACTCAAGATAGTTAAGATAGTTAAGATAGTTAAGATGTCTTGTTTGCCTCAGCTGCCTACAGCATCAGCAGGCTGTTCACAGAAATTGATGAGCTGCTTCTGAAATTCGTACGCAACAAGCTCTGAAAAAGAACAAAACTGAAGGACTTACATCACCTTATCTTGAGATTTACTGCAAAGACAACAAATTTTTTTTTTTAAGTCATGCATTTCATTTCCAAGAGTGACTTTGATTCTTAGATGGTTCTTTTTTTAACCATAGCCTTTTCGATGCTATGAATTCACCACCTTCTTGTTCTTTCTTAGGCTACCAACTTGATTGTTTTTATATGATCTTCAGAATCATGTCTTTGCCCGTCTAGGTTGCAGGTTTGCTTTAAATGTCCAAAGGTCTTTGGTTGTCTAATAATACTGGAAAATGAAAAAAGAGTAAGGCTTTATCTAGACTCTGAGCAAACTGTGTGTCTATGTCTATATGTGTTGGAAGAAATGTAACAGAATAATAGTTTATTCAGTTTATTTTCAGCGTACAGGGTAACTTCACAACTGTTTCCTTATTCAAGCCCCACAACAACCCTGAAAGCATTCATGAGGGGCATCCTCGCTACTATTCTACAGAAAGGCAGGGGAAAATGATGAGTTTGTGGGATCACACAGCCACGAGGTGGCGCTCCAGATTTGACCTTCATCTTCGGCCTCCCTCGGTCAGCACCCAGAACTCAGGGTGGGAAACTCAGGTGGGAAACGGGAAAGCCAACTCCTTGGGAAGGAAAGGTGGCTGACAGCATGGACAGTGGAGCCCAGGCGCAACCCCAGGCTGGCTGCGGAGCACGGTGTCGGCGGTGGGGCTGGCTCCAAGGTCTGTTCGTCCCTGCAGTGTGAATCCTGGGCTTCGATCAGCCCAGAAATGCTGTTTAATCAGTAACTAGACGACTTCTTTTATTACCCCACTCTTGGCTCCACTTTCAGGTATATGAGAGATCATCTTGCCTAACCCAGTCATTTTACTGATAAGGAGACTGAGGCTGAGAGACAGGGCGTGACTTGTCCAAAGTCACAAGGGAGGTGTTGCTGCTGCTGTTCATCACTAAGTCGTGTCTGACTCTTTGTGACCCCATGGACTGCAGCACGCCAGGCTTCCCGGTCCTTTAGCATCTCCCGGAGTTGACTCAAACTCATCTCCACTGAGTCGGTGATGTCATCAAACCATCTCAACCTATGTCCCCCTTTTCTCCTTTTGCCTTCAATCTTCCCCAGCATCAGGGTCTTTTCTAATGAGTCAGCTCTTCCCATCAGGTGGCCAAAGTATTGCAGCTTCAGTTTCAGTCCTTCCAATGAATATTCAGGACTGATTTCCTTTAGGATTGACTAATTGGATCTCCTTGTTGTCCAAGGGACTCTCAAGAGTCTTCTCCGACACCACAATTCGAAAGCATCAGTTCTTCAGCATTCAACCTTCTTTATGGTCCAACTCTTACATTTGTACGTTGACTATGGGAAAAACCATAGCTTTGACTCTATGGACCTTTGTTGGCAAAGTGATGTCTCCCTTCACAAAGGGAGTGAAGCCAGTAAAACAACAAAGAGGGATAAGCCACACCAACCCTTGTGGCTGGGGTTTTACAGATGCGTGGGACCGGGAGGCCCCCAGGGAAATAGGAGGCAGGCAGTTCCCACCAGCTCAGGCTCAACGGCAAACACAGTCTTCTCCCTACATGCGACCACCTCTACAGGCCAAAGAGCCAATGGAAGCGGGAGGATGTGCATGCCCACCTGGGCCTCTCCTTTCTCTTTCATAAAGTAAACACGTTCGCAGGTGCACACATAAAACCCAGTGCTGTGCTGTGAAGCAGGTACTGGCCTACCACAAACAGAGGCCACACAACTCTCACAGCCTCTTCTCACCAACCGGCTTGAGTCAGATCCTGGAGGCTCAAGGCCAGCTCAGACAAGAGAGTGAGGAATGACTTCCTGGAGAACAGACAGACATCATAGGTGCACACGGAGGGACTCACAGGTGCACACAAAGCTCCTGGAGGGATGACCCAGGGAGCGGGACACCAGGGCAAATCAGATCACCATCCTGTCCACCCGACTTCTTGGAGGGATTGAGGAGGGGGGTACCACCCAAAGACCAAGGAGGAAAGACATGTAAGCCCTGGAGAATATCCTATTTCCTGCCGGTTTAAAGCACATCAGTGCAAATGATGCCTATCCTCCCCAAAGTCAGGGATTGTCCCAAAACCAAATTTATAGAAGGTAAAAAGGAAAAGGCATATTTTATTTGATGCTATAGGAAAGATCCTTGTGGGCTTCCCTGGTGGCTCAGTGGTAAAGAACCCTCCTGCCAGTACAGGAGACGTGGGTTCGATTCCTGGATCAGGGAAGATCCCCTGGAGAAGGGAATGGCAACCCACTCCAGTATTCTTGCCTGGAGAATCCCATGGACAGAGGAGCCTGGAGGGCTACAGTTCATGGGGTCGCAAAGAGTTAGACACGACTGAGTGAACAACAGACCCTTGTGGCCACCCTACTCCTGTTAAGTACCAGACTCACCAGAGCTAAAAGCTACATGCTTAGCGAGCAAAACTGTGTCCAAATCAGCCTCAGAAGCCTCCTCTGGACAGCACCCTTTGCCCAGTTCCCCGAGTGCCCCTGGATGGGCTGGCACCACTGCTCGCCCGCCAGGCCGGCTCTCCAACCGGCTCCAGGGACCAGCAGATCCAGAGCCAGCAGCTGCAGCTGGCAGCCCATTACCGTCCTTGTGGGAGAACAGCTACTGGTGAGTGCTTGTGTTTACAAACAGCAGAAAGGACAGTAATGACCCAAAAATCCACAGGAGATTCCAGTCAAAGCAGACAGAGAAGAAATAAATAGTCACACCAGGCTCTCCTTTTTAAGACTGTTCCTCATTTGGCCAAGGTTGGGTGTGATCTGTTGGGAAGGCAGCGGATGAAGCTGAGGCTTAAGAGGTCTCGGGCAGTCCTGGGAGGGGCCATGAAATGCCCTCACGTGATGCCTGATGACGTGCTCCTGCAGCTGAGGATCAAGATCAAGGGGCAGAAGTGATGTCACTGGCTGCAGACACTGACCTGAGGCTAGACAGGGTGGCTGGCTTCATGCGCCACTCCCAGCTCCACCGTGAACTGCTGGTCACAGGTTCCGTGACTCAGTATACCCACCAGGTTGGATAGATTTCAATTCTTTTGTAAGAGTTATTTGTTTCTTTATTTTTGACTGTTCTGGGTCTTAATTGCACACAGGCTCTCTCAAGTTGAGGAGGGTGGTGGCTACTCTCTAGCGGCGGTGCACGGCTCTAGAGCATGGGCTCAGTAGTTGTAGCACACAGGTTAGCTGCTCTGCAACATGTAGGATCTTCCCAGACCAGGGATCGAACCTGTGTCCCCAGCATTGGCACATGGATTCTTAACAACTAGACCACCAGGGAAGCCCCAGATGGATGTCAATTCCATGATGAGAACCAGAAAATATCCGTGACATGGTTCAAACAAGAAAGCATGGTGTGCATGCCTGCAATCATTTCCCAAGGTGAGGGTCCATCTCGTGCAACTTTGAAGATGCCTTTATTTTCAAGAGGAAAAGACAAAGCCAGCATAACTCTCTTGGCCACTCCCCAATGCCAGGTCAAGTTAGATCCTGGCCAGAATCCCTAGCAACTCAGCATGGCTCAAGGCTACCAGAGACGACACAGCAAGGAGTTAATTCCAAAACCTAACACTGTATTTGTCACCCTGGGAGATACTGAGCACAGTACAATGCATGGCACTGAGATACCAGGGGTGAACCTGGAGAAAGGCCCCTTCTTCAAGTTGCTAGTTATGAAGGGACCCTGTCTCCAGGCAGGAGGGGCCCTACTTAGATGGGCTCTCTCCAGTTTAATCAGCAGCATGGGCTTACCTGGTGGTCCAGTGGATAAGAATCCACTTTGCAATGCAAGGCATACTGGTTTGATCCCTGGTCCGAGAAGATCCCATATCGGGCAGCTAAGCCTGAATGCCACAACTCCTGAACCCAAGCTCTAGAGCCCACGAGCCCATAACTACTGAAGCCCACATGCCCTAGAGCCTGTGAACAGAGAAGCCACTGCAATGAGAAGCCCGTGCACCTCAACTAGAGTAGTCCCCGCTCTCTGCAAGTAGAAAAAACCCAGGCGCAGCAACGAAGACCCAGCACAGCCAAAAAATAAATAAATAAATCTTAAAAAACCAGCACCCATCAAAAAAAAAATTCAAGCGGCTATAAGTAGAAAGCAGCCGACATGCAGGCTCTCAAGGGAAGGGACTTCACTCACTCTACGGTCACTGCAGTCCCGGCCCCGCACAATGACCAGCACAGAGAGGACACTTGATCCGCTCATCACAGGATGACTGAAGCAACAAAGGAGAAGGGAAAAGACACCCATGTTGGAATCCACTCACTCACCAGCCCTGGGGCAACTGATTTCCCAAAGAAGGCAGATTCTCAAGGAACAGGAGGCTCCCCTCAATCGCACCACCCCAGCATTTCCCAGACTTGCCTGGTGTGAAAAAGAATGATTAAAACACACCAGCAAAAGGAGCATAGTGCTTGCCCAGCATCCAGATCCCCTGGTCCCTCTCCTGGGAGGTTCCGATGCTGCGGAGCAGGGGCACCACCCCAGGATCTGCAAGCTTACCCCGCATCCCAGGTCATTCTCAGGAAATGGATCTGGAGAGTACCTGCCAGGCCACCTATCCTTTCCCGGAGGCTGCTGGCCGGGCCCACCCACCTCCCCTCTCAGTGAGAGGAGCCCGCCAGCTGGGTCATGTCAGTTTCAGTCGGCCTATTTTAAGCAATCGCCTGGGATGCAAGGTACCTGCAAGAGGGGCTGGACTTGGCGCCCAAGCTCAGGGCCCTCCCACAACAGCTTATGAGTAGCACCCAGAAGTCCCGGAGGCTGCCAGCAGACACACACTGCCAGCCGAGGCTCGTCAGCAGCAGATGGACTCCCTGAGTCCTCTGCCTTCTTGTTGCTTGACCCTCTGACCCTGCCCTTTCAACCTGGTCACTTTTCTCAGCTGCTGACCTGCCAGGAAATGGGTGAGGCGGCGGGGCCCTACAGAGGATCCAGAATTACCTGCAGATCTGTGACCCCACGGCATCCAGGAGAACAGAAAGCTGACTCAGAGCCAACGGCTCCCACTGGAGGAAATAAACCTAAACTCCGTACACCTGGTCAGAGCTGGACAGAAAGTTCCCAGAGTCTAACTCAGCCGACCGTGGGCACTGCGGGCACAGGACCTGGTGATTCTCTGCCAGTCACCATCCAGCTCCTGCAGGTTTCACGCCTGTATCCCCTCCCCATTCCTGGCACTGCCCAGGGCCCCGGCTGGCCACACCACTGTGGCACCAGGACCACACACACCTGCAACCAGACTCGGCAGATACAAGCCTCTTCTTTCTTCTACGAGCGGTCGAGGTGGGTGGATTTCTACCCCTCCAATACTGGTCTGGGCGTGTTAACCTAGTCCTCAGCCAGGCGGCCCCCAGACCAGTGAGGAAGTAGGTTGGTGCCCACCCCACCACTGTGAAAGGCTCGGCTCACATCACCACTTCCGAAGCCCAATGTGTCCCCGAGGACAAAGCCAGGGCCCAGCCGCTCCAGGAAGTGTCTGTGGACCACCTCAGTCCACAGTCTTTGTCCCTGGGACCTCTCCTCCCTTAGACCCTTGGCATCAATGATATCCCCAGGGCACAGCGGGCAGACAGGCAGTCCTGAGAGGTCAGGCACCCCAGTTTCCTCTTTCTACTGCTTCTCTCCCCCACACCCTCTACCCTTGACTTTGCCCAGGGTTAGAACCTGACTGACAGACTGACTGAAGGACTTCGTTCTTCACAGCCAGAATTAAGTAGCTTACCCAAGACAGGTTCCAAGGCCCAAGGAACTTTCCAGACTTGTCTCCACTCTCCGGGAACGGGAGAGAAAGCTCACTCTACACCCCAGGGATCAGCTGACAGCTCGCCAAGCTCTCTGGTGTCAGCCACCCCGTCACGTGCTATACCTTCAGCATCTAACTTTAGACCCTCCTGGTCTCTTCCTCTCCCAGTCCTCATTTAAATGCTCCCCCTCCTTTGTTATTCTAAGCAGAGAATTCTATCTCAGATGGGCTCCAAGATTCATAACAGAGCAGCACCCCTCAATACAGCCAGTCTCTTTGATCCCACAAACTTTGCCCTCACTGTGTCCTTTTTGGTCAGAAACCCTCTTCCGGGCCCAGCCACATCCACCTTTCTCCTGTCACCTGACCGGGAGCAGAAGTATCTGCCTGCAGGGGCATAACCAGGCACATTGCCCCAGAAGCTGAACCAGAAAGAAACTGAACAAGAAACCAAGAAACTAACAAGACTAAGAAGCTAACGAAGGAGAAACTGAAGACTGAGGTTAAAGCAGCAATGTGTAATTTCTTTTCATCTTTCTTCTTTTTTCTCACTGAGCCCACATTCCAGTTTCATGGGATAGTGCTTTTTTAGTCGTTAACACTTTTGTTGAGATCACTGTAAATTCAAATGCAGTCGTAAGAAATAATACCAAGATCCCTTGTACGCTTCACCCAGTCTCCCTCAACGGTAACATCTCATAAGACTATAACACTACGACACGGTTATAACCCACAGATCTGATTCAGCTTTCCCATTTTACTTGTACTCATTATAATAAGTTCCATAAGATTTTATCACTGGTGTATGTCTGTGTATGTATATGTCTGTGTACCAACAGTCAGGATTCTGAACCAAGACTTCCCTGGCAGTCCAGTGGTTAAGACTCCTCGCTTTCAGCGCAGCAGGCGTGGATTCGACCCCAGGGACTGTAACCCACCAGACTCCTCTGTCCGTGGGATTCTCCAGGCAAGAATACTGGAGTGGGCTGACATTTCCTTCTCCAGGGAATCTTCCTGATGCAGGGATTGAACACGAGTCTCCTGCATTACAGGCAAATTCTTTACCATCTGAGCCACCAGGAAGGCCCCAGGAATGTTAGAAAAGTGAAAGTGGGAAAGTGTTAGTTGCTCAGTCGTTTCCGACTGTTTGCAACCCTATGGACTGCAGCCCGCCAGGCTCCTCTGTCCGTGGTATTCTCCAGGCACGAATGCCGGAGCGGGTTGTCATTTCCTTTTCCAGGGCCAGGAACATTAGCTCAACTACAAATCTGGCAGTTTGGGAGAAAGCACTGAATATGCAAACAAGAAAGTCCCATCACCAGAGAGAGGCCCCAGTCCACGACTACAACCCGTGCAAGGACAGAGCGAGGAGAGAACTCCGGATCCATGTCCGGTCCCATCCCCCGGGGGCCACCCTTTCTGGGGAAAATAGCTTTTTCGGCTAGGGCCAGCATTACAAAGTTCTCCCTTCCCCCAGGGCACTCGGCATCACAATAGCCCAGCATATTAGCATTGCAATAGAACCAGCCTGATTCCTCCCAGCTCCTCCAGCTCCAAGCAGCTACAGAAACACTCCTCTGGGTCTGCTCTTTGTCCAGCTCAAATGCTCAACTCAACCAACCATTCAAACTGTTTAAACCTCTGGTCATCTGGTGCCACTTCACAGGAGCAATGTTCCCGTTAAGACCTGGAACCCAGAATTCAGCAGCAGAATTCAAATGGGTCAGGGCTGTTGGTCAATTTCTTCCGCTAGCCCCTTGGCTCTGTTTCCATTCATTGTTCCATAACACAGGCAATTAGCACACATAAATACCACAAATAAAATAACAATACAGAATGACACATCCACTGGATGAAACTTTACACAGCAATCAAGAATAGTTTTTCAAAGAGTAGGAAACAACTCTCTAAAATACAATGTTAACTGAAGAAAAACAAAGTCAGTGCTGGGCCCTTCCCACCCTTCCAAACTCCCGCTTAGGTGCCTCCTCTGAGACGCTCCCCAGGAAAGCCCTGCCCCTTCTGGTCTCCCCAGCGTTCCAAGCACAGCTCCAGGGGCAGTTGGTCCGCGCTCAAGGTCAACCACCTGCTCCTTAAGGATGGAGGTGGGGAGCGGGAGGGAGCCCTGTCTTGTTCCACAATCCCAGCATGCATAAAGATCTGTAATGAATGTGTGATGAATTAGTTCATTACAACCATGCCTTTAGCTGCAGAACAGGAAGAACATTATGATTCCATTTGGGAAAGAATACATGTACACATATATATTAATATGCATAAAAGTATTGGTTCATGCATAAAAGACCGGGAGAATAGAAATCAAACTATAGGGATTATGAAACCTGGGGGAGAGAATTTCAGAGGAATTTCACTGTGTATATTTCTACATTGTTCAAGTTTAAAAAAAAGTCCTGAGGCGCCCCTGGTGGTCCAGTGGTTAAGAAACTGCCTGCCAATGAAGGAGACACAGGTTTCATCCACGGGTTCAGTCCCTGGTCCGGGAAGATCCCACATGCAGTGGAGCAACTAACCCTGTGGTTCACAACTACTGAGCCCACGTGTGCTACTGAATCCCACTCACCCTAGAGCCCGTGTTCTGCAACAAGAGAAGCCACCGCAATGAGAAGTCTGCACACCGCAAGAAGAGTAGCCCCTGCTCACCACAACTAGAGAAAACCCGCACAGCCAAAAATAAATAAACGTCATTTCCTAATTTCAATAATCAGAAAAAAGAAAGCAACTTTTTAATAGAAAATATACACAGGCAATACCAAGATATTAAAAAGCCTCTCTAGAGAATTCCCTGGTGGTCCAGCAGTTAGGACTGCACGCTTTCACTGCTGAGGGCCTGGGTTCAACCCCTGGTCAGGGTACTAAGATCCCACAAGCCGTGCGGTATGGCCAAAAATAAATAAAATATGAAAATAATTGTTTAAAGTATGACCAAGTAAAAAAGCTGGGGAGTGGGGAGATTTACTTGACATTTTAGGGAGACACATTACAGGCCTGGCTTCGTCAACTCAAAACTCTGGGTCTGCCGTGACGCCCTGCTGCCTCCTTGGACTCCTTCGGTCCCAGCCGTGGGAGGCTGAAGGCTTGGCGTCTGCAGTCAGGGTGGTGTGCTCGCTCTCAGCGAAGCCGGACAGAGTGCTATTCTGCATGGCCTCTCCAGCAGGCAGCCCAGGGCCTTCTGACTCATGATTAAGTCATCCCAGGTGTCGGCCTTTCCCTCCCGGTAGGATGCCACCGACAGAGACGATTTCTCCAAGATCACGTCAGAGCTGTTTCGATATAAGAAACGACACAGGAAGGACGCAGGGGCAGCCCCAAGGCCACCGCCCTGAGCGACTTGGGTGCGTGAGGGCACCCTCTTGGGCACAGCTGTGCAGCGAGACACCCGTTCCTCCAGCCTGCAGTCCTCCACTGTGCCCAGCAGACAGGAGGCTGAGACGCCTTCCAGAACATACACTGCACATATACAACCACACACTAGGTAAACCCCTGTACATGGCACAGACCGCACAGAGCATGCAAACCATAAACAACCTGATTTGTTTCCTCTGGCAGGTGAAGTTCTTCTATTTTAAAATTCCCATTATGGGCTTCCCTGGCGGCTCAGTGGTATAGAATCAGCCTGCCAGTGCAGGGCTTGACCCCTGGTCAGGGAAGATCCCACATGCAGCAGAGCAACTAAGACCTTGCACCACAACTACTGAGCCTGTGCTCTAAGCCGGGGAGTCGAAACGACTGAAGCCCACGTGCCCTTGAGCTCCACACAAGAGAAGCCACCGCAATGAGAAATCCATGCACCGCAACGAAGAGGAGCCCCCCCCTCACCGCAACTAGAGAAAAGCCCGCACAGCAACGAAGACCCAGCACAGCCAAAAATAAATAAATTAAAAAAAATTTTTTTTTTAATTCCCATAATGATTTTTAACCATGCATATCCTAAACAAAAGCTACATTTTTCAGCATCATCTCCAGTCGGTCTCCTGGTTTACCAGGTGAGGTTTACCAACCTCAACAAAGGAGAAACCAGTCAGGTGTGGTGTGAGAGGTCGGCAGTGGACCCATGTTGGCGCCTGGGGCTCAGGACTCTGTCCAACCACGTGTCCCAGGGCTTTGCTGGGGATGTGCGTCAATCACCCACCCTTTGGAATACAACTGTACAATGGCTTTGCGGTTAAGGCCGTAGACTTTGAAGTCGCACAGATCTAGGTTTGAACTCTCACTCTGCCTCTAACTGCCTTTCAGCCATTCCATTCAGTTCAGTTCTGTCACTCAGTCATGTCCGACTCTTGGTGACTCCATGGACTGCAGCACGCCAGGCTTCCCTGTCCATCACCAACTCCTGGAGCTTGCTCAAACTCATGTCCATTGAGTCGGGGATGCCATCCAACCATCTTATCCTCTGTCATCCCCTTCTCCTCCTGCCTTCAATCTTGCCCAGCATCAGAGTCTTTTCCAATGAGTCAGTTCTTTCCGTCAGGTGGCCAAAGTATTGGAGTTTCAGCTTCAGCATCAGTCCTTCCAATGAACATTCAGGACTGAGTTCCTTTAGGATGGACTGGCTGGATCACCTTGCAGTCCAAAGGACTCTCAAGAGTCTTCTCCAACACCACAGTTCAAAGGTATCAATTCTTCAGCACTCAGCTTTCTTTACAGTCCAACTCTCACATCCATACATGACTACTAGAAAAACCATAGCTTTGACTAGACAGACCTTTGTCGGCAAAGTAATATCTCTGCTTTTTAATATGCTTTCTAGGTTGGTCATAGCTTTTCTTCCAAGGAGCAAGTGTTTTTTAAATTCATGGCTGCAGTCACCATGGCTGCAGTGATTCTGGAGCCCCCAAAAATAGTGTCTCACTGTTTCCATTGTTTCCCCATCTGTTTGATAGGACTGGATGCCATGATCTTCGGTTTTTGAATGTTGAGTTTTAAGTCAGCTTTTTCACTCTCCTCTTTCACCTTCATCAAGAGGTTCTTTAGTTCCTCTTCACTTTCTGCCATTAGAGTGGTATCATCTGCACATCTGAGGTTGATATTTCTCCTGGCAATCTTGATTCGAACATGGGCGTCATCTAGCCCAGCATTTCGCATGATGTACTCTGTATATAAGTTAAATATGCAGGGTGACAATATACAGCCTTGACTTACTCCTTTCCTAATTGGGAACCAGTCTGTTCCATGTCCGGTTCTAACTGTTGCTTTGTGAGTTGCATACAAATTTCTCAGGAGGCAGGAAAGGTGGTCTGGTATTCCCATCTCTTGAAGAATTTTTCACAGTTTGTTGTGATCTACACAATCAAAGGCTTTGGCACAATCAATAAAGCAGAAGTAGATGTTTTCCTGGAACTTTCTTGCTTTTTCAATGATCCAGCAGATGTTGGCAATTTGATCTCTGGTTCCTCTGCCTTTTCTAAAACCAGCTTGAACATTCAGAAGTTCACACTTCACGTACTATTGAAGCCTGGCTTGGAGAATTTTGAGCATTACTTTGCTAGCATGTGAGATGATTGCAATTGTGCGGTAGTTTGAACATTCTTTGGCATTGCCTTTCTTTGGGACTGGGCCATTATGAAAACCTTTTGAATCTCAGTACTGTCATCTGTAGGGGCTTCCCAGGTGGCGCAGTGGTAAACAATTCACAACAATTCACCTCCCAAGGCAGGAGACACAAGACACACAGATTTGATCCCTGGTGGGGAAGATCCCCTGGAGGAGGAGATGGCAATCCACTCCAATATTCTTCCTTGGAGACTCCCATGGACAGAGGAGCCTGGTGGGCTACAGTCCATGGGGTCACAAAGAATTAGACACGACTGAGCAACTGAATACACATGGTCATCTATAAATTAGGCATTTTTCTCCTATGGTTGCTGTGAGGATAAGAAAGAATAAACCAAAGTGTTCGTATTTAGTGATGGGTAGTAATGACTGTCATCCTATTCTTCTTCACCGTTCACCACCATCACCACCAACTTACGAGAACAATGGATCCAAGATTCTGAGCCGTTAGTCAACCATCGCAAGGGTTCTAAATTCTGTTGCTAAGCGTAGAAGAACAAGCAAATTCTGAAAACGTGAGCTTCCAAGATGGAATTCTCAGTAGGAATCTGCTTCTAGAAAAGTTCTTAGCAAAGAAAAAAGGGCAAATACTGCCCACAAACATTGAGCAAACCCCAAACACTCTTCTCACCACTGCCAGCCCGGGTGAGAGTTCCATGAGCCTCTCAGAAGTTCCCAGTGATCCTTCCTGTACTACCAAATGGTTATTATAAATGTGTTCAGTCCCAGAAAGTCCCAAGAAGAAAAATCCATTTTCTTACCAAATCAAATCAGCCCTCACCCTTAGTGCTTCATCCCTTTCTGAGCCCACTGGGCTACTAGCCCTGTATTTCACTAAGGCAGTCCAAGTGGAATACAGCAAAGCCAGTCTGGCTTGGGTTCAAATCCTGATCTCACCATTGTTTCGCTCTGTGACCTTAGGCAAGTTACTTAGCCTCTCTGCGCTCCACTTCCTTCACTTGTAAAAGGATAATAATAGTACTGATGCTAAGAGGTATAATACATGGTCCATGCTCAATAAACTCGGCAATGATTAGCATTCTGAACACTCCAGCAGCATGCATGTGGCCAGAAGCCACATCTTTGGGACTTGGGCTCCTTGGGGGCTTGTCACACTCACCACTTTTCTAAGAACAGACTTTCTCTTTTAGGAGACATGAGCCAATAGCCTGGGCAGAACCACAGGCCAGAGAAGGAGATGGCACCAGAGGAACTCCAGAACCATGGCAGCCACAGACCACAGCTGGCCACGAGAGGTGGAGGAAGGGGGCTGTGATGAGATGCACCCCCACCAAGGAACCAGCTCATGGCGACTCCCAGGGGTTTGCAGGCGACACAGCCTTCTTCCTTGGGCAGCTGTCAAGCTAGTGTCATCTTCTCTTACCCTCAGTTTTCCCGTGTTCTGAATGAAGGCCATGGATTTCCAGGTCTTCCCAGGACCGAGGTGGAGGGAAGGCTGGGTAAGAGCTGAGGAACACAGGCTTCCTGTCCATTCACAGCACCCAGGTCTCAGTACCCCGCCAACCCCCCACCGCACACACTTCTCAGCACAGGGCCTTCCCCTTCCGGAGGGGCCAGCACAGAACCGAGAAAGAAGGAAGTGCTTACAGTTCTGTTTTGTGTGGTAGGAGGCAGAAAGGGTCGAGTAGCCAGTCTCAGCACCATTTCCCCTTCCCAGGAGGACCTTGTTCATAGAAGCCAAGTAAAGGGAGGAGAAATAAAGACTGGAAGAGGGTCTCCATCACTGGGGGGACATTCCCTGTGTTCCAGAGACAGGCCACAAACCTGTACACCAGGCTGAACCTTATAAAAGGCTTGCATGTAAATTACCCCTTTTAATCTGTGCAACAAGCCTGTAACATACATATCATTCTTATAACATAGAAACTGAAGCATAGAAAGATTAGGTAACATCTTTGAGATCACCTGGAGGGAAAGCAGTGGCATCAGGTCTTGGCTCCACATTAAATATTGCTGTCACCACGTCACAGGTGGCTCTGGCTATAATTCACCTACCCTGGTCCTTCAAGCCTGGGTCAGACACCCCTCCTAAGTGGCCCCCCAGCTTCTCCAGAACCCAGTTCTTACCATGAAGAATCAAATATCTCTATGCTACACTATGGCATCACTGACTCAATGGACATGAGTTTGAGCAAACTCTGGCACACAGTGAATGACAGAGGAGCCTGGTGTGCTGCAGTCCGTGGAATCGCAGAATCAGACACAAGTCAGCAACTGAAACAATAACAGCGCTACACCCTACTGGGCGGTCCCTGAAGGCAGAGACTGTGTGGCTGGGCTCTCCCTCAGGACACTTGCTCTGTCGACGGGCCCCCAATAACTATCTGTCATGTGGATGACCAACTAACAAAGAGAGGAGACCCTGAGAATAGCCAGAGCTGCAGAGCCTGGCCCCTGAGACATCTGATTTTGACCCCACCAAATCTGCTCTCCTAATCCTGGTCTCCGCATGCCGAGGGGACACTGAGTCTCACCCGGGCAACACCGACTTGAGAAAGAACCAAGGACTCCTTCCAAGCAGCTGCCTGACCACCATCTAAGGTTCGACTGGGGCCAAGACAGTCAGTGAGGCAGGCTTCCCAGTTACCGTCAGTGTCCATGATGACTGACATCCGTGCCCCTACTCGCATGTAGGCTGGGCTCATGGTCCCAAGACAGGACATGTACATCAGGTCTCTGCAAACACTGGGGAACACATAGATGGCCACCTCCCACTGAATAGTAATAGGATCAGGTGGAGGGCGCTGGGGCCACAGTCATCAGCCTTGGGAAGGAGGCAGCCAGATCCGAGCATCACCAAACAGAACCTTTCTCCTGCCATGAAGGGATGGAAGTGGCCAGGAGAAAGGAACGCAAAAGCAACAGTGCTTCTTAGGGACTCAGCGTGACCCAGACTGGCTCTGCTAACGCAGAGGACAAACCCAGGGGCAGCGGCTACGCTCCTGGTCAGAAGACAGCCGAGGCAGAGTCCGCAGACCCTGGCTGCAAACATGGCAGGGTGATCAGAGTGTGAGAGAGCTGGGGAAGCATGAAGCAGGAAGGCACAAGGGGAGACTTCCTGGAGAAACTGAAATGAGCTTTGGGCACAGCAAGCTACTTCCTTCAGGACTGTGTTAAACAACCGCTCAGTCATGTCTGACTCTTTGCGACTCCATGGACTATAGTCCACCAGGCTCCTCTGTCCATGGGATTCGCTGGGCAAGAATACTGGAGTGGGCAGTCATTTCCTTCTCCAAAGGATCTTCCCATCCCAGGGATTGAACCTGGGTTTCCTGCATTGTAGGCAGATTCTTTGCTGTCTGAGCCACCAGGGGAGCCCAGAGTCATGTCTAATTTTCATGCACATCTCTTAGCATGGCTCTCAAGAGCATAAGGGCCTCCAGGGAAATAACCAGATCTTATTTGTCTTTGAGCGCCCAGCCCAAGACCAGGACACCATACTGCTGGTTCCAAGGAGCTTGGCAGGAGGAGAGATGCAGTGATCCACGTGGGAGAAAATGGCAGAACTGGCGTGGAGAATGATGAGCTTCACGGAAGGTGAGAAATGAGGAGGGACCAAAGGGGAAGGAAGTGAGGGCTGACGGGTGGCCATGGGAGCTCAAAGGCCAGTGTGGCATGTGGGCAGTGTCGGCTGGAGAGGGTCCCTGAAAGGGAAGTGAGGAAGAAGGAGGGAAGAAAAACAGTCCTGAAATAACACCACCAGACAGCGGGCTCTCTGCTGAGAAGGCAGGACTCTAGAGCTCCTCTAACAGGCAATTATCAGGGATTCGCAAACACGGGAATTACGGGAAGGAAACATCTGCCGCCAGCAGCACAGACAACTGGCCACAGACCCCAGCCTCCAGACTGGGTGCTGAGTCCTGCTTCCTCCCGCACAGGGTGGACAAGTGGAGAAAAGAGTGCCCACCTCAGTTGTGATTGGTGGCTCAGGGCACCAGGGCAGACCCAGAATCTAGTCTTTGGCAAGCTCCCTCAGTCTACACGCCACTGGAGAAACGGATTGGTCCGTGAGACCTCCCAAATCAGGCCCGATGTGGGCCCAACCACGGAGTGCGGGCCAGTAGAGGAGCTCACTGGCCCCAGGATCTCGGGAGAGAGGAGGACCGGCCCATGTTTGCAGAGCCCCAAACAGCTCCCACGTCTCAGCAGCCCTCAGTGCTGGTGACCTGGTGTGCAGGGGATGCTGGGGGCCCCACTACAAGGAGGTGGAGGCCTGGCTGCCAGTCCTGCCTGGGCACTGCCACCTAGGGTGCCCTTTTACTGCCATCAGTTAAGAAACTAACAATCCATTTCCACTCTCTGTGGTAAGATTTAATGTTTTCAAGTTCCCAACTCATTAGAAAAGCCCCTGAGGCTGGCAAAGATTGAAGGCAGAAGGAGAAGAGGGGGCGACAGAGGATGAGATGGTTGGATGACATCACCAATCCAATGGACATGAGTTTGAGCAAACTCCAGGAGATGGTGAAGGACAGGGAAGCCTGGCGACCTGCAGTGCATGGGGTCGCAAACAGTCAGACACGACTGAGCGGGACAGGGCTGAGCGACTGAACAACAGCAACAAAGATTCTTTCCGCCAAACGAGAGCTCCCTGCTTCAGGGTCTCCAACAGGTTCAAGACACAGGTTACAGACACAGGTTCCCACTTCCTTCCCAAAGGCCTCCATCCGCCTTCCGAGAAGACCAACCAAGCCCCACCCTGGAGTCCTAAACTCCAGGTTCTATGGCAACCGAAGTTCCGGGCTCCCGATTGCCCTCTGCCAGGCGGGGCTCAGATGTCTTCTGACCAGCAAGACAAGAGCAAATTCCCGCAGAGACCAAGGATTCCAGAACGCCAGAGCCGCCTGGAAACTTCCCTCCCCGGCCCAAAGCCCCGCTCACAGCCTGCGCCGCGGCTTCCTTACCGAGGCGCAGGGACAGCGCGGAGATAACCAGGTGCCGAGACGAGCCCACTTCCAGGCCAGGGAACTGCCCGGGGTTGGGGTCGGGGAGAGGGCCGGGGGAGGGGACCGCGGGGCTGAGCCGAAGGTCCCGCCAGGCACCCGCCAAGCAGGAAATTCCACCTGTCGGGCCGGCGCCGCGGCCACAAACCGGCAGCGCAGCGGCTCCCTCGGCCGAGACAAGCGCGGCGCTGCCGGTTCCCCGGTCCCCCTGGTCCCCCCAGCGCCCAAACACCCCCCGATTCCCACCCCCCGATTCCCTGGCCCCCCGGCCGCCCCTCGGAGCCCCCCGACCCCCCGCGCGTCCCGCCTCGACGGCGCCCGCGCCGCCCACCTCCGGCCGCGAGGTGTACTTGAATCCAGCGCCGAGGTCACCGGAGCCGCCTGCGCCCCTGCGCGCCCGCTCGCTCTTCATGGTCCCGGAGGCCGTGGGGCTCTAGCCATCGCCGGGGGGCCGGGGCCGGGGCGCGGGACTGGCCTCGTTCAGATCGCAGGCCCAGCGCTCCGGCCGCCTAGGCTCTGCCCGGCCCTTCCTGTCGCGCGCAGGTAGTTTCAGGGTGTGGCTCCTGGATCGCCCCGCCCCGACCGCCGCGCCGCCGCACCTTCTCGGCCGGTGCCCTCCCCACCCTCGCCCCCGCCCCTCCCCACTCCTGCCCCATCTCTGCCCCATCTCTGCCCCCTCCCCTCCCCCTTTCCCTGCCCCGACCCCATCTCCGCCCCCACCCACCGGGCTCGCGGCTGCCTCCTCCCCTGGGGAACCGGGAAGCACCGCCACCTCCTGAAGGTGGTGGAGCCGCCAGGCTGACTACCTGCCCCGTGGTGGCCCTCGGCTCGCACTGTGCCCCGCACCGAGGAGGCTGCGGGAAGGATCGAGTGATGGCGAAACAACCGCCCTGCCCTCCTCCTCGCCTACAAGTGGCCCTTTCCGCTGGAAGACAGCCTCCCAGCCGCCTCTCGGAGGCCCACCACGATTTCCCTCCGTCCCTGCCTCCCTCCATCTTCAAACTCTCCCCACCTAGCTCCACATCCAGGTCCCACGTAGAACCCCTCCAGATCAGATCAGTCGCTCAGTCGTGTCCGACTCTTTGAGACCCCATGAATCGCAGCAAGCCAGGCCTCCCTGTCCATCACAAGCTCCCGGAGTTCACTCAGACTCACGTCCATCGAGTCGGTGATGCCATCCAGCCATCTCATCCTCTGTCGTCCCCTTCTTCTCCTGCCCCCAATCCCTCCCAGCATCAGAGACTTTTCCAATGAGTCAACTCTTCACATGAGGTGGCCAAAGTACTAGAGTTTCAGCTTTAGAATCATTCCTTCCAAAGAAATCCCAGGGCTGATCTCCTTCAGAATGGACTGGTTGGATCTCCTTGCAGTCCAAGGGACTCTCAAGAGTCTTCTCCAACACCACAGTTCAAAAGCATCAATTCTTCAGCGCTCAGCCTTCTTCACAGTCCAACTCTCACATCCATACATGACCACAGGAAAAACCATAGCCTTGACTAGACGGACCTTTGTTGGCAAAGTAATGTCTCTGCTTTTGAACATGCTATCTAGGTTGGTCATAACTTTCCTTCCAAGGAGTAAGCGTCTTTTAATTTCATGGCTGCAGTCACCATCTGCAGTGATTTTGGAGCCCAGAAAAATAAAGTCTGACACTGTTTCCACTGTTTCCCCATCTATTTCCCATAAAGTGATGGGACCGGATGCCATGATCTTCGTTTTCTGAATGTTGAGCTTTAAGCCAACTTTTTCACTCTCCACTTTCACTTTCATCAAGAGGCTTTTGAGTTCCTCTTCACTTTCTGCCATATGGGTGGTGTCATCTGCATATCTGAGGTGGTTGATATTTCTCCCGGCAATCTTGATTCCAGCTTGTGTTTCTTCCTTGTGTTTCTTCCTTGTGTTCCTTCCAGCGTTTCTCATGATGTACTCTGCATATAAGTTAAATAAACAGGGTGACAATATACAGCCTTGACGAACTCCTTTTCCTATTTGAAATCAGTCTGTTGTTCCATGTCCAGTTCTAACTGTTGCTTCCTGACCTGCATACAAATTTCTCAAGAGGCAGATCAGGTGGTCTGGTATTCCCATCTCTTTCAGAATTTTCCATAGTTTCTTGTGATGCACACAGTCAAAGGCTTTGGCATAGTCAATAAAGCAGAAATAGATGTTTTTCTGGAACTCTCTTGCTTTTTCCATGATCCAGCATATGTTGGCAATTTGATCTCTGGTTCCTCTGCCTTTTCTAAAACCAGCTTAAACATCAGGAAGTTCACAGTTCACATATTGCTGAAGCCTGGCTTGGAGAGTTTTGAGAATTACTTTACTAGCTTGTGAAATGAGTGCAATTGTGCGGTAGTTTGAGCATTCCTTGGCATTGCCTTTCTTTGGGATTGGAATGAAAACTGACCTTTTCCAGTCCTGTGGCCACTGCTGAGTTTTCCAAATTTGCTGGCATATTGAGTGCAGCACTTTCACAGCATCATCTTTCAGAATTTGGAACAGCTCAACTGGAATTCCATCACCTCCACTAGCTTTGTTTGTAGTGATGCTTTCTAAGGCCCACTTGACTTCACATTCCAGGATGTCTGGCTCTAGGTCAGTGATCACACCATCGTGATTATTTGGGTCGTGAAGATCTTTTTTGTACAGTTCTTCTGTGTATTCTTGCCATCTCTTCTTAATATCTTCTGCTTCTGTTAGGTCCATACCTTTTCTGTCCTTTATCGAGCCCATCTTTGCATGAAATGTTCCTTTGGTATCTCTGATTTTCTTGAAGAGATCCCTAGTCTTTCCCATTCTGTTGTTTTCCTCTATTTCTTTGCATTGATCGCTGAAGAAGGCTTTTTTATCTCTTCTTGCTATTCTTTGGAACTCTGCATTCAGATGTTTATATCTTTCCTTTTCTCCTTTGCTTTTTGCTTCTCTTCTTTTCACAGCTATTTGTAAGGCCTCCCCAGACAGCCATTTTGCTTTTTCGCATTTCTTTTCCATGGGAATGGTCTTGATCCCTGTCTCCTGTACAATGTCACGAACCTCATTCCATAGTTCATCAGACACTCTATCTATCAGATCTAGGCCCTTAAATCTATTTCTCACTTCCACTGTATAATCATAAGGGGTTTGATTTAGGTCATACCTGAATGATCTAGTGGTTTTCCCTACTTCCTTCAATTTAAGTCTGAATTTGGCAATAAGGAGTTCATGGTCTGAGCCACAGTCAGCTCCTGGTCTTGTTTTTGCTGACTGTATAGAGCTTCTCCATCTTTGGCTGCAAAGAATATAATCAATCTGATTTCGGTGTTGACCATTTGGTGATGTCCATGTGTAGAGTCTTCTCTTGTGTTGTTGGAAGAGGGTGTTTGTTATGACCAGTGCATTTTCTTGGCAAAACTCTATTAGTCTTTGCCCTGCTTCATTCCATATTCCAAGGCCAAATTTGCCTGTTACTCCAGGTGTTTCTTGACTTCCTACTTTTGCATTCCAGTCCCCTATAATGAAAAGGACATCTTTTTTGGGTGTTAGTTCTAAAAGGTCTTGTAGGTCTTCATAGAACCGTTCAACGTCAGCTTCTTCAGCATTACTGGTTGGGGCATAGACTTGGATTACTGTGATATTGAATGGTTTGCCTTGGAAACAAACAGAGATCATTCTGTCGTTCTTGAGATTGCATCCAAGTACTGCATTTCAGACTCTTTTGTTGACCGTGATGGCTACTCCATTTCTTCTGAGTGATTCCTGCCCACAGTAGTAGATATAATGGTCATCTGAGTTAAATTCACCCATTCCAGTCCATTTCAGTTTGCTGATTCCTAGAATGACGACATTCACTCTTGCCATCTCTTGTTTGACCACTTCCAATTTGCCTTGATTCATGGACCTGACATTCCAGGTTCCTATGCAATAACAGAACCCAAACAAAACCCAGGACTGCCCCTGGGTCAGCCTGCCGCTCCAGCCACTGCCCTCGGTCCCTCCTGCCAGCAGCTGACCACCCAGCTCTCCCCAAGTTCCTCAACCCCGTGCCCTCTTCTCTGTCCTGGGCTCCGTCACCCATCCATAGCATCTGATACCCATAGATCCAGGCCTCCAATGCCCACCTTACCTGGTTCAGGCCTCCAATGCCCACCTTCCCTGGATTGTAGTCCTACGTTCTTGCCCCTAAACATCAAGGCTCCTAAAGCTCTCTCTTTCAGCCTCTTTTTCCTCTACACTTTCTCAGCAACTCATCTTGTGGTTTCAAGGAGGTAAATCTGGGATTCCCCTGGTGGTCCAGTGGCTGAGATTCAGGGGGCTGGGGTCGATCCCTGGTCAGGGAACTAGATCCCACATGCTGCAGTTAAGACCTGGTGAAGCCAAATAAATATTTTTAAAACCCCACAAAGCCAACATGCCCTGCATTGTTAAAATAACTTAAAAAGGAGGTAAGTCAATGGCAGTACTCCAGTACTCTTGGCTGGAAAATCCCATGGATGGAGGAGCCTAGTAAGCTGCAGTCCCTGGGGTCACTAAGAGTCGGACATGACTGAGTTGCTTCACTTTCACATTTCACTTTTATGCATTGGAGAAGGAAATGGCAACCCACTCCAGTGTTCTTGCCTGGAGAACCCCAGGGATGGGGGAGCCTGGCGGGCTGCCATCTATGGGGTGTCACAGAGTCAGACACGACTGAAGCGACTTAGCAGCAGCAGCAAGTCTGCCTTCCTAGCACTGACATTACAAAAGAGTGGCAATCTGGCATTAACAGTTCTTTGGGAACTTCTCCGTGCTCTACTGGTATTACACAGCCAACAAGTAATACTGAGCACAGACTGTGTACTGAGTCTTGCTCTAGGTACTGGGAGACAAGAGTAAACAAAATAAAAGCCCTCCTTTGCAGCCAGCAAAGGTCCGTCTAGTCAAAGCTATGGTTTTTCCAGTAGTCATCTATGAATGTGAGAGTTGGACTATCAGGCAATCCCACTGCTGGGCATACACACTGAGGAAACCAGAAGGGAAAGAGACACGTGTACCCCAGTGTTCATCGCAGCACTGTTTATAATAGCCAGGACATGGAAGCAACCTAGATGTGCATCAACAGATGAATGGATAAGAAAGCTGTGGTACATATACACAATGGAGTATTACTCAGCCATTAAAAAGAATACATTTGAATCAGTTCTAATGAGATGGATGAAACTGGAACCTATTATACAGAGTGAAGTAAGCCAGAAAGAAAAACACCAATACAGTATACTAACGCATATATATGGAATTTAGAAAGATGGTAACAATAACCCTGTGTACGAGACAGCAAAAGAGACACTGATGTATAGATCAGTCTTATGGACTCTGTGGGAGAGGGAGAGGGTGGGGAGATTTGGGAGAATGGCATTGAAACATGCATAATATCATGTATGAAACGAGTCGCCAGTCCAGGTTTGATACACGATACTGGATGCTTGGGGCTGGTGCACTGAGACGACCCAGAGGGAGGGTATGGGGAGGGAGGAGAGAGGAGGGTTCAGGATGGGGAACACAGGTATACCTGTGGTGGATTCATTTCGATATTTGGCAAAACTAATACAACATTGTAAAGTTTAAAAATAAAATAAAATTAAAAAAAAAAAAGAAAGCTGAGTGCTGAAGAATTGATGCTTTTGAACTGTGATGTTGGAGAACACTCTTAAGAGTCCTTTGGACAGCAAGGAGATCCAACCAGTCAACCCTAAAGGAAATCAGTCCTGAATATTCATTGGAAGGACTGATGCTGAAGCTGAAACTCCAATACTTTGGCCACCTGATGCAGAGAACTGACTCATTTGAAAAGATCTTGATGCTGGGCAAGATCAAAGGCAGGAGGAAAAGGGGACGACAGAGGATGAGATGGTTGGATGGCATCGCCAACTTGATGGACATGAGTTCTAGTAGGCTCAGGAGTTGATGATGGACAGAAAAGCCTGGCGTGTTCCAGTCCATGGGGTCTCAAAGAGTTGGACATGACTTAGCAACTGAACTGAACTGAACTGAACTTGCAGTCAGGAAGCTCTGAATGTCCTTCCCAGACTTGTCCATCTTGCACTGTTTCCTCCAGTTATAATATGATCATTCTCCTAGGCTCCAAACCTGGGAGTCATCTCTGACTCTCCACCCTCCTTTGCATCTCGTATGTAATTTGTTCCAGACCTCACCAAGTCTTTCTCTTAAGTGGGTGATGTGTAGCAGCCTCTCTTTCCTCTCCATTCAGAGGATCCCACTCCAAGTTCTTACCCACGTTTGCCTGGATTAAAAGTGAAAGTGAAAGTCACTCAGTCGTGTCCAACTCTATGTGACCCCCATGGACTATACAGTCCATGGAATTCGCCAGGTCAGAATACTGAAGTGAGTAGCCTTTCCCTCTTCCAGGGGATCTTCCCAAGCCAGGGATCAAACCCAGGTCTCCCGCATTGCAGGCGGATTCATTTTGCCTGTATTAGTGTAAGAATCAAATGGAGAATGTGCCCACTGTGTCAATGGAGAGAAGTCGTGGTGCCGTGCTCTGGCCTGAGGCACTGGGGCACCTAGACAGGGAGGATGTCAGCTCCGTTAGTCCGGGCCACTGTCTGAGCAAGAGGACACCTTCAGAAGTAAGTAAGATAAAACAACTTCTTAAAGATAAGCCTGAGGACTTTCCTGCTGGTCCAGTGGCTAAGACTTCACACTGACAGTACAGAGGATCCAGGTTCAATTCCTCGTCAGGGAACTGGATTCCACAAGCCACAAGGGAAGAAGATCCTGCATGCCGCAACTAAGACCTGGTACAGTCAATTAAATATATATATATTTTAAAAAGATAAGCCTGAACACATAGTTTTGAAAGTTGGTGTCCCAACCAGGGGTTGTAATGGCCTTCCCTACATGCTAGAATATACAAAGAGATGAAAGGAAACTGTGACGAAGAAATTGCTCAAGGTGGAGTCAGACTGTTCCTCAAGAAGAAAGCACAGCTAGCACTCTTAGAAACAGAAACGGACGATGGTGAAGACACATTGTTTATGTTCAATAACCCAAACATCAAAGGAAGGTGTGGCTGCCGAGAAAGCTTAATATTTGACTCTTTAGGACTATGCAGTCTGTGGGCCCCAGGAGAACTGCGGAAGCTCCAAGGTTTATTGAAGAAACCACGTGTCTGTCACATGCTCAAGGTCTGCAGTATCTGGCCACCCTACAAGGAGAACAAAGTGATGCATTTAAAAATAATAATAATAAGCAAATGGATCTCCTGCCTCCAGTTTGGCCACCCTTTTATCTCTCCTACACACGGCAGTCAGGTCACTCATCCTACACCACAGCTCCTTTAAAACTCTCAGTGTTGGACTTCCCTGGTGGCCCAGTGGTTGGGAATGCAGGGGACACGGGTTCAATCCCTAATCCAGGAAGATTCCACGTGTCAAAGATTCTGCAACTAAGTGAGCCCGCAGAGAGCCCGAGAGCTGCAACAAAGACCAGCGCAGTCAGTAGATAGATAAATGAAGCCCACGGTGTCTCCTGGATGGAATCCTGGACCTCCTTGCTTGGCTGTCACAGTGTGACTTGTTTTCCTTTGCTAACTCATCTCCCAGCACTCCTACTGGGATTCCTTCTCTGCAGCTAGAATTCCCCACTATTGCGCTCTTCCTAATGCTTCTCACCCACTGGAAGCCTTTCTCCTTCACAGACATCTCTGCACGTCAGGAGAAAGTCACCTGCCACAACAATAGTCATTTGTGTTCTTCACAGAATATTTCTAGGTCTCTGCCTTCTAGGCACAGGCTAGGATTTGCAGTTAGATGTGGCCATACGGCTAGCTGTGGGCAGGGATATGACAAATGGCAAATGATACACACCTCTTCCAGGCAGGAGCATGAGGAAGCAATGAACAACCCCAGCGTCGTCTAGGCAAGACCCCCATCACCCTGCAGCCCGCTGCAGTGAGCAGAGATAAATTGTGGTATTTATCACCTTTTCTTTGCATTTCTGTCAATGTCTTATGCACCTTTGAGTCCTCAGGGCCTAGCACACTGATTGGAGCTAGTAAATCATGTCCACTGAATAGCAAAAAAAAAAAAAAATCTGCCACCTTCTGCCGTATGAAGCACTCTCAAGCTAAATAGAAGATGTCAGAATGTAATTCTCTGCATAGTGGGACAAAATCGCCTACGGAATTTGTAGGTGTACAGAGTAGGTGCTTTACAGTCACCAGCGATGCAGTGTTCTTCAGATAGGGTAGATGACTGAAAGTAACCCATCCCAAGTAATGACAAGGAGAGACACTCATGGCGCTGAAACTGCTGCTCCACCCCCACCCCACACACAAAAGAAGGATCTCATATTGTCTCCCAGGTTCCTTCCGCATCCCCTCTTACCTCACAGAGCTGTGAATGCCTTGCACGTAGAAGGCACCAGTGCTGTTGTTTGAATGCAATGTGCGTGTGTGTGTTTACTGCAATCCCAGATCAAAAGAAGGGGATGCAGGCCAAGATCCTTCCCGTGACACTGTGTCCTGTCAGCTTACTGAGTGCACACCATGCGTGTGACAGAGGAAGAAGTGTAACCACATATCCTGACACTAAACTCATGACATGTGAGGTCAGTACTTCTGTTCCTAAATGGTACGTGAAAAAAGCCAAGAGCAGAAGCCTGATCTTCGTGATATGCTCACATGCTCATCGGTTTCATGGCCTCGTGCTTCCCTGCAGCCACGTCTAGAGAGCTCTTACGTGGACCAGGAAAATCAAGATGCCCTGGTGTGCAAGCTCTAGTTGAGAAGAGTTCCGGATTCTGGGGGAACTGAGGGGGACAGATGAACTCTGCCTGTGACACCTTCATAGGAGTGACATTTGGGCTGAATTTGGATTTCACCGGAACAAGGAGAGAAGGCAGGGTGGGGTGATATGGGGAAGATGCCAGAAGGATGCAGTGTTGCTGTCAAGGCCAGGTGTGTGGGTGGGCGTCCTGCAGGGAGAAGGCTGTGCCCACCAGACAATGGGTATTTAGAATCTAGTTCATGTTTACCCTGTACAGGGAAGTAGGTTTCAAATACAGTCCTTGTTCTAGAAGGTTAAGATACATTCATGGATGAGGGCTCCCTAACAGGTTGACTCTGCTCTCCCCTGCTCTTTCCAGACCTCCCCCACACCAGACTCGAGTGCAAACTGGTCCTCACAGGAGTGGCAATTGCAGGCAGGCCTGGCATGATCTGCCTCACCCGGGTTTGCACCTGATCTCATCACCTTGGGCAGCAGAGCTCGGTGATTTTAAACTTTTGATCTGGAGCTGCCTGACATGGCCCCTACTCCCTTCCATGTCAACACCCATTGAAGCCAGTGTCTTTCAGCCTGTGGCCAGGTCCACCCGTGGACACCCTCTAAGTAGCTCTGGCCCCAGGGATGTTTGGGTGGTTGGAGCAGCCTTCTGAGGAGGCCCCCTTGGACAGAGTCCTGGGGTCAAGAAGAGCAGGACTTATGGGGGAGGGGATGGCAGCTTTGGTCGTGGAGTGTTTGTCGGGGAAGAGAAAGGTGATGGTGGAGGCTGTGTGACACAGGCTGAGGCTGACACGGGTTAGAGTCTGGACACACCCCTTAGGAGCGTGAGAACTATATCCGACAGGCTGTCTGCTTTGAGGTTTCTTCAATTACCATTTAGGAACAGAAGCACTTACCCACATGCATAATTTATGAGGATTAAAGCAAGCGGGTTTAGCATCAGGACATGTGGTTACACTTCTTCCTCTGTCACACGCATGGTGTGCACTCAGCTGATGCGACACAGTGTAGGGGAAGGGTCTTGGCCTGCATCGCCTTCTCTCAGCCCAGCATCACAGTAAATGCATGGCATGCACATTGCATTCAAATGACAGCACTGGTGCCTTCTACAGGCAAGGCATTCACAGCTCCATGAAATAAGAGGGGATACTGAAGGAGCCTGGGAGGTGGTATGAGACTCCTTTTGTGGGTGGAGTGGGGAGGGCAGCTTTCAGTGTCATGAGTGTCTCTCTTTTATGTTACTTCAGATCTGCCCATCTTAGTAATATTGGATTCATCCATTTAATGAAAAAATTGTAAAGACATCTCTGGGGACTTCCCTGGGGATCCAGTGGTTAAGACTCCGAAGGCACAGGTTTGATCCCTGACTGGGAAATGAAGACCCCCGCATGCTGTGGGGGTCTTCAAAACAAAATAAAAATTGATGCAAAAAAAACACTCCATGATGCGGGCGCACACACACACACACACGACATCACTGACTTCTTTTTCTTTGTCCCACTCAGCCACAAGAAACAAATCTGTCAGTTTTACCCAAAAAAATATTTGGAATCTGTCTAGTCCTTGATTTTTCTACTGTGTCTCTCTATTCCAAGCCACCATATTCTCCTTCCAGGACTACACATGACCTCCAGAAGCACTGCCTTCTTCCACTTGGTTCTACTCCAGCCGGTTGTGATGACAGATACATGGCGCTGCATCAGCCACCTCTTGAAACACAAAGCACCTGAGTTCCCTGGTGGTGCAGTAGTAAAGAATCCACCTGCCAAAGCAGGGGACATAGGTTCGACCCCTGGTCCGGGAATATCCCACATGCCACCGGGCAACTAATCCCACGAGCCCCCACTACTGAAGCCCGTGTGCCCTGGAAACTGTGTTCCACAAGAGAAGCCACCGCAATGAGAAGCCCACCCACCACCACTAGAGAAAAGCTGGAGCAGCAACGAAGACCCAGCACTGCCAAAAATAAATAAATAAAAATTTTAAAAATAATAATAAAATTTTAAAAAACCCCACAAAGCTCCTGAGGGCCAGGATTGGTATCTGCTTATTCCCCAGCTCATACTCAATAAATGTTTGTTGGATTATTGATTTACTTACTTTTATTCAGCATTCATTCAACATGTTTGTTGTATATTTACAGCATGTTAGGTACTGCTCTAGCATGGAGGATACAAGGACCTATAGGATAGAAAATGTTCCTTTTCAGAAACTGTTCCTCCTGTCATGGGTGCTTACATTGTAGTTGTAGGGGTCAGGGGGAGTAAACACTTAAAGAGCAAGATAATTTGAGATACATACTATGAAGTGTTAAATTATTTTAAAACTAAACGAATAAGTGAAAACGTTTTCTGGTTTTCTGTTATCACTTAAAACTTTTTATTGTTAAATGCAACACAAATATAGAAAACAGCATGAAATAAATACACAGTGTTCCGGATTACTCTCAGGCAACAGTATCTTGTCAACACAGCCTACCCTGAGCCCTCCGTGTGCAGTCCCCAAACAACCCCACTTCCCCCCTGACTAGCTCTGTACCCACCTCTCTGGGGATTACTTGTGTGTTTTTTCAGTATGGTTTTTATCATGCAGGCCTGAATCTCTGCACATCAGGGTTTAGCTTCAACCTGCTTTTGGTTTGTCTCTTTTGTTTTAAATATGTTTTTTAGGTCTCTTTTAATCTAGAGATTCCCTTTTTTCTTCCTTTGCGATTTATTTACTAGAGAAATCAAACCATTTGTCCTGCAGACTTTCCACAGTCAGGATTTTTGTGGATTGTCTTCTCCAATTGTTGTCTATTTAGTGAATTTCCTCTCCATTTGTATTTTCTACAAATTGTAGTATCTAGAGGCCTGGGCTTCCCAGGTGGCTCAGTGGTAAAGAATCCTTCTGCCAATGCTGGAGATGCAAGAGACACGGGTTCAATTTCTGGGTCTGGAAGATCCCCTGGAGGAAGAAATGGCATCCCACTCCAGTATTCTTGCCTGGAGAATCCCGTGGACAGAGGAACCTGGCGGGCTACAGTCCGTGGGGTCACAAAGAATCGGACACTACTGAAGTGACTGCTGCTGCTGCTGCTAAGTTGCTTCAGTCGTGTCTGACTCTGTGCGACCCTGTAGACGGCAGCCCACCAGGCTCCCCCATCCCTGGGATTCTCCAGGTAAGAACACTGGAGTGGGTTGCCATTTCCTTCTCCAATGCATGAAAGTGAAAAATGAAAGTGAAGTCGCTCAATTGTGTCCGACTCTTCGTGACCCCATGGACTGCAGCCCACCAGGCTCCTCTGACCATGGAATTTTCCAGGCAAGAGTACTAGAGTGGGGTGCCATTGCCTTCTCTGACTGAAGTGACTGAGCAGAGGCTTAATCAGATAAAGGTTTGTTTTTTGTTTTTTAATTAATTTTCTGGCTGCACTGTATGGCATGTGGGATCTTAGTTCCCCAACCAGGGATGGAACTGCACTCTCTGAAGTGGAAGCGCAGAGTCTCAACCACTGGACCTCCAGGGAAGTCCCAGTTTGATTGTTTTTTGGAGGGAAGATGCTTAATAGGTGGTGATGTGTCTTTCAAGTGAGGTCCGTGTCTGACGATCTCATTCTGTTTTGCGGGTTCCATGCTTAGACTCTAAATTCAGGAAGTGTAACCAGTAGTGTTTTAACTTACCACCCCTTGTTTATTTACATGCTGGAATACTTCTAAATAGAGAAATTTATCATCTATGTGGTTACCCGGTGGTACTGTTTCTACAGGAAGGGGAGAGTAAAGGCCTGTTGTTGTTGGTCAGTCACCAAGTCACATTCAACTCTTTGTGACCCCATGGACTGCACGCCAGTCTTCCCTCATCCTTCACTATCTCCCAGAATTTGCTCAGACTCACGTCCATTGAGTTGGTGATGCCATCCAATCATCTCATCCTCTGTCACCCTCTTCTCCTGCTGTCCTAAAGGCCTGACTTTCCCTCTATAGCAGTTTTCAAAACAGTCAGCTCCCTAGCATCTTCCAAAGGAACCAATTGGTGTTTGCTTTGTTTTTGTATTATTATGGCTTCTTGGATTTAATATGTTTTGGTTATTTGATATGTTTTGGTTCATTGCCATTTTTATGCTATTGATGTTCAAACTCTCCCCTCTGTGACCAGCAGGAATGTCTTTAAGTGAGTTCTGACTCATTTTTGATCTATTCCTCCTCCTCTTTGATCATTCTTTGCCTTCTGGCCAGATATTTCGGGTGCACCTTGTACATTCTGTGCCTACACATGCAATCAGCCATTTTTCCAAGACATCCTGTTGTCTTTTCATTGAGTTAGACAAGGCTGTGGTCCATTTGATCAGTTTGATTAGTTTTCTGTGATTGTGGTTTTCATTCTCTCCACCCTCTGACCAATAAGGATAAGAAACTTATGGAAGCTTCCTGATGGGAGAAATTGACTGTGGGGGAAAGTCTTGTTCTGATGGGCGGGGCCATGCTCAGTAAATCTTTAATCTAATTTTCTGTTGATGGATGAGGCTGTGTTCCCTCCCTGTTGTTTGACCTGAGCCCAATTGTGGTGGAGGTAATGAACATAATGGCGACCTCTGTCAAAAGGTCCCCTTCAGGAACTGCCACACTCAGTGCCCCCAACCCTGCAGCAGTCCACCGCCGACCCACGCCTCTGCTGGAGACTCCTGGACACTCACAGGCAAGTCTGGGTCAGTCTCTTGTGGGGTCACTGCTCCTTTCTCCTTTCTCACTATGAACAAAGCTAATGGAGATGATGGAATTCCAGTTGAGCTATTTCAAATCCTAAAGACGCTTCTGTTAAAGTGCTACATTCAATATGCCAGCAAATTTGGAAAACTCAGCAGTGGCCACAGGACTGAAAAAAGTCAGTTTTCATTCCAATCCCAAAGAAAGGCAATGCCAAAGAATGTTCAAACTACCACATAACTGCACTCATCTCACACTCTAGCAAAGTAATGCTCAAAATTCTCTAGGCCAGGCTTCAACAGTACCTGAACCACGAACTTCTAGATGTTCAAGCTGGTTTTAGAAAAGGCAGAGGAACCAGAGATCAAATTGCCAACATCTGTTGGATCATCAAAAAAGCAAGAGAGTTCCAGAAAAACATCTACTTCTGCTTTATTGACTATGCCAAAGCCTTTGACTATGTGGATTACAACAAACTGTGGAAAATTGTTCAAGAGATGGGAATACCAGACCACCTTACCTGCCTCCTGAGAAACCTGTATGCAGGTCAAGAAGCAACAGTTAGAACCAGACATGGAACAATAGACTTGTTCCAGATCAGGAAAGGAGTAAGTGAAGGCTGTATATTGTCACCCTGCTGCTTATTTAACTTATATGCAGAGTACATCATGCGAAATGCCAGGCTGGAAGAAGCAGAAGCTGGAATCAAGATTGCCGGGAGTAATATCAATAACCTCAGATGTGCAGATGACACCACGCTTATGGCAGAAAGGGAAGAACTAAAGAGCCTCTTGATGAAAGTGAAAGAGGAGAGTGAAAAAGTTGGTTTAAAACTCAATATTCAGAAAACTAAGATCATGGCATCTGGTCCCATCAGTTCATGGCAAATAGATGGGAAAACAATGGAAACAGTGAGCGACTTCATTTTTGGGGCTCCAAAATCACTGAAGATGATGACTGCAGCCATTAAATTAAAAGACACTTGCTCCTTGGAAGAAAAGCTATGATTGACCTAGACAGCATATAAAAAGGCAGAGACATTACTTTGCCGACAAAGGTCCATCTAGTCAAAGCTCTGGTTTTTCCAGTAGTCATGTATGGATGTGAGAGTTGGACGATAAAGAAAGCTGAGCACCAAAGAATTGATGCTTTTGAACTGTGGTGTTGGAGAAGACTCTTGAGAGTCCCTTGGACTGCAAGCAGATCCAACCAGTCAATCCTAAAGGAAATTAGTCCTGAATATTCATTGAAAGGACTGATGCTGAAGCTGAAACTCCAATACTTTGGCCACCTGATGTGAAGAATTGACTCATTGGAAAAGACACTGATGCTGGGCAAGATTGAAGACAGGAGGAGAAGGGGATGACAGAGGATGAGATGGTTGGATGGCATCACCGACTCGATGGACATGAGTTTTAGAAAGCTCCGGGAGTTGGTGATGGACAGGAAAGCCTGGTGTGTTACAATTCATGGGGTCACAGAGTCGGACACGACTGAGCGACTCAACTGAACTGTTATCTTTTAGGGAAAAACAGCATTTCAAGACAATCATCGGGCCACCAGGGATGTTTATCACTACTGAGGTAGTCACTGTTCCTGGGGCTTTTGGAGGACAAAGCTAGGAAATTTTTTAAAGAGATAAAACACCCAAAAAATTCACATTGATATTTCTGATTCAAATTTAGGACCAGTATGGTATCGAGGATAGCATTTTCTGTCTGTATTTTCCTTTTTCCTACATTCAGAGTCCTTCTCATGTTACTTTTTGCTTTTGTTTTTTGTGATATCTCCTTTATTTTCTTTTTTAAAAAGATTTATTTATTTATCGATGGCTATACTGGGTCTTCATTGCTGAGGGCAGGCTTTCTCTCGTTGCAGAGAGCAGGGCTACTCTCTCATTGTGGTTCAGGGGCTTCTCACTGCAGTGGCTTCTCTTGTTGCAGAGCATGGGCTCTAGGTGCTCGGGCTTCAGTAGTTGTGGAGCACAGGCTTAGTTGGTCTGTGGCATGTGGGATCTTCCCAGACCAGGAATCAAACCCCTGTCCCTGCATCAGCAGGCAGATTCTTTACTTCTGGGCCACCAGGGAAGTCCTGCACTATCTGCTTTATTAAGGGAAGGCAACAGGTACCATTTTCTCACTAGAGTTCAGTGAGTTTGCCTTTAATGCAGTTTTTGTCAACTTGCCAGCTCATGAACAATAGAATGCTCTAGCTAATTTGAGCAAAAAATAAGAGAGAGAATTATTTAAAAGATTCTTAGAAAGCTCATAGAATCTCTGGGCAGGTAAGAGAGGCAAGAAGGGAGGAGAAACAGCCAGAAACATGGCCAGACACACCACAGGGCTGCCTTGGGAGCCCCACTGCCCCCGACCTAGGGAGATGGCTCACCCCAGTGACACTAACCATGGATGCCCGTCATGCCGCCCTGCTGCCCGGAAGCTGCGTGTTCTGCAGTCAGTGTAACCAGAGAGTGGTCTCCGGGCTCTCCTTGTTCCCTCTTGAGTTAGCCTCTTGTAAGTGCCTCTCTGGTAAGTGACACCTGTGCCCTCCCCGAGCCAGCTGATAAGTCGAGTTCTGTTCGTGCTTTGGGCAGACAGGATGTGTAATATAGAAACTCTGCCAACATAGAAGAGCTCTCCGAAAACACCCTGTGGTGTCCCCGGATGGGGCGGACGCAGGCACTCTGAGCTGGCAGTCTCGGAGCCTCTCTAGACGTGTGTTTTATTACCTGCTACTCTGGTGAGCACCACTGTGAATTTCTGCCTTGTCCATATGGTCAACACGTCAAGGTTCATCCTTTCCTTCACCTGATATTTGTGGCTGCCCCCTGACCCGTGGTGCTGCATGGGGCCTACATTGGTTTGGTTGTTTTTTTTTTTTTTTTTTAACATCTAGGAACATTTTTATTTTTCCATATTGTACAGGTGAGTTCACACATAACTTTCTGTTCAGCTTTCTTCATTGAATATTATATTATAAACTCTTCCTGACATCAACAAAAACTATTTAGAAACATTATTTTTTAATGGGTTAAATAACATTCTAGTTGATGGAAGTAACATTATTTAACTAAACTGCTACTATTGGCACACAGATTTTTAAAAAATAATAATGCAGCTATATATTACTTACAAACCATAAATTAATGAAAATGGGCTAAAGAAATGCCCCTCTGCTTAAGCAAGGGAACTTTATATTCCTGTTAATGCTAAACTTTCTTCAAATTTGAGACTACCACAGACCGTATGTTCCATGTGAAGGCAGAAATAGTCCACAGAGTTCCAGAGATTTAAAAAAGGTATCCTCTTCAGCAAACTTTTACTGATTGTCCTTCTAACCAGGCTTCACTGGGCACTTTCCCAGTCACATAATAGGCCCCCAGTTTGTAGCAGCTATCACTGTGTTTGTTCTCTTCACAGTTGAACTTCAACACCTTGGCAGCCTCATCAAAATTCTTCTGGATCCCTTCCAAATAGTCTACCAGCCGATAGCAACCGTCCGGGTCCTTCTCGCGGTAGCACTGGTAGTTGCACTCCACTTTCATGTTCTCCAGAAAGGACTTCACCTGTTCCTCCTCCTGAAAGTCCACCAAGCCCGCCATGGCTCTCGCTAGCCCAGTTCTTTTTTTTTTTTTTTTAAATCAAAGTACCCAATGCATTTGCTTGCATTCTGAGTCCAGGGCTCATTCACCAGGTTAAAGGAACTTTATGTTTTAGGCAAATAATGTAAATAAATGTGCAAGTGGCTTTACAAGACTCTTGCAGCATATCATTTTCACTACAAAGAACAAGAAAATGATAAGATTGACGTTTCTACTCCTAGTACAAACCCTTCACTGGCCACATTATCAGGTTACAAATATTACCATCTGATACTGCTAAGTCGCTTCAGTCGTGTCTGACTCTGTGTGACCCCATAGACGGCAGCCCACCAGGCTCCGCCGTCCCTGGGATTCTCCAGGCAAGAATACTGGAGTGGGTTGCCATTTCCTTCTCCAATGCATGGAAGTGAAAAGTGAAAGTGAAGTCACTCAGTTGTGTCCGACTCTTAGCGACCCCATGGACTGCAGCCTACGAGGCTCCTCCATCCATGGGATTTTCTAGGCAAGAGTACTGGAGTGGGGTGCCATTGCCTTCTCCGATTATCTGATAAGAAGTTGGTAAAAACGGGTTTGTTTTTTTTTTTGAGGTGGCTTTCAGGATCCTTGTTCCCCAACCAGGGATTGAACCCAGACCATTAGCAGTGAAAGCTAGGAGTCCTAACCACTGGGAATTGCCAAAAAGTTCTAAATTATCAAGACTATGGATTTACATTGCACATTAATAATGTCCACTTACAACATACATTTAACAATGACGTTCCTCATTCTAAGTGTATGTTGAGTCAGGTGGCACTGACGAATATTTCAAGACCAGCATGATTAATGTCATTTAAAAATTTAGTATCCAGAACATGAAGACAAGCCACTACAATTTTTTCAATGCTTAAAGTCATCCAATATTCAATTACGTAATTTACAAAATTTCATTAAGGAATAATAAATACACACCTCGAGGTTCTTAATTAAATGGCAAAGACAGAAAGCCATAAACCATTATAGAATCATTTTGTCCTGCTGCAGTAATAAAAAGGCTGAAATAAAACACAGAAGTGACACGGTGGCAGTATAATCCATGGTCCTGTCAGCAAGTGCTGTTGGAGGAAGGTGGATTTGAAGAAACAAGCAAAAAGCCATGTTAGACTATGTTTGGAAGAAGTACAACCCAATTTATGGTATGTTGTTTTGTTGTTTAGTCACTTAAGTCGTGTCCAACTCTTTTGTGACCCTATGGACTATAGGCCACCAGGCTCCTCTGTCCATGGGATTTCTCAGTCCAGAATACTGGAGTTGGTTGTCATTTCCTTCTCCAGGGACTCTTCCCGACCCAGGGATTGAACCTGTGACTCCTGCATTGCTCAGACGGCAGGAGACCTGGGTTTGATCCCTGGGTTGGGAAGGTTTCCTGGAGGAACACACAGCAACCCACTGGAGTGTTCTTGCCTGGAGAATCTCATGGACAAAGGAGCCTACAGGGCTATAGTCCATGGGGTTGCAAAGAGTCAGACACGGCTGAATGACTAACACTTCTAAGTTGCAGGCAGATTCTTTACCACTGAGCCCTATAGTATTTGCCAATTGTTTTAATAAGGAAGTACACAACTACTTTTTTTTTTTTTAATCAATCCCTGTATTCTGGGAAAAGATGTTTTCAACAAATAATACTGGTGTAGCTTTAGCATCTTTCCCTGTGGTCACTCACTCCTAACCCAACAGGTTAGTGCTGCCTCCACCCCATTTCTTCAGATGGAGAAACTAAGACACACAGCAGTTATGCAACCTCCTCAAGGTCACCAGTCAGTAGGTGGCCAAATTAGAAAAAGCATCACGAGGTTTGGCTTCAGAATTCCCACTTGTAACATGATAGCTACCTCTTCAATTTTATTTGTATTTTATGGGAAAGAATGTAGTATGCAAAATCTGGGAAATGTAATGCTTTGACTGGGGAAATGAAGTCAGTCAGTTCAGTCACTCAGTCGTGTCAGACTCCTTTCGACCCCATGGACTGCAGCACACCAGGCTTCCCTGTCCATCACCAACTCCCGGGGAGTTTACTCAAACTCATGTCCATCGAGTCAGTGATGCCATCCAACCATCTCATCCTCTGTCATACCCTTCTCCTCCTGCCTTCAATCTTTCCCAGTAGCAGGGTCTTTCCCAGTGAGTCAGTTCTTCGCATCAGGTGGCCAAAGTATTGGAATTTCAGCTTCAGTATCAGTCCTGCCAATGAATATTCAGGACTGATTTCCTTTAGGACGGATTTCCTTTAGGGAAATAAAGTATCCCCAGATAAAGTTTGGTGCTAGAAATCATTAAGTGCAATTCTACCAAATGTCTCCAACCAATAGAGTTATTCTGGTTAGAATCAAGAACATTTAAATACAAATCTTCACCATATTTTTAAATAAGGTAGGAAGTACCCATGAAAACATTTTGTATCTCAGAGATTCATAAAAAGTATTTAGATTTGTACTTAACGATGTTAAACTGTTTTCTGTTTTTCATTTTATTTAATTAATCTAGTTTTGGCTGTGTGGGTCTTCCTTGCTGTGCTGGCTTTTCTCTAGTTGCGGCTAGCGGAGGCTGCTGTCTAGTTGAGGTGTGCGGGCTTCTCACTGCAGTGGCTTCTCTGGTTGCCGAGCACCAGCTCTGCACACATGGGCTTCAGTGGGTGTGGCTCCCAGGCTCTAGAGCGCAGGCTCATTAGTTGAGGTGCACGGGCTTTGTCGCTCCGCTGCATGTGAGATCTTCCCAGACCACGGATCAAACTGGCGTCTCCCGCACTGGAAGGCAGATTCTTTACCACTGAGCCACCAGGGAAGCCTTTTTGTTTGCTTTTTAAGCTACAAAACGCCTGTTCCAATTTGCTTTCTGTAAAGAGAACTATGCTGTGGAGAAATTTGAAAACCAGCATCTGGAAAGTTTTCCATTAGTAGATAATTCTGCTATCAAAAGTGGTGTCTCACCTGAAAGACTCATTTGTATACTTAAACTCGGGAGTAGAATCGGTAGATAGGATTGGAAATTAAGTATTGTGCTGTTAACAGGCATGGCCAAAGATAATTTCTCCCATCCCAGCCTGTTTGCGCAAGGTCTTTCTTTCAGCTTAAAAAAAAAAAAAAAAAAAGCTTTATTGAGGTATAATTGACATACAATAAACTGAACATATTAGAAATGTACACTCTGATAAGTCTGATACATGTCAGGCTTACACAACCCTGAAACCATCACCACACTCAAGAACTCTTTCTGCTTTGATAGCCATGAGACACAATAGTGAAACAAGCAGACTTTAGAACTAGACTTTCTAATTGCTCTGTTGCAAAGTGTTAGGACATGATTTGAAAATAAGAAGGTGTGGCCCAGCATAACTCCCCACTTCTTAAGCACATAACTATGTCCTTCCAGGGAGGGGAGAGGAGAGAGACTCCACGGGAGAAGCTGACAAGTGTACCTACAGGCGAGTTATTAAGGCCAAGATAGGCAGTGGCCATCATGGGGACAGCTCATACCCTTGACATGCTGTGATGAGCATGGCATTCGGCTGTGGTCTTCCTCCCCAGTAACACACAACCCCGGGTCTTATCATGATTAAAAAAAAGTGTAACCAATCCTGGTAGAAGAGCATCCGACAGTATGCCTGACCTGTACTCCTCAAAGCCATCAAAAAAGAGGAAAGTGTGAGAAAATCTCTACAGTCAAGAGAAGCTTAAAGAGACATGTTTTCTTGAAAGTTTTACTTTTGTTTTAGGTTCAAAGGATTCATTAACAAATCAAACCACTTGTTGCACATATAAACAATTTTTTATGGAAGATTATTTGACCTAATTTCAATATAGTCATTAAAAGAAAAGAAACAATAGAGAAAAGTAACAGCATATACATCACCAAATTGGGCTGACCAAAATCCAGAATTAAGCAGCACTGTACAAAAAAATGCAGCTTTACAAAGCTGTTTCACAATTTTTGTGAGTCACAAGAATTCTTAGACCTTGGGGGATTGGCGAGAACTCCAGGGGCTCAAGAATCCCAAGACCCACTCCCTTTCTTATCTAAAGTGCTGCCTGATTGCTGTGCTTGCAAGTGAGCAGGTACAGAATCTGAGCAGAGTCAGAAGCCAAGTTGGAGGCCTGCTCTCCTGCTTCTGAAACTCGAACAAGACTTCCTCCATTTTGATCTCGCTAACAAGACACATCTAAAAAATGTGACGTCCTGGGACAGAGAAAGGACATTGGGTAAAAACTAAAGAAAAATGAATCATCTATGGACTTTAGGTAGAGGAAGAATGAAAACAATCACTTTGCTTCCACTGAAACTAGCAACATTTCACTAGACCCGAAAGGCTTTGTTCCTTTAGTAAATAAAATTTTGGGGGAAAATTTCATCTTTTTTATGCTTTCCAAATTTCCATTTATAAGTACATATATATACTTTTTAAATGACTAAGACACAAATTTAAAAGGTTTTGGAGTGCTGGTAAGGAACAAGGAACCTTTGTGCGCTGTTGGTGGGAATGTAAATTATGGAATACTGTATGGACATTCCTCAAAAAAGTAAAAATAGAAATACCATTACAAAAAGGTTTTATTGATGGAGATTGCTGCTGTAAAGAAAGAGCCACTGCCTTCAGTTCAGTCAGACCTGGGTTAAGTCAGCCGAGAACTTCAGGAGATTGATCAAGAAGCCATGCTCCATCCATTTCAAGGATGCTAGAAAAATGTTTTCTGTTTGGTCAAGTCCTGTCCCCAACTCTGGATACCTGGACCACGCCCCTCAGGAAGGCACAGCTGTGCTGGTTGTAAAGGTCTGCTGGACCCAGTGCCCACAGAGGGCAGGAGAGACATTATTTCCCCTGTCCACTGCAGCTAAGAGGGCATGGTGCAAGCTGGCCCTGTTTTACAAGGACCACTTCACCCTTTGTCCCAGAAAATTACTGCATACCCTACAGACTTTGGCTCTGTGCAGGAGCGTGTGAGCTGGTGGCCATGTGTCAGCTTTGAAACGAGGGTGGGACAGGGAAGCCACGGGGCCTTCTGGTTCCTTCTCTCTACTCTCAAGTGTCCACTTCTAACAGTCATGTAAGGCTGTATGTTCCTTTGGAGGGGACCCCGGGGCCTCCCCAAATTTGAGCAACTCATCACGTCCCAACCTCTCTCTTAAATCAGAGAAATCAGCGTCACAGCAACTTAAACCAGAAGTTACTGGGACACCTGGGCTGGCTCAGACCTGACTGCCAGGTTCCGATTGTCACTGAGAGCAGACGAGGGAGGTAGGAGGACCTTGTGCCAAAGTCCGCAGGAGCTGCGGGCACCGGAGGCCGCCAGGAGGGGGCGGGGCCCCGTTCCCCAGGGGCAAGGCTGAGTCACCTGCAGAAACCGGGAGAGGAGCGAGTTTCTCCCAGGATGGCGTGGGGGAAGGTGCCACCAGGGAGCGGAGTGGAGCTGGCTTAGATGAGGCTTGCTGCCTTACATACGCTTCTTTTTTTTAATTTACTTACTTATTCCACTGCACCAGGTCTTAGTCGCAGCAGGTGGCATCTGGTTCCCTGACCAGGGATTGAACCCAGGCCCCAGCATTGGGAGCACTGGACCACCAGGGAAGTCCACATTTCCTTTCAAAATAAAAAAACTTAAATCTCCACAGAGCTTCTACATCATTCCAGGGTGAGGAGGACACGGGAGCCTTGTTGCCGGGACATTCAGATCCACCCTCGGCTCCCTCTGCACCGACCCCCTCGGGGTAATGGAACCCACTGCTGTTTCACCAGCGCTCCCCACCCCGCGTCTCTGAGACCCACCGTCAATAGGGACGTGGGTGATGGACACTGGTGCTAAGAGCTGGTGAGCTGGACGAGCCCTGGCTGACAAGTGTCGCATGTGGGGTGACTCCGGCCCCCGTTTCCCAGGACCGACATCCCCTGGGAAGGGGGTGTCATTCCTCACCTCTCTGTGTAAGACAATAGCCCCCTGTGAAGTCCAGACAATAAAATGAGGCAACGCATTCAAAGCAGCCGGCAGATGGCAGGCGCTGACCCAAGCAAAGCTGGTCTGTTAGATTTGGGAGAGAATCCTAATAATGCAGACCCACACATCCCAGCTGGTATTGCAGAGGGCCAACTGAAGACACCCTTCAGAACTCGGAGGCACTGGCTTCAAAGAAATGAAGTTTCTATTTTCCCAACTTCCTGGCTGCGAGTTGTGAGGTCAATGCAGGAGGGAGGGGCAGATGGGGACCTGCTGATGGTGACAAAGAACCAGCCGGTTCAACTGGTTTGTCCCAAGGCATTTCCTGGCCAGAGGCTCATAAAACGCACACCCCTATTCCAGTATCTAAAGAAAATGCACACACCATGTATGTGCACACAGGGACACGCAGTGGGATCTTGACAGCACCATATATGTAAAGCTGCATTACACTCCACTAGGGCGAGGACTGCTGAGATCAGCCCCTGAATTTACTCACGAGTAGAAAGATGTCCATCACAGTGAAAATCACCCCCGGGCACAACACACTGAAAGCAGGTGTTGAGTAAACAAATCTCCTTCAATGAGAGAACAGTGCCTGCTAGTGGCAGGTTATTTAAGAAACTCAGAAATGAAGGCTGCAAACCTTTCTTTAAAATTCAGCCCCAAGCTCTACTCACTGTTGCCAGGATCGAGAAAAGTCTTATGTTAATAAACAATTGTATTTTGTTGGATCAAACCCTTCACTTTCTGATTTCTTTCTTTTAGCTAATCATGTAGTTCTTATGTTTGATCAAATGAATGATCACTACACCTTTATAGGAATTCAGATGGTAAAGAATCCACCTGCAATACAGGAGACCTGGGTTCCACACCGGGATCAGGAAGATCCCCTGAAGAAAGGAACAGCAACCCACTCCAGTATTCTTGACTGGAGAATTCCATGGACACAGAAGTCTGGTGGGCTACAGTCCATGGAGCCATAAAGAGTTGGACATGACTGAGCGACTTAACACTTTCACTTTCAAAGGCAGTCAAGAGCTCAAAAGGAAATAGGCAGATGGAAAACAGTATGAGACCCCTTAAAACACTGGGAATAAATCTACCATATGACTCAGAAACCCCACTACTGGGTACACACCCTGAGAACACCACAATTTTAAAAGACACATATCCCAACACTCATTGCAGCACTATTTACAATAGCCAGAGGGAAGCAAGCTAGATGTTCAAAGAAATTGGGGTACATATACACAACGGAGTATTACTCAGACATAAAAAAACAGAACAAATTTGAGTCTTGGTTCTAGTGAGGTGGATGAACCTCGAGCCTGTTACAGAGCGAAGTCAGATAAATAGAGTATATTAACGCATATGTATGGAATCTAGGTAAGTGGCATTGATGAACCTTTTGCAGGGAAGGAATGGAGACAGATGCAGAGGATGGACTTGCGGACACAGTGAGGGAGTGAGTCAGTGGACGAATGAAGAAAGTACCATCAACATACACTATCACGTGTGAATCAGACAGCCGGGGGGACGTTGCTACGTAACACTGGAGCCCAGCCTGCCGCTCTGTGATGATCTAGAGGGGTGGGATGGGGGGAAGGCAGCAAGGCTCAAGAGGGAGGGGGTGTGTGTGTAATTAACAGCCAATTTGCTTCATAGTATGGACGTGATGGAATTCCAGTTGAGCTATTCCAAATCCTGAAAGATGATGCTGTGAAAGTGCTGCACTCAATATGCCAGCAAATTTGGAAAACTCAGCAGTGGCCACAGGACTGGAAAAGATCAGTTTTCATTCCAATCCCAAAGAAAGGCAATGCCAAAGAATGCTGAAACTACCGCACAATTGCACTCATCTCACACGCTAGTAAAGTAATGCTCAAAACTCTCCAAGCCAGGCTTCAGCAATATGTGAACTGTGAACTTCCTGATGTTTAAGCTGGTTTTAGAAAAGGCAGAGGAACCAGAGATCAAATTGCCAACATCCACTGGATCATGGAAAAAGCAAGAGAGTTCCAGAAAAACATCTATTTCTGCTTTATTGACTATGCCAAAGCCTTTGACTGTGTGCATCACAAGAAACTGTGGAAAATTCTGAAAGAGATGGGAATACCAGACCACCTGATCTGCCTCTTGAGAAATTTGTATGCAGGTCAGGAAGCAACAGTTAGAACTGGACATGGAACAACAGACTGGTTCCAAATAGGAAAAGGAGTTCGTCAAGGCTGTATATTGTCACCCTGTTTATTTAACTTATATGCAGAGTACATCATGAGAAACACTGGGCTGGAAGAAACACAAGCTGGAATCAAGATTGCCGGGAGAAATATCAATCACCTCAGATATGCAGATGACACCACCCTTATGGCAGAGAGTGAAGAGGAACTCAAAAGCCTCTTGATGAAAGTGAAAGTGGAGAGTGAAAAAGTTGGCTTAAAGCTCAACATTCAGAAAACGAAGATCATGGCATCCGGTCCCATTACTTCATGGGAAATAGATGGGGAAACAGTGTCAGACTTTATTTTTCTGGGCTCCAAAATCACTACAGATGGTGACTGCAGCCATGAAATTAAAAGACACTTACTCCTTGGAAGGAAAGTTATGACCAACCTAGATAGCATATTCAAAAGCAGAGACATTACTTTGCCAACAAAGGTTCGTCTAGTCAAGGCTATGGTTTTTTCTGTGGTCATGTATGGATGTGAGAGTTGGACTGTGAAGAAGGCTGAGCGCCGAAGAATTGATACTTTTGAACTGTGGTGTTGGAGAAGACTCTTGAGAGTCCCTTGGACTGCAAGGAGATCCAACCAGTCCATTCTGAAGGAGATCAGCCCTGGGATTTCTTTGGAAGGACTGATGCTAAAGCTGAAACTCCAGTATTTTGGCCACCTCATGCGAAGAGTTGACTCATTGGAAAAGACTCTGATGCTGGGAGGGATTGGGGGCAGGAGAAGGGGACGACAGAGGATGAGATGGCTGGATGGCACCACTGACTCGATGGACGTGAGTCTGAGTGAACTCCGGGAGTTGGTGATGGACAGGGAGGCCTGGCGTGCTGCGATTCATGGGGTTGCAAAGAGTCGGACACGACTGAGCGACTGAACTGATCTGATCTGATCTGATGGCCAAAACCGACACAACGTTATAAAAATTAAAAAACAAAAAATAATAATAAAAAGGGAAACAGGCAAGTTAAGAGAAGGAAGAATACTTTCAAAATCCTACTGCACAAACTCAGATGGATTTTCCTCATAAAAAGAAGAAATTATAAGAACTATTAAGATAAAGCCAGCAGGGAATCCCCAGGCAGTCCGGCTGGTTGAGACACTGCAAAGGGCACAGGTTCCGACCCCTGACAGGGGGACTAAGATCCCACATGCCACCAGGGATCAGACATCCCACATGTAGCGCAGCAAGAAGAAAGGGAGACAGAGCAATGAAGCAAGCAGTTCTTATGGAATTTAAAAACGTAATTACAGAACTCATTAGAAAGGTGAAGATACGCAAATGAATCACCCAGATTACAGACTATAAAGAAAAAGGAGCAATTAGAGGTTTAACCAGTTAACAGTTTTAGAAAACATAAAATACAGTGGAGGAAATCATTACAGAAATAATGAAAGACTTTCTCTGAGATAAAAAAAATGTCATAAGCTTTGAGGTTGAAGGAACCTTTCCTCTTTTTTAAATTTTTTAAATGAAAAATGCAATTCAAGCTCAGGAGTCCAGCCTGCTGGACCAATTCCTGCCTCCGCTGAGTGGTCAGTGACCCTCCAGAAAAGGAAGCCACCCACCCTCTGGGGTGGAGGGTTGAAGCCGTCACCACGAGTAACGCCAGGCCAATGACACACGGAGTCCTGGTGGAAGTTAAAGTATTTATTGATGTGTTTAAACTCTGTACATTCTCCACAGATCAGATTAAGGAGTTTGTAGGTGAAGTTTATCTGTGCATAGTGGGAAGAGACATGGATGGGTAAAGGGGAGGAAGAAGAAAAAAAACATCACAGGGAAATAGAAAAAAGATACACCACAGGTTACCAGAACCTTCTGAATTAAAAAAAAAAAAAAAAAAAGGAAAAGCAGCAGCTGTGAGCAGCAACATCAACTACACAAGCATCACAGGGACTCATGTGGATGAAACAAAACTTTCAGAGCTTCCATGGGGTCTACAGGTCATTCGTGTACAGCTTGGAACATCCACCTTCCACAGAAAAGCACACCTCCCTGGTTCTCCCCGGGCCGCTGGCCGTCTCCTCCTGCCGTCTTCTCCCAGTGGATGGTGCGGACCAGTGCCTTGGCGGGGGAGGGGGGCCGGGAATTACCCAAAGAGGAAAACTGCACATCTAGACATCACTTGGGAAGGACGTGCGTGGTCAGAAGCTACGGTGAGTCAATGGCAGACAGAGGAAGGTCGCCAGGTACCAACGACAGGCTAATTTCTGTGGAAGAACTGGATTGAGAAGGAGCGCAGCAGTGGGCCTGCTCTGCACACACAGGCTCGCTGAGAGATGCTGAAGCGCAAAAGCTTGCTCTGAGCACCTCTCTGGTGACAGGACTTGTGAGAAGACACCCTGGTACCCAGCGGCGGGAGCACCAGATCTCCGAGAAAGGGTCCTTCAAAGGCATTTTCAGAGGGGATGGTGATGTACTTTAAGAACCAATAATAACAGCTCCTGATTCAGCTTTCTCAGCAACTTTCTGAAAGCCCATTTAAAGGGAATACTGCCTCTTCTTCTTCATTTTTTTTTTTTTTTAAATAAAAACCAGGACAGTGAGCCTTAAAGAGGTGGTTTACACAGTGGAGCTGGAACAAACAGCCCGCATGTAGCATGTTCGGTCTATCATTGACAATCAACATTTTCCATTTCAGTAGAGAGCATGTGTGAGACGATACAATAGAAGTGAGATTCCTGATTAATTTAAAAAAAGAAAACTACATCAGTCAAATATCTGCAATAGATCATTTGTTCATTTAAGGTTTATATATCATATATTGTTATATTAACATTTTTTCGCCCATTTAAAAGAATGGAAATTGTGACTCTACAGTAGTACTTTATAGTCTTAATGTTCCAGGAGATCTGAGTGTCGAGGAACTCCTCTGGAAGTCACTGTCGGTCCATCGTCCATCCAGACCTCTGGACGTCTGCTGCCCGCCCAACCTCCCTCCACTGGCGCTGCGCTTCCCCCGCTTAAATCTGCATCTGCTCCAGGTATTTGTAGGTTGGGTTTTCGTAGCCATGGTTCTGCATCTTGCTCAGGTGACGCTCTTCTGGGGTGAGCATCGGGTCGACCTGGAGGAAAAAAGACGGTGGGCACTGTGAGAACGCAGGAGAACATGCCAGGGTGTCAGAAGACGTGAACTGTGCGATCCCCGGGACCACGGGCGCGGACGAGACAAGAGCAGGCGGTGAGGATCCAGTAGGAGAAGAAAGAAGAGAAGAGGGTCAGGGGGCTTCCCGGGTGGTCCAGTGGTTAAGCATCAGCCTTGCAACACGGGGGATACTTGATCCCTGGTTGGGGAATGAAGGTCCCACATGCCGTGGAGCAATGACGCCCATGCGATCCAACTACTGAGCCCTCGCACCCCAACTAGAGCCCTCGTGTTGCAATGACAGATCGCACGCCCCACTGAAGACCCCAGGTGTCGCAACTAAGACCCAACGAAACCAAAGAAATAGAAAAAGAAAATGGGGGGAGGTATCAGCGCAGGAGCTGGGACGGAGAGTTCTGCTTCCAGTGGCAGGGTCTGGGGAAGGGGCGGCAGGTGCCATGTTGGGCTGTGAAGGTGGCAAGAGGCCCCTGAAGCCACCTAAGAAGCAAGCCAAGGAGACAGACGAGGAGGGTAAGGCATTCAAGCATAAACAGAAGGAGGAGCAAAAGACACTCGAAGGGCTAAAAGGGCAGATCATGGGGAAAGTACCCCTGGCCACAGGTGGAATTAAGGAATCTGGCAAACAGTAAGCTGTTCCTTGCGTCCGAGGCGGTGAGGACCCTTAGTTCCATTCCTGTGCAGACATCCGCATTCCCTGCTGTAGCAGCTGCTACACCTCTAGGTAGGATGAAGTATTGTCCTGGAACTTTTTGTACATTTAAAACTTTTTATAAAAAAAAATAATAATAACAAAAGAAAAGAGGGTCAGAGAGGCCAGCCTCCTGAAACCTAGAGTCCACATTGGAGGGAACGGTGAGCTGAATCTACAGCAAGTCTCTGCTCTGCCGTGTCTACGAGGCGCGGCCTGGGCGAGGGCGAGCCTTGCCAGCAGCAAGACCAGATGGCCTCTGGTCTCCTCCAGCTCCGGAATCCTACCACCTGATCAGGGTCCAGGAGGAGGTGAAACCAGATAACCAAGTGCATTTGGGCTAATTTTCCCAACTGCATTCTATTCCTTACCAGGTTCCTTTTCTGGAATAAGGGCACCGTGGGCATTCCCACCGCCCACTAAAAACCAGTGCTAAGTAAACAGCTCTGAGTACAAATGAGCGAAAGACGGGTCAGAAAACAATCTGGTCTGGCTCCTTCTTTCTGAATTTCCTGCTGCTTTTTCTCCCCTACTGAAAAATAAGAGTGTTATTCCTCTTTCGTATGTTTAAGACTCAGTTCACTCACATAGCCATCGTTACCTGACCTGTCGCACACCTACGTGGCTTGCTCCTTAGAAACCAAGCCAAAAGAAGCAAACTAATAATAAACAGATATTAAAAAGTTAAAAAAACCAGTATTAGCGGTCCTTCATTCTCAAACATCTAACACACCTGAAAAAAAGAACGGGACACACTAAGGAAACAATTTGAAAAAACCATTTTCTCAGCATAAAATGCTCTTACGACTTCCTCACATTCACAGTCAAAGCCCAAATCAATGTTAAATGTTGGTGACAGCCCTTGTGACAGGATCAGCTTAATTCAGCGGGGGCTGACTTCCAAGACGGGAGCCAATAACACAGTGATTAAGCTGACGCTCGGGTCCTGTCCAGCTCGTTGACGGCTCACCTCCACGATGCCATGGCTGATGCTGCCGTACTGCCTCCTCCTCAGCATCACTAGGCTGATGACGATGATGGTGGCGATGGCCACCGCGACGACCAGCAGGCCGATGAGGGCGCTGCTGCTCAGGCTGAAGTCTTCCCGCAGTGGCCCTACAGACTCCTGAAGCAACAGAACAGACAGGCCATAGGGTGTGAGAGACGACAAGCCCGCGGGGTGCCAGGACCCTGCTGCCCAAGTGGTTATCCAGGTGGGGAGGGCCCCCATCCTTTCCTTCCAGGGACAAACCCAGGTCTCCTGCTTTGCAGGCTGATTTTTTTTTACCAGCTGAGCAACAAGAGAAGCCCAAGAATATTGGAATGGGTAGCCTATCCCTTCTCCAGCAGATCTTCCTAACCCAGGAATTGAACTAGGATCTCCTGCACTGCAGGTGGATTCTTTACCAACTGAGCTATCAGGGAAGCCCTTCCTTTACCTTCATGGGGATGCTAATCTTTCTTATCTGAAAGTACAGGAAAATGGGGGACGTGGGACCTTGATAACTTTAGATAGCAGGTGCTGCTCCGTCTTCCCCCTGAACTGGGAGGGTGGGAGAGAAAATAGCCAAGGCTGACCTGAGACCTGCCATCAGGTTTTGGAACAAAACGCATACCGGTTCTTCCTCGAGGCCTCCAACTCTCTCAGCGTTGAAAATCATTTCCTTCACATCCAGGGTCTCATCAATGACCTGAAACAGCGGGGAAATGTCACCAGCTGAGAGGGAAGGGAAGTTTAGCATATGGGTAACTACTTCTTTGCTGCTCCATATACCATTTGGAGCAGGGAAACAGACACTGGATGGACACCCAGCATCCCATCAGTTCTGCCACGTTTCCTAGGTCCACTCACCAAACCCCTTAACAAAGGAGCAGGGCTGGGTGCAAAATTATACAGCAGTTGGTCCTTTAAGGGCTGTCCCCTGCCTTTTCCTTTAAGTGACCATTGTGGAGGTATTTCAGGACAGACTATCCAGTAGCCATGTTCAAATATCAAACTCAGTTAAGGATAATCTAGAAACATTAAGTGATAAAAATGCTAGAAAAGTAATTAGCAGGAGGTATAAACCTCAGGCAGCTAACGAACCAAATGTGATTCTATTCCACTTCAAGTTATTAAATCATTATAAACAGCCTCTCACATTTGTTCATACCCTTAGTTGCAAATATTATTTTCCACTGTATAGCAAGAGATGAGCTACTGCTGAAAGAATTGCTCCGTCTCATATGTAGATACTGAAGAACAGAGCACAACTGCAGGGGCAGTGGGAGCCCGCCCTGTGCTCCCCCACGGACACGTGGGAGTCCATCGGGGGAGTGTCTGATCGTTCTTAAAGTTAACTCGGACACGGAGCAGGGAGAAGCGGCTCACCATGTTCTCATCCACTTTCTTCTTACTGTTGATCACTTTCTCCTCGGCCCCGATCAGTCCTCCGTCCTGCTCTCCCAGTGCGGATCCTGTGTGCAGAGAGCGCAGCTGTCTCCCGAGGTGGGCTGACCTCACGTCCGCCTCACAGAAGTGGCAGACTCCCTCCTGAGAGTCAGGGAGCCCCCACGGCATGCCCCCACCCCCGGCTCTCGATGTGCTACTTGCTCCCATCCTGGAGGATGCGTTATGCTCCACAGGAATGAGGGACACAGGACCGATGGGTGTCATGGGACAGGAAGAGGATGTGGTGCTCACTGTGTAAGCCTTCAGGAGAGAACGCGCTTTGAACTACAAAGAGAAACTGGGTCTAAAGGCCTTCCAGCACCGAAAAACCCTCGACCCCTGTGGTATCACCAAGCACCTACTATCCCCACTTGCTCCTTTGCCATCGGGGCTCCGAATGGAAGAACTGTCACCCCTGCACGCCCACCTCGAGCACCGTCTTTCTGCTAAAATGCCCTCCCTTCCCTTGTACCTGCCCATCTGTCCTTCAAGCTGCAGATCTTTTGGGGAGACATTCCCAGGTCATGGTACTTAAAAATCACTGTGTGTGATGACTGGTCTTGTTCTGTCTCTCACTATGCTGTAACCCTCCGGGGCCTGGACCAGACCATCACATCCTGAATAGGAAGGAGGCATTCCCTACACAGGGAGAATTCTAACACCAGGCTGGACAGCACCGCTCCATAAACAGAGCAACAATGTCAACTGTCCTCTTGTCAAGGTCAGACATCGCCTGAGCTAGCGTCGCCTGCGCGTGGCGTTCCAAACGACAGCGAGAGGAAGAGTGAGATGCAATCCTCTAGTTTTCGCTCCAAAGCATGTGACTTCCAGCTCTCTTTTGAGTGTCTTGTTAATAATAACAAACACAGTGCTATAGGTGCCTGTGACCTGAACCTTTTACAAATAGATCAACCTGGCAACACACTTGGCATTCTAAGGCGACCATGGCAGGTGAGTCAGATGCCGATATGGGAATCTACAAAGCTCGCTGTCCACGGGCTGCTAGAGGCCTGGCCACAGCAAAGGTGTCCGGCTCACAGCCAGACTTGGGCTGGACCCAGAGCCTCCAGTCACTACACTGCAGCTTTTGAACCCCTGGCCAGCTGACACTTCACTCATTAGAATGCAGCCAGAAACCAGGCAGCTTTCCCCTCAAAGTGTTCATTTTAAAAGAGTCTCACAACTTGATTTGAGGGCGAGTTAAAGCAGGGCTGGCTTCTGTAGCCTCAGAACGTCAATGAAATAGTAAGGCTGTATTTCAGCGCACAGATGCTCATGACCAAGCCCAGTCGATTCGAACTGCTCCCCTCATCCCTCTCTCTCTCGTCAGAATTTCAAGGTCCTAAGGCAGGATCCTATTTGAAAAACGTGGCCCTGAACCAATGGACTCAAAGCCCTACTGCCAGTGTGCAGACTGTCCTAACACTTTTTTTGGTGGTACAAGACACGTGTTTCTTAAATGTCGACCAAAACCACTTTGGTTATATAGAATGAATAATCAGGAGATGTTAAGAGACCAAAAGTTAACGTTTAAATTATTCCAGTGAATAACAGCTGAAGCATAAAGGTGAAAGCCAGCTAGACTTTTAGAAAATTCGTCTTCATCTAAACACATGTGCTGCTCAGAAGAATGTCCTCCAGTGACGAGAGGAACACCCAAGGGAATAAAACCAAGCTCGCACACCCTCGTATTCTGAAAATCAACACATACGCCACCTCCAACCCTTCAGCCGGGGCGCAGCACACAGCAGTCAGTCTGTGCGTCCTTGTTCACAGAGACTCAGGCTGGGCCGCCCGCCCACCCAGAAATGCTGCAGGCACACTGCGTCCCATGAAACAGAAGCACCGTGGGCTCGGGAGACTGAAGAAGCCAGGTTCAAATGCTGGCTCCTCTGCTTCTTCAGCTCATGACTTAACTCATGGAAGCTGAGGCTTCTTCAACTGCCTTATCTAGAAAAGAAAGTTAAGGCCCCTACCTCCGGTGTGTGCAGTGGGGTACACAAGACCAAGGTTGCAAGCCTGCAGCCTATGCCCACACGCAGTTAACTTTGTCTGAAAACTGGACACTTATTACATCAGGAGTTCACTTGTCTCAACCTGTTTCATCCATCAGCTTCTACCATGTCCTAAAGGGACGCTACATCTCAGGGGACATGAGACAGCTGGAAACAAAGACACCTGGGCATGGACAAAAAGCAAGGGACAGCTAAGAAGAAAGGGAAAAGATGTAAGTGGGAGCGGCAGAGAAAAAGAGGTAAAATAAAATGACTCTCCACCTGACCACAAGTGTGTTTTTACTTATGCCAGCAATTGGCAACCAACCCGTTTAAACTGGATATACTTTTAAAAGTCCACCCAGATTAAAAGGGTTTATGAAGAATCTACTTTGGTTGCTCAGTATTCAGGTGCTGGAGGTCTGGCTGCACTGGCTCCCCTCAAAGCCACATCTAAAGGGATGAGGTGGAAAAAGTTAATGATGGGATGAAGCAGAGCATGAAACTTCTGGGCAAATGCAGGGAATGAAGGCCTTAGTGGGAACATCTATGACAAACCAACCTTTCTTCATTGGGTGGAACAACTCCGGCTGAGAGTCTAGCAGAAAGGAAAGCAGCAAAAACAAAACAGCACAAGAGGAGATTAAGGAAAAAAAACCGCCTTCTTTCAAAATTCCTACCTTAGACCTTCTCTGTAACATAAACAAAAAGCATGCTTCCTTACAAAAGGGGCCTGCACTTCCCCATAAGCAAACAGCATCGTGAGAGCTACAGCAAGACTGGAGGGGAGGGGAAAAAGGCAGGGAGTCTTGGGTCTCTCGGGAGGGCTTCTGTGAGATTTCTAAATCATTTAGCTTAGCCCCAAGTTACCTTCCTGAGAAAGTAACAGAAACACAAGTTATTCCTCGTCGTGGTTTTCCAAGGAGACAAGGTCCTAGTTCACAAACATCTAAGATGCCCCCGCCAGTAACAAGCTCTGAAGCAGGGACCCTTGCAGCCCTGCAAGGGTGCAAGGGTGGGGGTCTGTGAGGGAACGGCTGGGGAGCGAGGCGGCACCTCTTTGTCCGGCTCCTTCCTCGGATTCTCTTGTACTATCAGAGGCTCAGCGGTTCTGAGTCGGCACCTCTGAGACAGTAGGTTTAGAAGAAGACGCTTGTGTTGGGGTCTGGAGGCCGAACTGGGTGCCCACTTTCTTGGGCCGCTGTGGTGGCACCAATGCATCTGGGCCCAGGACTCAGGACTGCCTCAACTCAGGCTCCAGTCCTTCCTTCCCACCCATGAGCTATGTGGCCCTAGGCAGACACTGACGCTCTTTAAACCCTGGATACCCAGACAGGACACTTCCAGTCCCTTCCTGAGAGCATTATTTTGGGAAGGACAATATACAGGAAAGCATCCGCATACAGAGGCTGGAGTGTGTGGGGGCCCGGACAGCGGGGCCACTGTTTTTATCATCACCGCCATCGGCCGCCGCGACAGCAGCAGACAAATAAACGGAAGCTGACTGCACACCCTGGCCTCAGGGCCTGGGACCAGCAGCCTGTTTATTTCTGGTACAGACTCACGGCTCTGAGAGCACACTGCAGACCTGGGGTGCAGCAGGGAGCCTCCCATCGCCTACTTCCCAAGACCGTGAGGAAAAGGCAAGGACAGCCTAGGACACCAAAGTGCTGTTTCAGCTGCAAAGGGGCCTCCACATCTAGGCCCCACACGCTGGACGCAGCTAGTGGCCACGGACATCAGAGGGCTTTAGGCTTTGGTCTACACAAGGGAGAAACACCACAAACTTCCGAGGTTCTGAGGTGCCCCACTCGGAAGGTGCTTGGTGGACCCCATCCCCTGGCCTGCCCGAGCCACACAGGGAACACAGCCCCCTGACACCCCCACCCCTCCCTTCATCTGATTTCCATTTTCTAACCACGTCCCTCCCTGCCCTCGGTCCCACTGCTGGGCTGGCCTGTTGCACATACGCACCTTCGTTCTCAGGCAGGGATGGGAAGGGATGGAGGGAGTGGAACGGCGGGATCTCGTCGCTCTCCTCCGAGCTCACCCGGACGTCCACGGGGGTTTCTGAGAAGGAGGAGCTGAACTGGTCCATGTCGGCTCGCTGTTCTTGAAGCAGTTCATCTGATAAAGACAGACGCCCAGGAGCCATGTTTTCAGAAGGATATTGTTTCCTGGCACAGGACAGCCTGAACGGGACTAATCTGGTCGGATGCAAGCTCTGTTTAAACAGGAGTCTCACCAGTTCACAATTCAGGCCACGACCTGTTCCTCTCACCTGAGGGTGCACCTCTGACTCTGTAGACTGCAGAGCCCCAGCACTGGGAACCCCAGGGCTCGTTCCTGAGCACCCCTCTCTCCTCTAGCAATTCACTCTAAGTGGTTTCCTCCAATGACACAGGTGTAAATACCATCCATGGATCACGACCCCCACATCTGTGTCTTGTCCCTATAGCCCGGAGATCTGGCTTGTGTACCTGAGAGCCGACCACTTACCAAGGGCAGTTTCCATTTTAACAAGTGAAGACCACGCTGTACCTCGGCACTGTTTGGCCCCACCACCCACTCAGAACCAGGGCATATCCAGTGCTTTTCTTCCCCTCACCCCCTGCCCCACCCACCCCATCAGCACATCCTATTCACCCTTCCTCTGAAAGGCACCCTTCAAGTCCACCCACCCCTCCAGCTCCTCCCATTCCTGTCTCAGGGCACTTAGCCAGCCCCTCTCCCCTGGATTTTTACAAGTGCTTTCTGGTGACTTCCAATTTTCATCAACCCTCGACACAGCAACCTGGTAATTTTTAAAAAATTCACATTGTTTTAAAAAAGCATAATCCAGATATAGTCACTCGCTAGTTTAAAACCCTTGAGCGACTTTCTGTTATCCCAGAATAAAATCCAAACTCCTTGATTTTGCTAAAATCTCTCAACTTTAGGCTCTGCAGTCGTCACTTCCTGTGCTTGCTGTTTTCCTGCTGGGGGTCTCTGCAGGGAGGGGGCTCCTCCTCATCACTAGACCACCCCCCCTCACTCCACCCGCCCGCGCTCCAAGGCACCCTGACCACCAGGCACCTCCCCAGCCCACCCTTCCACCTCCAGCACAGGACACACCCCACCATGGACACTCATCTTCCTGTCCTCTCCTCCTACAACGTGAGCTTCCGGAGGTCTGTCTACTGGTGCATGTTCTACTCTGTGCACACAGTAGGCACTGTGCCTACACAGTAGGCACGACAAACGTTTGTTGAATAAATGAAGGGAAAGACCAGAAGAGGGAGAGGAACTGAGAATGGTGTGAACAGGTGCCTTGAAATATACCAGCAGTTACAGAGGGGAGGGTTAAGAGGACGCATACCCAGTCCCTTGCAATTTCACACCCTAGATTTCTCTTCCGGTAACAAGAGTCAAGGTCAGTGAAACTCAAGGCTCTGTGGCTGCCAGCCCAGGACTTGACCACGTGAGCCTGTGTGCACTAATGCCCAGCCTCCTTTCTCTAATCCGGCATGGTCTGACCTTGATGCCCACAGCTGGCACCCACCGATTTCCTCCTGGATCTCTTGGGCCACATACGGGACTTTGTAGAGCAGGGAGAGGCTCTGGTTCCGCCGTTCTTCAATCACATGGAGATGCGTCATCACCTGCGAGTACGAGGTGGGGGGGAAGGAGGCTTTGTCACCAGAACAGCCGGGCCTGCCGGACACCCACCCGCTCTACCAAGGCCTGTGTTCTCCAGCAAAGCAGCTGGTCAGAGGGGCAGTAGGACTTGCCCCCCCAACCCATATTCACTGACCACTGTGGTGTAAGAAAGTGGGGTATTGACTCAGTGACTTAAGGATTCATCCACACAGAGTGCTCCAAGTTAAGGGAAACTTTAAAAAGTGTCATTACCCGACAGTATTGTTTAAAAAAAAAAAAAAAAAAGAACCCTCATTTGCACAATGTCAGACACTCAGGAAGGTTTTTCTGAGTGAAAGAGGAAACCAGTTGGTCGGTTTTTACCACTGGCCAGACTAAATGAAGTCACGAAAGAATGAAATCACTGGTTAAAAAGTAGATTTGCGGGGTGGGACCATTCATGGAGTGTGCTTAGTGAAGCAGCTGCTTGAAATGATTATCACTGTAAGCAAGAGGACAGGTGATTCCTGTTTAACTAAACGGGGCTTCCCTGGTGGCTCAGGTGGTAAAGAATCCACCTACCATGCAGGAGACAGATTCCAGCCCTGGGTCAGGAAAACCCCCTGGAGGAGGAAATGGCAACCCACTCCAGTATTCTTGCCTGGGAAATCCCATGGATAGAGGAGCCTGGTAAGCTAGAGTCCATGGGGTCACAAAGAGTCAGACATGACTGAGTGACTAAAACTTTCACTTTAACTAAACAAGCTATGCCTCCAAAGCTTCACACTGAGGTACAAACAAGCCTGATTTAACGAGTGATAACAAAGACATAGCTACCATGTCTTCCATGCTCATTTCTTTTCTGAATGCTAAAGTTCCAGAGTAGTTCATCCAAAAAAAGAGGGGGAAAAGGTCATTAAAGTGGTCCCTGAATTTCAGAGCTTTTTATGGTGGAACCGGAGAAGGAAATGGCAGCCCACTCCAGTACTCTTGCCTGGAAAACCTCATGGACAGAGGCGCCTAGTAGGGTACAGTTCGTGGGGTCATAAAGAGTTGGACAGGACTGAGCTACTTCACTATGGAGGAAATAAGAATTGGGCTACCTCCGCCCCTATGACACAGTGAGTGTGAGGCAGGTGGCCACAGACCACACAAGGTCCTCGAGAAGGCTAATCCCACCAGTTACACCTGCCGCCACCAAGCTGTTCCTCAAGAGGGCGCTCTGAGCCAATGGATTAATTATGTGGGCTTGAAGCCATTAATGTGAAGGGTCAAAATAAAAACTGAAGTTAAATGGAAAGAGGCTTTTATTGTAGATTGATGTCTCTCTGACCTTTAAAAGCAAGGATGAAAGCAATTTAATTTTACACTTGCCATTCTTTCAATCAAGTAAATTGATGGGAAAGTACCAGAGTCGAGTTGAGTGCCTTAGAGAAAAAATGCAAATGCAAAGGGAACCATCAGCTGCCTGGTCTGATCTCAGCAGTGGTGACACTCGCAGTCAGACGATGGTTTCCTCGAGGACAAGACCAACCGCAGGCCGGGACACTGGGCATCAGGGGGTTTGGAGGACCCCCTGGAGCTGCAGAGTGAGGCGGCAGCCCATCACCTACGCCTCAAGCCAAAGTGCACAGGATCTAAGAGGCTCAGCGTGTTCGGGGTTTTCTAGACTTTACATAACACGACAGGGAACAGGCAAAGGCTAGTGTAATCTGGGGGCTGAGCTGCCCTAGAATTAACGGCTTTGAGCAGACGGTAAACAGCACGCAGCAGAGATGCTCTAAGAAGATGCTCCGCCTCCTGGGGCCCTCACTCGTGTGGCACCTGCCTCCTGGCTCGAAGGTTTACTGACCACACTGACTGAGGTCTCATCTGTCCTGCTACTCTAACCACATAAAACAGGCTGCTTCTCTGTAAAATACTTCACAATAGTCTAGTTTTCTTAAAAAAAAAAAAAAAAAAGAAAAGAAAAGAAAAAAATGTGATTACACTGAAAAAAATTGAGTAGACCTGAAAAATTCTAACCTCTTGTCAGGATGCAAGCTCCCTGGCCTGAGCTTTCTGGAAGCCACCCAAGGTCTGCTGGCCTCTTCTCCTCCTCCCCTACCCCGTCCACCTTCAAACAGCCTCAACTCCAGGCCCAGCAGAGGCCCCGGGTCCCCAAGTCCTCCCCACTCTTTAGGAGCCCCATTTCTTTCACTGGCTGAACACTCAGCTGCCAAGGTGGGCTCATACGTTAAAGGACAATTCTCCATTTTTATAGCTCACATAACTAACGCCACACAACTGTGAGCTGCTCAAGGGCCCACAAGGATTCAACTGTGCAGTCAGATACTGAAGCAGAACCAGGCAGTGAATGCGGCTGGAGGGGAACCACACAGGGCCTCTGGGAAGTTCCCCCACAGTTACACCACACAAGCAACAGGAGGCGGGAGGGGACAGGTCCCCAGCCTGTGCACACCATGTCCCCACAGCCTGCAGAGCGCTGGATTTAGAATACGGAAAGTAATAGAGGAAGACCACTTATATCATTTCAAGGCCCTCTAGGAAAACTAACAGGCGAACAGTTTTAAAGGAAGCTAGCGGTCTTGTAGGCAAGTTCATTTCTATGAACACGAGAGTAAAACTCAAGTCGTATGCAGACAAAACCAGAACGAGAAAGCGGGTCCAGAAACAACCTGCTTTCAACCTACAGACGAATGCACAGACTGGCGGGATACAGCAGGGGACAAGACACAGGACCCAACGGCATCCAAACAACAACGAAACTGTACAAGACGGTCCCGTTTTAAGACGTGCTTGATATAGAGTCGGCCCAAATATTCGTTCAGGTTTTTGTACCATCTTATGGAAAAACCCAAATGAACTTTCTGGACAACTCAATGTTTGCCTAGAAAGAGATTTTAAATGTTAATTCTGGTGGTACCCTTAACCAGTAATAAACTGAAAGAAACTGATGTATCTCACCAATACAACCATCCATCTCTAAGCTTCCAGAAACAATTTAAATAGAACATACTTAATATTAAAAAGTATGGGATACATATGTTTACATTTGTACCTTTGCAAAAGCCAGCTCTTGGACCTACTGTCTCTGGAAATAAAAGGTCATTCTCCAGGACTAATTACAAGTAGCATGGGCCAGGGCGGTCTCCCCGCCGTCTGCCGTACCTGGGACCTCATCTGGGCCGCCTTCTCGGGGTCGACAGCCAGCACGTGCTGGTAGTGACGGAGGGTGTGGAGGCGGTCTTTGTTCTCAGCGCGGACATAGCGCCGCAAGGCCTGAAGGATGCGATGGGGCTGCAAGACAGAACGGGAGTTTTCACGTCCAGAGACTACAGAACTGAAAACAGGCAGGAAAGTGAAGTTTTAAGAACTCACTGAGAATGTCAGCCTCAGCAAGGCACAGGAATGAAACCTGTACTCTGAAAAGCTTTCAGTTACCAAGTAATAAGAAGCTACCTTTCTAAGGTACCAAAAGCTAAGTTCCACAGTTATAGAGGATCCTCTACAGACAGTATTTCCCAGAACCTCTAGCCCACTTCCTCTTCTAGCCCAATCTATGCTGTTTCCTGAGCTCAGCATCTGCTGCTGTAAATACTCAGGACAGACCTCACTTGCTTAAGGAGGATACAAACACCCTGTCCCCGCAGAGCAAGGCAAGTCAGAGCTGAAGGATCAAGTCTAACAGCACTGGCAGAAAAGAGCTGTGATATAAACTTGCTCATCGTCTGATTTAAAATAGAATTGGTTCAAAAGTCTTCATCCATGGGACGCGTGTTTTTATTCTTTGGAAGTAAGGCTACTATAAAAATGCACAAGTTGGGGAACTACCGACTAGCACCCCAAGGTTCTGCTTTTCCACGGGAAGCTGTGTCTGCACTGCGGCGGCCCCGAGCCGGAAATGGTCCCACACAGGCCACCGTGGGCTTTAGGGCTGGGCGTGCTCACCCGCGGAGGGTCGGACTGCAGGGCCGCCAGGTAGTTCTCCAGCGCCACCCGGCGGCGGTCGTTGAGCATGGCCTCCACACGCGCCAGGTGCGTCTCCACCAGCTGCTGCTTCTCGCTGGCTGCCTCCTTCTCCAGCGCCTTCACCATGGCCTGGAAGTGCTGAAAGAAAGAAGGAAGGAACCACATGGGATCCATGCCCCTGCAGGCGTGCACGCACACGGGGGCAGACCCCATTCTGCCTCTCTGTGCCCACTGCCCCTGGAAGAGGCGCAGACTCGGGGGGAGCAGGGGTCGGGTCTGAGGGTTTTTAGAGGTGACCTTGAACATTGTAGGGGTTGAGGGCACCAATCCTCCTTGGTCAAAGAGCCTGTGTAACTAACTTATAGTCGGCCCTCCCTATGTGCAGTCCCACATCCACGGATTCAGCCAATCATGGATGGAGCGTTGCTGTGATGTCTACCACTGAAAATATCCATGTGTGGGGGGTGGATCCTCTGTTCAAGGGCTGACTGTACTTCTCCGTCTAACCAGAGCACATAAATCTGGGTGTCATGCAGGCTCCTCAGCACCTCTAGGGATGGAAATCCCAGCACACAGAGCCCAGGCCTGGCCTCTCCATGTACGCTGCGAGAAATGGAAGGCTGTCTTTCCCACACTGTAACACGGCACCCCCAAACCACAGACCAATGGGGGACAGGCTGCAACACACAGCCCAGCCCCAGGGCAGGTGGTGCTGACCACTCAGACCACGTGGTGAAGGGCAGGCTCCCTGCAGGTGCCGGGCCAAGTCTGCAGACAGAATTTAAGGCTGGGGAGCTGAGGCCCCCCACAAAGAGTGCATAAAGGGACACTCGTGGGTTTTCTAGGTTACTGGTGAAAAAGCAAAGGTGATTCAACATCACGAGCAGAGAGATTTTGGCAAAACATAAACACAAGCTGACTTAAACAGCAACCAGTGTCATGAGTCCCAAATCGGTCCTGTCAATTCCTGTGGACGCCCTCCTCTAGTCAAGGGGAAGGCAGCTGCTGAGGTTCTAAGGTTACATTCTTACATCCAAAGTTAGAGATGAACTGGCATCAGAGAGCTCTATTTTCTGCTTTGGACTTTAATTAAGTCTGCCACAGGAAAAAAAAAAAAAGCGTTCACTTCTGCAGAAAACAAGGAGCAGCCTAAGAAGGACGATGCCTGAGGACTTGCCAGGAGAGGAGAAGAAACACAGCTGAGCAGAGGTTACTTCTGGGCATGAAAGGTGTGTGTGCTCTGCCCTGGGCTTGGGTTTCCCTCCATGGCAGGTGAGCAACTCCAGAGAACACCACTGGGAGGGAAAACGAAGCAGCGAAGACCTCCTTGTGACACGAACTCTGAATTAAAAGGGGGTGTCGACGTCCACCTTGTGGGGAGTCTGGCTCTGACCATATCCTGAAGGGTCTGCCTGGGGCCCCTCCCTGGAGGACACGTCTCACCTGAATGAGAGTCTGCCTCTCTGCTTTGGGGAGGTTCTTCGCTTGAAGTTCAGCCTCTTCCCATTCCTTCTTCACCTGGAACAAAGGTCAAAGCCACTATGACCAGATAATCTCTGGAACAATGGTCCCATTTTCTAAAAATACTGTGGGGCCCTGAACATGATGTGGGAAGGCACACCAGGAGCGCGCGGCCCACGCGCCCACGCGCTCAAGGTCTGTCCAGGGCGGCTGCCTCAGGAGGTGCTGGCGTCAGTGTCCTGCTGGGGGAGCCCCGTTTCATGGCTGCCTCGTCCGTAACCTTGGGTGCGTTATTTGCCAGACTCTGTGCCTCAGTCTCCTCACAAGAAAGGGGAGGAGGGCTAACACCTGCTTCTCAGAACAGTAACAGGTTTCTCCCAGCACACGAGACGTAAGGCTGCTGCCCAGACCTGGCAAATAGTCCCTTTTCAGTTTTCTTTCAACCCTTCTGGGTAAGTCTAGGAGAAAGCTGCACTCGCGTGGTGCTCCTGTTGCTCTGACACTTCCAACTCCTTTAAGGAAAAGAAACCCAGAGACTCAGACCTTCAGCAGGCAACAGTATCTAGCCAGAATGTTCTAACACTGCTTTCATTTAATGTACTAGTATCGTTACTCTCTTTTAATGGTAAATGATACTAGCTTTCTACTTACATTATTGATATAGAGTTCCCTTTTTCAGAAATAAAAAACTTAAAAAAAACAAGCAGAACGTAATGTTGACAGGAAGTGCCTCCTGGCAGAATGGAACAGTACAGCCCTGGGAGGGGTGACTCCACCATCACGGAGCTGGGGGAGGGGCGGGCACCAGTCCCATCCAGGGGACAGCCTCGCTCACACTCACACGCCTCACCTGAGGAGGTGGTGTCCCTTTGCTTCAACTATGAAGCCCTGACACCACAAAGATAAGGGGCCGAGATTTACCCTGTCCATCCGGTTGCGGTGGCGGATTTCCAGCTGCTCCTTGGCCTTCTGGAAGCGTGCGTGCTCATTGTCGTCTGCAGACGTCTCGAAATACACGTCAACGTCATTGGTTGGCAGAGGAGTTGGGGGAACTGAAACAGAATGACCGGACGGCTCTCTCTGGGGCCCGGCCTGATGCTGAAGCTGCACGGTGCTCGGGGACGAAGCCCAGCTGGGCCTGCTGGAGGGACCGGTGTGTCCGGCACCACCTCAAAGGGGTGCACCCATCTGGCGGGACTCCGCCCTGTCTTCCTTACCCAAAATCCAGCCGCCAGGCCCATCTGCACCCCCTGTACCTTCAGAACCAGCGAGGTACCTACTTGGGACTTCAGGGGTAGAGAAGAGAACACTTCTTACCCTCCCTCAGTTCCTGAAACCTTAAAACCTAAAATTAACTACTGACCTACCCTTTTGGTCACTGAGTGCATCTGACCAGAGACAGGGCTGACGGCAGACGTGAAAAGGCACTGCAGGGCTCAGGCTGCCTTTTCTCCAGCTATTTTTAGGTCACAACTCACGCTGGGCCACTGATTCAACTGTATGTTCTCTGTACACAGACTGGGCAGAGAATGTCCAAACACCCCAGCTGCCTCTGCTTAGCTTACAGTCCCGCTGGAGGACCCTCAGCTCAGGCCCCCAGCAGAGACAACACGTCTCACAAGGACTTGCCGTGAAAGTGAAGCCACTCAGGGCTTTTCCATCCATGACGCTCGAGGGCCTCACCCGGCCACCACCCAGAGAACAGCCCATTAGAACAAACACTCCGCATGCCTAGTCCAGGTTCCTGGTGGCCCCAGGCAGGCGAGTGTCTGCACAAAGGAGCTTATCCGCATCCAGGAGCTGGAGGCGACAGGTTTACTTAGCCTCTTAAGAAATACCTGTGGCAACGCCGAACACCCCGACTCATTGGGGATTTCCCAGGGCAGGGAGGAATGTCAGGCAGCCTGCTCACACAACTTGTTCTGTCGGTTACACTTGAGAGCCACGTGGACAGCAGAAGCCAAATTCAACAAATTTCCATTCGGAGACAAACTCACCTGATTTCCAGAACCGCGTAACTTTAGCACAACGTGCGAGCAACTGGCAAACTGATGAGCGTGAGCACAAGCCAGCCAGCCACTCCACGTGCTTCTGTCTGAGCGTCTCCCTTTCACCCTCTTACTGAGTTTTAAACCTAAAAGCTACGGCTCAAAGTCTTGTCAAGAATATCTGGTTCCTACATTAAGTTTAAATAAGGTCTCAAAAGCCAATTTGCAGACTGTCACTAAGTCAGAATCTATATAGATTGCTTCAGAAACCACGTTCCCCATGACACTCAGGAGAATTTCAAAGCGCTGAAGTCCGTCCGTGCCAACAAGCACGTCCCTCAGTGATGTAGGCCCGCAGCTTAAAGGCTTACGTGTTGGAGACAGAGCCTTTGGTTCATATCACTGGGCCGGATAAAGATAATATAAGCGCAAGCTGCGTCCACCCTGGAATGAAAGGGCACAGGAGCAGCAGACCTGGAGGTCTGGTTCTGAAGACAATGGACTCGGACCCGGAACCACATGCCCTCTGTGTGCAAGCAAACGGCCCAGGAAGCCAGCACACCCGCAGGTGCTGGTCCCTTTCAAGGGACAGTGACGCTACCATCTTCCAAAGCGCTCAAGTCAGGGGCTCCACAAGTGCACGGACACACTGCTTCTCCTTCCACAGTAACAGGAGACTCCGGTTCTGCAGACTTCAAAGCCGTTCGTGCTCTGACCACCTGCCGTCACCTGGTGTCTCTTACTGCCCCGTCAACATTTGATCCTTTGGGTAAAGACTGCACCTCACGTTCAACATGATCTTTAATGACCTCGATTCCGCAGGCTTCCGCCACAAACAACGCTTTCTTGCCCCTTAGTTTAAGGAGTTTAACAAAGCAGGAAGAATCATTGTAATTTCTAGCTCTGTCTTTCCTGAAAGAAAAAGTTTCTGCCACTGATGTTCCCTAAGGGCTCTTTTTTTTTCTTTCATCTTTTCAATGATTTCAAATAAAAACTCCACAGAGCAGCAGCTACAGTGGGAGCACTAACAGTATACCATATCATATTAAGAGGGAACAAAAGGGTCTGAAGGAAACCTTTGAATGAAAAGCCATCAGACGCTAGAGCCAAAAATCTTTAGAGCAAATGACCAGGACTGGCAATGAGTGTCAGAATCAGAAGGCAGAAGGGTCTGTCCAGCCAAAGGGTTTTCCTACACCCGGGTCAGAACTGCTCCAGATGAGAATCTTCAACAGGAAAAGGGCTAACTACGAAGAAAAGCAACCTACTGATGTCTGAGTGAACCATACTCCACTGAACGTGGAATTTCCTTTGTGACCAAAGAAAAAAAAACAAAACTTCCCTGTTCCCTAAAGCTCTGTGTGACCCAAGGTCCCCCAGAACACTAGGGAAACAGTCACCACCGCTTGTCTGCAGAGCAGGCTCCCTGGAGTGCATGAAGATGTTCCAATGTTCTCAGCGTCCCAAAGTGTCCTTACTGTCACCTCCTTGGAGAGCAGGCGTACCCCTTAGCGAGCGTGCATTGTGGGGGTTGGCAACAGGGCTGCTCAAGACCAGAATGAGGGACAAAGCCTGGACATGAGCATGTGCAGAACTCATGGCCTATCCGAGTGCCCTTCATGCCTTTCAGCGTCTGACAGCAGAGGGCAGGGCCTCCTTCCCAACAAACACAGGGGCTCCCGAAAGGGCAGGCCCCAGGCTCTCCCCTCGGGCAGGGAGGGGGCACCACCCCTCCGCCATCACCTCCTTCATCACCACCATCACCTCCTCCTCCTCCACCACCACCACCACCAGGCCCACAGCGAGCACAGGACACAGAAAACTGAGCTGACAACTGCCGACAGAAAAGCAGAGCTAGCTCTAGAAAGCACAGAGAGGAGGGCAGACCGACAGTGACACCGAGTGGGCGGGGAGCACCACACAGACGCGGCCACAGGACGCACGCCGGACGGGACTTACTCATCGCTTTACACACAGCCATACAATAATCCTCAGACTCAAAATTGTTCCTGTTGCCGCCGCAGCCGCCATATATAAAGCGCACGCACTTCCCCTTGGAGAGGTCGAAGTACCAGCGGGGCATCACGGCCCGGCACGGCCCCGTCAGCGCCTCCTGGGAGCAGACAGCTGTGTGGAAACGGTCAGAAGGTCAGCGGGGCAGGGCAGCGGCTTCGGGGGCTCACAAAGCTACAGACCAGCAAGGGGAGAAGGTCCGAGTGACACTGGACCTCAGCAAAGGCCAAGACGGGGTGGGACCCGGGGGTCCCGGCCAACCATTGCTGCCAGCCATGGCTGAGCATGTGGTCCTCTTCCTTCCCGAGGCAAGGGAGAGCCCTGGGCCCTGAGAACACTGAGCAGTGCTTTTTGCACTGTCTGGAGCTTAGAGTGGGAAAGGGCTGATGTGGAGGAACTCCACAGCGCACAGCTCGGGAGCCTCACATTTCTGGTCTGTGTAGTGGGGACAGCTGCCTGCCTTGGCCGTCTCGGGGGCGCCCCGGGCAGAGGAAGGCAGCGCGGGTGCAGAGGCAGTTTCAGTAGTGGTCACCATTGTAAACACTACTCAGGCCTCTGGAAAGGGCCAGTGTACATTTTCTGTTCTCCAAGGTTAATCACAAACTTCTAGACTCGGTAAGTCATCGGCTCCTGGATGCACCCTAAACAATTCTTCAGCTCCTAAATGGCTTCAGATATACAGTCAGCAGGGGGCTGCAAAGAAGTGGGCTAAAACATTTACTTTTTATTTAACGGTGAAATTGAAAGGGCCCTGATCCCTTACCAGCAGGTCATCAAATTCCAGATGCCCTGATGGCCAAGCAGGGCAGCCTACAGATTGGAACACACTCAGGAAAAGAACTAAAGAAGTGACGTCCACTCCAAAACCTGGGACTTTGGCCTCACTGAGGAAGGGGCTCCCAGGCGGGAACATCTCCGGCTGGATATGGCAGAATCCTGCCGGAGGGCAGATCACATGGTCTCTCTGATTCTCTAAGTCCTCACAATGCACATCACAGTTTCCTGACTCCATCTGTCCGCTGCCAGACCTGGTAGCACCCAGAGCTGACCTCACTTTTGGGGCATGAAGCCGCCCTCCTGGGAGGCAAGCAGCCTGTAAATGAATGAAAGAATATTAATAGATTGTAAGTAAATGATGGCCAGGTGGTCTACCTCTAACGTCATGAGTGATCTCCTCCTCCGCGGCGGCCCTGTAGCTGCTGGGCTCGGTGGGGCTCTCCTCATTGTAGTCATCTCCCTTGAAGGTGTCGTAGTAGTAGTCGCGGTCTTCCACCACCTCCTCCTCTCTCTCCTCCTCCTCCTCCTCGTCGTCGTCCTCCCCGTCTGCAGTTGCCTCTGTGAAGTCTTCCAGATCTGCTTCAGTAGGAAACTCACTAAAGGTCACAACAAAAAAGGAAGGTCACCACCAACTGCGCACACAGAGAACCACTGACTCCCTTTCCCTGCTCTGAGCCTCGGAGCCCAGAGGCAGGGAGTAATAAGTTCAGCCCATCCCTGGTGGCTCAGACGGGGGGGAAGAATCCTGCAATGCAGGAGACCCGTTCAATCACTGGGTTGGGAAGATCCCCTGGAGGAGGGAATGACAACCCACTCCAGAATTCTTGCCTGGGAAATCCCATGAACAGAGGAGCCAGGTGGGCTACAGTCCATGGGCTGGCAAGGAGTCAGACACGACTGAGTGACTAACACTTTCACTTTTCCACTTTCACAGTGAGCTATGCTGCTAAAAGCCCTGAGCCTGGCCACCTCATCAGGAGCTGACCGCCAGGGAGCAGGGGCCGAGTGATTGTGCAAGAAGGTGCGTGGCCGGGAGGACAGGTGGATGAAGGCCACTGGTGCACCTGGGCTCAGCCACAGTCGAGTGAGATGTGCTGGCCCGGCTCTGGAGGAACAGGCTTCAGCCAGGAGCCTGGGTGCAGCAGCCACAGCCGCCCACAGGCTCAGGACAGAACTCACCTTTTATAAACGTCGTAGTCTTCCTCCTGATCCTCGTCGTTGTTGTCATCGTCGTCCTCCTGGTCCTCTTTGGACACCGCAGTTTGGACCACCTTTGTCTGCGGGCAGCACACGTACTCGGTGCCGTGGAACTGGTCCACCCCGCAGGGCAGCAGCATGCTGTAGCTGTACAGGGTCATCTCCTGAGTGAGGCAGGCCTGGGGGCCCAGGAACATGGTCAGGAGGCAGCAGTGCGCTCAGAGACCCCACCCCTAGCTCTCTCAGGACATAAGTGCACTCAGAGATCCCACCCCTAGCTCTCTCAGGACACAAGTGCGCTCAGAGACCCCCACCCCTAGCTCTCTCAGGACTCAGCAGTGTGCTCAGAGACCCCACCCCTAGCTCTCTCAGGACTTAGCAGTGCGCTCAGAGACCCCCACCCCTAGCTCACTAAATCACAGAAGAAGCCCTCACTAAATCACAAAGTTAAGCCTTTCTCGTGGACACATTAATTTTTTTTTGCCAAAAAGTTGTGACGCTACTACTTTACAGATTTACAAATTTCGCTTAACCTGCAATGGGAAAATGTTATCTGGCCCAAAACAATGAAAGCCCAAACGTGGAAAAAATTAAGGCTGAGGTGGTGGTGGTGGTGGTGGTTTCTTTGAGTCATTATCAACACTGGTTAACACTGGTCAGTAATAACATGCATTCTTCAGTGGTGAGGAATTCAAATTACTTCATAATTAGACAAAATACAGGCAACCGACAGGGAAAACCAACTAAACTTGGAGGACACGCTACGGAAGCTCATCCTCCTCAGAGAAGAGTGAAATGACTTCTGGTCCCGTCAGCACGCACGTCCACACAGATCTTCTGTAACTGGATATTTCCACACAGGCCTTGGGGTCTGCGGCAGCCTTACTGGATGCCCTGCCGAGAGCTTCTCAGCAATCCTTTTAACATCCTTGACTCCAGGCGCTGGACTGTTAATACTGTACTTCCTTACCAAAATAGCTATTCTTCTTCCAAATATTTTTAACTTAGAAGACACAAGTAATTGTAAACTTTGATGAGATAAAGGGGACAAAACTGAGTTAAGAAGACTATTATTCTTCTGGAGAAACGCGCTCCTCTCTCTCCTGACAGGAGTGGCAGCCCCTGATGCTGCCGGCCGGCCGTTACCTCTTTGACCACGGTGTGCCAGCGCTGGTGATTCTCGCACACCTCCATCCGCTCCTTGTGGAAAAACAGGCACTTCTCTGGAACTAGCAGCACATCACTGACAAATTCACCCACTGGAAAAGAGAAGCTTTGTCAGGAGCAAACCTGATCACAATTCAAGGTGAAAACGACCCTGACTGCAGGTCACTGGGACGGTCACGCAGCCACGTGCAGACAGGAGCAGTCTCTGACGCGCGTGAGCTGAGCTGCAGCTCATCTGCAGGAGCCAACTGGACATTTCGGCTCCAGGCCAGCAGACACACAGCCATGACGCCCGGGACTTCCTCCCTCCTCCCCACCCTCCATCCCTTACTCCCGGCAGGGAAAACAGGAAGAGGAGCCCATCAAGACCTCAAACACACACGGCGACTCCCCACCACCTCTGACTTCACACCAACAACAGTCCCAGCCTCTCACTCCTCTATTTCTGCCCACATTGCGTCAAGTAACAAAATGTCCAGGAAACTGAGACTGCCTGTTCTCCCAAAGTACAGGTGAACTTTACTTTAGCCCTCTGTGTACCTACAGACACCTCACTCTAAGACAAACCACCACTGTGATGACTGATCCAGGTACAGACTGTCAGTGGAGAGTGAATGGAAAATGGGGAGAGATGTCTTTGCAGAGGGAAGGTCTGGCAGACACAACTTTACCCGGGTGAGTGATAAGCTGATGGAAGTCATGTTCTGAGAACACATCACCTAGACGTCTTTCTGCTACAGTCATCTGGCTCTACTGCTAAGTCACTTCAGTCGTGTCCGACTCTGTGCGACCCCATAGATGGGAGCCCACCAGGCTCCCCTGTCCCTGGAATTCTCCAGGCAAGAACACTGGAGTGGGTTGCCATTTCCTTCTCCAATGCATCAAAGTGAAAAGTGAAAGTGAAGTCGCTCAGCCGTGTCTGACTCCTAGTGACCCCATGGACTGCAGCCTACCAGGCTCCTCTGTGCATGGGATTTGCCAGGCAAGAGGACTGGAGTGGGTTGCCATTGCCTGGCTCTAATTATACACAACAATGAGAGGATGAGATAGTTGGACGGCATCACCAACTAGACTGACGTGAGTCTGAGCAAGCTTCGGGAGTTGGTGATGGACAGGGAAGCCTGGTGTGCTGCAGTCCATGGGGTCTCAAAGAGTTGGACACGACTGAACTGAACTGATACACAACAATATGACAGAATCGTATTCAGAGATATTGTGTTAAACAAAGGGCCTAGACTGTCAAAAATATTATTGTCATAAAAGACTCAGGAACTTCCTTAGGGATCCAGAGGTTAGGACTCCACTCTTCCACTTCGGGGGGCACAGGTTAGATACTTGTTTGGGGAACTAAGACCCCACATACTACCAAAAGAATAAATAAAAGATTCAAAAGAAAAAGCTGAGGAACTGTCTAGATTAAATATAATACATCACCCTTTTTGCAAGGGAGCTGCAAAGGACATTATTTGAACACTAAGGACAGCTGTCCCAAGTGTGACTGCTATATCACAGTCATAACACGAGAACACCCTTGCTCTTAAGAAGCTGAAAGCTACTTGGAGGTGAACTATCATAAAGTCCCAATTCACTTTCAAATGGTTTAACAATGAAAAGTAAGTAAAGTGCACAAAATAGACAGAGTAAGACAGATAAGGCAAAACTGGAAGCCCAGGTAACAGGTATAGAGTTCACGACTGCATTTACCATAGGTCTGAAGCTTCTCAAAAAAGCTGGGGGGAAATTACACATAGCTGCTTAGAAAATAGAGCCCTTATCTTTTAGAAATACATGCTGAAATATTAAAAAAAAAAAGGTATCTGTGATTTGTTTCCAAATAGTGAGGGGCTGTTGGGAGTGGGCCACAGATTGGGTAAGGGTAGTCCATGAACTGATGCCTGTTTGATTGGGCAGTGGGCACATGGTGGGTAAGGCGATGCTTCTGTGTCTGGGTATGTTTGTAATGTCCATAATAAAAGGCTAGACACTCTGGGTCAGTAGGTCCAAGGTGGGCCTCAGTGATCTGCACTCAACGAACATCCCAGGCTCTTCTGACGCATCATGGACAGGCCTCACAGGGCCCAAGTGCAGGACACCGAGGTGGTGCTGGGCTCAGGGGAGACGCGATAAGTAGGGAGGGGAAAGGACGCGGGCAGGCTCAGCTCTGACGTTTTACAACAGCAACAACAACAAAACAACAAAAAGGAAAACCTAATTAGGAAATTGTCTGGCAAGAAAGGTCTTGGGGGAATTCCCTGGTGGTCCAGTGGTTAGGACTTGGTGTGTTCACTGCCAGGGCCCGGGTTCAAGCCCTAGCGGGGAAACTAAGATCCCACAAGTCAAGTGGCAAGGTCAAAAAAAGAAAAGTTGTAGGGCCTGAACTGGTGTGAAGTCTACACGTAGACCAGCTTCCCAGCCTCACCACAGCCTCAGGCCTCAGTCTCTGGGAGGCCAGGGGCAGCCCCTGACCTGCTGTGAGGGGGAACACACTCTCTTGTCTTCACAAGCAGCTGCCCCATATCAAAACAGCCCTCCACAGGGCAGTGAGGTTTCACTCCACTATTAGCACAGGGACTTTGGGGGCCCAATAGCTCAATTTGACATTAATGCAGGAATACAAAGGTGAATTACACACAGTGCTGCCCTCGAGGGCCCCAAAGGCCCCAGGGAAGTAGAAACAAAAGTTTACCATCAACCAGGCTTACAGTTGCAGCTTAGTATAGGCAAAGCCCAGTGGCAAACCAGGATTCAGCTCCACTGGGGAAGCAATCTGAGGCTCAATCTAAGTAGAAATCACTTGAATTCTGACATCCAAGTACCAGCTCTCATTGTTGACAGTAACTGTATTTACTTGGCAATATATTTATTTTTGGTTTTTATTTTGGCCCCGCCTCGAGGCTTCTGAGAACAAGACATCACAGCAACCATCCCCATCCAAAAATCCTTCCAGAAATAAATAAGGACCGAAACAGCCACAGGCTCACAGAGCTCCCTTCTTTAGGTGCAGGAGTCCGTGTGTATATAAATGTCAGAGATGACTAACTCCTTCCCCAAAATACTAGTGCCCTTGCGTCTTCACACTTCACCAACTCTGTCCCACTCAGACCAGCCTGTTTAGATAAAACTTTACGGATAACGAGGCAACTAGTAGTAATGTCAGCTATAAGATTCAGTTTGAGGGGGAACATCGAAGTGTAACTTCTCATTGAATATATAAGTACCAGTGAAAAAGAGCCACACTGGGAAAGATCGAGTTGCAAAGGCTTATGGACAAGGATGCAAAAGCAAGAAATGATTGCTAGGTACTATCTATCTATTGTGTAGATAGCATTCAAGAATGCTCTTTCATTTCCTTAAGTTTGAGAGTTTTACAGAGAATGAATGAAACCTCGTACCCAGAGATGCGTTACAGCCAAACACAAAGAAAAAACATCTTCAAAACCACATCACGCAAAACCTTTCAAAAGCCTCACACCACTGCAGGGTCCTCAGTTTTAAATAAACTGTGTTAAGCGCATGCAGTGTCCTTTCCCCCACCCAACATTTTTAAAACAAAGTCATTACTATGTATTTTAAATACTGTTACTCAGGTGCTGCCTCTGTTAGTTTGCTACGCGTGAGAATGAGAAAAGCAATGAATCCCATGTTAGGAAAGGTTTTGATGAAGGGAGGGAGGGGAACAGGTTAAGTTAATGGTTAACAGAATTAGCCACACACAGAGAACAAAGCAATGGATACTTAGAGGAAAGGGGGAGTGGGAGGAACTGGGAAACTGGGACTGACGTATACACACGATTAGGTATGAAATAGGGAACCAACGAGTGGACTGTACAGCGCAGGGAGCTCTACTCAGTGCTCTACGGAGACCTGGACGGGGAGGAAATTCAAAAAAGATCTGGAAACATGGCTGACTCACTGTGCTGTACAACAGAAACTAACACAATACTGTAAAGCAACTATACTCCAATAAATATTAATTGAAAAATAAACACATCCACAGAACTACAGGGGCTGTCTACTTTTTGTTAAACTTTTTATTTTACATTGGGATATAGCTGACTAACAATGTTGTGACAGTTTCAGGTGAACAGCAAAGGGACTCAGCCATACATGTACATGTATCCATTCTCCCCCGACCTCCTCTCCCATCCAGGCTGCCACAGAACACTGCAGGCTGTCCTCGCTTAATACTCTGTGTTAGTCCATTAAGCTTCTATGACCAAATCTGCCCAAGTCACCCAGGTTTCAGATGTGTGAACATAACTCAGGTGTGTTGACGCTGAGTAGTCAGGATGAACACACTCACCATGTTTGGAACAACCCTCCTTCTGGGTGATAAAATGTTACAGTGGTCCCCAAGTTCGCTCTGACTGTTCATACAAATGCATGGAGTCAGAACACCCTTATCAGCTGAGCCTTCAGATGGGCAGGTGGCACAGGGCGTGGCCGAGGCCATCCTGATGTCTACAGCAGCTACGACTCACTCCTTCAGCTCCCGAACACTAAGCAGAGAGTCTGATCTGGCTGGCGATACAGGACTTCAGCAAAATGTGTGGGCGAAGTAAGGGGACCAGAAGACCACCCCTCAGGCTGCTGCAGTACTATGCACGCTAGGGCTGTTAACAGTCATTTCAGACTCTCGACGTGAACGAAGCTGGGCCACTCTGAGGGCAGCGTGCTCACTCAGGGCTGTAGAGAAGGCTCATCCTGTTAAGTCAGAGGGTGCCCACAATGGGAGAGGCAGAGTGAGCAACCAGACAAGTCACCTATCAATGCCAGAAAGCTGCGAGTGTTCAAAGGTCCCCAGTAAATTTCTACAGCCCTTGGCTTCTTAGCAGATGAAGTTATCTCACTGTGAGCCAAGCGAAAATGAAATGTAAGGGACTTCCCTGGCGGCCCAGTGGTTAAAACTTCACCTTCCAATGCAGGGGGACATGGGTTCAATCCCTGGTCGGGGAGATAAGGTCCCATATGCTACGCAACATGGCCAAAAAATAAAAATTAAAAATATTTTTATAGTTTAAAAAAAATTTTTTTTCAAAAAGAAAAGAAAATGTGAGACCGGGGACCCTGACTCCCTGAGCGGTACCCAGAGGCCCCAGGATGCTCACCGAGACATTTGAATGGGATCACGATGTGGCTCTTGCACTGCTTCTTGTCCCTCCGGCACCAGTTGTCCACACTGACTGGCTGGTTTGCCTCCATCACATTTGTGATCTGTAGCTCTGGATACATCTGCAAGGGACAGGGAACACGCACAGTAAACGGACTTTGTCCATAACAGACGGACACTTGCTGGGCAAGTGAGGGCGAGGGTCTGTGTGCTCAGCTTCGCCATCGTCCTCTGTAAAGGTGAAGACACCTCCGCTGCCCGGTTCCAGCTGAACTCCTCCTCAAGTACAGACATTCTGTGACCATTAGCTTTCTTTCGACAGGCAGACTTCGGTACACTTCTAACACATCTTCTCTTTAAAAGGACCTACAGAAGCAGCAAGTTTTCACCCCAAAACGAGTCTATTAGGTATTGAGTCCACTTACAGGACATGCGTAAATAGCCGAGTTCATGAACTAAAACATTCGAAAGGCAAGTCTATGGAAGTGTCTGTTAATGAAACTATAGAATAATATTCCAGCCCTGACCCCAAAGGCTAGTTTTGGCAAGAAGTTAAAACATCTCATATCCTTTTCTACATCAAGTGTTGACCTGAAAGGTCTGTTCAATCAGACCTGAGAGAATCCCTTACGATACTGGTGGCTCCTGGCTACAACCTACAAATGCAAAACACAAGCACACATGTGACACTGGGCCTGCTTCACGTCTTCCTGTGACACGTGGGAAGCCAGGGCTGCATCTCTATGGCCCCGGTCAAGCTTCTGCAGTATTCCTTCTGGAAAGACCCAAGAGCTTGCAGCACGCCTGGGCCAGGCGCACACTCAGAACAAAAGCCTGCTGCCTGGTCATTACAACCTTGGTCTTAGGTCAGAAGAGGAGAATGACAGAGCACCTGTTTCTAAGGTTAATAGGCTCACACATGACCCAGAAAGAAAAGCATCTTTAAGCTTCAGGCAGCACGCTCACCTCCTGACAGTACTGGAGAACTTCTTCTTTTGTGCCGAAGCAGCTCTGGGTGCCCGATGGGTCAGGCTCCCACCTCCCAGTCTGGATGTTCACATGCATGTTTAACTTCCCACAGAACATTGCAATCTGAGGTTCGGCGACAGCGAATCCGGTTCCAGCGCTGGCTGCGAGGGCCTACGGAGAGAAAACAATTACAGGGTCACTCCCAGGAGCCAGCAGTGACAGTACAACTGACCTTTAAAAACTCTTCATTAGTTACTATTTCTTCTTCATAAACAAATCCTTTTCCCAGGAACAAAGCCAGAATAAAAAAAGACCTTTGGACGTCTACGGTCGAGAGAAAGGTGGGTGAGAAACGTAACCCCCTCTCCACCATCTGGATACTTCTGACCTGGGAACAGATCATCCGCCTGCAGTCCCCTCCAACACAAGCAATTCTACTTCCCAGCCCGGAACACACCAAGCCACAGAGTACAGAATGGCAGAAGTTCCAGGGATTTTCTATTCAGTTCACTCACACAACAAAATTTTATTGAGCAGCTACTATCTTTGCACAGCAGCGTGCTAAATGCTTAACACGCAAGGACGAGCCAAAGATTACGTTCCCTGCCTGCAAGGGCTCACAGTCTAGTTCACAGTCGACCCTCACACAGAAAGTGTGATCCCATCCCAGATACCCTGAGGAGGAAGAGAATGCAGAGCTGAAGGAGCCTACAGTACAAAATAGGGATGTGACGTAGGCCTGCGAAGGAGGTTGGCTGGGGAAGTGTCCCAAAGAGTGACACTGGGCATCTGTGTGGGGAGTGTCGACTCAGAGTCTGTTGAGGCCCTAAGGGAGGTGGGTAGCACGTAGGGTCCAGACTGGACAATCCTTAGACCAAGGAAGGATGGAGTGCTGAGCATTTTAAGTATAGCCTTAATATTTCCAAACGCAGCTCCGATGCTCTCTGTATGCATGGGAATGGCTCAGGAGCTGGAGAAATAACAGTAGCTCGGGTAAGACACCCCTGGGAGACAGGAAAGGCTCGGTGACGATGGTGAGGGGGTGTGATACATGAAACGGGAACACTAAAAGGGACTTCAAGAACAATTTCATCTCGTGTTAGGAAAAAAAAACACAGCTATTTGTAGCCATTAACAGCTCACAAATTACAGGTGACAAAAAACATTTAGGTATGATGAAGCTCCTGCAGTCTCATGCACTAGAAAAAAACACAGGCATCTCTGCGTCTGCAGATACACCAATATTCACAGCGACAACCACAATAAAGTTTTGTTGTCTCTCCTAATATAAAGATTTTTTCAAAACAGAAATTAAACATCTTTTTAAAAACGTGAAAACTTGAGGGTCAGGTTAGATTATATGGTCCATTATGACCTTTTCAAAAAGAGCAGAGAGCATTAATATTAAATGGTTTTCCTATTAACAGGAGAAAACAGATTTGGCTTTTAAAATACACAGAAAGTCGTGTTTTCCAGCCAAGTCTCCTTGATCTGTGCTGAGGGGCTGATTACAGACCTGAATGGTCCTTCCAATCAGAAGCCTACGTTAGATTGTGAAATACCACATTTTCCAGGACCAACTTACCACCTGTGCAAGTTTTGCTTTGCAGCTTATTAAAATTAGCCTGCTTTCCACTAGCAGGAGACAAGGAAGCATGAACACTTGCTCGATAGCGGGGGGAAAGCTAATATGGATCTAAAATGTTGCCAAGATCAATCAGGGCTGAGAAACACTTCAATGAGATCCAATAAAGAGAACAGTCAGCAACTTTATTAAGTAGAATAGATCGTTGCCCTACTGTGAGGAATAATCATTTATTAAAGTAGAAGACAGATAACTATGCCTTCAGAATAATTGACTGTGAAGCTACATACTGGAGTTAAGTCTTGTCTACTTCAAAGAAAGAAAAAAATATTTAAGGTACCTGGGGAAAGAATGCACAGGTAGTACCCTAACTCACGGGTCTCCAACCTTAAGTATCTAATGCCTGCTTATCCGAGGTGGAGCTGATGTCATTACAGAAATAAAGTGCACAATAAATGTGCTTGGATCATCTCAAAAGCACCCCCTCACCCTGGTTTCTGGCGTCAAAAAGGTTGGGGACCACTGCCCTAGTGGCATTTAGCTCAAATAGATCATTAAAAGGTATAAAGAGGCATAAGAGAAATATGCTTAATTCTCACACTAGCTGGAGATACGCACAAAAAATGCCTCTTGTACTGGTCCTTCTTCTTCTGGGAGCCATACTAAGGCTCAGGGCTAGTAACCTGGGTTATGATGCGAAGGAAAACGAGCATGCAGCACACAAGGGGGTATATACAGAGACAGAGGGGAGCAGACCCCGGGATGTACTCTGCACTGAAACCAGTATTCTCAGCAAATTCCTTCCTTCCAACTCGTCAAAAGCTTAGACAGAAATAAACAATCAACGGGTCAGGAAATAGTATTTCCTAGTGGCTTAGACACTCAGTCATGCCTAACTCTTTGTGACCTCATGGACAGTAGCCTGCCAGGCTCCTCTGTCCATGGAAGTCTCCAGGTAAGAACACTGGAGTGGGTTGCCCTGCCCTCCTCCAGGGGATCTTTCCAACCCAGTGATCAAACTTGCATCTCTTACGTCTCCTGCACTGTAGGTGGATTCTTTACTACCATGCCACCTGGGAAGCCCAGTATTTCCTAAACCTGCTACAAATGAACTACTGTGGTTAAACATGAAAGATGCTGAGTAACAGTTTCTAAATTCTGGACTAGACTTATGGATATATACAACAATATGGCTAAATCTGAAATCAGATTCGTGGTTATCCATAACAACTGGGAAAAAGGACAAGAATATTTTTGAGCAATAAAATTTTTTTTAAGTTGTAGTCTGGTAATAATTGCATGCATATAAACACTTTTCCCATCTCAAAAAATGGTATATTCTAATATTAAACAAGTGGAATGCCAGGGTGGGATCTCAGGGGTGGTATCGTATCTTTCAGAAGTACAGGGGCAAGGGAGGGAAGCCATTTGCCTCTTATATTCCAAAAATGAATATAGGTAAGAAGCAGTGTCAGTTACGTGAGCTCGCCCAGGCCACAGAGTGGGCGTGGTCAAGATCATGGAGGCAAATGCCCATCACACAGCAGATGATGGTCCATGTGTGGCTGTTGGTTGAAAGACCACAAAGGTTCTGACTGTATGAATGCTCAGTTTACGGGTCAACCACGGAGGTCAGTACACTCGTGGTAAGTGCACTTAATCTTTGTGTAGAGATAGTCAACAGCATCTTCCCCAAAGAAGATCTCAAACACCCAAGGGTAAAGCAGCAGGAAGCAGCAGCTTGCAGCCACAGCTCCTCACATCAGTTACCACCAAGGAAAAGGAGGGCAACTGGAATCGGTCCAGACAGCTCATATGCTGCCGTGATTCACTTCTGAGTTCAGAAAGATTAATCCTTGTGGTCATCAGAGACTCTCAAGAAGGTATCATTTGGAATATAAAAAGCCTCTGCGGACCGCATCCAGGAATCAACTAATCAAACATACCCTAACCTTACCTACAGTACAACAGGATTTTTTTTGTTGTTTTTTTGTTTTTCCTGTAATGCTTGTGCTTCTTTCCTTTGAAAATGCTCTTATTTAATGTGCTCTCCATTTTCTGAAGCATACACTGTGCTTTGATCCATTACATCAACATATAAATCAATCTGGTTCTTAAATCTAACATGTTACAAATGGGATTTTGCTGCCAAGTCAGCACTTCTGACATCCTGTGAACCTGGAATCCTCTGCCAGAGAAAATGAATGCCCCGTGCCAGGGCGCTGTGGCTGGCCCTTGATCTGTGCATGCTGCAGCACTTTCAAGGCTTTGAGTACAAACTGCATCAATTGCTTTCCTAGCCCAGCACTTCCACTTTACTTAATAATTCATTCTTAATAAGAAATCCCATTCTATTAATTTGGCTCAGGAAAAGAGTTTAGCTACCTGAGGATGGAAATTCAACTTGGTTAAAAGTGCTCTAGTCACTTGGTTGAAAACCTGAAATGGCTTAAAGCAACAAACAAATAGGAACAAACAGAAATCTCATCCTAATGCTGATCAAGGGTCTTTAGTCATCACCCCAGGAGAAGCATCTCCTGGGCCCACCTCAGCCCCATCTCCCTTCACAAAACTGCTCCCCCATCCAAAGCAAACAGGTAATCCATTACTTCCTCACTAAAGCTACTGCCCCAGGATCTGATTTGGCTCCAGGCTCTGTTGAGAGTGCCTGCCATGGAGGGAGCATCCTTCAGAGAGCAGGGCTTTATCCCGTTCCTGAGGGAGTCTGTTTCCTGGCACAGGAAGTGCTCCCGTGGTCCGGTCCAGGGCCACACAGCTTCAGCTCCCATCATAGCACTGAACAAGCAGCGCCTACTTACCACTGCACAGGCGTGACACAGACAGACTCTTACTCAAAGACACTTTTTAAAAAATGAAGTCAGTAAATGACAATCTACTCATGGATGTGAAGATCCTGTATTCATTTCTGTCTGCTCAAGTTCTGAATGGCACTTCACGATTCCTAAATTAAAATGACTTAAGTCTGTGTCCACATACCTGCGGCTAAGATTTACTTAATCGAGCAAAGTTTAACAAAATCCATAGTTTCAAGGTTATTGCCCCAATATATTAACTACAAAAGGGAAGACAAATGACTTCACAAATGGTCTCCAGCAATAATTCACATTAAGAGGACAGATGAGCAAAGACGCACCGATGGCTGTCCTGAACTGGAGGCTACAGACAAAAAAAAAAACAGATGCAACGTGGGAGCCCAGACAGCATCCTACAACAGGAAAAGGACACTGGAGGAAACCTGGAGCCGAATGTGAACACAGCCTGTGAGTCAGTTAACAGCACTGTACCAGGGTCCACCTCCCAGCTTTGATAACTGCACAAGGGTTATGTCAGATGTTAATATGAAGAGAAAAACAGTGTTAACGTATGGGGGAACTCCCTCTAGTATTTCCGCAACTTTTAAAATACTCTAAAGGTATTTCAAAATAAAACAGCTTTTTTTTTTTTTTTTTAATTCTGTTCCTCACTTGCCTGAATCTGACTGTGACTGCAAGGTTTCAATCTGTCAAAAGGAAATGAAACATTTTGGCAGGACAACTAGCAAGTAAATCAAGCAGGCCCAATACCTGAAAAACTGTTTATTCTGAACACACCATAATGTAGTAAAACCCCATGTGTATATAGATTATATCTGATTTCTCTCCAGTGGGGGGACGACTACAATCCTGCCCACAACCTAACGTGTACGAGACCCCACTTCTATTACTGTCCAAAGGGTGACTGTTGTCTGATGCCCCAATTACGTCTTCCCCAGCAAGAGTGAAGCTTTCAATTGAAAAAAGCTCCAGGGACTTCCCTGGGGGTCCAGTGGCTGAGAATCTGCCTTGCACTGCAGGGGACCCAGGTTCAGTCCCTGGTCTGGGAACTGGGATCCTACATGAAATGGGACAACTGTGCCCATCGTGCTCCACAACTATCGAGCCTGCACTCTGGAGCCTGCATGCTGCAGCTGGAGAGTAGCCTCTGCTCCCTGCAACTAGAGGAAGTCTGAGCGCAGCAACCCACAGCCTGTGTGCCGCGACAAAAAGCCAGTGGGGCCAAAAATAAATAAATAAAAATAAAAAAGCTCCAGGCTTCAAACATTTTAACCTACTATTTAATAAAATAGCAGAATTCTTGTTGAGCATTTTCCAGCTTTCGAAACAAACAGAGAAGCCTGCGCTTAAAAGGGAGTTTACATGACACCAGCTAAAAATCCTCGGTCTCCCTTTTCTTAACATTTGGACTTAATTCTAATTAGAAACTGGTGAATTAGGCTAGGCGGAAGAACTCTAAATGTAAAAGGCCATTTTTCTTCCACTGACATATGCCAGCTGTCAGGTATCATTTTCGTAGGCAGTAATTTATACAAATGATCCTGCTTTTATTAGAGCTCTAAATATTCAAGTATAGATGAGGTATCAATTCCAAGACTGAAAGCAGTTTAGAATGTCTCCAAGGCTTTTGATAGGAATGTGGTGGTCTGTCCATCTGGGCTACACTGGGAAGGATGCAAGCATTAAGGTTTAAGAGCGGTCTGTCTTTAAGTGTTTCAGAGATGAGAGCTAATAGTCTTTTATAAAATTACTGAAATATAGAAAACACTTTCATATATTAAAAAAAAAAAAGCAGAACAGTGTTTATGGATTTAGAATTCTCAAATGAACAAATTATCTACAGGTTCCTGTGTTTCTTTCCAATTGCCCATAATAAAATAGGAACTCTACAAAACTGACGTCCTTCGGTACAGAGGTCCTAGAGACGATGGCTTTTCCAACCATCATCTCCTGACCCCAGAGCAAGTGCATGACATGATGGCTAAGAGCATTGCTGTACGGGGCGGACGAAGTGTGACTGAGTTCTGGCCCCACCACTGACGAGCTGTCCCACATTTGGGAGGTTACCTAAGTAACCTCCTGGACCGCAGTCTCCTGTCTATAAAATGAGGACAATAATAACTAGACACTATAGTGATGTTTTGAGGTTTAATGAGTTTCACACACATAAAGTGCTTGAAATAGTGCTTGTTACATAGGAGTTCTTCAAGTGTTGGCTAATATTATCAGGCTTTAAACTTTATCTGTAAAATAGGGCTACTGACACATTACTCCTCTCAGGCCTCTTGTGGGATTAAATTAAGAGAATGCAAGGAAGCACTAAGCAAAACTCCTGACTCAAACGTCAGCATTGTTATCATCGGCTGGCTCTTGAAGGCATCATTCTCTCAGGCTACAAGAACAGGGGCTTAAGTCACGGGTGTACCACATGACCAGTCACGTCCCCACAAATCCATGAAATGGGGTGAAGATGGCACCTTCCTTTTCTACCTTTGAAATCTGGACACACCAGAGTGGGCTGCATCCACTCTCCATGTTTTGTTTTGAGGGAATTCAGTCATCAAAGGTTCACATGATGATTTAGTACTAGGATACCATAGAAAAAGAGAAGCACCGGGGTTGTTGGCTTCCCGGTTCTGGTTTGGCTTCCTGCTCAAAGTGAGGTCAAGATGAATCTGTGTTTCCTATCAAAAGGACACTATGTTATTTCCCTAAATCTTGAGGGCTGTTCTCTTGAGTTAACTGGCTAAGTAGCCTTGTGGAGGTTATTCTCTTCCGACCCCAGTTATCCCTTTCGGGCGACGTAAATACAACGTTACCCAAATGTTAGCTGTTTCAATAAATGACACCCGTGGTATCAGCTCTGGCTCCCATTACAGCAGACTAAAGTCCACGCTCCTGTAACTCTTGACACATGAGACACGCAGCTTGCAAAAGACAGCTTCCTCACTACATAAAAATCTGCCCGATTCCCAAGCAAAGCAGTGACCCGTCATGTTTTGAAGGCTGTGACCTGCAGAGCTCAGAAAGCTGGGATGGTGGAGTGTGAACAGTAACATCAGACGATCTCCATGGTGTGAACTTGGCCTTCCCCTTGGCAATCACTGGCCAGTATTACCCAGGCAGCAACCAAGGGCCTGGGAGACAAACAGCCCAGGCAGGCTTGGCAGGGGTGGGGGAATAGGCATGTTTCCTAAACCTTAAAAGACTGAAATGATTTCAAGTTACTAACACCAAGAAGTACAAAGATTAAATATTATTCATTAAATGTGTTCACTCCAAATCATTCTTATGGACTCACAGATGACAGAAACACTACAAACAATGGAGCACTTTCTGTGGCATAGGCGAGCACAATCCTGGCAATATTCTCAGAAATTATAAGCATACTTCTAACTGATCTGATGCTTTCTAGTATTTTGTGTATTTTAAATGCATTAGGTCAGTCATTAAAAATTAGGTAATTTGGAGGCATATTTCGAGTATTTTATATACTTGAAACATAATAAATCATACTTTTAATAAATTCTATTCTTCAGATAGATTTAATTCACTAAAATAAATACTTAGTGATTTTACCAAGCTTAAAATGGGTAACTATCCAACATGTCAGCTCTGGCTGCAATGCTCTGACTTCAAGATGTTCTAACCACAAACGTGATCGGTCAATGTCAGATACTGGAATTGATTTCACTGGATCTTTTTTCCTTTAAGTAACTGGGAAAAGATAACAAACAAATCCATGCAGCAGCAAACATCCCCACATAAATACTCAGGACAGTTTTTCCTGGTGTTTGAAGGCAGGGGGTTCACAAACACTTGTGGGGGGGGCTGCTGCAGTCTGTAACACGGTCCTCATGCAAGTAAGAGACGCCTGGCGAGCAGGTGCACACGTGAATGTGGATGGCGCTAGCTGCTCACTGCCCTACTTGAGAAGTGACTGTCCTGAGTTCTAAGGCACTTTTCTTTCTACCTTCTGTCTTAAATCATTTTTCATAGGATGACAGCAGTAGGAAATGGGTAGTCTATTTTTAAAAATATATTTCTTCTTTAATATTAAGAACTGATAACCTTAACCAAAATTTTTTTCTTAGCTTTACTATCCCATGAAAAACAAAGCATTAGCTCTTTATTTCTAAGGTTCTGTGATGCTGAATGGAAAGGGCAGAAATTCTTTACAGATAGAAAATAAGACAATTTGCCAGGATGACTTGCACAAGGCAGGGAGAGGAAACGCACACTTGAAAATACAAAAAATGCCAATTTCCACGTGCGATTCTGTGAAACATGTCAGTGTTTACAGGTCAAGCAACAACCACACACTAATCTTCATATAACAAATCACTCTAACTTCTAAAGTCCATTAAAACAGCTGAGAAAATAACACAAATATGAGAGAGATCCATCCTCTCCAAGTTCAAAGCAAGTCAGAAAGCCATCTCCTCCATGATTTATGTAGCATTATCAGCTCACACCAGGTCTGCCTGCAGACAGTAATTCTTCCTGTCTGGGACCCATGCCCATGAGCACTACTGTAATTATCAGCAATTTAAAAAAATAAAGTAATAAAGCGAGTATGAGCGGCTAGTCAGTATGTTTACTGCTTGCTGTCTCTGCCATTAATTAGCCTTCCTGGGTGCCAGCCACCTAACCACTAAATAAATGCAGGAAGGAGGGCAGGAAAAGCCACACATGAGTAAAAAGAATAAATAAAAAGGGTATCAACATCTGTGTGAATGCTCCCCACCAGGAAAAGCACAAAAGCACTCGTGTTCCAGTGGTCAGGTGGGCCCGGGGCCAGTGTCCATGCCGCCCTCTGCAATCCACTCCAGCCACAGCATCTGAACCAGCTCCAGGCAGAACACAGCACACACTCTCACGTTCCCAGAGTCCATCTCTGGATGACCCCGGCTACCTGCCCCCTCCTCCCTCCATCACCCCACCAGGCACTGGGTATCATCCTTCTGGGCACAGGCCAGGGTCTCTCCTGCCTCAAGGCACCTAGAACTCGCAGCTCACCTCTCAGGACCCGGTTCAAATGTGCCTCCTTCTAGGGGCCCTTCCCAAGGACAGGCCCCAACCTGTTGGTTGTTTTATTTTCCCATCAAGCAATCCAAAACCACCCTCCAATAGGATGCAGGTTCCTGGGGGCAAGAAGGGGGGCTCTCCGGGTGCTCTAACTGCATCTGCAAACTGCACCTAGAACCTAGTAGGTAATCACTGACACCCAAGGAGGTGACGGTCTGATTCTAAAACCTGTGCTCTTGGTTTTTTTGCGAAGACATTTAGTTAAACTAATAAGAATTAGCAGATACCGCCCAGTGGCGATTTCTATGACGAACACTGTGCTGGTCTTCACATCAGTACATATATAGTGAACAAGTTAAATGAAAAAAAAGAAACCCAGGCAGTGTAACAAGGCTTCATTTTTAAAATGTTATTGTCACGTGAGTCCAGCTGCCTAGCCCAAAAAGCCACCACCAGCCGGCTCCTAGTGGAGTCCTCCACCCCAAGGCGGGTCCTCCTGGGGGGCACCCCTCACAGCCCTTTCTCCCACTATTTGCCGCCTTGATTCTAAATGACAAGTGTCCCTCTGCACCTTTTCAGTAGAGACATTCTCCATCAACTTTCTATTAAAAAGTACTGAATTCAAACGACCAGACTCTCTGCTCACCAACCCCACCCCCCCCACCCCCCACCCGGCTTCCCTGTGCCCAGTTGGTTAAATCAATCCCCTGTTTACATGATTATAACATAAGAAGGTACTATGGTTACAGCTCCCTTAGGCATCTACCCTCCTCAGGCTCAGCAAGGTCATCTCTTCTTTACTTCCCTGTACCAATGGCTGGCGGGCTTCCCCGGTGACTCAGCAATAAAGAACCCGCCTGCCAATACAGGAGGCACGGGTTCAATGCCTGGGTCAGGAAGATCCCCTGGAGGAGGGCATGGCTACCCTCTCCAGTCTTCTTGCCTGGAGAATCCCATGGAGAGAGAAGCCTGACGGGCCACAGGCCACAGGGTCGCAAAGAGTCAGACACGACAGTGTGTACACAGTGATGGCTGGCACGCCGTCTGTCAGGAAGATATGCAGAGAAGATCGGAGGAAGACCGCACGGCGTCCTGCCGCTTCTCCCGTGCGGATGACTCTCCAGGAGAGACCCAGCACAGCCACCACTCCTGGGGCTCCGACCACAACCGTCCTGAAGACTCCTCCCTTCTCTCCTGTTCCCCACTCAGGCCTCTCTCCTTCCTGACTGACCCCGTGTCAGTGGCTCACAGCTTCCCACGGGCTCCTGGGAAAAGGTGTGAGGTTGCTGAGTTTCAAACGTGATGGGTCTCAAAATAAGCTTTTATTTTACGCACATTGTTGGCCATTTGGACAAGCTCTAAATTGTAACGACACAACTTCCCTCAGAATTTAATGGGTGGAACTACTGTCCTCTGGCTCCCAGCACTGCTGCTCGTACATCTAGCCAGTTTGATCCCTAGTTTGCTGTGCAGGTTTGGTTTTTCCTACATGGAAGTAAAATTTTACCAATCTCTGGTATCCTGAAATTTGACTATAAGGAGCCCTGGTCTGGTTTTTGTCAACTCACTTGCCTGACCTTTCATTGGGGTCACATCAGTGTGAATGAAACACTCAATCCTGGGTTTCTTCTCTCTTTCTGAAGTTTTTATCAGGTACATCTTACCTTTATCTTTTCTAGCTTTTGTTCCTTCTTTCATAAAGATTTCTAACCAGATTTTTAAATGTCTAATATCACATTTCTGGAGAAGGCAATGGCAACCCACCCCGGTGTTCTTGCCTGGAGAATCCCAGGGACGGGGGAGCCTGGTGGGCTGCTGTCTATGGGGTCGCACAGAGTCGGACACGACTGAAGCGACGCAGCAGCAGCAGCAGCAGCAGCAGCAATATCACATTTCTAATAACCAACAACTCTTCCTTTTTCTCTGAAAGTCTTTTTTTGTTGCAAAACTATTTCACAGAGCCAATACCCTCTCCTTTCTGAGATAAGCAGAAAGAGTCTACTAAAGTTATCTGTCCACTCCCTGCATGGTCTTCAAGTTGCTTTCTCCCCATCATTTTGGCTCTGGTTCATGGTGTCCCTGAAGTAGCTGTGACCCTAAGTCATCTAACTCAGTATTAAAGAAGGGGACACTGCAAAGCTGGCTGGATGTCTTCAGCCCATGGAAAGAACTCATCCAGAGAGGAGTTCTACAGCTCCCCAACTTGGGCCCCGAGCCTGGCTGTCTCGGGTCTGGTGGGCCTGACTTTCCCCTCTCAGTGCCTTGTGCTCTGCTGGGCCTGAGGTCCCAGAGTAACCTGTGGTCTTCTCCTGGGGTGCAGAGTAGGGGTGGTATTCAGGGACTAATTACTCATAATGGCAACCCACTCCAGTATTCTTGCCTGGAGAATCCCACGGACAGAGGAGCCTATTGGGCTACAGTCCATGGGGTTGCAAAGAGTCGGACACAACTGAGTAAGTGAGCACACACACACACACACACACACACACACACACACACAGAGATATACTGAATTAAACAAAATGTATTGTCAAAGCTCATTTCACCTATTTTTGCCTTTAAAAAAATGTCAACTGGAAAAAGTTACATTTCATACGAGCCTCGCCTTTCCTTCTAGTGACAGGGCTGTGCTAAGTGCACAGCTAACACTGCTAGGGACGACTGCTTTTCATTCACCTATAGACTCTGTTTTACTGCATTTTCCTTTCTTTCATTATGAAGGAAGTTCCTGGCCATTACAAGACTGAGGTGCTTGGACAGCTAAGTAGGTGAAAGCCACAAAGCTTCTCTGAAGAGGCCAGGCTAGACAAGTGGTTACAAGTAAAATAACGAACAGGAATTAAGACAGGAAAAAGGACCTTGAGACATTTCTTCCTAAAAGGGGGATTTGGTGTAAGTTATGTAAGTGGGTGAAGCAGGGCCAGGAGCCAACGCTCTTAATTTATCCAACTGCTGGAGGGTGGGGGAAGGGAGGATGATTCGCCTCCATCTCCCAGCTCTTTAGATCTACAAATAGGAAAAGAAGCCTGATTGAGACATTAACAAAACTAGACTAGACAAAACAGAAACAAACAAAAATCCCACTCTCCTAGGCTTCTGACAACCACAGAATCAAATGCACGGTGCTGACATCACTCAGGAGTTGATTCAATTATTTCTGTTTTGAGTCAACACACATTTCCAACAACCTTAGAAGAGCAGACTCCAGAGGAAACAAAATGAAAGAATCACAAGTTCTCACCCACAAGGAGGCTTGGGTGGTAAGGAAGACGTCATGTAAATAGAATAATCCCAATAGAAAAGAGTTGCAAACTCCGTCACATAGGAGATCCCCAGCTTACTGTCCAACTGGTTCCTGCTGCTGCTGCTGCTAAGTCACTTCAGTCGTGTCCGACTCTGTGCGACCCCATAGATGGCAGCCCACCAGGCTTCCCCATCCCTGGGATTCTCCAGGCAAGAACACTGGGGTGGGTTGCCGTTTCCTTCTCCAATGCGTGAAAGTGAAAAGTGAAAGTGAAGTCATTCAGTCGTGTCCGACTCGTAGCAACCCTATGGACTGCAGCCTACCAGGCTCCTCTGTCCATGGGATTTTCCAGGCAAGAGTACTGGAGTGGGGTGCCATCGCCTTCTCCGAAAGGTACATGACAGGACCCCTATTTAATGTAGGTATAATATTATAAACTGGGAGTCTATTCCTGACCAAATATGAAAATAAAGAGAAACAAGGACAGACACGAGTGTTGTTATAAACCTAAGTATTTTGATCGTAAAAGTTCTTTTGGAGTTCTTTATCTTTTATGGGATGGTGTGGCTGAGGCTCCTTAAAATATTTAAACCTAGTGAAGAACAGAGAAGATGGCATCTCTTTCCCTTGAAAACGTCCCTGGGGCAGGGATGAGCATCCTCTGTTGCTCTGACAACCGTACTACCTCCTTCCAGTGTACATGCCTGGATGGTGCTCACTGCTGGTTCACTGCACATGAATGCCTCAATCACGTCCAGCAGGGATGCGGGCATCTTCCCCAAGATGCGTTCAGTGATCTTTTACTCCCAATCTCAACTAACTTTTCTAGAAACCTCCGTGATGTCTCCATGCCAGTGTTTATAACCTTCCCCTGAGCATTAACTTTCTTAAAAATTCATCCAATCTTTTTTTTTTTCCTGGAGCAATTAAACCATCCTTTCCTTGTGCTAAAAGCTCCATCCGCTGACGATTTACAGACACTGCCCAATCAAGCTTAATCAATTACTCTGAATAATAACACGCCTTTTTAATTTAAATTCAGACACTCCACAAAAGTAATACAATAAAAGACAGATGAGAGCATGGCAACTATCAGCAAACTCCAACTACATTTTGAATGAAAAAACCACCACCACCTTGCTAAATCATCTTATTCATTCCCAAACAATTAAAAAGTACCAAATAGTCAGGAAGCAACAGTTAGAACTAGACATGGAACAACAGACTGATTCCAAATAGGAAAAGGAGTACGTCAAGGCTGTATATTGTCACCCTGCTTATTTAACTTATATGCAGAGTACATCATGAGAAACGCTGGGCTGGAGGAAGCACAAGCTGGAATCAACATTGCCGGGGAAAAATATCAATAACCTCAGATATGCATATGACACCACCCTTATGGCAGAAAGTGAAGAAGAACTAAAAAGCCTCTTGATGAAAGTGAAAGAGGAGAGTGAAAAAGTTGGCTTAAAGCTCAACATTCAGAAAATGAAGATCATGGCATCCGGTCCCATCACTTCATGGCAAATAGATGGGGAAACAGTGGAAACAGTGGCTGACTTTATTTTTTGGGGCCCCAAAATCACTGCAGATGGTGACCACAGCCATGAAATTAAAAGACACTTGGTCCTTGGAAGGAAAGTTACGACCAACCTAGACAGCATATTAAAAAGCAGAGATGTTACTTTGTCAACAAATGTCTGTCTAGTCAAGGCTATGGTTTTTCCAGTAGTCACGTATGGATGTGAGAGTTGGACTATAAAGAAAGCTGAGTGCCGAAGAATTGATGTTTTTGAATTCTGGTGTTCGAGAATACTCTTGAGAGTCCCTTGGACTGCAAGGAGATCCAACCAGTCCATTCTAAAGGAGATCAGTCCTGGTGTTCATTGGAAGGATTGATGTTGAAGCTGAAGCTCCAATACTTTGGCCACCTGATGCGAAGGGCTGACTCATTTGAAAAGACCCTGATGCTGGGAAAGATTGAGGGCAGGAAGAGAAGGGGATGACAGAGGATGAGATGGTTGGATGGTATCACCAACTCAATGCACATGGGTTTGGGTAGACTCTGGGATTTGGTGATGGACAGGTAGGCCTGGCGTGCTGTGGTTCATGGGGTCACAAAGTGTCAGACACGAACAACTGAGTGACTGAACTGAACTGAAATAATCTTTATTTTTTTATTTTAATATATCTTTAAAAGCCACAACCATATCTGTATGTATCTATATGCCTATATACACATATGTGTATTTACACACATACAAGTTCAATAATTCTTAAAAATTCACCCAATGAGAATTGATATAGCTTCGGTGCATCAACAACCAAACCACTTTATAAAAAACTAACTCTACTAAAAGTAAAGAGTTTACATGTCCTTAGTTAGACCAGCCTCCAAATGACAGCAACTCAAGCAATGAAGGAAGAAAATTATTTCTTCCAACAAACATACTGTCCTTAACAAAAGGTCTCTGAAGTATTCAAGTACTGGGCGGGGGGGAGGGGAGTATTTAAGAACAGAAGTAATTTTCAACAGATATGAAAATATGTACAGAACACACACTGTCTAAAAAAGTTCCTTATTTTTTTCTTCTAAATAGTCTTACAGTCATCAGAACTAGTTCACCTTGAAACCTTCAAAAACTGGCAGGCCAGCAGCTATTTGGTAACTTAGTGCGTGAGTGACCCAACAAGTGCCCAACTCTTTGCAACCCCAAGAACCGTAGCCTGAGAACCGTAGCCTGCCACGCTCCTCTGTCCATGGGATGCTCTAGGCAAGAATACTGGAGTAGGTTGCCATGCCCTCCTCCAGGGGATCTTCCTGAGCCAGGGACTGAACCAGTGTCTTTTATGTTTCCTGCATTGGCTGGTGGTTCTTTACTAGTACCATCTGGGAAGCCTCTTGGCAACTTAGTACCCAGGTCCAATTTGGGCGATCCATGCTGGCTACTAGAGCAGTAGCCTTTCTCGGGAACAGCTACTAAGTAGTTCAGTGGAAGAACTTTCACAATGCATTTCTAACGCCTTATGCTAGGATGAGAACAAGTGTTCCTGTCAGGTTAAAGTGAATTCTTTGGCCTTAGGAAAAAAAACTGGTTTCAAATATTTCCAAACATACATAAGACTAATAGTAACCCACATAACATCACAAAGCCACACCTTAGTCTCAGTAATATTTAACATGATAATATTTTACTTGGCCAACAACGAACTTTACCTACGCTGCTACAAAATGATGTAATCGAAGTCCTGTATTTCTTCCAAACATTTTGTCCCATAAAACTCTAAAATGTTCCAAACAGTGATGTGATATCCAAAAGAAATTTATCTTCACAAATTACCAAGGAAAAAGGACGCTAGAAGTGGTATAGCTATAACATTATCTTAATATTTACTGCAACAAACATTGCTACCACGAATCAACTTAAGAGTCTCAGAGTCTAGAGCTTTTCAGAGACAAACACAGAAGCTGCTCGCCTGATATCAGATCTCTGTGGGGATGTTTCAGTGAGGATCCATTTGTCCAGCAGGAACTGGCACTGGGCTTACAATCTGCCTGAACCCCCACCAGCCAGTGACAAGTTTGCTTCTTCACCAACACACACACACACACACACACACACACACACACACACACAACCACATGTAATGGCTCAGCCTGGTTGGGAGTTTATCAGTTTTGAGTCCGTGCTTTGCATTTAATCCTTTAAAATCAATACTTTAAATGTTTCAATCCAATTTTAATCTGTCCTGACTACTATTTCCACTGTTTAAAAACAACACTAACAGCACTCAGTCTCAACGACTTGCATCAATTCACAAGATTAATCTTTCAAAATACTAGCCCAGTAGGATATTTTATTAATGTAGTCCCAAGAATCTAATCAAGCCTCAAATAATCATTTTTCTTAAAGAGCTGCTATGAGAGAGAGAGAGAAAAAAAAGAATTGCTGAAAAGAAAAACATTCATAGAGCATTAAGCAGAAGCCCTCTTCAAAGGGGCATGGGGCAGCGCATTGGCAAATTGGCTGGTTTGACAGCCAATCAGGGAAGATTCTGCTATGAAATGTGGTTTGCAATTCACTTGAAAATGAGTAATACATAGTTATTGCAAGAGGCAGTTTCAAGCCAACTTTCTCCACTTTTTAACAAGGGTTGAAAACTCTGTGCCTCTGAATGACAGAGAGCAGATGGGGGTGTAGACAAAATGATAACCCACACCCAGCCTCTGGTCGGGAGACCAGAGGCTCTTACAAATAAAGGGGGCCTGCTGCTGCCAGATTTCCAATTTCTTCAAACACCGGAAAGGAATGTTTAAGACAAAAGTCCACAGTATTTGGAAATGGTGATGTTTAATTTGAACGTAAAACACAATGATGCCCATGACAGTGAGAGCCAAATAAAACTTGGAGTTTGAGTAGGTTCTATTTTGTCTTCAAGCGTCAAGTGTTCAGTCTCTATGGGAAGGAATGTACTGGGAGGCTTCGTAAGAGGGGCCGCAGTTAATCTGTAAAGTGTACAATTCATCAAACAGCTAACACCCAGAAGTCATAGTATAAACAAAAATTAATTATAGTCTGTCGATTATAATAAATTTGAGGGTAATCATCTATCTTAAAGACCCTTGGCACCTAAGGATTGGAAGACTTAATATTATTAAGATGACAATACTACTCAAAGCAATCTATTAATTCAATGGAATCCCCATAAACGTCTCAACAGCATATTTTGATTCATATGGAACCAAATTCATATGGAACCGCACAATCTTAAAAAAGACTCTCATGTCCTGACTTCACAACAAAGCAACAGTAAACAAAACTATGTGGTCCCAGCATAAAACAACAGATGTACAGAATGGAGAGCTCAGAAATGAACCCTTGAATATATACTCAAATGACTTTTTACAAGGGTGTCAAGACCATTCAACAGAGAGTCTTTTCAACAAACACTGCTGGGAAAACTGGATAGTCACCTGCAAAAGAATGAAGGTGGACTCTTATCTTAAGTCATAAATAAAAATTAACTCAAAATGGATAAACGATCTAAACATAAGGGCGAAAAAGATAAAACTCTCAGAAGAAAATATAAGGAAAAACTTTCACAACATTGATTTGGCAATGATTTCAATTACATATGATAACAAAAGTACAGTCAATACAAGAAAAAATAGCTAAACCACACTTCAAAAAAAAAAACCAAAAACCTTTAGTTTTAAAATCACAGATCTGGTAAGGGATTGATAGCCAGAAAATATTGCGAGCTCCTACAACTCAACAACCACCATCACAAAAACCCAATTCAAAAGTGAGTAAAAGAGTTGAATAGAAATTTTTCCAAAGAAAATGCAAACGGCCAACAAGAAAAGGCTTTCAACGTCACTAATCATTAGGGAAATACAAATTAAAACCACAGTAAGATACCACTTCACACCCATATTAAGATGGCTTAATATTAAAAAAAAAAAAAAAGGCATCAAGTGTTGGCCAAGATGTAGAGAAACTGGAAACCTTGTCACTGATGGTGGGAATGTAAAATGGAGCAGCGTTTCTCAAGAAGTTAAAAAACATAGAAATTACTGTATGATCTAGCCAGGCTACTTTCCAGTACATACCCAAAAGAACTGAAAGCAGGAACTCACTGGAGGACAATGTAAAAATACCTGGAAGTAAACCCTATAAATAGTTTCTTTTTAAAAAAGATAAGCTAGATTAAAATAATCTATTTTTAAAAGACTGGAGAAGTGCTATCATTTTTTTAACCACCTAAAAGGCTTCTTTCACTTATCATCACAGGAACTGTATGTTGCCCTCAGCTGTGTTATGTGCTCTGCACAGTGCTCTGCATACAGCATTTTAATAAACGTCTGCCAACAACAAGGACCATGAGGAACTTCAAATGAACCAGTTACCAGGGAAAGTCTTCAATTTTTGAACAAGTTCATACAATAGTTCTTTTGTCAATTTGAGATACAGCTAAAAGGATTAAAAAAAAAAAAGTTACTTATTGCATACTGTTTACATTAGTGAAAAATTAGAAATGTAAATTATAAAAATATTATAGAGAAGACTCTTGTTTTTACATATAATCCTGAAAAGACAGGCAAAGTTCAAAGACATACATGTGATTTGGGGGAATTCTGCCACTAGAAAGCTAATGATTTATACAAATCTCAATTACTTCCATTGTTTTAGGGACAAAAAATTATTCTTGAAAACTTAATTCTAGCATTTTATAAACATTCCTTAGCTCTTTCTACATAATTGAGCCCACTGTTTGTTCACCTCAATTCAAAGACTCTCAGCCTAGAAAGCACCAAATAAGCACCAACTGCATCAAACCGTATGCTGTGCATCAAAAAAATAAGGGCAAAAATGCAGGAAAATACTCAAATGATAGTTCCAATAGTGCTGCGAATATCCAACCACTGGCTGGTAGGCAGTATTCTCACGTAGGAACTCAGAGTATCTGTGCGTCAACTTAAACAGCCCAAATTCAGAGTATGGGAGGCAACTCAAAGTAGTGGATAGTGCACATCTTCTTTTTTGGAGGGAGTTCAAATGTCCCAAACCATGAAAGGTGATTCAATTTAAAGCAATGCTGTAAAATGTTTAATGGGTTGGAAAGTTATTCAATATGTCAAAAGGAAGGAAAACAGACTATACACATATTAAGAGGGAATCCATTCTTTCAAAAAAACACAGACTGGGAAAATTTTAAGGTTTTTTATCTGGCAAATTGCTGTTAATTTATTTGTTTTTGTTTTAGCTTTACCTGTATTTTCTAGATTTTTCACAATGACCACATATTTTTTCTTTAACACAGGATACACAGAGTCACTATTACAAAAAATCATTTGTAAAGCATCAATTTATAATCTCAGTCATTTTTAATGAAAGATATTAAGACATAGCTATGGTTCCTGAGACGATACATACTCAAGTCATAATGCACAGTGACTGTAAGCCTAAATTCTATGATCTGATAGTGATTCTGTGGTACAGAAAGATAAATAACCTTGAAACGGCTTTCTTTACTTTCTGATTACTAAGAATCACCTACTGCAAATTTCTGCCTGAAAGGGACTGTTGTTAGGTAACCTCCACAAATCCGTGGTGGTCCCATGCTGACCTGAGATATCCCTTTCCCGGGCCTCTCCCCAGGCTACCTTTCTACCACTAAGCACAAACTTGAGAGCCAGTTCATCACTTACGGATTATAACCAAGATCAAGTCACTTTATCTGTGTATGCTTTAGTTCCTGTATCTGTAAAACAGGAATAACCATATTACCTGTCTCAGAAGGTAGTTCAAAGGTTTCAATGAGTATGTGTAAAACACTATACATGGTAATTGCACCATAAATACAACTATCACTATTCTGACTACTTCAACCACCACCAAAAGCTGCCACTCCACTCTCGTCTACTCTTTTCCCCTAACTAGTTAAAATAACATAGGTTCTCTCTATAAACTCCCAGCAGATATCTAATTTCAAGGGAATTAATTTTCAGTTATGGTCAACTACGTAATTCAGACCAATCCTCCTGATAAGGACAGCTAGAAAAGCAACATATTTTTAAAAAAGCATTTAGTTAAAGGCAGTAGGAACCTAAAAAGACAGTGAAGATTTCCCAAGTCAGTAACCAGGGGAGGATGAAAGCCCAAGGAGATGAATAAAGCACAGAGGGCTTTGTTCCTCTGGGGATGCTGAAAAATCCTGAAAGATGCAGCTAAGCAGTACTTCTAACAGCCTGAAAGATCAAATAGAGAGGGCTGGAGTCCAGGGCAAGAGGCAGAGGGGAAACAACACTAGTGGTTTGGACTGAGACCCCAACACACGCTGATTCTAGAAGGGTAATCCAGAAATTGACAGGACTTCATAGAGACTGCAGCTCAGCTTCTATTTCTCTCAATTTGTGAAACAAAAGTGAGATCCTAGATTGCCAGTTCATCACACCCCAGGTAGAAACAAATCACTCACTGGAGTATAACAGCCCCAGCCTCAAACTCATCTATAAGCATTTGTATCAATAAAATATATGGCACATTATCAAAAATAATCTGACAAACGAGGTAAAGGAACATGAATAAGTAACCAGCAGAAACAAATAGAAAAGACACACAGGGACCTCAGACACAAGAATTACCAGACACAGACTTTAAGTATACTTCTCATTTTCAAAGACACAAATTAAGAATTTCAGCTGTAATTAGGAAACAATTGAAAAAAAAAAAAATCCCAACCAATTCTGAATTATAAAACTGAAAAGTACAACAATTAAATTTAATTCAATGGATGGGACTTCATGGTAGATTAGCTACAGCTGAAGAAATCCTTAGTAAACAGAAAGATGGGTCAAAAGAAAAGCTATCAGATGAGGCATGAAAAGACACACAGGCTAGGGCAACAGTGTCTACGACATCTGTTTCTGGAGTCCCGAGGAAAAGGAGAGAATTTAGACTTAAATACTTAGATGGTGGTTGAGAATTTTCTAAAACTGATAAAAGACATCAAACCACAGATTCGAAGAGCTCTACAAGTAAAAGATAGTTAGCCTCTCATAACTTCAGATTCTGTATCCATGGATTGAAGATACTCAGGGAAAAAAAAATTCGGTAGGCCAATAACTATCTACATAGCATTTACACTGTATTTACAACTATCTACATGGTATTTATACTGTATTCACAACTATCTACATAGCATTTACATTGTATTTACAACTATCTAAACAGCATTCAAAAAACAAGATCATGAGATTCGGTCCCATCACTTCATGGCAGATAGATAGGGAAACAATGACAGGTTTTATTTTCCTGAACTCCAAAATCACTGCAGACGGTGACTGCAGTCATGAAATTAAAAGACCCTTGCTCCTTGAAAGAAAAGCTGTGACAAACCAAAAGAGCATATTAAAACACTCAGTCATGTTAGACTCTCTGCAACCCCACCATGGACTATATAGTCCATGGAATTCTCCAGGCCAGAAGACAGGAGTGGGTAGCCTATTCTTTCTCCAGTGGATGTTCCCCATCCCAGGAATCGAAACAGGGTCTCCTGCATTGCAGGCACATTCTTTACCAACCGAGTTATCAGGGAAGCGTATCAAAAAGCAGAGACATTACTTTGCCAACAAAGTCCATAAAGTCAAAGCTAGTCATGTATGGATGTGAGAGTTGGGCCATAAAGAAGGCTGAGCACCAAAGAATTGATGCTTTTGAACTGTGGTGTTGGAGAAGACTCTTGAGAGTCCCTTGGACAACAAGCAGATCAAACCAGTCAATTCTAAAGAAAATCAGTTCTGAATATTCACTGGAAGGACGGATGCTGAAGCTGAAGCTCCAATACTCTGGCCACCTCTTGCGAAGAGCCAACTCATTGGAAAAGACCCTGATGCGGGGAAAGATTGAAGGCAGGAGGAGAAGGGGACGACAGAGGATGAGATGGTTGGATGGCATCACCGACTCGATGGACATGAGTTTAAGCAAGCTCCAGGAGATAGTGAAGGACAGGGAAGCCTGACATGCTGCAGTCCATGGGGTCACAAAAAGTAGGACGTGGGTGAGTGACTGAAAAACATTAACAACTATCTACATAGCATGTACACTGCATTAGGTATTATAAGTAATCTAGTGGTTACTGCAGCTATACAGGAGAATATTCGCAGGTTGTATGGAAGTACTACACCATTTTCAGAGAAGGCAATGGCACCCCACTCTGGTACTCTTGCCTGGGAAATCCCGTGGACAGAGGAGCCTGGTGGGCTGCAGTCCATGGGGTCACTAAGAGTCGGACACGACTGAGTGACTTCACTTTCACTTTTCACCTTCATGCATTGGAGAAGGAAATGGCAACCCACTCCAGTGTTCTTGCCTGGAGAATCCCAGGGACGGGGGAGCCTGGTGGGCTGCCGTCTATGGGGTCGCACAGAGTCGGGCACAACTGAGGCGACTTAGCAGCACACCGTTTTATATAACAGTCGTAAGCATCACAGATTTTGGTACCGGGGGAAGGGGAATCCTGGAACCAATTCTCCAAAGTAGCAAGGGGCTATACATTTTTAAAAAATCCACACCTAGGTACATAGTAAAATTGCTGAAAATCAGATTCAAAGAGAACGTCTAGTAAGTAGTCAGAGACAAGGGACACATTACCTTCAAAGGAACACCAATCTGACAGTTAATTCCAATAAGCTATTGATAATATTCAACATCAGAACAGACGTTAAATATCAAGGAACAGAATAAAGAATAAGATCTTCAAAATGATGAAAGAAATTCTATCTCCAATGAACCTGTCTTGCAAGGAAGACACTAAAGCAGATATTTGGTGAAAGAATATATGTCACTAGCCAACCTTAAGAAAATTCTAAAGTGTGTCTTGGAAGATACAAAATTACCCGAAAAAGAAGCTTAGAGATACAAAATGCATGAAGAATAACAAAGGGAATATGTAAATCTAAATCAGGGGCTCTCAATCTCACTGTAAATTTGCATCACTGGGAAGAGTTTTTAAGAAATACTAATGGCTCACACCTTCTCTCAAGAGACCTTGATGTAATTTGTCTGAATTGGAGTGTAGGCAATCTGTGCTTTGTAAACATTTCCCCAGATGATACCAGTGTGCCCCCAGAGTTGATAACCACTGATGCCAAGTTCACTCGACTGTGTAAAACATGGCTTGTATGAGGTCTTCCAGGGTTTACATGAAATTAACAACAATGGCAAAAACGTTGAGGGGAGGTTAAAGTGTTCTGGTCTTCTATTCTTGGAAGAGGGTAAAAGTACCAATTAATATAAAACGTTGATAAGTGAAAGATATTTAAATGTCTAAAGCAACCACTAAAGGGAGAACAAAAGATTATGAAAGTATGTTCCGAAGTAATACGAGAAAGAAGTAAAATAAGAACCACTTTCAAAGGAGTTGAGTAAGGGGATAAACATAGCAACCTGAATGTCCACTGAGAGGTGAAAGGATAAAGGAAATACGGTGAACACACACACACAGTGGGAAGCTATTCAGCCATAAAAAGGATATCCTACCATTTGCAACAACATGATGGACCTTGAGAGCATCATATAAACTGAAGTAAGTCAGACAGAGAGAGAGAAACACTGCATAGTCTCACTTACATGTGGACTCTAAAAACACTGACTTCATAAATATAGAGAAAAGATCACTTGTCAGACATGTGCAGTGAAGGCTGAGGGGTGGAAGGTGAGCAAAATGTGTGAAAGCAGTCAAAAGACAAGTTTCTCTAAGGTATAAGGTACTAGTTATAATAGAAGTAAGTCTGGGGAAGCAACATACAGCAGTGACTATAACGACCCACATTGTACTGTATATTTGAGAGTTGCTATAAGAGTAAATCTTAAACATTCTTGTCTCTCACACACATACACACACACACACACACACACACACACACAAGACAAGTCACCATGAGGTGGTGGGTGTTAACTAGACTTAAGTGTGGTGATCATCTCACAAAACGTGAGCGTGCATGTTCGCTTGCTCAGTCGTGTCCAACTCTGTGCGACCCCATGGACCAGAGGCTCCTGTTTACACACAAATATTAAATCGTTATGTTGTGCACCTGAAACTAATATAAAGTTGTATACCACTTATACTTCAGTTAAAAAAAAACATAGAATTAGCAGAACAAAACAAAAAGCACTAAATAAGACAGTAGATGAAAACCCAAATACCTCAGCAATCATGTTAAATGTAAAAGACAAACGCTGTTTCCTCAGTCTGCAAAAGAAGAAACAACCATAAACACGTTTAAAACATAAAGATGGAAATATTAGACAAACTACTGATAAAGGCAAAAACTTTACTGGAAATAACACAGGAGAATACCGCTATGAGAGGTTCAATTCCTTAGGAAGAGATAGCAATTTTAAAGCTGTATATGCTTAATGACAGCCTCAAACTAATCAAAGCAAACAGAATGACAAGGAGAAACATTTTTCCAAAATCACTGTGGCAGATATATTTTTTTGGCCAATCCACACAGCACGTGGGGTCTCTGACCAGAGATCATGTCCAGGCCCCCTGCATTGGAAGCAGTCTTAACCCCTGGACTGCCACGGAAGTCCAAAGTGGGAGATTTCTAACATACCTTTCTCAGTAAAAGAAAAAAGATTTAAAAAATAATTAGGGATATAGATCTGAACAACAATGAAAACAGTATGATCAGAAGACATATAAAACACCATCAGTAACAACTACAGAATAAAAATTTTCTTTATGCACACAACAAAAATTTTATCATAAACCGGGCCATGAAGCAAGTCTCAACAAGTTTCAAAAAACTGAAATCATACAGACTTATTCTCTGACAACAAAGCAGTTAACTTAGAAATGAACAGCCTAAAACACAGCCAGATACCCTCCTCCACATCTTTGGAAATTAAGAAACATACTTCTAAATTACCTTTAAAAAAATTAAGTCACAATGGAAAAATCTATTGTTTTACTTGAATGATAATGAAATTATTATATATCCAAACTTGTATCTTGTTTAAGGGTACAAATTTGTAAACGATGGTTAAAGACTAGAGGCCTAACTCTCAGCACAGTGATTATAGTCCATAATACTGTTTTGTAAACAGCAAAGTTGCTAAAAGACTAGATCATAATTGCTCTCACTACCAAGAAGAAATTTTAATTATGGATGAGAGGTGGTAGCAGCAGCAGTGATACAGTGGTAAACATGTTGCAATATATAAATGTATCAAATCAGAATACTGTACAGCTTAAACGTACACAGTGTTGTACACAATGGGCTTCCTTGATGGCTCTGATGGTCAAGTGTCCGCCTGCAATGTAGGAGAGAGTCTGCCTGCAATGCAGGAGACCAGGGTTCAATCCCTGGGTCGGGAAGATTCCCTGGAGAAGGGAATGGCAACCCACTCCAGTACTCCTGCCTGGAGAGTTCCATGAAAAGAAGAACCTGCCGGGCTACAGTACACGGGGCTGCAAAGAGTCAGACATGACTGAGCAACACACACACATCTCCTTTGTTAAAAATATTAAATAGAAAGCTACAAAAAGTTATGAATTGCAGCTAAAGCCCTGTTCAGAGGAAAATATATAGCTTTAAACAAATTAGAAGAGGAAAAAAAGCTGAAAAAAATAAAGCAGTCATCTCAAAGTGCTAGGGGGAAGAAATTAAACCTGTGAAAAGTAGGAAAAGAATAATAATGGACAGAAAGTAATAAAATAGAAAATAAACCTACAGAAAATAGGAAAGAGGCAATGAAAATATCAACTTTACTTCTACAACCACAACAAAATGACAACCAAAATTTCAGGATGCCATTTATAATAGCACTCAAAAAAAGAAGATATCTATAAATAAATCTAACATACTATATATAAGATTTCTATGCAAAAAGCTTAAAACACTGAGGTTGATTAGTGAGGACCTAAACAAAGGCATATATCATGTTTCTGGGTTGGAAGACTCAATATTAGAAAAATATCTCTTTTTCCTAATTGAATTATAGACTCCATGCAACCTGAATCTAAATTCCAACAAATGCTGTTTTTGGTTAAATGTAGCCAATGCATATGTAAAGAAAAGGGTCAAAGAGCAGTCAAGACACTAATGAAGACAATCCAAGTAGAAGGGCTTGCTCCAGTAGGTATAAATCCTCATTACTAAGCACAGTCATTAAGACAGCGTGGACTTGGTACACGGATACAGTGGATTAGGACAGCCCAGAAAGAGTCTCACACATACAGAGAGATAAATATTAACAGAGGTGGCAGGGGAGAACAGGAGGGAAAGGAGACCTTGACATTAAATGGTGCAAGCTGGGTAACTACGTGAAAAACAATAAAGAAGTAAAAAGACCAATACTTTGTATCTACACAACAATGAGTTTCAGGGAAACTGTGGCTCCAAATGTGACAGGCAAACAGAAGGCCCGTGGCAGGCAGCAACACAGGAGAATAACTATGTCCTCTGGGCGCAAATTTCTCACACGTGACACAAAAAGTACCTACCATAATTTTAAAAAAAGTAAAACTGATAAATTAGACAGTAAAATGAAGAACTTCTAAAGACATCATGAAGAAGAGGGTAAAAAGGCAAGTAGCAGAAGGGGTAGTGTTATCTCAATAACCTCAAACTGGAGACATTCCAAATGTCCGTCAACAGCAAAACAAATTGTGGTTTCTTCAGATACGGGAGTACTATACAGCTGTGGAAACAGGTGAACCACAGCTACAATCAGTAATCCAAATGATCCTCAAAAACACGTCCAATGAAAGAAGCTAGAAACTCAAGAAAACATACTGAGGGATTCCATTTACTTAAAGACTAGAAAACAAGAAAAGTTAAATTACGGTGTTTAGGGATGAATGCCTGGATAGTAAAACTATCAAGAAAAAAAGCAAGACATAATCACCATAGAAGTCAGGCTAACAGTTACCAGGGGCAATGGGGAATGGGGACGCTCTATTTCTGGCCCTTGGCAGTGGTTACACAAACATCTGTTTTATGAAAACACACTGAGTTATACTCTTTTTTCCCCTTTGTGTATTTAAGTTGTAAAAAGCTCAGAAAGACCCCAGGCTTTACACGTCGGTGTGCAGGGCTGCGATGAGGCAGTAGCACCTTTCACAGGCACCGGTTTGTCCTTACTTCCACTTCAAATATCCTAGCATCCTTACCTTCTAAAATTCTCTAAAACACTCCAACAATTTGCACTCTTCCCTGATCTTTGAAAGCCTGGGATCCAAAGAGATCAAAGGGTTTTCTCTCAACATAGGAACATGAATGGGAATGCTGAATTCCCAACTCAAGATAAGAGTAACTTCCGGAAAAGAAGATTAATGGGATGGGGGTTCAGAGGCCTATTATAATGCTTTACTTCTCTATCCAAAGTGTTTTAGTTCTTTAAAAAAAAAAAAAAGTTAAAGCAAAGATGGGAAGTGCTAAAATTTAATGAAACTGGATGGGGGATAAGTGGATATGAGTACCTTTTACACACTTACCATGCTATGCTGGTAATATTCCTAATGAAAGGGAATAAAAGGTCCTACACTCTTTACACTTACTGGCTCATTTCTTTCTCCATGTAAAAATTCTGCTTGAGCCTAGGTTAAGTCATACTTAGCCTTCCAGAGACAATATATAAAAACCTGAAAATGTTCTTCATCACCCACATTAAAATCCATGTTTTCATCTTCTCTAGGCTAAATACCTCCCTTATAAATTTTCAGGTACTTCTCCATTCAGCCATTCTGTTCTGGATGGCAACATCCCTCAAAACAAAGTGCAAGACCCTAATAAACCATGGGAGAGCCTTCTTCGTTGTCTCAATTCCGCCAGCAAACTTTTAACTCACAGGTAACTTAGGTAAGAACAAATGCACTATTTTCCTTTCCAGCCAGACCAGCCATATGTAGCAGATGTTGGGCTGGTATCCATCCAACATGCACAGCCCCCTTTCCCATCAGAACCCAGTGCACAGTCTAAGCCTGTCACAGAACCACCACCACGACTCACCCATGACTGCTTCGGCTGGAAGCACCAGATATCATTCAGCCCAGCTGATGAGCTCTAAGAAAAACCCCATGATCCCCTGGATGTTATCACAACAGAGCCTGCCTGTGCTCTGAAACTGAAACACCCTTCTGCAACCTCAAGCGCCAGGCTGAGGAAGGCAGAGCAGAAAGAAAGGCTGTGGCGGGGCTGTTCAATTAACCCACACAACAGGTGCCCACTCCAAATGATGACTGACTTTTTTCTGGACCACAATCTTATTCTAGTCGTATGCGTTACTGTGTTAGCCTCTTTCTAATAGTTTGTCTACCAACCAGGCCAGTGATTGGAAGTCTGGTGCCAATAACATTTTCCCTTCCAAATAATCCCATACACTGATTTGATAAGATTCCCCACAGGTGGTCAGAGTTTCTTTCCTTAAATTTTTTTTATCAGAATGTAAAGACAAGACAAGCTTACTATTGTAAAAAAGAGAGAACTTGCACATACAAAAAAGCATTCGATTTTTTTTTTTAAATCCATGGAAAATGTAAAACGGCAAGGTCTCCTTTAATTACAACCTTCAAAGAAAACCACTGTTAGCAGTTTGGCAATACGTGGATTCATGATACAGTATCTGTGAAATTAGTTTCTTTTAAAGAAAATATTCATATCAGATTTCCTGATGGTAGAGAAAATAGGTAAACAAGAGTGGAAAAAAAAAAAAAGAAAGAAAGAAAGAAATCTGCAACCCAAATAGAAATGTCATGAAACACCCGGATATAGAAGGAGCAACAACTCAATAAGACAGACCAGTTCTCAGCCTGGCCTTGCTGCCCTCTCCTGACTCCGTTTTTCAGGTGTGGATGAGAAGACCTACTTTACCAGACTTTTGGGAACTTATGTAAGATGCTGTACCCACATGAGTTCTGTTGGCTTTTTGTTTGCTGCAGTTTGTTTTTCTCTACCTGCGCAGGAGAAACCCCCTGGGGAGCCCGTGACAATGAGATTCCCAGAAGTCCTCAAGGAGAAATCTCTGGGGGTGGGGCCTGAAAGTCACAGGCAAGTGCGCTCTGCAGAGGAAAAGGCATGAGGCATATCTGGTTTTATTACTGCACTGTTTAGCCTCTAACACGGAACCTGGTAACAGTGTTCAACAAACATTAGCGGGATGGTTAACAAATGAAGAGTTGTATTTTAAAAACAGATTAGTTATGTTGCAAAAGATTCCATGAAAAGCTTCCATGATGCTTATGTAAGAAAATGTCTCTCGGCAAAAAGCAGTTATTAGCTGTACTTGATACAGAGAACTGGAACTCATTTCTATTTCGTTCACTTTCCATCTTACACCATAAATCAAGGTGCACTAGACTAAATTTAATTAAGAGTCAAGGTAATCTAGTTTACCTCACTAAAAAAACAACTCATGAGAATTGGATTATGGGCGATTTCCAACTCTCAAATGGCCTCCCTCCACAGACTCTACAATCACTGTTCAAAAATTTATCCCTTTTTAATCACACAGAAAACTATTTTCTTTCAGTACTTCTTTAGGACAATTCAAAATACTAATTGTTAGATACCAGCTTCAATAAGCTCTCTGTCACTTTGATAAAATGTGTACCTGGTAGCCAGAGGAGGCTAGACACCACCAACATATTCACAGCGAAATTTCCATGGACAACACAAAGATCTCAGGTTATTTTTCATCTTATTCTTCAAATGAATTTAAAATTTCTACAATGAATACGCACTCCCTATGTAATTTTTCTTGTAATTTTAAATAGAAAATGCAAAAGCCCAAGAATTAATAAGAGTAATATAATTGAGGAATCCTGTAAGGTTTTTAAGTTTTTATTTCCTAGAGTCAAAACAATATCAGGTAAGTTTAAGATATTATTTTATATTTGGAAAAATAATTAACCCTTCACGTACTGCTACCAAGAATTCTAAAGCTCTTTAACTTAAAAAAAAAAAAGTTTTCAAATTCTCTGAAGGCCATTATTGGTTCTACTGGCAAAATGGAATACAGAGAGTAGATCTGATCAAAGTATTGTATCAAAGTTAAATTTCTTTAAGCTGATAACCAAACGGGTTAGGCAGGACACAGTCCTTGGTTCTCAGGTTCTTAGGAAATACACTTGCAAGTTTTCAGGGGTAGAGGGGTAAGATGTATGCAATTTGCCCCCTTTGCTTGTTTGCAAAAAATACATAATTACACAATGAGTGACAAGACAAATGCTGAACAGGGGGAATGTTAAACTGACGGATCTGGGTAGAGGGTATGAGTTGTTCATACAATTTTTGCAATTTTTTGTGAGCCTGAAATTATTTCTAAGTAAAAATTGTAATTGAAAAAAGTGAACAGAAAAAAAATACTCAAAACTGTTAAGATCATACTGGACCAACTTTAAGCAAGGCTTTATTGTGGGAAAACATAACATTTAAAAACTGTGCTAATAAAAACACTCATACAGCACCAACTTTAAAAAATAAATTAAATTAGCACCACCCAGGAGAAATATGAGTCATATATGTTATATTTGAAACAGGTGAGACTAATTTTAATATAATTTACTTAGCCAATGTGTAAAATATCACTCCAATGCAATCAATATGAAAATTACAAATCAGTTATTTTACAAGGTTGTTCATAGTAAGTCTTCAAAATATGGAGTGCATTTAGCACCTACAGATCTCAATTCACATGCTAAATTTCACAGGAAATATCTGACTTGCATTTACATTCATAAAATGTAGTTTAAAAAATAGACTCATATAAAAAGTTGTTTCCAATCACTGAACTGAGTTTTGTTTTTAAATGTAAATTAGCTAAAATTAAATAAAATGGAAAATTCATTCCTCAATCATTATAGCCACCACTGCAAGTGGCTACCCTGTGGGACAACCCAGCTTTTGATGATGAAAACAAACCTCATCAAAGGAGGATTTGCCAAAACTTGGCACATCACATTTATCAAAGGATTTTAACACAGTTATGATAAAATAAAAGCTGATGCTTCTATCAGAGGCATTGGTATTTGTCCAGGTCATAATCAGACATTGCCTCTACCATCACTTAAATACCAGCACTGATCTTCTGCCTCAGATGTCATACTATGAGTTTCCTGAATATTGGCTACCAAAGGGCCCACTCATTTTAAAATGTGGTGGAACGAACTAGAGCTCTCAGTGTCCAAACTGTACAGAGTGCAGGATTTCAGCACGAATACCATAAGGGAGCAGGCCCTCAAATGAACTTGTCTCGGATTTAACAGAGGAAGTGACCCTGAATACAGAGATTCTTTTTCTTTCCTTTTAAACAGGTGTATGAGATTAATTCAGTCAACACCAGGCAACACTCAAGATTTGCCAATCAATAATTCTGTGCCAAGCAATCCGATCAGGGATTTGGCTAGAATCCCTTTGGCTAATCTCAGTAAGGACCATCTCAAAGAGAATCCTGATTTCGGCCATTCTCATCTAAGCCAAGGCTCAGGCGGCCCTTTGCCTGGAAGTAAATAAAGTCAAATTATATATGTATGAAGGAAATTCTGCCTTTTGGACAAAGAAAAAACCATCCGAAAGATAATTTAGTAAGGGTGGGCAAAAATACAGCTCCAAAGATGAGAAGTTTTCCTAAAACCGCATTCAAACACCATTTTAGGGAAATGTCTAATTCCCACTTTCTGTCTAGTCGGACTTTCCGATTGAACAATGATGTGGATAATAACCAAACTTAATCCACAACAGCTAATTCTGGTATTGTTCACTGCTCTTTCTCTGCAGGCATACAAGTGCCTGTTTAGACCTGAAAGGAAGATATTCTTTAAAACTGATGAACCCTTGAATGTGAATTCACTAGTGCCTGAAGTTACTCATACCTCTGGGAAGTGAGGCAAAAGCATGTGAACAATGGTTTGTGACATCCTGCCCCAAGAGTTAAATTCTGTGTTCCAAACAAAAGCTTTTTCCTTTCCCTCCCACCCCACTCATCTAGCGTGCTTCCCTGCGACACCATATCGTGGATCACAGACATAATTCTGAACACTGCGTGGAAACGAAAAGAATCCTAATCTAGAAGTATGCTTACATAAGCATTAACTATTTCTACTTGAAACTTCCTCCACTACCACCCCGCCCCCCGCCCCTGAAGAATCAAAGCTTTAAGCAGGATGAATAGGACGTTTTAAGCTGTTCACCGGAGGTTTGTTCTAGAGCCGACTGTTTCTAATCGTGGAAATATTTCCACTTTCTGCAGAAAAACACGTTCTGTGGGTTTTTATTAGAAACTCTTCAGTCAATGCCTGTGTAATCAAATCCAGTCTCACTTCTCTCTGAAATTAGCCAACTCCGCAAAAAGCCATTGTAATTTGCAAAAGAGCGAAGAGGGGGAAATAAACTACACCAGAAACACACATTCCAGTCCGACAGTTCAAGCACTATTTCGAGATGCCAAGTAAAAATAAAGTTCCACGTCTCCCTCGTGGACAGAAAGGTTTCTACAAGCGGCCAGGCCCAGGCCACAAGGCAGGACCCCCTGACCCCAGCGAACCTTCCGGGCACGCAAGCACCGGACCACCGCCCGGCACAGACGTGTGTGTTCGCAAGGTCGCCAGGTGCGGGGAAACTACTTACGCCGAAAAAGTACGCTTCAACCAGAGTTTTTACAACGTATTCACGGGTACTGTCCCTGCTCGCTGAAACCCACCACAAAAGGGAGCAACGCCGACAGCGGAGAAGGGTTTCCCCTGGTTCATCAGATTCAGGCAACCGGATTGTATTTAACAATCCCTCCCGAAGGTCCGACGCCAGAGCCGGGATCCAGAGCGGGAGGCGCACAGGAAGCAGAGGGCGCACCCGCTGCGGGGAGCGCACCCGCTCCCGTGCCGTCCGGAAGGCTCTGTCCGGGCGCCCGCATCCCCGCGGCCCGGCCCACTCGCCAACAAAGGCCGCATCCACCGCTCCCGGGTGGGAAGCCCAGGCGACCCACGGGGGGCCGGGTCGGCAAGGCCGACCCCGGAGCGAGCCCAGCCGCACCGGGTCCCGGGCTGCAGGGAGCACGGCAGAGGCTCGCGCGATCCCGGGGGACGGCGGAGTGGGAGTCTGGGCTTCGCAGGGTCCGCAGAGGATGTGGCCGCGCCGCGGGCGGGATGGAGGCTGGGGCGGCCGAGGCGGCCCGCTGCCCCCCGCAACCCCGATGCCTTTCATTTGGCCTCTGCGGCGGCGGAGACAGCCCGACCTCCAGCGCCAAGCACTGCGCCAAGCCGGGGCGGGCGGGGGAGGCGCTCCAGACCCGCCGCAGCGCCGGACCACCCCCACCACCCAGCGCGCCGCGACCCCCTCCCGGCCCGGACCCCGCGGCCCGCCCGCCCGCAGGCCGCGCTCCCCCGCGGGCGCAGGAGAAAGGGCTCGGGCGCTCGCCCGGTCCCCACCTCAATGTAGCCGGCCAGAGCCGCGGCGGGAGCTGTGAGCCCGAGCAGCAGCAAGACCAGGAGTTTGCCCGTGGCCGCGGTGGCCGCGGTCCCGGTGGCCGCCATCCCTTGCCGGGTCGCTCTAGCGCTCGGCTCTCAAGCTCACACAAACGGACTCCGGAGCGTTCCCACCGCGACCCAGAAGCATCTGAAGCTTGTTCGCCGCCGCCCCTAGGGTTTTACACCGACCGGAACTGACTTCACAAAACCACACCCTCCATCTTTGGCGCCCAATGCCGACCCGCAGAATCTCCGCAAGACACCGCCCCTCGTTCAGCCCAGACCCAATCAGGGGGCGGAAGAGCCCACCCCTCCCTCCGCTCCAGTCGCGCACCCCGCCCGGTCCCGCCCCCAGGTGCTGACGCCCCGCCCCGCCGGGCCCCGGCTGCTCCGGGACGCGGGGGTGTGTGCGGGGTTGGGGGGGCCCCGGCGGGGTGCGCTTGGGCCGCCAGCACCCTCCTGGTTATCTGCCCGCACTGCGCCCTTCTGTTCTCCTGCAGCCGCCCGACACCAGACACGCCCCGCTGCCCGCCCCTGCGGGCTGTTTTCCAGATTCCTTCGGGTACCGCCCTCTTCGGGGTTCTGACAATGATTTTATGAAAAACAGGATTTTTATTTATTTTTTTTAAAGGAAAAACAGGATGAATTGTTCCGAGTCCAGGCAGGTTTGCAGAAGGCCGTCCTCCTGGGCAGAAGAAGGGCTGCAAGAGGCTGCGTTCCTCCGCCCCAACCCCCGCAGGGCGCGCCCGGTCCCAGCCCGCCGCCCGCCCCGAGTCGCTGTTTGCAAGCTCTCGACCGCTGGTCCTTAGGCCTCAGCCTTCCTACTCCTTGCCGGCGGCCACTAGAGCCCGGGATAGCTCCCTCCCACCGGAGACCAGCGGTGCGAGGACCACGTTGACCTCAGAGCCCAGGTCCAGGCCTTCCTCGTGTGTTTCAGGAAAAGATCGTTTTTCTTTCTTGTTCGGTTGACGATCGCTAGCAAGAGACCTGCTTCTCTCTGCCTGCATGCCCCGCAGAGCTTCCACTCCAGCTGGGAGACGCCGTACTACTCGGTTCACAGCGGGCACGGCCTCGCGGTGCTGGGGCGCTGCCGGCTTTGTTTCCTCTCTGCAGCCGTGAGGTTTATGGACCACCCTCTGCAGCGTCCTTGCTCGTTTCCAAATACATAGAGAGCAGGGTCTCTACCCCCAGGAAACAGACGGTAGAAGCGAAGAGACAGTGTCCAACCAGGAGAAGGCCGGACTTTGCAGCCCCACTGCAGGACGCGCCCGGTCCTGGACTTGAACAGGCTCTGCCCCATTCCCCAAAGACAGCCTGCACCTTTCCATTCCAGTGTCCTCTCCATGCCTGCACTGTCCTCGCTCCGGTTACGTGTTGTAAACATCTTTCTCTTCGTCTGCTCGCCTCTGCTTCCGAATCCCCAGAGCCCTGTTCCCTACTATGACACTTGCTACCCTTTGTTGTTTGTGTCTCTTTGCCACCCATGGACTGTAGCCCCCCAGGCTTCTCTGTCCATGGGATTCTCCAGGCAAGAAGACTGGAGTGGGTAGCCATTTCCTCCCCCAGGGGATCTTCACAACCCGGGGATGGACCCTGGCAGGCGGGTTCTTTACCCTCTGAGCCACCAGGAAAGCCCACTTGCTCCTCTGGTTCTTTCCGAAGCTCTCCTGCCACTGACAAGACATAGGTAGGTCACAGTGCAGGTCCCCTCATCCTGGACACACGGGCTCATGTTTGTGCAGCATCATGGAAATCCCTTCTGCGGGATTCTGGCCCTAGTTCAGCCTTCAGCTGTTGCTATGGACTGAAGTGTATCCTCTCCAACATTCATGCCTGCTGAGGCCTTGACCCCCAAAATGATGGTGTTTGGAGATGGAGCCTTTGGGAGGTAATTAGGGTTAGATGAGGTCATGAGCAGCCCTCAAGAGGGGATTGAAAGTGGAAGTGTTTGTCACTCAGTCCTGTCTGACTCTTTGTGACCCCATGGACTGTAACCCCGCAGAATTCTTGTCCATGGGATTCTCCAGGCAAGAATACTGGAGTGTGTTGTCATTCCCTTTTCCAGGGCATCTTCCCCACCCAGAGAGCAAACTCTGGTCTTCTGTATTGCAGACAGATTCTTTACCATCTGAGCTGCCGGGGAAGCCCTGAAGAGGGGATTAGTGCCCTTCTAAGAAGAGAACAGAGAGCTTGTTCCATGCTCACCCACCTACCCCCACCCCCACCCCCAACATGTGAGGGCACAGTGAGAAGGCCAGGAAGAGAGCCCTCATCACCAGAAAGCCAAGCTGGCCAGCATCACGCTCTTGGACTTCACAGCCTCCACAACTGTGAGAAAGAAATTCCTGCTGTTTAGCCACCCAGTCTGTGATATTTTGTTCTGGCAGCCAGAGTGGACTGGTGCAGCCCTGTAACTATGGACAAACCGTTCATCATGCGACTGTCTTTCCTTCTCTGTCAAGTGGGAATATTAAGAACCTGTCCTAATTCACCAATTTGTGTGATTCAATGAAAAATGAATGTACAATAGTGAAAAGCATGAAATAAAAATTTCTGTGAAAATATGCTCGAAAACAGTATCAAGTGACTGTGAAAGACCTAATTCTACTTTGGAGCCTTGGGTGAATTCTACAGACCCTCTGAGCTGTTTCCTTGCCCACAAAATTAGGGACTCATCTCAGAGATGTCTAAATTTCTCTGACTCTAAATACTAAGGGAAAAGCAAGTGAAATTCCCTGAGTTCAAAGTAGTGGCCCCATTATTCATGCTTTCGGGACTGTGTATTCAAGGATGAGCTTTAATATCATGGGATAGAAGGATTTGTAGAAAAATGACCTGGGGTGGGGTGTTTATCTAAAATTAGTTAGATCCTGGGGACTTCCCTGGTGTTCTAGTGGTTAAGACTCCATGCTTTCAATGCAGGGGATGTGGGTTCCATCCCTGGTCAGGAAATTGGTATCCCACGTGAAAAAAATAAATAAACCCTTTAATTTATTTTAATAAATAAATAAAATAAAATTAGGTCCTGAAAGAAGTTTATTTGCATTTTCAGGTCACTGAAGGATCATAAATAAAACTTTGTTGCCCTGTTCATCAATGTTCTTGACTTCAAAATGTTACTCTCCCTTAACTGACTCTCATGGAAGCATACCTAGTCTTGCAATTTTCAAATGATAATTTTTCACCCTAAATATGCTCATGTCAGTGACCAAGACATTTGAAGAGCACTATGTTGTCACTTCATTACCGTTTGTTAACAAAAGGAAAAGGCAGAACATACCGTTCTATTTCTCCTCTCTTCTTAAGAATCAGACTTCCTTCTAAAAGAGTTATCTTTCATGAACACTTAAGTTGTGTGCATTTCATTTTGGGGGGAAAAAAAGTGGTTTATGTCCCTAAATGTATCCTTTTATGAGTATTGCCCACTCATCCGTTTGACACATTTTCAGGTGAGGCAAATCCAGCTAGAGCAGTTGCTCCCAGATCAGGATGCTTTTCAAAAAATCAACGAAGTTTTATTAAAAGACAAATTCCTGAGCTCCTACCTCAGAAATTTTAAATCACTAAGGCTAAAGTGACATAAGGGATTCAAAATATTTTTTAAAGCTCTCCAGGGAATTCTAATCCACTAATACGTTTGAGAGCTTGATTCTTGAACATCATGGATCAGTAAAACAAAATTTTTAAAATTGGAGTAGCATTTAAACTTACCAGTGTTTTCAGATATGGAGAACAGATTTTTGGTTGCCAGGGGTGGGGGAGAGGTGGATTAGGAGTTTGGGATTAGTGGATGCAAACTATTATATATAGAATGGATAAACAAGGTCCTACTGTATAGCACAGGGTATATTCAATACCCTATGATAAACCATAATGGAAAAGAATATAAAAATATATATATATATATACATATAACGGAATCACTTTGCTGTACAGCAGAAACTGGCACAACATTGTAAATCAACTATTTACAATTGCCAGTGTTTTAGTTTTCTAAATAAAACATTAAGACATGATTGAAGAATTGATGCTTTTGAACTGTGGTATTGGAGAAGACTCTTAAGAGTCCCTTGGACTGCAAGGAGATCCAGCCAGTCCTTCCTAAAAGAGACCAGTCCTGGGTGTTCATTGGAAGAACTGATGTTGAAGCTGAAGCTCCAATACTTTGGCCACCTGATGCGAAGAGCTGACTCATTTGAAAAGACCCTGATGCTGGGAAAGATCAAAGGCAGGAGGAGAAGGGGACGACAGAGGATGAGATGGCTGGATGGCATCACCGACTCAATGGACATGGGTTTGGGTAAACTCCGGGAGTTGGTGATGGACAGGGAGGCCTGGCGTGCTGCAGTTCATGGGGTCGCAAAGAGTCGGACACGACTGAGCGACTGAACTAATATGTTATCAGCACTGTTTCATTAAAGAACATTGAACAACAATAAAAACTAAGAATGGTCATAATTGTACAATTTCAAAGACGGGTGCAATGTAAATTTTAACAACTCACTACATCACTTTTTCTCATCACAAAATAGGATGGTGAATACTTTATAGTCGAATGGCCTTGGTTTAACTTGGACATTGCAGTGTGGGCCATAAATATGAACTGGTTGTAAGCTTGGCCTTGGCCTGTAACTGGTAGCCTTTAAATATATAATACCTAGGAATTTCCCTGGTGGTCCAGTGGCTAAGACTCCTTGCTCCCAATGCAGGGGGCTCCAGGTTTGATACCTGGCCAGGCAACTAGATTCCACATGCTGCAACTAAATATTCCACGTGCCACAACTAGAAAATCCTGCACGCCGAAACGAAGACTTGGCACAGCCAAATAAATAAAAATAAATATTAAAGAAAACTGTTGTTCCTTTTTAAAATTTTATAAATAAATAAATAAGCCATACTCAGAATGCATCCTCTGACCCCCAAACCCACCCGTCCATCCATGGCCAACTCGCTTCCACTAGAACCTGCTCACAGACGTTTCCTGCTCTCCCCCAAGGCTGAGCTGACACACCTCCTCTGTGTTCCCCAAAACATTCTGCACGTACCTCTGACACACTGTTTGTAAATTAACACCAATCATTTGTTTTTCTTTGTTCTCTCTTTTATTACATCATGAAGGGAGGAGTCAGGTTTGGTTCATTTCTGTACCTCCACATAGTGCTTGTACTTAATAGACATTCAAAAAATATTTGTGGAGGGAACACAACTAAATGAGCTTTACAATCTAGCAGAGAGGACAAAACCTGTGGATGCATAAGGATAGCACTAAGTGCAAAGTCGTAAATAGCCCAAGAGAGCTGTCTGTGTTCTTTAAGGAATAAATTGGAGGAAGAAGCTGGTTACATCTGGCTGAGGACATCAGGCAAAGATATCATAGAAGAGCTTATATCTGAGACTTCCTGTAATATACAAAGGATGTGCAGGAGAGCACAAAAAGCATGGAAGGAACAATGCAAGCAAAGACATGGCATTGAAAAAACCCAAGTCATGTAAGAATATGTGAGTGGGACTTCCCTGGTGGTCCCTAGCCCTAGCACAGTGGCCAGGACTCTGCTTCCAATGCAGGTTCAATCCCTGGTTAGGGGACTAGATCCCACATGCAGCAACTGAAATATCTTGTATGCTGAAACTAAGACCTGGTGCATAAATGAATAAATGAAAATAGATATTTTTAAAAAAGAATATGTGAGTATTTCACTTCATTGAAGTACGTTATTATAATAAACAGGAAATATAAGATGGTTGGTCAGGTTACCTAAAAGATCCTGAGGAGCCATAGAAATCTCTTTTATTTGCGGAGAAGCCACTCTACAAAAACGTAACTCAAGAGAAATTAGAGGGACTTCCCTGTGGTTGAGTGACTAAGACTCTGCGCTTCCAATGCAGGAAGCCTGGGTTCGATCCCTGGTCAGGGAACTAGATCCCACATGCTGCAACTAAGACCTGGCAGTCAAATAAATCAGTAAGTACTTCTTTACACACACACATACAAAGAGAAATTAGAAAGTTTCCTAGGTCTCTTATATTTCTCTCCTGCTTGGAAGGCTTCTGTGTTCCCTTTGCCACTGATGTTGAACAGCTTGGATCACTTCTCACAGGGACCCTCTGTAAGAAGCAGAAAGGTTTAATTTTATGTGAGTTTCAGCTTTGGGCTTCCCAGGCTCAGTGGTAAAGAATCCACCTGCCAATGCAAGAGACATGGGCTCAACTCCTGGGTCAGAAAGATCCCCTGGAGAAGGAAATGGCAACCCATTCCAGTATTCTTGCCCGGAGAATCCCATGGACAGAGAGAGGAGCCTGGAGGGCTACAGTCCAGGGTTCACAAAGAGTCGGACACAACTGAGCAACTGAGTGTGCAAGAGTTTCAGCTTCAGGCTTTATACATGAAAATATCTATATTTTAATATTTTCATGTATAAAGCCTCTCTTCCTACTCGTCTAAATTAAAATAGGATTTGATATTATATCAAGTACTTAAAAATCAATACAAGGTACCCAAATTCGATCACGCCAGAGCAGGGTCTAGACAGAAGAAAGAATCTGGCACTGGAGTTTTCATGCAAATATCTTTTGTTTTCAATGATAATATTGATTTAACTGATTACCATCTGGATGTGTAGGTGTGGCTGAAATACAGTGCTTGAAAAATAACTTTAAACACACGATATGTATAGCCTACGTTTTGTTTAGCTGGTAAACTGGTTGATAGGCTTGAAGCAAACAAGTTGTGAATCTTGGGTGTCATTGTACAAACAAACGTGAAATCTTAACAGTCCCTACTGAGGTCTTGGAGGAGACCAGGGCAAGAGAATGGTCCTGGAGATTAGTTAGCTCTGCAGAAAATCTGCCTCTGGCTGCAAATCACTTTTGGAGGAGTTGTTATTGCATGTGGCTCTGTCTGTTTACTTTCCTTTATTTGTTGTCCCTGATTCTTCATTTGAAAGGACACATCCCATTCCCTCCTTGTACCTGGGCTGTTCTGCCTCTGTGCAACGGCTATTTTCTCAGCTGTCCATAATGACACCACATTTTCCAGCGTTCTTGTTCGGTGCTTTTTAAAATGATTTCCCCTGCTTTCAGTATGGAAAATATAAAATGATGATAAAAACCTCAGTGCTGAGAACTGCTTACACTAAAAGTTCTTATTGTTGGTGATTTCTACATGGGACTTGCTTTTCAGAAATGTGGATGTGAAATTACTCAGCTTGAGAAGTCCCAAGTCATAGTTTGAATGTGTTGATATTTGGGGCATCTTTCTACCCTGTACAGAGGTCCTTTTTATAATAGCCATCATGGTAGTATGGAGAAGCTCAGAGTTCTATGATTAGAAATTTTGAAGAAAAAAAAAAGAAATTTTGTCTTTATCAAGGTCATCTTCATTATTTATGTGAAGATGACTGTTATATCCCATCTTGCCCTCCCCTCCCCATTATTGAAATCTTTTTCTTCATGTACACAGATTCATTTCTGTAACCATTTTACATGCAACATTGTTAATCAGACCTTCTTTCCTTCTTTACACCTGTTTATAAATTTCAATTTATTAATCAGCCTCTAAAAACCTAGACTCCAGGGACTTCTCTAGTGGTCCAGTGGCTAAGACTCCGAGCTCCCAGTGCAGGGGGCCTGGGTTCCATGCCTGGTCAGGGAACTAGATCCCACATACCGCAACCCAGCACAGTCTAAATAAATAATAAAAATGTAAATTTCAAAACCAAGCACAATACTTCACATGCTACGTAGAGCATAATGTTTTTATGGACAGTGTACATTTCATTAATAAGCAAGCCCTGACATTTCCTGCTGAGGAAAGTTACATAAAAATTCATTTGGAAGACATTTTTATTTAGCACCTGCACCACACCATATACTTTAGTTGGGATATAAAGTGAAATAAGATATACTTCTTGTTCTCAATTTGCTTAAAAAATAAAGGTTGTTTGTTCAATGTGAAAAAGTGTGATGATAGCACAGGAAAGGTTTTTATGGGAAACGTTTTTACCGAGAATGGTAAATGGTAATAATGGGAAGAGTTTTTACCGAGTTTGAAAAGACAGGCGTCACCTGGACAAAGAAGGCAGCTACGGCTAGCCAAGGCACTGGTCTGGGTATGGACAGGGAAACGTGAAAAGGCATGACCCACATGCGAGCAACAGGAAAAGTGGGATCATGAAAAATAAGGATCTTCACTAAAGATTTTGAACCTTATCTTGACAGATCTGGGGAAGCATTAAATAATGGTCAGATTTGCACTTTAGAAAAATCTCTCTGTCCGCAGGAGGACAGATGACGGATGCATCAGACCAGGAGGCTGTTGAAATCATCCAGGGAAGATGCAATGAGAGGCTGAACTAAGCTAGAAGATGTAGAACTGCAGAGAAGAGGGACTTCCCTGGGGGTCCAGTGGTTCAGATTTTGCCTTCCAGCGCAAGGGGTGTGGGTTTGATACCTGGCCAGGGATCTAAGATCCCACATGTCTTGTGGCAAAAACACCGAAATATAAAACAGAAGCAATGTTGTAACAAATTTAACAAAACTTTACAAAGGAAAAGAAAGAAGTGCAGAGGAGAGTGACACGGGTCAGAAAGTGCCCCACTCAGTGACTGGGGAATACAAAAGAAATGCCAACTGGGGAAAAGGCAGGACCTCATAGCAGAGAACAAGCGGTTAAAGCAGGGACTTTAGATCCAGATGAACTTTAAGGTTCGAATACCTGCTCTATAATTTCTGGTTGTGTGGGCTTAAATGATGTAATTCCATCAAAGTTGAGAACTTTCTTGGCAAAACAGGATACTTTCACCTTTTCAGCAAGAATCTTACAAAGACTAAATAGCATAAAGGATAAAGAGTTTATGTGTTTAGCTCAGTGCATAGTACATGATAAGTTCTTGATAAAACACAGTAGGTAAATGCGGCTGGCTGTTTATGGTGGTGGTTACCATGCTCCTGAAATTCAGCAAAACAGAATGCAGGAGGAAGAGCAAGCTTAGGGGAAGAGATAATGATATTACCATAGTAGCTCGTATCTGTATGGTGCTTTTCAATTTTCAAATGTCTCTCGTATCCATTATCTCACTTCAAGTTCAAAAGAGTCCCACTGCAAGTCCCATTTATTTCATTTCTAGGACTCCATCCTAGGAAAATAATACAAAATGAGAATAAAGGATGGGAAAATGCTTATGAAACAAGGTAAAGGTTTTAAAGGCAGAGAATACAAAAGTTGTGTATATGGAATGATTTCAATTTTATATTTAAAATAGACTGGAAGAAAATAAACCAAAATATTTTTTTCTAGGGAGTGAGATTATAAATGATTTTTTAAATCTTCTCAACATACTTCTGTGTTTTTTGAATGTTCTATATGGATAGATAACACTCTATAATTACTTTTACAATGCTGAAAGGAATGATGCCCTTCTCTTTTGTTTTCCATTGTCTTATTAATAATGCTTTGTTAAGTAGATAGATTAGTCATTATTATTTTCTTTGTTTTATAATATTCAGTTCAGTCGCTCAGTCGTGTCTGACTCATTGCGACCCCATGAATCGCAGCACGCCAGGCCTCTCTGTCAATCACCATCTCCCGGAGTTCACTCAAACTCACGTCCATCGAGTCGGTGATGCCATCCAGCCATCTCATCCTCTGTTGTCCCCTCTTCCTCCTGCCCACAATCCCTCCCAGCATCAGAGTCTTTTCCAATGAGTCAACTCTTTGCGTGAGGTAGCCAAAGTACTGGAATTTCAGCTTTAGCATCATTCCTTCCAAAGAAATCCCAGGGCTGATCTCCTTCAGAATGGACTGGTTGGATCTCCTTGCAGTCCAAGGGACTCTCAAGAGTCTTCTCCAACACCACAGTTCAAAAGCATCAATTCTTCGGCGCTCAGCTTTCTTCACAGTCCAACTCTCACATCCATACATGACCACTGGAAAAACCATAGCCTTGACTAGACGGACCTTTGTTGGCAAAGTAATGTCTCTGCTTTTCAATATGCTATCTAGGTTGGTCATAACTTTTCTTCCAAGGAGTAAGCGTCTTTTAATTTCATGGCTGCAGTCACCATCTGCAGTGATTTTGGAGCTCAAAAAAATAAAGTCTGACACTGTTTCCACTGTTTCCCCATCTATTTCCCATGTAGCGATGGGGACCAGATGCCATGATCTTAGTTTTCTGAATGTTGAGCTTTAAGCCAACTTCACTCTCCTCTTTCACTTTCATCAAGAGGCTCTTTAGTTCCTCTTCACTTTCTGCCATAAGGGTGGTGTCATCTGCATATCTGAAGTTATTGATATTTGTCCCAGCAATCTTGATTCCAGCTTGTGCTTCTTCCAGCCCAGTGTTTCTCATGATGTACTCTGCATATAAGTTAAATAAGCAGGGTGACAATATACAGCCTTGACATACTCCTTTTCCTATTTGGAACCAGTCTGTTGTTCTATGTCCAGTTCTAATTGTTGCTTCCTGCCCTGCATATAGGTTTCTCAAGAAGCAGGTCAGGTGGTCTGGTATTCCCATCTCTTTCAGAATTTTCCACTGTTTATTGTGATCCATACAGTCAAAGGCTTTGGCATAGTCAATAAAGCAGAAATAGATGTTTTTCTGGAACTCTCTTGCTTTTTCCATGATCCAGCAGATGTTGGCAATTTGATCTCTGGTTCCTCTGCCTTTTCTAAAACCAGCTTGAACATCAGGAAGTTCACGGTTCACATATTGCTGAAGCCTGGCTTGGAGAATTTGGAGCATTATTTTACTAGCGTGTGAGATGAGTGCAATGGTGCGGTAGTTTGAGCATTCTTGGCATGGCCTTTCTTTGGGATTGGAATGAAAACTGACCTTTTCCAGTCCTGTGGCCACTGCTGAGTTTTCCAAATTTGCTGGCATATTGAGTGCAGCACTTGCATAGCATCATCTTTCAGGATTTGAAATAGCTCAACTGGAATTCCATCACCTCCACTAGCTTTGTTCGTAGTGATGCTTTCTAAGGTCCACTTGACTTCACACGCCAGGATGTCTGGCTCTAGGTGAGTGATCATACCATCGTGATTATCTTGGTTGTGAAGATCTTTTTTGTACGGTTCTTCTCTGTATTCTTGCCACCTCTTCTTAACGTCTTCTGCTTCTGTTAGGTCCCTACCATTTCTGTACTTTAACACTTTCAATAATAATAACTATAACACATAGCACTTACTACCTGCCAGTCATTGTTCTAAACGTCTTAAAAAATATTAAGTTTAGATGTTAGTTAAGAATTTATTAGAATTATCTCAATTTTGTGTTTCCAGCTGTAAATAATAGAAATGTCTACTCAACATGGTTTAAATTAAGGCTTATGTAACTGGAAAAATCTAGAGGTGAAAATGTGGAGAGAGGGCATGGTTCCAGTCAGAACTGAGGCTCACATCTCTGATTGTCCTGGTCCTCCTCATCTGGCAACTTCATCCGCAGGCTAACAGTGAGGCATCCACGACCATTTTGGATCCTGTCCTACATACTCTCGGAAATTGTCCAGGAGAAAGACACCTTCTGACCCAGGCTTCCAAATGAGAGTCGTGAGTTTCTCTGGTTGGACAACTTAGGTCACATACCCACTCCTGACTTAAAAACTGGAAGTGTAAGGTGGGAAGGAGGGCAGCATAAGATGTGCTGAGTATCTTGGTGCCAGTGATAAAGAATCCACCTGCCAATGAAGGCGATGCAAGAGACGTGGGTTCAATCCCTGGGTTGGTAAGATCCCTTGGAGTAGAAAATGGTAACCCACTCCAGTATTCTTCCCTGGAAAATTCCATGGACAGAGGAGCCTGGCAGGCTATATACAGTTCATGGGCCTGCAGAGAGTCAGACATGACTAAGCACACACACAGCAGATTTTTTTTCTGAAGTCTTTATCGAATTTGTTACAATGTTGCTTCTGTTTTTTTTATGTTTGGGGGGTTCTTTTATTTCGCTGTGAGAAATGTGGGATCCTAGTTCCCTGACCAGGGACCGAACTGGCACCCCCTGCACTAGAAGGTGAAGTCCCAACCACTGGACCACCACACAAGTCCCCTGCTGGACGTCTGAAGTCAATGGGCACCTCCCAGGAACCGGGGGCAGAGGGAGATGGGGGAGGGGTGATAATGGAATGAAAATCAAATATGAAGGGAGAATTGGGGGAAGTATACTGGGTAGGATATAGACAATGTCAGTTACTTCATTTCTCAACATTGAGTTTAGGTTGGATCTTTCTGCCAAGTCAGCTACAAATTTGACCTTTCCTTCTTCCCAACTGTCCTTCCAGGATCATTATTTTGATTCTCTATGGGTTATTCTGTGCATCATTGAATAGATGTTGATGAAGCAGTCTATGAAACCCCTCAGCTTTAAATCACCTGGAAACCTTTGAGTTGAAGGCAACATGTGGAACAAGCTATGTACAGTGTTCTTTTCTTTCTCTTATACTGACGATGTTTGCTTGTTGTTTCAATTAGGAAAGGCCTGGGAGTGAGCCTGGCCAGCTTCTCTGGCAGAGGCTCACAGGGTAAGAGGGAGTTTATGCGACCCCACTGTCTATTTCTGGTTTTTTGTTTGTTTTTGTTTTGTCCTGTTTTTTATATAAAAGCTTTGAGATGTAGTTCACACATCATAGAATCCACCCTTTTAAGGTGCACAATTGAATGGTTCTTAGAATAGTCACAGAATCGCGCAACTGTTACGATAATCAATTTTAGAGCATTTTCATTGCACCTGGAGCTTCCCTGGTGGCTCAGAGGTTAAAGCATCTGCTTGCAATGCGGGAGACCAGGGTTCGATCCCTGGGTAGGGAAGATTCCCCTGGAGAAGGAAATGGCAACCCACTCCAGTATTCTTGCCTGGAGAATCCCATGGACGGAGGAGCCTGGTGGGCTACAGACCACAGGGTCGCAACGAGTCGGACACGACTGAGCGACTTCACTTTCACTTTCATTGCACCCAGAAGAATCCCTTACTGTACTTATCAGCAGTCATTCCCTGTTTCCTGTCCTCCACCTCCTCCCAGCCTCAGGCAACCATTGCTTCACTTGGTATCTGTAGATTTGTCTTTTCTAGATATTTCCTGTATTATAATAGATGGAATCATAGAATATGTAGTCTTTTACAAATACTATATGATATCACTTACATGTGGAATCTAAAATATGACGCAGACGAACCTGTCTTCGAAACAGAAACAGACTCACAGACATAGAGAATAAACATGTGGTTGTCAAGGGGGAGGGGGGTGGGAGAGGGAAGGCGCAGGAGTTTGGGATTAACAGATTGAAACTATGATATACAGGATGGATAAATGGCAAGGTTCTACTGTAGAGGACAGGGAACTATTTTCAAGATAACCCATAATGAAAAAGAATATGAAAAAGAATATACATATAAATATATATATATATGTACATTCAGTTCAGTTCAGTCACTCAGTCATGTCCAGCTCTTTGTTACCCCATGCACTGCAGCATGCCAAGCTTCCCTGTCCATCACCAAATTCCAGAGCTTACTCAAACTCATGTCCATCAAGTCAGTGATGCCATCCAACCATCTCATCCTCTGGCGTCCCTTCTCCTCCTGCCTTCAATCTTTCCCAGCACCAGGGTCTTTTCCAATGAGTGAGTTCTTTGCATCAGGTGGCCAAAGTATTGGAGTTTCAGCTTCAGCATCAGTCCTTCCAATGAACACCCAGGAATGATCTCCTTTAGGATTGACTGGTTTGATCTCCTTGCAGTCCAAGGGACTCTCAAGAGTCTTCTTCAACACCACAGTTCAAAAGCATTAATTCTTCGGCGCTCAGCTTTCTTTATGGTCCAACTCTCACATCCATACATGACTACTGGAAAAAACACAGCTTTGACTATATGGACCTTTGCCGGCAAAGTAATATCTCTGCTTTTTAATATGCTGTCTAGGTTGGTCATAGCTTGTCTTCCAAGGAGCAAGCATCTTTTAATTTCATGGCTGTGGTCACCATCTGCAGTGATTTTGGGGGCCCCAAAAATAAAGTCTGTCATTGTTTCCACTGTTTCCCCATCTATTTGCCATGAAGTGATGGAACTGGATGCCACGATCTTAGCTTTCTGAATGTTGAGTATTAAGCCAACTCTTTCACTCTCTTCTTTCACTTTCATCAAGAAATTCTTTAGTTCTTTGCTTTCTGCCATAAGGGTGGTGTTATCTCCATATCTGAGGTTACTGATGTTTCTCCCGGCAATCTTGATTCCAGCTTGTACTTCACCCAGCCTGGCATTTCACATGATGTACTCTGCATATAAGTTAAAAAAGCAGGGTGATGATATACAGCCTTGACATACTCCTTTCCCAATTTGGTACCAGTCTGTTGTTCCATGTCCAGTTCTAACTGTTGCTTCTTGATCTGCATACAGATTTCTCAGGTAGCATGTAAGGTGATATGGTATTCCCATCTCTTGAGGAATTTTCCACAGTTTGTTGTGATCCATACACATACCCTGAAATGCCACCAAATATTTTACTCTTCATTTATTGGAAATGAGTTGATTCCAATGTTTTCACCTACAGCACTATTCCTTCTGCAAATGGCTACATTAAATAAGTATATAACTCTCAGTAGTTTTATTCTCAAAAGGGACCTGATATCTAAATTCCAGAGGTGCCTTTATGTGGCTCTGTCTTTACTGACTTGTTATGAGAAGCGTTACTGATCACGTTTTCTGGCACACCTCCTTAAAAGCACAGTCAGCAGCATTCCAAACAGTTCCTGGAGGCCTGCCCTACAGAGACTTTTGATGATGTCTGTACTATTTTGAGATAAAAAGAATTCTGCATACAGCAGTCCAGAAACAGTTGAAATCAGCTTTTAAATCACTCGCTACATCTTGGATATACATGATGTACATGTACATGATGGAGGCTACTAAAGACTTGAGCTGTTTCCAGCAGGTCTCTCTAGGTCTCGCTCCTTTTTGGGAGATGGGTTGCAGACCAGACAAGGCACCATGGGGTGAGTAACCCATCCTCATGGCCTAAGCTATTGCTCACCTTGGAAGGACCAGCTTTAGAGATCTTTTGAGACAACCAGGGTTGTATCGCCTGTCGCTGGCTAGTATGCACACACTAAATTAGAATTCCATGGTAAAATATTATGAAATCAAGACTCACCTATACAATGATGGATTGTTACTCAACCATTAAAAAGGATGAAATACTGCCATTTGCAGCAACATGGATGGATCTAGAGAGTTCACACTGAGTGAAGTAAGTCAGAGGAGAGATCATATAACATCCCTTATACGTAGAATCTAAAAAGAAATTATACAAATGTACTTACTTTCAAAACAAAGAGATTCACAGACGTAGAGAACAAACTTACGGTTGCCTTGAGGGAGGGATACTTAGGGAGTTTGGGACGGTATATTCAAAATGGATAACCAACAAGGACCTACTGTCTAGCACGTGGAACTCTGCTCAATGCTTTGTGGCAGCCTGGATGGCAGGGGATCTTGGGGGAGAATGGAAACATGTATATGCCTGGCTGAGTCCCTTCACCGTTCACCTGAAACTGTCACAGCATTGTTAATGGGCCATACCCCAAAACAAAATAAAAAGTTCAGAAAAAAAGACTCACTTTGTGAAGTTTTGTTAAATTTGTTAGATGTGACAATGGTATTGTAGTTATGTGAGAAGAAAATTTTTCCTTTGAGATGCATACCCAAAAAAGAAAAAATATAAGAGTGAAACTGAAGAGTAAGAGGTTGCCCTTAAAGGAAGAGCCTGTGAGAGGCAGATAGATTTGAATATTTGACACAAGTAATTTTAAAAATGCCTAATTGTCACTTGAGTGATTGAGTTTTGATTATGGATGCAACCTTTTAGATCTGATAGAAATTATTTACACAGAAGTGCTAAGAGAGCAGTAAGCTAAACAGATATGGCAAAGATATCAACTGACATATCTGGTGAGGGTATGCGATGCTTAAACATCACAAGAGTGAGTTCAGTTCAGTTCAGTTGCTCAGTCGTGTCCGACTCTTTGCAACCCCATGAATCACAGCACACCAGGCCTCCCTGTCCATCACCAACTCCTGTAGTTCACTCAAACTCATGTCCATCGAGTCGGTGATGCCATCCAGCCATCTCATCCTCTGTCGTCCCCTTCTCCTCCTGCCCCCAATCCCTCCCAGCATCAGGGTCTTTTCCAATGAGTCAACTCTTTACATGAGGTGGCCAAAGTATTGGAGTTTCAGCTTTAGCATCAGTCCAAAACCTATATGCAGGTCAGGAAGCAACAGTTAGAACTGGACATGGAACAACAGACTGGTTCCAAATAGTAAAATGAGTACGTCAATGCTGTATATTGTCACCCTGCTTATTTAACTTATATGCAGAGTACATCATGAGAAACGCTGGGCTAGAAGATACACAAGCTGGAATCAAGATTGCCGGGAAAAATATCAATAACCTCAGATATGCAGATGACACCACCCTTATGGCAGAAAGTGAAGAGGAACTCAAAAGCCTCTTGATGAAAGTGAAAGTGGAGAGTGAAAAAGTTGGCTTAAAGCTCACCATTCAGAAAACTAAGATCATGGCATCTGGTCCCATCACTTCATGGGAAATAGATGGGGAAACAGTGGAAACAGTGTCAGACTTTATTATTTTGGGCTCCAGAATCACTGCAGATGGTGATTGAAGCCATGAAATTAAAAGACGTTTACTCCTTGGAAGGAAAGTTATGACCAACCTAGATAGTATATTGAAAAGCAGAGATATTACTTTGCCAACAAAGGTCTGTCTAGTCAAGGCTATGGTTTTTCCAGTGGTCATGTATGGATGTGAAAGTTGGACTGTGAAGAAAGCTGAGCGCTGAAGAATTGATGCTTTGTGAGTGAACATCGCCAAATAAAAGCTTTGTAACTGTTTCAAGTAGTAAAGACTGATGTATGGGCCAATAACCTATCCTTGCAAGAGAAGTTATTCTTGTAATTTTTTTTTCATCTTTTTGCTCTTGGCTGCTGCCCTAGAACGATTAAAGTTGGAGCTTTCAGGGTCTATGAAGTTGAATTTATAGTGACAAAGTGTGCAGATTGATCTCAGTATTCTTACCTTGAGAAAAGGTGAAGAATGGCTTTCTCATTCTTCCTCATGAAAAGAAATTTGGGGTTTTCAATCCTGCATTCCACTGTTTTCTATCACTCAGCTGTAAGTCAATTCTAATTTGAGTTCAGAGGTGATTTATGAACATCAAAGTCAACTCTCAACCATTATCTACTTTATGTGTTATCTGCGACCTCTTAGCTCTTCAACCTACTAAGCCCCTTTATTTTATTTTTAAAAACTTTATTATTGTTAACTTTTGGCTGCGCTGGGTCTTCGTTTTGTCATGACACATGTTTTGCTTCCCTCTAGTTGTGGTGTGCCAGCTTAGTTGCCCCTAAGCATGTAGGATCTTGGCTTCCCAAGTGGTAGAGTGGTTAAGAACCTGCCTACCAATTTAGAAGATCACTCAGGTTTGATCCCTGGGTGGGGAAGATCCCCTGGGGAAGGAAATGGCAACCCACTCTGGCATTCTTGCCTAGAAAATTCCATGGACAGATAAGCCTGTAGGGCTATAGCCTATGGGGTCGCAAAGAGTCAGACACAACTGAGTGACTGAGCACATTCACACGTGTGGGATCTTAGTTCTTAAACCAGGGATCGAATGCACATTCCCTGCATGGGAAGGCAGATTCTTAACCACTGGACAGCTTTCAATTATTTAAGTTCCACTTCTTATCAAAAAGGAATGTGGTGCCAATTGGGTTGGGTATGTTTAGTAATACCTCAAGACCTCTTTAAAGAGACTTCCCTGGTGGTTCAGTGGTAAAGAATCCACCTGCCAATGCAGGTGACACATGTTCGATCCCTGGTCTGGGAGGATCCCACACGCCAGGGAGCGTCTTAGCCCCTGAACCACAGCTACTGAAGCGCACGTGCTCTAGAGCCTGCGCTCCACAGCAAGGGAGGCCACTGCCACGAGAAACCCGTGCGAAGCAGCAAAGCAAAGCTCCTGCTCACCTCAACTTGAGAAAGCCCGTGCAACGCAACGAAGACCCAGGGCAGCCAAAAGTAAATAAAATTTGAAAAACAAAACCAAAAACTTCTTTAGAGTTAGTGGCTATTTCCGCCTGCTACATTACTTTGAACCGTTGAGCAGCGAGCAACATTAAAGGAAACTGGAAATTCTTAAGCAAGTTGCTGACAACTGAAGCATCAACAGTTATGGCTACCAAATACCTGGTCCAAAGATGTTCTGTGTTTGTGTGGTGATTTTCGTTTCTAAAGCTAAGGTATGTGATCAGATGAGATAAAATATTTCATTTTATTTTTAACCACGTGGCACAGTATGTGGCATCTTCTTTCCCTGACCAGGGATTGAAACTAGGCCCCCTACATTGGAAGCTCGGACTCTTAACCAGGGAAGTCCCAGAGATGAAATATTTTAAATCAGAACAGTTAGCCACCGTACACACTTGACAGTTAAAACAGTATTTTTCCATTCTACCCCTTGCTTGTAACTACTTTCATTTTTGTGTATTGGGCAGCCTTGACCTTAACAAACACTTTCATTAAGTTTGAAACCAAAACAAAGAACATGTGCTAAAGGGGAAGAAAATGTGTGAAGACAAATGGTCAAATAACTGGAGATTACACTGCTTAGATATTTAATATTCTTCAGCAATGTTAGGTCATTCTTTTTAATAAACTTTATTTTTTTGAACAGTTGTTAGGACATTTTTAAATGGCTAACAATTTTGGCAGATCTGATTTGCAAGAACAAGAGAGAAAAAAAGCAGTCTGCTATATTCAGCACTGGGGAGATTATTCTTGGAGTATTGTGTACGATTTTGGTTTCCCTAATTGAAGGAAGATGTGTGCAACTTGGGAATGGTTCCAAAAACTCAACCAAAACATTCAGAGGCTAGAAAAGAAGCCATATGGAATTTATCTTTCAGATATACTCACACAAATGAAAAATAATGTATGTTCAACTGTATTCTCTATAGTATTATTTATAATAACAAAAGATTGGAATCCCCCTAAAAGTTTATCATTATGAGACTGGTTATAGATGAATTACAGCTTAGCTATACAATGATATTTACTGTAGCTGTAAAAAAGATTGAGGAAACTCTTTATTCTGTGTTAAGGAAAGCTCTCCAAGATGTATTGTGAAGTGAAACAAGCGAAGTATGAGCAGTGTGTGGAGTATGCTGCTATCATGATAAAAAGTAAAAGGAGGGATGATATATATTTATACCTGTGTTTGTATGCATAAAATAATCTTTGGAAGTGTACAGGAGAATTCAGGAACACAGAGTTTGGGGATTAGCAAATGCAAACTATTATATACAGGATAGATAAAAAGCAAAGTCCTAGTATATAGCACAAGGAACTGTATTCAATATCCTGTGATAAAATATAATGGAAAAGAATAGGAAAAAAGAATTTATATCTGAGTCAATTTGCTGTACAGTGGAAATTAACGCAATATTGTAAATCAACTCTACTTCAATAAAATTGAAAAGAAAACAATGACAGTAATTGCTTACAAGGATTGGCAGGAATTAGATGGATGGGGAATGTAGATTAACACCTTTTGATTTTTGATTCTTACATATGCATTACTTATTTAAAAACTAATTAGATAACTTTAAGTGAATGGCAAAGAAGAAAGGAAACAAAATGAAGAATGGTGAGAGCATTGAGAATTTAAACTGTGTCTACATTTGCAAAGAGCTCTAAGTAAGGCTTCTTATCTGTAGCTCCATAATCAGTGTAAATTACCACATGTTAACTCAATTGCAAAGACAAACAATGAACGAGTTGATTGTTTCATAATAGAGTTCACTCATGATGCAAAGACACGGCCCTAATTCACAGAAGAGAAGATTGAATTAGTATCTGATTTTCCCCCCAAAACGACAAAGAATTAGTCAATGAAAGAATAATACAATTCACTATTCCCTGGACCTCATAATGTTTGTAAAGCATTTTATAGTTCTCAAATTGTGTTCACGTATGTCATCTCATTGGATCCATCTTTACAAAAACATTATGTGGTATACAAGACTGAAATTTCTATTTCTCATTTTACAAATGAGAAATGGAAATAAAGAGAAGCAAACACTGGCCAGTGGGCTCCACCAACATGACAGGATATCTGAAACTGAACTGGCTTGAAAAATTCGGGATAGAGGATGATCAAGGACTTGTTAAGTCCAGTCCCTGGACTCCTTAGGAGTATCTGTAGCTTTAAAATTCTTCTACTCTGTTTTTATCCAGAGTTATTTCTCAATTACTAATTTTTCTTTGTTCTTATTCAGAGATTCAGCTGAGTTTCTGACTCATCTTGTTTCTTCATAAAAAAAAAAAAAAAAAAAGACGTAGAACCCCTTCTCATCTTCCATCCATTGAATCTCACATTTTCGCTAAAGAAGCATAGAGGAGAGTTGATTAGAATATGTATTGCTGGCACCTCTCTCCCAAGCTTCTGAGTCACTGGGTCTCAGGTGGAGCCAGGGAACATGCTTTTTCATAAGCATGTGATTCTGCTTACACAGGGGGTCTGAGCATCACCCTGGAAAATACACTCAATGCACAGTGAAGTTGTTTGTAATGAGTTACTCTCTGTGGTTGATTAAAATCAAGGCGGCCTCTCAGAGTCTCCTTCCAGTTCATTATTGTTACAGCAGAGAGGCAAAGCAGGGAGCTGGGAGTGATGATTAACCTCTAGTGAACTGAAGATAAGCCAGTGGTGACGGCAGACAGGGCTAATATTTGCCTAGCAGTTCAGGGAGAGATTCACAGATTTAAGAGTCATCATATGTATCTTCTTTCCCTCTGAAACCCTCCAATTATGAGACCAAAATCATCTCAGGGTCTGCACAAGTTGCCTATTTGCTTCCAAGGAGAATTTTAAGGGTTGACCATGTCTGTAAAGACTTAAGTGGTTTGAGATTTGGTTACCCTAGTGACTGCCTCTCTCCCTCTGCAGCGCTGTGGCAATTTGTGATCTGGTGGCGCACACCTACTCACAGGTCCCAAATTCCATCTAGAAAACAGGGACCAGGAGACCACAGAGGCCTCACCGTGGAGGACACTCATTTACCTAAGCTCTTCTCCCCTCCAACCCTGAAGAAGCCTCTTGTGTGGCTTCCTGCAGAGTTTGTACCAACATTTATCTTTCTTTAGCTGGCCTCTTCAGAAGAGGGAATTTTGTGAAAGCTGTTTTAAAATTATTTAAAATGGCTTAATGCCCAAAGAGTACATTTGTCAATGGCTGAAGGTTTTTATAGTTTTGCATAACTTTCTGAGGGTTCTTAATTTTGTACTCATGCCTCAAGGCAATTATTGAAAAGGACATACATTTATTCATTGAAATTATAAATGTTTTATAGGTGTCCTAATAAAATGGGATGATTTAAGGTTTAAGTGGTACATAGAGTCATTCTCGAAGAGCCATAGAGCACACTTGTGTAAAAGCCAAATGATAAAGTACAGAGGGAGGAAAAACGTAATGAAAAGTTAAATAACAGTGCACCAGGTACAGAGAAACAGTGGAGAGAATTTTAAGAAAAAAATCTTAGGACTTTCCTAGTGGGCCAGTGGCTAAGACTCTGCTCTCTCAATGCAGGGGGCCCGAGTTCAATCCCTGTTTAGGGAAATAGATCCCATGTGCCGCACCTAAGAGATCCTGAGTGCTGCAGCTAAGACCCAGCAGAGCCAAATAAATACATTTTTTAAATGACCCAGAGGGATGGTATGGGGAGGGAGGTGGGAGGGGGGTTCAGGATTGGGAACACGTGTACACCCGTGGCGGATTCATGTTGATGTATGGCAAAACCAATACAATATTGTAAGTAATTAGCCTCCAATTAAAATAAATAAATTAAAAAAAATAAAATTAAAAGCAAAAATCTTCTCATGAGTTTTGGAAAGATGTAGTCACAAGAAACTTCACTTGCTAACTGTTTTTCTTGTCCTCTACAAAAAGAAGAGTCATCCTGAGCCGTGACCACTTGTTGACCTTATGGAGTCACTGAACACAAATTGCCCAGTTTCCTGCTTGCCACATTGTGTTAGTTGACTGTTAGTCTACCTTTCAGGAAGGAAGAAGTGACTAGAAGTTCGTCTAAGAATGAAATTAGATTACTGATTACATTTGCCTCAAATCCTGGAACTTTCTCTCATAAACCAACATAGTAAGGAGCCTTGGGTATACAGACTTACTTCTGTCTCTTGGTAAGATCTTTTTTACAAAATATTTTTTTATTTGATTTTTGGCTGCACTGGGGTTTCACTTCTGCCTGCAAGCTTTCTCTACTTGCGGCAAGCAGGGCTACTCTCTAGCTGTGGTTCAAGTGTTTCTCCTCTTGCAGGGCACAGGCTCTAGGGTGCAAGGAGTTTAGCAGTTGTGGCGTACAGGCTTAGTTGCCCCTTTACTGGGGATCTTAACTCACAGACCCGGAGAAGGCGATGGCACCCCACTCCAGTACTCTTGCCTAGAAAATCCCATGGACGGAGGAGCCTGGTAGGCTGTAGTTAATGGGGTCCCTAAGAGTCGGACACGACTGAGCGACTTCACTTTCACTTTTCACTTTCCTGCATTGGAGAAGGAAATGGCAACCCACTCCAGTGTTCTTGCCTGGAGAATCCCAGGGACGGGGGAGCCTGATGGGCTGCCGTCTATGGGATCGCACAGAGACACGACTGAAGTGATTTAGCAGTAGCAGTTACTCACAGACCAGGGAATGAACTGGTGCGCACTGCATTGACAGGTGGATTCTTAACCACTCGACTACCAGCAAAGTCTCCTCTTGGTAAGATCTTTATCTGAAAATCTTAGAACAATTCAAAGATGGAGACAGGACAGAAGCCTGAATAGCTCATGAGAAATAGCATTCCCTAGGGAAGAGTGAAGAGGGCTCAAATTAGCTAGTTTTACACACATCATTCATTTCTTACCCACAGTTTCCTCATCCAGAGTTGTACCTGCAGAAGCTCTTCACAGTTAGGTAGGAGGGGAGTGTGGAAAGTGCCGGAGCTGCTGGCACGTAACTCTAGACCAGGACCGTCCTACAGTTCTTTCTGAGATGCAGTTGTGTTTGAGACCTGGGCTGTCCAGCGTGGGAACCACCAGCCACACGTGGCAACTGAGCACTTGGACACGTGTCCCGTGCGACTGAGGAACTGAACTTTAAATTTTATTCAGTTCTAATGAATTTAAACTTAAAGAACCACCTATGCCTGTGGCTACTTACACTGGTGCAGTTTTAGACTTTCAGGTGACTTATCCAGTTATTAGAGCCCAAATTCAGATTTCCTGGCCAATTGAGTATTCACACCTTAACCAACTCCTCAGTTTGGTTCAAACTCAAAGAAGTAGGTGGCTGAGAAGTGAAAAGGTGAAAAGAAAAAAAAAATACCCTCATATATTTTTAGAAGGAAGATACAACAACAGTTCTAAATTAAGTAGACTAAAAAAAAAATTTAGCTGATCACCTGAACAGTTGGTATCTATACAACATCAAAAAACTATTGCTTTAAAAAAAAACAAAACTGAATGGAGTGAACTGGCAGATGAATTTGGCATTATGTAACACAGTAAAATATAAATGAATAACAAACACCAGGCGATCCTAAGTGGATGTGGATTGAATTAAATATTTACGCTCTACGCAGCAGATCTTGTGTAAAGAGCAATTTTATAAACCATGCAGCTTCAATAATAAAAGGATGGAGGGAATGTTTCATTTTCTTAAGGCCTGTTGTTTGACACCTGGGCCATCTAACCCAGATGCTATCAGACGACTTAGGTACCACAAACAAAATGATCCAGTTGTGTTTAAGTGCATTTGTGTGTATAAGTGAATGAAAATGATGAGTGGTACATATACCCATGAATGTTGATAGCAATTATTCTAGTTGGGTTTTTATTTTTGTTATTGTCTGTATCCTTTTCTGTTGCCTCCAGATTTTCAATATTGAGCAGAAATTTTTTTTTTCAAAAGATAAAAGCACAGAGAAAAATACTATAAACATTCATATGTCTACCACTCAGATTGAACAGTTGGCCCGAATTCATTATATTTGCTTTGGCTATTTCTTTCTTTTTCTTTTTTTGAAGAAATAAAACATGATACCTATGGCTGAATCCCCTAGTTAGGCCCATGGCCCCTTTTTCCCATTAGCTTGAGTTTACTCATTTGAAAGTTACACATTTGAAGTTCTTTCTCTTCATATGCATATGTTCATGAACAACACATAGCACCATTTTTACATTTTAAAAAATTTAAAGTGTTTTGCAAGGAAGACATACAATGGCCAACAGATACATGGAAATACGCTCAACACCCCTTATCAGGGAAACACAAATCAAAACCACACTGAAATACTGCCTCACACCTGTCAGCGTGGTAGTCATCAAAAAGGCAGGAACTAACCAGAAATCTTTTCTCCAGGATGTGGGGGAAAAAAGACCCTTGTGTACTGATGGTGGGAATGTAAACAAGTATAGACACTATAGAAAGCATATGGAGGTTCCTCATAAAACTAAAAATAGAACTACCATATGATTCAGTAATTCTACTCCTGGATACATACCTGAAGAAAAAGGAAGCACTAATTCAAAAAAGTACATACACTGCAATATTCATACAAGCATTATGTATAATAGCCAAGATACGGAATCAACCTAAGTGTCCATCAACAGGTGAACGGATGAAGAAGACACTATGAAAGTGAAAGTGAAAGTCGCCCAGTTGTGCCTCACTCTTTGCAACCCCATGGACTATACAGTCCATGGAATTCTCCAGGCCAGAATACTGGAGTGGGTAGCCTTTCCCTCCTCCAGGACATCTTCCCAACCCAGGGATCGAACCCAGGTCTCACATAATGCAGGCGGCTTCTTTCCCAGCTGAGCCACCAGGGAAGACACTATATATATACACACTTACGTATGTATGTATACAACATTCCACTGTATACAGCAGTATGCTATTCAGCCACAAAAAAGAATGAAATGTTGCCATTTGCAAACACAGATGGACTTGGAGGGTATTGTGGTTAGTGAAATAAGTCAGACAGAGAAAGATAAATGCTGTGTGATACCATTTATATGTGGAATCTAAAAGACAAAACAAGGTAGTGAAAATAACAAAAAAGAAACAGACTTACAGATGAAGGAGTGGTTACCAGTGGGGAGAGGGAAGGAGGACGGCAAGATAGTAGCAGGGGATTAAGAGATACAAACTATTATGTATAAAACAATACATGACAAGGATATAGTCTACAACACAGGAAATACAGCCAATGTTTTCTAATAACTATAAATGGGACTATAACCTTTAAAAATTGTGAATCACAATACTGCACACCTGACTCATATATTGTATATTGACTACACTTCAATTTAAAAAAAATTAAAAATAGAACTACCATATGATCCAGCAATTCTCTTCCTGGATACTTACATAAAGAAAATGAAATAACCATCTTAATGAAATAGTCACACCCCCATGTTCGTCACAGCATTATTCACAATAGCCAAGACACAGAAACCATTCAAGTGTCCATCCACAGATGAGTGGATCAAGAAAATGTGACATATATACAAAGGAATACTATGTAGCCATAGAAAAGGAGAAAGCCCTGCCTTTTGTGATGACATGGATGGACATTAAGAGTATTATGCTAAATGAAGTAAGACAGAGAAAGCATAAATGAAGTAAGACAGAGAAAGACAAACACCATACATACCACAGGTACCACTTATATATGGAATCTTAAGAAGTTATACTCAGAAACAGAGATGGAAAGGTGATTTCCAGGGCTAGGGGGTGGGGAAATGGGATGTCAGTCAAAGAGTACAAACTTTTCAGTTATGAGTAAGTTCTTGGGCTCTAATGGACAGCATGGTGATCACAGTTAGTGATACTGTCTTATATATTTGAAAGACGCTAGGAGAGTAGATCTTAAATATTTTTACCACAAAAAAAGAGGTGATGGAGGTATAAATTAGTAATTATTTTGTCATATACAAATGCATCAAATCATCACACTGTACACCTTAAACTTACAGAATATTGTGTGTCAACTAGATTCCAATAAAGCTTGAAAAATAAAATATGCAAGAAATTACATTGCATATGTTTCTACAAATTACTCTTCATTCAATTTTTTAAATTATTATTTTTTAATTGGAGGGTAGTTGCTTTACAATGTTGTGTTGGTTTCTGCCATATAACAATGTAAATCAGCAGAAACTACACACATATATATAATTCGCTCCTGCTTGAGCCTCCCTCCCACCTCTTTAGGTGGTCACAGAGTGCCAGGCTGGGCTCCCTGAGCTTTACAGCAACATCCCTCTACTGCTGCTACTGCTGCTGCTAAGTCGCTTCAGTCATGTCCGACTCTGTGCAACCCCATAAATGGCAGCCCACCAGGCCCCACCGTCCCTGGGATTCTCCAGGCAAGAACACTGGAGTGGGTTGCCATTTCCTCCTCCAATGTGTGAAAGTGAAAAGTGAAAGTGAAGTCTCCCAGTCGTGTCCGACTCTTAGCGACCCCATGGACTGCAGCCTACCAGGCTCCTCCATCCATGGGATTTTCCAGGCAAAAGTACTGAAGTGGGTTTCCATTGCCTTCTCCGAACATCCCCCTAGTTATCTGTTTTACCCACGGTAATGTATATGTTTCCAGAATCCTTTCTAAAATCATCCCATGCTCTCCCTGTGTCCACAAGTCAGTTCTCTACGTCTGGGTCTCTATTCCTGCCATGCAAACAGGTTCATTCTTTTCATTCAATTTTATGTTTCTGAGAGAAGTTGAAATGTACCTACAGATCTTAATTAGACAAATAATTTTTTTTACGGTGGTCCTTTAAAAACCATCAGCACGAAAATTAAAAGGAAGATTTTTGTGGAATTATATGGTATGTATTTTCACATTACCTTATATGAGCTTCACAGCCTCACAGGAAACAAATATTATTAATCCCATTTAATAGATAAACATAATTCGTTCAGGAACTTGCCCAGGGCTACAGGCAGAACATGAACTCAGACCCTGAGCACTGCAGGCAGAAGTTTTTGTTTCTCAACCTTTTGCCTCCTGTGGTGCCCTGGATTCTCATTTGATCCTTAGAGCCACCAGTGAGAAAAAAGGAAAGGGGGAGAAGAGGAAGAACGAGGTTTATAAAGATTGGGAGGAGAAGCCATTTAGCTGTCATTCTATCACATTTTCATCATCCTGGTTGGCAACGCTAGGGATGTAGGTGGGGCTGAAGGCAGCTCTTCACTTTCACTAGAGCTGCTTTTCCTAAACTGTAGGAGGAACCAGAGATAATTTTAGATGTCACAGTCAAGGCAGCAGTTGAACGGCAGAGTGTGAAAGTGAGATCTTTTTAAGTTGGTTTAATCGGTATCTACCCAGTTTATTGAACAACCTGAATCAAGTTGGGTATAAACCCAAAAGAGGAAGCTCATGACTCAGTGGAAAAGAATCTGCCTGCCAATCCTGGGACACCAGTCCAATCCCTGGGTCAGGAAGACTCCCCTGGAAAAGGAAATGGCAACCCACTCCAGTATTCTTGCCTGGGAAACCTCATGGACAGAGAAGCCTGGTGGGCTACAGGCCATTATGTCACAGAGTCGGACTTGACTTAGCGACTCAACAACATAAGCCTGAAATGTTTTATTTTTTTCCCTTCTGCCATGCTCAGTGGAATCTTTTCTCCCATAATTTTGGGAAGGAAAGAAGACAGAACACACGTCTCCACTCTAAATGAAGTCTGATCCTCTTAGGCTTAGTTGCCTCTCTGGCTGACACATCTTGACTACTGAGGTCCCCTTGTTCTGGGTGTCTTAATAAATTCTGATTCTCTCATTAGCTTGAATAGTTCCCTGACACCGGAGGGTAACTCTGGTTTGACAGCCTCACCTGTCTTTTAGCTGTCATTCCACGTACTTTCCACGCTGTGGGGGTGGGGTGGGGGGAGCACCCACAGTCTCCAAGGCCTGTGTCTCTGTTGAGGTCACAGCTCCAGGCTGAGGCGGCTTCCAACCTCCAGTGGATGGGTGCCATCTCCTCCCTTACGATTCTGTGGTCCCCACGAGTGACTTTCTCGGGCCACGTCCTGCCTCAGAGGAGGCAGAATTCCTGCCCAAGTCAGGAGTCAGCATGGCGGTCCCCACCCCTCCCCAGCCCCTCCTTCTGGGCTCCTCTTCTGGATTATCAGCCACCTTCCACCTCTGATAACCTAAGAAGATAATCTGGCTTCCATTGTCTTCAAGTCTATCAATGGTGGAGGCTCAAAAAACCTGCTTTGTTCTCAGTCTGGGATACCTGTCTCGGGTTCTGATTACATCAGAGACAAATTCCCCTTTGGTGCTGGTATAAACCACCTCGCTAGTATTGTCAGTCTCTTCTCTCAAGCAGAGAGAACGCGAGGCTTCCTTAGGTTACAGCACTTGTCTGCAAATCGAGATTGTTTGGCTTTCCCTGTGCTTATTTTCACAGTACATTTTATTTGTGACAAATGATACTGATTTTTTGTTTACCTTAGTGATATTTTTTAAGTGAATTTATCTAAGTTTTATTTAAGTAATTTTGTTTAAAAAACAATATTTGGTTGATAACTGGTGTTGACAGTAAGTGAATAAGGAAAAGATAGTAAAAGTGGTGTTTGAAAGACTCAAACTAAGAAGTAGGCCTTAGAAATAAATGAGTTGAATTGAGTTACAGCATGTAATGTGTTTAAAGCAGCTTACCAGTAAATGTTTATTATTAATATTATGTATTTATTATTAATTAATATGTATTATTTATTATATTAAATGAATATAATATGTATTATTGATACTTATTTTCTATTATTATTTAGTGATTTGTTATAGTATTGAGTATCTATACATGTCTGGTGGGTTTCTAAAAACAACTTTATTGAGGTCTGATTCAAATTTCATAAAACTCCACCATTTTAAGAGTATGTTCAGTGGCTTTTAGTAGATTTTACAGAGTTCTGCATCCCCACCACCACAGTCCAATTTCAGAGCATTTCCACCACCCCGGACAAATCCTCCTGCCCACTTGCAGTCTCTTCCCTCCCCGCCTCCCTAGCCCCAGGCAACTCTAACCTACTTTAAGTTTCTATAGATTTGTCTCTTCTGGATTTGCCTTTCCTCGTGTAAATGGGCTCAGGCAATATGTGATTTTTTTTCATGTGGCTTCTTTCACTTAGCATAATGTTTTTGTGGTTCGCTCATGAATAAAGCGGCTATGAACATTCACACATCAGTCTTTGTGGTGACATATGTTTTCATTTCTCTTGGACTGATGCCTAGGAATAGAATTGCTGGGTTGTATGGCAAACTGATGTTTAACTTTTTAAGAAACTGCCAAACTGTTTTGCAAAGAGGCAGCACCATTTTACATTCCTCCCAGCAAAGCACGAGGGTGCCAGGTGTTGTTAATATACTATTTTGCAGAGATGCTCTGTGTGTGCTTGGTTGCTTAGTCATGTCTGACTGTTCGTGACCCCCTGGACTGTAGCCTGCCAGACTCCTCTGTCCGTGGGGTTCTCCAGGCAAGAATACTGGAGTGGGATGCCATTTCCGATTCCAGTGGATCTTCCTGACCGGGGATGGAACATACATCTTTTGCATCTCCTGCATTGGCAGGCAGGTTCTTCACCACTGAGCCACCTGGAAAGCCCCCATACCACACTTGATCTTAGCCAAAAGCTTTGCAGATATATGAGGTCATTTCATGACCACTATTTTAAAGGTGGAAAATCTGAGTCTGAAAGAGCTTAACTGACTTGCAGGAAGTCACCCAGCCTTGACGAAGCCAGTATTCAGCCATATCTGATCCCACATTCCCATCGTTCTTCCCTGTGTGACTAGGCTCTGTGCTGGGTGTCTGTTTTCTCCAGAGAGGTGGGGGAAGTGCCGCGGTAGCTTTGTTCTCAGCTCCCTCTGTGGAACCACTGGAGACATCAGGTGAGTAATGGGACCTGGGGCCAGGGAAGGTGTCTCCTTTTCCCACCTGGTCCTGGGCACCAAGCCCCGGAAATGATTTACATGACTCACTTACTTCTTTAAACTTACAATGGAACTTCGGTCCTGCTTAACGGATGACATAGCAAATGAGCCAGCTCGATCTCCCATCCCCGTGAACTTTTGCAGTCTTGTAATCGCTTGGCTGGCCACAGAACTGGGAGAGGAGATTTTGTGCTTTCCTATCGCCTCTGAGTCAGCAAGTAGTTAGTTATTGAAATCACATCCGATAACAAGTCCAGGCAACTGCTGACTGCATTGTTCCCGTTGTCTTGTTTTGTATGGCCGGTCAAAACACAAACAGCAGGCTGTAGAAACTGACTCCATAAGGACAAGGGAGACAACGTAGTTCAACTGAACACATCAAGGAAGAATTACTGCTTTTTATAACCTCCACCTTCAGCAGGATTTTAATACGAATCCCTCTTCTCTTATTCACAGCTTTCTACATCACTGGCTCCAAGGGCCTTATGTTAGGGTAAATGAGCATGGAGTTTGGCATTTTTCTTCAATTATCCTTCCCAGCAGGAGCCATGTTTTGCTCAGCTTCTGTTCCCTGCAGTGCTTTGCAGGATGTCTTGTAACATCAGACCTTCACCTTATCTCACCTGGACTACTGAGTCCGTCTAACAATGGTCACCCTCCATCTGTATCTCCTCTCTGCAGCCAATTTTTCACACTGATTCCCGAATTATCTTTCTAAAACACATCTTTTTACTCAAAGAGAAATGACGAGTGTTTTTTTTTTAATTTGATTAGATTCATGGTATTGCAGATATGGCAAATGTAGCACCATGCATGTCTGTGCATTTAAAGATGCCCACTGATTTATGGTACAGCCAAAAGAAAGAAAAAAATATATTTTAAGGCTGTTAATGACAATGGGGAAAAAATCCATATTCTTTCAGGTTATCAAAGATAATTTGTATCCTGGCTGTGGAACCTGCAGGTAGATTTCTCACTATTCCCTTTTCTTCTCTGCTTTACCTGAAATTATCTCCTGGTCATTCTCTTTATATCTCCTAGCACGTGTGGCAGGTCTGGACATAAAGCAGTGATCAATAAATACTTCAAGGTAGATGATAGTTGTTCTGACCTGTGAAGAGCTCTATTAATTCCATGAGGCTTCAAAGGAGACTTCTACTAATTCCTAGAACTTTCTTCATAACAGAGGAGGTATAAGAATGGTAAGCAAATGTCACTGTTTGCTTTTCCCTTCTTAGTGAAACCACTGATTCCTTCAACCTCTGTCTTAAATTATTTTTAACTGAAGTTTAGCTGATTTTCAATATTGTGCTGGTTTCAGGTTCACAGCAAAGTGATTCAGTTGTTTATATACATACATTTTCTAATTCCTTTCCATTACAGGTTATTACAAGATATTGGATATAGTTCCCTGTGCTATACAATAATTTTTAAAGTCACTCAGTCTTGTCTGATTCTTTGCAACCCCATTGGACTATATAATCCATGGAATTCTCCAGGCCAGAATACTGGAGCGGGTAGCCTTTCCCTTCTTCCAGGGCATCTTCCTAACCCAGGGATCAAACCCAGGTCTCCCACATTACAGGCGGATTCTTTACTAGGTGAGCCACCAGAGAAGCCCAAGAATACAAGAGTGGATAGCCTATTCCTTCTCCAGTGGATCTTCTCAACTCAGGAATCAAACTGGGGTCTCCTTCATTGCAGGAAGATTCTTTACCAGATAAGCTACCTTGTTATCCACTTTATATATAGTGTGTGTGCATGCTAAGTCATGTCAGTGATGTCCAACTCTTTGTGTCCCCGTGGGCTGTAGCCCACCAGGCTTCTCTGTCCATGGGATTCTCCAGGCAAGAAAACTGGAGTGGGTTGCCATGCCCTCCTCCAGGGTGTCTTCCTGCCCCAGGGGTTGAACCCGGGTCTCCTGCATTACAGGCACATTCCTTACCATCTGAGCCACCAGGGAAGCCTTTATGTATATAAGTAGTATCTGTTAATCCTATACTCCTAATTTATCCCTCCCTACTCTTTCCCCCTTTGGCAACCTTAAGTTCGTCTTTTATGTTTGTGAGTCTGTTTCTGTTTTGTATTATTTTTTAGATTCCACACAGAAGTGAAATCCTGTATTTGTCTTTCTCTGTGTCTTAAATTGTTTTTAAAGCCAAGTCTTTATTTTAAAATTACGGAAGTGCTCACCCTTCCAAGTGAAAGAAATTTGCGAAGAAATAGCAAGGCTGCTTAGTTTGCTAACATTACACAGTTTAGTGAAATGTAATCTGAAGGGATGTAATGGTCATGGGAAGGCTTCCCCAGTGGTGAAATGGTAAAGAACCTGCCTGCAATGCAGGACACACAGGAGACAGGGGTTTGATCCTGAGTTGGGCAGATCCCCTGGAGAAGGAAATGGCAACCAGCTCCAGTATTCTTGTCTGGAGAATCCCATGGAGAGGAACCTGGGGGGCCGCAGCCCACAGGATTGCAAAGGGTGGGACACAACTGAGCAATGGAGCACACACAATGGTTATTTAAATGTGAACTGCTAAATATTTTCCCAGGAAAACAAAAATAAATAAAGGAAAGAAAACATAAATGAAAGGTTTCCAAAAGATTAAAAATTGCTCATACTTTACAAACTACACTGAGTTTAGCATTCAACGGTTCCTTCAGTGCTGTTCTAGGAAATGGATGAGTTATGACCACTAAGAGAATCTTAAAGTTTCGCTCAGTCATGTTCGACTCTTTGAGACCACATGGACTATAGCCTTCCAGGCTCCTCTGTCCCTGAAATTCTCCAGGCCAGAATACTGCAGTGGGTAGCCATTCCTTTCTCCAGGGGATCTTCCCAACCCTGGGACAGAACCCAGGTCTTCTGCATTGCAGGCAGATTCTTTACTGTCTGAGCCACCAGGGAAGATTAGCACATTTGTAAATTGAATGATTATATTAATCATTTGACCACCAGAATGTCTTATCTATTGTGTGTATGACCACCCACATTAAAGTTGGACATGACTGAGCAACTTTCACTTTCACCCACATTAGCAAAGTGACATTATAATAGAATCAAGTTATTAAAACTTTTAATTGTATCAGTTCAGTTCAGTCACTCAGTCGTTCTTGGCAACCCCATGAACTGCAGCACACCAGGCTTCCCTGTCCATCACCAACTCCCGGAGCTTGCTCAAACTCATGTCCACTGAGTCGGTGATGCCATCCAACTATCTCATCCTCTGTCAAGCCCTCTCCTCCTGCCTTCAATCTTGACCAGCATCAGGGTCTTTTCCAATGAGTCAGTTCTTTGCATCAGGTGGCCAAAGTATTGGAACTTCAGCTTCAGCATCAGTCCTTCCAATGAACAGGCAGGACTGATTTCCTTTAGGATTGACTGGTTTGATCTTGCAGTCCAAGGGACTCTCAAGAGTCTTCTCCAACACCACAGTTCAAAAGCATCAATTCTTCAGCACTCATGTTTCTTTATAGCCCAACTCTCACATCCATACGTGACTACTGTGAAAAACCATAACCCTGACTAGACGGACCTTTGTTGGCAGAGTAATGTCTCTGCTTTTTAATATGCTGTTAGGTTGGTCATAGCTTTACTTCCAAGGAGCAAGTGTCTTTTAATTTGAAGGCTGCAGTCACCATCTGCAGTAATTTTGGAACCCAAGAAAATAAAATCTGTCACTGTTTCCATTGTTTCCCCATCTATTTGCTATAAAGTGATGGGACCAGATGCTATGATCTTAGTTTTTGAATATTGAGCTTTAAGCCAACTTTTCCACTCTCCTCTTTCACTTTCATCAAGAGGTTCTTTAGTTCCTCTTCACTTTCTGCCATAAGGGTGGTGTCATCAGCATATCTGAGGTTATTGATATATCTCCCGACAATCTTGATTCCAGCTTGTGCTTCATCCAGTCCAGCGTTTCGCATGATGTACTCTGCATGTAAGTTAAATAAGCAGGGTGACAATATACAGCTTGACATACTCCTTTCCCAATTTGGAACCAGTCCATTGTTCCCTATCTGGTTCTAACTGTTGCTTCTTTTTTTTTTTTTTTTTAACATACACTGCACTTTAATGGTAAAAAGATACAAGTTTATAACATCTTATAAAAACTACCGTTTAAAAGTGATCTTGTTCATTTGATATTCCCCTCCCCTAATAGCAAAATAAGTATATTAAAAAAAAAAAAAAAGGTGGAGAGGAAGGGTAGGGTGGGAGGGATTAAGATAAAAGCCCCAGGGCCACACAGAGGCAGAGAACATCTGGGGAGAGGGTTAAAAGTTGTGGTGGGACCCCACACCTCATTTAACCCTCTGATATCAAGCCATGGGGCATAATCAGTAGCTAAGTGATGACAAGAGGTTGTTGGAGGCGGGGTGGACGGAAAAGACTTGAGGTGCTGGGAAGGGCAGGGCTGGTGGGGCCTGGTCCAGCAGCCCACCCAGGAACTGGCGCTACTCTTTCCCAGGTCCCTGAATCCCATGTCCTGGTTCTCAAGAGCTGGCCCCTCCGCCGTTCCCTTCACTCCAGACACACCTGAGGCATCTTTCCAGTGCTGGACCCCACCCAGCAGAGGGGTGGAATGTTGGGCCCAGAAGCCTTTGCAGCGGTTGGTGATCTCCCTGGGGTGTAAGTGGGACTCTTGGGCGCTGTCACTCCTCCTGCCTCTCAGTTCCCCCCTCCTCACAAATCCATGGCCTCATGAACATCAGCACCTGGGCAACTGAGTTAACCACCTGCTCCTGAGTTTCCACTCACCCAGTCCTCGGCAGGGGTGGTTCTGGTATGGCTCTCTGCACATATGCTCAGAAGTTCCCTCTCCCCCACACACCCAAGCAGGAAGCCGAGGCCTGCAGGGGGCCAGGACACATTCGGACCTAAACACACATTCGCACATGCAGGGGCACACCTCACTAATGTGATTCTCTCCACACACAACCCCAATCCTAAGCTGACTAGCTACAGGTGGCAGGGAGCGACGTCTTCCACTTGCAAAAGCACCGTCTGGAAGGACAGTTTTCTAAATGTGTCTGAGACAAACCCCAGCCCCCAGCAGGGCTCTCTGAGAGGGGCTGGCTCACATGCAGAAAGAGGCCCTACTTGCAGGGACCAAGAAGGGCTGGTTTCAGGACTCGCCGTCTAGTTTCTGGACCATGTCAAACGTGCCAACACAAAACTAGGCGAGAACAGGCTGCAGGCACGTTCCCCAGCGTTTCCCCATAGGATCTCAGATGCTGTCAGGGAAGAGCTCAAGGGTGCCACGCTTCCTTTCTTTTCCCCAAATCCTCACACCTCAGAGGTATGGAGACCCGCCCCTCCCTTCCCGCCCCCGCCTTGTCCCCACTCCCATCTCCTTCAGAACAGGTAACAGGAGTGTGCGGTTGCCTACCTTTTCTGAGAAAGGAAATCACTTTCTGCAGACTGCCATCTCAGACCCCCCACTGACAGCCTGGTCAGGTTCAGCAAATCTCCATGATTCTTCTGTAATTACTCAGCACACCCCCGTAGGTCAGGAAAGCCCACAACCTGGGAGTCAACCAAACCCCCAGAACCTCCTATAAGGATCCTTTCCTTAGCAGGAAGAAAGAGGGTTTTTATTTCACTTTAGAAAATTCATATTCACAAGCCCTGGCTTGGGTTAGCAACATCCTAACCAGCAGTCTGTTGAATCAATCTTAAAAAAACCCTCCAAAACGAAGCCCTCCAGTCCCCTCAAGCTGAGTTCTTCAGCTCCTCTTGAACCTAAAGGTTCAGGCCTTCAGGTTTTGGGGGAGGGGCAGTCAGGAGAAGCTGTTTCATGCTCATCCTCCCAAGCTGGGGCTAGAGAAGGGTTTGGCTCAATAATATGCCATCTCCAAGCATACAAACACGAACACTCACATACCACACACACTCTCACTCACACACCCCTGATCACTTCTGGGGAGGGTGTAGATAAGGGGGTGGTGTCGGAGCAGAGAAGAGCAAAAAATATAGTTAAGAGTAAAACCTACATCAGGTTTCTCCTTCGGTGTTTTCTCCGCAGCCCCCTCCCCACCCCCCCACGGTTCTTTTTGTGTAGGGACGGCCATCGAGAAGGAAGCCAAGATCTTTTCCTTTGGGACCAAAAGCTAGACCCCTATCTCCTCTACCTGAACACAGTGATAGGACGTGAGCGCGGAGAACAGCACAACACTGCTCAACAGTCACGTCAGGGGACACCAAATTTCTGTGTCTTCAACAGCTGTCACTGAACTTGGGGCTAGTCTTGGGTGGTTCCTAAGAGGGCACAAGGAGAAAGAACCCACTGTATCATCTGCGACTCCTTGCTCGACACCTCTGTCTGGTTTAGGAGTCAGTCAGTATCAGCGAGGTAGCCAAAAACTATCTCCAAGATCAACTACCCAAGGAGAGAAAGGGAAGGGGCTTCAAGGGCCACTCTCACCCAAGTTTCCTCCAAAAGGCACTTGAGCTGACCCCATTAGGTACCAGTGTGGCACCGGCCACTGCAATAGCCCAGGCCACAGCTCCTGCTCTTCCCTGAAGGAAATGAGAGGTACCTGCCCACTCTTCCTGGATCCAGCCCTTGTCTGCTCCCCCCACTGCTCTTCCTTTTGTCCCTACAGTGTATAAGGAGGCCAAAGTAAGCACAGCCACCACCCTGATCCTATTCTCCTTCAAACAGGAGGTGAGGTACAGGGCTGTGGAACATCAAGGATCAACTGCAACTAAAAACTCAATTTGGGGGAGGGCTGGACCAGGCATAGTCCCTGCTTTAACCAGGACTCTATACCTCCATATTACCTATTTCCACAGTGTGCCTGTTGAAACTGCTTTTGGATAAACAAAAACAAGAACAGAACAAACAAACCCCTCTCCCCCGTCTCCTCCATTTCAGCTGCCAGCGGGAGTCCAGGGTTGTGGGAGCCATGCTTCAGTCTTGGTCCTGCACCTTGAGTCCCCACCTGTGACCTCAGCCGAGGGTCTGGGGACTAGCTTCCCTACCCAGGAATGCTGAAGGAACTTCCCCGAGATACTCAGAGTCTCAGATTATTTACAGAGCTGAAGCTCTGGGGCCTGCCATCCCCTGATGCACTCTTCCGGTCTCCTGGGTCCACTCCTCCAGGAGGGAGACAGGTACAGACGGGGCGGCGGTGGGACTATCAGACCAGAGGGGGTGCACTCTTCGGTGGATTCTTCTGATTACTCCCACCACCCGGGGCCCCTGTGCCTAGAGAGAAAACTGTCCGTCGGAAGTCTTGGACTGGAACCCTTGGCACATCCGTTTGTGTCTGAGTAATCGATCTGTCCGAGAAAAACACTGGTGACACCGTTCACACTGGTAGGGCTTTTCCCCACTGTGTACACACTTGTGACGCTCCAGGTGGTACTTCTGGATGAAACGCATATCACATATGTCACACTCAAATGGCTTCTCACCGGTATGAATAAGGATGTGCCTCTTGAGGTGATAACTGCTCCTAAAGGCTCCAAAGCAGTGTTCACAAACAAAATTCTTGGGAATCTTTACTTGAAAAGAACCATTTTGTTCCACTACCACCACCTTTTTAACAGTCTTTTTTGAATGAGAGGCCTCAGCCAAGCTGTCATCGTCTTTGCGGCTCCGGGATTTATCACTGTCTTTTCGGTGGCCCTGATTCGAGCACCTCAGCACATCAGGGCTACCTGCCTGCTCTCCATTCTCGGCCTGCTTGCTGGCAATCTGGCTCAGCATCATCTTCTTGCTGGCTGCAGTGGGAACCAAACTCACACCTGCTAGGCCTTCACAAGCCAGGAGACTTGCCTCCTTCATTTGACTGGAAGCTCCCTGAAGGCAGGGGCTGTGGCCTGTCTCCTTTCCTTCCTCTAGATCTCCCCCTGGTGTTTAATACAGAGTTTGGCTCACTGGGTTGGTCAATATGTTGACTAAGGCAGCATTCAAGAGTGAAACTGCAAACACGCTTCCCAGTGATCTTGAAGGAGGAGGACTCTAGAGCTTTTTACCTGAGCCATGCTGATTTCTCACTTAATGCAACTCAAAAGTTCGAGTTCCTTGCTCCACCTTTCCTTAAGACACTGTTGTTTGAAGAACTGTCACCAAATCACTGTAACAACTCTTTCGTGTCCCTTCAGTCCTGCTGCCATACTGAAATGCCTTTGTCTTCAAACAGAATTTAGTGTCCTCCAAAGTAAAGATAGATGTTCCAAGAATCCCTGGTCTCTGCTCGGCTCCTGCCTATTGTCTGAAGAAAAAGGCTGCCAGTCTCAGTTTTCCAGATGAATTCTCTGAATGAAATTCACGATTTGTTTCAGAAACCTCTCCTCGGGAGCGCCCCTAACTGTTGCTTCTTGACCTGCATACAGATTTCTCAGGAGGTAGGTCAGGTGATCTGGTATTCCCATCTCTTGAACAATTTTCCACAGCTTGTGGTGATCCACACAAAGGGGTTGGCATAGTCAATAAAGCAAAAGTAGATCTTTTTCTGGAACTCTTTTGTTTTTTCAATGATCCAATGGATATTGGCAATTATATGTCTGGTGTATCTGCATTTTCTAAATCCATCTTGAACATCTGAAAGTTCATGGTTCACATACTGTTGAAGCCTGGCTTGGAGAATATTGAGCATTACTTTGCTAACGTGTGAGATGAGTGCAATTGTGTGGTAGTTTGAACATTCTTTGGCATTGTCTTTCTTTGGGATTGGGATGAAAACTCACCTTTTGCAGTCCTGTGGCCACTGATGAATTTTCTAAATTTGCTGGCATATTGAGTGCAGCACTTTCACAGCATCCTCTTTTAGGATTTGAAATAGCTCAGCTGGAATTTCATAGCCTCCACTAGCTTTGTTTGTGGTGATATTTCCTAAGGCCCACTTGACTTCATATTCCAGCCAGGATGTCTGGCTCTAGGTGAGTGATCACATCATCATTTATTGTATACTCATAGGCATTATTTAAAAACTAAACCATGGACACAACAAATCTAGGAAAAAAGTATAGCAAATTTGAGAACAGATTAATATATTGTTATATAAAAAGCTATTAACTTGAGAGAAAATCCTCTCCAACAGCTTTGATGGGCAAAAGCCATGAAAGACATATTACAGAGGACGTGATATGATAACAGAAAAATTTCAACTTTTCCAGAAATCAATATTCTATCTTTTGCTGAGCAAACTAGTTGAAATTAAAGAAAAAATTTGCAATATCCATGGCTAAGAAGTATGTGATAAAACAAGGTACTATATTTCTGATGAGAATATAAAGTTGGCATAATCCTTTTGGAAAGCATTATTTTGGAAAGCGTATGTTGGAAATCCTTAAGGAAAGCATCCTTGACAATATGTGTCAAGGATCTAAAAAATCTTCATGCTTTTTGATAATTTCACTTTGAGGATCTACACTTATTTTTTTTTTTGGATCTACACTTAGAGAATAATCCTACGTGAAAAAAATATAATATGCCAAGTGATATTTGTTAAAATATTGTCTGTATAGTTGCAAACCACCTAAATATTCAACATGAGAGAAATTATAGTATATTTATTTGATGAAATATGATATAGCAAATATGACTTGATGACGCCCATAAACACAGCATGGAAGAGAAAATATAAGCATGTTGCAGAATACAAATTGTATGATATTAATTATGTAGAGTCTGAAACATGCAAATGTTACTACATATTACTTGAGGATACATACATATGTGGTAAAAGTATAGAGAACTGTAAGAACTGAATAGTCACAGAATTTAAGAAAGTAGTTATGCTGCAGAGAGAATGATCCCACAGAGGTATGAATTGTAAAGATTTATTTATTTTATTTTTTACCTTTTAAATAGCTTTATTGAAATATAATTCATATATCATAGAATTCCACTTTTAATTTTTATTTTTTTAATTTATTTATGGCTGCAACGTGAGGCTTGCAGTATCTTAGTTCCCTGACCAGGGATTGCCCCAGTGGCCCCTGCAGTGGAAGCCCAGAGTCTTAACCACTGGACCACCAGGGAAGTCCCTCCACTTTTAATTTTCCTTTCTTTAAACACTTTGTGTGTATTTACATTTGAGAAAAGTCCTGGGGAGTGTATATGTGGCACTGTGTGGCGAGGGAGCTTCCTTTTTCCAGGGCTGCAGATAGAAGCCATTCTAAAAATAAAATACTTTTGTACATTATTCCAATAGCTTACACTTATCAAGTTTAATCAAGTACAAATGAATAATAAAAAGCAGTGAAGATATTTTACACAGAGACAAATTGGTTTTTAAGCAATAAAGGTTATATTAACATGGTTAATAATTAAAACGCTATGTAACATTTGTAAACACATATAAACATTTACTGACTGCTTATTGTGTGTCAATTTCCCTGGTGGCTCAGACAGTAAAGAATCTGCCTGCAATGCAGAAGACCTGGGTTTGATTCCTGGGTTGGGAAGATCCCCTGGAGAAGAAAATGGTGACCACTCCAGTATTCTTGCCTGAAAAATCCCATGGACAGAGAAACCTGGCAGTCTAGAGTCCATGGGGTCACAAAGTCAGACACGACTGAGCAACTTAGCACTGGTACATTCATATACTGTCCTAAGCGATTTAGTACTGTGCTGCCTCATTTGATTTTTACAAGAACCACGTCAGACAGGTACCATTATTATTTCCATTTTCTGGATGAGGAAATTGAGGCAATGGTCCAAATTTGTATAGCTAATAAGTGACAGAACTATGACTGGAAGTGATTTAGGCCAGCTCAAAATTGTGCTGTCAACCATTATGCTAAGCTGCTTTTCCCTAAAGTAGTACAGGGAATTAAACTGTGGCTTTAAAATATGAAATTGTATTTTTTTCTGAGTCAGTTATATACCCTGTACATGGAAGTTAGTGTGAAAATTAAATGCAGATTGAGCTTTCAATTTTCAGACCACCTCTCACTATCTTGAAGCTTAATCTGCTTTTTACTTATATTTTACAACCGCCCCCACCCCCCCAGTTTTGATGACTCAGCTTATCTGTGTTGTGCTTCTTTTCATTACTTCTAGATCTAATAAGGGTTTCCCTGCTGGCTAAGCTGCTAAAGAATCTGCCTACAATGCGGGAGACTTGGGTTCAATCCCTGGGTTGGGAAGATCCCCTGGAGAAGGGAACTGGAGAATACCCCCTCCAGTATTCTGGCCTAAAGAATTCCATGAACTATTCCATAGGGTTGCAAAGAGCAACTTTCAGTATGAAACACTGCCATTGTTTTGGGGAAGTATGTTTTAATCTGGGGCCATTTCATTAGACTGAAAAAGCAATTTCACAAGGAACAGAGTTTTTATATAACAGATGCAAGCACTTCCCTGTTTTGAAGCTCAGCCTTGTTTTTTCTCTAGAGGAAGAGAGAAATGACTTCGCTGTTCATTTTCACTTCTTTTAGATTTATGAATGTGTATTTTAATAACTCTTGACCATATTGTTAGGCATGAAATAAATTAAAAGAAACATAGGTTTTATAACAGGAAGATATACTTTTTTATTATTTAGGCTTTCAAAGTATTTAGTGTTTTTGAACAGCTAAATGGTATTCAGAAGTCAGTATGAAAGATGCAGAAGGGCATTCAGTGAAAACTGAGTCCTGTTGCTTTTTTATTCTGCCCTTGACAGAAGTGACTGCTGTTATCACGTTCTTACTGTGCTATGGGAGGGGTTTTATCTTCATAAAAGCACCTTGTCCTTTTCAGCTTCTTAGACTACTTTTATTTATTTATTTAATTTTTATTGATGCATAGTTGATTTGCATAGACTTATTTTTTTTATTTACAAATATCTATTGGGCAATGATGACATATTAGGTCCTGTGATTTTTTTTTCATTAATTTTAATTGGACTGTTGTTGCTTTACAATTACAATGTTGTTAGTTTCTACTGTACATCAAAATGAATCAGCCATACATACACATATATCCCCTACACAGACTTACTTTTAAATGACTACCCCTACTTGTTTTGTTCCAGCATTTTAATGGTAATAGTCCACTGCTTTATGTTGTCCTTTCCTCTCAATAACAGGCCATCAGATATTGTATTGTCATTCTATGGTTTATGTCTTAAGCTCTGTGAGGATACATGCATTTCATTCTATTTATTCCTTATGTCTTTTTGTGTGAAATATTTCATGATAAATTTAAAATGTTATGTAGCTATCAAAAAGTAACATATAAAGCAAATATGATAACATGGAAAACATTTGTGCTATAACATTAAACTGAAATTCAGAATGATTACAACTATGTAAAAGGCACCAAAAAAAACGGACAGAGGAAGACCTCTCCAAATTGACGCATTTCCCTTTGAATGGCGGTATTATTACTTCCTTATTTTTAAAAAGTATTTCATTTGCTTTCCTTTATGATTGGCATTATACTATAACTTGAAAATAGTAAACCTATTTTTAAAAATAAGCACAATATATTTATTAGGTATTAAGCCATTTCCAACTGGTCTATCCTAAAGGAGACCAGTCCTAGGTGTTCATTGGAAGGACTGATGCTGAGGCTGAAACTCCAATACTTTGGCCACCACATGAGAAGAGTTGACTCATTGGAAAAGACCCTGATGCTGGGAGGGATTGGGAGCAGGAGGAGAAGGGGACGACAGAGGATGAGATGGCTGGATGGCATCACCGACTCGATGGACATGAGTTTGGGTGAACTTTGGGAGTTGGTGATGGACAGGGAGGCCTGGCGTGCTGTGATTCACGGGGTCGCAGAGAGTCAGACATGACTAAACACCTGAAATGAACTGAACTTCTGTTTTATGTTTTTGTTTTTTAGCTACGAGGCATGTGGGATCTCAGCTCCCTGACTATGAAACTGGAACCTCCTGCACTGGAAGGCAGAGTACTAACTACCAGACCACTAGGGAAGTCCCATCACATTTGATTTGTAAGTTAGTGTTTTGCTTACTTTGGAATTCAGCATCCTGTGTGAGCTGTAGGAGAATGGGAAGGACAAATATGGATTTCACTGGTACCCAATCTGGTTGACAGAGCAGTGTGAAAGCTGGGTGAACAAGGGTTGCTGCTATAGATTCCTGAAGTTTATAAGATGATTGAAGTTTGCTTCCAGTGAGACTTGAGGTAGCAGCAAATTTCCTTAGACCCAAAATATGAAATGTGAAAAAGTCGAGACTAATATTGAAATTGAGGCTCTGAACTCAAGTTTAGATATTAGAATATGTTCATAATTCCCAGTGACTCTTAGACTTCTAGAATGGTCTAGGTCTTTGAGAGCATCTGCTTTAACTTCCTCATGTGATAACTGAGCAAATGAAATGCCAGCCAAGTAAGCAAAAGAATCAAGTATTTCCACTTCTTTAATTGTATTGGTTCCTGTGTCAAACCCAAAACAGTGTCCTAAAATTTTCACAGGAAAATAGACTAAAAATTCTTTGACCTGCTCTTTGCTAGTCATAGAAAACCCTTGACAATATGGCTCCAAATTCTCTAAATTATCCCGCATGGATCCTCCAGAAATATGTGGAATTTCTGCTACACTCTGCTTCCCAACCTCCCTACCTGTGTTGACACCTCTGTTTCCCTCACCAATAAGACCCTGGTCCTTCTCTCTGCCTACTTAAGACAATTCATCTTTCAAGCCACAACTAAAACACTTGGTGAGTTGGTTACTGTCCAGATGCAACATAGTGAGTGGCTTGATTTGCTTGATGGATGTGGAAATAAAGTAGAATGCAAAATAACGTGTGTTACAGGGTTAGGGGTGGGAAGAATGATGGAGCCATAGGGAATAATAGTAATAATATAATGGCAATGATAACTACTAACATTTATTGCATGCTTATTATGTGCTACGCCCTGTTAACGATTTTTATATTCACTGTCATACTAATTCCAACTCATTGTAAAAGACCTTGATGCTGGGAAAGACTGAAGGCGGAAGGAGAAGGGGATGACAGAAGATGAGATGGTTGGAGGGCATCATTGACTCAATGGACATGAGTTTGAGCAAACTTCGGGAGATAATGAAGGACAGGGAAGCCTGCTGTGCTGCAGACTACGGGGTCACAAAGAATCGGACATGAATGAGCAACTGAAAAACATCACACAATAATATTCTCAAAGACAGTGAAATAGGCTATCAGGTTTGTGTTACATGTAACAGAGAACCCTGCTGCTGCTGCTAAGTTGCTTCAGTCATGTCCGACTCTGTGCGACCCCATAGATGGCAGCTCACCAGGCTCCTCTGTCCCTGGGATTCTCCAGGCAAGAACACTGGAGTGGGTTGCCATTTCCTTCTCCAATGCATGAAAGTGAAAAGTGAAAGTGAAGTCGCTACAAGAGTTTAAAGAAGTCCAGTGTTTTTTTTTTTTCTCTTCTTTCATTTAATAAGGACTCCTCCGGTCCAGTTTTTGTGTGATTCAATGACATCACCAAGAATCCTATCTTCTTTCTTCACTCTTCTCAGCATATGTCTTTCATTTTCACAGCCATAATAGCACTGACACTTCTCCAAACATTGCATCTGCCTCCTGAAAAGAAAGAACATGAACATCTCTTTTCAAGAACCTCCATCAGCATCTTTTTGGTCAGAACTATGTCTCGTGGTCCCCTCTAGTTGCAAAGGAGGCTATGAGATCACTAAATAAAAATGTGTTAATAAAGAGGAAAGAATGAATATTTTGGAAGACAAACCAAAATATTATCCTCATTTTACAGTTGAGACAGATGAGGCATAAGAATGCTTAGAAATACTGTTGGAAGGAGGTCTGTCAGCAGAGCCCAAGTTATTAAGCATTTACATTACATGGCAGTATTATTTAACGGCTTTGGTCCTGCTCTCAGTTAAGATGGGGTGCAAATGATTGGAACACACTTTGTGCCACCTTTTCCTTCTTTGGCACCTTCTCTTTGTCTTTGCTGTTGTCTTTCCCCCTCAGATCTCAGAGAGGAGGCTACAGTTTTTAGTTAGGGCTGGAGGGAGGAAACCCAGTGTAGTTCATCATCTTCTTTCCCACTTGAAATCCTCAATATTGTTTTTGAAAACAAGAGGATGATTTGACGAATCTGGTAAATGATTAAGTGTGAAGCTTGACATAGAGTCCAATACAATCTTAAGGTTTTGATCACAAGGTGTTTGGGTCATAGAAGATACATATGAATGAGAAAAGGGAATTGCTAAATTTCTTGTGTTAAGTTTCAGATGTTGGCAAAACTTCAAGATAAGACTTATGGACATGGGGAGAGGGGAGGGGAGGGTGAGATGTATGGGAAGAGTGACATGGAAACTTACATTACCATATGTAAAATAGATAGCCAATGGGAATTTGCTGTATGTCTCAGGGAACTCAAACAGTGGCTCTGTATCAACCTAGAGGGGTGAGATGGGGAGGGAGATGGGAGGGAGTTACAAAGGGAGGGGATATATGTATGCTTATGGCTGATTCATGTTGAGGTTTGACAGAAAACAGCAAAATTCTGTAAAGCAATTATCCTTCAATTAAAAAAAAAAAAAAAAACTTCCAGATAGATATTGATCATCATGAGTGAGTCAGTCATAAGAAGCAGAAGATATTGTGAATATCTGACCATACTTTAATTTAAAAAATGCATTAAAAAAAGAAAGCAGAGGAGAAGAAAAGTAAGGTGAATGTATGAAAAAGCAATGATATTACCCCACTGAAATAATAAAATAAATTTGTTTTGTTTGTTTCTAAACTTGTTTGTAACAAGGCTTTATATGCCTGAGGATGAACAAAGAGGGTAATATTTCAATCTTGAAGATAATGAAACAATGACTTTTTTTTTTTTAAGGAGCATCATTAATTTACATCTATTCTGCACTTGGGGAATAGACAGCATCTTATGAAACTCTGTGAACAATTCTATGGACTGGGGCAGGGGATGGAAAAATTGAAAAATAAAGAATGCAATCAGAGAGCTCCCATGATGTATGATATTTATAAAATCAACTTCAGACCTCCCAACAGTGGGGGAGAGTGTTTCTTTTCATCTCCTGAATATATTCTTTATTCTGAGTGAGGCAAAAGTCAATGCTGGGGGTGTTTACTTTCCTGTCTTCATCAGACACTAGGATATACTGACAAACATAGTGTTAGAATCATCTTAACGGGTGAAATTTTCCAAGCTCTGCATAGGATCCTCTTTGGATGTGTCATATTTTTTTTGCTATTACTTAAAGTGTGCTCAAACTACCACACAATTGCACTCATTTCACACGCTAGTAAAGTAATACTCAAAATTCTCCAAGCCAGGCTTCAGCAATATGTGAACCGTGAACTTCCAGATGTTCAAGCTGGTTTTAGAAAAGGCAGAGGAACAAGAGACCAAATTGCCAACATCTGCTGGATCATCGAAAAAGCAAGAGAGTTCCAGAAAAACATCTATTTCTGCTTTATTGACTATGCCAAAGCCTTCGACTGTGTGGATCACAATAAACTGCAGAAAATTCTGAAAGAGATGGGAATACCAGACCACCTGACCTGCCTCTTGAGAAACCTATATGAAGGTCAGGAGGCAACAGTTAGAACTGGACATGGAACAACAGACTGGTTCCAAATAGGAAAAGGAGTATGTCAAGGCTGTATACTGTCACCCTGCTTATTTAACTTATATGCAGAGTACATCATGAGAAACACTGGGCTGGAAGATACACAAGCTGTAATCAAGATTGCCGGGAAAAATATCAATAACCTCAGAGATGCAGATGACACCACTCTTATGGCAGAAAGTGAAGAGGAACTAAAAAGCCTCTTGATGAAAGTGAAAGAGGAGAGTAAAAAAGTTGGCTTAAAGCTCAACATTCAGAAAACGAAGATCATGGCATCTGGTCCCATCACTTCATGGGAAATAGATGGGGAAACAGTGGAAACAGTGTCAGACTTTATTTTGGGGGGCTCCAAAATCACTGAAGATGGTGACTGCAGTCATGAAATTAAAAGATACTTACTCCTTGGAAGAAAAGTTATGACCAACCTAGATAGCATATTCAAAAGCAGAGACACTACTTTGCCAACAAAGTCAGTCTAGTCAAGGCTATGGTTTTTCCTGTGGTCATGTATGGACGTGAGAGTTGGACTGTGAAGAAGGCTGAGTGCCGAAGAATTGATGCTTTTGAACTGTGGTGTTGGAGAAGACTCTTGAGAGTCCCTTGGACTGCAAGGAGATCCAACCAGTCCATTCTAAAGGAGATCAGCCCTGGGATTTCTTTGGAAGGAATGATGCTAAAGCTGAAATTCCAGAACTTTGGCCACCTCATGTGAAGAGTTGACTCATTGGAAAAGACCCTGATGTTGGGAGGGATTGGGGGCAAGAGGAGAAGGGGACGCCAGAGGATGAGATGGCTGGATGGCATCACTGACTCAATGGACGTGAGTCTCTGTGAACTCCGGAAGTTGATGATGGATAGGGAGGCCTGGCGTGCTGCGATTCATGGGGTCGCAAAGAGTCCGACACGACTGAGCAACTGAACTGAACTGAACTGAAAGTGTGGTCCATGGGCCAGCAGTAACACCATCACCTTAAATTTTGTTAGGAATGTAGACTCTCAGAGTCGACTTAGACCTTCTGAATTATAACCTGCATTTTAAACAGGATCCCCACATGATTTGTGAATTAAACTTTGGTAAGCACTGAGGGAGCCAATTAAGAAAGCACACGGAATGCAACAGAAAGCTTCTTGGTTTTTAGTAATTGTTATAAGGCAGTGATTACTGGTCTTCATGGGATCTTGGACTGCAGCAAACTAGGAGATCTCCCTTCATGGCAAGTGTACCTGAGAACTGGAACACGGTACTTTGCCTCAAAGTTTTTAGAGGAATCCAGTCTCAAGGCTAAAAGCCAGGATCTTATTTTCCTTTTCTAACCTGGGGAAACACTTTCCAACCACTGACATCCAAGCAGGCTGATTAACTATGGCATGAACAGAAGCTGAATGTGTGCGTGACTTCTGCGTGAACAAACAAAACTAAAAAGTACTTTTTCTAGAAACTTAGTCACCAGCCATGACTGTATTTGCAGGTATTGGTGATTAATGTTTCTTCCTGGTGAGGAAATAAAAAAATTTAAACATAAAAAGCATTTAATTTTTGTCTTGACTGAAATGAAATCTGATGCTAGACTAGAGTTTGAAAGCAGCCTTGAGAAGAAAGAATCCTGCTTAAATCCCAAGCCCTTGGTTGATGATTTTAATAGGATAAGAGAGAGAAGTTAAGAGAATATTTACATTCTGTGACTACAGAAGTAGAGTTTAAAAAAAAAAACAAAAAACACTGGGAAGGAGCAGGAAAGGTCTTAAATTTAAATCTATACAGGACCTGTCTCTTGTCAATATTTACTGAGAAGGAACAAAAAGCCTAAACAACTTAAAATCCACATTCATTTTTCCAGCCAATGGGACTGAGCTTCCTCTCAGTCTTTAAAATTAGGCATCCACGGCCCTGGTAACAGTAACGCTGTTTTATTTTTCTTTATTGTCATATGTGCTGGAAAAATTCCACCCCAATTTTTTTTTATCTGATTTGCATCAGCGATATCTATTTCTGAGGATTATTCATGGATTACCCATCAATATTCAGAACAACGTTTCTATGGATCTTAATCTTTACTATATTTGGCTTAGTGTTTTGATTTCTAAAAAAAATTTCCATTTCCTTTCTGCCACTCAGCATAAGACTAAGCCCAGTTTACTGTTTGGTTGGCCAATGTATTTGCAGTCTCACTTAGATCAAAAGGGGCCATCCACATGAAAGGCTCAGCAAGCTGAAGCTATACAGAGAGAAGGGCTTAACTCAAAATAGAAATTGTCCTGCGCTTTTTTTTTAAATTAAGCTTTAAGCAACCCCAAAAGGGTGCTCTGAATGTTTCATTGTGGAAATTCTTAGAAAGTATTTTTCTGTAATATTTTCTGGGAGTTTTTGAAAACTGGTCATTCACAGCAAAACTTACTTGAGTGAAGTTGATGGCGGTGGTGATTTTGTTGTTTCTTTTTTCATTTTGCGCTCCATTCCTACTTTTCTCATCAAATTCTGCAGTTGTCGTTCTTGCTATCTGTGGTCTTGTCTTTCTGTCATTTTCTCCCATGATCGTTCAGCGAGAGGGGAAGCCAAATCATAAACAGGAGGAGAAAGTTGGCTAACAGCCACAGTTTGTTTAAAACAGTCTACATGTAATACAGCTCTTGGCTTCTGCTTAGAAAGTGATCTTCTCTCATAAGCAACCAGTAAGGCAGCGACTCCAGTGGCTTCTGATCAGATCAGATCAGATCAGTCACTCAGTCGTGTCCGATTCTTTGAGACCCCATGAATCGCAGCACGCCAGGCCTCCCTGTCCAACACCAACTTCCTGAGTTCACCGAGACTCACGTCCATTGAGTCAGTGATGCCATCCAGCCATCTCATCCTCTGGCGTCCCCTTCTCCTCTTGCCCCCAATCCCTCCCAACATTTTCCAATGAGTCAACTCTTTGCATGAGGTGGCCAAAGTTCTGGAATTTCAGCTTTAGCATCATTCCTTCCAAAGAAATCCCAGGGCTGATCTCCTTCCGAATGGACTGGTTGGATCTCCTTGCAGTCCAAGGGACTCTCAAGAGTCTTCTCCAACACCACAGTTCAAAAGCATCAATTCTTCAGCGCTCAGCCTTCTTCACAGTCCAACTCTCACATCCATACATGACCACAGGAAAAACCATAGCCTTGACTTGACGGACCTTTTTGGCAAAGTAATGTCTCTGCTTTTGAATATGCTATTTAGGTTGGTCATAACTTTTCTTCCAAGGAGTAAGCGTCTTTTAATTTCATGGCTGCAGTCACCACAAGTAAAGGCACACAGGGTCTTCCCCCATGGCTTAGCGGGTAAAGAATGTGCCTGCGATGCAGGAGACAGAGAAGATGCAGTTTCCATCCCTGGGTTGGGAAGATCCCCTGGAGAAGGAGATGACAACTCACCCCAGTATTCTTGCCTGGGAAATCCCATGGACAGAGGAGCCTGGTGGGCTACAGCCCATGGGGTCACAGAGAGTCCGACATGACTTAGCGAGTGAACAACAACATCAAAATCACACAGGGGGCTTGGATGCTGCTGCCTACAGACGGCTTTGGAAGCAAACGACGATGATCGGAGAACAGAGAGTTGTAGACTGCCCCGCTGTATTTCCTGCTGTCAGGGAGGAATGCGGAGAGGATAAAAAGTAAGCATGGTAAGTGGGCAGACCACAGACAACATGGTAAAGCAGGTTGGGGTACCTGGAGCAGAAACCTTGCCGCTGGGATTCAGAAAGTCCTCTGAATGACTGAGCCATCTCTTGTCTTTTTTTTTTTTTCTTCTGTTTTCTGTCGACGCTGTGCAACAAGCAGGATCTTAGTTCCCCAACTAGGGATTGAACCCCTGGCCCCTGCAGTGGAAGCATGGTGTCTTAACCACTGACTGCTAGGGAAGTCCCTCAGATGTGTCTCGCTTCTTGAAGGACAGAGCCAAGTGTGTAGCAGGCTCTCCATATCTACATATTTTTCTATGATACTTCTTAACGATTTTTGTTACTGTTAAGGAAAACTATTAATTTGCATTTATTATTGTGAGCCCGCCTGTCAACGCAGGAGATGTGGGTTTGATCTCTGGGTTGGGAAGTTTCCCTGGAGAAAAGAAATTGCAACCCAGTTCAATATTCTTGCCTAGGAAATTCCATGGATAAAGGAACCTGGCGGGATACAGTCCGTGGACTCACAAAGAGTCTAACATGACTGAGTGACTAGACAACAACAACATTGTGTGTGTGGTCACCATTTCAAACTCTCTTATAGACCCAATTGTGTATCAATGGATAGCTTCTGGATTTCTGCACATAACCCTGAACTTTTCCCTTCTTTCCAACAATTATCTTGTTTTTGTCTTCTATTTTATTGCACTGATTTGAGCTACCAAGGCAGTGCTAAATAATTGCAATTCATTTGACATAGTTGTTCTCTCCTTTTTAACAAAAATGTTTTGGTCAATTACTGTAAGTTATATACTATAGCGGGTTGAATTTTATCCTCCATGGTAAAGAATACACCTGCAATGCAGGAGACGAGGGTTTAATCCCTGGGTCAGGAAGATCCCCTGGAGAAGAAATGGCAACCTATTCCAGTATTCTTGCCTGGGAAATTCCATGGATAAAGGAACCTGGCGGAATATAGTCCATGGGGTGGCAAAGAGTCAGACATGACTTAGCGACTAAACAACAATGAAAAGATATGTTAAAGTCCTAAGCTTTGTTACCTGTGAATATTGACCTTACTTGTTGCTGTGATCAGATGAAGATGAACCCTAAATCCAGTGATGGTTGTCCTCTTAGGAGGAGATTTGGAGAAACACATGTACTCACAGGGGGAAGACAATCATGAGACAGCAGAGGCAGAGATTGGGGTGATGATCCTACAGGCCAAGGAATGTATGGATTGTCAGCCCCCAGCAGAAGCTGAGATGAACCAAGGAAGCATCCTTTCCCAGAGCCTTCAGAGTGAAACTGACCTTGCCAGTACCTTATCTTCAACCTTCTAGCCTCCAGGACTGTGAGACAACAGGTGTCTATTGGATCAAGCCATTCAGTTCATGGTAGTTTTCTGTTTTAAAACAGATATTTAAGAGTAGTTCTCTTTGATTATGATGTTTTAGAATATTAACAATGAGTACTCTTTTTATCTATTGAATACTTGTTAAATATGTATGTTAGTTTTTAAGTGTCTTTATATATTTTTATGCACATAGATTATCTTATGTAAATTCACAAATATGGAAATATGATGACATGATAGCCTGGATTTTATGTTTTTAAATTTTTTCAGCCTCTTCCTCAGTTTTTTTTTTTTTTTTTTAATTTTTGGCTACACCCCATGGCAGATGGCGGAGAAGGCAATGGCACCCCACTCCAGTACTCTTGCTTGGAAAATCCCATGGACAGAGGAGCCTGTTAGGCTGCAATCCATGGGGTTGCTAAGAGTCGGACACGACTGAGCGATTTCACTTTCACTTTTCACTTTCCTGCACTGGAGAAGGAAATGGCAACCCACTCCAGTGTTCTTGCCTGGAGAATCCCAGGGACGGGGGAGCCTGGTGGGCTGCCGTCTATGGGGTCGCACAGAGTCGGACACAACTGAAGTGACTTAGCATAGCATAGCATGGCAGATGGGACTTTAGTTCCCTGACCAGGGATGGAACTCATGCTCCCTGAAGTGGAAGGTAGAGTCTTAACCATTGGACTGCCGGGGAAGTACTGTGCTTTTAATATTGTAGTCTTTTTCTTGCTTGGCAGCATCCTCCTCTTCTCCACCTCCTACTCCCATCCCCCATCCACTGTACATTACCCTAACCCATATACACAACTTCAGTATTTTTTTCTCCATGCTCAACCATGTATATATAACTTCAACATATATTCACAAATGTACAGATATTTGCATACATATATGTACATAAATACATAAACACACAGGCATTTTTCTCATTATTTGTTTTTCAAAAATGAAATATTACCCATGTGATGTCAGATGTGTGTGTCCTGGGTTATTCCACCAAACACTGATTTAAGTGTTGTTGTGTATTTTGTAGATGAGATTACAACCCATGACCAGTGAGTGACTCAGTTATGCAGGCAGGTCTTATCTAACCAGCTGAAAGCCTGGAAGAGCAGAGCTGGAACCACCAGCTTTAACCCTTCCAGCTGCCCTCCTGGGCATCCCTGTGGATTTTGGACTAGACCAGCTAGTTCCTATAGGTGTGAAAGCGAATCCTGCAATAAATCCCTGAATATATGTCCCTACTGGTTCTGTTTCTCTACATGAGTCCTGACTGATACAACACACTCTTCTTACTTTGCATTCTAATTCAACAATATTTCTTGGAAATCACTCCAAGCCCACTGACAGAGCTATAGTTCATTCTATTTAATGCCTGCATGCTGTACTATGGCATGAATGTACCATTAAGGTTTGACTATTTCCAGCTTTTTTGCCATTATAGAAAATGCTACATTAAACGCCTTATACTGGTGACTTTTTTCCTTCTAGATGGAATCCCAGAAAGGGGAGTGCTGAGTTAAATCATTACGTAGGTATCTTCTGTAACATGTATACACATATATACATAATATTAATTGATGTTAATACCTTACTTTCCAAAACGAGTGGAACAACTCCAGTGCTCTTCCTTATGTGAAAACATTCTAACTATAGGTGCTACTGTTCTATTTTTTCTGATGACTATAAAGTGATATAGAATAATCATTTTAATTTTCATTTCCTGATGTGTAAATTGAGTATGTTTTGTGTAGTTTTGAGCATTTGGATTTGCCCACCTTCCTTGAAATTTTCTTAATGTACCTTGTCTATTTTACTTTTGGGCTGTTTGCCCTTTCTTACAAATTTGTAAGATATTACTCTGTTCTCTGTATAGCAAAAATCTTAACATATTGTTTATTGACTTTGTTTATGGTATGTTAGCCAACATTTTTATTTACATGCAATTAAAATATGCCTATTGTCTCCTTTATATATACATACGTACATACATACATACCTACATACATATTTGGCTGTACTGAGTCTTAGCTTTGGCACACAAGAACTTCAACCTTCCTTGCAGCATGTGGGATCTTTAGCTGTGGCATGTGAACTCTCAGTTGGGATGTGGGATCTAGGTTGCTGACCAGGGGCTGAACTCCGGCCCCCTGCATTGGGAGCGTGGAGTCTCAGCCACTGGGCCACCAGGGAAGTCCCTCCATTACAGATTTTATCCCCCCATTACAGCTCCCTGTTTTCAAATCTCAGAGAAGGCAGTGGCACCCCACTCCAGTACTCTTGCCTGGAAAACCCCATGGGCGGAGGAGCCTGGTAGGCTGCAGTCCATGGGGTCGCAAAGAGTCAGACACGACTGAGCAGCTGTTTCAAATCTTGGTGAAGAAGGTTGCCGATGTGCCTAGAAGAGATGACATTTGTAGGCTGTCTTAGAAGATTTGTATTGCTTTATTGTTATATTTAAGCCTTTTAGTATTTTTGTGTATATTATGTTTACCTGAAAAACCTAAGCAGCTTTGGTAAATCTTAATCAAATGGAGACTGAATTCTCCTTTTCAAATTCATAACGCATTTAAACATTTCTTGACTTACTATAATAGTCAGAAATCCCCCACAAGCTGAACAGCTTTACTGAAGTATAATTGACATCCATTAAACTGCACATGTTTAAAGTGGGCGCCTTAATCAGCTTTGAAAGATGTACACATCCATGACTCCATCACCACCATTGGGAAAGTGAACATATCCATCTCAGAAGCTTCCTTCGTAACCCCTCCCCCTCCTGCCTACACGCAGGCAGTCAGATCTGCTTCCTATCGCTACAGTGAGCTTGACTTGTCTAGAATTTTATATAAACGGAATCATGAAGTGCGTACTTTTTTTTTTCTTGGTCTGCCCTTCACTTAGCATTTTAAGATTAATTTACATGATGGAATATATCAACGGGCTTCCGTGGTGGCTCAGATGATAAAGAACCCACTTGCAAAGGGGAGAATTGAGTTCAATTCCTGGGTCAGGAAGATCCCCTGGAGAAAGGAATGGCTACCCACTCCAGTATTCTTGCCTGGAGGATCCCATGGACAGAGAAGCCTGGTGGGCTACAGTCATGGGGTCTCAAAGAGTTGGACACGACTGAGCGACTTCACTTTCACACTTTCATGTATCAATAGTTTTTCTTAGTTAATTTCTTTTTCAAATTTATTTATTTATTGATGTGGAGTCTTTTTAAAGTCTTTATTGAATTTGTTACAATATTGCTTCTTCTTTTTTTTTTAATGTTTTGATTTTTGGCCAGGAGATATGTGGGACCTTCAGAGAAGGCAATGGCACCCCACTCCAGTACTCTTGCCTGGAAAATCCCATGGACGGAAGAGCCTGGTAGGCTGTAGTTCATGGGGTCGCTAAGAGTCAGACACGACTGAGCAACTTCACTTTCACTTTTCACTTTCCTGCATTGGAAAAGGAAATGGCAACCCACTCCAGTGTTCTTGCCTGGAGAATCCCAGGGATGGGGGAGCCTGGTGGGCTGCCGTCTATGGGGTCGCACAGAGTCGGACACGACTGAAGTGACTTAGCAGTAGCAGTAGCTCCCCAACCAGGGATTGAACTCCCACCCAGCTGTGTTGGAAGGCAGAGTCTTCGCCATTGGACCACCAGGGAATTCCCAAGTTTATCTCTTTTTATTGCTGGATAGGACTCCATCATGCAGCTATACCACAGTATATTTACCATTCACATGTTTTTGGACATCGCCTTCAGCATCGGTTCTCATGTGTGGAGAGTAGGCTTCTCCACACACTTTACATTTGTGTTTATTACCTGTGTGAGTTCTTCACATACAGTAAGCAGTGCGATTCCACAGGCTTTCCACCATTAGTACACTTACAGGGTACATCGCCTATGTGATGCTGTAATATTTAATGTGGCACAGTTTCTGCCTGAAAGTTTTTGCACATTCACTGTATTTACAGGGTATCTCTCAAATGAGATTTTTCACTTGCCTTTGAATACATTCTCATCTTCCTTACATGCATAGGGTTTATTTCCAGGAAGACCTGTCAAGCACCTACTAAGGCTTGACTTTGGAATAAAAGCTTTCTCATAGCTACCACATTCATAAAATTTCTCTCTTGCATGCATTTGATGAATAATGAGGTTTTCCCTTTTGTCTGCAGATTTTTCACATTCATTACATTCACCGAGTTCCTTTCCAGCCTGAATGTTTTGATCTGTAATGAGGCACTGCTTCTGGGTGAAGACACTTCCACATTGATTTACACTCAGGGCAGTCTTTCCAGCGTGGACTGTCTCACACTCTGTGAAATGAGATTTGCTACGGATGTGGAGATCGCCCACTCTCTTTATACTCACGGGATCTCTCCACATGCCCTCTTTGATTTCGAAGGAGAAATGACATTCGAATACAAGTTTTCCCACACATTTACAAGGTTTCTCCTTAGAAAGATGAGCGTGAGCTTTTTCTACAACAGCTGAAGGCTTTTCCACCTTCATCACTTTTATATGATTTCCTCCTTATGTGGATTCTGAAATGTAAAATGAGGAATGAGATTCAACAGAACACTTGAAAGAGAGAGAGAGAGAGAGACACTTGACTCCACTCAGTGCATGCCTGAATGCACAGTCTCCAGTATGCATTTCCTCCTGGTCTCTGAGGTACTTCTTCTGGCTCATTATATTCGTGCATGTTCCTCCAGTATAAATTTCCAACATTCCTTACATTGGAATGTTTCTCTTTGGTATTCATTCTCAGGCATCTATTGACATTGTATTTCTGAGAAGAGTCCTCCCACAATGCAGTTTCTACACGTGGACTCAGTAGCTGTGACTCCAGGGTTCTAGAGCACAGGCTCAATAGTTGTGGCACATGGGCATGCGGGCTCTTCCTGGATCAGGGCCTGAAACCCTCAATGAGATCACTGCATGTAGGAGGAACCATATCAAGATCATTATATTCATAGTCATTCTTGCTCACATTGGCTCCCTCATCCTGAAATCTAAGTTATGGTCCAAAGTCTTCAAACTGAGCTACATTCATAAAATGTTTTCTTGAAGGAACAGTGTTGGATGGGAAGTACTTTTCCATTTGTCATTTTTGCTTTAAAAAATTAAATAATTGTTATGCTTGCTGCCAAATGATCGCTCTTCTTCTTCTAGCATTCCTTTCCCTCTGATCAGTTTGCTTTCTTCTGAAATGATGAGCTTTCCCTTTTTCACTCATGGACTTTGTTTTTAACCTTTGTAGAGTCCTCACTCTGTTTTTTTTTAATGCAGCTCTGTGATGCATTAAAAAAAAAAAAGTCTTTTACAAACAGCATATACAGCATTTTAGTTGTTTTCCTTTTTTTAACTTTATTTACTGAATTTTATTTTTGGCATACTGGGTCTTCGTTGCTGTGAGGGCTTCTCTAGTTGTGGAAGCGGGGGCTGCTGCCTAGTCGCGATGCCCAGGCATCGCGGTGGCTTCTCTTGTTTCAGATCGCGGGCTCTAGGGCACTCAGGATTAGGAAGTTGAGGCATCTGCGCTTAGTAGTTTCAGCTCCTAGGCTCTAGAACACTGACTCAGTAGTTGTGCCACAGGGTCAGGTGGGATCATCCTGGATCAGGGATCAAACCCTTGTCTCCTGCATTGGCAGGCAGATTCTTTACCACTGAGCCACCAGGGAAACCCTTTGATTAACAGTTGTTTATACTGGCCTATCGTATATGCTATACTATTGGCAGCAGATATCACTCTTCACCTCCCACTCTTCCTTCAGAAGATTCCTACTACAGTTCCTAACCCTTCCCTGAAGCTGCTATCGACAAATGACCAGCTGCTTCCTCTCCATCTTTCTGGTTATCTGCATCTTTCTTTACCTCTCAGCATCATGAACTGCATCTGACGACTATACTCTTTTTCAAGTACTCTCTTCCCTTGGCTTCTCGGACTCCACCCTCCCCTGTTCTCCTGTCTTACTGGCCTTCATGATCTTTTGGTTGGTTCCCCTCTCACCTCTTTGGTTGGTTCCTTTCACCTCTGAATTCAGCAGCTCCCCAGAGTTTAATCCTGGACCCTTTTGTTTCCTCTGTAAACACCCTCTCCCTTGTCTAATCCTCATTAGATGACCTCATCTTATTAGACTTTATGGAATCCAGTGTATTGAACAATGATTTATGGCGGGAGGAAGGATAAATTAGAAACTGGGATTAGCGATACAAACTACTATATATAAAATAGATGACTAATAAGGACCTACTGTATAGCACAGGGACTTCTACTCAATACTCTGTAATTAATGGCCTATATGGGAAAAAAAGATATCCTTTTCATTATAGGGGACTGGAATGCAAAAGTAGGAAGTCAAGAAACACCTGGAATAACAGGCAAATTTGGCCTTGGAGTACAGAATGAACCAGGGCAAAGGCTAATAGAGTTTTGCCAAGAAAACACACTGGTCACAGCAAACACCCTCTTCCAACAACACAAGAGAAGACTCTACACATGGACATCACCAGATGGTCAATACCGAAATCAGATTGATTATATTCTTTGCAACCAAAGATGGAGAAGCTTTATACAGTCAGCAAAAATAAGACCAGGAGCTAACTGTGGTTCAGTTCATGAACTTCTTATTGCAAAATTCAGAATTAAATTGAAGAAAGTAGGGAAAACCACTAGACCATTAAGGTATGACCTAAATCAAATCCCTTATGATTATACAGTGGAAGTGACAAATAGATTCAAGGGATTAGATCTGATAGAGTGCCTGATGAATTATGGACGGAAGTTCGTGACATTGTACAGGAGACAGGGATCAAGACCATCCCTAAGAAAAAAAAATGCAAAAAAGCAAAATGGCTGTCTGAGGAAGACTTACAAATAGCTGTGAAAAGAAGAAAATTGAAAAGAAAAGGAGAAAAGGAAAGATGCCCATTTGAATGCAGAATTCTAAAGAATAGCAAGGAGAGATAAGAAAGCCTTCCTCAGTGATCAGTGCAAAGAACTAGAGGAAAATAATAGAATGGGAAAGACTAGAGATCTCTTTAAAAAAAATTAGAGATACCAAGGGAATATTTCATGCAAATATGGGCACACTAAAGGACAGAAATGGTATGGACCTAACAGAAGCAGAAGACATTAAGAAGAGGTGGCAAGAATACACAGAAGAACTACAAAAAAGATCTTCATGACCCAGATAATCATGATGGTATGATCACTGACCCAGAGCCAGACATCCTGGAATGTGAAGTAAAGTGGGCCTTAGGAAGCATCACCATGAACAAAGCTAGTGGAGGTGATGGAATTCCAGTTGAGCTATTTCAAATCCTAAATGATGCTGTGAAAACAATGCCCTCAATATGCCAGCAAACTTGGAAAACTCAGCAGTGGCCACAGGACTGGAAAAGATCAGTTTTCATTATAATCCCAAAGAAAGGCAATGCCAAACAATGCTCAAACTACTGCACAACTGAACTCATCTCACATGCTAGCTAAATAATGTTCAAAATTCTTCAAGCCAGGCTTCAACAGTATGTGAACCATGAACTTTCAGATGTTCAAGATGGATTTAGAAAAGGCAAATACACCAGAGATATAATTGCAAACATCCATTGGATCACTGAAAAAACAAGAGAGTTCCAGAAAAAGATTCACTATGCCAAACCCTTTGACTGTGTGGATCACCACAAGCTGTGGAAAATTGTTCAAGAGATGGGAATACCAGACCACCTGACCTGCCTCGTGAGAAACCTGTATGCAGGTCAAGAAGCAACAGTTAGAACCAGACATGGAACAATGGACTGGTTCCAAATTGGGAAAGGAGTACATCGAGGCTGTATATTGTCACCATGCTTATTTAACTTACATGCAGAGTACATCATGTGAAATGCTGGGGTGGATGAAGCACAAGCTAGAATCAAGATTGCCGGGAAAAATACTGATAACCTCAGATACACAGATGACTTCATTGGGAGGACTGATGCTGAAGCTGAAACTCCAATACTTTGGCCACCTGAAGCAAAGAACTGACTCATTTGAAAAGACCTCGATCCTGGGAAAGATTGAAGGTGGGAGGAGAAGGGGACGACAGAGGATGAGATGGTTGAATGGCATCACTGACTCAATGAACAAGAGTTTGAGTAGGCTCTGGGAGTTGGTGATGGACAGAGAAGCCTGGTGTACTGCAGTCCATGGGGTCAGAAAGAGTTAGACAGGACTGAGCGACTGAACTAAACTGACTGGTACTTTCCTTCTCACTTACACTACTATTTTAGTCCAGATCACCATCAGTTCCTGTTTAGTTCATATTGCAACACTTACTATCCTTTTCTCCTGATTTGTTCCCTTCCCCACCATGATAAGCTTCCTTGAGCAGTCTGAGTTATCATTAAAACAAAACGAAATAATGTATCACATCTTTGCTCAGAATCCCTAACTACTTTAAATTGTGCTTCAAATACAATCTTCCATATCATAGCCTTCAAAACCACATATGGCCTTTGCCTGTTTCCCCAGTTTTTTTTTTTTTTTAAGATATATTTGTTTATTTTTGCTGTGCTGGATGTTTGCTGCTGATTGTGGGCTTTCTCTAGTTCCAGAGAGCAGGGGCTACCCTCTAGCAGTGGTGTGCAGGCTTCTCACTGCTGTGGTTTCCCTTGGTGCAGAGCATGGGCTCTAGGCCCATGGGCTCAGCTGTTCCTTGGCATGTGGGATCTTCCTGACCCGGGGATTGCATCCTTGTTCCCTGCATAGTCAGGCATTCTTTACCACTGAGCCACCAGGGAAGGACCCCCGGCCCCCAAGGTTTTTGAATCACTATATTCCTTGCCCTGTGTTCCAGCAACTCAGGCCTTATTGTATTTTTCAGTGTGTTAGGATAAAAGCTCCATAAAGGCAGGGATTTTTATGGGTTGTTTTTCCTTTTGTTCATAATGTTGACAAATCTGAAAGCACCTAGGACAGTGCCTGACATATCAGAAGCATCTGGTGAATATTCACTCAGTGGAAGAATGAGTATGTGCAAACTTTTCTTTCCCTATCATGCCCTTAAATTTGCTGCTCTCAGACTGGAATGTTCTCCAGGATCTTAGCGTGGCAGGCTTTTTTTGTTTTTCATCAATCAAGTCTCAGCTCAAATGTTAAGATGTTCGAAAGGATATCTTTGACACCTCTATTTAAATTGCCAGTGTTTTCCTCCCCTTTGCATTTTCCTGCTTTTATTTTCTTCAAAGCACTTATCGTTACCTGAAATTATCTCATTTATCAATTTTCTTCTGTTGCCTCCACCAGAATGTAAGCTCCATGAGAGCAGGGGCTTCATCTCGTTTTTGGTTCCCCATTCCATCTTCATTTTTTACAATGGTGATTGGTACACAGTGCATATGAACGTGACTTACTGACTGAACAACAACATATGCAATACCGAAAGGAGAGAACTCTACTGTATGCAAATTTAATTTAAACCTTTATATAAAAGGCAGATTCCTGAGGCTTGTTCCAAACCTTCTGAATAAAAAATCGCTGGGACTGTGTCTACTCAGCGATTTTTTGTGCAATCTAAGTTTTAGACAATTTCTCCAAGTCCATGAGGTTAAGTTGGGCTCTCTAGTCCAGATAGCCCCATTTCTCATGGCAATCTCCCTATTTGGGTTCCTTGGCAACATTTAGGGTGACCAGGCCTCAGCTGTGATGATCCCAACCCATCAGAGAGGATGCAATCACATTATATCTGAGAGCAGGTAAGTTCTCTCCAGGGGCAGTGGATCTGTCCGCTTCTGCCATCGTCTACTCACCGCACCTAAAGAGAACATTCAAGTGGGTCTCTTACCCAACAGAATCTTTCCTAAGGCACCTACTATATAGCACAGGAAACTCTGCTCAATGTTGTGTGGTAGCCTAGATGGGAGGGGAGTTTGGGGAAGAATGGATTCATGGCATATGTATGATTGAGTCCCTTCGCTGAAAGTATCACAACATTGTTAATCGGCTCTATCCCAGTGTAAAATAAAAAGCTGTGGGACTTTCCCTGGTGGTCCAGAGGTTAAGAATCTGCCTGCCAATGAAGTGGACACGGGTTCAATCCCTGGTCCAGGAAGATACTCACATGCCTCGAGGCAGCAAGAGAAACCACCACAGTGAGAAGCCCCTACACTGCAACGAGAGAGTAGCCCCCGCTCTCTGCAGCTAGAGAAAATTTGTGCACAGCAGCGAAGACCCCGCACAGTCAAAAATAAAATAAAATTTTTAAAAAGTCAATAAAAAGTTAAAAAAAAAATTTCCTAAGGCCACTGACTTACGCCCGTCTATACCCAGTGATGAGTCAACAGCACCTCTCACCATAAATGTTAAGGTCTGCCTCATCCAGCCCAAAATATGCTTTCTTTTCAGTTAAATTCAACAAATGTTTAACTACAGCTTGCACAGGAGTCTATGGAGGAACAAGCCATTGGCTAGTCATCAAGTTGCTTACAGGGTAGTCAACTGTCTTGAAATTCTAAAAACATAATGTTTTCCCAAGATTTCCCAAACTTTGTTTCCAGTTTTTAAAATACATAGAACAGTAAAGAGGATATTGTTGAATGAATTTTACCTCCTTCTCACCTTCTCCCGTCAGTGTTTTCTATTCTCGGGTCTTTTACTTGGTTGTACTTTTTTCTTGGTTAGCTAGTGAAGTGACGTTGCTCAGTCGTGTCTGACTCTTTGCGACCCCATGGACTAGTAGCCCGCCAGGCTCCTCCGTCTATGGGATTTTTCAGGCAAGAACCCTGGAGTGGGTTGCCATTTCCTTCTCCAGGGGATCTTCCCAACCCAGGGATCGAACCGGGGTCTCCCACATTGTAGGCAGATGCTTTTACTGTCTGAGCCACCAGAGAAGTCCCACAGTTTAGCAGTTTTGCCTGTTTTATCGTCGTTAATACTTTCATCCGTTTAAATTCTAGTGTGCTATTTTACATGTAAATTCCCCCTTATTCTTCAACACGTAGCAAGGTAGATGTCACGGACAGGGTAACTGCCCCCTGAAGATACAAAGGTTCAAGATCTGTTCAAGAGCTAGTTGTCATTCATATTAGGGGCGGGGGGATTAGGGCTGATGTCTTGCTGCTAAGCCTGAGCTCATTTCTCTGCCCTGGGCTGTTACGCGAAAGCAATTTTATGGGATGGTACGACGCGGAAACCTGAGGTTAAAAGAAGAGTGAGTGAAGCCCTGGGTTAACCAGGGTTGATAAGACCATGTTTGTGAAAATCACTTCCTCTGAGCACAGTAAAGGTGAGAGGAGAGAGTCGGCGTGGCGCTCTAGGGTTCTGCCCGTCAGAACCCAGACTTCGTGGCCCGGCTCCAAGGCGCAGGGGCGCAAGTCCCGGCCGCGCTGCGCTCTGCTGCGCGAGAGGCGTGGGCTCGGCTGGGCCTCCGCAAATCGGCCCGTCGGGTGCCCAGGCGCGGCTCCCGGGACGCGGGTCCTCGGGGGCTTGCAGGGAAGGCTGGGCACCCGACAAGCGGCCCCTCCTCCCGACCTGGGGTACAAGCCTCCCCACCTGGCAGCCGGGGGTCCCTGCAAGCTGTCCCGGCCCTGAATCCGGAGAGTCGGCTTCTCTGATTGGCTTAGAGCACAAACGCAGGAGAGCGCTGCCTGAGACGCGCTCTTTGATTGGATTTGAAACGAACAGCAGAACACGAAATAAAGAGGCCTTCCGTCATTGGGCCATCGTGTGAATCTCCTTTTGGCTTCTCCGCCGACTGAATTAGCGTCTCAGGAGCTCGGTCATGAGTCTTAAATCTGGGCCTGTCAATTCACCCCGGCGTTACTCGTCTCTAGACGAGGCACGGAGTTTACAGAGTTCAACCAATCACATAAGGCCGAGATCAGGTTGCCAGGCAGGTTATGCTAATGAGGCCCCGCCTTTTATGCTGCTCCCACTCTGCGGCGGGAAGAACCACCTGGAGGTGGCGGGGGGGGTTTGATTTCCATCACCCCTAGGGAGAGAGGATCGGGGACCCGCTGATCTCCCAGCTCCCCTCACCCAACGTCGTGTAAGTACCTAAAGGATTAGGGGAACCGGATAAGCCAGCGTCCAGAGTACCCCATCGACTGGGAGGGTGTTTCGTCTTTGCTTAGTCCCACCCAAAATGGCGCCAAGCTCTTTCCGCGTCTCAGAGCCCGGTCGGGGCCAACCGACCGCGGACCCGGGTGGGGGGGGACTTGATGGTGGTGGTGGGGGGGAGAAATCCCGGCGGCACCGCCCGATGGTACAGTCCAGCCGGGGCTGGGACGAGGCACCTCACTCGGGGTGGGGGGTCAAACCATCTGCACCTTCCAAGGGGAAAGGGCCGAGATCTGCTCTCGGAGCCCTCCTGGCGCTGCGATCGGCCATGGCTCCGGCGCCTCTTCGCCCTGCCTTCCCCGCGCGCGTCCTCCCCCCTGCGACCCCCGAGCGGCTCGCACGCTCCGCCGGCCGCGCGCACCTCTCCTCCCCTGCCCGCGTTGGTTGGGCCGGGACGGCAGTTGGGCGCCCTGCGCGCTCCTGCGGCGGCGGTTGGCCGGGCGCTCGGGGTGCGGCGGGCCGTCTCGGTCGGCGGGCGCGGGGGCGGCGGGCTCCGTGGATCGGGCACCCTGCTTTGTCTCGGGAGGCCGCGCCGCCGTCCTGCCGTGGATCGCTGGTGTCCCCGGGACCCGGCGAGGCCCCGCTCGGACGGCGTGGGGGTGGCCGGCGTGGGTCGGTCGTGGTGGACGATGTCCGCGGTGGGCAGGGCGCGGGCAAAGGTCCACGTGCGCTCGGGGTAGAGCCCGAGGCCTCTGGGGAGCCGGTTGGTGATTCCAGCCGACAGTCTGCTTTCTTTAAGCACTTGAACCTGCGGCCCCTATCAGGCCCTCCACCAAATAGAGCGAACGCAGCGCTCTGGAATCGCGGGCGTGCGTGCCTGCCTAGCCTTTTCTGGCGGATTGGTGGGTTTCGGTCCATTTTCAGTCAGTGTCTACGTCTAAGCATGAGCCGGTTCTGGGTCTGAACCCGAGGGTTCGGCGCCTGAGCCATCCCACCCACCCTGGTCCTGTGCCGTCTGCGCCTGTTCAAATCTGGCCTGGCTCATCGTCCCCAAATGGTCTTGAAACTCAAAAGTAATCTTCGTTAAAAACAGAATTTGCTCGAGACGGTTTGCGGCCTCTGGGTCAGACCCGCTCCTTTGTTTCTTTTTCCACCTCTTGCTGGAAGCTCTTTGAGGGCAGGAAGATAACGCTGCGTGCCCCGAATACCCTCCCACACACTCCTCCCACGGCACTGCAGCAGCTTCCACGTTGAGGAGCCGTGCTTACATGATGCTGTAGAATTGAAAAAGCAAAATTAAGAAAAAAACTGGGCTGGGGCAAAGCCATCCTTAAAGCAGCTTTGATTCAATCTAATATGTTGACAAAGTAACTTCTGTGTTTTTAAATGAGTGAAATTGACATAAAGTGAACACTTTCGTAGTAGATGCACATTTAAAAAATTTGAACCAAGACTTTTATTTTCACTTTGTAACTCATATTTATTCCTTGAGCACCCATTCTTGGCTCTGTTCTTTGTTTTGTAAGGGCGCTAAACTGCTGTCTGCTTTTCTGAATAAGGCATTTTTTTCCTAATGTTTTGCAGTATGCTCCACCTCGCGATAATGTTTCCATAGAGTATGTATTGTAGATAAGGCTGTAGATACGGCGAAGCTCAGGTCTTCAAGGGCCCTCAGTACTTTTTAAGATACCGGTGGTATAAGGGATAGTGTAGCAATCCAGTGTAAACCTAAATTGGTTGGCACTGCCTCAACCTCCACGTGTCTGAATTTTTTTTTCTAGTTTTAACAGTAAGACATGATCATTGTAGAAAATAGAGAAATAGTATATAAAAAGTAAAAATTAACCTGAAGTTCAATTACTGGAGATAGTTTATACTAGTATTTTGGTTACTTCAGATCTTTTGTGTGTGCATAGAAAATGTTTTTACAAACGTCATCATGATACGTGGTTTTCATATCTAGTTTTTTTGGGGATTGTTTACTTATTATTTTTCTCTTTTAAAAATGTAGATAGTTACCTAATGACTTCACTGATGATTTGCCATTTTCAGTAGTTTTTCCCCATTATTTGAAGGGGGTGTCATGAAATCCTCTGAACTAAAGGAATTAGGAAATTTGGATCATTCTGTTTTTCATGGGTAGAATTCATTGATTGCTGTTTAAATTTATCATAGGTAACCTAATGAAATAGGTTTCTGAGTAATAAGTGGAATTGTTTCAGGAGTTGAGAAATACTGTAATTTGGAGAAGGCGCTCGCGACCTACTCCAGTACTCTTGCCTGGAAACTCCCATGGACGGAGGAGCCTGGTAGGCTGCAGTCCACGGGGTCGATAAGAGTCGGACACAACTGAGAGACTTCACTTTCACTTTTCACTTTCATGCATTGGAGAAGGAAATGGCAACCCACTCCAGTGTTCTTGCCTGGAGAATCCCAGGGACGGGGGGAGCCTGGTGGGCTGCTGTCTATGGGGTTGCACAGAGTCGGACACGACTGACGTGACTTAGCAGCAGCAGCAGCACTGTAATTTTGGTTTCCATAGTAAGCTTATATGTTAAACTGGTGAACACAAGGTAACTGCATAATTTCATTTGGTACAAGTGATAAACATCCTGTCATTCCAGTGTTGTATTTGTTTAGCCAAAGTTTGTTCTAAAATAGGATACTGATGTACTTTGACCTGTGCCCAGCAAAATACAGTCTTTCCCCCCTGACTTCAGTCCCGGAGAGTGTAGACACACCCTGTCCAGCCATTTGTATGATTTTCACAAGCAGAATTCATTGGTTACCATTTAAATTTGTCACAGATGCTCTAGTAGATTAGCAGTATTGGTCTGGTGACTAGAAAGAGCCGTGAGTTAAGGAAATGCTAAGGCCACCGCTTTGTAGAATGGTCCCGCTGGAGTTCTCCTGGGGATCCGGTAGGGACAGGAAGGTGAGAGGGGAGCTTTTCTGACTTTATTATGTTGGTCATTCTCAAACTCTTCCTCTCCCTCTGTGGCCTTATGCTGTTTACATGAATTACTGCTTAAGGTGTGTCTGGGTCGTTTTTATTCTCTAAATTGTAAGCCTAGTTCAGGACTTAACATGGGGCATTCTGAGCAGTAGCCTTTCCAGTTTTATGCACAAAGCAGTTTATTTGCCCTTCTGTGACACTTGATACATTACTATTAGTACTGAAACATTCTTCCCACTCCCTTTCCAAAGTCCTTTGGTGGCTTCAGACTTCCTCTTGCCCAGACCTGTGTAGATTTTAAATGTTCAGGTTGTGGACAGCAGCTGCAAGTAGGTTCTTTTTGGATAACTTTGAAATATTCGAAAGAATTGGGGTTGAAGAAATGAAGAGGGAGGAGAGAGACTATATAGATCCTCCCAGGTTACAGTCATAGCAAGACCAGTTAAAAATGTGGTGAAAACACTCATTATAAAATTATAAAACACTCATTATTGCACATTATAAAACAATAATGTGCAGTTCTTTAATAACTCCAAACATAGAGATTGCTGGAAGGTGAACCTGCGAATAGCCTCTCATTTATCTCAGCACTGGAGTGCTGGAGCCAAATGCCCACTTTTCTGCCCACATGCTGCTCTCTGATTGCAACCACAGTCTCTTCCTAACAGTCTTTCAGACCTGTGCTGTCCGGACCGGTGGCTAGTGCCGTGTGTGTGACTTACAGGTCAGATTTTGAGATTTAGTGTAAAAAAAATGAAATATTTCAATTTCTCAAATACTGATTGCATGTCGAAATGATAATATGTTGTCAATCCCATGTTAATAAATAAAATACATTATTGCAATTAATTTAGCCTGTTTGTACTTTAAACAAATGTGGCCACTGTAAGATTTAAATTTATGTTTATGGCTTGCATGTGTGGCTTTGCCTGGTAACAACAGCCACCTTAGGCTTAGTCCCATGGGGCGGGGTGCTCCCAGGTGGCAGTAAATCATCATACTATGTATTATCTCTTTGTTTCTATAGTTTCAGCCAAAAGATACTGCCTATGGTAGATGTATCTGATTTCTTTCAGTGCTTTTATGATAGCTCTCACAGAAGCACTATTCTTCTGAAGAATACCTTAATCTTAAAACCACTTCCAGGTAATTGAGTTAACTGTTACTGAATTAATATATTAATTAATCATTGAACTTAATGAAATGACATCTGTTAAGCACATAATCCATTAAAGAAAACGTTGAGCTAAGCATAATCAGCTGAATTTTCCCCATTGGTCTGCTACTTACTCATTGATTTTTATAATGGACTATTTTTCAAAGATTTAAGAAATATTTCTGAGAGAAACTTGAAATTGAGAAAATCAAGCTCACGATTTATTTTTTTCTCCTGTGATTAAAGAAAAGGCTACAATAGTTAGCTTTTAAGTGTGGAACACTTTGAACCAGCTTGTGGGACAACTATCCTTTTAACACAAAGAATGGTATTCTTTTGGGACTTCCCTGGTGATCCAGTGGTTAAACCTGCTCTTCCATTGCAAGGGGCATGGGTTCTATCCTTGGTCAGGAAAGGAGGATCCTGCAGGCCAAGTGGCCTGGCCAAAAAAAAAAAAAGAGGTAGATGAGACACTATACTTAAAAAAAAAAATCATATTATTTTTATTTGATTTTACTACCCTGTGTGAGGGTTTGATGCAGTGTCCATTTTAACAGCATGGGCCTTGTGGGGCAAAGGAACCTATATTCAGAGCTCAGCTCAATTAGACTGGCTGTGATCTTTGGCCCATTAGTTAACTTCTGTAAGCCTTAGTTTCTTTATCATATTATTAAACTAGTTTCTTAATTATTAATGGGGTGTAGTAGTATCAGACTTCCCAGGTGGCACAGTGGTAAAGAATCTGCCTGCCAATGCAGAGATGCAGGAGATTCGAGTTTGATTCCCTGGGTCGAGACGATCCCCTGGAGAAAAAAATGGCAATGCGCTCCAGTATTCTTGCCTAGGAAATCGTATGAACAGAGGAGCCTGGTGGGCTACAGTTCATGGCGTCATAGAGAGTCAGACACGACTGAGCACACACAATATTGTGAAGCAACTATTTGTGCTTATTTCTTGCTTTCTAAATGTAAATACCTAGAAGCTTTGAATATTTTTTTAGTCCCCTCATATAGAATGCAGAGAAGGCAATGGCAACCCACTCCAGTACTCTTGCCTGGAGAATCTCATGGACGGAGGAGCCTGGTGGGCTGCAGTCCATGGGGTCGTGAGGAGTTGGACAGGACTGAGCGACTTCACTTTCACTTTTCACTTTGACGAATTGGAGGAGGAAATGGTGACCCACTCCAGTGTTCTTGCCTGGAGAATCCCAGGGACTGGGGAGCCTGGTGGGCTGCCGTCTCTGGGATCACACACAGTCTGACACGACTGAAGCGACTTAGCAGCAGCAGCAGCAGCAGCATGTAGAATGCAGTTCAAAAGTGTCTTTTACTTGTGCTGTGCTTAGTCTCTGTCATGTGGGAATAAAGGAGTGAATGCAATTAACATAAGACATTAAAGTGAGAACTGGAATTTTCTTCCCTCTCCTTCACAATTCTTACTTTTGTATGCACATCTCACCATTTTGTTGGCATTGCTTGAAGGTTTTGCTTGGGGGTTATTTTCAGTCTCGCCACAAGCCATCATTATAGGCAAACTTGTTATAATGCTTTTTCTGATAGAGGAATAGCTGTAATCCTTTGACTAATTATTGCTTTGTATTTGACTGACTTTTCAAGTGTTCTTTCTGAGGCACCTGTTTACATTTGATTCTTACTGTGTGGTAGTGAAAAAAAGGGGGTTTACAAGTGAAAAAAAAGGAGACAAAAGTTTTGTGAATGATATAAGAGTGGCGGGAGCAAGGTGTCTGGGTCCTCAGTCCCAGGCAGTGGTGTGTATAAGATTCAGCCTTTTACTCATCATCTATTCATCTTCCCTTTTATCCTTTTTCTCTTGAAGTTGGTGAATTGAAAGTTATCTGTATTTCAAGTGCTTTGTAAACAAGCACCAGCGGCCAATAGCCATTTAGGACACTTGTTTATGTAACACATAAGTTTTCTCAAGTATGTTTAACCCACTGAAGTAAGGTGTGAAATAACCACAAAGCAATAGTTCTAGAATGAAAACTAAATTGTGGAGCAGTAATTGTATTTTGATTAACTTTGTTTCATTTAAAATTTTAAGAAAGTTGAAAAGAATTAAAAAAACAGAAGAAAAACACACAAAAAAATAAAAAACAAAAGGAAATTTAAAAAAAAAGAAAAAACAGTTTAAGGAAGTTGATCCTTATATATTTATACATAGTTTTCCCAAACCTTAGAAATCTCATTGAACAATTGTATCCTTTTATGGGAGAAATATCAATAACCTCATATATGCAGATGACACCACCCTTATGGCAGAAAGTGAAGAGGAACTAAAAAGCCTCTTGATGAAAGTGAAAGTGGAAAGTGAAAAAGTTGGCTTAAAGCTCAACATTCAGAAAACGAAGATCATGGCATCTGGTCCCATTACTTCATGGGAAATAGATGGAGAAACAGTGGAAACGGTGTCAGACTTTATTTTTTTGGGCTCCAAAATCACTGCAGATGGTGACTGCAGCCATGAAATTAAAAGACGCTTACTCCTTGGAAGGAAAGTTATGACCAACCTAGATAGCTTATTGAAAAGCAGAGACATTACTTTGCCAAGAAAGGTTCGTCTAGTCAAGGCTATGGTTTTTCCAGTGGTCATGTATAGATGTGAGAGTTGGACTGTGAAGAAAGCTGAGTGCCGAAGAATTGATGCTTTTGAACTGTGGTGTTGGAGAAGACTCTTGAGAGTCCCTTGGACTGCAAGGAGATCCAACCAGTCCATTCGGAAGGAGATCAGCCCTGGGATTTCTTTGGAAGGAATGATGCTAAAGCTGAAACTCCAGTACTTTGGCCACCTCATGCGGAGAGTTGACTCATTGGAAAAGACCCTGATGCTGGGAGGGATTGGGGGCAGGAGGAAGAGGGGATGACAGAGGATGAGATGGCTGGATGGCATCACCGACTCGATGGACGTGAGTTTGAGTGAACTCCAGGAGTTGGTGATGGACAGGGAGGCCTGGCATGCTTCGATTCATGGGGTTGCAAAGAGTCGGACACGACTGAGCAACTGAACTGACTGGATACATCATTTAAAAAATCATCTCTTTTTCAGATTTGTGGTTTTTCAACAGTTATAAACTATAGGAGGTATATTTTAATTCTAACAAAATCTTTACAAGACTGCTACATAAAAAATTCAAAACTTTACTGAGTGACACTAAGTAAACTCTAAATAAATGGAGAGACTGGTTTGAGGACTGGAAGATTTAATCTTATAAAGAATCAATTTTTTGGAAACTGACTTATGGATTTAATGTAATCCTAGCAAACTGAAAAGCAAAAACTAAACAAGCTAATAATTTGCCAAGGCCTGGAATAAAGCAAGATACTCTCGAAAAAGAAAAGAAGTTGGAAAAACTTACGTTCCAAAGATCAAGAAGAGTTAAATAATTAAGACATTGTGATCCTGGCACCAGGGTAGAGCAACTAAACACCCCAAGGAATCCAGAAACAGTCTCTCACACAGTCAAACATTTGATTTATGACCCAGGAGGCATGGTCGATAAAAGGCCAAACCACACAACTTTTAGAAGTTGAGGTTGAGAACCAAATTCATGACCTCAGTCTAAAGAGGGGTTTTTAAAATTTAAGATGTTACCTGTACTAACAGAATAAGGGTAAAAGTCGTGAGCAGGCACTTCTGAAAAGAAGAAATCCAGGTGTCTAATAAACATATGAGAAGGTGCTCAACCTTGTTAATAATCAAGGAAATGCAAATTACAGCCAGAGTGCTATGTCACTGTGAACCTAAAGTTGGCAAACACGTACCTGACGAAGTTGGCAATACCAAGTCCCGAAGCTATTGGGCAATAGAACAGTCACACCTGGCTGGTAGAAATAGAAACTGGTATGACCATTTAGGAAAACCTTTTGGCATTGCCTGGAAAGTCAAAGACATGCAGATGTCAAAGCCCAGCCATTCCACTATTAGAGAAATTCATATACGTCAGAGAACCCAGAAGAATATTTGCGGTAATTAATTTTCCTGATGTGAGTTGATTGAATTCATATTTGAGGCCTGTTGTGTTCTGTAAACAGGTTAGCTGTATTTTGGCACAATGGTAAATAAATGTTACTTATATTTTTTCCTTCTCTGCTGGATCTTTTAATAATATCCAGTCTGGTCTTCATTTCCTAAAACAGTTTTCTGACTCTTTGCAACCCCATGGACTGTAGCCCACCAGGCTCCTCTGTCCATGGAATTCTCCAGGCAAGAATACTAGAGTGGGTAGCCATTCCCTTCTCCAGGAGATCTTCTGGACCTAGGGATTGAACCTGGGTCTCTTGCATTGCAGGCAGGTTCTTTACCATCTGAGCCACTAGGGAAGCAATAATATCCAGTCTGGTCTTCATTTCCTAAAACAATGCTGGCACAGAATAGGCCTTTAATAAATATTTTATGTTTAAAAATTATTATTTGAATTTTTATAGTGAATACCCTTCACTATAGCTTTGTAGTTGCTTATCCCTGGCTGTTGATTAATTTGCTCAATTAAATCTGTCTGTGGGTTCCAGTTGTCAAGATCAAGATAAAGAACTTGCCTCACATCTAGTATTTTCCCACCACTTTGTACTGAGAAAACACTTTAAGAAATGTCCTGATTTGTACAAGCTATCTCTGAATACCAGGCCAGTGGTGAGTGCTGGCTTCCTATGAAGTGAAGTGAAGTGAAAGTCGCTCAGTCATGTCCGACTCTGCGACCCCATGGACTATACACCCATGGAATTCTCCAGGCCAGAATACTGGAGTGGGTAGCCTTTCCCTTCTCCAGGGGACCTTCCCAACCCAGGGATCAAACCCAGGTCTCTCGCATTGCAGGCAGATTCTTTACTGTCTGAGCCACCAGGGAAGCCCAAGAATACTGGAGTGGGTAACATATCCCTTCTGCATCAGATCTTCCCACCCCAGGAATCAAACCGGGGTCTCCTGTATTGCAGGTGGATTCTTTACCAGCTGAATCAGGGAAGTCCCACTGGCTTCCTATGATAGTTTTATTAAGATGGAGGAGGTTGAAATTAGAACAGCATATTAATTACATGCCATTAATACAGAGTTTTTATGAAGGCAATAACTGCCTCATCGTGTCATCTGTCTGGGCATACTATTTGTTAATCAGATGCTTATTTTTGACCATTCCGCGTTTCATATTTAACTTTGTGAACAAGGGACCAAGGCTGAGGAATGAGAATTTAAACACGAACAGTAGGTGAGACCCATATTACGTGTTCACAGGGGGACTGAACTGGATACAAAGGGAATTATTTGGAGCCAGTGTCTCTGGCTTCTTAGTCCTGGGACAGGGCCATGGCCCAGTCTGTTGGAACAAAAGGCTGTGCTTATTTCAGGAGTAGAGTGTTTCATGCAGAGTGAATGGGTAGTCACACTGTCTTCTCTTGTGTTATACACATTATGTTAAATTATGAAACCTGTGCTCTAGAATGATTTCATCTATGCAATTTAAATACTTTTTTTTTCTAGTTAAAACATTTTAAAGCACTTGAATTTATTGAGGGAACAGCTTAGTACTTGAGATTATGCCTGTTAACATTACCTAGTATTTTACTCTAACCTGGATTTGTGATCATCAAGTCAGTTACCACCTGGAGCCCTCTGTTAAGTGCGGCTTCCAGGGCCCTAGAAGACCCGCCTGTGAGTCTCCTATTTAGTTACTGCAATTGTTGTTTCAGTGAGGAGCTTGCGATATATGGGCCAGATAGCTTTCTGTCTATAGGTGTGCCCGGGCCACAGACTGGACTTGTACTCTTGCCAGTTCTCTTGAGAACAGATGCTTCTGTTGAGAAAGGGGGGCTGGAGGGATTGTGCTCAGAGCTATGTTATCTGCAGTTGGAAAACGTGGATGCTGCATATTATCTGATGAGTCATTCGTATCAATCGTTCCGTCTTCAGATGTTCCTCATAGACCCATATTTGCATACAAAGTTTGTTTCAAATATTGCTGGTAAGTGCCTGGAACGGATTTGCTTGTTATCACGTGGCTGAGGGAAGCTGGAAAATCAAGTGTGCCTGAGAGTAATCTGATTGGCAAGGAAGACCACCTGAAGTAACCACCAGCCTTTTCAGAATTCTAAGACAGTCATACCACAAACGTATTAGAGAAGCTGGTAAGATGCATATTTTAAAGAAGGGTATAAAGATTCTTGCTAAGTTTTTGTTTGTTAATAAAAGATGTCTCTTTTTAAAAGGTGACTTCGGGCACTAATGGTCTGTTTTTCTTTCTTTTTGGCTGCAGTGCACAGCTTTCTGCATCTTAGTTCCCTGACCAGGGAGACTGAACCAACTGCCCTTGGCGGTGAAAGTTCAGAGTCTTGCCACTAGATTGCCAAGAAATTCCCATGAATAATAATAATTATTATTATTTTGGGGGAAATTGATACAATTATTTAATTTTTAAAGATTAAAAAATTTAAATTTAAAATAATTAAAAAATTTTGAATTAAATTATTTAACAGATTTAGTAGATGTAATTCATATGCCATAAAATATACCCATTATAATTAATTTCTTAGCATATATGCAAAGGTTTGCAGCCATCAACACAATTTAAATTGAAAACATTTTTAGCACTGCAGAAAGAAGCCCTGTATCCGTCGGCAGTTACTCCTGTTCACCTGACAACCCCTCTCCAGGGGATACTTCTATCTCTATAGATTTGCCTATTCTGGACATTTCATATTACTGGAATTTACAAGTAATCTTCAGTGTGCATCAGCCATGAATAGTTATTAATATCATGAAGTTGGAATACGAGTTAAGTGCTCTAATCATTGCCTGTGCTTGGTTGCTCAGTTATGTCCAATTCTTTGCAACCTCATGGACTATAGCCCGCCATGCTCCTCTGTCCATGAGATTCTCCAGGAAAGAATACTGGGGTGGGTTTCCATTCTCTTCTCTAGGGGATCTTCCCCGACCCAGGGATCAAACTCAGGTCTCCCTCATTGCAGGTGAATTCTTTACCATCTGAGCCACCAGCAAAGCCCAGTCTTTGCCCAGAGCTTCCAAAAGGCAGTTCCTGGCCTCAGTATAATCAGTCCTTCATATTGCTTCTAGAATGATTCTCCAAAAAAGTGCTATTACCATGATAAAATGTTTCCTTGGCCACGCCTGGCTGACTTCAGCATCCTCTGGAGAGGTTCATAAACAAAGACTCCTACTCTTCCCCTCTACCTTCGCAGTGGAGAGAATCTAGAATTTCAAGAGTGAGACTCTGGAATGTGTCTTTTTGCCTAGGTCCTTAGGTGAATCTGATAAAACCAGTTCACAGATGTTGGGAATTGTAATTTTTCACCTTGAAGTCTTAGAGCCCATCCTTAACTGTGTTTGAGGCTTTTCTCTCTTGTACACACACCAGTCCCTGAGCATAGCCTCAATTTCTGTTGCCTTTGAAACTTTCTCAAGCTGTGTTCATCAGAAATGCCCTTATATTTACTCTAGAAGCAAATATTCTCTTTCTCTCTGTCTCTATCTCCCTATATATAAAGATTCTTGATGTTTATTGCCAAATGGCTTCCTTGAAGGTTAGCATTGATTTAAATGCCCATCTTTTTACTTTCTAAAAAAAACCTTGAACATATTCTGTTGTTCATTCTGTTAATTGATGTGCCAACTTAATTCCTATCCTTTCCTATTTTCTGCTGTAAAATAAAAATCTATTCTTTATTAAAAAGAAAAACAGCTTGAGGTATAATTCACATAACATACAATTCACTCAGTTAAAGCATACAGTTCCGTGGCTTTTGTGTATTCACAGTTATACAACTGTCAACACAATCAATTTTAAAATATTTTCACAACTTCAGAAGAAACTCTACATCTCTTAGCCATTACTCCCTAATTCCCCATTTCACCCCAATCCCTGGGCAACCACTTACCCATTTTCTATCTCTATTGATTTGTCTTTTCTGCATATTTCATATGGGTTCTATGTGTGGTTCTTTGTGACCAGCTTCTTTCACTTAGCAAAGTTTTAAAGGTTCATTCGTATTGTAGCGTGGGTCAGTATTTCTCTCCTTTTGCTGAGTAATATTCCATTATATGGATGGACCATATTTTATCTCTGTTCAGGTTGTTTCCTCTTTATAGCTATTGTGAATAATGCTGCTAAGAATGTTCATGTACAAATTTTTCTGTGGACCTATGTTTTTATTTCCTTTGGGTTCCCTTGGGTTTTTTAATACCTTGTTGGCAATGCTCTGGGTCATTTGGTAACTGTGTTTAGCCTTAAGAAATCGCCAGACTGTTTTCCAGTGATTGTAGCATTTTACATTCTCCCCAGCGGTGTATGAGGGTTCCAGTTTTTCTACTTACTCACCAACACTTGCTATTAGCTGTTTCTGTTTCAGAATTTTGAATGAAATTGAGAAGATTAAAGTACGCTGCCAAAATGAGCATAATAGAAGCTAGAAGATCATTAACAAAGGCAACTTTGTGTAGTTAGTTATCATAAAAGATGTTGCCAGTGTTAAGGATATAGATGAATATTTTGCTGAAGTTGAGGGTACATAAACTATGTTCAGTGGGCTTTCCTGGTAGCTCAATGGTAAAGAATCTGCCTGCAGTGCAGGAGACCTGGGTTCAATGCCTGCGTTGGGAAGATTCCCTGGAGAAGGGATAGGCCACCCACTCCAGTATTCATGGGCTTCCTTGGTGGCTCAGATGGTAAAGAATCTGCCTGCAATGAGGGAGACCTGGGTTTGATCCCTGGGTTGGAAAGATCCCCTGAAGGAGAGCTTGGCAGCCCACTCCAGTATTTTTGCCTGAAGAATCCCTGTGGACAGAGGAGTCTGGCAAGCTACAGTCCATGGGGTCACAAAGAGTTGAACATGACTGAGAGACTAAGCACAAGTTATGTTCAATTAGAATTCTGAAGTTGCAATGTGTTGTATTTTTTCCTTATGTTCATCTAGAATTCTGAAGCTGCAATATGCTGTATATTTTCTTAGCTGGGAAAACCTTTACTGTTAGTGGAGAGTTTACGAGTGTATGAATTGAATTTTAAGAATGTTCTGCTTACACAATAGCACATGAAAACCAGGGGTGCTCTTTCCTCCTAACCTTAGGAGTCAACTTGAACTGTTAAGGTGTTAATAATTAGTATCAGTAATGGGAAAAGACCCTGATGCTAGGAAAGACTGAGGGTAGGAGGTGAAGGAAGTGACAGAGGATGAGATGGTTGGATGGCATCGCTGATACAGTGGACATGGGTTTGAGCGAACTCTGGGAAATAGTGAAGGACAGGAAAGCCTGGCACGCTGCAATCCATGGGGTTGCAAAGAGTCACACACGACTTAGTGACTGAACAACAATCAGTAACAAGAACAACCACAGCCAAGAACATTTGTCAGTGTTTCCCAAGTGTCCACTGGAGAAGGGAATGGCAAACCAGTATTCCTGGCTTGAGAACCCCATGAACAGTATGAAAAGGCAAAATGATAGGACACTGAAAGATAAACTCACCAGGTCGGTAGGTGCCCAATATGCTACTGGAGAAGAGTGGAGAAATAACTCCAGAAAGAATGAAGAAGTGGAGCCAAAGCAAAAACAATGTCCAGGAGTAGATGTGACTGATGATGGAAGTAAAGTCCGATGCTGTAAAGAACAATATTGCATAGGAACCTGGAATGTTAGGTCCATGAATCAAGGTAAATTGGAAGTGGTCAAACAGGGATGGCAAGAGTGACCATTGACATTTAGAAATCAGTGAACTAAAATGGACTGGAATGGGCGAATTTATTACAGATGGCCATTATATCTACTAATGTGGGCAAGAATCCCTTAGAATTGGAGTAGCCCTCATAGTCAACAAAAGAGTCTGAAATGCAGTACTTGGGTGCAATCTCAAAAATGACAGAATGATCTCTGTTCGTTTCCAAGGCAAACCATTCAGTATCACTGTAATCCAAGTCTATGGCCCAACCGGTAATGCTGGAAAAGCTGAAGTTGAACCATTCTGTGATGACCTATAAGACCTTCTAGAACCAACACCAAAAAAAGATGTCCTTTTCATCATAAGGGACTGGAATGCAAAAGTAGGAAGTCAAGAGTAACAGGAGACTTGGCCTTGGAGTACAAAATGATGTAAGGCAGAGGCTAACAGTTTTTCCAAGAGAACGCACTGGTCACAGCAAACCCCCTCTGCCTACAGCACAGAAGATGACTCTACACATGGACGTCACCAGATAGTTAACATCAAAATCAGATTGATTCTATTCTTTGCAGCCAAAGATGGAGAAGCGCTATACAGTCAGCAAAAACAAGACCAGGAGCTGACTGTGGCTCAGATCATCAACTCCTTACTGCCAAATTCAGACTTAAATTGAAGAAAAAGCAAATTCCTTACATTGTATACAGTGGAAGTGACAAATAGATTCAAAGGATTAGATCTGATAGAGTACCGGAAGAATTATGGACAGAGGTTTGTGACATTGTACAGGAGGCAGTGATTGAGACCATCCCCAAGAAAAAGAAATGCAAAAAGGCAAAATGGTTGTCTGAGGAGGCCTTACAAATAGCTGAGAAAAGAAGAGAAGCTAAAGGCAAAGAAGAAAAGCAAAGATATACCCATCTGAATGCAGGGTTCCAAAGAATAGCAAGGAGAGATAAGAAAGCCTTCCTCAGTGATCAATGCAAAGAAATAGAGGAAAACAATAGAAATGAGAAAGACTAGAGATCTCGTCAAGAAAATGAGATACCAAGGGAACACTTCATGCAAAGATGGGCACAATAAAGGGCAGAAATGGTATGAACCTAACAGAAGCAGAAGATATTATGAAAAGGTGGCAAGAATATCCAGAAGAACTGTACAAAAAAGATCTTAATGACCCAGATAACCATGATGGTGTGATCACTTACCTGGAGTCTGAAGTCAAGTGGGCCTTTGGAAATATCACAATGAACAAAACTAGTGGAGGTGATGGAATTCCAGTTGAGCTATTTCAAATCCTAAAAGATGATGCTGTGAAAGTGCTGCACTCAATATGCCAGCAAATTTGGAAAACTCAACAGTGGCCTAAGGACTGGAAAAGGTCAGTTTTCATTCCAGTCCCAAAGAAAGGCAATGCCAAAGAATGCTCAAACTACCATATAATTGGACTCATCTCACACGCTAGTAAATGCTCAAAATTCTCCAAGCCAGGCTTCAACAAGTATGTGAACCAAGAACTTCCAGATGTTTAAGCTGGATTTAGAAAAGGCAGAGGAACCAGAGATCAAATTGCCAACATCTGTTGGATCATTGAAAAAGCAAGAGAATTAACCATCTACTTCTGCTTTATTAACTATGCCAAAGCCTTTGACTGTGTGGATCATGACAAACTGTGGAAAATTCTTTAAGAGATGGGAATACCAGACCACCTTACCTGCCTCCTTGAGAACCCTGTGTGCAGGTCAAGAAGCAACAGTTGAACAGTTCAACAGGGAACAATGAGCTAGTTCCAAAATGGGAAAGGTGTGTGTCAAGGCTGTATGTTGTTACCACTGGCTTTTAACTTATATGCAGAGTTCATCATGTGAAATGCTGGGCTGGATGAAGCACAAGCTGGAATCAGGATTGCCGGGAGAAATATCAAAACCTTAGACAGGCAGATAACACCACCTGTATGGCAGAAAGTGAAGAACAGAGGAGCCTCTTGATGAAGGTGAAAGAAGAGAGTGAAAAAGCTGGCTTAAAACTCAACATTCAGAAAACTAAGATCATGGCATCCGGTCCCATCACTTCATGGCAAATAGATGGGGAAACAATGAAAACAGTGAGAGACTTTTTTTGAGGAGCTCCAAAATCACTGCAGATGGTGACTGAAGCCATGAAATGAAAAGACGCTTGCTCCTTGGAAGAAAAGCTATGACCAATCTAGACAGCATATTAAAAACCAGTGACATTACTTTGCTGACAAAAGTCCATCTAGTCAAAGCTATGGTTTTTCCACTAGTCATGTATGGATGTGAGAGTTGGACCATAAAGAAAGCTGAGTGCTGAAGAATTGATGCTTTTGAACTGTGGTGCTGGAGAAGACTCTTGAGAGTGCCTTGGACTGCAAGGAGATCAAACCAGTCAATCCTAAAGGAAATCAACCCTGAATACTCACTGGAAGGACTGATGCTGAAGCTGAAGCTTCAATACTTCGGCCACTTTATATGAAGAACTGGCTCATTGGAAAAGACCCTGGTGCTGGGAAAGATTGAAGGCAGGAGGAGAAGGGGACGACAGAGGATGAGATGGTTGGATGGTATCACCAACTCAAAGGGCATGAGTTTGAGCAAGATCTGGGAGCTGGTGATGGATAGGGAAGCTTGGCATGCTGCAGTCCATAGGGTCACAAAGAGTCGGACACGACCGAGTGACTGAACTGAACTTAGCACTGTGAGGTGGTCGCCTCTGTGTGCGGTGGTGATGGTGATATCTGAGCGAATGTGATAGTGCCTTTGTGGGCACGACACAGGTCACGGTTGCAGAAACTTCAGAAACTGTACCTTCAGACGTCGAGATCTGCGCCTGGGGCTGAAACGAGTGGACTTCTCAGAGAGTTCCTTTTAGTGCCATATGTGGTCAGTGTTTTCTGTCATATTTGGCTTTGCGTTTACTAGGACTGATTTTGGTTTTGGGTAAGTTGGGAGTGGCTGAGTTCCATGTACCTTGGTAATCTTACAGGTGGTGTGATTTCAATTCCTGTCTTGATATTCGGATTTGCTAGTTTATGGTACTACATAATGTCTTGAGTAATTTACTTTTCCCCTCCGTGTTTTTTTCTTTTCAGCTCATTGAAGTTCAGTTGTAAATATTGATATCATACATAAACTTAGCTTCTTTACCACAGAAGCAGTTATACACCATCATTTTAGTGGTAATGCATTATTTATGGGAATTCATCCTAAGAGGGTCTTTGTTAAGTAACAAGTTTCCTCTGAGGCAGGAGACTTGCCCAGAAGCAGTGGTGACTGTCTGCTCCTGGCCAGATTCCAGGTGCTAAGGGCCCTGCGTTGCCCCGTTGGGTGAGGGCGCTCTTGTGCAGCTGCATTCCCCCGAGGCATGTGGCAGGGGACACAGACTCTGCACAACATGTATGCATCAGTTAACTGATGGTGCACGCTCTAGAGAGTGTTATGGGAGAGCAGCATGTGGACGGGGAACAGGAAAGGCCTCCTGAGGAGATAACATTGACCTTGAAATCTGATTGAGGAGGAGGAGGTGGCCATTCGAATCCTGGTAGAGCCTCTGCGAAAGTCCTGAAGGCCGGCCTGAGCCCTGGGAGGGTGTAAAGCTGGAAGGAGAAGGAGAGGCTTACTGGTGCAGCCTTTAAGGGTCGGGCCAGCAAGTGAGCTTGTAAAGGAGGTGGCAGAGAGGCCAGAGGAAACCAGGGAAGTTCCATGTTAGAAGGTGGAGAGAAGAGCTTAAGGAGGGTGTGAATGTTGCAGAGGTCAAGTGAGATGAGAACCTGGAGAGGTAGAAGAGGAGGCCAACTGGGGAGGGAATGTGGGGTGAGGAAGTAAGGAAGTGAAGGTGGATGTAGACAGCTCTTCATTGTGTGTAAAAGCAGCAGAGAAGGGTAGGTGAGCAGGGAGGTGGGCTCAAGGGAAAAGTTTTAAATGTAAACAATCAACTGAAATATAACAGCTGTTTAGAAAAGTGCACAGTAAAGTTAGGAGATACTGTTCACATTTGCGGATGTGAATGTTCCAACAGGGAGGGAGCTATGATGCTGCAGAGAGGGGTAGTGTAGGGTGCAGCCCCTGAGGGGACCAGCGGACTGGCTGCCGGCCAGCCCAGGTGGAGAGCCTGGCTTGGGCTAGACAGGGGATGTTTCCTCCATCACAGTGTATCAGGAAGGATGAGGGAGGAATATTTAATTTCAAAGTTGGGAGAATCACATTTTAATAACAGCACAATATTTTTAGATACTGCCTATATTCCAAAGCTTTCTCATTGCTTTTCCAGTCCTCAAAAAAGCAATGACCTGTTAAGTGATTCTGGGTGTAGATCGCTTGTACCTTGTCATATCAGGAACGTCACATGGCAGTGCTCTTTCTTACCAGGGTCTACTGTAACTGGTGTCCACAAATTTTGATAAACAGTCACAAGGTCAAAGAGAAAATGTTTTCCAATCCCGCTGGGATTGCCCTCAGTTTCCTACCGAGGCAGCCAGTTCTGAGTGGTCAGATCCAGGAGAGAGGTGCTTATTAAAGTGTACCCTGCTCTCTGTACCTGCTCTCCCCGTTGGAGCATTTTCTGATTCCCAGGAGGCTGGGAAGCTAGTTGGAAAGGGCTGCTGAGAGGCAAAGAGGCAGGTAGTGCTTTAGGCTGCCTTGTGGGGCTGGAGACATAAGACATTCTGGGTGAAGGGCTGCCAAAGCTATCAGAACCGAGGGGCCGGCAGCCCAGAGGCAAGGAGGCAGCCTAATGCACCCTGCCCCACATCTGGTTTTCCTCTTGAGGTATTTGTTGACTAGGCCGGGCTGGTCGGGAGGCTCACAAGTCAAGCCCTAAGCAGCTGAATAGCAGAGTGGGATTTGGGTAGTTTCGCTTTGCTAAGAACAAAAAAGTTGGAATTCAGAGCCCACCAAGGAAGAGGCTCCCTAGAAAACATCTTGAAATTCTCATTGCCACTTCCAGAAGGTCAAACCTAGAAGGAGACTCTGTTTTCTGGTCTTTAAGAAACTGCAGACCGGCCTCAAGTCAGCTTGATGGAATGTAGGGCCCTTCCACAGCCTGCTGAGGGTGGTGGGGAGTGGTGGTGCCTTGGGAGAGAGTGCCATGAGAACTCAGGAGCTGGTGGCTTTCTGTTCCTTGATCCACATATATTCACTTTGTGAGCATCCCTCAAGTTTGGACACTCCTGATTGTGTGCTTCTCTCTAGGCCTGCTGTTTGTCATTGTTGTTCAATTGCTAAGTCTTGTTTCACTCTTTGTGACCCCATGAACAGCAGGGTTCCCTGTCCTTCGCCATCTCCTGGAGTTTGCTCAAACTCATGTCCATCGAGTCGGTGATGCCATCCAACCATCTCATCCTCTGTTGTCCCCTTCTCCTTTTGCCTTTAATCTTTGCCAGCATCAGGGTCTTTTCCAATGAGTTGTTTCTTCACGTTAGGTGGCCAAAGTATTGGAGTTTCAGCTTCAGTATCAGTCCTTCCAGTGAGTATTCAGGGTTGATTTCCTTTAGGATTGACTGGTTTGATTTCCTTGCAGTCCAAGGGACTCTAAAGAGTCTTCTCCAGCACCACAATTTGAATGCATCAGTTCTTCAGTGCTCAGCCTTCTTTCTTTATGGTCCAACTCTCACATCTGTATAAGACTTCTGGAAAAACTGTAGCTTTGACTATATGGACCTTTGTAGGCCTGTGATATGCTGCTATTTGAGGTTTCCAGCTGAAATCTTGTAAGAGAAGAATGGAGGACTCCTGATAGATTTCTCTTTGAAACTGCCTTCACATTTTACCAGCCAGCCAGCTCTTCTTTGTAGAAAAGGAAAAGCAAACATCAAGGTTTACTGTTCTTTAGAACTCAGACTGAGTGCTGGTTCCTTTTGAACTCTCAAGGATATGAATGTAGAATTGTCTGGCTAAGACCTCCAGCATGTCCTTAGTCTGGGTTTTTCTTTCCTTTAAGAGTATAGTAGGAGTTGTTTTGAATGACTTGATGGGGTTCTAATGCATTGCCAACAAACTGTCAAATGAGGTGGGAGGATCAATCTTTGTTTTTTTGGTGCATGAAAAGTTCTTATCTGAACTAGAAAATAAAGCCCACATTTCTTGGGCTAACACAAAGAAAGAAAGATTTGCTGGCATGCCTCTTTTGAGGCATGAAGAAAGGAGTGCCACAGCCCTGACTGGAAAAAATAACCTTCTTTCAAAGAACAGTACCCTTAGTTGATAGTCTCTGAAGCCCTTTTTGTGCACAAGAAAGGCAGGAGGAATTTCTGTAGGGGATTTAATACGATTTCTTTGGGAAGTGGAAAGCACAGACACACACGGAGAGGAGGCAGAGACAGCCAAGGTGACCGTGTCAGACCTGCCTGGCGCATCTCATTCCTTGCTTGCTGTATTTGCTAATCTTTTTTTTTTTTTTTTAAAAGAAAGAAAATTCTGTTCAGCTCTTTTCTGGTTACACAGTGTCATTCTTGTTTATGTCCAGAAACAAATTTGAAAGATCCCAACCAGGGATTGAGCCCTGGCCCTGGCAGTGAAGCTCCGAATCCTAACCTCTGGCCTGTCAGGGAATTCTGTTTGCAGTAGTTTTTAGATTGTAACAGGTAGTTCTGTCTCGTTAATATGAAAAGTGCCGCTTACGCTGAAATTTGTTGGCCATTGTCTCCCGCTCACTTATCCAGTTTCTGAAGGTTTTTCTGGAGTTTTTCAATTGGCATAAAATTTTATCTGGACTTTTTCTGTAGTCTTGTGCATTTCACTATTTACTTCATTGCCAGCATTTGTAACAAATGTGAATGGCATCGGTAGAAATACCCGGAGGACCCCATTATGATGCCTTTTTCATCCTCTCTTTACCCTTAGACTTCTCTGCTTATATGGAAATATCCCCAATCCATAACTGCTTAGTTAAAACCCCCTCTTTTATTTGGAATCTAGTCAAAGGTTTGTTATTATAATTTTAAAAATTTCTTTTATAAAAAGAAAAAAATTTCATGAAAAGCTTTTATGAAAGCCTGGTTCCCTGATTATTTTCTTTCTTAGAAACTTTTTAGTTTTTTAGGCATATTTCCCTTCCCTGTAAGTGTGCTTATTTTATTAATATTTCCTTGTGGAGTTAAAAAATGATATTTTAGTCCTACTTCTCTGCCCTCACTTACAGGTTTCCAGGAGCTCTTGAGCTGGGGTCAGAGTGGTCCTGTGGATCTGGGCTCTGGCAGATGGAGGGACCTCAGGCTGACCAGACCCAGAGCTGTGGTCGAGGTGGCACTCTGTCTGTGGTCACTTTGTCTTTTGTGATCTGTAGGCCGGTCTGGCCGAGGTGAAGCCCGAATAAACAGTGTCTGCTGAGCGTGGGGCACCTTGCCAGGCAAGGCAAGAATGTTGCTGATCGTTTTCACTTCTCATTTTCATTTTTTCTCAGTGGAAATAGTCATTTGTTGTGAATTTTTAAAATTGAGAAACTATGTGATGAGTATTTGGTCTTCCCCCTTTCAGCAAGGATGGGAGTTTGTGTTGAAATCTGTATAATCCTGTGATGTGTCCATTGTTCCTTCCCCTACCGATTCCTCTTCGCCATTTAGAACCAAGTTCAGTTTTTCAAACTGATAAGAAAAAGAAACTTCTTTCTTCCAGATATCAGTGAAATGTAAAATCTCAACTTTCCATTCCAAATGAGTGAACATTGTAGAAGCTCCCCCCCCCACTTATAATGAATTTATTTATTAAAATATAGTTGATTTACAGTGTTGTATTTGTTTTTGGTATGTAGCAAAGTGATTCAACTATGCATGTGTATATATTTATATATGTTTTCATAATCTTTTCCTTATAGATTATTAAAGAATATTGGATACAGTTCGCTGTGCTATATAATAGGACCTTGCTGTTTATCCATCCTGCATATTGCTAGTTTGTGTCTGCTCTCCCAAGCTCCCAGTCCGTCTCTCCCCGACCCCACCGCGACCACAAGTCTGTTCTCTGTGTCTGTGAGTCTGTTTCTCTCTTACAGACATGTCCACTTGTGTCATAATTTAGATTCCACATGTAAGTGATATCATAGCACATTCGTCTTTCTCTGTCCGACCTCACTTAACCTTCAGGTCCATCTACGTTGCTGCAAATAGCATCATTTTGTTCTCTTTTATGACTGAGTCATATTCCTTACACATATAGGTACCATGTCTTCTTCATGCGCCAGTCTGAGCGTCTGATCTTGTAGCTTGCACGTTTACTGCAGCACCTCAGTCACGCAGTGATGGTCAGGTGTGCGGAGCGGAGCACTTGCTGGGACAATGTCCTGTCGTGTCTTCTGAATTGTGAGGTTAAACAGCTTTCTTGGGTGTCATGACATTAAATCAGCTCAACGGACTGATGAGTGTCACTCCTGAGACCAGTGCTGGCACACGGCAGCCCAGCCCGTCCTGAGCTTGGCCAGGGGGCACTGTCTTCCCTCGGCTGCGCCAGGGTCACGCACCAGAGGGCTGGCTGGATGGAAGCTTCTCTAAGATGGAAGTTGTCCTAGATGAGTGGTTCCCAAACTACCCTCTCCCCAAACAGTAGTGTTCTAGAGCTGGGCCAATGTGTTTTCTCCATTTAAGTAAAAACAATGGATAGAATTTTCTTAATTTTGAATTTCTTGTCCCATGAAATTTCATTAACTGTTTATTGCTACTACTGCCAATCAACTTAGCACTGGGAGGTGACAAATGAACAAGGAGCAAAAAAAATTAGTGGAAGGTATGGGAATACCTAGTTTTGCTTAACTGGGTAAGTGTAAAGAACTGTAAAATGAGATTGGATGTGATATTTATATGACTCATATAATGGAGTCATTTATGCTGGAATCTTAACACAGGGCAAGTGATCTTAGTTTGTGGACTGAGAAGCAGGGTCGAATGGGAGCCTCCACCTGGATTCAGAAGCAGGTGCCTGGGCTTGATCACAGCTCTGCCACATACAGACTCCTCCCACTCTGTGACCCTGGGCAAGTCACCTAACCTCTCTCTTTCTCAGTCCCTCACCTATAGAGACAATAATGTACCAACTTCATGGTTGTTGTGAAAACTAAATGAATCAACACATGCAGAATACTTAGAATATGCCTGGCGCATAGTGCTATACAATGTTATGGAATGTTGTTCGTGACGTTAGACGTAAATATTTCATGGTGCTCAGCAGAGAACACTGTGGTTCTGTATTGTGAACATATCTGAGAACGATGGGTTTGGGGTTTCTCTCCTAGTTCTGAAATCCTATTATTCTGTGTCACAGAATTAGATTCCCCATTATCTTTCTTTTCCTTTTTTATAACTTAGTGCTTTAATGAAAGTGGTTTTTTCCCTCCCCTCTGTACCTAGCGTGAAATCACTCTTTTCCAAGTGGGATCTAATCTTTAAATATGACTTCAAAGGGTTTCCTTTCTGTTTCTTGACACAAAAGTGGTTTTGTATTGTGTACATTGGTTACACTTATCTACTACTACACACCTAATATCCTTCAGTTTTTTATCCTATAGATGAGGACACTGAAGCTCAGAAAGAGTAAACAAACTGTCAGAAGCTACAAGTGGCAGATCCATGACTTTAAGTCAGGCTGTCTGACTCCGAAGCCTGGTCTAATGTCAGTATAGCAAACTGAAGTTGCCATTCCAGTGGCTGTGATCCTGTTCCAGTGTAACTAACCTAAAGCGAGTTCCGGCCCCACTGCTTTAAATGGAGACAAATTTCCACATAGGTATTCCTGAAGGTTGCTCTTTTTATTGCTATCCCTGCTCATTCAGAGAAAGCGGAAAGGTTCAACAGGCAGGGAGTTCTCTGGTGGCTCAGTGGTCAAGAATCCACCTGCCAATGCAGGGGATACGGGTTTGATCCCTGGTCCCTGGTCAGGGCAACTAAAGGTCGTGATCCACAACTACTGAAGCCTGCATGCCCTGGAGCCCATGCTCCAAAACAAGAGAAGCCGCTGCAATGAGAAGCCCACGCACCACAGCTGGAGAGTAGCCCCCGCTCTCTGAACTAGAGAAAACCTGCGCGCAGCAATGAAGATCCAAAATTTAAAAGAAAAAAAGTTTTAAGCAAACAAAAATAAGCAATTGTTTGTGCACCAGGCCAGACAGCCTCTGGGCCCAGCCACTCTCTGTCTGCCCCAGGGGAACTTTCCTGTCCTGCACACTCTGCCCTAGCCCCGAGGAGAGGCAGCTGGCAGGCCCCCTCGGTGTCTGCTCCCCTAGCCTTCTCGTGCTTCCTTAACGTTTCCCACCCGCTGGCTGCTGCGTGTCTGCACTGTGGTGCTGCTGGCACCAGGTGCTCAGGGAGAAGACAGCGCGTCCCACTCTGGGGGCTGGACCCCTCCTCTTCTGTCCCCAGACCCCACCCACCACTCCCTCCCCAAATTGTGAAGCCACCACCTCCATTGCCTTCCACAGTTTTTATCCATTTTGCAAGTGTTTCAGCCTCCCTCTAACTTCTCTCCATGACTCATGTCTCTTGTTAGAATTCAGGGAAGGGGTTAGCAGTTTCTGCTGGTTACTTTGTAATGAGCCAGAGAAGTCAGTTTGCATGCCTACCGTCTAGAATGCAGCACACTTCTCCATGTAAAGAATGATGTATCTGGAAGGTGCCATGCCACCCCAGCACAGAAACCTCTGCTGCAGCCTCAGTGTTTCTGAGGCTCAGTAATGTGCCTGTCTGCATTTGAAGGTGGGTCTGGGCCTCTTCTTCCATCTCTTCCTGCAGGTCATGAAATAGGAGCGTCTCGATTCCATGTCCTAAGTGGTTCTGGAGAACTGGCTTCTTTCAGCCCAGAAGGGCCAGTGATGGTGGGAACCAGGCTGGTGGGTGGTAGGGGGTGAGCAGCACCTGGGAAACATGGGAACTATGAGGAGGGGAGACGAGGTGGAGGCTAGACCCCTCAGCCACTCCATCTGGCTCAGGGCTGCCTTACCAGTGAACTGGCTGGAAAGGCAGGCGTCTCTCTTGCCTTCTTCTTCCCCCTGACTGTTCCTTGGTGTCGGTCTTAACCACGCAAGTGTCCCAGGTGAGTTGGGAAGCCAGCTGCCCTTCCATCCCACTAGACTGTGAGCTCCAAGGGAGCAGAGTTCTTGCTCACCTTTAATGCTTGATGTTCACAAAGCATGAAAAAAAAATTACTACTGTTTTTTGAATATTCATCATCATGCTCTGTGATCCCAAATGCTGTCACGTTGTATTGAATCTAAGATGTTGCTGGTAAGAAACACAATTATTTTATGTATCATTACGAAAGGAACAAGCCTTGCCAACTAAACTCTGATACAAGGGCTTTCTGCTACTCAGAATTTTTACTGTATACTTGTTGAAAGAGTTCTTTTAGATTTATTTGGGCATGGATTGGTATCATTCATGCACATATGTGGAGGGGAAAATAAGTAAAATGTTTAAGATACTCCTAAATATTGTCACTGTCAGAATCTGACTCTTGAGAATCACTTTTGGCTCAGAGTCATTGCTGTCTCTGTGTCACCAAGAGTGTGGCTGACACAGCATTTCTGCTGTCACCTGGAATCTCCTGCAAGCAGCTCCTACCCATTCTGGGAGTTGTGATCCTGGTGTTGTTTTCCTCAGCCTGTGGCAGGCCTGTGTTTCCACGTCTCAGTAATAACGCAATGCAGCATCGTTCATGCTGCCCTGTCTCTTACCCAGGTACCATAGATCTGGTGGGCAAGGTCATTTTTCCAGTGATGGATGTTTGCTTCCCTAATCAAATTTATGCCCAGCTGCTGTTCATATGGCTCTTGGTTTAATGCCAAATTATAGTGTCATCTTTTTGAAGACATTTAAAGTGGCAGCTCCACTCAGGGAGTCTAGTGCTGACGGTACACTGACTCAGTGAAGCGAGGGCGGAACTAATGAAGGGCGGCGAGCAAGGTCACACTCAGGCAAGCAGTGTGTCCACATCCTTACCGCCATCTGGATGGTAGTTACTACAGAACCCAGTGTGGTGGAGTCGACCCTCGATCAGAAACGTGAGCAGGTGAAAAAAATCACGTTAAAGACTTGATGGAACCTAGACTGTTTACTCTTACAGCAACCGAGTCAGGCAGATAATTTGGATTTTCCAGTGAGGAGACTGAGACTCAGTCTGTGGCTTATTAGTGTCATACTCTGGTAAACACGTGGTAGATTTGGGGGCATAGAACCCAGATTTGTCCAATTCTAAGGCTCATACTTTCAATTATATTGTTACACTCTTTATTCATATGTGTGTATGTTCAGTTATGTCTGATTCTTTGTGACCCCATGGATTGTAGCCACCAGGCTCTTTTGTCCATGGGATTTCCCAGGTAAGAATATTGGAGTAGGTTGCCATTTCCTCCTCCAGGGGATCTTCCTGACCCAGGAATTGAACCCACACCTCTTACGTCTCCTGCATTGGCAGGTGGATTCTTTACCACCAGTACCTATAATGTATATTAATATATATGACCTAGAATAGTCCCTGGCACATACTAATTTAATACATTTATTAATAAATTTAATAAATATTTGTTGAATAACCAACCCAGGGATCGAACCCAGGTCTCCCGCATTGCAGGTGGATTCTTTACCAGCTGAGCCACAAGGGAAGCCCAGGAATACTGGAGTGGGTAGCCTATCCCTTCTCCAGCGGATCTTCCCGACCCAGGAATCTAATGAGGGTCTCCTGCATTGCAGGTGGATTCTTTACCAATGAGCTTTCAGGGAAGCCCATAAAATCATTAGAGAGTCCAAAAGACCGTTCAATACATCTGTGTCCCTTTTGCTGTCTCACATATAGGGTCATCGTTACCATCTTTCTAAATTCCATATATATGGGTTAATATACTGTATTGGTGTTTTTCTTTCTGACTTACTTCACTCTGTATAATAGGCTTCAGTTTCATCCACGTCATTAGAACTGATTCAAATGTATTCTTTTTAATGGCTGACTAATACTCCATTGTGTATATGTGCCACAACTTTCTTATCCATTGATCTGCTGATGGACATCTAGGTTGCTTCCATGTCCTGGCTATTATAAACAGTGCTGCGATGCACATTGGGGTACACGTGTCTCTTTTAATTCTGGTTTCCTTGGTATGTATGCCCAGCAGTGGGATTGCTGGGTCATATGGTAGTTCTAGTTTTTAAGGAATCTCCACACTGTTCTCCATAGTGGCTGTAGTAGTTCGCATTCCCACCAACAGTGTAAGAGGGTTCCCTTTTCTCCACACCCTCTACAGCATTTATTGTTTGCAGACTTTTGGATAACAGCCATTCTGACTGGCGTGAAATGGTACCTCATTATGGTTTGATTTGCATTTCTCTGATATTGAGTGATGTTGAGCATCTCTTCATGTGTTTGTTAGCCATCTGTATGTCTTCTTTGGAGAAATTTCTGTTTAGTTCTTTGGCCCATTTTTTGAGAATAGCGTTGAAACATGTATATTATCATATGTGAAACAGATCACCAGTCCAGGTTCGATGCATGAGACAGGGTGCTCAGGGCTGGTGCACTGGGATAGCCCTGAGGGATGAGATGGGAGGGAAGTGGGAGGGGGGTTCAGGTTGGGGAACACATGTACACCCATGGCTGATTCATGTCAGTGTATGGCAAAAACCACTACAATAATTGTAAATTAATTAGCCTCCAATTAAAATAAATAAATTTAAAGAAAAATAAAATTTACCACCTTAAAAAAATCATTAGAGAGAATAGAAATGCTTTTTTTCCTGGAAATGAAGTCTCTGACATTTTGGACAGTGGGTGAAAGAAAGAAAGAATGATGGGTGGCCATTCTCTAGACAAGCTACAGTTTGTGGCTCTCAGGTTCTTTGAGATTGAGAAGAGGAGCAGAGAACTCTGTCTCCAAGTCACAGTGTCTGTCAGCACTCACCTGTTGGACAGCGCTAAGGTACTTCCTGGAATCATTCCTGCCCCTGACCCATTGCCTATAAATCAAGATCAACAGAGCTCTATAAACTGTGCTGTGAAATAAAAATAAAGGAAATCAAATATGACAAGCCTTGCTATGAAGGATGTCCAGGTACAGGCCAGTTGTTATTGGACAAATTGCTAAGTTAAAAAAATATAAAATGTTTTGAAAATTCTGAAGCTCTTACGGTTCATCAGGAAAATGTGAAAATTGGCATATTTGAGCACCACCATGTGCTAGATCTATGCCTGGGAGTTTTACACATGTCATGTAACCCTCACAGTAACACCAGGAGGTCATTATCATCTCCATTTTACATAGGATGACATCGAGGCTCCAGGAGCATATGTGATTTGGCCAAGGGATGTAACTGCTGAGCAGCTGAGCTAGTGGGGAAGCCCGGGTGCTCAACTCAGAGCCTGTGGATTTTCTACTGTTCTCTGCTGCTTCCCATCTAAGCTTAAGGCCAGAAACCCCTTTATACTCTGGTTTTACAGTTGACAGCGCTGATGCTAGAGGATTTCAAGTGACTTAGGAGCAGACTCATACCTAGATTTCAGTTTTCTTGAACAGTTTATTAAACAACAAATAATTGAAGAATATCACACAGTTTTAAATAGTTCAGTAGTTACAGAAACTCTGTAGGTCTTGTAAGTATATCTTAAAGAACAAGAACTGGGTATTCTGTATCGGTGCTTTAGATTCCAGACATTTTTTGAATGAAAGAGTTCGCCATCTTGGGCTTCTTTATGTGCTAACTGTATTTTAAAATGAGTGAGTGAGTGAGTGAAAGTCGCTTAGTTGTATCCGATTCTTTGCGACCCCTTGAGCTATACAGTCCATGGAATTCTCCAGGCTAGAATACTGGAGTGGATAGCCTTTCCCTTCTCCAGGGGATCTTCCCAATCCAGGGATCGAACCCAGGTTTCCCACATTGCAGGTGGAATCTTTACCAGCTGAGCCACAAGGGAAAATGATTGGGAAGTACCATTTGGGGCAATATTTCACATCTGTAATACTAAACTTTACTAGCAGGCTTTCCTATGTGTCAATGAACTGTACTGTTATTTTACTCCCATCTGCTAAGTAGTTATTTCCTTTTTTCTCCCCCTTTATCCTTGCTTTATGTGATTTCTGGTGTTTTATGTCATTGTTATATCTACTTCTTTATCTTGGTAAGATTAGAAGAAAGATATTTTAGTCTGGAGTAATTTCCCATCCCTTCCGATCTCTGCTTTCTTGTTCCTGTTCATCCTTCAACTTTCATCTTCTCCAACAAGTCATCTGTGGATACCCACTTAGGAATCAGGTGTCTTCTTCTTTTTCCCCCCGGCAACCATCCGTGCACATGATCAGGGACCTGCCACACGCCAGATCTAGAGCGACTCACATTCCTTGACATGGAGGAACTTAGGGTTGAGTTAGGGAGGCACACAGTTAGACAGAAAGATGCAATGTGATTGAATGCCTTATTTTAAAGCTACTTGGTGAGTGTTTGTCATGGGGCAGGCATTGTGTGAAGTGAGCGTCTTACGTGCATTATCTCATGTTCTCTTGATAGCCTTATGATCCCAATTGTAAGGAGAAGGAGAGTGATTTAGAGCACGTCCATGCTCTGCCTAACATCACTGAAGTCACAGAATTGCTGCCGAAATCTGGGTCCAGAGCCCAAGCTTGTAGCCACTCTGCCTCCTGTGCAGGTCAGAGCACTTACCTGTGTGTCCCCAGGCCCTCATGTGCCAGGCACAGGGAGGGGACAGCCCCAGTGCTGGAGTTAGAAAGTATCAGTTACTTAACAGTCACACAGCCCCTTTAACTGCTTATCATCCTTCAGCTAGGAATTCAGGATACGAGAATTCAAGACATAACACGCATGTCCAAACTTACTCATCACAAACATTTATCAGCATAGCATTAAATACATTATGATGTGTTCATACAATGAAATGATAAAGCTATAGTAAAGAGGGAACAAATGCTATAGGGATCTGGAACAATGTAAAAGGGATGGTATTATATGGAATAAATAAGGTTTAAAAGAGATGCTGCTTTGTATAGAATCGATACTATGACGCCATTTGTGGTTTGGAGAGGCAGGGAGTATTTATATTTTTGTTTATATACAATATAAATTGCTTGTATAACATATCTTTGGAAGAATAGATAAGAAATCGATACTATGAATTAGTTCTGAAGACTGGTAAGGGATTCCAGGTAGCAAGATTGTCCCCCGTACACCTTTTTGTGCCTTTTGAATTTTGAGGCAACTGAATTTGCCGCCTATTGAAAGTATATAACTAAAAACAAAAGAAATAACAGGCAGCTTGCTAGAAATGAAAACAAATAAGAAGGCATGCTGGGCCGGTGTATTTTCTGAGTATGGGAGTTAAGCCTGCCTCCATCCTCGCTGCATCCCAGTGTCTACTTGGTTGTTTGTGCAGTTGATCAACTAAGTTGAAAAAATAAAATCTCCGATTCCTGTATGGGAAAAGCATAGCATTTTTTTTGCTTGTATTAATTCCTGTTGAAAATAGGTATCCTGAGTCTAACCATGAAGAGACATCAGACAAACTCAAATTAAGGGACCTTCTGAAAAATAAATGGCCTGTGAGTTTGTAATATGTCAAGGTCATGGAGAACTAGGAAAGACTGGGGACTGTTCCCGGTCGGAGGGAACTGACAGGACATGTTGGCAGCGACACGCCGTGCATGAGGCCAGAGTGGACCCTTGGCCAGAAAAAGAGGGCTCTCCTTCTCTGCAAAGGACGGTAATCAGACAATTGGCAAAAGTTGAATGTGGTCTGTAAGTTAGATAATAGCACTGTTAATATCCTGATTTTGATAGAAGTACTGTCGTTCTGTGAGAAAATATCCTTCTTTTAGGAAATAGGCACTTAATAATTTAATAGTAAAGGAGTTTTTTTGCCTGCAACTTACTCTCAAATAGTTAAAAAAAGATGGAAAAGAGAGAGAGAGGATGAAAGAGGAGGAGAGAGAATAATAAAGCAAACCTGGTAAAATGTTAACATTTGGGGGAACAGTGAAGAAATACAGAAATTCTTTGTACTATTTTTGCTGCTTTTCCATCTGAAATTATTTCAAAATAAAAAAGAATTAAACATTTCCAATGTGGAACATTTTCTGATTTTATAATATGGGGCCTCTTGTACAGTTTTTATCTCCTTTTGTACAATTTCGTGATTATCTTCCTGTAGCTCTTTATATTATTGGTGACATTCCTCTGAGTTTCTTAATATTTTTGTTCCTTTTAAAAAATATATAACAACTTTGTTGAAGTTTAATTCACATACTGTACAACTCACCCTCACTATCTTTTTATGTATGCTTAAATAGTACTACTATATAAGGAAGATATGCTTAACAAAAAGGCAACATTGTAGGTGTAACTTACACATGATAAAATTCACCTCTTAACTGAATAGGTTGATGGCTTTTTACATGTGATTTCCCCATGTATCCGCCACCCCAGTCTAGATACAAGATAGAGAACATTACAGCCCCTTTGCTTACAGTCACCTGCTGTTGATGGGGGCATTGTTTGCAGGATCCTCTGGAGGGTGCAGGGCAAGTGTGTGTGGTGGGGCGGCTTCTGTTGGGATGAGGATGCTAGTGATGCACCGAGCCCCTCCCTGGCTCCCGAGAGGCTCCCAGGTGGTTCGGACGTGGCCATTCTGTATCCCAGACACCCCGAGGCTGTGTGTCCCAGTTTCTTTTCTTCCATAGGCCTTATTCTGGTGCATAGCTTCAAAATGTTTCTCAGGTTATTTCACGGTGGAGAAAGTTCTGGCAGGGTTCTGGGCAGTGGTCCTTCTCATCTTTAGTTGAGTGGTGTTCTGAGCAGCTTGGCCTTGCCTGTCTATGATGCCAGTTGCTGGGCCAGCAGAAGGAGGTGTATCAGGCCCGGCTGCCCTGTTAAACAGCAGATCTCACGTGACCTTTAAACCATCAGTGTTTTATCGTCATCAGAAGGGAAGATTGATTACAACATCTGTTTTGGAAAATAGTCATATTTCAAGATATAGGTTTTGTGCCCATTGATGTTTAGTGAGGCTTTGATTTGCCAGCTCATCACTCCTGTATTGACTCCATAGGAAACAGAGTTGGTATCCGTATTCACCAAACTGTGGCCCAGAAAATTTGGCTCCCTCCACCTGCCATTTTCCCTTATTTTGTGACTTTTATTATGCTGCTTTTCATTTTGAGTTGGTGGTATAGGAAGTCAGTGTCTCGACAGGTGTGCAAACAGGGACGAGCTGGCTGAGCCGCAGTAAGATTTGGTGTCAGCCCAGCGCTTGACTGACTTGGGGGCCTTGTCATCCTCCTCCTGGGGAGAACTAGGGACCACACTCAGTGTGATGAAGGCTCCATCCACCTGGCATGGGCCCAGAGCAGAACGTGCATGCAGTACATTGTGTCATTTTTACATATAATTTCTCCATTTTCACCTTTTTTGCCCAGGTGTGTTATCTCTTACAAAGCTTTCTTTTTTTTTTTTCCTCTTTGTGGCTGAGACTGTAACTTATTAAAACACATTCATGTATTTAAGTCTTGGGTCCTGTTCTCTTTTTCTCAGGCACGCTGCAGAGAGGCCTTCCTGTCCCTGACGAGCACGTGCATGGGAGACAGATGACTGTCCTTCACCCTGCACAACTCTAGGTGCCTGGGCCGCTGTCCAGCCGAGAGGGGATGGATTCCAAAGATGAAGGCTCACACGTGTGGCCCCCGGCTGCAGAGCACGAGGAGAACGCTGCGCAGGTGAAAAGTGCTCTCCCAGCTGGGCACTGACCGCGGTGTTTTAGTTGGTAGAGTTTGCTGACAGCTAGAGAAATAGCAGCTCCTGTATAGTGATGTGGGGCAAGGAGGGAGCTGATGGGCAGACGTGGTACTCAAGGAATGGGCAGCATTTCAGCGCTTCGAATCCTCCATCTGCATGGTCGCTGTGATTTCAAGAAGCTACATACCACCCATGGGCTTCTCTGCCTTTCCCCCAACTTACTGTCATAATCCTCTTCACTGCTCCATTTTATTTCATGGTGAAAGCTTCAAACTGCAGGGTTTCTTTTATGTTATCCAGGAAAGGGTTTTGATTTTTTGTGTGTAGTGAAGTACAAGGTATGTCTATAAAGTGAGTGGCTTTTCCTTTTCTTTTCAAATTCAGAATGTAAACTTCTCATTGAAAGTTGTCCCAGTGAATCAACAGCTCTGGAGGTTAGTCATTTATTCAGATATCGCTCTACTAACCAGCTACACATTCTTTTGACTGTCCTTAGCAAAAGTGAATCTCTGCGTTTTTGGTATGGATTTGAATTTTGGTAAGAGTCAGCAGTCATAGGGAGCCACATTTTATATGTGACCAAAGTATGAAACTTCATTGTATAGCATTATAATATATATGTAATTTCATTTTCATCAAATTACATAACCATAGTTGTTCAGTTGCTAAGTAATCAGAAACTTTATATTGAAGCCTTTAAATACACATATTATGTTTGATTTACATAGTATAACTAATGTTACAGTACATAAAATCAGTCATCAGATATGATTTAAAAGTCTGTGTCTGAATACTGAGAAAAAGGTACCAGAGAAGCTTCCAGCAGAATAATTCAGAATGCTGTTTTGGTTCTCATGGAAGCTATCTGGAAGGCTACTTTCATATAGCTATATATTTTGGGGTACTTTGTTTATAAAGAAAAATGTAGTCCATTAATAAATAGGGTCCACATTTGCAGGTAATCAGACAGTAGGCAGCAGAGCTCAGCATCCTTTGTTGCACCCCATCCTTGCAATATTTCTTCCCCCATCCAGGAATCCTGGTTTAGCCAAGTACTTGGTGATGAAGACCAAGTTGAAGAGTTTGGATAACTCTCAAGGAAAAAATTTTTTTTCTTTTTTAAGCACTGAGACTAGTTAAAGATTTTGATGTTAATGAACAAATCTAAACTCACAAAATTATCTTGCAGCACTTAAAATTGCACAGATATTTCAGAAGCCCAGTTCTTGTGCAAATTGTATCTTCATGGGCAGAGCAGATTTATGTAGAAGCTGGGGTGATCACTTAGTGCTAAAGTGGAAGTCTGTTTTATTTACATGGTGCTTGACTGCATCTTGTCTCCAGTTTTCTTTCTGTGGGTTGAATTAGCTTATGTCATCTTTGGGATCTGTTCTCCACTGGAAAAAACTGAAGTAAAAAATTATGTGTAAAGCCAAGACAGTATGAGTAAAGATTCCGACCTAAGAGGGCCTGACTTCAATATCAGCACATAAATTATTTCTCTCCCAAATGCATGCTTTGACCATCTGCTTTGTACCTTCAATATCAGACACTAGGCTGTGTGCCAACCTGCAGGAACTCAAACCTCCAAAGCTGACTGCTCAGAAAGCACTTTACAGAATCAGTTTCTGCTTTACTTCTTCATAGACAGAAAATTATTTCCCCTGGTGACAACTGAAATAGTTATCCAAAACCCCTGAAAAGTACATTCTCAGAATTTTTTGTGTCCTACTTGGCAAAGAAAAGTTCTGTTACATTCACCAAGTCAGCAGACATTCACCCCTTGCCTACAGAACAGCGGTGGAGGACAGAAGAATTTGTACGAAAGCAAGTGACCTTGTTTTACTGTGTTTGCCAAAAGGCACTCTTTGTTAGAAAGTGGAATTTTTATGACATGTTGAAAGCAACTGACTTTTGAGTCTTGACATATTTTTCCACCTTACAGAATAATCCGTGTTTTGTAGTTTGGTAGTGTTGTCCATCAGGAATCTTCTGCCACGTTTCTTCTCAGCACGCCCCAAAAGAGAGACCTGCAGTTGATATTTGAAGCAAAGGGGTGTTTAAATCGGTTGCCTAATATTAAGTAAAAGTCAATGAGAAGGTCCTTGGATCCCTTTGCCAAGTCACTGACTCAGCACAGATGATCCATTCGTTCATCGTGTTCTCCTTTCATGGGGATCTTTTAGGAATGCAAGTGTGTGGTGTTCTCGGTCAGTTCCCCGTCTTTGTGCTACAGGGTGGCTTCCACAAGGGTGATCACTTTGTACTTGCTGCTTTTTGCCCAGGTGCATTTTGTTCCAGACGCTGGAACTGTGGCCCAGATCGTCTACACCGATGACCAGGTCCGTCCGCCACAGCAGGTGGTGTACACGGCAGATGGTGCCTCCTACGCCTCCGTGGATGGTCCTCAGCACACACTGGTCTACATCCATCCCGTGGAAGCTGCGCAGGCACGTTGGGACCATGGTTGATGGCTTGTTTGTTAATCTGTTAATTCAGCCCTTAGGTTTACGCTCTGCCAGTCACTGTGCTGCTGCCAGCTGATGCAGGAAATATGCAGATAAGATGTGTGCTCTCAAGGAGCTTATAACCATCGTGGCAAAGGAAGATGTGGTTTATTTATTTAAATTAAATGTTAAATATAAGGAGTTAGAGCACTAACCTGGAATGAGGTCTTTTCCCCACTGACTGTTGATATCGATTGATTATTATTATAAACAAGATTATCAGCCTGTTACTTTTCCTAAGTGTCAAGAACCAGGCCAAACATGGCATTTATTTCTGTGTAATTTAATCAAGATGAATCTCAGTGGAAACATGCACATTATTTCAGTTAAACGTGTAAGTGAGGGATCCTACTAGCTTGTTAACGGCTATTTACTAATAATTTATTGATTTTTAGGACTGTTATAGAAGTGAGGGTAAAAGCTGTACAATTATAACTGCTTTCATTTTTTTTGCTAGTGACTCTGAGTGTTGGTTTCCAAATGCATAACAGGAATATCCCCCAATATATAAATGTTACTTTGTATTTTTAGCACTTTATAATGTACATAGCACTTTAAAATATATTAGAAATCAGTTCCATTGTTTTTTGTTAAAAAAAAATTTTTTTTTTAACGTGGACCATTTTTGAAGTCTTCATTGAATTTGTTACAATATTGCTTCTGTTTTTATGCTTTCGGTTTTTTGGCTGAGAGGCATGTGGGATCTTAGCTCCCCCAACCAGGACTGAACCTGCAGCCCTGCATTGGAAGGTGGTCTTAACCATTGGCCCTCCAGGGAAGTCCCCAGTTCCGTAGTTTTTGTAGTAGGATCCTGGTAATAAAAATTTGCCCTCATGCAATATTTAATCAGGAGACCCAAAGTACTCCCAAGAAGAAATGAGACCCACCTAATAAATGCCTTTCAAGTCTATATAAAGGTAAAATTGCCTGATAGTCAGATGTTACTTTTGGAATAGCCCTTCTCAGTTTTAGTCCCCCAGCTGTACTGAAATAAGAACATCTAGATTATGTAAAGAATGTCCTGTGCCCGACTTTTAAATCATTACTATGTTACTAAATGTCTGAGTTATGATAGTTTTTAAACGTCAAATATAAGAAATCAGAAGCTCGCTAAAATTCTCTTTTATAGTTTTCTGGAATCAGCACTTAACCATGGTTCCTATGACCATAAATTTGCTAAAGCCTTAGGCAAATTAGAGTCATTTAAAAGTTTTAGAGCAAAGAATACTTTTTTGGATTGGAGATTTCTTGTGGTGTCCTGGCTAAAATAATTTTGAAGGTTTTCCTTCTTTAGTTATCATGACTGTCAGCCAAATAATGTTTATAATGAGAACTTTGAAAATTATGATCTTACTGGCTTTATCCAAAAAAGAGTCTATGGAACATTAAATGCAATTTATTTATTTATTTTCTACATCTGCTGAGTGTGCATTTACATTGGAAGGAGTTGTAATCCTTGGGTATACAGTATTCTTCTCTTTGTTAGTGTATCTCCAACCATTTTCATTTAATTGCAAGTCTACCCCTATGACAGAGTGTTACGTGAGAATGCATGCCCCCTTGTTCACGGAATGCCTTTTTAATTAACTGTGACATTCAATCTCAGGAGAGGCTTTGCTTTAGAGTAAAATCACGAAGTGTGCAGTGTGTTAGCCAATGGAGAGGGTTAGCTTTTACAATCTCTTTGAAGACATATAAATGAAAGGCTTTAGCAAAATATAGGATTACTGTCTTCATCTTCTTTATTAATGAAAGATTATTACTAGCTATTTGACAGAAACTCTCTCAGGAATTGGTGCTTAGCAGTAGGATAATTTTTCCTGCACAGACAAGCTGTCTAAAGATCTATTGATAAGTTTTTGTCGTTGTTGTTGTTTGTTTAGACGCTGTTTACAGACCCAGGCCAAGTAGCTTATGTCCAACAGGATGCTACAGCTCAGCAGGTAATGAGTTGCTTTTTTGCCTTCTTGTTATTTCAGGGTAATATTATGAAGGTACCCTCTCCTGGAATACCCCCAACCCTCTGCACTGCGCATTCTCTGAAAGTCTGTGTCTCGTGTGTTTAGAATATTCTCGATGTCTGTTAATGAAGACAAAGCAGAACACGACATTAACACACTCCAACCAGTGTGTATTGAAATACTTTGGTAATACAAAAATGATCTGTCAGGGAAATTTAAGCATTAAATTAAAATAAGGATATTAATTGGGTATTGGTCCAAGCTCCAAAGAATAATCCTGAGTTTCAAAAGTGCCTGTGGAAATTCGGAAACATTTTAGTACTTGTTCTTTTTTTTTTGATTATTGACTTACATTTGATTTGTAATGTTGTGTTAGTTTCAGGTGTAGAGCAAAGTGATTCAGTTATCTCTATATTTATATTATATGTATTCTTTCTTAATGTTCTTTTCTTTATGGTTTATTACAGGATTCTGAATATAGTTCCATGTGCTATATAGTAGGATCTTGTCGTCTATCTGTTTTTTATTTATGCCCACCCCTCTCTCCCCTTTGGTAACTATAAGTCTGTTTTCTAAGTCTGTGAGTCTGTTTCTGTTTTGTAAATAAATTCATTTGTATCACATTTAGAGTCCACATATATGATCTCATATGATACTTGTCTTTCTCTGACTTAGTACGATAATCTATTTTAAAATATTGGGGTAAAATTCCTGCTTAAATTGCCTATACCCTTAATGGCAACTTTCTCCCTTTTAGTTTCTGAGAATTGAGATTCTTCTTGGTTTTCTTTAAAAACATTTCTTTTTTTTTTTACCTCTATTTCTAATATATCCTGCTTGACTTTGAGGGATGTCTTCCTTATTTTTCTTCTGGTTGTGAAAGTGATAAAGAAGGTACACAAGCTTAACAATTGTCAGTCCTACCCTAAAAAGAATGTGACTCCAAATAGTTGTATTTTCACGATGGCTAGTATGACTGTTATTCAGCTGTACCACTGAGTGTCATGAGTGATTTTTAAGTAAGCTTACTCATCAGTAAGCACTTTTTGCTTTTCAGATTTCTTAGTAGGTGATTTGGATACTTCCATTTTATTTTATTAGTACGTTTTAAATCAATGGGGCTTTGTTATTCTGTTTTACTTTTGACTGTGCTGTGCAGCGTGTGCAATCTTAGTTCCTCTGTGAGGGGTTGGACCTGTGCTACCTGCAGTGCAAGTGCAGAGTCTTAGTCACTGGACTGCCAGGGAAGTCCTTGGATAATTATATTTTAAAATTTGAAAAGTGGACAGTATTTGGGTTAATATTATTTATGGAATCTAGAGAAAATCAGGAGTCTTTGTCGTATCACTTACGGTTGAATTTATTCCTGATTGCTAGTGACCTACAATTTTGTGAGGTCTGTCAACTTGAATGAGAGTTTGTCTTAGTACATTGGGGCTACTATAACAAAATATCATACATAGCATATGTGCCTTTGCTCAGTTGCTCAGTCATGTCCAACTCTTTTCCATCCCATGGACTGTAGCCCATCAGGCTCCTCCGTCCATAGGAATTTCCCAGTCAAGAATACTGGAGTGGGTTGCCATTTCCTTCCGGGATCTCCTGTGTCTCTTGAATTGGCCGGCAGATTCTTTACTGCTGAGCTACCTGGGAAGCTCCTACCATATACTGAGTGGATTATAAACAACAGAAATTTATTTCTTACAGTTCTGGAGTTTGGGAAGTCAAGACCAAGGTGCAATAGATTTGTTGTCTGGTGAGAACCCTCTTCTTATTCACAGATGGCTGACTTCTTGCTGTGCCCTCCATGGCAGACAGGGCGATGCTGCCCTCTGGGGTCTTGTAGAAGGGCACTCATCCCACTCATAGGGGCTCCACCCTCATGACCCAATCACCTTTCAGAGGCCCCACCTCCTAACTTCCTCACACTGGGGGTTAGATTTGGACATATGTATAAATTTGGGGAGACACAAATATTTTGTAGCAGAGTTGCTATTTTATTTTAGTAATTTTGTACTAATTAAGTATATTCTTGATAAAGACAAATCATGTTCATTTCTGTGAATATTTATTGATTCTACCAAACAAGCAATGGCTAGATTTAATTCATTTTTACATCTGAAGAGGAAAAACAAAATGAAATGCCTTTGTATTTCTAGATAATTAATTCATTTACTCATTCTTAGAGTAATGATTTTTTTTCATAAAAAAGTTGAAGTAATGCAAAAAAGAAAGTACATAAAAACCGAAACAATATTTCTGCCCAGAAACATCCTCATTAACTTACAGTTGGTAACTATTATTCTAGACTTCTTTCAGACATAAAACAGACAAAAGATAAACAGGGGAAAACTGTGCCCTAAATGCTATTATTAATCTAAATACTTTAAACTTAATTTACTCATGTTTTCCTAACCCGCCTTGAGCTCTGGTCCCCTCAGGCTTCACCTCCTGCTGTGATAACCTGACTCAGCACACTGGTCCTTCCCCCGCTTCTCTCCCTCACTGTTTGGGATTTGTTGTGTTATTATTATAACTAATACATTTCTGTTCTATTCAGTAACCACAGCTATTTAGAATTCTTCTCTATTATCTCCTAGCATTTACTTTTGTAGAAATCTTGAGTCTAATTTTGATTATTTTCCTCATTCCTTCTCTATCTTAATGCCTGTTTGAGTCTTTCTTTATCCTTGAAGTTTTTCTTTGAAGTCTAGTGACTTCACCAGCACGTGAATCAGAATTCCCTAGGACAGGGTGTGTCCTTTTGATGGATAGGTTAAGACTCTATTTTGGGAACATTTTCATCTATTAGATTTTTGAATATCTTTTTAGTTTCATTGGATGTGTTCATTTTCCCAGGAATATCAATGTGAGTATATTGGTTTTACTTTCTGAACCTAACATTTTCTCTGATCATTTTTACATCTATTCTTTTCCATTTTATTTGTGTAATTTATTTTGTGTCCCTCATATTTCCTTATCATTTTTTTAAGCTTTCTGATTAAACTATAACATATACATCAGTCAGTTCAGTTCAGTTCAGTCGCTCAGTCGTGTCCGACTCTTTGCGACCCCATGAATCGCAGCACGCCAGGCCTCCCTGTCCATCACAAACTCCTGGAGTTCACTCAGACTCAAGTCCATCGAGTCAGTGATGCCATCCAGCCATCTCATCCTCTGGCGTCCCCTTCTCCTCCTGCCCCCAATCTCTCCCAGCATAAGAGTCTTTTCCAATGAGTCAGCTTTTCGCATGAGGTGGCCAAAGTACTGGAGTTTCAGCTTCAGCATCATTCCCTCCAAAGAAATCCCAGGGCTGATCTCCTTCAGAATGGACTGGTTGGATCTCCTTGGAGTCCAAGGGACTCTCAAGAGTCTTCTCCAACACCACAGTTCAAACGCATCAATTCTTCGGTGCTCAGCCTTCTTCACAGTCCAACTCTCACATCCATATATGACCACAGGAACATATACATAGAAAAGTACAAAAAATTATAAGCAGTAATGCAATGATATGAAGTAAGCATACTTTGTAACCAACACCCAGATTAAATAACAGAACATTACCATCTCCTAAAGGCTTCCCAGCTGGCTCAGGGTAAAGAATCTGCCTGCCAATGCAGGAGATGCAAGGGATGAAGGTTCAATACCTGGGTCAGGAAGATCTCCTGGAGTAGGAAATGGCAACTCACTCCAGTATTCTTGCCTGGAAAGTTCCGTGGACAGAGGAATCTGGTGGGCTACAATCTGTGGGGTCAAAAAGAGTCAGATACACACACATACACACACACCCCATCTCCTAAAAGCCATCCTTATGCTTCCTGCTAATTACTGCTCCTTCCCTTCTCGCCAAAGGTTACAGACCTTAGACTCGTTTTCCATTGTTTTGAACTTTATGTAAGTGGAATCCCTTAGTATGGTTTCCTTTCTGTTTTGTTCTCTTGTTTACCATTGTGCTTGGGAGAGTCGTGTAGTTCATGCTGTTTGGTGTGGCTGTGGTTATTTCTCCTTCTGTTTTTATAGCTGTATCATGTTCAGTTTTATGAGTGTACCACAATTTATCCGGGAGTGTGATCCCACCTCTACTAAGTTCTTCAAGAGTTTCTTGTCCCTTTGCTTTTCCATGCTTCCCTGGTGGCTCAGCTGGTAAAGAATCTGCCCATAATGGGGGAGAACTGGGATCGATCCCTGGGTTGAGAAGATCCTCTGGAGAAGGGAAAGGCTACCCGCTCTAGTATTCTGACCTGGAGAACTCCACGGACTGTATAGTCCACGGGGTCGCAAAGAGTTGGACACGACTGAGCGACTTTCACTTTCACAACAATTTCACTTGCTTTTCCATACACATTGTAGAATCAGCCTGGAAGTTTCCACCAAAGTCCTATGGGAAATTTATTGGCATTTCATTGTACCTATGGGTCAGTTTGTGAAAAACTGACATCTTATTTAATATTAAGTCTTCTAATCTGTGAATATGTTCTATCCCTGAATTTTATTTATCTATTTTTAACATTTGTATAGAAATATAGTTGATTGACAGTGTTGTGTGTCAAGTGTACAGCACAGTGATTGAGTTGCACATACATGTATAAATATGTGTATTCTTTTTTTTACATTCTCTTCCATTGTATCTTATTATAAGCTATTGAATATAGGTCTCTGTGCTACACAGTAGGTCCTTGTTGGTTATCTATTTTATATATAGCGGTATCCCTGAGTTTTAAATGAAAGTTCAGAAATTGTCTTATGGGTAGAGGTCTTTCAATAGATTTACTGTTAGATATTTGGTGTCTTTTGATGGTATTTTAAATTATGGTATAATTTTAAAAAATTTCATTTTCTAAGTTACAGTTCAATTTTCTTGGTAAATAATTATGTTGTCTATGAATACTGACATTTTTACTTCTTTGCAGTCCTTATATCTTTTTTCCCTTTGGTTTTATTGAGATATAATTGACATATAGCAATGTATTATAAGTTTAAGGTGTACAGCATAATGATTTGACTTACATGCATCATGAAACGGTTGCCACAGTAAGTTTAGTGAACATCCATCATCTCCAAAATTTAAAAAAAATCGAAAAAAAACCTTTTTTTGGTGATGAGAACTCTTAGGATTTACTCTCTTAACTGCTTTTGTGTATAACACACAGCAGTGTTAATTTTATTTATCATACTATTCATTACACTCCTGCTGCTGCTGTTGCTAAGTCACTTTAGTTGTGTCCGACTCTGTGCGACCCCATAGATGGCAGCCCACCAGGCTCCCCCGTCCCTGGGATTCTCCAGGCAAGAACACTGGAGTGGGTTGCCATTTCCTTCTCCAATGCATGAAAGTGAAAAGCGAAAGTGAAGCCGCTCAGTCGTGTCCGACTCTCAGCGGCCCCATGGACTGCAGCCCACCAGGTTCCTCCACCCATGGGATTTTCCAGGCAAGAGTACTGGAGTGGGGTTCACTCCTAGGACTTACCTGTTTTGTAGGTGGAACTTTGTATGTTTTGACCACCTTCATCCATTCCCCCTTCCCCCCACCCACCGCCTCTGGTAACCACATGTATGATCTCTTTTTATATGAGTCCGTTTTTTTTTTTTTTTTTTAATTAGAATATAATTACTTGACAAAGTTGTATTAGTTTCTGCTATACAACAACACGAATCAGCTCTATGTATAAATACATCCCCTCCCTCTTGAGCCTCCCTCCATCCCCCAGTCCCACCCCTCTAGGTTATCACAGAGCACCACGCTGAGCTCCCTGTGCTCGGCTTGGGAACCTAGTAGGTTCCCACTGGCCATCTGTTTTATACACAGTGATGTATTTACATCAGTGCTACTCCCTCAGTTCTTCCTACCCTCTCCTTTCCTGCTGTGTCCGTAAGGCCAGTCTCTACGTCTGCATCTCTATTCCTGCCCTGCAAATAGGTTCATCAGTAGCATTTTTCTAGACTCCACATATATGCGTTAGTACACGATATTTGTTTTTCTGTTTCTGACTTCCTTCACTCTGTATGGGAGGCTCTAGGTTCATCCACATCACTACAACTGATTCAATTTCATTCCTTTTTATGGTTGAGTAATATTCCATTGTATACACGTACCACAGCTGCTTTACCCATTCATCTGTTGATGGATGTCTAGGTTGCTTCCATGTCCTGGCTATTGTAAATAGTGCTGCAGTAAAAAAATACAGATGTCTTTTTGAGTTGTGGTTTTCTCGGAGTACATGCCCAGGACTGGGATTGCTGGGTCATATGGAAGCGCAGGGTTTACTTTATTTGGTTTTGAAGTATAATTGACCTACAACACTGGGTTAGTTCCTGTTACACAACATAGTGATTTTTTCCTATATATTTCATATATTCCAGGATGTCTAGTTATAACATGTCACCATACAAAGATACTGTGTACTGACTGTATTCCCCACACTGCACTTTTCATACCGATGACTCATTTATTTTGCAGCTAAGAATCTGTATCCCTTAATTTGCCATACCTATTTCTTTCCATCCCCCACCCTCTGCTACTCTAGTAACTTTGTTCTCTGTCTCTAACTGTTTCTATTTTGTAATGTTTGCTCATTTATGTCTTTCCTTTTTATTTCTTCTTTTGTTCCCCTTTGCTCTGCTGACTAGCTTACGTCTTTCGTTTTTATTTCTTCTTTTGTTCCCCTTTGCTCTGCTGGCTAGGATCTCCAATCCATTAGTGAATGGAGTTGGTGCCGGTAGATGTGAGGGTTTCTCATTTTCCTTCCTGATTGCAGAGGGAAAACTTTCACTACTTCACTATGAAGAATGATGTTTAGTGCAGGGATTTTTTTTTCTTTCGGCTGTACCACATGGCACGTAGGATCTTAGTTCCCCAACCAGGGACTGAGCCTTCACCCCCTTCAGTGGAAGCATGGAGTCTTAACTGCTGCATCACTAGGGAAGTCCTCTCGTGCAGGCAGGATTTTTATAAAAAGAACACGTCAATGAAGAAAGCTCCCTTTATGGTTTTTAATGAATGTTTATTATTGATTGATGTTGATTGTTATTCATGGATGTTGATTTTTACCAAATGCTTTTTTTTAATCTGTTGAGATTTTTCTCTTCATTGTTAATAGGGTAGATTATATTAACTGATATTTAAAAGTTAAGTCACAGACTTACCTAGTGGATCAATCAGTAAAGAATCCACCTAAGTATCTGCCTGCAATGTAGGAGACGCCAGTTCGATCCCTGGGTCAGAAAGATTCCCTGGAGAAGGAAATGGCAACCCACTCCAGTATTCTTGCCGGGAGAATCCCATGGATAGAGAAGCCTGGCTGGCTACAGTCCACTGGGGTCTCAAGACTCAGACACAACTTAGTGACTAAACCACCTCAAAAGTTAAGCCAGCCTTTCTTTCTATAATAAACTCCTTTTCTTGTATGTTTGGATTTGGTTTGCTGATATTTTGTTTGGGGTTTTGTGTTTTTATTTACAAGTTCATTGTATTTTTAACCACTTTATTTGATTTTTTTTTTCTTTTAAAGTAGCTTTCATCTTGATATTTTTTTCTTTTAATAACATCCTGGAAAGCTGTATCATCATTTTTGTTGGCGTTACAGTGTTCTATTATGGGGATTTACTATCATTCATATTCTTCAACTATTGTTTGTATCAGTTTAGTCACTCAATTGTGTCTTTCTCTTTGCGACTGGATGGACTGCAGCACACCAGGCTTCCCTGTCCTTAACCAACTCCCGGAGCTTGGCAAGCTCATGTCCACTGAGTTGATGATGCCATCCAACCATCTCATCCTCTGTCATCCCCTTCTCCTCCTGCCTTCAATATTTTCCAGGATCAGAGTCTTTTCCTATGTGTCAGTTCTTTGCATCAGGTGGCCAAAGTATTGGAGTTTCAGCTTCAGCATCAGTCTTTCCAATGAACATTCAGGACTGATTTCCTTTAGGATGGACTGGTTTGATCTCCTTGCAGACCAAGGGACTCTCAAGAGTCATCTCCAACACCACTGTTCAAAAGCATCAATTCTTTGGCGCTCAGCTTTCTTTACAGTCCAAGTCTCACATCCATACATGACTACTGGAAGAACCATAGCTTTGGCTAGATGGGCCTTTGTTGGCAAAGTAATGTCTATGATTTTTAATATGCTGTCTAGGTTGGTCATAGCTTTTCTTCCAAGGAGCAAGCTTCTTTTAATTTCATGGCTGCAGTCACCATCTGCAGTGATTTTGGAACCCAAGAAAATAAAAGTCTGTTACTGTTTCCACTGTTTTCCCATCTATTTGCCGTGAAGTGATGGGGCCGGATGCCATGATCTTTGTTTATTGAATGTTGAGTTTTAAGTCAGATTTTTCACTCTCCTGTTTCACTTTCATCAAGAGGCTCTTTAGTTTATCTTCACTTTCTGCCTTAAGGGTGGTGTCATCTGCATATCTGAGGTTCTTGATATTTCTCCCGGCAATCCTGATTCCAGCTTGTGCTTCATCCAGCCTGGCATTTCACATGATGTACTCCGCACATAAGTTAAAAAACAGAGTGACAATATACAGCCTCGACATACTCCTTTCCGAATTTGGAACCAGTCTGTCGTTCCATGTCCAGTTCTAACATTTGCTTCTTGACCTGCATACAGATTTCTCAGGAGGCAGGTCAGGTGGTCTGGTATTCCCACCTCTTGAAGAATTTTCCAGTTTGTTGTGATCTACACAGTCAAAGGCTTTGGTGTAATCAATAAAGCAGAAGTAGATGCTTTTCTGGGATTCTTGTTTTCTTCTGTGATCCAACGAGTGTTGGCAATTGAATTTGTGGTTCCTCTGCCTTTTCTAAACCCAGCTTGAACATCTGGAAGTTCATGGCTCACGTACTGCTGAAGCCTGGCTTGGAGAATTTTGAGCATTTACTAGCGTGTGAGATGAGTGCAATTGTGTGGTAGTTTGAACATTCTTTGGCATTGCCCTTCTTTGGCATTGGAATGAAAACTGACCTTGTCCAGTCTTGTGGCCACTGCTGAGTTTTCCAAATTTGCTGGCATATTGAATGTAGCACTTTCACAGCATCATCATTTTAGGATCTGAGATAGCTCAACTGGAATTCCATCACCTCCACAGACTTTGTTCATAGTGATGCTTCCTAAGGCCCGCTTGACTTCGAATTCCAGGATATCTGGCTCTAGGTGAGTGATCACAGTGATCACAGTGATCACAGATCACAGATCACAGATCGAATTCCAGGATATCTGGCTCTAGGTGAGTGATCACAGTGATCACAGTGATCACAGATCACAGATCATGGTTATCTGGGTCATGAAGATCTTTTTTGTATAGTTCCTCTGTGTTTTCTTTTTTTTTTTTTTCTTCTCATAATGATTTCCACAATCCATTTTTATTTCATCTTCATTAAACTCAATCTCAACTATCCAATTGTGCTTGAGGTAGCTGCACAGTAGTTCTATTGCTAGGAAGGTGGCATGTTTCAAAGTTATCACCCGGGTCATTAGGTTAGATTTAGAGGTGAGAGGAAAATGTAGTACCAGTTACACTGTTTGCTCACTTGGCATACAAGTTAAAAACAAAAATCATCCATGTCTTAGTGATTAGAAATACAGTTCTTTTGTGAGCATAGACATAATACAAGGAATCTGTTTCTTTGCATGAAAAGTGGAATCGGTGAAAAAGGACTCATATTCTATCGCTATCTTTTGGTTAACCCGAGTAAGAATGTGCATGAACTCGAGCTTGTGAGCGTACTTTTTCAGCATCTCACAAAGAGCCTGGATGAACCAGGATCTGTACTTTGTGTTTCGCCAGGAAAAGTAACCAGGTGCTGTAGAATATGCATACAAGAAGTCTGCCTCAACTGGTATTTTCTGACAGGCTGTCCTCAGCACCAGTGTCTGTCTCAATACCACAGTCCAGTTCTGTGCCTCGGCAGACCTGAATAATGAAAAGTTTGGGTTTTCCAGCCAGACTTCTGCAACAGTCCCCTCTGAAGAAACTTGCTAATTTTTTCAGATTGACGGGTCCATTGGTTCCAAAAATGATTCCTTCTTCACCATGGCTTCAGTTTAGTTCAGTTCAGTCGCTCAGTCGTGTCCGACTCTTTGCGACCCCATGAATCGCAGCACGCCAGGCTACCGTGGCTTAGAAGCACGCAAATAAACCTGTTCCTTTTGCTATGGTCTTCTTTAGAAACGTTGCTCATTAATTCCAACATTTCTTTACGCGTAAGAACATTTTTAATCCTGACTTCATATTTCAAGTTCGTGAAGGTTTCCCTGAGGTTTGCTGCATCCACGTCTGTACCAGATCAACAGGCCATGCCAGTATTTTCGTGGAAGTTCTTATTATTGATTATTATACATAAACCCATTTCAAGATAATCATTTTGTAACTCTCTTCCAAGGATATTCCAGAGTCCATTGATTTGCTTCCGTGTAAGATCTTTGTCTCTGAAGTTTTAATGGATTTTGAATCCACTGAATTTTCGGTGTTCTCCGTGGATACTTTTTTTACATTCAGCCACCACACTGCAGCTCTGCTGGACTCCACTCCTGGTCTCCCTCTGTGTGTTCTTGCCACCTCTTCTTGCCACCTCTCTGCTTCTGTCAGGTCCATACCATTTCAGTCCTTTATTGTGCCCATCTTTGCATGAAATGTTCCCTTGGTATCTCTAATTTTCTTGAAGAGATCTCTAGTCTTTCCCATTCTATTGTTTTCCTCTATTTCTTTGCACTGATCACTGAGGAAGGCTTTCTTATCTCTTCTTGCTGTTCTTTGGAATTCTGCATTCAAATGGGTACATCTTTCCTTTTCTTCTTTGATTTTAGCTTCTCTCCTTTTCACAGCTATTTGTAAGGCCTCATCAGACAACCATTTTGCCTTTTTGCATTTCTTTTTCTTGGGGATAGTCTTGATCACTGCCTCCTGTACAGTGTTATGAACCTCTGTCCATAGTTCTTCAGGCACTCTGACTATCAGATCTAATCCCTTGAATCTATTTGTCACTTCTACTGTATGATTGTAAGGGATTTGATTTAGGTCATATCTGAATGGTCTAGTGGTTTTCCCTACTTTCTTCAATTTAAGTCTGTATTTTACAATAAGGAGTTATTGCAAATCTGAGCCACAGTCAGTTCCTGGTCTTGTTTTTGCTAACTATATAGAGCTTCTCCATCTTTGGCTATAAAGACTATAATCAGTCTGATTTCGGTATTGACCATCTGGTGATGTGCATGTGTAGAGTCTTGTGTTTTTGGAAGAGGGTGTTTGCTGTGACCAGTATATTCTCTTGGAAAACTCTGTTAGCCTTTGCCCTGCTTCATTCCATACTCCAAGGCCAAATTTGCCTGTTACTCCTGATGTTTCTCTACTCCTACTTCTACATTCCAGTTCCCTATGGAATGCAAGATGAAAAGGACATCTTTTTTGGGTGTTAATTTTAGAAGGTCTTGTACGTCATCATGGAACGGTTCAACTTCAGCTTCTTCAGTGTTACTGGTTGGGGCTTAGACTTGGATTACCGTGATATTGAATGGTTTGCCTTGGACACGAACAGAGATCATTCTGTCATTTTTGAGATTGTACCCAAGTACTGCATTTTGTACTCTTTTGTTGCCTACGAGAGCTACTCCTTTTCGGCTGAGGGATTCTTGCCCACAGTAGTAGATACAATGGTCATCTGAATTAAATTTGCCCATTCCAGTCCATTTTAGTTCACTGATTCCTAAAATGTCGATTGTTTGTATATGTAGGTTCTTTCTTTCTCCCTTCCTTACTTTCTTTTCTGCTAGTATGCAGAACGCTCTCATAGATGTCATATCAGATTATTTCCTTAGAGTAAATTCTCCAAAGAGAAATGATAGAGACTAAAGATATTCACATTTTAAATTATATAAGAACTAAGATTTTTGTGAAAGTGAAGAAAGATACAAATATAAAAATCTCACAAGTTAAATAAAAAGTTTGAATCCTAAATTTGAATTAGAATATCAGTATAAACTCAGGATTTTTTTTCTCTTAAAAATAGGTTTTCTAATTCTGTCCACTGGAAAGATTTGGATGTAGTCATCAGTCCAGTAGCAATGATTCTGTGTGGTCTCTAAATACAGCTTCCCAATGAGAGGAATCAGGGCTACTTAGAAAAATGACAGATTCTAGCTCTGGGGCTGGAGATGTACCTGAAACATCTACCTGAAACATCCTGTCTTATCAGAATGAAAGAAGCAAATACTGATAAAAACTTCTCTCCAGGGTCCTGGGAAAAGAGCTCAAGATGTAACTGAAGAGGCCAAAATGGGGGGTACAATTTGACCCATTAAAAAGGAAAAATATCTCTGATAGATTGAAACACATTACGTATATTTAAAACCCACGAGTTCATACTGATAGGAAAAGAAATACTCTTTGGTCACTTTCTCAGGATGCTAGGAGACCGCAGTGTTATTGGGAAAAGTGGTAAGTGATGGGCACGAATCCAGCCTTTCCCCCGGAATATCCTCGCTTGATGAGGGAAATTTCATTACGGAAGCATCCAGCTAATAAGTGAAAGGGGATGATTGGCTTAAAGCATCACCATTTCTCATCTCCTGTCATCAGGAAAAAGCTGAGGAGGCACTTTGCAGTGAATGGACCAGCTCACCCCCCTGAACACTGTTGACATCACTACAAAGAGAGAATTCATTATGGGGTTCCTGGTCTTGTGTGCCTCCTCTTGTGTTTTACCACATAGGAGGTATTCCTCTTCCTCCCCCCAAATGAAAGCTGAATCTGATCGAGTCTCTAGGCTTCACTGCCAGTGAATAGGAGGCAGAGTCAACAAAGCGGAACAAGTTATAAGGCCACATGGATGCAGTCAGCACAGTCTACACTGTGAGGAGCAGACAAATTGCAGAGAAAAAGAAGAGAAAGAGAACTTACTGATTAAAGAGACGTCAGAGACGTATCAATCAGGTGCAATAGGCAGACCTTGTTTGGGTTCTGACATGAACCACCCTACTGTAAAAAAGAAAAAAATGTAAGACAGTTGGGGGAACTCCTAACAATAACCGGATATTTGATGATATTAAGGAGTGATTTTTTTTTTTAGGTATGATAATAAAATGTAAAAGTCGTTTTTAAAAAAAGAGTTATCTACTGAACTACTTTGAGATGAAAGTGTATAGTGTTTGAAGTTTGCTTCAAAACAATCCAGTGAGGGGAAAGTGGGTGGGTGAACAGTTGAAGAGAGGTGAGCTATAAGTTGATAAGTTTTGAAGCTGAGTGACTGGTGGATAACATCTATTACGCTGTTCTCTCTGAGATATGTTTGAAATTTATAAGCATAAACAGGAAAGTTATTTTGATAGGACTTTCAAATTGCATCTCTGATACTGAAAAAGTTTACATTCCCACCAACAATATATGAGCTCTCCCATTTCCATACTGGGTATTTGCATTCTTTTAAAATTGTGCCAATCTGATAAGCAAAGTGGCATTTTGTTGTTTTAATTTTAAGATATCGTTTTAATTAGAGGTTTTGTTGCCATTGCATCTCAAAGGGCCCTTCATCTTCTCCCATCTCCTGAAACAACCTGCCTGTTTCATGTTTTGCACAAAAGAAAAGTTGTACTCAGACAGCTCTGTTGCCACTGCCTCGCCTCTGTCTTTACTGCAGTTTCCTTTCAACCGGCACGATTTTTATTTCTGGCTGTAACACCTCAGTGATCATCAGTTTATTCTGTGACCTGGATAAATTCTGGATAGAAAGCTGGAGTGAGGATTTAACATAGATGATAGGTGTTTTTTCTTTTTTTTTTTTTTCTTTTATCCTTTGCAAAAAGTTTCCTGTTTTCAGTTGTCTTTAGCGGTAGCGACATCCACGTGAAGCCTTGTTCATTGATGCGTTCCCCCATCCATAAGGAAGGCATGGAGCTCCCAGACTAGAAGCGCAGTCTCTGCTTTGTTTCTGAGCAAGGACATGTGTGACTCCCCACACACTGTGAGGAAAACATGCTGCCCTCATGATTGGCCTCAGCAGGAACCCAGAGCATTCTGCTGTGTTTGCTGCCGTCCAGTGTTGTTTCATCCTTCCCTCTCAGATAAATTGTGTCCTGCAGTGCGTGATGTCGTTTCAGAAATAATTACCGAGAGTGATGCTAAGTGGGAAGGAGAAAGTATACCATGACTTTAACAAATTCCTTTTCCTCTCCCACGTTTTATGGTGCGTGACAGCATGCAGGCGCGTACACTATCTTTGTTACTATTCTTTCCCTCCAAGTGGAGTTGACACCCACGGCTCCCCGCCCTGCTGCCTGGCTGTTGCCTCAGGAGCAGCTGTGTTAGCTGGTTGCTCGGCCCACCAGGTGTGTGTGCAGTTTACCTCCTCCTCGAACAGACCCCACGCCTCAGGGGCCATTGTGAGGCAGTGGGAAAGCCAGGCCAAATCAGAGTGTGCATTTCATCTCTGCCTCTTAGGACCTGGTGGTAAAATGACTTGGCCTCAAAGGAGCTTAAATGTATGGCTGGCACTCAGTGAATGGCAGCTGAATCTGAATTATTAATTAAACAAATCTGTAACACATGCCTCCTGTGTGTTAAGGTCCAGGCTGTCTGATATACACAGTTCTTACCTACAAATTGATGATCAGCCGTGCTTTTCAACAGTAGCTCTCATGATTCTGGTGTGTGTTCCATCTGTGTGTATCGTATCAGTTCTCTTTCAGTGGTCCCCAACCTTTTTGGCACCAGGGACCTATTTCCTAGAAGACAGTTTTTCTACAGACGCAGAAGGGGATGGTTTCAGGATGATTCAAGCACATCCCATCTACTGTGCACTTTATTTCTCTTATTATTGCATCAGATCCACCTCAGATCATCAGGCATTAGATCCTGCAGGCTGGGAATCCCTGCTCTAGATACTGCTGAAGCCTTCCAGCCTTTTCCTTGTCACAGCCTTTGAGGAGAGTTGCAGCCTGGGGATGAGGAGGTTGTCGGTCTGTTTTAATGTCAGCTTTTCCACGGTGGCAAGAAGCCAACAGTAACTTGCCTGACCACAGTCTTTCTAGCAGCATCAGTTAGGAAAAAATAACATTGCAGCTTCACAGGAGTAACTCTCAATTGCTGATTTTATTCTTTCAGGTCAGCTCTGCAAAGAGATGAAGAATTTATGAGGAGTGGAGGTGGATGTATGCTTTGGTTTGCTCAATGTGTGATAACATTCATCCCTAATGCTGGCATAGAATTTAAGTGGCTCAAAGCTAAGGGTGATACCAGAGCCGCTCAGAGCGCTCTGAGATAGCAAGCGGGAGCTGAGCAAGTGAGGACCCAGAGGGGTGGCAGACGGAGTTTCGTGGCCAGAAGTCCCTGCCCTTTTTTCTTTGTTGAGACCTCACCCCAATGGGCGTTTTCTTGTTTTTATTGAAGTTGAAGCAGGAGCATGTCCCAGAATCGTGTCCTCCTGTCGACACTTGTACAAGGCCCTGAGCTGCAGGTGGAAGATCACAAATGAGTCTGGGCTCCTGGGCTGAGTGATCGCACAGTTCAGACATGCAGATGCTGTTTGAGGCAGCTGATCTTATCTGCCTTCTTCAGCCTGAGGGTTTCTCATGTTGGGCAGTGACCTTTAATTGCCAGAGCAGGTCAGATTCTGTAAACGCCCACAATACTGTTTCTTCACGGAGTTTAAGAAGTTCTTAGATGTAGATGCACAACTGAAAATGCACTTTTCTGTGACGATTGGCAGAGTCCCTTTAGGTGCCTAGAGGGATTGACATCCTTTCCAAAGGGCCAACTGCCTCTCCGCAGCCTGACCTCCCCTGGCCACCTGCCGCATGCCCAGCAGCCTGTTAGGGCTGTAGAGGAAACACGTGCTGTCGCTTCAGTCCTTAAAGGACTTATGATAATAATAATCTATGATTAATAGTAAACGCTTACTAAATGCTGGACACTACTACTGACCTCATGCACACATCGTTCCATTTAATCCTCACAACAGCTTATGAGGTATGTAGTGCTGCTAAGTCGCTTCAGTCGTGTCCAACTCTGTGCGACCCCATAGACGGCAGCCCACCAGGCTCCCCCGTCCCTGGGATTCTCCAGGCAAGAATACTGGAGTGGGGTGCCATTGCCTTCTCCATGTCCTTTTTACAATAAAGAAACACAGGTTCAGAGAAGTTTGTTCACTTGCTGAGTGGTGGAGCCAGGAGTTTAATCCAAATCTCTCTGACTCCAAAGCCTATGGTCTCCATCCCTGTGGTGCAGTTGGAGCGGCAAGCTGGACTCACGTGAAAATGCACGCAAATGGGCAATGGAGACCAAGCTGAGGGGGCAGCCAAGGTGTGAGATATGAGACCAAGGTTCTGAAAGATCTTGCCTGGCTAGAAGAACGGAAGAGGTGGTACAATGAAATTTCCTAGGGATAAATTTCCATTTAAGTAGAAATCCGCTGTTAAGTCCTGAGCAGAAGATAGGGGTTCCATTTCCAAGGCAAACCATTCAATATCACAGTAATCCAAGTTTATGCCCCAACCAGTAACACTGAAGAAGCTGAACTTGAACGGTTCTATGAAGACCTACTGTGGGCAGGAACCACTCAGAAGAAATGGAGTAGCCATCATGGTCAACAAAAGAGTCCAAAATGTAGTACTTGGATGCAATCTCAAAAACAACAGAATGGTCTCTGTTTGTTTCCAAGACAAACCATTCAATATCACCGTAATCCAAGTCTATGCCCCAACCAGTAACGCTAAAGAAGCTGATGTTGAACGGTTCTATGAAGACCTACAAGACCTTTTAGAACTAACACCCAAAAAAGATGTCCTTTTCATTATAGGGGACTGGAATGCAAAAGTAGGAAGTCAAGAAACATCTGGAGTAACAGGCATATTTGGCCTTGGAATACAGAATGAAGCAGGGCAAAGACTAATAGAGTTTTGCCAAGAAAATGCACTGGTCATAACAAACACCCTCTTCCAACAACACAAGAGAAGACTCTATACATGGACATCACCAGATGGTCAACACCAAAATCAGATTGATTATATTCTTTGCAGCCAAAGACGGAGAAGCTCTATACAGTCAGCAAAAACAAGACCAGGAGCTGACTGTGGCTCAGATCATGAACTCCTTATTGCAAAATTCAGACTTAAATTGAAGAAAGCAGGGAAAACCACTAGACCATTAAGGTATGACCTAAATCAAATCCCTTATGTTTATACAGTGGAAGTGAGAAATAGATTTAAGGGCCTAGATCTGATAGATAGAGTGCCTGATGAACTATGGAATAAGGTTCATGACATTGTACAGGAGATGGGGATCAAGACCATTCCCATAGAAAAGAAATGCAAAAAAGCAAAATGGCTCTCTGGGGAGGCCTTACAAATAGCTGTGAAAAGAAGAGAAGCGAAAAACAAAGGGGAAAAGGAAAGATATAAACATCTGAATGCAGAGTTCCAAAGAATAGCAAGAAGAGATAAAAAAGCCTTCTTCAGTGATCAATGCAAAGAAATAGAGGAAAACAACAGAATGGGAAAGACTAGGGATCTCTTCAAGAAAATCAGAGATACCAAAGGAACATTTCATGCAAAGATGAGCTCGATAAAGGACAGAAATGGTATGGACCTAACAGAAGCAGAAGATATTAAGAAGAGGTGTCAAGAATACACAGAACTGTACAAAAAAGATCTTCATGACCCAGATAATCACAACGGTGTGATCACTGACCTACAGCCAGACATCCTGGAATGTGAAGTCAAGTGGGCCTTAGGAAGCATCACTATGAACAAAGCTAGTGGAGGTGATGGAATTCCAGTGGAGCTATTCCAAATCCTGAAAGACGATGCTGTGAAAGTGCTGCACTCAATATGCCAGCAAATTTGGAAAACTCAGCAGTGGCCACAGGACTGGAAAAGGTCAGTTTTCATTCCAATCCCAAAGAAAGGCAATGCCAAAGAATGCTCAAACTACCGCACAATTGCACTCATCTCACACGCTAGTAAAGTAATGCTCAAAATTCTCCAAGCCAGGCTTCAGCAATATGTGAACCGTGAACTTCCTGATGTTCAAGCTGGTTTTAGAAAAGGCAGAGGAACCAGAGATCAAATTGCCAACATCCGCTGGATCATAGAAAAAGCAAGAGAGTTCGAGAAAAACATCTATTTCTGCTTTATTGACTATGCCAAAGCCTTTGACTGTGCATCACAAGAAACTGTGGAAAATTCTGAAAGAGATGGGAATACCAGACCACATGATCTGCCTCTTGAGAAATTTGTATGCAGGTCAGGAAGCAACAGTTAGAACTGGACATGGAACAACAGACTGGTTCCAAATAGGAAAAGGAGTTCGTCAAGGCTGTATATTGTCACCCTGTTTAACTTCTCTGCAGAGTACATCATGAGAAACGCTGGACTGCAAGAAACACAAGCTGGAATCAAGATTGCCAGGAGAAATATCAATCACCTCAGATATGCAGATGACACCACCCTTATGGCAGAAAGTGAAGAGGAACTCAAAAGCCTCTTGATGAAAATGAAAGTGGAGAGTGAAAAAGTTGGCTTAAAGCTCACCATTCAGAAAACGAAGATCATGGCATCCGGTCCCATCACTTCATGGGAAATAGATGGGGAAACAGTGGAAACAGTGTCAGACTTTATTTTTCTGGGCTCCAAAATCACTACAGATGGTGACTGCAGCCATGAAATTAAAAGATGCTTACTCCTTAGAAGGAAAGTTATGACCAACCTAGATAGCATATTCAAAAGCAGAGACATTACTTTGCCAACAAAGGTTCGTCTAGTCAAGGCTATGGTTTTTCCTGTGGTCATGTATGATTATGAGAGTTGGACTGTGAAGAAGGTTGAGTGCCGAAGAATTGATGCTTTTGAACTGTGGTGTTGGAGAAGACTCTTGAGAGTCCCTTGGACTGCAAGGAGATCCAATCAGTCCATTCTGAAGGAGATCAGCCCTGGGATTTCTTTGGAAGGAATGATGCTAAAGCTGAAACTCTAGTACTTTGGCCACCTGATGCGAAGAGTTGATTCATTGGAAAAGACTCTGATGCTGGGAGGAATTGGGGGCAGGAGGAGAAGGGGACGCCAGAGGATGAGATGGCTGGATGGCATCACTGACTCGATGGACGTGAGTCTGGGTGATCTCCGGGAGTTGGTGATGGACAGGGAGGCCTGGCGTGCTGCGATTCGTGGGGTCGCAAAGAGTCGGACACGACTGAGCGACTGATCTGATCTGATCTGATCTGATCCTCTGTGAGGGGACAGCTAGGCCCAGGGTCTTGGGGACCTACAGAGTCCTGATGGAGCAGCGCTAGGAAGTGGCTGTCTTCAGTGAGCGCAGGTGCAGGCTGATGGGGATCCACTGAGGGCTGAATGGACCCAGCAAGACCCTGAGGGATCTGGATGATTCGCCTCATGAGAAATGAGTCCATGACCTAGGGGTTTTGGTCTTGAAGTACTGGAGGAGCTGTCTTCACGTGGCGGAGCGGTGGACTTACTTGGTCTAACTCGAGAGGAAATTCGGGGGGCTCTTGACCCCCCGGTAACATTCCTGAGCTATTTCGGAACCATTTGGGCTGCCTGGTGGGCTGGACGGTGTTGTCAGGTGGGCTTCTGTGACTGCAGATGTACAGGAGAGAGAGCAGAGATGGTTCCTGGAGAGGTGGAAGAAGACAGGATTTAGGAGATTGCCTAAAGGGAAGAGCAAGCGTTCTAGGCGAGGACAGATACAGGCAAGGGAAGTAGCTTGATATAACTGATGGTGCTACTGGGGCAGGAGAAACACCCTTGCATAAGAGGGCCTGGGTGGTGTATAACCCCAGGTGAGGACTCTCAAGACAACATTATTTTCTTCCAGCATATTTGGTAAAGTGGCATTAATCTAATCTATGACATAAACCATGTCTTATTTGCAGAAGATAATTTCAGCATATTTCAGCATGATGAACCAAGTAGGCATCTCTTTTCTTAAGGTCAAAGTCAAACCTTGACCTCTCTGGAGTGTGTGAAAGTGCGCCCATACCCACTGAATTTTGCCACCTGCATCTTGGACCACGTGTAAAGTTCTAAAGCCACGTGGTTGCAGGCTGGTCAGGCCTTTACTTGCACTAGGGTGTGGCCACTTGCAGAGGCAGGAGGGCCCCACCCAGAACCAAGATGTTGCAGCTGATGGTACCACACATGCTCCAGGAGGGTGTGGAAGGGTTTGTTACATTCATATTTGAAGTCTCCCGGGAGGCAGGGCAGGCCTCTCAAGCAAGTTTGGAAAGGCTGAGAGAGTGAGGAGGTGGGACTTGAAGTGAAGGGCGGGGTCAGGATGAGGGTCCCCAGCCCTCTGGCAGGAGCTTGTGAGGTTTGAAACTCTTGCTGACATGAAAGGAGCCCAGATGTGGGACAGAAACAGCAAAAATGAAAACGGATTCCTCATTACTGTCCATAGATAGGCCTTTCTGCACGGCCTCAGAGGGAGCTGGTGAGAAGAGTGTGTGCGTGTGTGTTAGTTGCTCAGTCATGTCAGACCCTTTGTGACCCCATGGACTGTAGCTCCCCAGGCTCCTCTGTCCGTGGGGTTTCCCAGGCAAGAATACTGGAGTACCTTCCATTAAAACCTTGTGTTCTGTGTGTCCGGGTTCCCTCCGACCCCACGTGGGCTGTGCTGACGTTGTGATTAAACCTTGTCCAGGCCTCGCTGCCGGTGCACAACCAGGTGTTACCCTCAATTGAGAGTGTGGATGGCTCGGACCCTCTGGCGACTCTGCAGAACCCCATGGCCAGACTGGAGGCCAAGGAGGAGGAGGACGAGGACGAGGATGAGGATTCTGAGGATGAGGAGGAGGAAGATGGTGAGGACACTGACCTGGATGACTGGGAACCTGACCCCCCTCGGCCCTTCGACCCGCATGACTTGTGTAAGTGGGGCTGCTTCTCGGGTGCAGGGTGGGCCCCTCTGTTAGGGCTCCCAGGGCAGACTCTGCTTGTCTCTCTGAAGGCGCCCTTTCCCGTCATCCTCGGACAGCCAGGGAGGGAGGTGTTGGCTGCTGCTAGAGCTCCGATCGCATCCACGAGCGGCTGCCGGAGGAAGCTGGGCAGCCTGCTGGTGTCACAGGGGCTGGGGCTTGGTCAGGACCAAGCCTCAGCCTCTGATCTCAGAGACCCAGCTGCCAGGCCGTGATGGTGTCCAGTCCTGGCAGATCCGGCCATTCCTTCTTTCACATGTTTGGTGCCTCACCTCTCTTCGTACCAACCTTAAAAAATGCCTACTGTAAAAGGACGCCTCTCACACCCTGGGCCCTAGGGCTCTGCACTAGTTTCCTAACTTGAGCAATGCTCTCCATGGGCTTGCGAAGTCGGCAGCTTTCTAGAGGTCCTGCTCAGTTGTTGCAGGAATCAGGATTCCAGTACAGGTGGTCCGGTTGCTGGTGCCCACAGCCAGCCAATACTACTGCCTGTCTGTCCTGCCTGCTTGGAGGGCCTGCTTCCTTCCACCAAGCCACCGCTGCTGCCTACCAGTGTCCCACATAGATGGCAAAGTCCTTATCTCCTCTTTCGAGTTACAAGGCCATGCAGAGCTTTGTGGTCTCACCATATCTCTCCTGGGACCTTCTGCATGGTGGTGGTGAGACTGTTTGCCTGGGGTCTGTGTTCATCTCCATACCCAAAAGAGAATTTCCTCGTTTTGCTTTTCTTTGAATTCTTAAGTTTTCAAGGCGACTCCTTAGTCAAATACACAGGAAGTCACTTTAATCTTCTAAATATGAACACAAGGTAGCTCTCCATTATTGGAGAGTTGTAGAAATTGAAAATACCTGTTTCCTAAGCCAGGCTACCCCACAGCCAGTTGGGTGAGATGCAGTTGGTTGACTAGATGTGTTGAGTCAGGAGTCTGCTCTCTGTGGGGCGCAGTCTCTTTCCTCTGTTCTGCTGCTGTACACATTGCAGCCTGGCGGTCAGCTCCAGGTGGGGGACTCTGGGAAAAAGTGGGTGGATGTGGACGCTCAGTGCAAACCCATCACTCCCGGAATGAGCTGAACGTACATATCAGGGCTAGCCTCGTTGTGTCATTGGGAGAATGAAGCGTGGGATGCTAAATTCATTCACTTCAGCATTATCTTCACGCAAATGCATGGGAATCTCAAATTTAACAGCACTGTTTCTACAACTCCCTTTGAGGAAACTGACTATATTGTCAGGTTTAAAAAAAAAAACAACAGGTTTATTGACCTATAATTTACATACTATAAAGTTTACCTCATTTGTTTCATCCGATTTTGCAGCATTTAAGCAACTAATAAGCACCTCTTTCCTCTTTCCAAACATGTTTTATTTGATTTGTAAACTTTTTTTTACTTATTTTTAAATTGGAGTGTAGTTGCTCGACAATGCTGTGTTCGTTTTTGCTGCACTCAGCCACGTTGACTTGTAAATTTGCTGCCACTCTTCCAATGGACTTCCAGTAGAAAAATCAGTCACAGCCTGCTTATTATTTTTGGCAGGCCACAAGCAAATTCTGCCTGATTTTAGAAGAAAAGACCAGGATTCTCCCAGTCTCTGGAGAGTCGTGTATTACAGTGGAATGGGTTGTGCAGTTGTAGGAGCTGATTGAATTTGGTTTTAAAAACTTAGACATGAGGGTTGTCCAGGTTAGGACCCTTTCCCCCGAGCCCGTCACCTAGAGGCTTTCTTTCTCGTTCAGGGTGCGAGGAGTGTAACAATGCACACTCTTCCGTGTGCCCGAAGCACGGCCCCCTGCACCCGATCCCCAACCGGCCAGTGCTGACGCGGGCGCGGGCCAGCCTCCCGCTGGTGCTCTACATTGACAGGTTCCTGGGCGGCGTGTTCTCCAAGAGGCGCATCCCCAAGCGCACCCAGTTTGGCCCCGTGGAGGGGCCACTGGTCAGGGAATCGGAGCTGAAGGACTGTTACATCCACCTCAAGGTAATGTACACTTTGTCCCAGTCCCCTCGTGTCCTGATGACTTGTAAGGGGCATGCATTTTCCCACCGAGCCTCCCAGTTCAGCCTCATAGCAGTTGTTCACTGTGTTTTTCTTTCTAAGCTTGACCGATTTAAATGTAGACATTTTCTCTCTTACCTATAACATGGACGGTACAGTTTCAGACCTCAGTGTGCTCAATCGCTTAGTCCTGTCTGACTCTTTGCAACTCTGTGGACTATAGCCTGCCAGGCTCCTCTGTCCATGAGATTTCCCAGGCAAGAATACTGGAGTGGGTTGCCATTTCCTTCTCCAGGGGATCTTCCCGACCCAGGGATCTACCCCGCATCTCCTGCATTGGCAGTGGAGTCTTACCGCTGAGCCACCAGGGAAGCCCTCAGACCCTGAAGCCTTATGTGAATAATTCTGAACTCTTGTCATTCTCAGGGGCTGGACTAGTCTTAGAGGGCTTCTAGGACCAAACACCACAGACCAGGGGGCTTAAACAATGTGTGTTTGTCACACTGCAGGAGGCTGGAAGGCCAAGGCCAAGGTGCAGGCAGGTTTGGCTTGGGTCGCGGCCCTTGGCTTGCAGGTGGCTGCCTTGGCACTAGGCGGTCCCTGTGTGCTCGGCGCCTCTGGTGCTTCTCTGTGTCCTGATCTCCCTGTCCTGTAAGGACAGGACCTGGTCTGATGACTTCATCACCTCTTCCAAAGCTTTGCCTCCAAATGCAGTTACAGTCTGAAGCTACTAGGGGCTGGAACTTCAATGTATGAATTATGGGGGAAACCAGTTCAACCTATAATAGAGGCTTGACAACTTTTTTTTTGAATATTAACTTTGACTATAATACAAAGAGAATTAGGTCAACTCATGTTATCTGTTGGGCTTCCCTAGTGGCTCAGTGGTGAAGAATCCTCCTGCCAATGTAGGAGACATAGGTTCCATCTCTGGGTTGGGCAGATCATCTGGAGAAGGAAATGACAACCCACTCCAGTGTTCTTGCCTAGGACATCCCATGGACAGAGGTGGGCTACAGTTCGTGGGGTGGCAAAGAGTCATACAACTTAGTAACTAAACAACACCAATATCATCTGTGAAGTGCTCATAATGTTTTTAGGAAAACCTCTTTTTCAGTCTTTGAAACAGGTCTATCCTGTTGAATCTTCTGCTAAAGAATAGTTTACAGAATGTTCAAGTATGTGTATACTGATGTCTGTTCCTCACTTTCGATGCTTTTGCTTTGATCGAAAGCCTCTGCTGTCTACTTTTTGAGAGCCACTCTGGAGAACTGGGAAAGAACACTGGGAGGAGAGAATATATGGGGTGTGTTTTTGAGAAATCAGCAGCTGTCATGGGGAGATTTTCTTGATGAGAGCTCAAGACGTCCACGAAAGAATATCACTTTGTAGAGAGAACGATCTGTCACCAGCCTCCACGTTATAAATGAATGCAATTGAAACCCCAAAGGAAGCCACTTACAATGAACTGGAGAGTATTTTTCTTGCACTTTCTGGCTTATCAATAGCATTTTTTGATGTGTTAGTTAATGATGAAATGGCAACCAAAACTGTACAGTCAGTGTGCTGACTTTTAGATTTTGCTAGGTAATCCTATGACTGGGTCGTTAGAAAGCGTTTTTCCCTTTTTCATTTGGTAAGACACAATTCCAGTATCTTTCCAGATACAAAGGGGAGAACCAGTGTATCTGGTTAATTTAAAGAACAGCATTTTGCATATTACTACACAACCATCTATGATGTTAGCGGTTGTGTGTGTAGGTGTCTTTTCACTTTCACTCTGGTTGCAGGTTTCTCTCGATAAAGGGGACAGAAAGGACAGGGATTTGCATGAAGACCTGTGGTTTGAGTTGTCGGACGAGACCCTCTGTAACTGGATGATGTTCGTGCGTCCGGCCCAGAACCACCTGGAGCAGAACCTGGTGGCGTATCAGTATGGCCACCACGTGTACTACACAACAATCAAGAACGTGGAGCCCAAGCAGGAGCTCAAGGTACAGCACGGGGGCGGTGGCCACTCTGCTGGGAATTGTGATCGCTTCATGCTTTTCACACTTTTTGTCTTTCCCCTCGAAGTGGTATTCTTTAAAAAAAAAGGTCCTTTTCTTGTAGTTCACTTATTTATGAGTACTTGCTGTGTACTATACGCTTCTCAATTTTATTTATTTATGTGGCTACACTGGGTCTTCTTTGCTGTGAGATGGCTTTTTCTAGTTGCAGAACATGGGCTCTAGGGTTTACAGGCTTTGTTGTGGTGTTTGGGCCTAGTTGCCCTGGAACATGTGAAATCTTCCCGGATCAGGGGTCAAACCCATGTCTGCTGCCTTGGCAGGCAGATGCGTACCCACTGGATCACCAGGAAAGTCGCTGTACACTTATAATAATCCCACAGATAAAATAGAATAAGAAGTGTATGACTTTGGGGTCTACCAAAGGCCTTAATTAAAGGTATTAGGCCCAGGGCGGGAGGAATTAGGAAGTCGTTATTTTGGGGGTACAGACAGGTCTGTTGATTAAAGATGGAGTTACTTCACTTCATTTTGGGCTTCCCTGTTGCCTTAGTGGTAAAGAATCTGCCTGGCAATGCAGGAGACCTGGGTTTGATCCCTGGGTTGGGAAGATCACCTGGAGAGGGACATGGCAACCCATTCCAGTATTCTTGCCTAGAAAATTCCATGGACAGAGCCTGGTGGGCTACAGTCCATGGGTTGCAAAGAGTTGGACATGACTGAGCGCGCGCACACACACACACACACACAACCTTTAGTTTTCAAGTCTGAGCAACTGGGTGGAAGGTGGGGTGTTTGTTGAGATGAGAAAGGTAGGTGAGGAGGGAAGTGTCTAGAAGTCAGTTCTGGACTGGCTCCATCAGGCAGGTGGCAGAATGTAGGTAGAGGGAAGAAGAGAGAGGGTCTGGGATACACGCGGTAACTTAAGAGTCATTAGCACAGAGTTGGCTGCAAACAGATGTGATTGCCTTGGGGAGAAAGGAGAAGGTCCTGGACATGGACTAAGCTTCCAGAAGCAGCACTATTTAGGAGTGGTGGAGGGGAGGGTGAGCCAGACAGGAAGCAGAAGCAACCTCCCCAGGGTGGGATGGAGGCAGAGACTCAGGAGGGCAGGGTGGCTCTGGTTGACCCCAGCAGTGTGAGGGTGGAGCCACTGTGACCACAGCTGCGTGGAAACCTGTGTTTAAACAGATAAAAAATCAGAAGAGGCTCTGTTTCATTAAATCAAGAGACTACTGTTATCTCTTGTGAAGTTGTTGTAATAACAAAAACATTTTTTTAAAAAGGATAAAGAAAACATTTACAATGGATAAGCAACAAGGACCTACTGTGTAGCACATAAAAAAGAATCCCACACAGTGTGTGTCTCGCCGTATGAACTTCCTGACTGACTGCCTGTGCCAACGGGGTCACCTCACAGTGCGGCTTCTTTTGTTAGTTTGTTGGTTTGCTGTGGGAAACCTGGGTCATCTTCTGTGAGCAGGAGGAGGAACTGAAGCCCGTGAAGCGCATCCTGTGATGTCCTTCGTCCCTGATGACGTGCTTGGTTCTTGCAGGTGTGGTATGCTGCTTCCTATGCTGAATTTGTGAACCGGAAAATCCATGACATTTCTGAGGAAGAGCGGAAAGGTACTCGGATTTTTTTTTTTTAATTTCATGTATTGATTGTAAATTGTATATATTACTTACATCTTTGGTGGTGGTTTAGTCATGTTCGACTCTTGCAACCCCATGGACTGTAGTCTGTTAGGCTCCTCTGTCCATGGGATTTCCCAGGCAAGAATATTGGAGTAGGTTGCCATTTCCTTCTTCAGGGGATCTTCCCAACCCTGGAATTGAACCTGTATCTCCTACATTGCAGGTGGCTTCTTAGAACTAAACATCCTTGTGTAATTCTAGGGTCAAATGACAATGACATATTTACATTTCTTTCATGGGTCCTAGAAAATAGTATTTAATATAATGAAAAGTCCAAATATTAAATTAGGACCTAGATCAGAGGATGATTTTTATCTTGATGTAATCGTCTCTGAACATAGCAAGGCAGGGATTGTCTTTGTTGTGAAAGTAAGTGTCGCTGAAGTACAGTCTACATCCAGAAAACTACAAAGTCATAAATAACAGCCTGATGAATTTTCACAGCGTGAGAATACCTGGGGACCCAAGTCAAGACACAGGGTGGGCCACAGCCCCAGGAGTCCCCAACACCTTCTAATTCCTCTTCACTCCCAATTAAAACTATCTCCTGACTTCAACACCACAGACACCATCCGCTTGTTACTGAACTTTGTATACATAGAATTATGTGACACATACACTTCCGGTGCATGAGAATCTTTTGTTTGTGAGACTTTTCCATACTATTGTGTATTACTGTAAGTTGTTCATTTTCTTTGCCACTTTGTTTTCTACTGTGTGAACTTGTTTTGTTCAGTCACTAAGTCCTGTCCAGTTTTTGGTGGCCCCATGGACGGCAGCACGCCAGGCTTCCCTGTCCTTCACTGTCTGCCGGAGTTTGCTCAAACTCATGTCCATTGAGTTGGTGATGCCATCCAACCGTCTCATCCTCTGTCGTCCGCTTCTCCTCCCACCTTCCATCTTTCCCAGCATCAGGGTCTTTTCCAATGAGTCAGCTCTTTGCATCAGGTGGCCAAAGTATTGTATGTACCACAATTCATTTATCTATTTTCAGCACAGAAGTTTGGGTTGAACTATGCAATTCTGACACTGACTAGTTGGAGTTACGTCACATCACAGGTCAAGGGCAGAGTCCTCCATGAGACTGTCTCTAATTTAGGCACCATCCTCAAGCGAGGGGGATCCCATGCCCCCTGCACTTCTGAGCAACTAGACTAGTAGCATTTAGGGAATTTCCACTACCCTCTTAGGTCTAATAATTCCCTAGAATGGTGCACAGAGGTCAGAAAAGTGCTGGGCTTAGAATTGCCATTTTATCATAAAGCACACACGTCAGGACCAGCCAAATGAAGAGACGCATAGGGCAAAGTTTGGGAGGGTCCCAGATGAGAAGTGCCTGTGTCACAGCCCTGGAGGCCGAATGTGTCATCACCAGCGTGGGAGGCTCACCTGAGCTTCTGTGTCCAGAGTTCTTGTCAAGGAATCATCACAGTGGTGTGATCAATTGGATCCGTGGCCCATGACTGATCTCCTCTCTAGCCCCTGCTCCCCTCCCTGGCTATACCCCCTCATTCAAAGCCACAGCCCTGTTTTCAGGTGGTTGGTTTTCTAGGCTCAGCCATCCCCATCTGGGCCATCTCATTAGCATAAACTCAGGTATGGTCACAGATCATCAGGAGTGACAAAGACGTGCCATTTACTTGGGAAATTCCAAAAGTTGTGAGGCTATTTCTTAGGGGACAAAAGTCAGTCATAGTCTTTCTTTCTTGGTCGACAAAGTCATTTCCAGTGTCCAGTGTCTGGCCAATATGAAGGTACCACTGTGAACTTTCTTACATGTCCTTTACTGAACATATGCGCATATTTCTGTTGGGCACACATTTAGGGGTAGAATTGCTGGGTCATAGGGTACGGCTTTAACCTGTGCTTGTGAACCTTTCACTAAAGTGATGATATTGAGCATTCATCTTCCAGTTATTTGTGTTTTACACTATACTCTGATTATGAAGCTTGGATCTGAATTACTGGGTGATCTGCATACACATTCCCACTGTAGCACACCGTGTCTTCCCAGTGGGGTAAGGTTGTGTGTGTTGGGGGTGGGAGAGGGTAGCACACGGTAGTTGTTCTTTTGATGTCTTACATGAATATATCAGAAAACCAGATCCCCAAAACTACTTTCTGTCAATCTTGAGCCTTTGCTTTTATAACAAAACAGCAGACATTGGGTATCTATGAGCACTGGGCTACGATGCGGTGAGAATGGTGGGGGTGCCAGGCATTTGAGTTTTATTGGGGCCCATTGGTCACCGGCCTCCATGGTCTCTCTCCTATGGCTGCAGTTCTTCGAGAGCAAGAGAAGAATTGGCCCTGCTATGAATGCAACCGCCGATTTATAAGCTCTGAACAGCTGCAGCAGCATCTCAATTCTCACGATGAGAAACTGGATGTGTTCAGCAGGTATAATGAGGGGGAAGTTTTCACAAACTTAGTGTTTAAAGTTCCAGAGTCATTTCTGTATCATCTATGAATGTATGAGGGTGTGTGTGTGTGTCTGTATGCACATGGGTGGGTGTGTAGACAGATAACCAGTTAGGCTGCTAAAGGACATTTCTTATGCATCATTTCCTTTCCTCCCCCTGGTCCTCATCACAACTTGGGTCTTTTCCAGAATAATGCTTACCTAGCAATAGGAGGTCTTTCCACCTTAGTAAACATTTCCCTGAACAAGCATAATCAATACCCAGCAATAGGAGATCTTTCCGTCTCCCCTAACTAGAGATTCTGAAATAGGAATTCTTGAGATAGCATACACCTTTGAAATAACCTGCACCTCAGATTTTCAAACTCTTCAAAGGTAAGATTCCTTCATTAAACTAACTCTTGTGTTTAATTCCTATATGAAAAAAAAGAAAAAGGGGTAAATGAAGGAGAATTCCTCAGGGCGGGATGGGCAGCAACTGGATCATGTAGGCCTGATGGTAGTGATAGGAGATTTGAATTTCATTTTATGTGTGATAAGAAGTCCTCAGAGGTTGCTGAGCAAGGGATATTATGATGTCAATTATATTTCTAAACATCACTATGCGTGCATGCCCAGTCCCTTCAGTGTGTCTGACTCTTTGTGACCCCCATGGACTGTAGCCCACCAGGCTTCTCTGTCCATGGGATTTTCCAGGCAAGAATACTGGAGTGGGTTGTCATTCCCTCCTCCACGGGATCTTCCTGACCCAGGGGTCAAACCTGCGTCTCCTGCATTGGCGGGTGGATTCTTTACTACTAGCACCACCTGGGAAGCCCAAGCATCACTGTGGATAAAAGTGAAAACAGCACTGAGGTTGTACTGCAGTAAGAGGGAAGACGGGGAGTCTGGTTAGACACTATTGCAACTGTTTGGATGAAAAATGAGAGTGGTTTGGATTGGGGTAGTCTCAGTGGGACAGACGTAGGCTTGCCAATGTTTATAGAATTTGAGAAGAGAGAAGGTGGTGTGAAATGACCTTTAGGAACGTGGGAGAGTAAATACTCCAGGGAAGTGCGGTGTGATTGCCTGCAGCAGCAAGAGCTCACTGGGGGCTCTCGTGAGTCAAGGCCATGTCCTCACCCAGTGTCTCTCCCCGTGAGGGTGTCTGTGCAGGGAGGGCACGGAGTGGGTTTCACCAAGCGCCTGCAACGCAGTGAGAGTGGCGAAGCAGCAGGGTGGGGGAAGAGCATGTGCGTGGGATCACTCCGCACTCCAGTGATGGGCTTTGGAGGTGATGAGTGGAAGAAGGGAGGGAAAACGTGAAGGGGACGCGACTGCTGACAGGCTGCAGGACTGGAGATGCTGGTGAGGGGGCAGGATCCGGGAGTTCAGGCGCCCAAGGGGTAAACTGGAAAGTTAGGACACAGTGTTGAAGTGGACAAGGCATGGCGTCAGGGTCCTGGGGTTCTGCAGCTACCGGGGACGACAAGGGCAAGGTGTGACCTCGGGAGCAAACGGCCGAGGTGCGTGGAGGGCACAGCGAGCATTCTGTCCTGCACTTCCTCCAGGGCATCCCAAACACTCCAACGTGGCTCTGTTATAACACCTTTTATACCCTCTTGAGAGTTTTGGTTTATATGCCTGCTGCCTCTGCTGGACTTCTGAGGGTAAGAACTGTTGGATATCACTTCCCATCTTTTAGTGCTGAGCACCAGGCAGGGCACACTGCAGATAAAATGTTCATTAGCCAACTGCTAAAAGAAATTTGAGACAATTAGACAAATCTGAACTTTGACTAGATTTAATAAACATTGAGCAACTATCAGTTGCGATAATGGTATTGAGATATGCATTTTATATATATATATATTTATATATCTTTATGTTTTAGAGATATGTATTTAAATATTTATGAATATGAATGAGATGAAATGATGTCTGGGATTTAGTTCAAAATAGTCTAATGGGTATGTGTATAGGACAAGTGGTGATGATTCAAATAGAATAAAACTGCTCACGAGCTAATAAGTATTGAAATGAGGTAGTGAGTACACTGGGCTTGTATTTGCCATATTTGCCGACGTTCAGAATTTCCCATAAAAAAGGATCTTTTAAAAGTCCTTGGAAAAAAATCTATATTTTTAATTAAGTTGTTAAGTACATGAGTGGAAGAATAAAGCACAGTCTGATTGATTTTAAATGCATCTTGCATGCATGTCTTCTAAAGGAGATTTTAGTGACATACTTTTCTGAATCCCTTTGATTAAGGAACTTTTGTATGTTAGAAACCTTTCAAAGGGGATAAAATTCATTTGGCATTTATTGGATATATTATTGAACTACTGAATTAGAAATTCGTTCTGGCCTCCCAGAAGATTATAGTAAAGCAAGAACATATCTTTGACTCTAGCCAGATTCCATGGAAGGAATATGAGGTGAGCAAGGGGAAAGACCCCAATCTTGTCTCTAGGACACACACCAGGCTCGGTGTGTTTTGTCCTGTCTGCATTGCTCACATAACTGTGGAGATGTGTTCGAGCTTTCAGAATGTCCAGTGGCAAAATGGTGTCAGCACTTTGAATTTTTAAAGCTCCCTTTATTCTGAATAATTTAAGATGTCTCTTTGAGCTATATAGACAGGGAAAGATGAGAAATTGAGATAGCGTGTATTGGCAAAATGATCGTCTACAGAATCAGGAAAAGAAATAAAGTGAGTGGAAATCAAGATTTGGAGTTACTCCGGATCATTTAGGGAAATATTTGTTGTGGAGTATTATGTAACTGTGACTGTTTATCACCCGATCTCTTGTCCCCAGAGCAAGAGGCAGAGGAAGGGGCCGAGGCAAGAGGCGGTTTGGCCCTGGTCGAAGGCCAGGACGTCCTCCCAAATTTATCCGCTTGGAGATAACCAGTGAAAACGGGGAAAAGTGTGACGATGGGACACAGGTGAGGGGGTAGGGGAAGGCAGGAACTCTTCTTGGATGCCTGCTCAGAGAATTTAGAATTGTCACTGGACTCAAACACAATGCCTTTCAGAGGCTGACAGTCCTGCCTGTTGGCACTTCGCTGCCTGTTAATTAAAATCTGATCAGACAAAGACTCAAAAGAGCGTATTTTTAAACGTTACTTACAACAGAAGGCCAACTTTGCAGCCCTAAAGATTTGAAATTGTCCAGAGACATTATGGGGGCCTCTGTTTAATTAGTTCAGACAATTGAAATTATGATATTCCAGAAGAATCCCGCCTTCTTTTTTCCTCATAAAGTGATCTGGAATATGTCATGGTTTTTACATCCTGTGAATGGTTACCTAATTCATGTTCTCAGGAGGAAAATAATCTTTTCTGAGCATTATGAGGCTAATCATTTAAAACATAAAGCAGCAGTTCTAAGTCCTTGCGTGGATGTCTGTCTAGGCAGGGAAATAACTCCTGGTTCTTGTGATTTCAGGACCTGTTGCATTTTTCCACCAAGGAGCAGTTCGATGAGGCTGAAGCTGCGACTCCTAACGGGCTGGACCAACCAGAGCAGCCCACCCTCCCTCTCCCTCAGCTGCCCCCAGAAGCCCCATCTTCTCTGGAGCAAGAGCCGGACACGCATGAATTGCACCTGCAGCCCCAGCATGAAGAGAGCGTGCTGCCCGCCCAAAGCACCCTGACGGCAGACGACATGCGCCGTGCCAAGCGCATCCGGGTAGGCGGGATGCCCAGCTCCCCCTTCCCCCACCCCCTCCGCCCACTGCATGGGCGCCAACTCTCCTGCAGGCGGCCAGCTCTGTAGGCGCCATGCTGTTCACCATCCGCTGCTCAAGCCCTTGTTTGTTTTGGAAGAAAGTGTGAACTGTTTCTCAGGGCCTCCGTGTCCCATGGCAGGCTGGCATGGCTGGTCCTCGATTCCATCAATTTAGCAGTGACATGGAAGCCTGGCTCTTGGCAACATCCAGACTAGTGTGGTTAGAGTAGGATAGCGCCCTGGATCCTAAAACTCACAGATTGGAAATGGAGAAATAAGTACACTGAGCTATAATAGTTAATTACATTGAAGCCAGGCTAATCTGTGCCTGATCAGAGCTCTCAAGTCAATTTGGGGTTTTGAATTTGGTTGTCGACAATTTCCAATGGGAGACTGGCAAATGTCATGTCGTGTCAATGCCCAGGGACCTGAGTCCAAGCAGATCTGGCAGGTGCGGCCCAGATACGGGGACAGCATGGAGCTAAGCTCCAGGTGTGGGGGTAGGGCAGTGTCTTCTCTCCTGTGTAACCCGCGTCATGACTTCAGACCGTGTGGCTGCAGGGCCTCCATCAGTGGCTGCCTGGCCAGGTGTATCTTGTCCATATTTAACAGATAGCGTTGAGTGTGCATTCGGACCTGTGGGAGACACAGGTGGAGAGCCGTGTCGTTTTGCGGGCTCAGTGCCTGTGCCGACAATTAACATCCAGAAAACAATGACTTAAATCCATGTTTGTGGCAGCAAGCTGTTTAAAGACATTTCTTAGTCCTTTATATGTGGATGAAAGAAACTTTTTGTGTATCTTCCCAGGCTTTGCAGTTTCTAGATGAACGCTCATTTCAGCTTATGTTTCTTTCAGTCTTATTTACCTATAGGCTAGAAGGCACAGACAAAACTTGAACAATAGTCTTGTCTGAGCCTTTATGTAAAAATACATTTAAACATTTGTTCTGTATGGCGTCGTGGACGGGATTCTGAGCAGTCAGGCTGAATAGCCTTTATGAGGGTCCTGAAATGGAAACCTGTGAACCTTATAGCTCCATGAATATTATTTCAAAAGCAAACATAAGCATACAGAGAAATACAGACCAGAACAGCAAAGGGCTATGAATACTTTCTATCCATCATGTTACATGATTCCCAGTCTGCTTTCCTCTCTCTCTTGCACAACTGCTGTCTTTTCGCTTTGGCCGTTCTGATTTCTTACTAGGTCCAGAGACTTGCTTCCTAGATTTAATTTTTTGCAGGCAAAAATTAAAGCCCACGTGTGTTGTGAGGCGTGGGTGTGCAAGCATAGTGCGGCCGTGGTTGTATGTGTGTTCTGGAATGAACTGGGTCACTGGTTTTGGAACAAGTTTCCTTGTATCAAAGCAAAACCCACATGCATGTGACTTCTGGCAGTCAGTCTTAGGTGAGCTAGTTTTGTTTTTTTACCTTCTCACACATTCTAAAAAGCAGGGCTATGTATTTTTTCATCTCTTCTATCCAGATTGGTAATGACCCACTGAAGGGAAGCCTTCCAACCCCATTGGTAATGTAACTATTTTTCTCTCCTCTAATGCTGCCTGCTCAGTTGGAGCTGCAGGTATGTCTGTTTCCTGTTTCACTCACATAACAGAATGCTATTTAAGTGTCTGCCTGACCTACTGCTCTTTGCAACCCGTACTTACTAAATCCTAGTGGAAACTACAGTTTGGTTGCTATAGTCAATGCAAATTAGTTAATAAATAATGCTAATTTATTATTAATTTATTAAGAATCAGTGAGTAAACTGTGGGCTGCAGTGTGCTCATACATGAAATGAAGGGTAGGACTAAGTAATCTCCAAGGTCCCTTTGAGCTCTGAAACAGCCGAGTGTTCTGAAATGCCTTCTGAAATGACACCGAGTTCTGACTGGATGTCCAGTACTTTCGAGGTGCATAGGAGAATTTTCACTGGAGTTCTGTCTGCTGGGATCTTCCAGTCTAACTAGGGACACAATGCTAATGTAAGCTGGGTCACAGTTGAGTATCACATTTAAAGGTGCGTACATACATGCGTGCTCAGTCATTCAGTCCTGTCTGACTCTTTGCAACCCCATGGACTGCAGCCTGCCAGGCTCCTCTGTCCATGGGATTTCCCAAGCAAGAATACTGAAGTTGGTTGCCATGCTTTCCTCCAGGGGATCTACCTGACCCGGGGAAAGGTAGAGCCCATAATTACTAGAGAAACTTGGAAGAGTGAAAGATTTAAATAAAGCTGGATTCAGGGAATAATTCGTAGATGAAGGGAGAGTTAAACTGGTCCTTGAAAGACAGACAGGAAGAAGGGAGACCGTTTCAGAGGTGGGCAGCCATAACTTCAAAGGCCAAGACCCAGGAATGTGCTTGGTGTGGTTATGGGCACTGTGCACGTTGGTCTGACCCGAGCACGGGTGCCAGCTGGAGGAGAGTGGAGAGTGAGATACTGGGCAGGACTAGCCCAACAGAGGTTCTGAAAACCAGGCAGAAAATAGACCAGAGGAAAGTTGTTGTTCTTTTTTTTTTTAAAGCAAACAAACATGATTGATTTCCTTTTCGTATCAGGGTCAAAATAACATGAAAATTGGTCAATAATTTAGGTTCCTTTCGCTATTCATATCAGACTTTAGAAACATTTTATGGGTTTTGTCTGCACAGAATCTGTTATCTCAGGACTCACTTCAATGTGAGTAGAATCCCTCGTCACAGGTTTTAGCATCTCTACCATTTTGGCAACTTATGTTCCATCCAGCACAGAGTTGTTGGCCAACGGCAACTCTGGGATTCATCTTTGCTGCCTCTGCCCTTTCTCGTTATTGCTTCTAGAAAATATGTACCAATCGCAGCTCTGCAGTGCAGGAGGTATGGTAGAGATGGCCTCTAAGTGGGGAGAGGGAGCGGGCAGTTTCAGCACTTCCACTGCCTTGTCATGAAGGGGCCCCAGGAGGATTATTTGATCACAGATGCAATCCGGTTCCTGTATGTAGACAGCGTCCAGGGCTCCATGGAAGTCACAAAGACGGTCAAGACAAGGTTTGTCCACAGAGCTAAGAAAGTGGAGCTGCTGCTGGGTTTAGATCCAGTGTCTGAGGACACTCACACTAAACAGAGATGACAGGAGTCTTATAAGCGTAATGAACCAAAATAAAACTGTGATCCAGATTTGGCGTCCAAGGGGAAGTGGAACCCCTGAGGGACCAAGATCAGTTGCTGTGCACTGTCTGCCCTTGGAAACATCGCTGAACCTGGGCAAAAGAAATGATGATTAGATTTCCTTCACCCTGTACCTTGAACCTCTGAACCTCATGATAGCATTTGTTCATTTGTAATATTTAAAGTCTGGAAAGTAGCCAGAATAGTGAGAGCTTTTATGTAAAATAAGTATCTTTCCAGATAGAGTAGCGAGATTAGGTGACTGCTAAGCTGTATAATGAAGTGAAAGAGAGCTCTCTGGCTGATTTCAAAAAGGTTTTTTGTTTACAACCTCTTCAGATGCTGCAGAAAAGATCTGGAAATCATTCTTTTTGATTTTTCACATGAGATACATTTCATTAATTCACAGACTTTTACTGACACTTTCTATGAACTCAGCTTTTTAAAGAGATCTAGATTCAAAGCAGAATAAAATATGATGCAACCAGTCAGCTTGGGAAGACGACAGAATTGCTAAATATTTATTCAATAAATGAGTAGGTAAAATGTCTCTCCCAGCCTTTTTAGAGAAGCCTTGAGAAAGTTGTTTCCTGTTACATAGGAACTATGTTCAAAATTCTTGATAGTAATAATAAATTAAAAAATTGACAATAATTATTTTGCTTTCCCCCAAGAGATTATTTCACAATAAATTTAGAAGTTGCTACTTATAAGTAATTTGAAATTTAAGAGTTTCAACATTGTTCATTATACTATTTTCCATTGCACAAATAATGCTTTAAGCTCTTCATTAATCCTTTAATTATTATTCTCTTATAGTTACCCAAGCATGAAAGTGAAAGTGTTAGTCACTCAGTTGTATCCGTGTCTTTGAGACTCCATGGACTGTAGCCCGCCAGGCTCTTCTGTCCATGGGATTTCCCAGGCAAGAATACTGGAGTGGGTAGCCATTCTTTTCTCCAAGGAATCTTCCCAACCCAGGGACCAAACCCATGTCTCCTGCATTGCAATATGAGCCATAAGCAATGGCTTATGGCTGCAATATGACCACTGCAATATGAGCCATAAGCATACCCATTCACAGATATATTTTTTGAGAAATTATTTTCTTCCCTCATTGTTGTCTAGAGCTTTCCTCCCGGTGTTTTGAGGAATTTATGAATGAGTCTTCATTATAGTAGAACTGAAATATTGAATCTGTATTCTGTGTGAAAGATGAATCTGTTGATTTGCTGTCAGTAGAGAAGACAGTGTTTTCCCAGTGGTAGTGATGAATTTGTACTAAGCATCCATATTCTCTCACTTGGGTTCCTTATAACAATTGCGTGAACTCACAAGATGGCTAATCAGCATTAGACGTGCAATCTGTAACCGAGAAAAAGAAAAAGAGCAGAATTGACTGGTCTAGACAGGGAACAGAGCAATAAATTTAACCCAGTTAGCGAGGAATTCTAACCAGTGGCACTAACCAGCTACACTGAAGAGCATTTCTTAAGTAGGACATAATTAAGGCACATATTCCATTTAGGATGTGTGCTTATATGTCTTATCTCAGCAGCAAACACGTCCATGTAAATCTGTATCTTTGTTCTCTTTCAGTTCTTTTTCATAAATTGATATGCAATTCATGTACTATCAAATTCACTCTTTGTGTTTTTAGAATATTCCTAAAGTGGTACAACCATCGCCACCAGTCCCGGAACATTTTCATCATCCTCAAAAGAAATCCCATGTCCACTGGTTCCTTCCTCCAGCCCCTGCTACGCTTCAGTTCTTTTTATTATCTTTAGTTTTGCTAAATGTCTTAATCAAGCTTCAAATTCTTTGGCTCAAGGACTTCAACAAGTAACATTTGGCTGACTTGCTCCCACCTCATCATGCATGCGTCACTCCCCCCAAGTCATTTCTTCCAAATCTTCAATTTTTATTCTACTTGACTCTGGGATTTTTTCTATTGTACAACTCTTATTTTTTGAACGTGACCTAGATCCTTTCAGAAGAAAGCACACACACGTAGGCGTAAAACAAAACCCAAAGTCTGTCTTTTCAAGATCAACTTCTTTGAAGATAGCTTCATTTTTAAGGTCTCTACCAGAAAAAAATCTTCTTTCAACAGTGTATCCTAGTTTAATTTCTATGGAAAGTCTGTGATTGCTGAGATCGTCCTCTCTTCCTATAAATGTGTGAGCTGCTTGCACGTTTGGCCTACTCACTAAGTAATCCCACTTGTGTGTGTCTTTCAGAATGCAGCTCTGCAGCATCTGTTTATTCGGAAGTCTTTCCGGCCTTTTAAATGCTTGCATTGCGGGAAGGCCTTCCGCGAGAAGGACAAACTGGACCAACACGTGCGCTTCCATGGGCGGGAGGGGAACTGCCCGTTGACCTGTGACCTCTGTAACAAGGGCTTCATCAGCAGTGCATCCTTGGAGAGCCACATGAAGCTCCACTCGGACCAGAAGACTTACTCTTGCATTTTTTGCCCAGAATCCTTTGACCGCCTTGATTTGTTGAAAGATCACGTGGCCATTCATATCAATGATGGCTACTTCAGCTGCCCAACTTGTAAGAAACGGTTCCCAGATTTTATCCAGGTGAGTACCAACTGCCGAGATGCCCGAGTACTGCCGTTTTTAGGAAAGAAAAACAGCGGTTTTTGGAAAATTGAGATGGCCCGTTATCTGTATCTTTCATTCCCCTTCTTGACAGCAACTTCATAGTTGGAGAATGATGTCTCTTCAAACTGCTTTTGATAAGCAGAAGATGATTGTGACCCTTAATTGTCGAAATAAGACATTGACATTTAAACATTTAAGTTATATTACAGTTTGAAATAAACAATCAGATCTGGTTATTATTTTTAAAAAAGTCTTTCTTCATCCTTGCCAATACTCACTACTTATAAAATACGTAGCAGCTGTAGAAGACAGACTCCCATTTCCTGCCTGGAAATATTTTCCCCCATCACTGTGGTTTCCTGTCTTAAGCTACTAAGGTGGTGCATTTTGGGAGGAAATGAAAGAATAAGTTGATATATAACATACAGATTTTTTGGGGGAGACCATATTGTACAGCATGTGGGATCTTAGCTCCCAATCCTGGATTAAACCTGTGCCCCCTGCTTTTGAAGTGTGGACTCCTAACCATTGGACCACAAGGGAAGTCCCAGTATACTTTGGTTTTAAACACTGAACTCCTCCCCTGTGTTATATTCTGGAGCCAAATGGGGTGAGGATAAATTCCAGAATATTCATGATTTCATCTGGACTTCAAGTGATAATAGTGTTATATGCTAGTGAATGAATAAGTAAGTCTAAATATCTAATGAGTTTCCCTGGTGGCTCAGATGGCAAAGAATCCACCTGTAATGCGGGAGCTTGCCTGGAAAATCCCATGGACGGAGGGGCCTGGTGGGCTGCAGTCCATGGGGTCGCTAGGAGTCGGACACGACTGAGTGACTTCACTTTATTTTTTCACTTTCATGCACTGGAGAAGGAAATGGCAATCCACTCCAGTGTTCTTGCCTGGAGAATCGCAGGGATGGGGGAGCCTGGTGGGCTGCTGTCTATGGGGTCTCACAGAGTCGGACATGACTGAAGCGACTTAGCAGCAGCAGCAGCAGCAATGCGGGAGACTTGTGTTCAATAATAAAAACATCCCCCTTCTCTGTTTTTTAAATTACCAAAAGAAAACTGAGATTTAATCATAGTTCTAGTATTGAGAGTCTTGGTAATTTTCTCACTTTACACAATTAGGTAAGTTTCTTCTTAAAATTTTTTTTTAATTTTTATTTTTTAGCCATGAAAAGTTGCATTAGGGCAGAATTTAATGGCAAAAGAGACTCCAAAAATAATAAAGGACAAGTCTTATAGGAATGGTTTGATAGCTCAATACCTAGGTCCCATACATAACTCTTCTTCACTGGATATTTATGACTGAGAGACTTCAGAGGCCATATTCTTTTATTTAAGTTATCTGAAAGTACAGGGAATAAGTCTCAAGTAAGAGGAAAGGATGCTATTGTTGTATTGTCCTCATAAATGGGTAATGTGTTTTGTATCATTGAATTCATGTCTTCAGTGGTAAAGAACCCACCTGCCAATGCAGGAGATGCAAGAGACTCCCTTGGAGGAGGAAATGGCAACCCATTCCAGTATTCCTGCCAGGGAAAATCCATGGACAGAGGAGCCTGGTGGGTTCCAAAGTTGAACACGACCAAGAGACTTAACACACGTGCACACGTCTTTAATTCTTCAGAACCTGATTTTTATAGAAGGGTGTAAAGGGACCTATTACTGCAAGGGGCTAAATTGTTTGTATCCATATTGGAAGCAGCAAAAAGTGAGGAAGAATAATTTTCCGTCTTCTTATATTTAATTTTTGCCAAGATTCATTTAAATCCAAAGGAACTCTTACTTTTAATCTTTTTATTTTTTTTTAAAGAGGGAGAGAGACAAACATGGCCCATGTGATCAGGGCTTGGACTAAGCAAGCATTTTCTTCCTCCTCTCAAGTCCTGGGAGGTCCAGGCTGGTAAGGTTTTCTGGCCACCATGAAAAGGAGGCTGTTACTAAGGCCAGTTATCAGTCACACCCGATTGGCTCCCAGGCCAGGCTGATGAGAATCCAAGGCAATGCATTTGGCTCCCTCTAGTGTTGGCGAGCTGCCTCCTGTCATTTTCCCTGATTTTCTGTGTCTTCTCTGCCAGGTGAAGAAGCATGTGCGCAGCTTCCACTCAGAAAAGATCTACCAGTGTACAGAGTGTGACAAGGCCTTCTGCCGTCCGGACAAGCTGCGTCTGCATATGCTCCGGCACTCGGACCGCAAGGACTTCCTGTGCTCCACGTGTGGGAAGCAGTTTAAGGTGGGAACCAGCGGGCAGTCTGCGTGGTCTCGGGCCATTGAAATTGTCATGCCTGCTCATTTTGAGGGTGTATCACCTGTGCTCACAGCACAGACTTGAGGTGTAATTTGTGTCTCTTGTTTGATTTGAAAGTGATAGTTGCTCAGTCATGTCCGACTCTTTGTGACCCCATGGACTGTAGCCCGGCAGGCTCCTCTGTCCATGGGATTTTCCAGGCAAGAATACCAGAGTGGGTTGCCATTTCCTTCTCCAGGGATCTTTCCAGCCCAGGGATCTAACCCAGTTCTCCTACATCGCAGGCAGATTCTTTACCAACTGAGCCACCAGGGAAACCCTAAAATTAAAGAGGAAACTCACTGTAATTTCCCCAAATAATTAATTCATATCTCCAAATAGGGTAATAATGCATCTCCTACAAGAATCCAAGTGTATAATGAATAGAACTAAACTGCTATCAAGGAATTCCTAAGAGGACAATATATTTACCCATCGAATCAAGAGATTTTTTTCTTGAGCATTTATGAAGTGTAAGAGTCTGATAATTGAGCCCTAGGTCATCAGGACGTCATCCAGTGGAAGTGGGAAGTGTATGGGATGTTGAGAGGGTTGGGCTCCTTTGGGGAATGTTAATGACTTCTGGGATTAAGATAAAAGATAATAAGTATAAGAACATGCCTGGAATTTAGAAGAAAGCAAAGGAAAACCCCACAGGAGACTCAGAGATAAGAGTTAAACAAGTAATTGTGAAAATGGTAAAACAAGCTTCCTTGGGAAGCCAGATGTTTTGGCAAAAATGTCACTGAAAGATACTCTGCAGAATATGAGTGTAGGTCATCTTGTCATAGAAACTAGAAAAGAGTCAGAAATGGATTCAGGAGGGGAAAACTGACTTGGAAAAGGAGTCCTGTGTAGAATGTGGAAGTTGGTGGGGCTGCCTGGCCATATACCTCTGAACTTAGCACGGTGGGCATTCAAGAAATGTTTGTTACTTAAATTGTGCTGAAAAATGAAGGGGGTTACAGAAACATCCTCGAGCCAAAATGTGGAAAGAACTGGTCTGGTAGGAAGGTTCAAAGTCTTTATAAGACCAATAACAGTGTAATTATATGTCTGAGAGCAGAGCCTCACTGGATAAGGGAGCTGGCATTTTTGGAGTTTGTTTTTATTCAGGATGGGCTCTGCCTAATTTTCTGTCTGTGGACTCATATCAACCTGTATCCCTCAATCAGATCATCAGACTAAAAGCTGTGACTTTGACCTGTGATCGTGTACCCCGTCCATAGCGGGTAGTATAACTGCTTACACACTTCTAAATCCGTATGGTGAAAAACACTTAAATTCACTCGGGGTTTAGAGGAATGCCATGATGTGTGTGAAAACATGTGGGAATTGTTTAAAAAAAAAAAAATGTGGGAATTGAGTACATACATGGCTTTGTAAATCCAGTATCACCTACCATTCACGATCAATTTATCTTATAGTTCTTAATACCAAATTTATTCCATGTGCCCTTTGATTGCTTCTACATAAATGCCAAGTCTTTCTTCTCAGAAGTCAGTGCGTAGCTTTCAAACTGAATGGTTATTTTAAAGCCCAGCTCATTGCAATGCACTTACTCCCTGGTGAACGGAATGATTCCCAGACAGTGTTGCCGTGTCCTTGTACCTTCTAGCAACTTGGAGCAGCCCGGTGTGTTCTGTTATTGCTAACTTGTACTGGTTTTTTTTTTTAATCCCTTCAATTAAAATTTTTCTATCCCCTCCCCCACCTGCTGCCTTCTCAAAAATTCTCTGCAAACAGCGGAAAGACAAACTCCGGGAACACATGCAAAGGATGCACAATCCTGAGAGGGAGGCCAAGAAAGCCGACCGCAGCAGCCGCTCCAAGACATTCAAGCCCCGCATCACGTCCACCGACTACGACAGCTTCACGTTCAAGTGCCGCCTCTGCATGATGGGCTTCCGGAGGCGGGGCATGCTGGTCAGTGTCCACCGCCCTACACCTAAACAGAGTTCTGTACTCAGCCTGTCACCGGCTTTCCTCACTGGCTGGGCATGGTGGGGAGACAAACAGTTCCCAGCATGGGGCTCCTCTCCTTCCCAGGCTCCCTTGCCCCGCCTTGCCATGGTTCATTTCTGGTGTTTCTTAGAAGAGGTCTTTGTGATCACTTTTCCTCGCTGGTTTTGCTTTGTTTGCCATGCTGTCTTTGCTGTGTGTTTTCTTTTTCTCTTCTCTTCTGTGTTCCTGAACCAGCCTTTCTTCTGGTGGAGTCCTCGCCCCCTCCCTGTTCTCTTCTGTGTTCCTGAACCAGCCTTTCTGGTGGGGTCTTCTCCCCCAGCCGCCCACTCTGATTGTCCCAGATATGACACAACAGTAGACGGGACTTTCCATCTAGGCAGGGCATGGGGACCAGCTTAGCAGAGACACCAGGAGAGCTGGTTCTCAGTTCATTTTGCCCTGATGACAGTTTTTGCAACATGTATTTCTGCCAGGACCTTCCAGTAAAGTCAGAGACTGTTATTTAATTTTTTTTAACTTTTCAATTTTATATTTGGGTATAGTTGATTAACAGTGTTGTGAGAGTTTCAGGTGGACAGCAAAGGGATTCAGCTATATACATATACATTTATCCATTCTCCCCCAAACTCCCCTCCCATGTAGGCTGCCACATAACATTGAGCAGAGTTCCCTGTGCTCTACAACAGGTCCTTCTTGGTCATCCATTTTAAATATAGTGGTGTGTACGCGTCCATCCCAAACTCTCTTGACTACCCCTTCCCCCCATTCTTCCCCTCTGGTGACTGTAAATTTGTTCTCTAAGTCAGTGAGTCTGTTTCTGTTTTGTAAATAAGTTCATTTGAATCATTTCTTTATGGATTCTACATATGAGAGATATCATATGATATTTCTGATATTTCTCTTTCGGAGACCATTACTTATAAAGCAGAACCTTTGTTTGCATTCTATTCAATATCCTCAGTAAGGTTAGGGCCCTAAGCAATGAGAGATAGGCTTCTGTCAGTAGAATTCACTAAAGAAATTCCTGCTAGTGTAATTTTCCTTTTCTTTTAGTCAAAGGCTGTTAGTGGAATCCACAGCAACCCAATTCACCTTCAGTAATTTGCTGAATTACCATTAACTCCTGTTAATGCTTTGGTCTCAGAGGGACCTGGCCATGCTGGCTCTGGCCGAATGCCTTACGTTCTGGGACATTGCTTCAGAGAACTTTAACTTCCAGCAGTCGATATCAGAGGTGTTTGTTCAGTGCTTGTAATGGGATCTCTTTTTCTCATTTGCTTTTTTTCTTTTTAGGTAAATCACTTATCAAAGAGGCACCCAGACATGAAGATAGAAGAGGTGCCAGAGTTAACTCTGCCCATCATAAAGCCCAACCGTGACTACTTCTGCCAGTATTGTGATAAGGTAAAGGGCAACCGTCCACAGGAGGACCTTTGCGGGAGCTCCTCTCAGGGCTGGCTTGTCTGCGTGTATAAACTCACGCTGGGCTTCCCACATGGCTCAACAGTAGAGTCCGCCTGTCGTCGATCATGGGTTCGATCCCTGGGGTGGGAAGAGCCCTGGAGAAGGAAATAGCAGCCCACTCCAGTGTTCTTGCCTGGAGAATCCCATGGACAGAGGAGCCTGGAGGGCTAGTTTATGGGGTTGCACAGAGTCGGACACAACTGAGCAACTGAGCACACACACACATAAATACATACCAGGATCTCGCAGTTTCTCTTGACAGATGGTTCTCTGTCTCAGCAGTTTTCCATTTAGACAAGGAAGGACGAGAAGGGCACCCTCATTTTAAGCCAAAATTTTTTTCTTAAAAATTAGTTGACTTTGTTTTTCTTGTTGTTTCTTCCTTTTGTGGTTATTATTATTATTATTGTTGCTATAGAAGAAGAGGCTTATTGCCAAGAGCTTGGTTTATGAATTGGTTTTAAATTCATAAGCTCTAAAATGAGAGTGTGTATCATCCTACAGTGGATTTTGGGTTTCTAGAAGATTGAGTAGGATGTGAAGAAGTTTTGTGGTGTAATACTCAACTTGTACATTCTTGATTTTTAGTAGTTTGGAAGAAGATAGGAATAGAATATACATTTATTGTTTCATTGCAACATTGTTCCCTATCCAAAGTCAGCTGTATAGGGTATAAGCTATACATAAGTAGTGTCAACTTAAAAGCAAGAAACATTTTTAAAGCACAGATTCACCACTGTGGGTTCTAGTTGCTATTACACTTGCTGTTTTGGAAGATTCTTTGGTGTATGAGCCAACTACATACATCACAAGAGAGCTTTCTCAGAAAGTTGAAAGGGTGAGCTGGCCTTAGAAGCAGTTCTTTCCATGACTATATATCCACCTCTTAAACTTCAGATAAAGGTATAGATATTTTTACTATTTCTGTCTTAGATGCATAACTTCAAGGAAGATGCCTCACATATCTGTTATGTTCTTGCCCTGCATGCTGTGCTCAGTTGCTCAGTCATGTCCAACTCTTTACAACCCCATGGACTGTAGCCCACCCGTCTCCTCTGTCCATGGGATTCTCCAGGCAAGAATACTGGAGTGGGTTGCCATTTCCTCCTCCAGGGGATATTCCTGACCCAGGGATCGAACCCACATCTCCTGCATTGACAGGTGGATTCTTTTACCACTGAGCCACCTGGGAAGCCCCATTTATGTTCTTATGTTATTCTAATGTATGTTATATCCTCATTATCCTTCAATATGTCTGTTAATATATTTTATTTTGGGCTATATGAATGCTCTTTCTCATTTCCTTGTGAAATTGTTGGTTTACTTTAAGCAAGACAGCAGAACTATATACTGCTCTCACGGCAAAACTTTTGAATTTTCAGGTTTACAAAAGTGCCAGCAAGCGAAAAGCCCATATTCTGAAGAACCATCCCGGAGCCGAGCTTCCACCAAGCATTCGGAAACTTCGCCCCGCGGGCCCCGGAGAGCCAGACCCTATGCTGAGCACCCACACCCAGCTCACAGGCACCATAGCCACCCCGCCCGTCTGCTGCCCTCACTGCTCCAAGCAGTACAGCAGCAAGGTACGTGGAAGGCTCGGACTGCCTGGGAACCAAGGTCCCGGCTTAGGGAAACATGACTTAAGACAGCTTCTCGGCCGGGTGCTGTGATGGCTTCTTCTGCATTGGTGGGGGGCTAGAGGAACTGTTTTCTGTGATCAGGGACCGCAGTACAGAATGGGAAGAGAATGTGGAAGGACTGTCTCCAGAATTAGCACCATCTGAGAGCCCGAGCACTCTAATGGTTTCCTTTTCCGTTGGTCCGAGGAGGGTCTCAGATTTGAATATCCTGTGCTCGTGGTTTAAATGCTCAGGCTTGCAGCAGCACTATGTAAGAACTTAAATGACGGTTCCTGAAAAGCGAGTCACTTTTGCTTGGGGGCTTATCACCGATTGCTGCAGGTATAGGTGGGATGAGGTCATGCTGTGAGGTATCCTGACCTTACCTGATAGCATGGCAGGGGGTGGGGGGCCGGGGGGAGGAGGTGGGGGGAGTCACACACCTTTTTTTTCCCTTTCATACATGCCATTGTCCCACTTCAGGAAAGGCAGGTAGAGTCAGTGTTGCTCTGACTTTTTTTTTTTTTAAAGAAAAAGCATAACATGAAAGACTTTAGGAACCATTGGAGGGTTTGCATTTGGGAAAGCTTGAAAATATAATTATTCTTGGTTTTTGCCATTTTTCAGACCAAGATGGTACAACACATTCGAAAGAAGCACCCAGAGTACGCCCAGCTCCCCAACACTATACACACACCTCTGACCACAGCTGTGATCAGTGCCACGCCAGCTGTCCTAACTACAGACAGTGCCACTGGAGAGACCGTGGTGGTAAGTGTGAGCGGAAAGCACCTCTCCTGTCCTTCCTGCCTGTCACAGCTCCAGGGCCGAGGCCACGTGTCTCTTGGTGTTTAATTGGCTGGAGATGTAGCCCACCACCCTTCAGTGTCCTATGCGAGGCACGATGTTTCTGCCTGGGTCTCCCAGTCGGTGCTTTCCAAAGCTGTCTGTGAAAGGAACAGCAGGAAATCCTCAATGCTGCCTGTTCATCCCAAGACTCTCAGAACCTCTGGGCTAACTCCCCTGCCCGACACAGATAGACCGAGATAGAGAGGTCATCTTCCAGCACCTTCTTTTTCTTTTTTTAATATTTATTTATCTATTTGACTACACCAGATCCTAGTTGTGCCACACAGGATCTTGTTCTAAATGTATTTATTTGTAATTGAAGGATAATTGCTTTACATTGTTGTGTTGATTTCTGCCAAACACACATAGGATCTTTCAGCTGCAACATGTAAACTCTTAGGTGCAGCATGAGGAATCTGTTGTTCCCTGACTGGGAATCAAACTCAGGCCCCCTGCATTGGGAGTTCTGAGTCCTAGCCACCTGACCACCAAGGAAGTCCCCCAACATCTTCTTAACTTTGGATTTTTGTCTATCTGTGCTTAGGACTTATCTGTAGTCCCCTGATCCACCAGTAAGACAAACGGAAGAAAATTTTTTTTTTGATTGAGCTGTGAGGTATGTGGGATCTTAGGTCTCCAACCAGGGATCGACCCCATGCCCCCTGCATGGGGAACCCAGAGTCTTAACACTGGACCAGGGAAGTGTCCCAAGACAAACCAAATTTTGTAGGATTTCAGAGCACTGAAATAGCTACAACCAGCAGTGTTATTAGCAACGTGCTTCTTGTCATTTTTCTAGACGACAGACCTGCTAACCCAGGCAATGACAGAGCTGTCCCAGACCTTAACGACGGATTACCGAACACCACAAGGGGACTACCAGAGAATCCAGTACATCCCTGTGTCACAGTCTACATCCGGCCTGCAGCAGCCTCAGCACATACAGCTTCAAGTGGTGCAGGTGGCTCCGGTACTGTCCTGCGTTTATTTCTCTTTACCTGCATGAATACCGAATTGCCGTCAGTCAGTAGAGCAGTGGGGGTCACCTAAAGCACCCTATGCTCAGAGCTGGAGCTAGGCCCTACATCACTGTGCCTGTCAGCTGGGAGTCGAAGGCATTTGTACAGCCCCTGCTGTTGATGGCTCTGTGGTGTAAGGGATTTCTGTCAATAGTGTCTAGAGATTTTCTCTAGACACTAGTGAAAATGTGCAGCTAGCTAGCACACTAGCTGCAGTGTGTACCATTATCCTGCCCTACTGCAGGGCATCGTGAGCCTCTTCTGAACCCTTACCTTGGGCATCCAGGTTGACTACTTGTTGAGGAGCCTGTTTGATCAGCCCCTACCTGAGCACTGAATGATGTCTATCAGTGGGAGCTTATAAGGAATAATTGTGAATTTTGAGTATCAATACCTTATTAATAGTGAGGTATAATTGTTCCTTCTGCAAGGTAATTAGTAGCTCATTCTTACTGATTCAGGAGCTAAAAGGAAAAATCCTCCTCAAACTATTGTTTCACTTAATTATGCTGAGAAATTGTACTCAAGGCACACATGAACAAACGTTTTGCTTTGAAATAAACTGGACTCTGAAGATTTAAAACTAGTATGAAAGCAGGAAATTGGAAGTTGTCATCGACTGTTCTGTATTTTTTTTATAGGAGGGTTTTTTTTTTTTTAATATATAGCAGTGTTACTAATTTTAGGCTTTGGAAGAATCTTTGAATATCTGAAGTTGTCTGTAAATTGTGATACATATGTACATTATTTTGGAAAAAGTGTCTCTACTTTGGCCACATGTTCACAGATGTCTGTGCTACAAATAAGGTTAGGAACCACTGCTCTAGTGATCGAGAGTGACAAACCAAAAGCAACTTCTCTACTTTGATCTCTTTTAGCTGATAAAGGGTAGGCCATTACATTTAATTGAAATTTAAGGGGAAAAGATTTTTGATTCCTGAGAGCTTCTTATTCAGCTATATTCCCTCATTTCCCTTCCAGTATTAAATCACATTACTGTTTCATGGTTAGTAAGCATCATTTTTAAATTAATTTATTTTAATTGGGATATAATTACTTTACAATATTCTGGTGGTTTTTGCCATACATCGACATGAATCAGCCATGGGTGTGCATGTGTCCCCCTCTCCTGAACTCCCCTCCCACCTCCCTCTCCACCCCATCCCTCTGGGTTGTCCCAGAGCACCAGCTTTGAGAGCCGTCCTTCATGCATCGAACTTGCACTGGTCATCTACTTTACATATGGTAATATACATGTTTCAATTCTGTTCTCTCAAATCACCCCACCCTGACCTTCTCCCACATAGTCCAAAGTCTGTTCTTTACATCTATGTCTCTTTTGCTGCCTTGCATGTAGGATCGTTATTAGCATCTTTCTAAATTCCATATATATGTGTTAATATACTGTATTGGTGTTTCTCCTTCTGACTTACTTCACTCTATATAATAGACTCATTAGAACTGACTCAAAAGTGTACCTTTTTATAGCTGAGTAGTTTTCCATTGTGCATATGTACCACAACTTCCTTATCCGTTTGTCTGCCAATGGATATCTAGGCTAGCAAACATAATTTTTAAGGCTGTCTTTTCCTCTGAAGTTTGCCAGCTTGGCTTCAGTGTGGGCTCTTGGGACTGAGCTCTGGCTCTGAAGTCCCATCTCTTCTGGGGGACATGGTTTCAGCTGCACTTTCTCTCTGGAAGGCTTTCCCTGAACTGTACTCAGCATAGGTCTGGGTTTCTCCTCCCACAGGCCACTTCCCCACACCAGTCCCAGCAGTCCACGGTGGATGTCGCCCAGCTCCACGACCCTCAGACCTACACACAGCACGCCATCCAGGTGCAGCACATCCAGGTCACCGAGCCCCCTGCCCCTGCTATGTCCACATCCCAGGTACGCTGGCCCCTGCTCCAGGGACTAGTCCCAGGATAGTGTGGCCTCAGGGACTCTGGAGATCTACTAAGAGTGGAGAGACATTATCTCAGACCTAGTCTCCTTGACTATGGGAGTGATATCTTTATTTGGGGGGCCTTTAAAGAGTCATCTTTGCCTCCAGTGGCTCATTGGTAAAGAATCCACTTGCCAATGCAGGAGATCCAGGTTCCATCTCTGGGTCGGCAGGATACCCTGAGTGACTGAGCATGCCTGCATTAGGGACACACCATTGAATGCTCAGCCTGGCCTGTCTGGATGGAGCCTGACCTCTGATCTCCTGGAGATCTCCTGTCCTCGGTGGCTGGATGACGGCCGGCAAGAGAGGTTGTCTCTGTAATTTTGGAGCAGTGAGATTGTGAAGGATTACTGTGTTTGTGTGATAGAGACCTTCGTTGAGAAAGCAGAACGCTGGAGTGGGTTGCCATTTCCTTCTCCAAAAGCAGAGCTACATCCACTTGCAAAATATTTATTAAATTCTTACTCTTTGCAGGAAACTTTTCTAGATCTTGCCCTCAAGGAGCTTAGAGTCTGGTAGGGATGTACACGTGTGCACAAGCAAACAGGGCATGAAGGGAAGGGACCTGAACCATAAAGGATGCCCCCAGTCTCTCTCCTGACATTCACAGGGGCCAGGACAAGAGCACACATGAAGGCTGCCTGTCACCACCCTGAGTGGGTAAAGGTTTCACTCAAACCCACCAGCCATTAAATACGTATGTTCTATCTTCCTGCTTGACATAGGTACTTTCATAATGATCACCTTGGAAAATATACATAAAGTACCCATGGATATTAAATAAGGTGGATAGCGCTAATTAAAAATTAAATGTATCCACAATGCAGTGGGATAATATTTACAGACGTGTGCAAAATTAGCTGTTATACTAAAATAGTGTGCACTGGAAAATAGTAAAAATGAAATTAAAAAAAAACAATTAAAAAAAATTAAATCTGTTTTTCTGCCAAACACACGGCTGGCACTGGCAGTGGCCAGGTAGAGGTGGGAGGAAGTAAGGAAAAGGATTGCTGTCATTGTCATTTAGTTGCTAAGCTGTGTCTGACTCTTTGCGACCCCATGGACTGTAGCCCATCAGGCTCCTCAGTCCATAGGCTTCTCCAGTAGTGGGTTGCCATGCCCTCCTCCAGGGGATCTACCCAACCCAGGGATCGAACCCATGTCTCCCGCCTTGGCAGGTACATTCTTTACCACTGAGCCACCAGGGAAGCCCTTTTTTATGGTCTCCAACTGCTTCCTCTTTTGTATCCCACTTTTCCTGGCTCCAACTGCTATGGAAATCTGTAGGATAAACATGCACTTTCTCTGCCCTCCTATTTTTTTTTTTTTTTGGGAGGGGGCCTCTGCTGCTTGCTGTCTAATTGCCCCTCCCCTCCTTCTAGTGTAAGGTTTCTGGTGACTTGTCCCAGCCCAAGACAGGCAGCCTCTTCCCACAAGGGGCCATGAGTTTCTCAGGTGCACTAACATCACGCTTCTGAGTTTCTCAAAGGAACCAGAGGCTGGAGGGCCAGGACGGGCTCCTCAGAGTCCCTTGTTGGGATGAGGCGGCTATTCTATCTTCCTGTGGGAAGCAGGGGCTGCTTGCTGCCCCCTTCTCCTCACCCAGGCTCCTTCTTGCACTCATGGGGCCTCTGTACTATGTGGACACCTCGGCTCATGTGTCTCAGCTCCATCCACACCCCTGCAGGTGGCAATCCAGGCCACCCCATTGGTCTCAGGTGCCTGAATACAGTTAGAGGAGCCCTGTGTGGGAGACAGGACCCCTACGGGAGGCCACGCTCAGAGGAGAAATGTGTGTGGATGGATATAGTTAGAGGAGCCCTGTGTGGGAGACAGGACCCCTATGGGAGGTCATGCTCAGAGGAGAGATGTATGGATGGATACAGTTAGAGGAGCCCTGTGTGGGAGACAGGACCCCTGCAGGAGGCCACGCTCAGAGGAGAGACATGTGTGGATGGATACAGTTAGAGGAGTCCCGTGTGGGAGATAGGACCCCTACGGGAGGCCATGCTCAGAGGAGAGACGTGTATGGATGGATACAGTTAGAGGAGCCCTGTGTAGGAGACAGGACCCCTACGGGAGGCCACGCTCAGAGGAGAGACGTGTGGGTCCTGGAAGTGGGTACAGGGCCATTTCCAAGGTCCAGGAGGCCTCATGTGAGAAGAGCCAGCCAACATCCCTACAGGGTGCCTCTTGCCCATGTCTAAGGATGACATGGATATGTCATTAGGTTATGGGCCTGTGTCTGAGGATGACGTGGACATGTCATTAGGTTATGGGAACTCAGTGGAGGGAAAGATGGTACTTAGCAGCTACTAAGTCACTTCAGTCGTGTCTGACTCTGTGTGACCCCATAGACAGCAGCCCATTAGGCTCCTTTGTCTCTGGGATTCTCCAGGCAAGAATACTGGAGTGGGTTGCCATTTCCTTCTCCAATGCATGAAAGTGAAAAGTGAAAGTGAAGTCGCTCAGTCGTGCCTGACTCTTAGCGACCCCATGGACTGCAGACTACTAGGCTTCTCCGTCCATGGGATTTTCCAGACAAGAGTACTGGAGTAGGGTGCCATTGCCTTCTCTGGTACTTAGCAAGGAATCAAGGAAAATCATGTAAAAGTGGTATTTGAGTTAGGTCTTGGAGGAGGGTATGATTTTGACATGGTAACTGGGGGAGGTTGTATGATCTGAATATGCTCTCATTGTGAGGAAGACATGGGGGGAATGAGTGAGACAGACACAGACATGAGAAATTGTGGTGTGTCTATAAATTGTGATGTGGTGTCTTAGTGACAGGAAACTGTGCTTGGAAACAAGGCCAGGAAGGTGGTTTGGAACTGAAGTGTGGACGGCTTGAGTGGCAGACAGTGGTGGTGGGGGGTGGGGGGTTTATCCTGTAGACAGAATGGGTCCCTGTGTTTATCTCCACTAACTTGGGGGTATCTAGTGCACGGAAGTGGAGATTCCAACTTCTGGGTTCAACTTCAGTTTGTGTTACAGGTTAGCTTTGTGACACAAGAAAGTCATGGAGCTTCTTAGGTTTTTTTAAAAAACCTATGCATTGAAGATAATTATACTTCCATCCATTTACTTTTCTAACAATTAAGTCTTTGGATACCCTTGTAGATAATCATCCTTTGGAAGGTAATTAGGATTTCATAGTTATGATTGCTTTTCATTAATTCTGTTCTTATTTAAAATAGGTCTAATTTTAGGGACTTCCCTGGCGGTCAAGTGGTTAAGACTCTGAGCTTCCACTGCAGGAGGCATGAGTTCAATCCCAGGTTGGGGAACTAAGATTCCACGTGCAGTATGGTGCAGTCAAGAGTAAAATTTACTATTTTAACAGTTCTGCATTCAGCGTTACAATTCCCATGAGCATGATTTATTTTCTTCAGCAACGAGTTGACAGTTCACGCATCCCACTCTCTTTCTCTCCAGGTGGCTGGGCAGCCGCTGAGTCCGTCCCCACAACAGTCTCAGCAGGGGCTCAGCCCCCCCCACGTCGCAGGTAGCTCCTCACAGGGCCAGGCCCTCCAGCAGCCTCCCCAAGGCTCCACGGTCCAGCACACGTACCTCCCCAACACCTGGAATTCCTTCCGTGGCTACTGTAAGTAAGGCTGGCACTCCAGGGTGCAGGTGGGGAACCTGCAGCTACAGGGCGGAATTTCATCGGCTTTATCATCGATTTTCTGGATTAAAGGTTCATTAGCCATTTTCTACGTTCTGTGGAGCTTGTACTTCGATGAGTTTCACGATTCAGGCAGCGTCTGATGTCAGGGCCACCCCGAAATGACATTTTTCTGAGAAGTCAGGAATATTGCTGCAGCAAGTGTAGGCAGGTGGTTTAAGTAGTATAGTAGCTGCATTTAGGCTTTGAGGTCATGATTCGTCTCTTCTAGCCATGTTTATTGAATGTGTGAATATCAATCACTGTGCGAGACTCTGTGTGTACAAAAGATGAATATTGACTTTCATACACGTAACACCACACAATAGTCATGCTAACCAAGTTTCATTAAACTCTTACTGTGTGCCAGGAAGGATTCTACACTGAATCTATATCACATCTACTATCCGTAGCAGCCTCCTAGATAAGTACTTGCATTTTATAGATAAGGCAGTTTGGACACAGAGTAACTCATCCAAGGAACACAGCTACTAAGCAGAGGACTGGGGCCCAGGCAGCTTGGGCGCAGAGTTTACACTCTAAACCAGCACACTGTGCTGCTCCTCCTCACCAGACAGTCTTGGGCTCTGAAACTGTTATCTCACTGTTATTCAGTCACTCAGTTGTGTCCGACTCTTTGCGATCCCATGGACTGCAGCATATCAGGCTTCCCTGTCCATCACCAACTCCCGGAATTTGCTCAAAGTCATGTCCATTGAGTCGGTGATGCCATTCAACCATCTCATCCTCTGTCGTCCCCTTCTCTTCCTACCCTCAATCTTTCCCAGCATCAGGGTCTTTTCCAGTGAGTCGGCTCTTCGCATCAGGTGGAGACAGATATATGAGTAGCTGATTTCAAAACCCTGAGGTTAGTGTTACCAGAAGCAGTTGGATTGGCTGCCAAAGGTCAGAACAAGTAGAAATCTTGGTGGGGACAACAGCTTTGGGTGTCAGCTGAAAAGTATGAGACCTTTATCACTGAGGACATGGAAGAAACAGGAATAGTAACAGTTAAGAGCTCCATAGCAGGAACTAGGAGAACAGGGGCTGTGTTGGTCTCTGTCTTACTACTGATTTTGTTTTTTGGACCATCTTGCTGTGATTGATCTTAGGCTGTGTTATGTAGATTTGGTGTGGAGACAGGCTCAAACGCTACAGTTTAGTTATCTTTACAATCTGTCCTCTTAAATACTGGTGGTCACAATGAGAGCTGGGCCTAGTGTGTGTCAGGAAAGGTCTCCTCCTCATGATGAATCCCAGTAATCCTGGTAAATAGACTGACATTTACACTCAGTTTATTCCGGTGAGAAGAATGTGGAATGATGCCGACAGTCATGGTAGTCATAGTAAGAACTAGCATTCTAACCTGGTGAAACAATCTGAAATTTCTTATTTGGAAAAAAAAAGTTTAAAATATACAAAAATAGGGAATTCCCTGGAAGTCCAGTGGTTCGGACTTGGCGCTTTCACTGTGAAGGGTGTGAGCTTGATCCCTGGTTGGGGAACTAAGATCACACAAGGTGCACAATGCGGGGGGAAAAACCCCCAAAAACCATATATATAAACACAGAAATACACACACACACACACACACACACACACACACACACACACACACACAAACAGAACAGTAATGAACTTCCCTGTACCAATTATCCAGCTTCAGCACTTACCAGCTCTTGGGTGGTCTTGTTTGATATGTACCCACTGTCATTCTCTCCCAGTCCTCCAACTATATAATATAATCCATATCATTTCATTCATAAATGTTAGTATCTATCTCTAAAATCAAGGCAGTGAAAACAAAAAAACACAACTCCAGTCTCATTATCACACCTAAAAATAAATTACAGTAATTGGTTAATACTGTCAAATGTCCGGGGTTCATATTTCTGTGACTGTCTCATAAATGTTTTAACAGTTGGTTTTTCAAATTGGGTTCCAAATAAGGGCCTGTACATTGCCATCGATCATGTCTGTTCAGTTTCGTTTAGTTTATGTGTTCTTTTTCTTTCTCCCAAGTTGCAGTTAACATGTTGATGAAACTGGGTCACTTGTGTTCCCTTTTGGATTTTGCTGTTGACATCCCTGTATTGTCTGTCATTTAAGATGCTTTCCTCTGTCTCTTTTATTTCCTATTGATGGGCAGTTAAATCTAGAGGCTTGATCAGATCAGGTTCTATTTTTTTCCCCCCAAACACTGCATAGCTGTTGATGTATACCTCCATCAGGAGGCACATGACGCTTGTCTGTTTCCTTTACCCTGCCATTTCATTAGACACTGCAGAGTTGTGCTGTTCTGATGCTATCACACTCTTCTTCTTTTTTAATAAACGTTCATGTACTTGGCTGCACCAGGTCTTAGCTGCAGCACGCGGGATCCTTTAGTTGCGTCATATGGGACCTTGTTCCCTGACCAGGGATTGAACCCAGGCCCCCTGAATTGGGAGAGCAGAGTCTTACCCACTGGACCACTAGGGAAGTCCATTGATTCTATCATCCTTTATACACTTATTGCTAGGAAACTTCCACAATGAAAACAATTTTACATTAACTGTCAGGTTATTATGGGGTACAATTTGCACAGGAACGGCAGGATAGATGCTTTAAATACTTGGCTCATCTCCTTAATTTACCAGTTTTCAAAATAATGAATTGTCTCCTTGTATTATCTAATCACATCAACATAAGACTCTGGGAGCAAGCAAACTGGTGGAAAATGACTCAGTAGGGAAAGTGGTCACTGGTGAGATATTTGTTTTTACCACTTGTATTGAAATCTGAGACTACTGAACTGTGGTTCTTTCCTGTTTTTCAGCATCAGAGATTCAAATGATGACACTTCCCCCAGGTCAGTTTGTGATTACAGACAGTGGTGTGGCAACTCCGGTCACCACTGGCCAAGTGAAGGCGGTCACTCCGGTAAGCTGTGCTGCTTGGAGGGTTTTCCTGTTTCCCATGCTGTACCACCCCCGCCCTCCTCCCAAACTCTTCCTCCAAACTCTTCCTCCAAACTCTTCATATCTGAGTTAGAAGTATGTCTTCTGTTTTCCCATAATATCTGTGGTACTGTATTATAGCACAGCTTATTTTAATTATTGGTTCACCATCTTTTCCTAGTAGGCAACGAATTCCTCAAAAGCTGGGTCCTAGTCTTTATTATCCTTAATGTCTTGCACAGGAGGCTGGGCTATAGCAAATGCTCAAGAAAGATATATTCAATTAATAACTACAGTGAACCTTCTGGATCCATATATGTATTTCTTGTGTTGTTGTTTAGTCACTAAGTCATGTGTGAGTCTTTTGTGACCCCATGGATTGTAGCCTGCTTGGCTCTTCTGTCCATGGGATTCTCCAGGCAAGCATACTGGAGTGGTTGCCATTTCCTTCTCCAGGGGATCTTCCTGACCCAGGGATGGAACCTGCGTCTCCTGCATTGGCAGGCAGATTCTTTTACCACTGAGCCACCAGGGAAGCCCATACATATAGATACATGTAGATAATTGATCATCTTTTTATGTGTTTCTTAGAAAGTATATGAGTCTTCATGATTGTTGATCCTCAAGTAGGGAGAGAATAACATAATGAATGTGTTATGAAATTCTTTTTTTTTTTGGTCATGCTGTACAGCTTGTGGGTTCCTAGTTCCCTGACCAGGAATCCATACCCTCTGTTGTGAGAGCAGAGTCCTACCGACTGGACTGCCAGGGAATTCCCTGCCATAAATTATTTTGTTGTATTGCACCTGCTACCTTTGTTTTTATCCTCACTGGGTTCTTCTGGCCTGCCTCTGGAAGACAGAGTGTATAAATTTAAATTAAGAAAGATATTCTTAACTAGCCTGGGATATTGAGATGTGCCCAGGGGAAGACTGATTACTGCCCAAGAGGCCTCAGTGTGTAACACGGTAGTTTAGTGGCCTCAGAAACCTGGCTTTTTTTTTTTTTCAAATCACACCAAGAGCTCACCCGTTTCTCAGCACATGAGTTCATGTTAACTAGACTGAGGAGAGTTGTATAAATCTGGAGTGACACTTTTGTCATGGAAACAGTAACTAATGTAAAATGGAATGGTCTCCCTGGCATGATGAGTGAAATTTTTGCTCTTTTTGTGAGTCCCACAAGGACTTACTGACTCTTTTTAGGCCCTGCCACAGTATACATGGGGCTTCTCTGGTGGCTCAGTGGTAAAGAATCCGCCTACCAATGCAGAAGACTCGAGTTCAATCCCTGGGTTGGGAAGATCCCCTGGAGAAGGAAATGGCAACCCACTCCAGTATTCTTGCCTGGGAAATCCCATGGACAGAGGAGCCTCATGGGCTACAGTCTATGGCGTCACAAAGAGTCAGACACGACTGAATGACTAAACAACAGCAACAACAACAGCAGTGTACACACAAACAGATTTACTGTATAGTTTTGGTCGTAGATTATCTGCAGCCCACCTATGAACCACTTAGGTGTCCATGGACCCTTGGTCGAGAACCAGACCCCTCCAGCTAGAGAAAGACCTATTTGGGAAACTAAATGCTGATCAGAGAGTTGCTTTGATGAGCATGGACTCAGAACATATGCTCCAGATAAATCAAATTCATATTTGGCTGTGGCTTTCTCTCCGGACAGTCCTTGGAAAAGCTGCTATCAGTTTTCCTCTGTGACTTTTTTCTCTCTCAGTCTATATTGCTGACCAATCTTCCTTCTGACAGACACATCTTTTCTTTAAAAATGTCAAGGTAGCTGACATGGAGATGTTTTTTATCATCAGAGGGAAAAATGAGGAAAAATTAAGACAGTGTATGTCTTCATAAAGTCAAATGTATTTAATGCACAGGACTTTATTCTAAGACTGTGTTCTTCCTGTGCTTTTGAGTGTTAAAATGTCTCTTATTTGCCAGCAGCGTTTAAAAAATGATTTCACTTGGCAAATTAAAATTTGGAAACATTAATTCTTACTTTAATTTTGCTGGGTCTTTGAAATTCTGAACTCTGGGAACCATTGATCTTGACTTGGGAGGGTTCATTCTGCCTCTTTAAGGATAATTTAACTATCTCTTCTTTGATCCATTTTGTATTCACCTTTAGACATTAATTGATACAGTCACCTTATTTTATGAATTTCTAAATTCTTAGGGACAATATATACCACGTTTCCTTTGCCAGGTAGGTTACCATCATGATGCAAATTTCTGTACCTGATGTTTCTCACTCTATCATTTGGTAGGACAACTAAGGTCCTCCTTTAAGTCATCTTTGTAGTCTACTTCTGTGGCTGAATCATCCCCCCAAAGGACTCAGGTAAACCATCTCCCCCCATAGGTGCCTATTTGGGTTCCCCTTATAACATTTCTTTGCGTATTCCTTCTCTCCTCCGCCCTGCCCCCCCGCCTCCATGGCTCTCACTCCGACATCTGGCCTCAGATTTCTAAAGATCCTTTTCTTTCTGCTCTAGGGTCATTATGTGTTATCAGAAAGTCAATCAGAATTGGAGGAAAAGCAAGCGTCTGCTCTCTCTGGAGGAGTCCAGGTTCAGCCAGCTGCACACAGTGACTTGGACCCCCAGACCACCAGCCAGCAGCCCACCCAGTACATCATCACAACCACCACCAACGGGAATGGGAGCAGTGAAGTGCACATCACTAAACCCTAACTCCTACCGTCAAGCCAGAATCAAGCAGTCACATCATGTCTTTTCTTATTCATATGTCTGGAAGCTTCTGACACTTACAGCTCCTTTTTAAGATTTATCATTCACTTAAGAGTTTGGAAATCACAGTTTTGATCCTCACCAGGGCTTATTTTATCAAGATCATCTTTACCAAGTGGACTCTTCAAATCCTAGGAGTTCCCGCCATGGGATGGAGGTTATGCAGATTTCAAGACGGAAAAACTTTGCCTTGCTCTTGAACTGGTTTTTTTAACCCATGGATAAGCCTTACTTTTCCTTTGTGGAAATATTAAGTGATGTATTGTATTGTACCAAAGGTGGAGAAAGGATGTGCCGAGTCCACGGCCACTGGACTTCTTGATCCCAAGCCACGGCACCAAAGGCCAAGGGGCGTTTTGTAGGCGCATATTAGGTCAGAACTGCTTCCTCTTGTGAGTTTGCATTTTCAGTAATTTAACAAAGGGAGCCCACTGAATATGAAAATTACAATGATGAAACCTTATGATGGTCTGAAGGAAAAACTGTCATCTAAATTTTTCTTACTGCTGATTTTTAAAAAACTTGCCATTTTGGGGAAAAGCGCTGTTGGGCTCTTGGTAGTGCTTTGCACAGACCCTGGTCCTTAGCAGATTAGGTCAGAACCTCGTGTTCTGACAGATCTTACTTTATTACTCCGCAACTATGGACTCCCTGTACAAGGAAAGGTTGCTTGATGTCAGCAGAATTTAAACTCCCACCTTAAAGCTTGGCCTCCCATTCTCTGGTTGAACTTGTATGAAGGAGAGACTGGAGATGACAGTATCAAGGAAAATGGCTAAAGCAACTATACAGAGAGTGAGAAGAACTGAGACCTCGTCCTGCCTCTCAGGATCCGTTTACCACTCGTTGATAAACGCGCCAACCCCTGCTCTTCCCAGGTGTACCTGCAACCCTCACTCACAGCACGCAGTGTATTTTAGTCCTTCCAATACTGTCTTAAAATGAACATTCTTTCAGGTTGGATGGAAAGGTGGTCTTCCTTCTTTCTTAACACTTTAAATATATTGCAATTCATCTGGGCCTTTTGGTAAGATAACTAACTTCACACCTTGGGGAAAAATTTTCAAAGGTAGGACCATTTATAATGTCTGTTAGGGCAATTATAAGGGATCTGGAAGAAACCCAATCTTCATATTACATTGTTAGTTGGGAGAGGGAGAAAATTCTGCCTCAATGATAGTTTTTCTTATCATTGTTCCTGTTTGGGAGTCTTAGTAGCTATGAATTCAGCGGGGGAAGGTACTTCCCTTCTTTTTACTGTACATTCCAGTTGTGCACAGAAAACATTGCAGAAACCAGTATGTATTTTTTGTGACATACATTTTTAGAATAATTATGGAAATGGTAGAATTTATCATTCCAGAACAGGAAGACTGACCTTCAGTTTCAAATGAAGTTAACTAATTTATTTTATTTACATTTCTGGGTAAAAACTGGCTCTACAAATTAAGAAGCATAGTAGCTTCTTTATGGTAAAGATACCTTTCTGAAAAGTAAACCATTCTATTGAAGTAACTTTACTAATATGTAGATTTTGCACTTTATTCCTGAGACCTCATTCATGTAGTTAGCCCTGAACATTTAGGCACTAAGAGAACCTGAGAGTTCTTAGGTAGTTGTGTGGAGAATGAAAATGGACTCTGTTTCTTTGGTAACAAAGGTGATGCTGGTGTTTTCAACAGAAAATACAGACTGTGGGTCACAATGCAGAGATTCGGAGTCCCACAGTCCTCCACTGTGATGGTTACAAATGCCCTAGTGTCCAGCCTCAAAAGATTTGCTAGATAAAGAGTATCAGGCTTTCCCAAAGGTCCAGTTTAGTTTTTTGGCCCTGTTGGCTTCCTTTTTTATTTGAACCATCAATGTACCTCCTCCCCTCAGGAATAACTTGTCGACTAAGATGGAAAGCTATCATTGAATGGAATGTTCATTTTATGCCAGCTATTTCAAGTTTTAAAATACACAGAAGAGAAAAAATATTGTGCAAGGACTTCTGTTTCTTTCCCATCTAAGTTCTTTCTTTTCCTTTTTTTTTTTTTTCTTGTCCTTATGTGGAATAAGTAAGGACTCTAGAACTATTGATAATTTGTATATTATCAACCAGAGATGCAGGTGTGGCAGTTGAGCCAAACAACTTTGCTTTAAGATCAGGTATTCAGCACATTTATTTTAAGGTAATGGATTTTGAAAAGGACTTGGATTTGAGAAGATGGCAGATGATAAGCCATCTAAGACCCAATTTGAAAAAAAAATTTTGTAGCCACTGTTTATACTGTGATCTCTCCTAGGACACGCTGGCACTGTAGCCTTCAGTGCAGTGTGGAAATTTTGGAGTAGGTTACATACAGATTTTACATTTTTACTGTTTGATTTGTGCCCACATAAACAGACATTTCATCATGTAAACTTTCAGTTATTCTGGAAAAATCTATTGTTTTGGTCTTCTTGAATTGTTTTCTGATTTGGAATTGTCCTTTCAAAAAACTCTTAAGACATGTAGGGCTAAAAAGCACTTCGTGAGATGCTGAAGCTGACCCACAGGTTGGAAATGTTGACCCTACCCTGTTATTTAAATGTGAACATTTATGTACATTCAGTGAGTTATAGTGTTAATAGTCTTGTGCTACTCAGCAGGTGTAAAAATTAATAAATATTTTTTTTAATAAACATCCTACTTGTTTGTATGTGTACAAAATACAAGAGCTTCTGATAGTTACTTTTTTTTTTTTTTTAATAGTACAACTTACATTGTTTTGACTCTGGTTTACTCTGGTGTGGTCAGAGACACAAGGTCTGGGAATTTATGGATGACAGTACGGAACATTGTTCCCCTGCTCTTTTACTTGGTGGTGTGTAATTCCAGACCCCTCCCAACAATCTAAAGGGAACTAGAGGCAGGCGTGCAGTCAACAAGGGAACAGAGATTGGCTTTGTTTGGAAACCACTGTTTTCCAAGCAGGAGGAACACTAGTTTGGCCTGCCAGCTTGTCTGACATATTTCTATGCAGAGAACAGAGGATGGTCCCCGAACAACTGGTTGGAAGTAGCTGTGTAGTAAGAAGTTCGAAGCCGTTCAAAATAAAACCTAGTGAGTTAGAAGAAAGGGGCCTAGGTTCTTAACTATCGAGAATAGTTGAGAGAAGGTATAGTAATAGAGAGAAGGCTATCCAGTTTGATTTAAAATGTATTTTAAATGTGTGTGTACTTTCTTTCCGGACGTCGAGGATCCAGGGATGGGAGAGAGAACTGGGGCCACGCCGGGGTTAGTTGGAGCGGCACAGGCTCTGATTAGCATTCTCCTCGATGAAACTTGAGAAATCACAAAATAGGAGCTAACAGCGCACCACGTGGCTGGTACAAAGATTCTTGGATGGAAAGTGCTCAGGTGCCAGGAGCAGGGTATTGCGCTCTGCAAACGTTAGCTAATAAAACTGCTTTCACTCCCTCAAGTGCTCCGGAGCTTCAGCTCGCGCCCAGGTAAAGACTGGCCACACCGGGTTCGCCCTCCGGACACTTGTAAGCCCGGTGCGATCGACGAGCCAGACAGCAGCCCTCCAAAGTCCAGCCCTGAGGGCTCTCGGCACTGTAGGCTGTGTGCCTTGCGAGCCCCGCCCCGGCACCCCCGGCCCCGCCCTGACCGCCACGCCCCCGGCACTTCCAGGCCCCGCCCCGCGCAGACCCGCCCCTTCCGCCGCCCGACCCCGGAGCGTGCACGCACCGAGACGCCTTGCGGGAGCGAGCGCGTCCGGTCCGGGAGCCCGCGGACTGAGAGGTGCGGCGGGTTACGAGACCGGCTCCCGCGGCGCAGGTGAGGGCGGGCGGGGGTGGCGAAAGCGTTAAAGTGTGTGGGCAGCAGAGGGAGGAAGCGAGCGGCCGGGTGTCCGAGAGTCGCTGGTCCCTCGGGCTCGAGGCAGGGGAGCGGGCGCGGTGGGAGCCGGGCGGCCTGGGTGGGTGGGGGTTAGGGTTAGCGCGGTGTGGGGGAGGGGCCGTGGGCGCGGAGGTGGCCCGGGACCCGGGCCTGGGAGCTGCGGAGGGGTTTGCAGTTTGAAGGGGGCGGCTGCCGCGGCCAGATCCTGGGGTTTAACTTCTGTGTTGGGGAGGGGCCGGGAAGAAATGTTCTCCCAGGTGCAGAGGAAGGGCCCTGGGGAGAAAGGCCTTCCTGGTTGGTCAAGCGGTGCAGGACGCCGCAAGAGTTAAAAACCCTAAAAAACCCTTGGCTTCCGGGGTCCCGACCCTTTGTCAGCGGCCTGCTTTTTTGTGTTTTGAGATTCTCTAAAGAATAGTGGACAGGGAGGCCTGGCGTGCTGCGATTCATGGGGTCCCAAGGAGTCGGATACGAACTGAAATGAACGGAAAGAATAGTTGCAGGGCATAGGTTGCCACTCGGATAGATTACATTTAGCGATCCATTCAGTGTAATTGAAGAAACTGGTGAGCAGTTTGAGAAACAGGTGGTTCTCCTAAGAGTCAGGTAAAACTCTGCAGCTGTTGCCCTCTTCGGTGCCAGTTCTGGTAAGAGGGCTTTATTCTGAGCATCAGGTTGCATCTACTTTTTTCTGTTTTGTTTCTAAAAGTTTTGTTAAAGGCAGATGCCATGTGCTTTCTCACCGGTGTCAGTAGTTTAGGCATCAGAAGTGTTCAAGATGCCGTCCTTCATCGTGTACTGAAGGGTGATAGGACATAGTCCGTTGGGGACCACGCAGCTGCTTTGAACAGGAGTCTTTCCACTGTATCATTATGTAAATTTGACATCTCTTCCAGATAACTTGAAATAATTAGCGGAAAGGCGCTTGTTTTAACAGTAATATTACAGGCCTGCTCTTTATCCTTTGAGAGTTTTTCAGAATGAGAAGTCATTACATGACTGCATTAAGTTATATAAATGCATCCATCTGGAAATGATTCACTGCAGGCTTCCAGGATTGGAAATAACTGTAGAGAGGACCAGAGGACCAGGTCCTGCTCCTCTTCATCTTAGATAGGTAAGGAAATTGATAGCTGGTTAGGTAAGATGTGCTCAGAGTCGCTTAGATGAGACTAGGAGTTTGGTGTGTTTTTATTCCTTTCCATTTGGTAGGAATCAGAGTCAGAGAAGGGATTTAGCAAATGTTTGTAGAGTGGTTGAGTTCAGCCTCCCCTTGGACCAGTTTATAATAACTATGGCCTCTGCTTTGCACCTAATTCCAGCCATCAGCCTTATGAGATGCTCTCTGAAAAAATTTTCATATGTATGTTTCTAAAGGTAGCCAACAGTGTTCACTTATTACAGGAAGGAGAAAAATAGCATTATATTTACGTGGTTATATGTATCAGCTGGACCAACTGAAGTGCATTGGCCACTGACTTTTAGTGTTAAGAACATGGATTTGCAGTCATGCACACCTGAATTTCAGTCCTGTCTCTGGGGTTGGGCAAGTTGCCTATCTATTCTGATCCTAGGTTTTAGTATCTGTAGTGCAGGTGTAATAACCCTATCTTGCACACGTATAAGAATTAAATCGGTTACATGAAAGACCTGGCACTTAATAGGCCGTCATTAAGTAACTTAGTGTTACTTTCTGAACTTCACTAGTCTCTGGATTTTCAGTCAATGTGAAGGAACAACAAAGAGTTGCTTTAAAAAACAATATTAAGTAAACTATATTAGTGTGAGAGATTTCAAGTGTTGGTTGCTCAGTCATGTCTGACTCTTTGTGACCCCATGGACTGTAGCCCACCAGGCTCTTCTGTCCATGGAATTCTCTAAGCAAGAGACTGGAGTAGGTAGCCATTCCCTTTTCCAGGGGATCTTCCTGACCCAGGTATCAAAACCTTGTATTGCAGGCAGATTCTTTACCATCTGAGCCACCAAGGAAGCCCCCAGAGTAGTGAAAGTGTTAGTCCCTTAGGGAAGTCTAAATGGTGGACTCTGATCTAGTTACCATTTAATCTGTAAGTCTCATTTTGCTTGTGTGTAAAATGAAGGTATAAGAAATTCTGTTGACTGGGGAGTTGCTGTAGAAGTGTTCTGAGTATTGGGGGAGATCTACTGGATAAGATGGATAAGATGTGAAATTCTGATGAGGATGTGGTGAGAGGGAGGGAGAAGAGCTGTTTAGCAGTGGTTAGGGTTTAAGGATAAGGTAAAAGAAGAAATTAGAGATTGAATATTTTCTGGGTTGGATATTTTGTGAAGGAACATTAGTGTCAACAGATCCCTGGGATTTCTGCCTTTGTGTCTCATGGTCTGACTGCACGGATTTGTCTAGCTTAACCTGTGGAATGTAAACAATGGATTCCTTGGACCATATGCTGACGGATCCCTTGGAACTGGGCCCGTGTGGGGATGGCCAAGGCTCGCGGATCATGGAAGACTGCCTCCTGGGGGGCACCAGGGTTAGTCTGCCTGAGGACCTTCTGGAGGACGTGAGTAGTGACATCCACACCGTTGTTTCCTTCTAAGAGTTCTTCTCTACAGTCTTTTCTACACTCTGCAAGTTTTCAGGATTTTGTGCTCCCTTCTTTGTGATTTTCTACCTTGCAACCAGAGAGATGTTTTAAGTGTAAATCGGTTTAATATTCTGATTAAGGAAGAAAGTATAAGCTGCATTCTCCATGTTTAATAGCGTGTTCACTCGATAATATGGTGTAAGCCATATTTTAACAAGACAATTTTCAACAGTTTGCTAGTTGTTTTTTTTTTTTTTTAATTATTTGGCCACTCAGCCTGCGGGATCTTGAGTTCCCTAAGCAGGAATTGAACCTGCACCACTGAGCAGTGGAAGCAGAGTCTTCTTAACCACTGGATCGCCAGAGCAGTCCCAAGAAGTTTTATATTTAAGGACAGAATTATGTGTATCTTTTATATTAGATGTTTACCCAAGTTGTGAATCATGATACAGAATGCATACATTATCTGTCCATAAGGTAACCAGCTTTCTAGTCAATTAATAGTTCATTTCTTGAGATAGTATTAATAGTGTGCTTTTGCCCACTTTTCACAGTTGAGCTGTGCAATCGTCATCGGCTACCATTTATTTAGTGCTTATTATGTGCAAGGCACTAGGTCTGCTGAAACATGCCAGAGTTCAAATATATGGACAGGCATAGAGTATCATATGGTGAACATCCATGCGTTCGGTTTGGGGAGACTTTCATTTAGTCATATTTGGTTCAGATTTTTCTTTCATCATATGTTTAAAAACTGTAGATAAAGTTAAAGCCACCATTTTGCCTGTATTGCCTCCTTTCCCAAAATAACAGCTACTGAACTTGGTATATGTCTTTCCCAGCCATGTTTTCTTTGCATGCTCTTTCAAGTAAACCTCTGTATGCCGTCCAGTCAACCAGCAAGTACTTGTTTTACCTAAGTACCTGCTCTGTGCCAGGTGCTGAGATGCCAGTAGTAACGTGGTGTGCAGATGCGGGTTTGTGCGGGGACCTTAGGGAGCGGGAGCTGCTGAGCTGCCTGCCTGCTGAGACGCCTGCAGGTGGTTGACGTCTCGGTCGTCTCCTGCTGACGCCCTTCAGTGTCTCCCTTGTCTGTCCTTGTCGTTTAGGGTAAAGGGACAAGTACTCACCGTGTTCCTAGGTCCCTTGCTCATGTCTTACTGTCTGCTGCTTCCCTTGCCCTCTTTCTTCTTGAGCTTCTTGATGTTGCCTGGACTTCTGTTTGTTTGTTTATTTACTTGGTTGAACCAGGTCTTTCTTAGGGCGGAGCAGAGTCTTAGCCGATGGACCACCAGGAAAGTCCCCTGAACTTTTTTTTTTTAATTAAAAAGTGGAAGGTGTCTCACATAAGAATATATAAAGTACACACACATATACACACACACACATATATATGGAGTTTAAGCAGTAATAAACACCTGTGGAGCCCCCACTTGAATGCTAACTCTCCTCTTCTCCCTCCCTATTGCCCCTAAAGGTTGCTGCTGTCTTTTGTTTTGTAGTAATTATTCTTTTATTACTCTGGGTTTTGGTCTGTGGGTTTTTAACCCTTCTGCCTCAGCACATTTTCCTCTTATCCCTTGCCGTCTTAGACGTCACTTGGTATGAAAGGTGTTCTCTGAGACCATAAGTCTGGGAGGTGTGCTTCTCCCCTGTACTCACGGGTAAACTTCCACTCCATTGCAATAGCTTGTTTAATTGTTCTCCCTCCAGACGGTATATACACTTGTCCATCTTAGCTCACAGCACTTAGGATGGATGTTTCCTGTATGTAACTGCCAAGTGGAGAACAGACCCGGTCCTGTTGCTTCGGGTTCTCAGCAGATGCCCTCAGCTCTTCAAGTTCTCACCTCCCACGTGGGCTTTTTCTGCCCCTCGTCTTGAGCTGAACTGAGATGTTCACCATCCTATCCCCTGTTGGCAGAAGTGGTTTCTAAATGAGATTCTCTCTGCTGAGCTCATTCTCCTGAGGATTATTATTTACTGCTGGGTATAAGATTGTGATTTATATGTAATCTTTACTGGTCTCTCAAGTTTTGTTTTGTTGTTTTTTTTTGCTGTCCTGTGCCGCTTTTGGTATATTAGTTTCCCAAGCAAGGGTTGAACCCGGGCCCCAGCAGTGAAAGCATGAAGTCTTAACCACTGGCCTGCCAGGGGATTCCTGACAAATCTCTCAAGATTTCAGAATTGAGTAAAGATCAGTGGAATTTTAGTTTGTTTAAAAAACATAAGAACTTGGATGGTGTTGATGGTTGCACAACATTGTAAATGTACTTAATGCCACTGAACCGTATACCCTAAGATGGACAGAATGGTAGATTTCACGTTATGTGTATTTTACCACTTACGCGCAGAAAACTTAAAAACTTTGTTTTTTTTCCTCGTTTCTTTCCTCCTGCTTTTTCTGATTCTCCCAGCCCGAGATCTTCTTTGATGTAGTCAGCCTGTCAACGTGGCAGGAAGTGCTGAGCGACTCTCAGCGTGAACATCTCCAGCAGTTTCTGCCCTTCTTTCCTGAAGACAGCATGGAGCAGCAGAATCAGCTCATCCTCGCCCTGTTCAGTGGGGAGAACTTCCGCTTTGGGAACCCTCTGCACATCGCCCAAAAGCTTTTCCGAGGTGTGTAGCCCCCCAGTCTTGTCTTTAGAGGCATGGGGGTGGAACACGCCCCGTTCTGTGCGCGCTCCTTTCACGTTTCTTGCTTTTATGTGCAGACACTGTCCCCTCAGTCAGAGTGATTTCAGGAAGCACTTTGCTGCCTAGGCTGTTCTTTTTTTTAATAAAAAATTTTCACTTAATAGGAAGCATAAATCATAGTAGGTATTGCTCATTGATTTGTTATATGAACCCAGCTGTGTAGCCACCACTGAGATTAAGAAGCAAAACGTTATTAGCATCTTGAGGACACCCTTTATGACTAGTCTTCACAACTCACTAAAGACAGTTTACCGTTTGGTTTATCACACATGTGTATGTGTGTGTGATGCCCATACACTTTTTTTCTGCAGAAAAGTTGACACTTTCCCACCAGGCACTTCAGCATATAGTGTATCTCTTAGCAAAGACGTCCTTCCACATAGTCACAGTGTTAATACCACACCCGAGAAACTTCACAGTGAACAGGAAATAGCATAGTAGCCCTTGTTCAGATTTTCCCAGTGGTTCAGTGTCCTTCATGGTCAGCTTTTAAGCCAGGTTGCGCTCATGGTTTGTGTGTGGTGTGTGGATTTCCTGTCTCTCAGCTCCCTGAATCTAGGACCTTTTTTCCCTTGTCTTTCAAAATACATTTGTGACAAGCCCAGGACACTTGAATTGTAAAATGTCTTGCTTTCTGGGGAGTTACCATGTTGTTTCCTCATGATATAAATTTGGGTTAAACATTTTGCCGAGAAAGGAAATGGGAAATTTTCATCCCCCAACCCCACCCCCACAGAGGGCATGTGAGGTCAGTCTTGCTTTTGATCACTTGGTTCTGTGGTGTCTGCCGGGCCTACTGATTGTAAGGGCACCTTTTTTCATTTAATTAATATGCAGTCTATAGGGTTGTACTTACGGACCATGTGATAACCTTATTTTCACAAAGCCTTTGTTTTCCCCAGTGGTTTTAGCACCCACCAATCCTTTCCTGAATCCATAATTACACTGGGGATTCCAGAATGGGTTTGGGGTTACTCTGAAGTCCCTGTTTGCTTTGCTCCCTGTCCCATGGAGAGGAACAGAAGGTGCTTCTCCCCTTCCCACTTTCTGGGGTGACTTTGCTTTGGCAGGAGCCCCTGAAAAACACCACCTCTTGAGTTTTGTTAAATTGGACAGTTTGACAGCTGCAGAAATATTGGAGAGAAAAAGCTTATCATTTCCTATCTCATTATCTTAGGGGTTCAAATGAGTGTTCCCTTCTTCAGTGGGTTATTAAGGAGGATTTCCCGCTCTGGTTGGACAGGGTTTATGTGGCTGAAGCCAGGGTCTCAGGTGGGAGTTAGGCTGGTAGGCCTGGTTGGTGGTTGAGGCCATGTCAGGGACTGTCTGTGACGTTGGCACATTTCGTTCCAAATCAGAGTGATGGTTCTGGTGAGGATGCAGACAAGGAATGTCAAGGTAGGAGTTGTGTGGTTCTCACTGTCCTGCCTCGTGTTTCAGGTCCAGTGTTGCTGAGGATGGCCGCGTCACCATGGTGATTGTGGTTGTGTGTCTTGACCGAGTTGGCATTGCTGCCAGTTCTCTGACCTTTGGTTTTGTTTTCTTGGTAATGTTTTAAATAGAATCCTTTTTCTTCTTAAGCCCAGATGCTTGTCAGGCTCCCTGGTCTTCTGTTTCCGAGGAAAGCCTCATCTGTCAGGGACTCAGCTTCCCACTTGTAGCCACACCCCAGCTCACTGTGGTCGTTGCCCCCTCACCTGCTTGTCTCAGAGGAAGGACCTTTCTTCGTTTAAGGCTGACCCCCACCCTTGCTCTTTTCGTGTTTTGCGTCCTCCAGGACCTCATTTCTTAGCAGTTGTTCCACCGTGTGTATTTGCTGTACCTGTTCTTTTTCAGTCTGTAGATGGGATCAGGGATCTCACACTAAAAAAGTCCTTAACCGTCTGTCCCCTTCATCATCGTCTGTCATTTTCCCTTTTCTCCAAACTTCTGGAAAGACGTCATAGCTTGCAGTCCTTGGGGGCTGTCCCCTGCACCTGTCACACCTTTCTAAATTTTAAACTGCAAACCTACAGAAAAGTGACAAGAATCTGTAATTGACACCCACATACTCCTCACCAGGTTCACCAACTATTAACATTTTGCCCCATTTATTTTCTTGTGCTTATTACCACTATTTTTAGTTTCCCTGAACCACTTGAAAAATCCTAATTTTTCAGCATTCATCTCCGAAAAGCAAGAACATTCTCTTAGATAACCAGAAATGATCAAGTTCAGAAATACATAAAATACTGTATTGAATTTAAATTCTGAATGTCAGTATGAATTTTAATGCTATTATGCTACTGTGTGGCCCATATTCCTATTTTGCTACTTATTCCAGTGCTCATTTTTTCCTCTGGTCCATATTTCTTTTCAGTGAAAATGCAATTTGTAGACCAGCAGATGATTTTCAGTTCTCTTCTTAACCCATCCGTCATGTCTGATGTCTGAAGTGAGACTTTTGCCTCCCCGCTTACTACTCGTGGCCCTCCAGTTCCTGACTTCCTCCTGAACCTTACACACCCTTCCAGCATACCCCTCTCTGCTGAATCCTCATTGACTCACTGTTCCTGCCTCTGCTCCTGCCATTAAGCCCACTCTCCCTCCTTACTTGTCTGCTCCCATCTACTAGCTCTTCTTTGGGAGCTTTTATTGGGGCTACTTCAGACACCATGTCCACACAGCCACCAGCGTGAGGATCTCAGAGTTTCAGTTTTCAGAATATTTGCCAATTGCCTTCACTTGGAATAAAATCCACCGCCTACCAGGCTCTTTTGCCCTCTTAGCAACCTCACCCAGGGCTGTAGTTGCCTTTTCCACTGTTCTCTGGCTCAGCGCGGTCGATAGAAATACTACATGAGCCACATGTTCAGGTAAAAAATTCCAGTGACCACATTAGGCATACTAAAAACAGTTGATTTTAATGATGTGTTTTCTTTAGTTTGAGGTACTCAGAATTCTCTTTTAATAGAGCATTTGTCTCGTGGTTATCAAAAGTGGGGGAAGCTAAAGACTGACAGAAGGTCACATCAGAGAAGTACAGAGGTAAAGGAGTAGAACTTTCGTCCAGTTCTTGTACGTCAGCGTCAGTAGCATTCAACTCTTGCCTCTTTTCTTAAAAGTCAAATTCCCTGTTTCTCTACAGCAGGCAGCATTCAGCGTGGTGGCTGAGAGCTTGAGCTCTGGAGCTGGATGGCCTGTTTTCAGACTCAGTTTCCCCTTTTAGCTGTGTGACCTTGGACAAGTTATATAATTTCTCCACGCCTCAGGCTCTTCTGTAATTTGAGAATGTAGTGGTATCTTCTTTATGCAGGGAAGGGGGGTTGTGAAGATGAGGTGAGTTAATATATGCACGGCCCTTACATGATGACAGTTATGTGCCAGGTGCTGTTCTAAGTGTTTGCTGTTATTGATTACATTGGAATGTCATTAAAGGCGGTTCGAATGAAAACAGACATCCTGATGCCGTGTTTTAGCTTTCTGAGATTAGCTGTTCCATCTGTCTACTTAAGTTCACATTGTAGCACCCTGCTCAAATCTAATATTCCAAAACGACTTCTCTCACCACGGCTCCCGCAGTGGCACCAGTTGCCCGTGTCGAGTGATCTGGGTACCACGCTCCTCTTCCTGCCCCAGCGTCCAGGCTGTCAGCAGGTCTAACCTTTGTCCCTTGAACTACATCTCAAGGCTCTACTGCCGGTCACTTAACCACTACTTAACTTATCAGCTGACATACGGCTTTCTTCAAGGTTCTGGAGGTGCAGTCATGTTCTTAATTCTAATAGGGGAAAACAAGATGATAGATAAGCAAGTGTGTCTTGGTGTTACGCACTGCAGAGACTGAGGAAGGGTAGTGGGCCTGGGAGTGACACGAAGGAGCTGTCTCGGGTGGTGGTTGGGTAGGGCTTCTCTGATGAGGTGCGTTTGGACAGAGGCTGCGTGAAGATCTGAGGAGCAAGCTGTGAAGACACTGGGTCTTAACAGGAAACACTGCGGGTGGAGGGGACTCTTAAGGAGAAAGTACGGTGTGCTTGGGAAATAGCGTGGAGGCCAGTGGGGCTGGGGTGGAGGGAGCAGAAGGGAGGCTGGTGGAAGAAGAGGCTGCCATGCATGGGGCCCGCACAGCAGGGTCTACAGGCCTCCTGGGGCCCTGGCTCTGCCCTGGCTGTGGGGAGATGAGGTGGGATCAGGCCACTGTCGGCCCTCACCTGGACCACTGCAGTGGTGACCGTCTTTCTCTTTTGCTCTTGGTTGTGTTATTCTCCTGCTTCAAATCCATAGAGTTCCCCAAACTACACAGAAGGTTCTCATTATTTATCTGTCTTATACGTAGTAGTATGTATACATCAATCCCGATCTTGAAATTTTGTAAACATAAGAAAAGTTGAGCAACAATATGTCCAGTGCACACCCATGAAACTGGCCCACGTTCATTAGCTGACGTTTCCCACGGTTGCTCTGATCAGGCCTCATTTTATGTCGCCGCCTCTAGGGCGACTCTTCTTGCTCTTGACGGTTGTTCCAGGCTGGTTCCTGCACAGCCTCAGGGAGTCGAGTCCCTGTGTGTGTGCTTCCTGTGTCTTCTCTCCGCCCTCCCCCCGCCCCCCGTCCGCAGGCTCACCTCCCCCAACACCGTCCCCTGGTCAGTGCAGAGCTGTCCCCTCCCCAGCCCACGTGGACGGTGGCTGACGTGGCGGTGCCTGTTCCTGCAGATGGACACTTCAACCCCGAGGTGGTCAAGTACCGGCAGCTGTGCTTCCGGTCGCAGTACAAGCGCTACCTTAGCTCCCAGCAGCAGTACTTCCACCGGCTGCTGAAGCAGATCCTGGCCTCACGCAGCGTAAGTGACCCCCCTCCCGGGAGCGGTGCGGACACGCACCTGGTGACCTGAAGGGGCGGGCGGGGCAGCAAGGAAAGGCCACAAGGAAGGAAACTGCCCGTCTACGCCCAGCACGGCCAAGTGCACCCTTCCTTTTTAAGGTGCATTTTCAGACATGTCCTCATTTCAGAGATGTTAGGACAGAGGGAAGAAAGGAGACGTCTTAGATTCGATGAAATGTCGTAGCTTCCTACCCAGAGAGGTGGCTTTCAGGTCCATGGTGGGTCGTGCAGGAGAACCAGGTTGCCCTCAGTTTCACGTCTGGCTGCCTGAGGGGAGCCAGGTTTAGTGGCCCCAGGTCTGGACCAGCCTCGGGAGGCCTCGGGGTCAGGTAGGTGTGGCCCTCAGAGGACCTGTAAGTTTCGGTGTGGAAATACTTAGGTATAAGTATAGTACTCTGGTATAAGTACTCATTCTTGGTGGAGTAGCTCTCCAATCAGGGATTTTCCACCATAATCGATACAAGCCCCTTTTATTTGAACGTACTCATCCACGTTCTTTATGATTGGAGGGAGGGAATTGAGCTCGTTGAAGAAGAGAAGGAAGCATGGACCTGGGGGACAAGCCAGGGTAAGCTTCCAGGACCCCGTCCTGTCTGTCCTGTCTGCAGGACCTGCTGGAGATGGCCCGGCGGAGCGGCCCCGCCTTCCCGTCCCGGCAGAAGCGGCCCTGGCCATCGCGGGCACCTGAGGAGCGGGAGTGGCGCACCCAGCAGCGCTACCTGAAGGTCCTGCGGGAGGTGAAGGAGGAGTGTGGGGACACGGCGCTGTCCTCCGACGAGGAGGGTGTGTGTTTTCGGGCCCCCGGGGCTTGCGTCCATCTCCACCGCTGCTGTTTGTCTGCCTGGAGCCAGTGGGTGCCATTTCCCCACCCCTGCGATGAGGACGCCATGCCTGTGCCCTGTGGTCTGTCTGGGCCAGTGGTGGAGCTCGGAGCCCCTGGTCCTCGGGCCCTGAGACGCTTCCGCTGGGTGGCTGTGACTGCAGACCACTTCGCTCTTGGCGCTTGGGTGCCCGCGGGCCTACCGCAGGCTCTCTAGTTCTGCCGGCTGCTCGAGAGGACTGCTTCCCCACAGGAGGGGCGTAGTGACCTGGCCTCCACAGTGACCCACCACTGTGGATGTCTGTCCTCCTGGAAAAGCTGCTTACATGACCTCAGAGCTACAGTCCAGCTGGGAGGGGTGCAGAGGGAGTGCTGGAACCTGGCTTCCCGATTGTTGGCTTAGCCATCTTGAACCCCAATGACCACTTGCCCAGTCTCCCCTGCCGGGGTCCAAGACCATGTTGGATTTACAAGGAAACTTTTCTTTTGAAGATCTCAGCTCATGGCTCCCAAGCTCCCCAGCACGCTCCCCAAGCCCTGCTGTGCCCCTGAGGGTGGTGCCCACGCTCTCCACCACAGACATGAAAACCGCAGGTGAGTGCTGGTCTGGTGCCAGGGCATGGAGGGGTGTTGAGGGGGTGTGGTGAGGGGAGCAGCACTGGCTGCTTCTGCCAGAAAAAGAGCAGTGTTCCTTAGACCTAGGAGGTTTGGAGAAGTTTTTGTTTGGCTCTACTTTTTTACAAATAGGCCAGCTTGCATTCTTTACTTGAAAATTTCCCTTAGGAGTTGATCAGCTGGCATTTTGGCCTAAAGAAAGCAGAATCTTAAAATAACAATACTAAGGGACAGTTTAATAATAGAACAAGAGAGGTAACCAGAAGCATAACAGTTTCTTGGCATATCCATGGAATTAGAGAATATTCTCTTTTTTTGAGAATTTTCTTAATTGAATAAGAATTAAAGAAGACTGTGAAGAAATTCAGGAGCAGCTGAGTACGGAGATTATTGTTACTGACCAGGTTACAGAAGAGCTGCAGAGTTGAGTCAGTGACTGTTCCATGTTTTAAGACTATGGTACTTGTAGCACATGAGTCAGAAGGGAAACCCAGAAGTGTCTTACTTATGAATTCTAAAGTGGCCAGGAAAATGTGAGTCTGAGCCCTGTGGAAATAAGGACGATCCATGTGGTTCAATTCCTTTTCTCCCAGATAAAATAGAGCTGGGGGACAGTGACCTGAAGATAATGTTGAAGAAGCACCACGAGAAGCGGAAATACCAACCAGTAAGATTGGAGGGGGTAGTGGGTAGGTTGTCAGTCTTACCTCCGAGCGGGTGTCCTGAGGACCGTACAGGGAGTCACTACGTCCTCAGTCCCCTTTCCTTGTACTTGTTAGTGGGCAGGAGCAGCACGGAGGCCCAGGAACACCAAAGACGTGAGGAGAAGACAAACACTTTGGCTTCATAAGACATGCTCACTGTGATGTCTCATCTAGTCTTTAGGGCAGTACTGTTGCGTGAATCATTATGTCCAGTTAGCAGGTCTCAGAGAGGCCAGGGAGCTTGTCTTCTGCCTGATGGCTAGCAAGCAGCAGAGCCTGGACTCCTCCCACATTTTGTGTTTCTGTTCCTCCACACCACCAGATCAAGGTAACGCCAATCCAGAAAGTGTAGTGGAGGAAGGAAAGGCAGTTCTTCTAAGGTGGAGGGGTGAGATGGGCAAAGTCTCCATGGGAATTAAATCCAGGTTCTGTCTCGTCTTTTCCACTCACAGTGATGGGTGAATCCCTTCATTTCTCTGAGCCACGTTGTCAGTCTTTGTAAAATATAGCACCACTTAACAGTATTACTTGAAGAACATATAAAGAATGCACAGGAGCTTTATGAACTGTAAATGCCACACGTGAAAGGTTCTTCTCTGCCCTGTTAGAAAGAGCAGTAGTTTTTCTCTATGTACTTTTTAAACTCAACACAGTTTTCTCAAGCACACATACCATCTAATTGTGTCTGTTAGGTACACAGGCAAAATCACCAACAGTGTCCAGCTCCTCTCTGGAGCCTTGATAACACGTCTCTGAATATCATGTCTAGGATCATCCAGACCTGTTGACAGGGGACTTGACTCTGAATGACATCATGACTCGAGTGAATGCCGGCAGGAAGGGCTCACTAGCAGGTAAGAACATCCTGCAGAGGTGGCCATCGTCCAACTGGTGTCTGCTTATACAGGCCTCTGCATAACGCAGAAGGAAACGTAGCCACAGCCTCTTCCTTACTGATGATCTTTGTTTCGTTATCACCTCTTATGGATTTGTAGGGGAGAATGGTTATTAAATCAGACCAGCAGATCATTGGCTTTTTAAAGCGCTCATTGGGTTTGGTTTTAAAAACAAAACTATGTCTTTATTACTGAGGCTTTTCTTTGATTTGCTAGTGGGCCTTGGGAAAATAATAAGCAGATAAGCTCCCTCATTTCCTGATGTAGAAGTTGCAGTTTTATGACTTATGTTGTTTTTTTCCCCCAGCCCTATATGACTTGGCTGTCCTTAAAAAAAAGGTTAAAGAAAAAGAGGAAAGGAAGAAGAAGAAAATAAAATTGATCAAGTCAGAGGTAGAGGACCTGGCTGAACCCCTGAGCGGTCCTGAAGGGCTCCCACCCCTCTCGCAGGCTCCATCCCCACTGGCCATACCTGCCATCAAGGAAGAGTAAGTGAGCAGAGGGGTTCATGGCTCAGGGCCACCCCTGTGTTGGTGCCTCCTCTGAACCCTGAGTCCCAGGGTCCTGGGGAAAGTGCGTGGTGTAGTCTTTCACTGAACTGTTCTGTGACTGCTAGGAGGCTTGGAGGGCCTACAGCAACTGAGAGTTGTGGGGTTTTGTGTTTTTTTTTTGGTGGTCCTTATCTTTTTCTTCCCTTACTAGGCCTCTCGAAGACCTCAAGCCTTGCCTTGGAATCAATGAAATATCTTCCAGCTTCTTCTCTCTTCTGCTGGAGATCCTACTGCTGGAGGGACAGGCTAGTCTTCCTTTGGTAAGAGTTTAGGAAAAGCCAAGGGCACTGCGGTTTCAGGTGGTAGAAATCTTCAGTAGACTGTGGCTTGAGAACTCTGGGCTCTCCCCAGAGATCTGCAGCCAACTTGCTTTGTGAATTGGGCTCACTGGACAGACCCCGCTGGCTCGTTCCGGCACAGTCATAGAATTGCCATTGTGTTGAAACAGAATGGAAATCTAACCAGGTCCTGCCTTTACTTTTTACCTCAGCTAGAAGAGCGGGTTTTGGACTGGCAGTCCTCTCCAGCCAGCTCCCTCAATAGCTGGTTCTCTGCGGCCCCCAACTGGGCAGAGTTGGTATTACCAGCCCTGCAGTATCTTGCTGGAGAAAGCCGTGGTAAGGTGCTTTTTTCTGTAGGGTCAGTATCTCCCTCCCTCCCACCCACCCGCCTTTGTCGGATTCTCCTATTAGAATGCAGCCTCACTGCTTACATCCATCATGACCCTGCCTGACGCCATGTGGCAGTGGGCTGTGCTGCCCTGATATGCTGTTGACATACAGAAGTGACCTCCCAGCCCAGGGGAGTCAGTGGTTCTGGGTTCAGCACTCTCTGGCCTGTGTGGCTTGCTTATGGGCATCCATTTCTTGTAGCTGTGCCGTCCAGCTTCTCTCCGTTTGTTGAATTCAAGGAGAAAACCCAGCATTGGAAACTGCTTGGTGAGTACTGCATACCACTGACCTGTCACAGAGGTGCTCTTTCTCTCTTTTTCTCCCCTAAGTTTCTGGTGCCTTCCGGGCAGTGCAGGCCATGAGAATGTTGAGAAGGCCCTGTTAGGCCTTGTTTTGCTCAGTAAGAGGATCCTTCCAGGCCCTTAGGAGCTCTCACGGTCTTAAGTTCATGAACCCCATTGGGTTTTGGCTAAGCTGAAATTGCCCTCTGTCCCGATGCACCCCGGGGCTGCTGAATCGAAATCTGTGGGGGCTCTTACATTAGCACCTGTGTTTGTATCATTCATATCTGTGCCCTTAGTGTAACTTACAGTAACATGATTGTTTTTCTTTCCTAAAATGGGCTTTGTTGTTGAGGATAATGTGTCAGGCAGCCCCAAGTAAGCTGTTTCTACAGGAAAGACTTCTTTTGTTATAAATTTGTAAAGTTCCACCTACTGTGTAAGTTGTAGTAATGTGTATTTGAAATAACTTGGTGATGAGAGGAAGATTCATGTTGATTTCCTGTGGAAATAGTCAAACCTCTCTCCACTCTGTCTAGTGGTCTGTGAAGAGAAACACGGAGAGAAGCTTGTGAAGCAGTAGGTTCATTCCTTCCTTACAACGGTGATTCACTTTCTAGGTGTCAGGCAGTGTTAGGTGTTGGGGGTGTAATGGTTTGTGACATAAACAGTGTGTTCCCCTCTTGGTGGAGCTTAAGACTTGTTTGGGGAACAGGTACTCAAATAGCAAACGTGCACATTCTGTAAGGGAAAGTGCTGGTAGGGGTAGGTATTTGTAATGACGCATTGGTGTGGTGTGAATGCAGAGTTCGAGACAGCTGTCCTGGGGAAGGTCAATTGAGCAGAGTTCTTCACGATGGTTAGGGACCAGCCCAGCAGTGGGAGGGGAGAAGGCTCCCATGGAGGGAGTGGTGTGGGTCAGTGGGGTGGGGAAGCTTCCTTTTAGGGTCACACCAGCCTGCAAAGAGATGATGATAATCTGGACTAGGGTAGGGAGAATGGATGCGCTTGAGAGTTTTAGGTAAAAGCTAGAGAGGTGGTTACGGGCTGTGACATGAGTGAAGGCAGAGGCTGTCAAGTGTCACTGGTGCTGGACTCGTAACTGGTGAATGGGGCCCGCCATGGGCAACTGGGGAGGATGTCAGGCTTGGTGAGGTAAGGAGCATGCGTGTGGTTATGGACGTGCTGCGGCTTGAGCTTCCTTTGAGGTGTTGAATGGATGGTGGGTTTAGAGTCCAGACCAGAGAGTCAGGGTAGAGAGCTGTGGGCATGTGTGCAGTAAGAGAAGCCAGAGGCATGGGCCCAGTGAGGAGGCCAGAGGGCCTGGGATGAAGCCTTGAGAGACTCCAGGGTGGGAGAGGCAGAGGGGACTCTGGAGGCAGTGACCACAGAGTTGGGAGGAAGCCATGAGGTCTCAGTCAGGAGATGGGGAGTGTTCATTAGCCTCCATGGTTCCTGCAGCTCAGGAAGATCAAGACGGGGTCTGTGGACATGAAGAAATGGTGATGCTCTTGGAAAAGTGACGCAGGCTGTGGTCAGAGGTGTGCTGAGGCCATGGGTCCACCTGGCATGGGGCTGGGGGTGGCAGGCCAGACCCAACCAGGGAGTAAGTGTCTCGGGCTTGTGGGTCAGATGCATCCGCTGCAGCCGCTCAGCTCTGCCCTGTGCAGGGCAGCCAGAGACATGACACAGGTGAACAGCCACAAAGCTGACCTCTGTGTGCTCTGTGGAGAGCTGCGTGTCCTGGCTGTCAAGGCCCTCTCCTGCAGCTCGCCTCCAGTTAGGGAGACAGCGGATCTGGACCGCACTTTCTACAAGTGTTTGTTGTTGCTGTTATTTATTTAAAAAATTTTTTGTTGGCCGTGCTGCATTGCATGTGGGATCTTCATTCCCTGACGCGGGTTCAGACCAGCACCTCATGCATTGGAATCACAGAGTCTTGAGCACTGGCCTGCCAGGAATGTCCTGGGAAACTTTAAAAAATTCTGATGCCTGGGCCTTCCCCACATCTGTTCTGATTAGTTGGTTTTCGGGAGCCTGAGCCTCAGCATTTTCAAAAGTACCCAGGTAATCCCACATTACCAGGGTTGAGAAACTAGATTAGGCATCTTGAAGATTGCTCTTTTGGAGAATGACAAGATCTAGTTGTGATTGTGGGAGTGCTTGGCTGGGGTAGAGGGAGGCCACCAAGATCAGGTGACTGAGGAGTTAAGGTGCTGGCTAGACAGCCCTTGGGGATGTCCATCAGACACTTGACGTTAATCCCGTCAGGTTTTTAATCCTTTCAAGTCAGTTTCAAGTTAATTTCCACACTTCGTGTTGTCAGATAGCAGTCCAGTTTCATCCTGCGTGTGGAAGTCCTGCGAGGGCTGTTCTGTACACAGGACCATTGCCACAGTCCTGACAGGTTCTTCCTCGGGCATAGGTACAGCCAGGAGGAGGAAGTGGGGTCCTTACGTTGTACCTTTAGATCACATTGTTGTTATTTTTTGCCTTTTTGTTCCAATAGGCCAGTCCCAAGATAATGAAAAGGAATTAGCTGCACTCTTCCAGCTGTGGTTGGAAACCAAAGACCAGGCCTTCTGTAAGGTATGTTGTGAGAACCTTCTGTACGATATGTTGTTGAAAAACACCAGCTCTCGTCTTGGGCTTCCAGAAGTTAAACAGAATTCTGCAGTCCATTGACCTGTCACTGTTTTCCTTTCTCCAGCAAGAAACTGAGGACAGCTCAGATGCCACAACGCCTGTTCCTCGGGTGTGAGTATAGCAGTACCTGACTGAGGGTGGTGCCCCAGGAAACCCTTGTCTCAGTCCCGCCCTGGTTGCGCTGACACGTCCTTGTACGTTAGAGCTGGAGAGCTTGAGAGAGATTGGGTCCATGGGTCCTTGCCTGCCTCAGCCTCCCTGGGGGGCAGCATGCTCCCAAAGTAGGAGTGTTGCCCCAGGAGTCTGAGTGGCAGGATCCACCTGTAGCTGTGTGCTTTTCCCCAGTCTCCCTTCAGTTCCCTTGGAGAGTGGTGGTTCTGGGTGCAGGAGAAGAGGTGATGGACCCGGTAGTTCTAGGCACTGGAGAAGGGGCGATGGACCCAGTGGTTCTGGGTGCTGGAGAAGGGGCGATGGACCTGGTGGTTCTGGATGCTGGAGAAGGGGCGATGGACCTGGTGGTTCTGGGTGCTGGCGAAGGGGCGATGGACCCTATGGTTCTGGGTGCTGGAGAAGGGGCGATGGACCCGGTGGTTCTGGGTACTGGCGAAGGGGCGATGGACCCTGTGGTTCTGGGTGCTGGAGAAGGGGCGATGGACCTGGTGGTTCTGGGTGCTGGCGAAGGGGCGATGGACCTGGTGGCTCTGGGTGCTGGAGAAGGGGCGATGGACCTGGTGGTTCTGGGTGCTGGCAAAGGGGCGATGGACCTGGTGGTTCTGGGTGCTGGAGAAGGGGTGATGGACCCTGGTGGCTCTGGGTGCAGGAGAAAGGGCGATGGACCCTGGTGGCTCTGGGTGCAGGAGAAGGGGCGATGGACCCTGGTGGCTCTGGGTGCAGGAGAAGGGGCGATGGACCCTGGTGGCTCTGGGTGCAGGAGAAGGGACGATGGACCTTGGTGGCTCTGGGTGCTGGAGAAAGGGCGATGGACCCTGGTGGCTCTGGGTGCAGGAGAAAGGGCGATGGACCCTGGTGGCTCTGGGTGCAGGAGAAGGGGCGATGGACCTTGGTGGTTCTGGGTGCTGGAGAAGGGGTGATGGACCCTGGTGGCTCTGGGTGCAGGAGAAAGGGCGATGGACCCTGGTGGCTCTGGGTGCAGGAGAAGGGGCGATGGACCTTGGTGGTTCTGGGTGCAGGAGAAGGGGCGATGGACCTTGGTGGTTCTGGGTGCTGGAGAAGGGGCAGGGGACCTGGTGGCTCTGGGTGCAGGAGAAGGGGCGATGGACCCTGGTGGCTCTGGGTGCAGGAGAAGGGGCGATGGACCCTGGTGGCTCTGGGTGCAGGAGAAGGGGCGATGGACCCTGGTGGCTCTGGGTGCAGGAGAAGGGGCGATGGACCCTGGTGGCTCTGGGTGCAGGAGAAGGGGCGATGGACCCTGGTGGCTCTGGGTGCAGGAGAAAGGGCGATGGACCCTGGTGGCTCTGGGTGCAGGAGAAGGGGCAGTGGACCGGGTGGCTCTGGACACTGGAAAAAGGGCGATGGACCCTGGTGGCTCTGGACGCTGGAGAAGGGGCGATGGGCCTGGTGGTTCTGGGCACTGGAGAAGGCGTGATGGACCCTGATGGTTCTGGACACTGGAATAGGGGCGGCGATGGGCCTGGTGGTTCTGGATGCTGGAGAAGGGGTGATGGGCCTGGTGGTTCTGGGCACTGGTGGAGGGCAATGGACCCATAGGTTTTTGTGTTCCAGAAGGACTGACTACGTGGTGCGGCCCAGCACGGGGGAGGAGAAGCGAGTTTTTCAGGAGCAGGTGAGAAAAAACTGGAACCCAGTGTAAATCTCTGTGTCTGCGAGACCAGGCGAAGAAGAGATGCTCTGAGCCCAGCATTCTTGGAAGCAGCTCACACTCTTAACCTCACTGTTCCCTTAGTCGGGATTGCTTTTCCGGAGCAGAGATGATGTGAGGAAGGGAACAAGAAACTTTTTGATGGTTTTTTTGCAGATAACAAGACACATTGGCTTCTGGATGACTTTGCTAGTGACTGGCCTTTGGGGGTCGTCCTTTCCCCACTCTGGTCAGCTCAGTGGTCCTAGTGGAATAGCCTGATTCCTCCTTGTTCCAGTCTCTCCAGGCTGACCCCTTACTGCTTGGGGTGGCTGGAGAGAGCCCTCTGACTGACTCAGGAGCTCTGTCCCTTCTCTTGACAGGAGCGCTACCGGTACAGCCAGCCCCACAAGGCCTTCACCTTCCGCATGCACGGCTTCGAGTCCGTGGTGGGGCCCGTGAAGGGTGTGTTCGACAAGGAGACCTCGCTCAACAAGGCGCGGGAGCACTCCCTGCTGCGCTCTGACCGGCCTGCCTACGTCACCATCCTGTCCCTGGGTGCGCCACCACCCCCACCCCCACCCCCCAGCAAAGGCTGGAGGGTCAGCTCCAGGAAGCTTTGCAGTGGGGACACGGAGGGTGGGCTCCTGCCCAGAGAGTTACAGGGAATCCTTGTTTTCTTTCCGGATTCTGTGCTCAAGTTTACGTTCCTTTAGGAATAGTTCAGTTAGCTTAGGTGCCAGAATTTGTTTCCTCCAGACTGGGCTTCTTTTAAAGGTGAGGTTTTTCACCTTTTTGGTACCATGAGTTGTTGGCAGTCTGGTAACCACTGGACCCCTTCTCAGAATTAGGTTTTTAAATGCCCAAAATAAAATGCACAGTTATGAAAGAAACCAGTCATATTGCAAAAATATTCAAGCAGGTTTATGGTGCAGAAATAGGTCTTTATTATGTTAAATGATGTGACATTGCCACAGGTGTTGTGACTCCTCTGATCCCCACGTGGTGATGAGTAGCACTGATACTTTGAGTTCAGCAGCTGTGCTGTGGTGAGAAATCATCTGATTTCTGTTACACATCACAGCACTGCCAGCATGTGGTTGGCAACATATGCCAGCAAAGATTGTGCCAGCCTTGGCTCACAGTGGAAGGAAATGCTGGGTTTCAGTTTAAGTTGTAATTATCTCCTGGACCCCGTAAACTCTCAAGTTCAGGGCCTTCAGCCGTGGCTGAAAGTGTGAGGGGTGTGGTGGAAGCCGCCCCCAGAGGGCCGTGTCCCCCTGCTCCTGGGTCAGCAGCTGAGGGGTGGCTCCCCTAGGAACCCTGCTAACGTGTGCACTTTGCTGTTTCTCGTGTTAGTTCGTGACGCTGCAGCACGGCTGCCCAACGGGGAGGGCACGCGGGCGGAGATCTGTGAGCTGCTCAAGGACTCCCAGTTTCTGGCGCCTGACGTCACCAGCACGCAGGTGTGAGGGAAAGGGCTGCTCGTGTTTTGTTCAGGGGTTGTTTAAAGATGCTTACAAGGGAACACAGAATGTGCGTGCTAAGATACTTTAGTCGTGTCTGACTCTTTGCGACCCCATGGACTATACCGTGCCAGGCTCCTCTGTCCTTGGGGATTCTCCAGGCCAGAATACTGGAGTGGGTTGCCATGCCCTCCTCCAGGGGACCTTCCCAACTCAGGGTTCGAACCTGAACCTGTCTTATGTCTCCTGCGTTGGCAGGTAGGTTCTTTACCACTGGAACCACCTGGGAAGCCCACATGAGGGAATACAGACTGGAATAACAAATTTAATAAAACTGATGAGGAATTTCCTGGCGGTCCAGTGGTTTGGATTCTGAGCTTTCAGTGCCAAGGGCCTGGGTTCAGTCTCTGGTTGGGAAACTAAGATCCCACAAGCTGAGTGGCAAGGCTAAAAAAAAAATCCCAGAAGAAAGGAGTCTGTCTGGGGAAGGGTGAGCAGAGCTGCCCTGTGACCTTGCTGATGGCGAGGCTTTCCTTCAGCGTCTGCTGAGGGTCCTCAACTCACCGTCTTCAGGGCAACTCCGTCCCCCTGGTCTCCTGGTTTCTTGTTTTGCTGAGTGACAGGTGAGCCACTGGGAGTAGGTTCTGTGTGGGGGCTGTGCCCCGCCCCCCCACCCCGGGTTTCCTCTGGCGTCTGAGCCGGTGGTTTTCCTTCCCTTGTCCCGGGTCTCAGGTGAACACAGTGGTGAGCGGCGCCCTGGACCGGCTGCATTATGAGAAGGACCCGTGCGTGAAGTATGACATCGGGCGGAAGCTCTGGATCTACCTGCATCGGGACCGCAGCGAGGAGGAGTTTGGTATGTGCCCCGCTAGCCCCGGGCGTCCTGACGTTCTGTCCCGGCCCCACCCTTCTCCTTGGCATTCGCTCAGGACGCCACTGTGCAGGGGTCGGAGCCCTGGCTCTCAGCGAGACCGCCCTCCTTCCTGAGCTCAGCTGCCCACTCTTGCCCACAGAGCGAATCCACCAAGCCCAAGCAGCTGCGGCCAAAGCCAGGAAAGCCCTCCAGCAGAAGCCCAAGCCCCCGTCCAAGGTGGTGAGTGACCTCGTGGGACGGCGGCAGAGCGGCTGAGCCATTCCTGCCTCTTTGCTCACGCTGCGTGCGTTCCATCTCGTGTGCGTGCAGAAGTCCAGCAGCAAGGACGGTCCGGTGAAGGTCCTGAGCGGCGGCCCGTCTGAGCAGAGCCAGCTGAGCCTCAGCGACTCCAGCATGCCCCCCACCCCGGTCACGCCCGTGACGCCCACCACGCCTGCTCTGCCTGCCACGCCGATCTCCCCGCCACCAGTCCCGCCAGTGAACAAGAACGGCCCCACGACAGTCTCGGAGCCGGCCAAGTCTACGTCAGGGTGAGCATTCCGCGTCCTGCCGGGCCTTCTCCTCCAGGCTCCTTCCGCGTGCTGTCCTGAGCTGTGTCTTCTTTCCCCGGGTGCTCCTCGCAGTGTTCTTCTCGTGTCCTCACCAACCATGCCGCAGCTGGGAACCATGCTGTCCCCGGCATCCAGCCAGACCCCGCCGAGTTCTCAGGCTGCTGCCCGTGTCGTGAGCCACTCGGGCTCGGCTGGGCTCCCCCAGGTGCGGGTGGTGGCCCCGCCCAGCCTTCCCGCCGTGACGCAGCCAGCAGGGCCAGCCCCGCCACTTCCACCGATGCCCGCGGGAACGCAGATCCGCATGCCGGCCACTGGCGCGCAGGCCAAAGGCGGGCCACAGGTAAGAGGGACGGGCTGCACATATGGGCTCATGAATCTGGTGGGCAGTCCGGGTTGGGACCCAGGACCTGGGTCACTGCTGCTGCTGATGGCATTTATCACAACAGCTCAGTTAATGCCTAGGGCCCAGTGACCGAGTTATGAGTTGTGTTTGCACGTCGGGAGTCAGAACTATGGGAAGTTTAGTGAGGTACCCCAGGTTGTGACATCAGGAACCTGGTGGATGAAGGTGGGATGTGAATGAGGCCCATGAGTGTTAGTGTCAGGCTCTTTCTGTCGTGACTCTAATCTTCTCTAGGCCACTGATCGTGGGGCTGTAGACAAGAGTCTCCTGCCTCAGGCCCCTGTGCTGTAAAGGGGTATGGTGTTTCCCCTCTCTTTGCATGGTTAAAGTGAGATGTTAGATATGAAAGTGTTTCTGAAAGTTAAGCTGTTCTACTAGCATGTCAGAGCTCCACACTGTCCACTTCAGGGGGTAGTGAGTGCTCGGTACTATAAGCTTAGAAACCCTTCTAAGGGAATGCATCTTGGGTGGTGACAGCTAGAGACTTTCTGGGTTCCGGTCTGCGGCTTCCTGTCTAAACTCTCGGCCTCCTGCCCGGAACTAGACAGTCATGGCCACTGTTCCAGTCAAAGCGCAGACAGCGACGGCCACCGTGCAGCGGCCGGGACCCGGGTCGGCGGGGCTCACGGTGACAAGTCTCCCTGCGGCGGCCAAGCCCACAAGCAAGCCTGCCACCAGCTCTCCTGGGGGCCCCACTCCCAGCACCCCCACGGCAGCTGTTCTTCAGAGCGTCGCAGGACAGAACATTATCAAGCAGGTACATGAAGCCTCTCTGCGCGGGTCTGAGTACTTTGTCCAGAATCAGAGGACAGTTGGAGACCTTAGTGGTTTGTGACCTCTGATTCTGAGTTCATTTCTATTCAAGTGTGAGTTTCCAGCAAGGGCAGTGCAAGCTTGGGAGATGCTGCAAAGGGTTTTTTTGTTTCTCTCCATGTAATTCAGGATTTAGTAGCTGAGTCCTTGGATTTGGAGTCAACTTTTCACGGATGTGCTTATCTAAAACCCTGTAGAACGGATGGACAGGTGGTGTTGGCATTTCATTTTCCACTTGTGGAAACGGAACGTGTGTGTCTGTGCTTTCATAGCGGTGTGTGCGTGAGGATAACCGTGGAGCTGCAGGGACTGTTTGGGCAGAATCGCACCGACTGCTGAGAGCAGGGCCTGGGTGGTGCTGAACGTGCTGTAGATGCTGAGTGCTGTCGTTCTCCTGACACCGCAGGGCAGCCACTTTGATTATTCCCATTTTACTGTGAAGAAACGGAACTACTAATGATGAAGCAAAGTTATTTCTTCGTCAAACGAAGGTTTCTTGAGTGCCCTCTGTGTGCCGGGCACTGCAGGGTGTGGGGTCAAGGGGTGAATCACATGGACCAGGTCCCTGCTGTCCCGAGGCTTGTAGTGTCACATGTCACAGCTCTGGGGGACAGGCACGTACTTCCGGGGTGAATTCCATAAGGCCGTGACAGTCGGTCAGCGGGAAGGGCGGGGGTCAAGGGTGATGGGCAGAGGTGGCAGCTGCTGAGGGAAGGCCTGTCTGGGGAGGGGGCTCATGAGCAAGGTGAGCGAAGCTGGAGAGCACACGCCGTGCTGTGCTTTTCCAGGCGCAGCCTCCCAGGTGTGGGAATGGCACGTGAAGAGGCCTCCATCAGGAGTGTGTGGGGAGCAACGGGAAAGCAGCTGGACGCTCCTGAGCACGTGAAGGTGTTAGAAGGCGAGGCTGCCAGCAGCTAGCTCAGACTTCGCCTTTAGTTTAGATGTGACGGGAGCCGTGGAAAGACTGTGGGCTGGGATGACTTGACCTACTTTACGCTTACAGAGATTCCTGTTTGGGAAGGGAGCTGGGAGGGGTGTTCAGGTGGAAGAGAACATAGGTCACTGTGGCCGGTTCATGTTGATGTACAGACCAGCATAATACTGTAAAGCAATTTTCTTTCAATTAACGATACATAAATTAAAAAGAAACCCCTGCTTGTGCACCGTGGACACTGGAGCCAAGAGCAGAAGCAGGGAAGCCACGTGGGAGTGGGTAGCAGCCGTGTAGCTCCAGCATTAGGCGTGTGTAGAGGCCTGAGAAGTGAGCACTCAGTGGACAGGGGTAGTGAGTGAGCTTGACCGGCACACTGGGTCATGGATTTTGGGGAACGGGTTCACGATAGAATGTGAGGCAAGGCAGGGGAGACGGTGATAGATAGCCTTGCTTTTGCTGAGGGCGGAGACCTAGGCTGCAGGGGGATGTGGAGTGAGGCAGGGGTGGGCATGCTTTAGGGTGGGGGCGGCACTGTGACACTCAGTGGTCCGGCAGAGGTGGGGGTTGGCTCACTAGACACAGTTCTTCGGCTAGGAGGGTCGTACCTGTTGCATGTGGATGTTGGCTCTAGGTAAGTAGGCGTTGGTGTGAAAACCAGTCTGGTCCCAGGGTGCAGCCCTTCAGCACCGAGTGTGGTGCTGCCTCAAAGTGGAGGTTGGCTCAGCCATAATTAGATGTTTTTGAGACAGTAGGAGAAATGTGAGTGTGTCTTATAATATTTACCAGGTGGTTATTAGGTAAGAATAGATAGTTACTTTTAAATTTGGTCCTGGGCTATTTTATGTGAAGGTCTGGAGCAGCCTTGGATACCCAGGGACAAGTGTTGATGAGCAAAATGATGTTTATCGGTTTACTTTAAAATATTCCAACTCCTCCCTCCCTCCACCCGGGCCCTTGAAGAGTGGGGAGAAATAGATATTCCTGGCCACGTGGTGACTTCTGAAGCTGGTGGTGTGTGAATTTGTTAGGCTGTTCTCTACTTTGGTGACCGTCCTCCATTTTTCAAAGTAAAAAGTTAGGAAAGTACAGGAAACATACATCTCTTGCAATGGAGGTTCCCTGGCTTTCCCCTGAAACCCGTTGAGCCCGGAGAAGATGTGTGTCAGTGCTCTTCTTTCCCTGCAGGTGGCAATCACTGGGCAGCTTGGCGTGAAGCCCCAGACGGGCAGCAGCGTCCCCCTCACAGCCACCAACTTCCGGATCCAGGGCAAGGACGTGCTGCGTCTGCCACCCTCCTCCATCACCACGGACGCCAAGGGCCAGACGGTGCTGCGCATCACCCCAGACATGATGGCCACGCTGGCCAAGTCCCAGGTCACCACAGTCAAACTGACCCAGGACCTCTTTGGGACGGGCGCCGGTACCACGGGCAAAGGCATCTCGGCGACCCTCCATGTCACATCCAACCCCGTTCATGCCACTGACAGCCCTGCCAAGGCCGGTGTGGCCACTGCCCCGTCGTCCACTCCAACAGGGACCACTGTGGTCAAAGTGACTCCTGATCTCAAGCCAGCGCGTTTGATGCCAGCGCTCGGCGTGAGCGTGGCCGACCAGAAGGGGAAAAACACGGTGGCCTCATCGGAAGCGAAACCAGCTGCCACCATTCGCATCGTGCAGGGCCTGGGGGTGATGCCCCCCACAGCAGGCCAGACCATCACGGTCGCAGCCCACACCAAGCAAGGGCCCTCAGTGGCTGGTGGGTCTGGAACTGTTCATACGTCGGCCGTGTCTATGCCCAGCGTGAACGCTGCCGTGTCCAAGACCGTGGCTGTGGCTTCTGGGGCGGCCAGTGCCCCCATCAGCATCGGGACCGGAGCCCCCGCCGTGCGGCAGGTCCCAGTCAGCACCGCGGTTGTCTCCACGTCCCAGGCCGTGAGTAACTTCAGGGGTGTAGACTGGAAGCCCAGTCTGTCTCCTCTTTTGACCCAGACAGGCTTATTCACTGTGTGACTCTTGTTTAGTTCTGAAACACGTTACTAAAGTGTGGCACGGGCAGTAGTTCTCGTAACAGTAAAGCAGCGCGGAGGTGCGTGGAGTAGATGCGAGCTTTCTCTTCCACCCTCTGGTTCCCCTCTCGTGAGGCTCGTCACTAGTGGTGTTTCGCCGTTTATCCTCCAAGTCCTTTTTCTGAGCATTTTCATACATATGCACGAAATTTTAAGATTCCTATGAGAAACCTCAGTCTGTGTACTGTTCTGTGATTTGCTTTGTTCATTTAAAAGTACGTCGTGGGGGTTGTTCCAGATTGTACGCTGAGACTGTGCCCTTTTAATGAGATCGCTGTCCCTTGTTAATACCCGGCGCTACGGGGCCTGTTTGTTGTGTGAACACGGGACAGTGTTTCAGGAGTGGGCCGGGGAGGTACGCATCAAACGTTCGACACTCCCGCTGTGTTCAGAGAAAGACCACACCAGCCTACGCTGCGTCAGCTAGCCTTCTGTTTCCCTTACCCCTTAACCAGCACGTGAGAGCCTGTTCTGTAAATCACTATGTCCCTGTCTTACTGGGGTTCTTTTTCTCTTTTCCTGGTTTTTGGTGGGGTGGGTATCCCTTTGTTGGGGGAGGTTGGTGAGGGCTCTCCAGGGGTGAATGGGATATTTGCCATTGTTTTTCTGGGGTGTTTTTCTGGTATTTTCATGTTGTATGAGCTCGTACCAACCTTTATATTTTTCACATATTAGTTCTTTTATGTGTAGAAAATATTTTCTTTCAGTCTGTCATTTTTTAACCTTGCATGTGAAGCCTTTTTGCTCTGCAGGTATTTTATCTGATTAGATCATCAGCATTTTCTGGTTCCTAGGTTTCACTGCCTTATGCCTCAGCCCAGGGTTATGAAGATGTCGGCTCTTATTTTCATAAAATATTTTTAGAGTTTAAAAAAAGTATAATGGATAAATCCACTTGAAATGTATTTCTGTGAATGTCATGTCTGAATAAGCTCCTCCTTCATTTTTCACATTATTCCAGCATCGTTGCGTAGTATGTCTCTTCCCAACTAATTTGAGATACTGCCCTTATCGTAAACCAGATTCCTGTATCAACAGGTGTGTTTTGGGGAGCAGGTGTTTATTCTTTAGCCTCTGGGTAGGGGGCATTGTTCTGTATGGCAGGTGCATCTGGACAGTACAGAGCGCAGTCTGACTTCTCTAAGTAAGCCGTATAGTGAAACCTCATCGATTAGGATAAAAGCTCGAGTGATGGGGAGAGCAGGACCAACACGGTAGGAAAGCCAGGCACCCAGCCCTAAGGTGCAGCCTGGCTTTAAAGGAGGTGTGTGTTGAGGTTCTCACATCAGAGAATTAAGGCAACGAAGAAACGGCGCTCACTTGATCCACTTTTCTCTTGAGTCCTGACACAGGTGTGTCCCGCGGCATCCAGCTTGTGGCCATCAGTCGGGGTGACTGTAAGGAGAGAGCTCCGGGTGGGGCAGGCAGGTTGAGGGGTGGTGCCTAGGCAGCTGTTGCCTTGCTCACAGAGGGACGCACCGTCGGTGGGTGCTGCTCTGAAGTCTCCCCAGCGCCGGGTTCTTAGCACAGCCGTGCAGCCCTCAGTCGATTCCCTGAAGGCACCACCTGGCCGCGTCCTCTGGCCTGCTGGCACCGTTCAGTGCTTTCTCTGGGGCTATAGTTGACTCATTTGGAGATCAGTGTCCGGCCCGGGGGACAGGTTTCCTCCCGAGTGCCTGGCTGCTGTAGAACCAGTTTGCCTGTAGGAAATATTGATTCCTTTTCTTTGCATCTTGTTGACTGCTCCTCTTGAGTTATTTTTTTCAAGTCAGGTTTACACAAGATTTTACCGTGTATAAATTTTATCAACCAAAGGTTAAAACCAGGCCACCTAAAAACTGGTGGCTGTAGTGACCTACCCCAACCATCCTGAAGTCCCAGACACGCCAGGCATCTCCAGCTCCCTTTGCGCTCCTTCCCCACATTTAACTGTGAGGTGCACTTCTCTCTTGGGTGAGTTTAGTATTAGTGTCCCCAGCTCACCTCCCTCATCTCCGGGAGGAACAGCACCCGGGAATGTGCCCTGCTGTGTGCTCCCCTACTCTGCACCTAACCGTGACAACTCCTGATCGCCTCTGTCCCGGCTCGGGTCCTCCGCCCGGCTGCCTTGTGCCAAGTGTCGGGGTGCTGGATGAGTGAGAGCCTTCCCTCTGGGACCCAGCCTCTACTGCCGTGAAGGGAACACACGCTTTCCTTTGTGGCTCGGGGGCACGTTTTATCCTGATGCCGGCAGGTGCCCTCGGCTGCTTTGATTCAGCAGGAAGGAGGAGGCTCACAGACAGATGACCCTTGGTAGAACACACGAGCCCTTACCTGGACCCCAGCTATAGGAGCATTGGGCCCTACAGAGGACTCTTTGGCTCCTGCGGCCCCTGGGTGACGCTGCACGGTGGTCCTTGCCTCCTCCTTCTCATAAACCTGATTCTGTTTCTCTGTAGGGTAAGCTGCCTACACGGATCACAGTTCCGCTGTCTGTCATCAGCCAGCCCATGAAGGGCAAGAGTGTGGTCACAGCCCCCATCATCAAAGGCAACCTGGGTGCCAAGTAAGTGCTGTGGTGGGTGGGGGAGGCAGTGCTGGGGGCTCCTGGACACGAGGGCACAGGGAAGGCGGCTGGTTCCTGGGCTCCTTCATTGTGCTTGACGGTGTCTCGAGCACCTCAGGTTGTTTCAGGTGCTGGGGATAAAGTGAGGTCAGTGCTACCAACAGGCTCACGCTGTAGGAACAGTGAACTAACCTCGTCTATGGGGTGGTAGTGCATGCTCTGGGGACAGAGCAAGGGACCGACAGGAGGCACTGGGTGGAGTGGGCGGTGACCGGTGTGCTGTTAGGGAAGCCTCCCCGCAAAGTCAGGCCCTGGGGTGTGATGGTGCAGAGAACGAGGGCCTCCCTGGGTCCAGAGCTTTGTGGCTCTGACTTGACGAGAGTGAAGGTGAAGACAGGAGTCTGGGTCTCTGGGCAGCTGCCCTGGGGCCGGGTTTGTGGCTGGGAGCACACACCTCCCGGCACCCATCCTGACCCTGGCCGGTCACCAAGTAGACACAGAGCCTTTTCATCCAGAGCACCAGGGGCCTTTGTCTGACACGGGAGTGTGGCAGCTGGAGGAAGGGGGGGATCTCTGGCTGGTGTCCCGTCAGTCCAGTGCTGGGGTCCCCTGGCCCGGGCTTGGCCTCACGCCTCTCCCCCACAGCCTCGGCGGGCTGGGCCGCAACATCATCCTCACCACCATGCCGGCGGGTGCGAAGCTCATCGCTGGCAACAAGCCAGTCAGCTTCCTCACGGCCCAGCAGCTGCAGCAGCTCCAACAGCAGGGTCAGGCCACACAGGTGAGGCCCAGTGCCCTCTCAGGGCTCGGGCTACTCCCTTCCCTGTGCGCTCGTCCTCACTGCAGGCTGCTGGCCATCTGCCCACCAGACGCTCTTTCTGTGCACAGGTGCGCATCCAGACAGTCCCCGCATCCCACCTTCAGCAGGGAACAGCCTCTGGTTCCTCCAAGGCCGTCTCCACCGTCGTCGTGACCACGGCCCCATCTCCTAAGCAGGCACCCGAGCAGCAGTGATTCTCAGGGAGGAAGACATTCAGCGGCCGGATGCCACGCCAGTCGGCCTTCAGGCTGGGAGGGCAGGAGCGCGGGTGGCTGCCTCACCCACCTCTGCCGGGCGGGGTGGGTGTCTGTCTGAGGAAGGCCAGCGGTGCGACGCTGGCTGCCCAGCTGCGCTCCGCGGGGAGTGGGCTGCGCCAGGTGTGCTGCGCCCCCGAGCTCTGTCCTGTCTGGTCCAGGAGAAGTGTCTCTGGTGGGGGTGTGTGAACTCACTGTGGTCACATGAGCCCAGCTATCCCAAGAGGAGACACTGGGGACGGGCTGATGTCACAGATGTGTGGATGGTGAGTGAGACTCGTTCTGTGCAGGGGTTGTGTTTACCCTGGTCTTGTCTGTGATTGGTGGTCTGGGTCGGTGTTCTGTGTCCAGATGTTTTTATGTAACATTTTTTGAAAAAACCTGTTGTACATCTCTATCAAGGAGAAACCTGGGCTTAGACATGCCCCCACCCCCAAAAAAACGCATATTAAGTTGCTTCAGTAGTGTCCAACTCTTTGCAGTCCTATGGACTGCAGCAAGCCCAGGCTCCTCTATCCATGGAATTCCCAGGCAAGAATACTGGAGTGGGTTGCCGTTTCCTTTTCCAGGGGATCTTCCTGACCCAGGGATCGAACCCAGGTCTCCTGCATTGCAGTCATATTTACTTAATTTTTTGACGAGAGTGAAAGAACAGCAAGATCCCTAGTAAGTTAGTGGCTGACTTGATGGCTGCATGCTAGCAGAGTGGCCATGAGGTGGGGGAGAGACGTGGGCATTGAGGTCATGTGGGGTCCCAGAAGTGGAATTAGTGTGGCAGCTCTGCTTAAAGACGGGCAGTCAGGATCTCGACCGCGGTCCACCCTTCACCTGCTGACTCTGTCCTCCTTGTCGAGCCTGTCTACATGTACATCCAGAGCCACTGGACAGAGTAGGCAGAAGCCAGGACACATAACTGCTTTCACAGCACAAGTTTTATTGTGGTTCAGAGATGATATGTTTTGCTTTGCTCCAGAGCAAGAGTCAGCAAACCCGATTTTGTAAATAAAGTTTTACTGGAACATAGCCCACACCCATTCACTTAGGTATGGTCTGTGGCTGCGTCCAGTTAGAAGGCAGAACTCAGTAGTTGTCACAGGGACTGCACAGCTTCAAGTACAAAAACCTTCCTACCTGACCCTTGAGTAGAACTTTGCTGCTTCTGCACCAGAATATGGTGGGGCCGGGGGGTATGTGGCCACAGCTGCCTCGTGGGTCTGGGTTTATTGTCATTAGCTCCTGGGTGTTCACGGTTCTCAGTCTCCACTGAGCCATGGGCAGAGCTCAGAATGTGGTTTTAAAATGTAATTAAAAGCACTGGTTGTCAACAATGTGTGCCTCTCATATTGGAGTGGGTGTTGGGTGGTAAAGCTTTTCTGCAGCCATGGGGCTTTCCTGTCTCTCAGGAAAGTATCCAGGTTATTAAGAATGTTTTCCTCACCCATGAAAGTTGAGTGACATTCTTTGATGGAGTCAGGGTGAGGAAGTGGAGTTGGAGGGCAGTATCAGGCAAGTTGCAGTGGTGCAGAGAAAGTTAGAGCAGCTCACTGGACACAAAGACGTTTGATTCCTAAAGCAGATCTGTGAGATAGGCGTGGTCATTCCTCTTTTAACTGAGAGAACCCGCGTCTGAGTTGAGGTTAGAAAGAACCAAGACGTGAGTGCAGTCTTCTGGTTGTAGGTCAAGTGCTCTCTTTGCTACCTTCCTGCAGGGAAGTGACATGTCCTGATGAGACCTGGTGGCCGCCCCGAGCCGGGAGGGGTGGACCTGGGGGCCAGATTGCAGGGGTGAATGGGCGGGGCGGGATGGAGCTCTTGACGGGTGGTTGAGGGCTAGCACGGAGAGGAGATTGGTGACGGGTGGTTGAGGGCTGGCGCAGAGTGGAGGTTGGTGATGGGGAGAGGTGGAGCCTGCAGGGAGGGAAAACAGCCTTTGAGCTGAGTGGAGGAGGGTGCGTCTGCACAGTGTCACTCCCTGCAGCACGTTGCACATGGAAACCCCGGGTCCTGGTTTCTGGGTGAGAAAGAGGCAGTAATTTGAGGAATCCTGGCTCTGGTATTTATTGCCGGTTAAAATAAACCCCTTCTGAATTTACTTAACAAGTGATTTAATGATGTTTCCAGCCTCAACCCTCACCCCCACTTTATTTGCTAAAGTCACCTGACTCTGACCGTCTCCCTGGTGCCCACAGACATTTACATCCTAGCAGACAGGTTTTTTTCAGAACCCTGGTAATGTGTGACCTGGTGCTACCTGCCCAGCCTGTCTGTGGGTCCCCAGGGTGGCAGCCCCTCCACCCCCCAGGCTGCTCGAGTGCCACTGCCAGCACAGGCACCAGCTGTGGCTGCTTCCGGGCAGACCTCAGGGGTCTTACAGAGACATGGGAACTATTGTGGGGGTTTGGGGGGAACAAATTCAGAAGAATTTGGTTCAGAGGCTGGTGTAAGTATTCAGACCACGTATCTGAGACTAGATTTGGTGCAGGGCATCATGATGGGTTTGTACTTCATCACACACACCTCCCTGAAGGTGTCTCAACCTGTGCTGTGCAGGGGGCGTGAAAACAAGTTTTAACATTTGTGTCTGACCCTCAACACCTCGATCCCTCACTTTGGAGAAAATGCTGCAATTCCCTAAAGTGTTTTGTCCCCTCCTGGTGAAAGGAAGACTGGGACTAGGTTCTTCCTTCTCATCTCCAGTCCCTGAGGAAAGAACATGTTTTACATTAATTACCAGTAATAGAACTTGGTTCATTCAGGACTTGCCCAGTGAACGTTTGGGCTCATACTTAGCAGGCAGACCAAAGTGATTCCTGAAAGGGGACCCACAGGTTCTTTTCTCAGAATTCAGTCAGTGTAGCTCGTTCTTAATCCCGGAGGTGTGACTTCAGCCCTAAGCTGCTGGCTCACCCTGGGAGGTTCGTTGCCTGTCACATAAGTAGAGCATTCCTTCCACAGAGCATCCGGCTTCACACAAATGACCTCTGCTGGCTTGGTGTGCAGTGTGGAGGATGCAGGACAGAGGAGCTGGCCTCTGAGTCTTGCTGAGGACTGGCTTAGGGACTTAGTGACTTTGTGGCCTCAGGCTACTCCTGTTCCGTGAAGGGCCCCATGTTCTTGAGTGCAGGCATTTGTGAGAACCTCACGAGACTGAGTGCATTTCAAGGTCTGGGAAATCCTGTACGAATGAGTGGCACTGTGGGTCCACACGGCCTTTCACATCTGCCCTAACCCACTCTTACAGAGCCTGATTAACTCCACATTTCCTTCACTGGAGAGTTCGTACCTGGATTCTCACTGCCTTGGATGTGCTTTTCTATAGGGCTCCCCCACCCGCCTTCTTCTCCCCTCCGTGTCCTGGGGACACCAGTCACCCTGCATGGAACTGCTTATGGCGCTCCCTTTAGGCTGAATTCCATGCTGGACACATATTTTATAATCCTTAACAACCATTGCTGTGCTGGTGCAAAGTAAATCTTTAATAAGTATTTGTTGAAGGAAGTTTAAAAAAGAACAAAAGATCCAGAACTAAGACTTGCATATCCAGAGTTTGTTACTCATTCAAGATTCACATTCTTTGCAGGATTTGCAGGATTCTTATCCTTGGCTTTCAGCTATGTTTAAATTCAAAGCCTCCCTTGACCTGACATTTTTCTCTGCCTCATTATGGAGCTCTCTCAGAACCCTGTCATTAGGTACTTCTGAGGAATAAGAACATCTGAGTTCAGTCCTAAGCCGGACCAGACTGGCTTCCTGGTTAAGTACAAAGTCACTTTGGCCCAACTTCATTGTTTATCAGCAGTGAGTGGTATTGCAGTCCTGTGGAGTATTAGGATTAGTTAGGAAATGCTTAACAAGTAATACCTAAAGTACCAAAGCTTGTGGATTATTTTACTTAGAAAAATTAGAATTCTCTCTCTAAAGGTTCTGTCATTGACTTGATTTCTGATAGGAAAGTACCTGCCGCATTTGAGAGAAACGGTGCTAAATTATCAAAACAGTAAATTCTTCTGGATTTGTATCCTGAATTCATCCGGGTGGTCACTTCCTGTTCTGAAACTTTCAGTCTGATTTCTCCTTGTTCTGAGACGCACATGAAGGTTGACTTCATTTTTCTCGACAGGATAGCACACCCATACAGACCTTAGTTGGTTAAGCAAGATGGTGGGACCCTGGGAGCAGATCACGGTGAGGGCGGCGGTGGAGGCAGGGAGCCGGCCCGCTGATCGCTGGCTGAGCACCTTTAGGACACACCACCCTCCACTGCTGACTGGGAGCTGCCCCTACTCCTCATCTGAGCCACTCAGGAGGGCCTTCCGGTATGTGTGATCCGACCTCAGCTTCTGAATCCCAATGACTTCCCTGTCTTCCGGCCTCTTCACCCGCGTCAAGAAGCTGTAACGGGGACAGCAAGGGCAGATGGGTGAGCCCCCAAGTTGACTTACTCCCTCACCCAGGGGTGCAGAGGCATTCACCGGCTCTCAGAGCATTCTTTCTCTTTCAAATACTACCTTTCTGACCACATAGACAGAACTCTGGTAGATGAAGGGCCTCAGGGTCAGTAGTACTTACAGGTTAGTGTTGTAATTGAGACTGGACGTAGGTCTCCCCCGACCCCCAGTTTATCATTTCACAGACCGTGCAGTAGAACTAAAAGGAACCACAGCCTGCTTGCCTGCTGTTTAATGTGTGTGCAGCTCTCTGGGTGAAGCATCTGTGCATTGGGTAGGGAAATCAGGAACCAGGAGAGAACGAGGCATCTCTGACAACACAGAACTGGTAGGACCAGGTGCATGGTGGTTGGACTTGGGCTCTGCCGTTTACTCCTGGGGTGACCTTGGCCCAGTTACCCACTCTTGCAAAGCCTTGGTTTCCCCAGCTACAAACATCACGTGCATCCTTCACAGGGGAAGCGTGAAGCCAGGGGATTTATATACTAAGTGTAACCACAGTGCCAGGGCACAGGCAGTGCCTGGCACTCAGAGCTGCTCTCATGACCTGGAGACCAGTGCTGTAGTGAACACCTGCTGTTGTGTCTCACCTGAGAGTCACGTGTGCCTGGATCCAGCGCTTAGGTCATGGGCTCCGAGTGAACCAGGACAGAGTCCTGATGCAGAGCTACTCCTGTCAAACCTCTGGCCTGAAACCCACCAGAACTGCCTTCAAAAGCTGGGTCTGTCGGATCTCTGTGACCAGACAGGTCCTTTGTTTTCTCAGATTTCATCACCCTCGTGTGCAGGCACAGAGTACCTTGCACAGAAGTAGGTATATGCCTGGTCCTCATCAAGTGGTGGGTGTTTGTGCTGCTCAGTTAGGAGAGGTGGTCACTGGAGGTAAGAAAAGTGTGGGGTGATACATTTCCAGGACAGGGCTGGTTAGGAGGACACATGTGACACGAGTTGCCTCCTCTAGGACCTACCAGTAAACCAGCGAGTAGCTGGCAGCCAAGATGCAGAGTGCGGCCAGGTAGTGCCAGCAGAAGCACATGGTGACGAACATGATGTTGTCGTGACTGTTCTGGTCCCATTCAGGGCCTCCAAAAGGCGGGAACAGCACAAACCCAATCTGGTGGATAAAACAGGGGAGCCAGCCTTGCCGTTAGTTGGGCTCACGAAGCCCCCAAGCCCGCCAGAGTGTTTGCAGTTACTCAAACAGCTCACACCCCACCCCTCTGCTTGTGTCGAGCAGCCTCTGTGCAGGGAATTGCTCTCAGTTAGCTCTGGGTTCAGTGTGGCCTTGCTTAAAGTTCCAGGGCCCACGTTGCAGATGAGCAGTTTAGCAAGGAGAGTCTGATGACGGTGTTAGCAGCTCTGCTGGGAAGGTCGGTCAGGGACAACCTCAGCCTGCTCGCTTGTTTGTGCGTCAGCAGGTTGTGGCTGGCTAAGGTCACACAGGTCATGGGCGGCAGAGAAGCGGGCCCCGAGCCCCTTTGCGTGGTGCGTCAGTGCTGCCCCTCCCGGCCTGCTCAGCACACCTGCTTCATCCTGCCTCGCACCAGGTGAGGGGCATGGGTTTACCTGCCAGAACCAGGTGCCCTGCAGGAGGAGGAGGCTGGTGCGGAAGAGTTCCAGCACGATGTTGTCCCGAAGGACTACTTCCACGGCGAGGCTGAGGGCGCCTCCAAATACAGCGTACAGCAGCAGGGAGTGGATGTGCTGGTCCAGCGGCGGCCGGTCTCGCACGTGGTAATAGAAGAGGAAGCCTGCGTGGAGCAGAGACCGTCAGGCCCAAGCGGCCCCTCCTGGCCTCAGCCTCGTTGGGAAATGTCTGCGTGAAAGCTGGACCTTCTAGCCCTCAGGAAGCCAGTTCATGTAACGCTCGGGGGCAACTCTGATGCGGGGGTCGTGTGTGTAAGTGTGTAAGCAGCACAGGATGAATCTTAGCATCTCTTCACCGAGATGGTAGGGTACAGCACAGGACAGTGAGACGTTGCCGATGTGTGACAAGTCGTGTGTGTATACCTGAAATTCAGTTTTACCCTCGTTCAGCCTTTATTCAGTTCTTCCTGCAGTACAGAAGCAGATGATGGGGTTGGATCACGACATGCTTGCACTTTCCCAGTCAACATGAGTTACACTAGGAACTGTGTCCTGGCTGCTGGTGGGCCTTCTGATGGAGCCAGACAGTAACTGCGCTGCATCAGGGTGAGGTGCAGAGCCCTTCTCCCCTAACCAGAGGGTTACCTCCTTGCCTGATGGTGTGTGGAGGAGCCGCACAGGCGGGCAGGAGGAGTCTGTGCCCAGTGTGCTAAGTTGCTCAGTCATGTCCAACTCTGCGACCCCATGGACTGTAGCCTGCCAGGCTCCTCTGTCCATGGGATTCTCCAGGCAAGAATACTGGAGTGGGTTGTCATTCCCTTCTCCAGGGGATCTTCCTGACCCAGGGATTGAACCTGTGTCCTTTGCATCTCCTGCATTAGCCGCCCGGTTCTTTACCACTGACACCACCTGACTTCGGCTAAAAATCCCATACTTTCCTGTACTGCTTTATGGAGTCTCTCATCTGTACCATCCAGGGCACAGGATCAGGTCCTGTGTAGGGTTTTCAAGTTCAGAGAGTGGGATTTTCTGGGGAAAGTAACTAAGTTTGCAATATTTCTGATCTGTTGTGCTCCAGTCCCTTTAAATCTCCATCCATACCACCTTGTTACCTTCATTGAAGGCAGCCAGAGCCATAACCAGTCTGTCCAGCCCCAGGGGGACGTGGGTGATGAGATAGGTCAGCATGTCCATGATGCCTGAGACTGCAAAGAACAGGTACATGGTGCTGTGCTGCCAGTTCATGAGTTTTACCCAGTGGTCCTCGTGGTACAGGTGGAGGTGGGGCCCGTCAGGAACAAACTGCTCTACCAGGATCCCTGCAGGGAAACGAGAATGGAGGTCAGGGACTGGAGAACCGCTCCAGGACCAACAGTTGGCCGAGTGACCCCCAGGGACAGGTGGGGATGGCCACGGCCCTGTGGACCCACATCACTGCCTCGGATGCCACTGTTTCCATGAAAGGTATTTGCCAAGGAATCTGCAGACACGTTCCTGTGTTGTTCCTTAGAGGGACAAAGAGCAATAGGAATGCAGCCACACAACTGTAGTCCGTGGGGTCACAAAAGGGTCAGATACAACTTAGCAACTAGACAGCAAAGGCGCTATCGACCATCAGCCTACCAAAGCTTGATACCCAGTGGATGCGGTGGTAGGATAGTTGGTGCCCAACTGAAAATTCTCCGTTACCCTACCGGTGGAGACCGTTGTTACACGGGGGCCAGGAGATGGTTTGCGTGTTCTGGGTTTGATGAGAATTCCCTGAGTCAGATGACCCCCAACCTTACCGATGACTGCAAATAAAGTTCTGATTGCGGCTTCGATGATTTCGAGACGCTGGTAATGATGGGTCAGTTGGTTGCTCTTCTCCTTTTGATAAAAGTACTTCAGTGGGTATTTCAGCGACCACCACAGTCCAACTATCAAGAAGAAGCTCCCAGGGAGCGCGTGGCCCTTGAAGTTCGCCATCAAGTCCCAGGACACCTAAGCAGTAAGGAGACACCTGTTAGGCGGCTGAATGAAAACATAAACGGTTGTTTCTGTAGGAAACATGATCCAAGACTGAGGCTTCCGAGTTGTAAGCTGTATTAAGAAAGAGCCCCTCCTCATAGAACAAACCTGTGTTATGTCACTAAAGTCTTATCTGTTCAGTGAGATAACAAGCCCAGGAGAATACACTAGCTCTGAGGCTTTTTTTTTTTTTTTTTAAGCGAAACTGTTGGTTGCCCAGTCATGTCTGACTCTTTGCAATCCCACGGACTACAGACTGCCAGGCTCCTCTGTCTGTGGGATTTCCCAGGCAAAAATACTGGGTGGGTAGCTGTTCCCTTCTCCAGGGGATCTTCCCAAACCAGGGATCAAACCTGGGTCTCCTGTAATGCAGGCAAATTCTTTACCATCTGAGTCACCAGGGAAGTCCAAGGCTTTAAAAGAATGGGTAAAATAAAAGGGTCGGGGGGCTTCCCTGGTGGTCCAGTGGCAGACCCCCGACCGCCCAGTGCAAGGGCTCAGGTTCCGTCCCTGGTCAGGGAACTAGATCCCACATGCTGCTGCTAAGAGTTTGCGTGCCGCATCTAGAAAATCAGTACTGCAATTAAGATCCGGTACAGCTACATTTTTTTTTTTTTTTTTTAAGTAGAAGGGAGGGAACAGGATGGGTAAATACGTCTTGATCTTCGAATAGAAAAGCCTGCCTAAACATAAGGGTAAAAGAGGGACTTCAAAAAGAGAAAGTGACCTGCATAAGCATCTTACATATAAAACAATCAGAAGGCAAACTGTTCAGGAAGACGTCTGCAGGAGCTGTGATAAATGGATATTCCACTACGGAGCTGTTACATATTAGTAAGGAAAAGACCACAGAGGAATGGGCAAAAGACACGAATGAGAATGCTAATTGATAATCTCACTGTAAAGATGTTCTGTTGAAAATACTGTTTTTTTCACCTAATCTGAAAAATTAAGGGTTTTTACGTACCCCTCTTGAGTATAAGGTCATTCGAATCTGGTAAAATGACAAAGCCTGTCATTCAGCCAGAGATATGCGGAGAGCTTTATGTCAACTGTTCTGTGACTCACTTCTAGGGTTTTCCCTGTTAAATTCCTGGTTGGCCTGCTGCTCACCCAGCTGGGACTTTGACCGCAGGCTAGCAAAGCTGTGCATTTATTTCCCCTGCTCACTGCCCAGCATTCATTCCCACGTTTAGCCTGTGAAGCCAAACATTTCTCAGCCTGCCCCCATCACCATCATGAGCTGTGTCTGTCCAGGTAGCCGAAGTGACTTGTTTTCATGGCCAGCACCACCTTATTTGAAAGTCACGGACTGAGGGGGACTTCCCTTGCAAACCGGTGATTAATATTTTGCTTGGAGTTTGACCCCTGGTCAGAGAGCTAGGCTCCCACATGCTATGCGGCCAAAAAACTAAAACAGAAACAGTATTGTAACAAATTCAATAAAAGCTTTAAAAAAAAAAAAATGGTCCGCATTAAAAAGAAATCTTAGTAAGTCATGTGGACTGAGTGAGGGGGACCCCATTAGGATGCAGTCAAAAGGCCACAGTCTCCCACCATTCTTACCTGAAGATCTGAATCATTTCTTAATAAATGCTGCTGTTGAGAGTCTAGCTGAGCTCCTCCATAGCATCACTGCCTCAGCACCTTCTGTGTGGCAGGTGGCCTGCAGGGGCTTTGAACTGACACTACTCTCTCGTGAGCACGCCCTTGAAACAGCTGCTGAGTCACAGTGATAAAAAAAATCTGACGTCCCAGGGCCTTCCCCACAGTGTACCCCTTGGATGAGAAGCCTGCAAAGCGTACCCAAGCCCTGCTCTTTTTGGTCTGAGTTGACCAGTTTGGCTTCCCTGGGAACCCTGAAGCAGTCCATCTGCGGACCCTAGTAAGGGCCTGTGTCTGCAGTCCTGCCCCCCTGCCTTCAGCCTGCTGCCCACAATGTGCTCTTCCAGGTCCTGTGGGTAACCAGTTTTTCTATTTCAGTTCTGTTGTAGGCTTTTGTCAAACTGAGGCTCACCATGTGACATTCCAGGACCTTATTTAACAAGTACCTCAACAGTCACCACAGCTTAACCATTTATTGTCTACCTTGGCCAATTTCCAGTTCCTTGAAATAGATGGTTTTGGTAACTTTGTCTAGTGGTATGCTTACTGTGGAGTGGGAGTGGGGCAGGGGCTGCAGAAAGGAATTGCCTATCTATGCCATAACTGGAAGGCCCCCTTCTCATTCTTTATTAATCCTCCACTGGAAAACATTTTTCAAAATTTCCATTTTCATGTAATGTTTAACCCTGTCCTCCAGATCAAGCCAGTGACACTCCTTTGCTTTCCTAATCAGGGTGCAGAAAGCCAGCTTTGCAAATCCTTGCCCTTCCCCATTTTTCTGAAAAGCAGAACCCTAAATGGGAACAGTTCTTGTCTGCTTGAGTGGCGCCCAACCAGTTTGTCCAGCCTCACCCTTCCCATCTACCTGTTTAAAAATCCACACCAGTGGATCCTAAGACCTGCACCTTGTCTGGAGAAACCAGTTTTAACTTCCCGTGTACTTCTTGGAAGGCCGAGTATCCTGATTTGACAGAGGAGAGGCGCAGGGGAAATTCCATTAACAAATCAGTAAATTATTGCCAACAAAGACCCACTGTATATAGCATAGGGACCTCTGCTCAATATTATGTAACAACCTAAATGGGAAAAGAATTTGAAAAAGAATAGGACATGTGTATACATAACTGAATCACTTTGCTGTATACCTGAAGCAATCACTATGCTCCAATATCAAAAAATTGAAAAAGCACAAATTGATAAGTTGTTGTTTACTCGTCCAGTCACATCCAACTCTTTTTGCAACTACATGGACTACAGCCCACCAGCCTCCTCTGTCCATTTGATTTCCCAGGTGGGAATACTGGAGTGGGCTGCCATTTACTTCTCCAGGGGATTTCCCAACCTGAGATTGAACACACGTCTCCTGCATTGGCAGGCAGATTGGTTACCACTGATCCACCTGGGAAGCCCAATAGGTTATTAGGTTAGCTACATTATAGATTGTCTAGAGAGATAAGATGGGTCCGGTCTTGAAAAAGAGGAAATGAAGTAATTTCAAACAGAACAGTAAAAATGTAGACTTCCAATAATTTGTACAATACTATTCAGATAGACTAAGTCCTTGAAAAGTCTAGCTTAAAAAAAAAATTCTGAAATATTAAATAGAAACACTTAAGGGGTGAGGGTCCTTGAATACACAGAATCCTGTAAAATACTTCAATCTAAGGAAAGGCTACAGATAAGAAAACATTAGAAAGTGGTTCCATAAAGACGGGCTTCCCGGATAAGCTCAGTTGGTAAAGAATTAATGCGGGAGACCTGGGTTCAATCCCTGGGTTGGGAAGATCCCCTGGAGGAGGGAAAGGCTACCCACTCCAGTATTCTGGCCTGGAGAATTCCATGGACTCTATAGTTCTTGGGGTGGCAAAAAGGTGGACATGACTGAGCAACTTTCACTTTCCACAAAGACAAATTCCCTTGCTTTTAATATGTTTATTCTCTTTTGGTATCACACAAGATAAAATGGGAGTATGAAGGGAGGGTTAAATGTTTTGAAGGATAGTAGCTTTGAGTTAAAGCTGGAAATCAAGAAAGCTAGAGGTTTGGGCAACTGTTCATGCTGAGATCACTGGAAAAGGAACATTAAGGCTTCATATCTTTCCTTAGACTCCTAGTTTTTAACCATCTCCCTCAATCTGTATTCTTTCTTTTTCATTTAAGGTAATTGAAATGTAAGACAAGGTAGAAGTTGTCAAAATAAGAAAAGGAGGTGAGAGTGGGGAAGAGTCGGGAGCAAGGAAAGGAGAGTCCTAGGAGGCGGGGCAGTGGTGCAGAGGAAAGGAGAAGCCAGGGCTGGCGCCACTTGCCTGTCGTTAATGCAGTGCCTTTTAAAACAAATCCAGTGTTTCCCTCTATTATAGATGGGGAAAGTAGGAATTGTGAAGGAAAGGGTGTATGGAGGTGAGTGAGAGGATCAGAAAAAGAAACAGGAAAAATGAATTTCATTTTCTTTCTCAAGTGTTTCATTTTCTTTCTCAAAATTAGCAGAATCAAGGACTTGGCATCCACAGCAAGGGGAGCATTAAAGCCAATTTCCTCAAATTTGTGATGACAGGATATAGATGCATAGACTACCAGCTGTTACAGCCTGGACCTCTGCTTCACCATGGGATAGTCTTCACTGTGGAATGTTATGTGACCACTGTCAAGAATGAATTAGTGTTGGCTTTCTATGAGGTTCTGTTGGTGGAGACACGAAAGATGGAAAAGACCACTTATAATACGATCTTATTTTATGTAGCAGTGAACATCAAATTATGGAAGATAATTTGAGGGTATATCATGCTGTTTATTAAGCATTTCTGGCTGTCCCCTGGGCACATGGTATGGTTGCTTTATTATTTTGCATATCTAGTTATCCCTGCTATTTGTTGAAAAGATTCTTCTTTCCCCCATTGAATTGTCTTGGTGCCCTTGTCTCCTTTTTTTTCTTGAAAATGTATTTCATCAATCTTCAGCAGAGGGTTTTGCCTACAGTAACGTCAAACTGTGCTGAAGAAGGGTAATTTCGTTACTGTGACACATATATTAACTTTTAATACAGTGTACAGTGTTTTGACAATAAAGGGAGGACTCCAGCCTGAGGGAAAGAGGAGGAAGGTTACAGAGGGAAGTATCACCGAAGCTTACTTGAAAAACAAATATTGCATGTAGTGTGGGTACAAAGGCTGAGAGGTGGTTGCAGCCAGGCATCCCTGCAGCTGGGTGATGTTGCCCAGCACGCTCTCTGTGCCCTACTATCACTACTGTCTTTACCAAAAAGACCAGATGTTATTCTCTTCCATGGGGTATGTATGTGAGGGCGGTGGGTGGAGGGATGCATTAAGTCTTGAAATTGTCTCTATTGGGAATGGAAAAAAACAGTGGACTCAAAAGTCAAAGACCTTGGCTGAGTCCCCTAAACTCACTGAATCTCAGTATGCCTCCTTCTAAAAAGGGACCTTAACGTCTACCTCACAGGGATCTTGTGAGAATGAATCGAAAATGTCTCAGAGTTAACTAGAACAAGTGTGTAATAAGTGTCAGCTTTGTCTCTTCCATGGTCCTCTAATTCCCATTCCCACCTTCAATGAGGGAGAAACCTAGTCCTCTCTCAGAACCAACAAGGCTCCTGTCCTTTGCTTTGAGTGGCTGACCCGGAGGTGGGGAAGTCACTGTGAACCTTCATGTCACCTTGGAGATGGCAGTGGTTGGGTGTTTTTTTTTTTTAAATGGGAACAGGGGATGTGTTTGGTCAGTCAGGAATAGGTTATGGGAAGAAGATAGCGTATTCTTTTACCGCAGAGCATGGTTTTTATACTTTCTGAATCTGTCCTTCCTTGGAGAAACACTCATGATTTCTGGTCTGTGTTTACTTTGGAATAGAACCAACTGTGCCTGACTCAGTTTTCTGTCACTTTGCTGACACGGCTCCTTGTTTAACCACTCCTGTGAGCTTCTTAAGTAATAGAGTGCAGAAGAATCGCAGGGTGTGGTGTTGGAAGTTCCAACAGGCTAGTGGGACTGTGGCTTAGTCCTGAACTTCAGGCAAGGTGTATCCCTACTCTGTGCTAGCCTAAGAGACTTCAAGCACCTCTGGAGTCCATCACTTGTCTTCAGAATTTGACAGTTACTATGCCTTTGTTATTTTCTCTGTGAGATGGGTTCTTAAAACAGCATGGTCAAAAGGAGTAAGACCAGAATGAATCTGAACCTTTTTCTGGCATGAATTCAGTATGATATGGAACAAAATTACCACGAACAAGAGCTCAGTTAGGGACTTCCCTGGGGGTCTGGTGGTTAAGAATCTGCCTTCCAGTGCAGGGGACATGGGTTCTATCCCTGATAAAGGAGCTAAGATCCTACATGCATGAGCAACTAAGCCTGTGAGCCACAACTGCTGAGCCTGCACGCTCTGGAGCCCAAGTGCCATAACTTGAGAAGCCCATCTGCCACAGTGAAGAGTCAGTACAGCTAAAAAACAACAACAAAAATGAGATTAGTTACCTCCCAGCTCCATTTGATTCCTCAACAAAAGATGATCTCATTCCTCCTTGTTTTTTTCTCCTTAACATGCACCTATGAAATGCACCTATGAAATACAAGACTTGATGCATAAGAAAGGATCCCTACTAGCAAGGGGTCTATAATCTAGCAGGGAACTAGATACTTGTGAAAGTTGAACGTCATGAGGTATCCTGACAGTGATTGCTTGGGGACATAGAGTAACTCTCAATGTCCCCAAGAATTTGAGAAGGCTCCACAGAAGGGATGGCATTGGAGCTGGACGTTTCTTGATTGCCTCTTCAAACTGTCATGAAAATCAGGTGGTACTGGGATCTTGTCTTAAGGGCTGAAGAACAAACCTGGGCTAAGTTCCATTATTTTTGAAGCTCTAATAAAGAACTTTAGCCTCTGAGACAGAAGACCGGGGTCCAAATTTTGCTGTGCACTTACTCCATGATCTTGAGTAAGATACATAAGCTCTCAGGATCAGGATTTCATTGTTTGAAAAGAAATGGAATATCTCCTGCTGCTACCAAGTCCAAGCTTGCTCTGCTCACCACACGATAGGCCAATGAATTGGAGACAAGGTGTTGAGGCAAGGAATACAACTTTATTTGGAGAGCCAGGAGATTGAAAAGATGCAGACTATTGTCTCAAAATAGCCATCTTGTCCAGGTTTGGATGGTAGGTTCTTTTATAGATCAGAGATGGGGGGAAGTGAGGAAACAAAGAAAAAAGACCATTTATCTTGCAAACATCTCCTAAATGGTAAGCCTCAGGCAGAGAATGTGCTAATTTCTCCCTTTCTGCCATCTATGGTGGACAGAGTCCTGAACCGAGGCACTTTTAACAGTCAGGCAGAGGGGCAGGATTCTCGGAGGCAGGCCATTATGCATGATTATGACAACAAAAGCAGTGAAAAGCAGGTCAAATAAACAGTTCCAACCTGGAGTTAGAATTTATTTTCCCCTGAAACAATTTCCCACTGTCCAAGTTCATTTGAAAGTCTTGTGGAAAAGGGGGCAATGACTCTTCTAATTGCTACGTCAGATGGATCTTTTTCAGAGTGTCCACCCCCAGTGCCAGCGTCCCAAATGTTGAGACTTGTCTCCTTTGTTCCTCCCTACTTTATTCCTATAGACTTGGAAATATTGAACTTCAAACCCAGGAGGCAGCATTTTAAGTTAAAGAATTGTGCTTTTCTAGTATGGGAAGATGCAAGAGTCAGGGCTCATTTAAATTGTTTCCTTGATAGCGTGTCAGCTATCTGGGGCCTGTGGTCCTGTATTCCTCAGGGTTCACCATAGGGAGTGGCCTCAGCTGATGATCACCAGATGGCAGGTGTTCTGCTTCCTTGGGGCTCGCTGGCTCATGTTGGAGGGCTGCAACTGCTGATTGCACTTCTCAGGTCTTTCTCTCTTGGTTAAGAATTTGACCAATATTTGGGAGACATTTCATGATCAACTTTTATCCCATGGTGCTGGAAGACTCATCCCAGTTCAGGCAAAAATTCTTGATATGCCATTCCAGTTGCTAAATTTTGGACTAGGCCCCATCAATAATTAAAGATTCTCTGGATTCTCTCTAATTATAGTCCGGAAGACATTTTCCCTTGCTGCTTCTTCCCATACCTAGAATCACACTACTGCAATTATTTTATGTTATAAATATGACCATTTTCTCAAGATGTTTAGCCATAGACGTTTTGTTGGAGACCTGATTACACTTTGATTACTGTCAGAAACAACAATCTTATACGTTAGACAGGATGTAAGTAATATAGCTAGTATCATTGACAGTGACAGAGTGCACAGGCAGACACAGTGCACACCAAAGGACAAATTCAAACAGTGATCAGTATAACTAATTGTAATCCAGCTGCAATAATTGAGCAACCAAAGAAAGCATAACTGATTTAATGAGCTGTTTGCAGTTTCACTGTACTGGTCACACATACTTTTGCATGGCTTAATCTTTGAGACAAGCATACGTTACTGGCAGGATCGACCAGGTAGAAAGGGGGAAAAGTAAATGTTTCAGTTCTGCTCACAAAAGGTAAAATTTACCAAGTTACTGTAAGTCATAATTAGTTTAAGGAGAAGGTTTTTCTTACACCTGGAAAATATAGATTTGAACCAGTAATTTTTAGATGGAAACCACAAAAATTATGACCATATTTACCAGTTCACTCAGTCCTAGGTAACTAATCCTTTTTGTTAACAGCTTTATGAAGCCATCAGGTTTCCCATTAGAATTCATCAATTTCTTACTCAGTTCAGCACTATGGTCAGAAAGTCAGAAACTTATATTTATGCAAAAGTCCTTTTTATAAATCTTGGAGGGGAGGTGTTTTTGCAAAGGCATCACAGTGAAACCATAACTGTCTATAATAACAAAAGACTTAAGAACTCATGTTTAAGCCTGATGATAGTGCAGTTGACAAAACAACCCAATTACTGTTGTGACATGCAACTGTTTCAGATAATAACTAGAACTATGACTGATAATATATTACCAGGACGTATCAGAATTCCACATGGTATGTAGAATCCCTGTACCATTTACCACACTATATAACCTAAGAAGATGTATTACTCATTTGACAATACTTCCTATGTAATTTAATATACTAAGTGAACCCAGTTAGTTTAATATCTCCCTTTGGGGTGTTTTAGGGGCTCTTTGAAGCATCCCAAAGTTAGCTAGAGGTCCAAAGAACTTTATTAAAACTTGATTTGGGAAGTTTTGTCAAAAGTAACTTTAAAAAATTTAAAACACAACAGGGTCATAGGTCATTGTGAAACAATAGTTATTTACCTAGCCAAAGTAACAAAGATTTCAAAGGCAAATACAGAGCAAATCATGTAAAAGTAAAGAACTTAAAATTTGTTATAAATGTAGTTCAACATCATCAGAAAACTGATGAGCATGAGCAAGATTCTTTCCTCAGTGTCACTTTCCACAAACTTTTCTGTAGCCATAACTTATTTTGCTCATCATTAGAGGTAAGGACAGAGGAGCCTGGTGGGCTGCAGTCCATGGGGTCCCTAAGAGTCAGAGTCGGACACGACTGAGTGACTTCACTTTCACTTTTCACTTTCATGCATTGGAGAAGGAAATGGCAGCCCACTCCATTGTTCTTGCCTGGAGAATCCCAGGGATGGGGGAGCATGGTGGGCTGCCATCTATGGGGTCACACAGAGTTGGACATGACTGAAGTGACTTAGCAGCAGCAGCAGTCACCTCTAAGTCAGACTTACTTCCTTTTTACTTAATAAAATGCAATTCCAATCTACATGCCTTCTTTACTGAAAACACACATCCTACTTTCCTTCAGCAACCATGAGCTGACCTTTATATTAGCATTCTGTAGATTGGTGAGCATAAATACCAGTGATAATTTCTAAAAGTATTTGCTTTCTTAGAGAACATCTCAAGATGGCACCAAACATTCATTAACAGTCAAAGGTATCTTTAGTTTCTGTATAAGGAAGCCCGTGTTCAGTAATGTTTCAGTATCTTACTTATTTTACTTGGGAGTGACCTAGCTGTTCAATAAACTTCCATCACCACATTCAAACACACAAATAGAGAGGCCTCACTTATCTCAAGATTTCAGCCCTGAGTCAGGTACAGCAATGTAAAACCGATCGGTTTACAAAAGAGGTTGTATTAAAATTGGGTTACTGCCACATGGAACAAGTCAAGCTCACCTGGTTAGACAGCTGAATATTTGCAGGAAGAGAATTTAGGATTTCTGATTACCTTGGACAAGCCAACTTCTAAATTACTTTACCCTCTATAAAACTGGCATTTTAAGAGACAACAAAGAGGAGGGTTCCTGAGAAGACCAAATGGGACATTTACAGCTCAAAGATGTAGGCAGGTTTCTCCTAGGATGACTAGGTTTCCCCTTTGTTTAATACCAAAGGGGAAAGAGGTGAAGGTAAGAGGAAAGACAGGCTGAATAGCCTGCCTTATGGTTCTGCCAGGAAAGTGGTGGCTAGGGGAGTAGGCTCAGTGTTTTACTTGAACCAGTATGTGCCAGATGGCACATGGAAATCTTGCTGTGGGGGACGACACCCTGCTGGTAGCCTGGCCTGTTCTGTGACCCGCCTTATCCTGTCATGGGACCTTTCAAGTAGCGGGTGCCCTAATGGCTTTTAAGGCCTGACCCATGCCCACACAGTTTTAACTGTCCTGTTTCTCAGCTTAAAGGAGAAAGAGGAGAAGAGAGTCCTCACCCAACTGGGTGGTAGCTCCCGGGGCACAGTGGGCTGTGGGACCTTCAAAACATGCCAGAGTAAGCCTGGTCCAGAGTCCCTCAATTGCTTCCATAGCCACTTGCCTGTTTGCAGAGGCCTTGAGGAGAAAGAAATGAGAAGTGGGGGTGGGTGGGGGTGGGGGGGTGGGACACCTTAAAAGAAGCTCCAGCAGTTAGTACTAGATGTCTGCGTGTTGCCAGAATAACCAGAATAAACCAAAACATAGCCACAAGAAAGCCACACTAATGTGACTTCTCAGTCCCATTAGACCTGTGGTCTTTGTCCAAAATGCCTTATAAAGGGAGTTTTCCTTCATAGGCAGAGCTTCAAGCTGCAGCTGAAGCTCTCCACTGTCAAATTACTTGGGTCTCCTGTAGGGGAAATCAGAATTCAGAAATGGAATATTTCTTGCCATATAGTAAACAAGGATTTCACAATCATCAGTGAATCTGGCTCTCCAGTGTAAGCTTCTGAGCCCTCAGGGCATTCAGGGAGGAGGAGAATATCTGCGTGATCTCATAACCATTGGCTGCAGCCACTCCCTGCGGTGAGCATGGAGGAACTCAGGATGTGAAATCACAGGACACTGGCCCCACATAGCTGAGATGCATACGAAAGGAATGATTTCAGTGAGCCCAGACTCTTACATCTTCCCATACATAGAAAAGCACTAAATTCCTTAACTTAGGCTATCTGGTTTTCTTTAATTCACAGAATATTTCTGATGTTCAGACTACCTCCCTTTTGTTGCAAGCTTCTATTTAACCTGGCTTCTCCACTCACTCCTCGGAGCAGTTCTTTTGAGGGTCACTTGAATGCTGTTTCCTGGGCTTGAAGTCCTAAAAATTCCCATTGAATAAAACGTAACTCTCAACTTTCAGGTTGTGACTGTTTTTTAAGTCAACAGAAATGGATGCCTCAAGACCGAGGGAGCTCCTTGGTTTGTTATCAGTGTTTCTCTCTTTTGCAAAATGCTTCTAACTGTGAGACTGTATAATTATGAACCATTGAGGGGCCATTACTCTTCTGATCATAATGTATCTAATATATGCCCCAAAGAGTTTTGCTTCGGGATAGATGAAATACTTCCCATTTTTATAAGTTTGATGGCACCAAAACACAAAAGATGTAGGCAAATTCTTACACAAATGACACAAAGTCCAGTACTGATGCACAGATGAACCAATTTCCAACTCAGGTAAATAAATTTACCCTGAAAAACAACTGAACAAATTCCAGCTAGGCCACCTATCCCAACAAGAACCAGTTCCCCAAAGAACAGGTTCCAATTGAATTGGCTCCCAACTCAAATAAATCTTATCTTACAAAACAAATGGACCAGTTCTAGCTGAGGAACCATCCAGGAACAATTCCCCTCTCCAACAGGGTGGAAGGAAAAAGTGAAATGCTTAGTCACTTTGTCTGACTTTTTGTAACTCCATGGACTGTAGCCCACCAGGTTCCTCTGTCCATGGGATTCTCCAGGCAAGATTAGTAGAGTGGGTTGCCATTTCCTTCTCCATGAGATAGTCCCTGAGCACAGAGGAAACTACCCGTCCTTTGATGCAAAACTCATATATATCCCAGTTCCTCCCTTAGATGGCAGTTTCTCAGAGCCATCTGAAATGCTGTCTCTCAGCCTGTGGTCCTCATTTTGTCCCAAATAAAACTTAACTTGAAACTCTCACATTGTGTGTGTGTGTGTGTGTGTGTGTTTCCAACAGTTAAATCGATACAGTTTGGAAGAGGTAATTTCCATGGCCTTTCCTCGTTCTAAAATCCGTTTGTGAAACAAAAAATGAAAAGGGACTGTAACTGAGAAGCACTCTATGGGACCTTTCCCCATATCCTCTGCTTTAGCTCCTTTATGAATTCATTGTAAGGACTGATGTTGAAGCTGAAGCTGAAATACTTTGGCCATCCGATGCGAAGAACAGACTCATTGGAAAAGACCCTGATGCTGGGAAAGATTGAAGGCAGGAGGAGAAGGGGATGACAGATGATGAGATGGTTGGATGGCATCACCAACTCAATGGGACATGAGGTTGAGCAAGCTCTGAGAGTTGGTGATGGACAGGGAAGCCTGGCATGCTGCAGTCCATGGGGTCACAAAGAGTCGGACACGACTGAGAGCCTGAACTGAAGTACCCAGATGACAGTATTTGATGCACATTTCCTGAGTTGTTTTGCAGATGTACAAACCTCCCCTTCTCCAGCAAGTGGATGATGTTAACTACTTGATGACCATGAGCATATAGCCACAGACCTCCTGGAGCCTAAGGACTGATAGGTTAACTCCTGTGATATCGCCCTACTGCCTCACCATCAGCCAGTCAGAGAACTGTACACCTTTACTCTGCGACCCCCATCCCCACCCCCACGCGCCCAACCTGCCCTTTAAAGATGCTTTGCTGAAACTCTTTGGGGACTAAAGGCTTTTTAGGACTTGAGCCACCTCATCTCTTCACGTGGCCTAGCAATAAACCTTTCTCTGCTCCAAACTCTGACATTTCAGTTTGTTTGGCCTCACAGTGCTTTGGGCACAGAGAACTTACGTTAAAAGAATTTGAGCAGGTTGAGCCATGGTGAAGGAAGATGAAAGCTTACAGATGTCATCAACAGAGGGCCAGTTACCAGTTGCCACTTCAACATACTTAGAGTAAAAGGGGGATATCTGGACTTGAAAGATGGGTTATTTTTCAAGCAACAAGGGAAGAAAAGTTTAACATATTTCCCTACCCCACTTTCAGTGAAGTTGTCCAGCACTTTCTCAGTGAACAAGATGGCTGCCCAGCCTCCAGCTTCACTAGTGGCCCTTCTTGCTCTGGCAAGCTCTTCCTCCCATTTCCCATAGACAGGTTTTGAAAACACTTAGCTTCCCTCAAACTTGAGTTCAGCCAACTCCAGATAAACCTGTTCTCATTCTATTAATACTGAGGAGTGGAATGTTTCCTGCCATATCAGCTGCAAAAGATGTCCCAGTCATTGGTGATCACAGACCTCCAAGGTGAGCTGGTGAACCCAGAGGAAACTCAGGAAGGAGGGCCAACCAGGAGCTCCCAGGATGAGAAGGAGCTCAGAGAAGGAATGGGGGCTGGCTGAGGCAGAGATGTTTCCAAGGGAAAAAAAAAACCAAAAAAAAAAAACTGGCTACTTACTTGATGTTGATTAACTCTACTGAGATTTTACCACCTTGTCAAAGGTTAGGCTCGAAGTACCAGGTTGATCAAAAAGTTCACTCAGTTTTTACCACGTTACAGAAAAACACAAATGAACTTTTTGGCCAGCTTAATAGTAATGCGTATTCAAAACCTAAGCATTTGAAGAAGATGCAGCAATGACTAACTCCAGTGGGCAGAGAAAAAGGTATACAAGAAAGGAGGTGTAAAAAATCTTGGTTTATCACATGTCTGAGTTGTGAATATTTACATAGGCATAAAAATGTAAACCCTAAATGTTACTATATCTGAAAATATTAGAATATGACTATAGAGACCATGCAAGAAAGGGAAGTGAATGTGAGGTAGAATTATGAGGGTTTAAGAGAGCTAAAACCTCATCCTTCCTATGACTGATTCATGTTGAGGTTTGACAGAAAACAACAAAATTCTGTAAAGCAATTATCCTTCAATTAAAAAATAAACCTCATCCTTCAAGGTAGGATGTCAGCAGATATTATCTAGAATGGTGGATAAAAAAAGAGCCAATATTTGCATGTTATTTGGGAATATGATAGAAAATATAAGAAAAACATAGCAAAAAGCATTGAAAGTGGAGAGGTAGCTTAGTACTGACTCCGCAAAAACCTTGTAGAACTTAACAGATGTTTGTGTATGTGTGTGTGTGCTCAGTCATATCCAACTCTGCAACCCCATGAACAGTAGCCCACCACACTCCTCTGTTCATGGAGTTTTCCAGGCAAGAATACTGAAGTGGGTTGTCACTTCCTTCTCCAGGGAATCTTCCTGACACAAGGATTAATCCACATCTCTTGTGGCACCTGCATTGGCAGGCAGATTCTTTAAAATTATAAGTTTTTATGGCCTTCTCTTTTTTTATCCTCATATTCTGATATTTCACAGTGTTGTAAGTTGATGTTGGGCTTTTTTTGTTTGGTTTGGTCATTGTTCTAGGCACTTTAAAGACCTTTTCAATCTAAAAGTCATACTCTTCAGTTGTGGGTGGTTTTCTTCTGTTATATAATTCCTACTATTCTTTCTGAAACATATTAATTACTTAGATGTTGGATCTCTTGAATTCGAATTCTAATTTTCCTATCTTTTCTATTTTATTTGTTTTGACCAAAATGGGGAATAAAAAAAAAAAGTGATAGCCTCAAGAGGAGTGAGACAGAAAGCTGTTGGAATAAAATGAAGCAGCCTTTACCAAACTCCTCCAAATTCAGTTTTTTTCAAGTTGTAGTCCTGTGACCACCTGCATTCAGATTACCTGCAGTGCCCAGTTTATAGTTCAGATTCATAGACCCATCCCAGATCTAAATAATCAGCATTTCTCAGGGCCAGACTTGGAACCTACAATTTCAAAAAGTTCCCTAGATCCACTGTCTTGTTTATTGCTTTTTAGTTAACCAAACAATAAAAAGTAAATAAAATGAAAAACAACAGCAGATGTAGAAAACAGTCAGTGACCCATAAAGCACACTGTGGTAGATGCTGCTATTTGCTTTACCAGATATCCCTTCTTCCTTATTCACAGGGTCCTTATTTTACTGTATTGGCAACACATTCAACTAAAACACTAGATTTTCTCAGGCTCCTTACAGTTTGGGGTGGTTGTGTGGTGTAATTTTTATAGCAGTGAGATGTAAGGGGTCTACTGGGTGGAGCTTCCTGGGAAGATCTTAATGTTACAGTAAGTCTCCTACATATAAACAAGTTCCGTTCTGAGTCTGTTTTGTCTTTTTTGTTTTGCCTGCACTGGGTCTTCATGACTGCGTTCAGGCTTTTCTCTAGTTGTGGCAAGCAGGGGCTACCTTCCAGCTGTCGTGTGCAGACTTCTTGTTGCAGAGCATGGCTCAAGGGCTCTAGAGTGCTGGTTTAGTAGTTGTGGCTCATGGGCTTAGTTGCTCCATGGCTTGTGGGATCTTGCCATATAAGGCATCGAACGAGTATCTTGCTAGGCAGATTCTTAACCACTGGATCACCAGGGAAGCCCTGACAGTGCGTTTGTAAGTCCAATTTGTTTGTAAATCCAACAAAGTTAGCCTAGGTACCCAATACAATTGGCTGTATAGTACTGTACTGTAATAGGTTTATAATATTTTTCACACAGATAATGTATAAAAAACATACACAAAAATAATGAAAATATTGTTAATCCTATAGTACAGTACCTTGTAGTGGGTACTACTCTGGGAGTTGGTATGAGCTCCAGGAGTTGGTGATGGACAGGGAAGCCTGGCATGCTGCAGTCCATGGAGTCACAGAGAGTCAGACATGACTGAATGACTGAACTGAACTGAACAGTACCTTGAAATGTCAGTAGTACAGTACAACAGCAGGTACACAGGGGCTGGTATTGCCTAAACAGGCAAGAAGAGTTACTGACTGGAGGAAGGAGAGGAGGGGGGAGATGGTTGAGCTGAAGGATCATCAGCAACAGGATGGAGGGCAGGCTGCAGTTTCCCTCACACCTGATGGAGATGGAATTCATGTTCACATCTCTGAAAGTTCACAACTTGAAGGTTCATATCAGATCAGTTCAGATCAGTCACTCAGTCATGTCCGACTCTTTGCGACCCCATGAATCGCAGCATGCCAGGCCTCCCTGTCCACCACCAACTCCCGGAGTTCACCCAAACTCATGTCCATCGCGTCAGTGATGCCATCCAGCCATCTTATTCTCTGTTGTCCCCTTCTCCTCCTGCCCCCAATCCCTCCCAGCATCAGAGACTTTTCCAATGAGTCAACTCTTCACATGAGGTGGCCACAGTACTGGAGTTCCAGCTTTAGCATCATTCCTTCCAAAGAAATCCCAGGGCTGATCTCCTTCAGAATGGACTGCTTGGATCTCCTTGTAGTCCAAGGGACTCTCAAGAGTCTTCTCCAACACCACCGTTCAAAAGCATCAATTCTTCGGCACTCAGCCTTCTTCACAGTCCAACTCTAACATCCATACACGACCACAGGAAAAACCATAGCCTTGACTAGACGGACCTTTGTTGGCAAAGTAATGTCTCTGCTTTTGAATATGCTATCTAGGTTGGTCATAACTTTCCTTCCAAGGAGTAAGCGTCTTTTAATTTCATGGCTGCAGTCACCATCTGTAGTGATTTTGGAGCCCAGAAAAATAAAGTCTGACACTGTTTCCACTGTTTCCCCATCTATTTCCCATGAAGTGGTGGGACCAGATGCCATGATCTTAGTTTTCTGAATGTTGAGCTTTAAGCCAACTTTTTCACTCTCCACTTTCACTTTCATCAAGAGGCTTTTGAGTTCCTCCTCACTTTCTGCCATAAGGGTGGTGTCATCTGCATATCTGAGGTTATTGATATTTCTCCCGGCAATCTTGATTCCAGCTTGTGTTTCTTCCAGTCCAGCGTTTCTCATGATGTACTCTGCATATAAGTTAAATAAACAGGGTGACAATATACAGCCTTGACGAACTCCTTTTCCTATTTGGAACCAGTCTGTTGTTCCATGTCCAGTTCTAACTGTTGCTTCCTGACCTGCATACAAATTTCTCAAGAGGCAGATTAGGTGTTCTGGTATTCCCATCTCTTTCAGAATTTTCCAGTTTCTTGTGATGCACAGTCAAAGGCTTTGGCATAGTCAATAAAGCAGAAATAGATGTTTTTCTGGAACTCTCTTGCTATTTCCATGATCCAGTGGATGTTGGCAATTTGATCTCTGGCTCCTCTGCCTTTTCTAAAACCAGCTTGAACATCAGGAAGTTCACGGTTCACATATTGCTGAAGCCTGGCTTGGAGAATTTTGAGCATTACTTTACTAGCGTGTGAGATGAGTGCAATTGTGTGGTAGTTTGAGCATTCTTTGGCATTGCCTTTCTTTGGGATTGGAATGAAAACTGACCTTTTCCAGTCCTGTGGCCACTGCTGAGTTGTCCAAATTTGCTGGCATATTGAATGCAGCACTTTCAGAGCATCATCTTTCAGGATTTGGAATAGCTCAACTGGAATTCCATCACCTCCACTAGCTTTGTTCGTAGTGATGCTTTCTAAGGCCCACTTGACTTCACATTCCAGGATGTCTGGCTCTAGGTCAGTGATCACACCATGGTGATTATCTGGGTCGTGAAGATCTTTTTTGTACGTGGGGGCGTGGGGTAGCTCCTCCCGCCTGCCGCCCCTGGCCTTGGGCTTGGGGCATGGGGTATCTCCTCCCGGCCACCGCCCCTGACCTCGGACGCGGGGTAGCTCCTCTCTGCTGTTCCTGCGCCGTCGCAGTCTGGTACTCTCGGCTGCTGCCCCTGACCTCGGACGTGGGGTGGCTCCTCTCGCCTGCGCTTCGGCGTGCCCGGCGCAGCCACCTGCGCTACAGGAGACTTATTATATTATAAAAAAGGGACAGACTCAAGCGGTACATGCCTTCTGCCCTTCTTTCTATTAAGCACAGAAGAGCTGCCTATCCTCAGGTGAGGACGAAAGCATGATAAGAGTGGAATGAGCCTACTCTAGCGCTGGACTTTGAGCCTCCAGACATCTGGTGCTGAGAACAAACTCCTTATTTACTGAGCCCCCCATAGCAGGGTCTTCTGTGACTTGTAGCTACACATGACATCTCATACTTATTCAAAAGTGTGTTTGATATACTGTATATTGAACACTTTTTTTTGGGGGGGAGGGGCTTTCGGCAGTGTGATAGGAATAACACAATAGGCCTGATAACTAAGATTCTTTCCCTCATGTAGTGTGGAATACAGTTAAAGTAGAAGAATCTACAGGTATCTGAGTCCAGGATTCAGAGGGGCTATGGTTTGCTGTCACAGACCTTAAAGCAACAGAGTCAATGGAAATAAACCACTCAATTTATGTAGGTAGGAAATTTTCAGGAGACCACATGTCAGAAATAGCAACTGTCTGGACACTGGGAGACCTAGGTTTTCTCTGTAATTCATTAGCAAAGTACATTTGGGGAAGCTTCATGGGGGTGTTTGTTTAATTTCCCCTGAATCCACTTTTCTTCTTTGAAAACAAGAAGATTGGTTTTAATAATCTTTAAGGCTATCCTCAGCTCTAAAATATTTTGTGATCACATTGAGCAAAGATGGCTATGAAATGTATCCAAAAGAGTGTTTCTATATTTAGACTCTAAGAGTTCAAGTCAGAATATATTAAACAAAACACAAACCACCGCCCCCCCATCTAAACTAAACAAATTAAGCAACAAAGAACACATGACAAGGAGTTGTGGTGTCATAGAGGAATTTCTGGCTTGAGATCTGGCTTTGCCACATAGGCCTGGGACAGAAACTGTCTCTAAGTCTCAGTTTCTCATTTATGAAATAGGGCTGTAACTCTGACCTCCCTGGTGACTCAGTAGTAAAGAACCGGCCTGCCAATGGAGGAAATGTGGGTTCAATCCCTGGATGGGGAAGATCCCCTGGAAAGGAAATGGCAACCTACTCCAGTATTCTTGCCTGGGAAATCCCATGGATAGAGGAGCCTGGCGGGGTACCGTCCATGGGGTCACAAAAGAGTTGGACACGACTTAGTGGCTAAACAGCAACAACACTCTGACCTCACAATGCTGCTTATTAAGGAAAGTGCCCAGTACTCTGTAAAACCCCATTATGATTTGATACCAGGAAGATATGGATAATGGCTTAGACATCTCAATCCTTCCAGGGGAATACATGAGCGTGCTTTGATGTTTGCCATTTAATTCTTCACACAAGGTGGACAGATCTTTTGAGTCTCCTTCTTCTTTCTGTTGTGTACCTTGAGACCCATTTTATTTTTATGTAGGTGAACAGACAAGGGAAATAAAAACAGCTAAAATTGAAATCATATCTGTTTCTAACCCCAGGGGAGAAGGCTGGCTGGTTAAAAGGGAAGCTGGGTTCAAACAAAAGGTGGGAGTTACATCACTTATCTTTGGCTAATAATTGTCCATATTCAATATTGTATAGTACTGTGAATAATCTAGATACTGCTGTAAAACCTGTCTATAAAAACAAGTGTAGACTGGACATTTGTCTACAGATTTAGCCATTAGCTGATGACACAGTAGTGACTTCTGTTCTCTTACAGTCATAAACAGGTTTGCAATAACAGGAACTTTGGCTATGGGAGTGGCTCTATGTACAGGAAAATTGCCTTTATCCATTTTCAATGAGCAGATGCATTTGAGGGAAAGAGATAATCTTTTGATAACAGCCTACACAGATAGGCTGTTTGATAACATCCTATCTTTGATAGGCTACTACAGCTGTACTTTGACCAATGAGCATGGCAGCCAATGTTTCCTTGAAGGTGGTAGTGAGATAAGAAAGTGGAAGTTTTTCTTTCTTTTTATCCCCCTTTTCCCTCAGCCCTGGCCAAATCCCAACAGTTTTGAAATGCCCTGTGCTAAGATTAGGGAAGACACATTACCAAGGATATATTGGCAATATACTTTAAAAGTTACTGGTGAGATTCAGTAACTTCACCTAGCCCATCATAACCAACATCCCCAGTAGGGGCAGGAAGGAACCCATAGAATGTAAGGAAAATTGCAGAGTGTGAGATAAGCAAGTCAGGGTGATTCTGTTTCCACTGTGCATGGAAGAAGTGAGAGGAAATCTAAGTTCTTTGAAAAGAAAATTGAATGCTTGCCTCCTGTAGTACCAGAACAGATAATGCATAACCAGAAACCACGCCTTTTTCCTCAGCCTTTGTCAGGTGCCCTCCCTTGTAAAATTAATATGAGGGCTCTGTTGAATATGGCCCCTTGTAAAATTAAGGGGCCATATTCAACAGAGCCCTCATATTAATCCCACATCTTTCCCAGAGACTCTGGAACAGAGTGTAACTACATCATATCAAGCAGACAAGCTCTCAGTCATGAAGAGCAGGTGTCGGCCCCATAGCTCACAGTCTAGCATTTTTCTCCCCAACGGTGTTCAACGTGGAGCAAACCCCAGATAGTATTGAATGTGCTGCACATCGGGTTAAAAATAGGACACATTTCCTTTAACCATAAGCTATATCACCTATTAAAGTGAATGTAAAAATACAGGTAAAATCCATTTGTCACTTTATGAGCCAAGCAGAGCCATGGGTGGGGCGACCGTGCCAAGGGTCAGGGATGCGGGGAAAATGGCAGCCGCAGAGGGCCGTGGTGGAAGAGAACATGAAGGAAGGGGTCATTTCCACTACTTTTAGACAGGCGCCTGGCTAAAATTTTAAAATGATTTCTTTCAGAAAGTGACTGGTTTCCCCGTTGCTGCAACACAAACCCTTCTCACGTCTAGGGTTAGCTCCTGTCTCCAGGGGCTCTCCCTCTGGATCCAGACAGGAACACCTAAAACTTCTTCAAGCACCGCTAGCCTTCACCCTTTGCCCCTCACATCTCTTGGCCCACTAGCCTCTTCGTGGAAGCTAAATAATAGCTCCGGGGACAATATCTGTCAATCGCCTCTTGCTGTGAACCTCCAGGGTTCCTGGCCTAAGGGGGGATGTGGTCGGCACCCTCGTGGGGGTGGCACTGCCCAGTGAGGGTAGCGGTGGATGCGCCATGAGCCCCGGACGCAATGGACGCAATACAGCTCAGGTCTCCAGGAGGGACACCAGCCGTCCCCGCGGGAGTTTCCGATCCTGGGGCAGAACGGAGTCTGGGGCTTCACACTTGGAAGCTCGTCTCTCCGGGCGACAGGGTCGCCCTGCCAGGCTGGAGACGCAGCAATATTCACCCCAGGGCAGCCCGCCATCCGACACAGGTTCGGGGCGAGGTGGAGCCGCCAGTGCGCCATCTGCCAGCCACGAGGGGGCCCCGGATCAGCATTCCATCCCTGGGCCTCCAGTGCCTCCCTGTCCTCTCGAGTCGCGCCGCCTCCCCTGACCGAGCCCCCTTCCTTGGCCGCGCTCCGAGCCCTTTGCCCGTAGCCAGCGTCTCACCTGCGCCGAGCACCTCCGGGCCGTCTGTCCGTCCGTAGCCTTGTTGCGCGCAGAGTGCAGCCACCACCCAGCAGGTTTGACGGCCCCTCCCTCTCAGCCAGGCCACCACCAACCAGCCCTCCCTGTCCCCGCTCCACCTCCCTCACCTGCCAGGTGCTGGGCCTCCCGTCTCAAAGCCCGCGCTGGTCTCCACGCCCCTGACCTTCCCGCCCGGTTTTCCCCAGACTCCAGACACTCCCTAAGGCGTGTGCTCCCACAGGGGCCGGGCCAGGTCACCTATGACTGGCTGTGACTAACCTTGACCTCCTATGATGCAAAGCAATTAGAGAGCCTGGAAGGGGACAGTGCAGGTAAACAAGGAAGACTGTTTACCAAGTCAAGCAAACAGGGTGAACAGGCCAGCAAACTAGTGAGGGAGCACTTTCCACAGGCTCCAGTATGCTGTCCTGGACCAGTTTTCTGGCTGAAGCTTGGTGATATATTCATTCATTTACTCCACCATTCTGCCAACAAATCTGCCTACTAGGTAGACACAGTTCTAGGTTCTGGAGACACTGCTGCAGAGGAGTTCAAGTCCCAGCCTTTGAAGGAGCTGCTTCCAGGAGGGAACACACATCTGTCTGTGTAGTTTCTTGAAGTCTCTATGCCCTCATCTCTAAGTTAAAGGGCTGGCCTATTGCATTTATTCCCACCCCAACTGTTGCCTATCCCCTGTGGAAGTTAAAATAATCCAAGAGCCATAGCTATATTTCAGACCCACCGATCAGAACCTGGGAGAGGAGTGTGGACAGATGCTCCTGGTAAAAGCTTCTCAGGGGCCATAAGAAGTCAGGGCTGAGACCCGAAACTCCACATGCCTTCCAGCTCACTTCATTGTTGCAGGTGCTGGAAACCAGGAAGGGTTCACAGAAGAAATGCTGTATTTAGGTTTTGGAGTGAGACAAAGGGTATACTCTGGGCTTGCCTGGTGGCTAAGTGGTAAAGAACCCGCCTGACAATGTAAGAGACATGGCTTTGATCCAGGGGTTGCGCAGATCCCCTGGAGAAGGAACTGGCAACACACTCCAGTATTCTTGCCTGGGAAATCCCATGGACAGAGGATCCTGGTGGGCTACAGTCCATGGGGTCACAAAGAGTTGGACATGACTGAACGACTAAAAGGGTGTACTCTACCAGGGTGGAAAGGGGACAGGATCCCAAGTGCAGCTTCTTTTGATCACAGAGCTTTTCTCTGAAGTCAAAGGAAGGACTTTCACATATAAGGCATAAACCTGACCAAAATTTTCCTCTATAAACAGATGATGCCAGAGGCAGTGCTATCAGGAGACAATGCTAGAGGCAGTGCTGTCAGTTAAGAGGCTAATGGAGCCACATACTCGAGAGGGACAGTGTGTCAGAGCCAGAGGCTGGAGCGCACCTCTTCACTTTCCCATCAACGTGGGAATTGATTTAACATTAGAGCTCATCCTGACACTTGCTCACACCCATTGTTTGTGAAATGAGTGGTAAGGTGGAGTCCAGTTACCCTGGGAAGCTCTGTCCCTCTTTCTGGATCTCTGCTGTGATCAGGCTTTTACTTCAGTAATGGTTTCTTTTCCTCTAAGGCTATGTTGATGAAACAAATCTTTAATGTCTTAGCTGTAGTCCCGGTGGGGTAGAGATGCTTCTTAACACTGAAAACCTGGAACTAAGAAAATGACCTCTGCCTCAAATGATAATATCCGGGTGCTAGGACAAACCAGTTTTTACAAAACAAGTTTGACTGACTTTAACTTGATCTGTGGAAATAGTGTAAATCAAATAGCTTTAACAGTTAACAGAAGATAAATTACTAATATATCAACAACTATAAATTAATATAATAAGAGCAGCTACCAATTGTTACAAAACTCTTTTAATATAAAAATGGAACAGTTTAGGGACTTCCCTGGCAGTCCAGTGGTTAATACTTTACCTTCAATGTAGTAGCTGAGGGTTCAACCCCTGGTCAGGGAGTTTAAAAAACCCCACATGCCTTGAGGTCAAAAACCCAAAACAGAAAACAGAAGCAATAGCCCTGTAATAATCTAGAGAGGTGGGAGGGGGATGGAAGTGGGAGGGAGGTTTAAGAGGGAGGGGACATATGTATGCCTATGGCTGATTTATGTTGATGCAGACCATCACCATATTGTAATTATCCTCCAATTAAAAATAAAATTTAAAAAAGAAAAAAAAAACTAACAGCAATATAAAAAACAAGCAATATTCCATAAATTCAATAAAGACTTTAAAAATGGTCTACATCAAAAAATGGAACAAATTAGCATTTAGAAACAGATCAATTGTAGGTTTGCCTAAATAAACACAAGGAGGGCATTTTAATTCAGTGGGAAATGGTTTATTTTATAAATATTGCTGACATAATTGACTGTTATATAAGTAATAGCTTTTGCAAGTTTTTGTTACCTGCAGCCAAATCCATAACCTAACTAATGTAGAACACATTCCTTCCTGCTTGATACCCTGAACAAGCAAAAATTTTTAATGTATTAAATACGGACTTCCCTGGTGGTCCAGTGGTTAAGAATCGGCCTTCCAATGCTGGGGACTTGGGTTCCATCTCTGGTTGGGGAACTAAGATTCCACAGGCCATGGGGCCACTAAGCCTGAGTGCCACAACAAAAGATCCTCTGCATTGCAACTAAGACAACACACAGCCTAAAATAAATATTTTTTAAATGAATTAAATAAAGATCTAAATATACCATTTACCAATAATCACAGTTTGGAGACTCTGCATAGAATGAATACATCATAAGAACCTTAACGGCTCCCAGGTGGCACAGTGGCAAAGAATCTACCTGTTAATGCAGCAGATGCAAGAAACACAGGTTCAATCCTTGGGTTGGGAGGATCCCCTGGAATAGGAAATGGCAACCCACTTCAGTATTCTTGCCTGGAAAATTCCAAGGACAGGGAAGCCTGGTGGGCTACAGTCCATGTGGTCACAAAGTCAGACATGATTGAGTGACTGAACATGCGTGTGCACACACACACACACACGTGTATAGCATTAAAAAAAAAACTTAAAGATTCTGACCGCAGAATTATTTATTATAGCAAATGTTTCTAAGTATGGGAGTAGTTAAATATGGTGTAACATGCCCTTTCTATGATACGTTGTCGTTGTTAAGTCGCTCAGGCATGTCAAACTCTTTGTGACCCCATGGACTGCAGCACGCCAGGCTTCCCTGTCCACCATTTCCCAGAGTTTGCTCAAACTCATGTGCATCGAGTCGGTGATGCCATCCAACAATCTTGTCCTCTGTCTTCCCTTCTCTTCCGCCTTCAATCTTTCCCACTATCAGAGTCTTTTTCAATGAGTTGGCTCTTCGAATCAGGTGGCCAAAGTATTAGAGCTTCAGCTTCAACATATGTCCCTCCAATGAATGTTCAGGAGTGATTTTCTTTAGGATTGACTGGTTTGATCTCCTTGCAGTCCAAGGGACTGTTAAGAATCTTCTCCAGGACCACAGTTCGAAAGCATCAATTTTTCGGCACTCCGTGTTTTTTATGGTCCAACTCTCACATCTGTTTCCATACATGACTACTGGAAAAACCAGTAGCTTTGACTATATGGACCTTTGTCGGTAAAGTAATGTCTCTGCTTTTTAATACGCTATCTAGGTTTGTTATAGCTTTTTTCCCTAGGAGCAAGTGTCTTTTAACTTCATGGCTACAGTCACTGTCTGCAGTGATTTTGGAGCACAAGAAAATAGTCTATCACTGTTTTTCATTTGCTATGGAGTGATAGGACCTGATCCCATGATCTTACGTTTTTGAATGTTGAGTTTTAAGCCATCTTTTTCACCTTCATCATGAAGGTCTTTAGTTCTTCTTCACTTTTGGCAATTAGGGTGGTATCATCTGTGTATCTGAGGTTATTGATATTTCTCCAGTCTTGGTTTCAGCTTGTGCTTCATCCAGCCTGGCATTTTGCATGATGTACTCTGCATATAAGTTAAAAAAACAGGGTGACAATATACAGCCTTGATGCCCTCCTTTCCCAATTTTGAACCAGTCTGTTGTTCCATGTCTGATTCTAACTGTTGCTTCTTGACCCGCATACAGGTTTCTCAGGAGGCAGGTAAGGTGGTCTGGTGTTTCCATCTCTTCAAGGATTTTCCACAGTTTGTTGTGATCCACACAGTCAAAGGCTTTAGTGTAATTAATGAAGCAGAAGTAGATATTTTTCTGGCATTATCTTGCCTTTTCTATGGGCCAGTGGATGTTGGCAATTTAATCTCTGGTTCCTCTGCCTTTTCTAAATCCAGCTTGAAGAAGTTCTCTGTTCATGTACTGTTGAAGACTAGCTTGAAAAATTTTGAGCATTACTTTGCTAGCGTGTGAAATGAGTGCAATTGTGTGGTAGCTTGAACATTCTTTTTTTGCATTACCCTTCTTTGGGATTAGAATGAAAACTGACCTTTTCCAGTCCTATGGCTACTGCTAAGTTTTCCAGTTTTGCTGGCATATTGACTGCAGCACTTTAACAGCATCATCCTTTAGGATTAGAAACAGCTCAGCTGAAATTGCATCACCTCCACTAGCTTTGTTCACAGTGATGCTTCCTAAGGCCCACTTGACTTCACACTCCAGAATGTCTGGCTCTAGGTGAGTGATCACACCATTGTAGTTCCAAGTCATTAAGACCTTTTTTGTATAGTTTTCTGTGTATTCCTGCCACCTCTTCTTAATACCTTCTGCTTTTGTTAGGTCCATACTATTTCAGTTATTTATTGTGCCCATATTTGCATGAAATGTTCCCTTGGTATCTCTAATTTTATTGAAGAGATGCTAGTCTTTCCCATTCTATTGTTTTCCTCTATTTCTTTGCATTGATCGCTGAGGAAGGCTTTCATATCTCTCCTTGCTATTCTTTGGAACTCTGCATTCAGGTGGATATATCTTTCCTTTTCTCCTTTGCCTTTCACTTCTCTTCTCAACTATTTGTAGGGCCTCCTCAACCATTTTGTCTTTTTGCATTTTTTTTTCTTGGGGATGGTTTTGATCACTGCCTCCTGTACAGTGTTATGAACCTCTGTCCATAGTTCTTCAGGCACTCTGTCTATCAGATTTAATCCCTTGAATTTATTTGCCATTTCCACTGTATAATTGTAAAGGATTTGATTTAGGTCGTACCTGAATGGTCTAGTGGTCTTCCCTACTTTCTTCAATTTAAGTCTGAATTTGGCAATAAGGAGTTCATAACCCGAGGCACAGTCAGCTCCTGGTCTTGCTTTTGCTCACTGTAGAGAACTTCTCAATCTTTGGCTGCAAAGAATATAATCAGTCTGATTTCAGTATTGACCGTCTGGTGATGTCCATGTGTAGAGTCTTCTCTTGTGTTGTTGGAAGAGGGTGTTTGCTATGACCTGTGCTTTCTCTTGGCAAAAGTCCATTAGTCTTTGCCCTGCTTCATTTTGTACTCCAAGGCCAAACTTTCCTGTTATTCCAGGTATCTCTTGACTTCCTACTTTTGCATTCCAGTCCCCAGTGATGAAAAGGACATCTTTTTAGGGTGTTAGTTCTAGAAGGTCTTGTAGGTCTTCATAGAACCATTCAACTTCAGCTTTTTCAGCATTACTGGTTGGGGCAAAAAACATCTTTTTGGTGTTATTTCTAGAAGGTCTTTATTTCTAGAATGATCAAACCAGTCAGACCTAAAAGAAATCAGTCCTGACTATTCATTGGAAGGACTGATGGTGACCCTGAAGCTCCAATACTTTGGCCACCTGATGCGAAGAACTGACTCACTGGAAAAGACCCTGATGCTGTGCAAGATTGAAGGCAGGAGGAGAAGGGACAGAGGATGAGATAATTGGATGGCATCACTGACTCGATGGACATGAGCTTGAGCAAGCTCCAGGAGTTGGTGATGGACAGGGGAGCCTGGCGTGCTGCAGTTCATGGGGTGGCAAAGAGTTGGACATGAATGAGCAACTGAACTGACTGAACAGACTAGAAGGTCTTGAAGGTCTTTGGCATTAGTGGTTGGGGCATAGACTTGGATTACTGTGTGATTGAATGGTTTGCCTTGGAAATGAACAGAGATCAGAGAAGCAAAAAAAATCAGGGGGCCTATTTTTTCAGGTTTCTTCAGGGAGAAAAATGAAACTGTTAGAAGATGAAATATATGCAGTTTGTGGGCTGAGTCACTAATTGTTTGCAGGAATTTTCTTATATATTTTTTTCAAGTGTGACCTTTCATTGATATGTTAAGAAATACAGAATTAGAAGAAACTAGTTTGAAATGATGGCTCGCTTCTACCTAGAAAATCTGAATACAAAGGAACCAATGGGAACCACAAAGATCAGGGTGCCAAGGTTTTAAGAATATTTTAGGTTTGCAAATAATAGCTAGTATGCTTGTAATGTCAACAATACATTTTTCTCTGATAAAGAATATCCTTTTCCAGAAGGTTTACAGTGTGGCCACCTCCTGCCAGAAGCCTGTGATGCTGAAATCGGGCCACTTTCTGTCTGTCTTTACAGGACACTGGGCTGCACTCTAAGAGATTCCTAGCTGTCCCCTGGATCCTGACCATCATATGGGCAGAGAAATTGGTGACATTTTTCTTTTGCCTGTTGAAATGACACAGATTCTTTCTGTTTCCTGATGTGGGTAAAGTGTGGAACCCAGTGATGATTTCTCCTTCAAGAAATGTACATCCTAGTCCAAACGAGGGTAAGCCCCCTCTGCATGCGTGACCTGTGCCTCCTAGGAGAGCAGCTTTAAGCTGATTTAAACTTGGCCAAGTTTAAATTAAATCTACCATTTATGTGGTAGATTTAGACTTCTCTACACTGATGATGTTTAGACATGGCCATGTACTTTCTACAATGAGAACATTTAGACCTGACCCTGTTCTGTGCGCTTGTACTGGAGACCTGGGTAGGACCTGGCCTGCCTCTGTCCTGGAAAACTCCGTGCCTGCGTCTGAATGTCAGCCCTCAGATGTCTGGGGTCTGGAGCTGAGGTGGCTGCTCTGGGCAACGTGCTGTTCTCTGAGGGGGTTCCGTGGCCCTCCCGGGGTTGGGACTGCAGTGGGCTCTGAGTCTCTCCCCCTGCCAGGTTCCCCCTCCCTGGGGCATGGAGGCTCCTCAGGTGGGCTACCTGGTAATTATTCCAATTTTCCAGCACATTTGGGTTAAGTAGGGAGGCAGGTTCACCTGCTGAGCTGATTCCAGGGATCGGGCAAGAAGTCAATGGGCAGCAGGTGAGGTTGCCGCTGTGATCTCCTTCTGGTCGACTCTCCTCAGAAGAGAACAGGGCTGCCCCCTGTCCTTCAGCCCAGCTCTCCTGTTTTCTCATCATCTCAGCAGGACAGGAAAGACAGAGCCTGCCAGAACCAAGGTAGTGTGTTCAACTCTAGCACGAGCTTTCAAACCAGCAAAAAAACTCACACAGAACCAAAGTGAAGACAGGAGGGGCCTGACTTCTCAGGGACTACTGTGGGGAGAGGAGAGGACCCTTCACTTCTTTCTTGGGTCCCAGGAGGCCCCAGGGGCCTGGCTGGTTTACACACTGGGGGCCCGCTGACCACAGCCATGGTGTCCTGACCGAGGGGACGTGTGACCCCAGGTGGGGGGTCTGGGGACTGTGTGAGTCTCACCCCCTCTGCATGGTCAGGATCGTGTGCGGGGAGACCCCACACACAAAGCTAAGAAAGAGGGAAGAACACGTGAGAGCTTCACTTGTGTTTAGGAATGAATACTTTAGTGTATTCACTTTACACAGGCCTGTACCTGTTTGCCTCTTTACCCCTGCGAGGTTCCCCCTCCCTGGGGCTCCTGGGGACTCCTCAGGTGGGCTACCTGGTAATTATTCTAATTCACCAGAATGAACATGGTGAGAAGAGAGGCAGGCACATGGTGGATTGACTGCAGGGCATGTGGATCAGGCAAAAAGCCAGTGGGATCAGGTGAGGTTGCTGCCGTGACCTCCTTCAGGTCGACCGTCCTACTCAGCAGAGACCAGACCTGCCCCTCATCTTCCAGCCCTGCGTCTGGTGTGTTTTCTCAGCTCCTCAGCGGGACAAGAAAGGATTGAGCCTGCCAGAACCAAGGTGGTGCCTTCAACATGATCATGACAGCCATAGAAACAGTTAATATCACAGAACCAAAGGGAAAGGGGAGGACTTCTGTGGGACAATGTGGGGAGAGGAGACCGACCCTACCCTTCTTTCTACCGTCCCAGGAAGTTACAGGAACCCCCTCATTTCCACCTTAGGGGTCCAACCAGCAGAAACTGGTGTCCTAAGCAAGGGTTGTGTGACCCTGAGTGCAGTGTCTAGGAGGTGGAATCACTTTGGAGACTGGAAATGTGCTGGGTCTGGAAATTGTGTGGGTCTCATCCCATCTGCATGAGTCAGGAACCTGTACCCGGAGACCCTGTGTCTGCTCTTTACCTGCAGCCTGTCTTGTCCCCCCTGAGATTCCCATCCTCTGAATTGAGGGTGTTGCCCTGATTAACCTGTGGGTCCTTTTCCTTCTGTTCATCTAGTTGCATTCATATAAGATCAGGCACCTTTGAGTGGGTTGCTGCTGTGTGTTCTGCTGGGTGACATCACCTTTGGTGGTGTCATATTAATGTCATAACATAGCACATCTAATTTATAGGGTCACCGTGGTCTGGTTTCTTCTAGAATGAGTTCATGTAATTTAATATGTAATTTATTGTTATTTTATATTGGAATAGCATTGATTTCCAACATTTTGTTTGTTTTAGGTGTACATGAACTTGATTAAGTTATACATGGATGTTTATCCTTTTTCTATTTTTTTCCTCATATAGGATATTACAGATTTTTTTTTTCAGTAGAGTTCCCTATTCTATTCAGTAGATCCTTTTTCATTATCAACTTGATATATGTGAGTGTGTATATTTTCATCCCAAACTCTTTATTCCTCTCCTGTAACTTTCTTTTGATAATCATAATTTGGTTTTCTCAGGCTGTGAGTCTGTTTTGTTTTATACCTTAGTTCATTGGTATGAATTTATAGATTCCACCTGTATGTGGTATCTTAGGATATTTGTCTTTTTCTCTCTGACTTACCTCACTTAGTATGAAAGTTCATCAATGGTACTGCCAGTATGATGTTTTGTTTTGTTTTATGGCTGAGTAATGTTCCAGTGTGGGGCTTTCCCAGTAGGTTCGTGGTAAAGACTCCCCCTGCAGTGCAGGGACGTGGGTTTGATCCCTGAATATGGAAGATTCCCTTGAGGAGGGCTTGGCAACCCACTTCAGTACTCTTGCCTGGGAAATCCCGTAGACAGAGGAGCCTGATGGGCTGAAGTCCATGGGGTGGCAAAGAGTCAGACATGACTGAGCGACTAGACAACAACAGCATTTGTTTTAAGGTGTGTATTTTGACTGGAACAGAGCTAGTTACTCCTTGCCTACCGGGAGCCGGCGTGAGGACCTCCACCCGTGGCAAAGGTCATGAGGAAGGAGGCTCGACATACGCAAAGTCGGGATCGAGCTTTAGGAGTCCCCCTGGAAATTCTCGAGCATCTACCCCCAAAAACCAGAGCCTTCCTACTTTACTACTTTGTGCTCCCACCTACACCTCTGACTTTATGGGGGGCTGTCCCCCACCACCTCTTTTGGAGAAGGAGTTAACTTAGAGCTCCAGTTAATAATTATTCCTGGGCATGACAGGAGTGTTTCAACCTACAAACTCCTCTGAACGTTCTCTAGCCTGCCTGACAGGCTTGTCCGGCCACATGTGATTGCTCACAGCCTCCCAACCGTGAGAGGCACGAGATGCTTTAAACCTTCTAAAAACAGGTTCTTTAGAGAAGTTAGAAAACTATTAGCATAAGTATAGTGGGCTGATTAGAAATTGTATTGGTGAAGGGTTTTTCATTTGTTGAGCCAATTTTCGTGGCTAAGTTTCCACATCCCCTGCCCTTATACACATTAATGAATATATAGAAGAAATAAGTATTAACCTTTGATATTAATCACGTTAGACCTTAGGCTAAGCAAATTCTTTCCTTAATTAAAACCCACTACACCCTCACCCTATAGGAATGTAACTTTATTTGGGTGGTGTCTGTTTTAAGAATAATCACCCCTGGAGAAATAAGCGTTGACTGACCGCTGTCACAAGGAGAGGGTCATAAATTGTCAGCAGGCCCCCTGGCCAGAAGATGATGTAATACCCCTAAGACCTCTGTATACATCTGTATGAAGCACCTGACTTTAATAAAAGTCAGGACTGCTGACCCCTCGTGACTTTTGTATAACATCTCAGTGTATAAAAACAGACCCTGGAAAATAAAGAATTGGGATCAGTTCCTCAAAAGACTGGTCTCCCCATGTCGTTCTCTCTCTCAAACTCTGGCTGAATTTCCATCTGGAGCGTGGAGCCCGCCAAGCTTACTAATTTTGCCTGGGCTTCTAAGATCTGACCAGGGAGGCCTCAGTGTCTCCTCTCCTTCGGGAGAATGGAAGGACGCCTGCGGCCTACGTAAGTGGTGCAAACTTCTTGTCTTGAAGTTTTATTGGTTTCCCTCGTAAACCAAGCTACTAAGCTTCTTTTCTCCACTGAATTTTCCTGCTGAGCTATCCTCATTCTATTACTCTTTATATCTCTAATTAATATCTAATTAAAGCCAGTGTATTCGCCAACGCCGTCTCCCCTTCGAACTCCCTGGATCAGCCGGGGCTGGACCTCGGCACTTGCCCTTTTCTTATTTGGTAACCATAATTTTCTTTTCTAAGTCTGTGGATCTGTTTCTCTTTCTAATGACGTTCATTCATATCCGTTTTTAGATTCCACCAGAAGTGGTATTATATGATACTTGTCTTTCCCCATCTCACTTCACTTAGTATGATCACCTATAGTTTCTTCCCTATAACTGGATGTGGCATCATTTCATCCTTCTCTATGTCTGAGTAATATTGCATTGTGTGTATGTACCCCATCTTCTGTATCCATTCATCCATTCATGAACACTTAAGTTGCTTCTGCATCTTGGCTATTGTACCCAGTGCTACCATGATGTTTGTGTGCAGGTGTTTATAAATTTTGGTTTTCTCTGGATCTATGCCTTGGTATGAAATTGCTGCATCACTTGAGTTTTTTTTTAAGAACCTCCATAATGTTCTGCCTAGTGGTTATACTGATTTACATTCCTACCAACAGTGTAGGAGGGCTCCCTTCTCACCACACCCTCTTCAGAATTTATACTTGTAGATTTTTTGAGATGGTCATTCTGATAGATCAATGTGAGGTGATACCTCATAGTATATTTGATTTGCCTTTCTCTAAGAACTAGTGATGATGAGCATCTTTTCATGTGCTTTATGGCCATCTATGACTTCTTTGGGGAAATGTGCATTTAGATCTTTGGACGATTTTTTGTTAGGTGAGTTGTTGTTGAGCTGTATGAGTTGTTTGTATGTGTTGGAGATAAATTCCCTGTGGGTATCTTCGGTTGCAAGGATTATTTCCATTCTGAGGGTTGTCTTTTTCTTTAACCAATGGTTTCCTTTGCTGTGCAAATGCTTTTAATGTTTATTAGGTCCCATTTGTTTTTATTTTTCATGATCACAAATGCTGAATTTTATGTCAAAGTATGTTCTGCTTTCTTCCTCAAGAGTTTCATGGTATCTCTCCTTTTATTTAGATCTTTAATTTGTCTGGAGTTTCTTTTTCTGTGTGGTGTTAGGGAGTATTCTAATTCCATTGTCATTTTCTTTTTATTTTTTTAAATTTTATTTTATTTTTAAACTTTACAATATTGTATTAATTTTGCCAAGTATCGAAATGAATCCGCCACAGGTATACCCACGCCCCCAATCCTGAACCCTCCACCCTCCTCCCTCCCCTCCCATCCCTCTGGGTCATCCCAGTGCACCAGCCCCAAGCCTCCAGTACCGTGCATTGAACCTGGACTGGCGACTTGTTTCATACATGATATTATACATGTTTCAATGCTATTTTCCCAAATCTCCCCACCTTCTCCCTCTCCCACAGACTCCATAAGACTGATCTATACATCGGTGTCTCTTTTGCTGTCTTGTACACAGGGTTATTGTTTCCATCTTTCTAAATTCCATATATATGCGTTAGTATACTGTATTGGTGTTTTTCTTTCTGGCTTACTTCACTCTGTATAATAGGTTCCAGTTTCATCCATCTCATTAGAACTGATTCAAATGTATTCTTTTTAATGGCTGAGTAATACTCCATTGTGTATATGTACCACAGCTTTCTTATCCATTCATCTGCTGATGGGCATCTAGGTTGCTTCCATGTCCTGGCTATTATAAACAGTGCTGTGATGAACATTGGGGTACACGTGTCTCTTTCCCTTCTGGTTTCCTCAGTGTGTATGCCCAGCAGTGGGATTGCTGGGTCATAAGGCAGTTCTATTTCCAGTTTTTTAAGGAATCTCCACACTGTTCTCCATAGTGGCTGTACTAGTTCGCATTCCCACCAACAGTGTAAGAGAGTTCCCTTTTCTCCACACCCTCTCCAGCATTTATTGCTTGTAGACTTTTGGATCGCAGCCATTCTGACTGGTGTGAAATGTTACCTCATAGTGGTTTTGATTTGCATTTCTCTGATAATGAGTGATGTTGAGCATCTTTTCATGTGTTTGTTAGCCATCTGTATGTCTTCTTTGGAGAAATGTCTATTTAGTTCTTTGGCCCATTTTTTGATTGGGTCATTTATTTTTCTGGAGTTGAGCTGTAGGAGTTGCTTGTATATTTTTGAGATTAGTTGTTTGTCAGTTGCTTCATTTGCTATTATTTTCTCCCATTCTGAAGGCTGCCTTTTCACCTTGCTAATAGTTTCCTTTGTTGTGCAGAAGCTTTTAAGTTTAATTAGGTCCCATTTGTTTATTTTTGCTTTTATTTCCAATATTCTGGGAGGTGGGTCATAGAGGATCCTGCTGTGATGTATGTCGGAGAGTGTTTTGCCTATGTTCTCCTCTAGGAGTTTTATAGTTTCTGGTCCTACGTTGAGATCTTTAATCCATTTTGAGTTTATTTTTGTGTATGGTGTTAGAAAGTGTTCTAGTTTCATTCTTTTACAAGTGGTTGACCAGTTTTCCCAGCACCACTTGTTAAAGAGGTTGTCTTTAATCCATTGTATATTCTTGCCTCCTTTGTCAAAGATACGGTGTCCATATGTGCGTGGATTTATCTCTGGGCTTTCTATTTTGTTCCATTGATCAATATTTCTGTCTTTGTGCCAGTACCATACTGTCTTGATAACTGTGGCTTTGTAATAGAGCCTGAAGTCAGGCAGGTTGATTCCTCCAGTTCCATTCTTCTTTCTCAAGATAGCTTTGGCTATTCGAGGTTTTTTGTATTTCCATACAAATTGTGAAATTATTTGTTCTAGCTCTGTGAAGAATACCGTTGGTAGCTTGATAGGGATTGCATTGAATCTATAAATTGCTTTGGATAGTATACTCATTTTCACTATATTGATTCTTCCAATCCATGAACATGGTATATTTCTCCATCTATTAGTGTCCTCTTTGATTTCTTTCACCAGTGTTTTATAGTTTTCTATATATAGGTCTTTAGTTTCTTTAGGTAGATATATTCCTAAGTATTTTATTCTTTCCGTTGCAATGGTGAATGGAATTGTTTCCTTAATTTCTCTTTCAGTTTTCTCATTATTAGTGTATAGGAATGCAAGGGATTTCTGTGTGTTGATTTTATATCCTGCAACTTTACTATAATCATTGATTAGTTCTAGTAATTTTCTGGTGGAGTCTTTAGGGTTTTCTATGTAAAGGATCATGTCATCTGCAAACAGTGAGAGTTTTACTTCTTCTTTTCCAATTTGGATTCCTTTTATTTCTTTTTCTGCTCTGATTGCTGTGGCCAAAACTTCCAAAACTATGTTGAATAGTAATGGTGAAAGTGGGCACCCTTGTCTTGTTCCTGACTTTAGAGGAAATGCTTTCAATTTTTCACCATTGAGGATAATGTTTGCTGTGGGTTTGTCATATATAGCTTTTATTATGTTGAGGTATGTTCCTTCTATTCCTGCTTTCTGGAGAGTTCTTATCATAAATGGATGTTGAATTTTGTCAAAGGCTTTCTCTGCATTTATTGAGATAATCATATGGTTTTTGTTTTTCAATTTGTTAATGTGGTGTATAACATTGATTGATTTGTGGATATTGAAGAATCCTTGCATCCCTGGGATAAAGCCCACTTGGTCATGGTGTATGATCTTTTTAATGTGTTGTTGGATTCTGATTGCTAGAATTTTGTTAAGGATTTTTGCATCTATGTTCATCAGTGATATTGACCTGTAGTTTTCTTTTTTTGTGGGATCTTTGTCAGGTTTTGGTATTAGGGTGATGGTGGCCTCATAGAATGAGTTTGGAAGTTTACCTTCCTCTGCAATTTTCTGGAAGAGTTTGAGCAGGATAGGTGTTAGCTCTTCTCTAAATTTTTGGTAGAATTCAGCTGTGAAGCCGTCTGGACCTGGGCTTTTGTTTGCTGGAAGATTTTTGATTACAGGTTCAATTTCGGTGCTTGTGATGGGTCTGTTAAGATTTTCTATTTCTTCCTGGTCCAGCTTTGGAAAGTTGTAGTTTTCTAAGAATTTGTCCATTTCTTCCACGTTGTCCATTTTATTGGCATATAATTGTTGATAGTAGTCTCTTATGAGCCTTTGTATTTCTGTGTTGTCTGTTGTGATCTCTCCATTTTCATTTCTAATTTTATTGATTTGATTTTTCTCCCTTTGTTTCTTGATGAGTCTGGCTAATGGTTTGTCAATTTTATTTATCCTTTCAAAGAACCAGCTTTTGGCTTTGTTGATTTTTGCTATGGTCTCTTTTGTTTCTTTTGCATTTATTTCTGCCCTAATTTTTAAGATTTCTTTCCTTCTACTAACCCTGGGGTTCTTCATTTCTTCCTTTTCTAGTTGCTTTAGGTGTAGGGTTCCATTGTCATTTTCATTGCTAAGAAACCTGCCTGGTGTCCTCCACTGTGGCTGTTTTCTATTTCCATTTCCAGCATCTGGTGTAGGAGAGTTCCCTTTTCTCCATACCCTCTCCAGCATTAACTTTTTGTAGACTTTCTGTTTATGGCCATTCTGACCTGGTGTGAGGCATTTGAAGTTTTGATTTGCATTTCTCCCATCTTTACTGATATTAACATAGTTTCATGTCATTTTTTTTAGACAGTGTGAGTTAACTTATTTAGTCAAATTGGGTTTTCGAACACCTGCCCTGTTTTGGATATTTTTCTGATGACCTTCCCTAGGACATTTCTTGAGGGCAGGTATTTTTTACTTATAGCCCCACAGTTCACAGGGTCGCTACAAGTCGGACACGACTAAGTGACCTCACTTTCACTTTTCACTTTCATCCATTGGAGAAGGAAATGGCAGCCCACTCCAGTATTCTTTCCTGGAGAATCCCAGGGACGGGGGAGCCTGGTGGGCTGCCGTCTATGGGGTTGCACAGAGTCGGACACGACTGAAGCGACTTAGCAGCAGCAGCAGCAGCCACAGGCCTTGTGAATATCAAGTGCCCATCAGCATTGGTTTCAAAGGTTTGTTGTGAGAAATGACCACAAGGTGGTTACTGTCTTTATGCCCAACTCTGGTTACTGGGGGAACCAGAGTCTTAGGGAAAGTCCTGTTCCTGGATTGTCAATCAGAGTGGAATGTGCCAGAAGAAACACCCAAGGCTTGTGTCCCATTCCTTCTTCCTTCCTTACCCCCACATCCTGGACAAATCCTAATTCTTGCCATCCCACTCTGTGGAGGGTGCTTTCATCCATAGATGGGGTGACTGTAAAGAAGGAGCCTAGAGATGGGAACCCCAACACCACGAGACATGGAGCCCATGGGGCTTTTCAAAGCTCCTCCAGCCCAGAGGCTCCACATCCTGTGGGTGCAGTAGGCATAGTTTCACTGCAGGAGGACCCCCTGGATCTGGAGGTTGTGGGCCCCTGCAGAGGCGAGCAGGCACGCCAGGTCCATGGGGCAGGGCTCATTGGCTGGTATATCCTCCCAGCTCTGTCAGCCCCATGATAGTCCATCCTTGGGAACCAAGCCTGCCCAGGGATGTGCCAGCAGCCCAGGGCACCAAGGCCTGAGGGGAACAGAGTCAGCATTCTCTTTTTATAATTCGTATTTGTATTAGCGTACAGGTGCCTTACAATGTGGTAGGGGGTGTTTGTTTGTTTTAGGTGTACACCAAACATGATTCCCTTTGCATAGATGCGGACATGTCCTTTTTTGGGTTTCCTTCCCATATAGTTTATTATGCGGTGTTGATTAAGGGTCCTTGTTGATTATTTTTAAAAGAGCGTGTGTATGTTCATCTCTACCTGCTCGTTTCTCACCACCCATCTCCTTTCCCTCTGAGGCCATTTCTCTTTGGTGAAGACGTCCATGTGCATCCACTTTTAGACCTCACCACTAAGTGTTACCATATAACGCTTGTCTTCCTCTGTCTCACGTAGTGTGATCGTCTCTACGTCCTTCCTTGTTGCTGGGCATGGCATGATGTCACCCCTTTATGGCTGAGCGATATTGCTCTGTGTGTGTGTACCCTGTCTTGTTTACCCTTTCATCTGTCCGTATCCACTGAGGCTTCATCCCTGTCTTGGCTCTTGTAAATAGTGCTGCCATGAATGTTGAGGTGCACCTGTCTTTTTTATTTTTAATTTTTTTTTAGTTTCAGGAAGGAGTTTTACAGACCATTTTCAAGGCCATCATATTCAGCCATAGATATTATGCAGTACATAATATGTACTTTAGAATTGTACGGTTCCAAAGGGCACAGTTCATATAGACTAATGACACCCCTTCAGAGGTGAGCAAAGAGGTGGCCCTTTTTATAGCAATTCCTTAAACTCCAGGCTAAAAACTCTTGGGCCAAGTGAACTCTAAGAGTCTTTATGGATCTTATTGTTGTTCAATTGCCAAGTGGTGTCCAAGTCTTTGCAATCCCATGGACTGCAGCACACCAGGCTTCCTTGTCCTTCAGTGTCTCCTGGAGTTTGCTCAAACTCGTGTCCATTGATTCAGTGATGCCATCCAACCATCTCATTCTCTTTTTAAGGATCTGAATGTCCCTAATTCCACAGTGACATTATTATTTTCAAAAACCTTGTGTTAGCTCAAGCTTTGAAATGAAACTCTAACCCCTAAATGTGGCTGTTTTTGGAGAAAGGATACTTATAATTAAATGATGCCATAAGGGTGGGACCCTGATCTAATAAGTTTGGTGTCCTTGGAAGAAGCAGCAACACCAGGAGTGTGCAGGTATGGAGAAAAGAGCCGTGTGAAGACAAGAGAGAAAGTGGCCATCTGCAAGTCAAGGAGAGAAGCCTCAGGAGAGACATCACCACTGGCACCTGGATCCTGGACTTTCAGCACTATGAGGAAGTACACTTCTGTTGTTTAAGCCATCTAGTCTGGTGTATTTTATTTCAAACCTCAAGCTAGCACCTGTCTATTAAAATTACGGTTTTCTCTGGATCTGTGCCCAGGAATGGGATTGCTGGGTCCTGTGGTACTTCTCAGTTTAGTTTTTGATGAAACTTTGTCCTGTTCTCCTTCGTGGATTTCCTGACTTTCATTCCCACCAACAGGGAGGAGGGTTCTTTTCCTCCATCCCCTCTCCAGCACTTATTGTTGTAGATTTTCTATGCAGACCTTTCTGACATGTGTGAGGTGATGCCACACTGTACTTCTGATTCGCAGTTTTCTAATACTCACAGATGCTGAGCATCTTTTCATGTGCTTCAGGCCATCTCTCTGTCTTCTGTGGAGAAAGGTCCATTTAACTCTTGTGCCTCTATTTAACTGGGTTGTTTCTTTGATATCAAGGTGGACAAGCTGTTTGTATGTTTTAGAGAGAAATTCCTCATGGGTGTTTTTGTTTGCAAATATAGTTCCATTTGGAGGGTTGTCTTTTGTTATGTTTATGGTTTCCTCTGCTATGCCAGTGCTTTTAAGGGGAATTAGGTCCCATTTATTTATTTTTGTTTTATTTTTGATGATTCTAAGAGGTGGGTCAAAAAAGAACTTGCTTCATTTTGTGTCACAGAGTGTTCTGCTGTTTTCCTCAAAAGTTTCATTACATATATATCCTTTTATTTAGATCTTTAATCTATTTGGAGTTTATTTTTGTGTATGCTGTTAGGGAGTATTCTAATTGCATTTCATTATCATTTCTTAAAAAACCTGTACGTTGGTCTCCATAGTGGCTGTTACTAATTTATCTTTTCACTGACAGTGTAAGAGGGTTCTCTTTTTTTCATGTTTTCCAGCATTTATATGTTTGTTCACATGTGGACAATGGCAGTTGTGAACTGTGTGAGGAAATTATTGTTGTTCAGCCACTCAGTTCTGTCTGACTCTTTGTGACCCCATGGACTGCATCATACCTTGCTTCTCTGTCCTTCTCTCCGAATCAGGTGGCCAAAGTATTTGAGCTTCAGCATCAGTCCTGTCAATGAAAATTCAGGGTTTATTTCCTTTAGGATTCACTGGTTTGATCTCCTTGCTGTCCAAGGGTCTCTCAACCTTCTTCTCCAGCACCACAGTTTGAAAACATCAATTCTTCATCACTCAGCCTTCTTTATCGTCCAACTCTCACATCCGTACATGACTACTGGAGAACTATTTTGACTATACAGACTTTTGTTGCCAAATTAATGTCTCTGCTTTTTAATATGCTGTCTAGGTTTGTCATAGCTTTTGTTACAAAGGGCAAACATCTTTTAATTTCATGGCTGCAGTCACTGTCCGCAGTGATTTTGGAACCCAAGAAAATAAAGTCTGTCATTGTTTCCATTGTTTCCCCATCTATTTGCCATGAAGTGATGGGACTGGGTGCCATGATCTTAGTTTTATGAATGTTGAGTTTTAAACCAGCTTTTTCACTCTCCTCTTTCACCTTCATCAAGAGGCTCTTTAGTTCCTCTTCATTTTCTGCCATTAGGGTGGTGTCATCTGCATATCTAAGTTTATTGATATTTCTCCTATGAATCTTAAATCCAGCTTGTCCTTCATCCAGCCCAGCATTTCACATGATGTACTCTGCATATAAGTTAAATAAGCAGGGTGATAATATAAGCCCTGAAATACTCCTTTCCCAATTTGGAGCCTGTCCCAATTTCTATGTCTGGTTCTAACTGTTGCTTCTTGACCTGCATACAGATTTCTCAGGAGGCAGGTAAGGTGGTCTGGTATTCCCATCTCTAGAATTTTCTGATGTTTGTTGTGGTCCACACAGTCGAAGTCTTTAACATAATCAATGAAGCAGAAGTAGATGTTTTTCTGGAATTCTCTTGCTTTTTCTATGATCCAACAAGGATGTTGGCAATTCCCTTGCCTTTTCCAATCCAGCTTGTACATCTGTAAGTTCTTCATTCATGTACTATTGAAGCCTGGCTTGAAGGATTTTGAGCATTACCTTGCTATCTTGTGAAATGAGTGCAATTCTATGGTAGTTTGAACCTTCTTTGGCATTGACCTTATTTGGGATTGAACTGAAAACAATCATTTTCCAGTCCTGTGGTCACTGCTGAATTTTCCAAATTTGCTGCCATATTGAATGCAGCACTTTCACAGCATCATCTTTTAGGATTTGAAATAGCTTAACTGGAATTCCATCACCTCCACTAGCTTTGTTAGCAGTGATGCTTCCTGAGGCCCGCTTGACTTCACATTCCAGGATGTCTGTCTCTAGGTGAGTGATCACACCATCGTGGTTATCTGGGTCATTAAGACCTTTTTTGTATGGTTTTCCATGTATTCTTGCCACCTCTTCTTAATATCTTCTGCTTCTGTTAGGTCCATACTATTTCTGTCCTTTATTGTGCCCATATTTGCATGAAATGTTCCCTTGGTATCCTCTAATTTTCTTGAAGAGATCACTAGTCTTTCCCATTCTATCGTTTTCCTCTATTTCTTTGCATTGATCACTGAGGAAGGCTTTCTTATCTCTCCTTGCTATTCTTTGGAACTCTGCATTCAGATGGATATTACCGGGGTCCAGCCCCCGCTGATCCAGGGAGTTCGAAGGGGAGATGGAGTCAGTGAGTACACTGGCTTTAATTAAATATTAATCAAAGATATAAAGAGGAATAGAATGAGGATAGCTCAGCAGGAAAATTCAGTGGAGAAAAGAGGCTGAATAGCTTGGTTTATGCGGAAAACCAATAAAACTTCAAGCCAAGAAGTTTGCACCACTTAGGTAGGCCACAGGTGTCCTTCCGTTCTCCCATGGGAGAAGACACACTGAGGCCTCCCTGGTTGGATCTTAGAAACCCAGGCAAAATTAGTAAGCTTGGTGGGCCTCCGCGCTCCAGATGGAAATTCAGCCAGAGGCTGAGAGAAAGAATGACATGGGGAGACCAAGCTTCAGTGAGCAAGGCCCGTAGCTTTATTTTCGACAGGGGCTTTTATACCATAAGTTGCACATAGAGGATAATAGGGGGTGTGAAATCACGCAAAGTCAGCAGTCTTTGATCCTTATCAAAACTAGGGTTTCTTTTCTGCAAACTTATCGTATACAAATGGTTTAGGTGATTTACATCATCTTCTGGCCAGAAGGCCTATTAACATTTTATGACTCTGACAAAGGTTTGTCAACCATAAGACTTATTTTCTCTTAAAGTAATTATTTTAAAGTTTGGCGCCATCCTCTGAAGGTGTTAAAGTTGCATTCCTATAGGGCAGAGGTGCAGTGGGTTTACAACAAAGGAAAGAATTTATTACCTTAAGGGTCTAAAGTTGCTAACACCAAGGCCACTACTTATTTTTTCTACATACCAACTATATTAATTAATACACATTCAAGGATACAATACAGGGGATGTGGAAACTTGGCAGCAAGCATTGGCCCATCAATGAAATCTTCTACTAGTTTTATTCTGGCAGTTTCTAACTCTCCGAGAGGCTCTATGCTATTTGGATATCTTAAGCTTCCCGTGCCTCTCGCGGCTGGGAGACTGTAAACAATCGTATGCATAGCTGTAGGAGTCTGGGTAAACTTGTCAGGCAAGTTAGAGAGCCATCTGAGGGGTTTGGATTTAAACACTCCTATTATGCCCAGGAACTTTATTAACTGGAGCTGTAAGTTAACTCCTTTTCAGAGAGAGCAAGATGGCGGTGGGGGACAGCCCCCGTAAAGTCAGAGGTGAGAGCACAAAGCAGTAAAGTAGGCAGACTCTGGTTTTGGGGATAGATGCTCGAGAATATCCAGGGGGAGTCCTGAGGCTCCATCCCGCCTTTGCGTATGCCGAGCCTCCTTCCTCATGACCTTTGCCATGGGCGGAGTTCCTCACGCTGGCTCCCAGCAGGATATATCTTTCCTTTTCTCCTTTGCCTTTCACTTCTTTTCTCAGCTATTTGTAAGGGCTTCTCAGACAATCGTTTTGCCTTTTTGCATTTCTTTTTCTTGGGAATAGTTTTGATCACTGCCTCTTGTAGAATGTTATGAACCTCTGTCCATAGTTCATCAGGCACTTATCTATCAGATCTAGTCCCTTAAATCTATTTCTCACTTCCACTGTATAATTGTAAAGGATTTGATTTAGGTCATACCTGAATGGCCTAGTGGTTTTCCCTTCTGTCTTCAAGTCTGAATTTTGCAATAAGGAGTTCATAATCTGAGTCACAGTCAGCTCCGGGTCTTGTTTTGGCTGACTGTATAGAGCTTCTCCATCTTTGGCTGCAAAGAATAGAATCAGTCTGAATTTGATATTGACCATCTGGTGATGTCCGTGTGTAGAGTCTTCTCTTGTGTTGTTGGAAGAGGGTGTTTGCTATGAACAGTGCATTCTCTTGGCAAAAGTCTTGTTTAGCCTTTGCCCTGCTTCATTTTGTTCTCCAAGGCCAAACTTGTGCGTTACCCCAGGTATCTCTTGACTTCCTAGTTTTGCATTTACGCATAGTGGTAAATGTGTACCTTGCTCACCTCGCCCCCCTCACTGCTGGTAACCATTAGTACTCTATATCAGTGAGTCTGCTTCAGAGAAAAATCCATTCCATGTGAACTCATTCATATATTAAATACCACATAAAATGATATCATGGAATTTTTCATTGTCTTCCTGACTTCACTTGGTAGGATAATCTCTAGGTTCATGTTTCTGAAAATGACATTATTTTAATATTTTCTCTATTTCATATATGAAAACAGAGATGCATATTTCATATATGAAAAGTGGTAACTTTTTCTATATTTTCTGTTTGAAAGTAGAGGTACATATTTCATATATGAAAGTGGTAGAATTTCCTTTATTTATATATGAATGTAGAGCAAGTGAACCAAGTCTTGTCTACACTGATGACGTTTAGACATGACCGGGTGCTTCTACAATGAGAACATTTAGACTTGACCCTATTCTGTCTACACTAGGACTGGAGACCTGGGTAGGACCTGGCCTGCCTCTGTCCTGGAAAACTCCGTGCCTGCGTCTGAATGTCAGCCCTCAGATGTCTGGGGTCTGGAGCTGAGGTGGCTGCTCTGGGCAACGTGCTGTTCTCTGAGGGGGTTCCGTGGCCCTCCCGGGGTTGGGACTGCAGTGGGCTCTGAGTCTCTCCCCCTGCCAGGTTCCCCCTCCCTGGGGCATGGAGGCTCCTCAGGTGGGCTACCTGGTAATCATTCCAATTTTCCAGCACATTCAGGTTGAGTAGGGAGGCAGGTTCACCTGCTGAGCTGATTCCAGGGATCGGGCAAGAAGTCAACGGGCAGCAGGTGAGATTGCCGCTGTGATCTCCTTCCGGTCGACTCTCCTCAGAAGAGAATAGGTCTGCTTCCCGTCCTTCAGCCCAGCTCTCCTGTTTCCTTTACACCTCAGTGGGACAGGAAAGACAGAGCCTGCCAGAACCAAGGTAGTGTGTTCAACATGATCATGACAGCTATAGAAACTGTTAATATCACACAGAACCAAAGAGAAAAGAGGAGGACTTCTCTGGGACAATGTGGGGAGAGGAGACCTACCCTGCACTTCTTTCTACCATCCCAGGAGGTTACAGGAATGTAACCTTAGGGGTCCAACCAGCGGAGACCTGGTGTCCCAAGCAAGGGTCATGTGACCCGAGGTGCAGGGATTGGGGAGGGGGTGTCGCCCTGGAGACTGTGGACATGTGTCCCCAGGTGCCAGGACTGGGGACGGTGTGGGCCTCACCCCATCTGCACGGGTCAGGAACCTGTACCTGGAGACCCCACATCTGCTCCTGACTTGCAGTGTGTCTTGTCTCCTCTGAGATTCCCAACCTCTGAACTGAGGCTGTTGCCCTGACTAACCCGTGGTCCTTTTTCTTCTCTCTTCTTGTTGCTTTCCTTTGAGGTCAGGACCTTTGAGTGAGTTGCTGCTCTGTGGTCTCCTGAGTGAAAAGCTTTGCTGGTGTCTTACTCGTATCATGACATATCATATATCTAATTCATAGGGTCACCAGTGTCTGATATCCTCTAGACTGACCTCATGTCATTTAATTTTTATTTTGTATTGTAGTAGAATTGATTTTCAATGTTTTGTGTGTTTTAGGTGTACATGAACTTGATTCAGTTAGACATGTGTGAACGTCGCTCAGTCGTGTCCAACTCTTTGTGACCCCATGGACTATACAGTGCATGGAATTCTCCAGGCCAGAATACTGGAGTGGATAGACTTTCCCTTCTCCAAGGGATCTTCCCAATCCAGGGATCGAACACAGGTCTCCCGCATTGCAGGCAGATTCTTTTCCAGCTGAGCCACAAGGGAAGCCCTCAGTTATACATAGACACTTATCTATTCCTTTTCTGTTATTTTCTCATATAGGTTATTACAGTTTATTCAGTAAAGTTCCTGGTTCTATTCAGTAGCTCCTTTTTCATTATCAAATTAATATATATTGGCATATATATTTTCATCTCAAACTCTTAATTTATCCTTCTCTTCTACCTGTCTTTTGGTAAACATAATTTGGTTTCCTCAGGCTGTGAGTCTGTTCCTCTCTTGTACATTAGTTCATTGGTACGGTTTTATAGCATCCACCTGCATGTGATATCTTAGGCTATTTGTCTTTTTCTGATTTACCTCACTTAGATGAAATTTATCAGTTCATCCATGCTGCTGCCAGTCTAATTATTTTGCTCTAAGGCTGAATAGTATTCCTGGGAAAAAATGAAGGCAATGTAGTCTTCATTTCTCCGTCAGTGGTCATTTTGGTGGATTCTGTATCTGGGCTATGGTAATAGTGCTGCGGTAAACACCGAGGTGCACGTGTCACGATTCTCTCTGGATCTAAGCCCAGGAAAAGGATCATAGGATCATATGTCACCACGATGTTTAGCATTTCAAGGAATCTCCACGCTGTCCACATCGTGGCTTCCTCATTTATATTCCCTACAGAATGTAGCAGGATCCCATTTTCTGTACATTCTCTGAAGTATTTATTCTCTGTAGATCTCTTCGATGATGGCGATGGGGACCAGTGTGAGGTGAAACCTTACTGTAGTTCTGATACACAAAATTTATCCCTGACCCTTTTGTGTTGGTTTTTAAAGAAATGCTTGGTTGTGTTTGGATTCTAGTGGATTTAGTTTGTGTTTAAATTACTTCCCCTGTAAAGTCTTAAAGTTTTCCTGTAAGGGATATCACTTCCTTTTGTCTTCCTCTCTCTGGCTGTCATCACTTAGTGCGTGGTCCTCCAAGGGCCATCTTTGTGTTGACCGGTGGCACAACTGTACCACTTCAGTGGTGGCTTTTCCTGGCTGAGAAATCGCCATTGTATATCGTACCATATTTTCCTGAAGCTTAAACTTGTCAGTTAAAATGTTCTTGGGACTCTGGCTCTGGTACTGAAGGTGGCGTTGCAGTAAATGGGGGGGGGTCACATGTCTTTTTGAATGATGGCTTTCTCGGGATATGAGCCCAGGTGTGGGTATGTCAGATCCTAGGCTTAGGTCTCTTGAAAGGTTTTTTTTCCCCCTGGTATGCAGAGGCTATGTTTTCTAGGGTTACTTTTTTTTTTTGGCTTTGTCCGTTCCCAACCACCCTGTGGTGGGATTCCATCATCCGCTGCCTCTCTCCTGCATTTACTGTAGACCTGTGAGGATGTCCATTCTCCATGGTGGGATTTGATGTCTTGGTGTTGTTTTGACATTCCTCGTTTCATAATTAGAGATGCTGAGTATCTTTCCTGTGGCCGTTTGGTTTTGTTTTCCTCTTACTTTTTTTTTCCGTTAGGGGTTTGAGGAATATACCGTTGCAGTTGGCTTGTGTACACTTGGTTGTGTTTGGAACTGATCTCTGCAATACCAGCCCCTGGACATTTCCTGAGGGCAGCTGTCACAAACAGGCCCACAAGCCTTGTGAATTGAAAGGTGTCCGTCAGCCCAGGTGGTCGAGTTGTAGTTACAGGCAATGTCCGTTAGGCGGCAGCACTTCTTCATTCTCAACTCCGGTCCTCCTGCAAACCAGAGCCTTAAGGAGTGTCAGCTTCCTGGGCTTGCAATTCAAGTGGAATGGGCCTGAGCAAACATTCATGGGCTTGTATCTCACTATTACTTCTCCCTAAAGCTACTCCCCTCCCCTCCCCTCCAGACTCATCCCAGCCTGGGCCACAACCCCTGCTAAGGTGCCTAGGAGGCTGCACTCTCAGGATGGAGACTTGAACTGGGGACCCCATCACCAGGACCCCTGGCGACTAGGTGAGCTTTCCAAGGTCCTCGAAGGCAGAGAGTGTGCCCACATCCTTTGGGTGCACGAGGGCGTGTGGTCCAGACTGAGCCAACCAGACAGTGCCGGTGTACTCCGGCTCTAAATTAAGGGCCCCCTCTCCAGTGCCACGCCCCCATCCCAGTCATGGGAACCAAGCCTGCTCAGGTTCCAGGGAAGGGGTAGCAGCCCAAGCCAGGGAGGCAGGAAGGAATGAAATAGATATTGCTGTTATTTCTTTTTGTTTTCTTTAGTCTCATGCCAGTGCTACATTTGAATAGAGCTGATTTGTGGTTTTGAGCTTGTCTTGAGTGTACAGATGCTTGATTCATCTTCTCTGGGTTCTTTTTCCATAGAGGTGATTGCAGAAGATAGAGAAAAATTCCCTGGGCTGATCTTCAGATCCTTGTGCAGTATCTATCAGAGATACTGATTTTATGTGAATGTCAAAGGAAGGAGGAATGAATTCTTGTGGATTATCTATACATATACAGATTTTGGTGTATATGTTGGAGTAATGGATTTCTTTATGTATGTTAATCCCAATCTCCTGCATATCATACTGGCCTTTTTTTTTTTTTTTTAATAATTCTTTGTGTTTGATTTTTCAAAGGCTCCTTTTGTGTTGTAAATTAGTTCCTTTTTTATCTCGTTTTAATTTTGCCTGGAATGTTATCTGCTAGTTTCTTTCTTTGTCTAGTGGATTTCACTTAGCACGTGATCCTTCAAGGTCCAACCTTGTAGAGAAGAGTGGAAAGTACCATACTTTCAGTAATGCTTTTTATGACTGAGTAATAGTCCACTGTATATATGTACCACATCTTGTTTAAGCTTTAGCTGTGGGTAGAAATTTTGTGGTTCCTGCCTTGCCTATTGGAAGCTGTGCTACAGTGAACAGTGGGGTGCATGTCTCTCTATGAATGGTAGTTTTCTTGGGATTTAGAACTGCTCATGTTGTACCTTGAAGCTTCCAGGCATATGCTCGCTTTGTGAACAAATATGAGGCCTCTGCTTAGAGGTTCAGCTCGTTTATAACTATGAGGTCTGTAGGTAGACTCTCAGCTCGTGGACAACAATGATGCTTTATTCAGACTGTCAGCTCATGTGTAAGTTTGAGGCCTCTAGGCACACCCTCAGATCATCTGTCCAATGAGGCTTCTAGGCAGAAGTTCAGCTTGTGTATTACGATGAGGCCACTAGGCATATCCTCAGCTCGTGTATAAATACGAGGCCACAGAGAAGATGCTAAGATGGTGTATAACTATGAGGCCTCTCGGCAGATACTCAGCTTGTGTACAACTGTGAGGACTCAGGCTGGTGCTCAGCTCCTGTATAACTATGAGGCCTCTGGGCAGACACTCAGCCGGTATATAACTCAGAGGCCTCAAACAGGTGCTCAGCTTGAGTATAACTATGAGTTCTCTAGGCAGAAGCTCAGCTCCTCTGAGGCCTCTAGGCAGACTCTCAGATCCTGTGAGCCAATGAGGCTTCTAGGCAGATGTTCAGCATGTGCATAACTATCAGGCCTCTAGTAGATGCTCAGCTTATGTTTAACTATGAGGCCTCTAGACAGGTGCTCAGATCCTGTGGGCCTATGAGGCCTTTAGGCAGATGCTCAGTTCGTGTGTGTCTGTCTGCTCAGCTCGTGTATATGAGGACTCAGGTGAGACGCTCAGCTCCTGTGTTTCTATGAGGGCTCTAGGTAGATGCTCAGCTCATGTCTGTCTAGAGGCCTCAGACAGACTCTCACTTGTGAATAAAATGAGCTGTCTAGGCAGACGCTCATCTCTTGTGGGCTTACGAGGCCTCCAGAAGCTCTCATGTGCCTGTCTGGAGCTTCAAGGAAGATGCTCAGCTCCTGTATAACTAAGAGGCCTGAGGGCAGACTCTCAGCTGGTGTATAACTCAGAGGCCTCTAGGGAGACGCTCATCTTCTGTGTTCCTATGAGGCCTCTAGACAGGTGTGCACCTCATGTCTGTCAGGAGGCCTCAAGGCAGATCTCCACACAATAGTGCTTATGAGGACTCTAGGCAAACTCTCAACTTGCGTACAACTATGAGGCCTCTAGGCAGACGCCCAACTCCTATGGGCTTATGAGGCCTCTAGGCAGATCTCAGCTCCTATGGGCCTATAAGGTCTTTAGGCAGATGCTCAGCCTGTGAGGCCTCTAGGCAGAAACTCAGCTCCTCTTTCCTGTGAGGCCTCTAGACAGACACTCAGCTCCTGTGTTCCCATGAGGCCTCTAGCCAGATGCTTAGCTCTTGTAGGCCAAGAGACCTCTAGGCAGATGTTCAATTCCTGTGGGGCTGTGAGTCCTCTAGGCAGACACTCAGCCCCTGTGGGCCTAGAGGCGTCTATGCAAATGCTCAACTCCTATTTTCCTATGAGGCCTCTAGACAGAGGCTCAGCTTGTGCCTGTCTAGAGACCTCAAGGCAGATGCTCGGCTCCTGTTGTCCTGTAAGGCCTCTAGGCAGACACTCAACTCCTGTGGAACCGTGAGGGCTCTAGACAGATGCTCAGCTCGTGTCTTACTAGGAGGCCTTTAGGCAGAAGCTGAGCTCGTTTATAGCTATACGGCTTCTAGTAAGACATCTTTTGTGCGCCTGTGGGGCCTCTAGGCTTTCACTCAGCTGGTGTTCCAAGGAAGCCCCTGGGCAGACGCTCACCTTGTGTGTAGCTATGAGGCCCTGTGCAGATACTCAGCTCCTGGGTCTGTGGGCCTCTTGGTGACTCTCCAGTTGCGTATGTTATGAAGCCTCTCTCAGCTCCTTTGCATCCAGTGTCCTATTAAATTGATTATCAGTTAACACCTAGGTATACTATGTCTGATCTATCTATATTCTGTAGTAACAAATTATTCAAAATACCTGAATGTGAGTCTATATATGTATATTTAAAGTTAAATAAACACTTATACACTATAACCCATATCACCTTGTCTGTCAATGTTACTTCAATTATAACTAAAGGCATATTTAAAAAAAAAAAAAAGTGAAACACAAGTTTTCAGCAATTGCTCTGGTATGCTCCACTCTGAATTATAAGCCCAAATCAGGACTTTCCCTTAGGCTCTCATAGCCTGTGTGGCCACAGTTAACACAAGGAACTTCTGCCATCTTGTGGCACTTCCTGCTGTCATAACCTGACAATTATGGGTAATGAGCAATTAATATTCACAAGATTTTTCATGCCCTAATGACCCCACCCTTAAAAAATGATATAAGGGATAATGAATAAAAAAATGTAAAATAGGGAAACTATCAGAAAATATCAAAAAGTAAATACAACTGCAATGTTTAAAAAAATAACAGCTATAAAAGTTCACCATAATGCAACTCATTCAGTTCAGTTCAGTTCAGTTGCTCAGTAGTGTCCGACTCTTTGAGACCCCATGAATCGCAGCATGCCAGGCCTCCCTGTCCATCACCAACTCCTGGAGTTCACCCAAACTCATGTGCATTGAGTCGGTGATGCCATCCAGCCATCTCATCCTCTGTCATCCCCTTCTCCTCCTTCCCCCAATCCCTCCTAGCATCAGGGTCTTTTCCAATGAGTCAGTTCTTTGCATGAGGTGGCCAAAGTATTGGAGTTTCAGCCTCAACATCAGTCATTCTAATGAACACCCAGAACTGATCTCCTTTAGGATGGACTAGCTGGATCTCCTTGCAGTCTAAGGGACTCTCAAGAGTCTTCTCCAACACCACAGTTCAAAAGCATCAATTCTTCGGCACTCAGCTTTTTTCACAGTCCAACTCTCACATCCATACATGACCACTGGAAAAACCATAGCCTTGACTAGACGGACCTTTGTTGGCAAAGTAATAGCTCTGCTTTTGAATATGCTATGTAGGTTGGTCATAACTTCCCTTCTAAGGAGTAAGCGTCTTTTAATTTCATGGCTTCAGTCACCATCTGCAGTGATTTTGGAGCCCCCCAAAATAAAGTCTGACATTGTTTCCACTGTTTCCCCATTTAATTCTCCATGAAGTGATGGGACCAGATGCCATGCAACTCATTAGAGACACTAAAATCAAAAAACAACAAGATCAAGACAGAGAAATCAGAAGGCCAGTATCTATAAATCTACACCGAGGAAATGATACAGTGGGGATAGTTAAAGTGGTCCCTTTAGGATGCCTGTGGGATGTAACTGGCAAATCCATTATAAAGACAGTGTGGAAGTGTGTAGTAACTGTGAAAACACAGGGCACTATGATCTGACGGCCTAACTCACACAGACACGTGCAGAGGGAAACAGGTTTTGATAAATAAATGCACCCAAAAGGGCGCTGCCACAGGTTGTACACGTACATCAGACATGAAAGAAAACACGTGCAGAGGTGGAGAGACGAGGAGCAAGGCAGACACCTACACGATGGACTATGACTCTGCTGCGAAAAGTGAGGAGCACAGACCCAGAGATGACACAGTGGAAGATCAGGTGGAGAGAAGATAGGAATGCCGCACTCTGTCACTCGCAGGTGGGACTGAGAAATCGCTCCCAGTAAGCACATTTACTTTTGAAATAATCAGACATCGTAGGAAAGGAATTTGTAATTACAAAAAGAAATGGTGGGTTTAAATTTATAGTAGGAGATTGGGATTCATGTATACAACAAAGGATATAAAATATATAACACAGACCTTCATTACCAAGGGAGGAATATTAAACACTCTGAAATAATCTATTTGTGAAAAAAAATACCAACAATGAATACATACTCGCATAGTAAGATGTGAACAAAGTTTGGGATATATAGAGGAAAAAACAACATTGTAATCAAATTTACTCTAATAAAAAGATAGAGATGTTGATAAGGAATCCGGGGCCCTTGAGAAAGAGAAAGGGGTCCGGGGCTCTCAAGGAGGAGCAAAGGACAAATGTTTTTTTCTACATTGCTCCTTAAACCAATGCATATTAAAAAGCAGATATATTACTTTGCCAACAGAGGTCCGTCTGGTCAAAGCTATGGTTTTTTCCAGTGGTCATATATGGATGTGAGAGTTGGACCATAAAGAAAGCTGAGCACCGAAGAATCGATGCTTTTGAACTGTGGTGTTGGAGAAGACTCTTGAGAGTCCCTTAGACTGCAAGGAGATCCAACCAGTTAATCCTAAAGGAGATCAGTCCTGAATATTCATTGGAAGGACTGATGCTGAAACTCTGATACTTTGGCCACCTGATGTGAAGAACTGACTCATTGGAAAAGACCCTGATGCTGGGAAAGACTGAGGGCAGGAGGAGAAGAGGACACAAGTTTTTGGTGGCTTCCATTCTCACATTCCAAACTCATCTGGAGCAGGAACCAGAACTAAGACTCCCATGAACACAGTACTGAGTAGTGCAGGAAGAAATTCTGCCACCCTGTGGACATTCCCCCCAAAGCGCCATATAATCTATTGCTCATGGTCAGCTCATATTCACAAGAACTGCTGGGCTCTTGATGATGCCTCCACTTGAAAAAAAGTAAAGGAAACAAATGGAAAATAATAAAAAAGGACAATCTAGGCTTTCTTGATGGCTCAGCTGGTAAAGAACCCTCCTGCAACGCAGGAGACACAGGTGACGCAGATTTGATCCCTGAGTCAGGAAGATCCCCTGGAAGATGAAATGGCAACGCACTCCAGTATTCCTGCCTGAAAAATCCCTTGGACAGAGGAGCCTGGCAGGCTACAGTTCACAGGGTCACAAAGAGCAGGACAGGACTGAGCAACTAAGCGTGCACGACACTCAAGAAGAAAATATCTGAAGTACATCAACTCACATCATTTAAAAATATTCATGAAAAGCTGTTGAACGTCACGAATTATGACAGACATGCAAACCATAACTCCAGCGAGGCATCACTCAGCGCCACTGGGAAAGGCCATCGTGAAAAATCCGCAAAGAATAAGTAGCACATAAATGGTAAAGATCACTACAGAGAGAAGCATGGACCTGCCTCCAAGAGATAAAAATAGACCTGCTATAAAATCCTGCAGAAATACACCCAAGAGTGCTTGAGGAGAAAATACGATTTTGAGAAGTGTACTCTGCGTACACTGTTGAAAAGAGCACCCAAGTGTACACGGGCCTAAACTTACAACCTACAATGAATGAAGGCAACAAAAAATATTTTTGGAAAGGTGAATGGATAAAGAAGATGGGACACATGTACACAATGCAATATGACTCAGGAGAAAGAAAGAATGAAATTTTCAGTAACACAGACAAAACTAGGGACAATCAAACTCAGTGACGAAGTCAGAATCAGACAAAGACAAATACTTACTTACAGTTAGACTCTAAAAACACATTCCAATGAATTGAGAAAACACAAGCAGACTCAAAGACTTACAAAAAACAAACTCATGCTTACTTAAGGAGTTAGGAATGGAGCCAGGAATAAATTTAAAACTTTAGATGTAATAATAATCATTCCATATAAAATAATTAACAAGGACCTAGGTATACCAAGGGAGTTCTATCAACAATCTCTAATAACCAATATGGGGAAAAGTGTGAATGTGAATAGATATTGATATATTTAAAATTAAAGACCACATTTTGAACAACTATAATTCAAAGAAACTTGCATTGGAGAATGAGAAATTAAAGTATATTTAATGATAATTATGGAGAAGGTAATGGCATCCCACTCCAGTACTCTTGCCTGGAAAATCCCATGGACGGAGGAGCCTGGAAGGCTGCAGTCCATGGGGTCACGAAGAGTCGGACACGACTGAGCGACTTCACTTGCACTTCTCACTTTCATGCATTGGAGAAGGAAATGGCAACCCACTCCAGTGTTCTTGCCTTGAGAATCTCAGGGACAGGGGAGCCTGGTGGGCTGCCGTCTATGGGGTCACACAGGGTCGGACATGACTGAAGCGACTTAGCAGTAGCAGCAGCAATGACAATTACAATAAGGACTTAAGGAATATTTATTAAAAGGCTGAAAGAAACACAAACTTTGTGTGTTTGTTATGATTGACTCCCCTCTAATGTAAAACCCCAATTCAGTAATTAGATAGGGCTCTTATTGCCTCAGTAACCACACTTGGACAAGAGGAACCTCTGTTACCTTTTGACCATGCTCTGCAACAGCCACCTAAAAACTCTTCCCTATAGGGAGTTAAGATTCGCAAAATTTGATGGGCTCTAAATGTTAACTGCCACCAAAAAAAAAAAAAAAATCAAGGGAAACTAATAAAAAATGTAAAACAAGGCAAATTATCAGAACAAAATATCAAAAAGTAAATAAATTTACAATGCTTAAAGAGTACATTAAAATTACACAATGTGGCAAATCAGGATGAAAATTAAAACAACAACAAAGTATCACCTCAGAGAAGTCAAAAAGACCACTATCAAGAAATCTACATTCAAGAAATGCTGCTGCTGCTAAGTCGCTTCAGTCGTGTCCGACTCTGTGCGACCCGGTAGACGGCAGCCCATAAGGCTCCCCCGTCCCTGGGATTCTCCAGGCAAGAACACTGGAGTGGGTTGCCATTTCCTTCTCCAATGCATGAAAGTGAAAAGTGAAAGTGAAGTTGCTCAGTCGTATCCGACTCTGCGACTCCATGGACTGCAGCCTTCCAGGCTCCTCCGTCCATGGGATTTTCTAGGCAAGAGTACTGAAGTGGGGTGCCATTGCCTTCTCCGCAAGAAATGCTGGTGTTAGGTTTAAAAAGGGGACTTTTTTTTTTTTTTAACTGGTGGGATGTAACTGGTCACTGTCATTACACAAACTAACAGGGAAGTGACTTTTAAAGTCAAAAATAGAGCTGCCACATGATCTGGCAGTCCATTCCTAAGAATAAATGCAGAGACATCAGAATTTAAGTAACTAAAGCACCCAAAAGTACACTGGAACAGGATGTCTATTAGCCAAGACAAGGAAGGAAACAAGATGTACATGGACACATGAATGGATAAAAAACAAGTCATACACGTGCACTACGGAATACGACTCTGCCAGGACAGACATGAACTAGGGTCATTTGCAGTGAAGTAGATCAGTCTAGACAGAATCACAGCAACTAAGTAAATCAGAACAAGGAAAGTAATAGCCTATCATATCCATTGTGTGTGGAAAGGAGAAATTGTTCTCAATGAACTCATTTACATATGAAATGACCATACTGTCTGAGTAAATAAAGTTATAATTACCGAAAGGAAATGGTAGGTTGAAGGACTAAATCAAGAGATTGTGATAAAATTATACCAAATACTAATATAAAATATATTATCAACATAGTCTGACAGTACTAAGAGTGTTGTACTGAACACTCTGTAATTACCTAGTTGTGGGGGGAAAAAAAAAAAAGCATGAAAAGATACACGCCTGGCTGTAAGTAAACAAGATTCTGCACCACTAGAGCAAACGCAACATTGTAAGTCAACTTTACTCCAATAAAAAACACATTATTTAAGAAAACAAAGAAGAAATAATCAGGCCCAAGGTTTGGTGGCTAATAATCTCACATTCCACTCTAATTTATGATCAGGAAGCAGGACTACCTGTAAAACTCCGACTACCGTAGTACCTACACAAGGTCATGAAGTAATTTCGCTGCCCTGTGCCATTTCCTAAACAAAAAAAACTATTGTTCATGGGCACTTCATATTCGTATAGAGCCCAGGAATAGCTGGGCTCTAAAAGATACCTGCACTTAAAACATTTTCATAAGAAACGTATCAAAAATAGTAAAACAAAAAAAAAAAAGGACAGACTATCACGAAGAAAATTTCTTCAGCAAATTATACACACAGTATTTAATAAAGAGCCTAGGTAAACCTGCTGAATTATAACAGACATAAAATCAAAACAACAAAAGGAGGTCACTCTGGACCTGTGTGAAGAGGCATCAGAAAAATTAAAAAAGGGTAATGGTAGAAAAGACACGGAGAAAAGGGAACTGTGTTATGGCCTAGTGGCATGTGAATGGTAAGAGTCACTATAGAGAGGGGTACGGAACTGCTTTATGAGAAGAAAACAGATCCTGCAGAACCATGTCATAGAGTAATTAAGGAAAATCAAGATTTGGAAAAGCTTCATGCAGCCAGTGTGCCCTGGCCTACAACTTGCAGTATGTAACAAATGGAAGCATTCAAAACATTTATGGAGAGAAGAATGCTTAAAGAAGAAATGACACATGAACACGATGCGATGTGATTCAGCCAGGAAAAGAAAAGGAAACAATGCAATTTTCAGGGACATATGCAAACTTGGGATAATCAAACTATGTAGAGATCAGAAGGAGAAAAATACAATTATCATAGGATATGTGATATCACTTGCAGGTAGAAAGTAAAATGACATACCAATGAATTAACTGAGTAAAAGACTCAGAGATTTAAAGACAAACTTAGGCTTACTGAAGGAAAATGAAGGGGCAAGATATGTATATTCAAAAAGTTGCTGCTGCTGCTGCTAAGTCGCTTCAGTCGTGTCCGACTCGGTGCAACCCCATAGACCGCAGCCCACTAGGCTCCCCCGTCCCTGGGATTCTCAAAGCAAGAACACTGGAGTGGGTTGCCATTGCCTTCTCCCTTCAAAAGGTTAGACATAACTAATATAACCATTCCATATGAAATAGATAATACACAAGGACCTAGGTATACCAAGGGAGTTTTAGCAACATTTGGTAATAAATAAGATAGGAAAGAAATCCATGTGAATATATACACATATTTAAAAATAAAAAGCAGATTTTGCACACCTGCAACCTATATCCACACACACACATATATATTGTGGTGGCTCAGATGGTAAAGAATCTGCCTGCAATGCAGGAAACCCAGGTTCGATCCCTGAGTTGGGAAGATCCCTGGAGAAGGAAATGACAACCCAGTCCAGTATTCTTGCCTGGAAAATTCCATGGACAGAGGAGCCGGGCAGGCTACAGTCCATGGGGTCTCAAAGGGTCTGACATGACTGAACAGCTAACACTTACTTACTTATAATAAGAAATAAAATTGTATTTAATGAAAAAAAAATGGGAAGGAGACACAAGACTTTGGGTGTCTGTTCTGGTACACTCCATTCTAATTTACAGTCCCAAAGCAGAAATTTCACTTAGGTTCTCATATCATGAGTAACGTCAGTTGGACTTGAGGGAATCCTTCCCCCAGAGAGCAACCTCTAAATAATTGCTTTGCTGTTCAGTTGATAAACTTGTTTGTTTTGTGATCCCACGGACTGCAGCATGCCAGGCTTCCCTGTCCTTTGGGGAACTTAAATTCTACCTACACTCAAAAAAAAAAAAAAAAAAAAAGGAATATAATATAAAAAAGGTAACAGGGAAAACCATCACAAGAAAGTATAAGAAGGTAAATAAATGTTTAAAATATAGCACGTGAAAAGTTAACCAATAAGGCAAATCATGAGACACTGAAAATCTAAATGACAATGACGTACCGCCTTATTGAAGGCAAAAAGGCCACTATCAAAACGTCTACCTTCAAGACACGCTGCAGTGGGGTTAAGATAAGAGGGCCCCTTTTTCATGCTGGTGGGATGTCATTGGTAACAGCCTTAGGAAAACCAACATGGAAGCGCACTTTTAAGGTAAAAATGAAAGTGCATTAAGATGCCAGAGTCCCACTCCTGTGAACAGACACCGAGAGAGCCTGAATCTGAAAAACACGTGCACCAAGAAGCGCAACAGGACACACGATCAGAGAGACCGGAAATGAAAGAACCGCACGGGCACAGGCGAATGGACACAGGAGAAGCTACATCTCCACCACGGAGCATGACTCAAGCGTGAAAAAACGGAAATAATGTCATTTGCAGACATATGTCATTTGCAGAGAGATAATCTTAGTAAGAGAAGTCATTCACTAGGAAAATAGAAACATGATATCACTCGCAGGTAGGACTGGGAAATTGTTCCCAATAAGCTCATTGATATTCCAAATAACCACACATCTTAGGAAATCATAATTATCCTCCAGAAAAAAAAAATCGGTGGTAGAAGGGTTAAATTAGGAGGTTGGGATCAACTTACACCAAAGCAGCATGTAAAATACATAACCTACATGGACCTACATTACCAAGGGAGGTGTATTAAATCCTTTGAAATAACTTATATGTGGATAAAAAGAAACATGAATAGATACATGCACGGGTATAAAAGAACAAAGTTTCGAACCTCTAGAGGAAAAACAACAATGTACGTCGAATTTAATAAAAATACACATTACCTCTACTGAAAAAAGAAAAAAAGATGAAGTAATGACACACAAGCTGTCACATTCCAAATGGATTTTCAACCAGGAACCAGGACGAAGCCTAAGTCTCCGGTGACCATAGGAACAAGCGTAGGGCAAGAAGAAATTCTGCCACCAGGGGTCCTTTCCGCAAAATCAACATTCTAACTACTGTTCACGGTTACTTCACATTCACAAGGACTACTGGGCATTAACTGATACTTGCACTTGAAACATTTTTAGGGGAAACCAATCAAAAATAATAACAACTGGGCAAGCAATCAAGAAGAAAATTTCTAAAGTAACTTCAATGCATACGCTGTTTAAAAAATAGTCCATGAAAAGCTGCTGAACCTGGTGACTTATGACAGACATGCAAATCCTAACTACGAGGGATCACTCCCCATCAACCTGAAAGGCCGTCATGAAAAATCTACAAAGAATCAATGGTGGAAAAGGCATGGAGAAAACGGTGTCCTGTAAAGCAATGCAGACCTGTATGCAGGTCAGGAAGCAACAGTTAGAACTGGACATGGAACAACAGACCGGTTACGTCAAGGCTGTATATTGTCACCCTGCTTATTTAACTTATAAACAGAGTATATCATGAGAAACGCTGGGCTGGAAGAAGCACAAGCTGGAATCAAGATTTCTGGGAGAAATATCAATAACCTCAGATATGCAGATGACACCACCCTTATGGCAGAAAGTGAAGAGGAACTAAAGAGCCTCTTGATGAAAGTGAAAGAGGAGAGGGAAAAACCTGGCTTAAAGCTCAACATTCAGAAAACTAAGATCATGGCATCCGGTCCTATCACTTCATGGGAAATAGATGGGGAAACAGTGGAAATAGTGTCATAGTTTATATTTTTGGGCTCTAAAATCACTGCAGGTGGTGACTGCAACCATGAAATTAAAAGACGCTTGCTCCTTGGAGGAAAAGCTATGACAAACCTAGACAGTGTATTAAAAAGCAGAAACATCACTTTTCCAGCAAAGGTCTGTAGAGTCAAAACTGTTCTTTCCAGTAGTCATGTATGGATGTGAGAGTTGGATTATAAAGAAAGCTGAGCCCTGAAGAATTGATGCTTTTGAATTGTGGTGTTGGAGAAGACTCTTGATGCTGAAGCTAAAACTCCAATACTTTGGCCACTTGGTGCAAATAACTGACTCCTTGGAAAAGACCCTGATGCTGGGAAAGACTGAAGGCAGGAGGAGAAGGGGATGACAGAGGATGAGATGGTTGGATGGCATCACCGACTCAATGGACATGAGTTTGAGCAAGCTCTGGGAGTTGGTAATGGACAGGGAGGCCTGGCATGCTGCGATTCATGGGGTCGCAAAGAGTCGGACACGACTGAGTGACTGAACTGACTGAGAACTCACAGCATCTTGCATTGTAGAATGAGACGTTAAAGTATATTTAATGCAAATTACAATGAGGATTTAAGTATATTTATTTAAAAAATGAAAAAAACACACAACTTTGATTGATTTTTCTGACAGACTCCACTCGAATATACAATCCCAAGCCAGTACTTTCTGTGGCTCTCAATGCCCCAGTAAACACACTTGGGCACAAGGAACCTCTGCGCCTTCTGGCCATTCTGTGCAATAGCAACCTCAACATTCTTCCTTAAGGGCACTTAAGACTCACAAAATTTGCTGGGCTTTAAATGATAACTGCCTTCAGGAAAAACAGGAATACATAATAAAAATATTAATAGGGCAAACTCTCAGAACAAAATATGAAAAAGGTCAATAAATTTATAGTGTTTTTTAAAAGAGTACCTGAAAAGGTACTCAATGAGGCAAATCAATAGAGATCATGACGATGAAGATGACAGTGAGGTATCATTACATACTCCACCTCAGAGGAATCAAACAACCACTATCAAAAAATCTACATTCAAAAAAAAAAATCTACATTCAAGAAACACTGCTGCTACTGCTGCTGCTGCTAAATCATTTCAGTCGTGTCCGACTCTGTGTGACCCCATAGACGGCAGCCCACCAGGCTCCTCCGTCCCTGGGATTCCCAGGCAAGAACACTGGAGTGGGTTGCCATTTCCTTCTCCAATGCATGAAAGTGAAAAGTGAAAGTGAAGTTGCTCAGTCGTGTCTGACTCTTATCAACCCCATGGACTGCAGCCTACCAGGCTCCTCCATCCATGGGATTTTCCGGGCAAGAGTACTGGAGTGGGGTGCCATTGCCTTCTCCCAAGAAACACTGAAATCAGCTTAAAAGAAGAGGATCCTATTTTGATGTTGGTGGGATGTAATTGGTACAGCCATTTAAAAAAGCAATAGGCAAGTGCCTTTTAAAGGGAAAAATGAAACTCATAAGATCCAGTAACCCCACTCCTATGAATAGAAAGAGAAAACCTGAATTTGAAAAACACATGCTCTTGAACAGAATGTAGTCTAGGCAAGACTTGGGAGGAAACCAAATGTACATGTTTGACGAAGGAAAGGAACAGGCTGAGCTGACTCCATATTGAAAAAGAAGTAAACTCCAGCTTGCTCTTTCAGTGAACTTTGGACCATGTGCCTGGTAGCCATGGGGATAACATACCTACAGCCGAACTGGCCTCCCAGACTGATAAACACCAGACTCCATACCAAGATTTCCTGTTGCCAAAAAGAATGTAATAATCCCTTATGAAGTCAATCACCTTTGTAATCTTTATGGCAGCCATTGGTGAAGGCTACAATGTACAACCAGCTGACCCTTCTGATTATGAATCATGGCTATAACCTGATTGTATCTCCCTTTAACACTTTCCAGGCTAGGTTTAAGGAATTTGGGGATGTGGGCTTGAGCAGTACACTTAAGGTATATAAAGTTTTCACAAAAGTCGGTTGGGGTCCCTGGCTAAAGAGGAAACTGCCGCCCACCCGCCAGTGTAATAAGTTGCACTCCACTATCCACGCTGTCCTTCTGAGTGAGTGTGTTTTCCAGAGCGTTCGGGTGTAACACATGCGCAGATGAATGAAGAACAAGTCACATATCTACACAATGGAAGATGACTCTGCCACGACAAAAATGAAATAATGCCATTTGCAGCCACATAGACCAATTGGAGAAGGCAATGGCACCCCACTCCAGTCCTCTTGCCTGGTAAATCCCATGGACGGAGGAGCCTGGTGGGCTGCAATCCATGGGGTGGCTAGGAGTCGGACACGATGAGCGACTTCACTTTCACTTTTCACTTTCATGCATTGGAGAAGGAAATGGCAACCCACTCCAGTGTTCTTGCCTGGCGAAGCCAGGGACGGGTGAGCCTGGTGGGTTGCCGTCTCTGGGGTCGCACAGTTGGACATGACTGAATCGACTTAGCAGCAGCAGCAGCAGCAGCAGACCAATTGAGAGCTAATCACAGTAAATGAAGGGATTCAGAACAAGAAAGAGAAATATAAAACGTCACTTGTAAGTGGGAATGGGAAATTGTTCCAGATGAGCTCATTTACATTTGAAATAACTCAAGATCTTAGGAAATAAACTTATAATTACCAAAACATAATGGAAGGGTGATATTAGGTGATATTAGGAAATTGGGATTAACTTATACTTGCCATACATAAAAAATACATAATGAACATGAATTTATATTACCAAAGGTTGTGTACTAAACACTCTGTTATAACCCTGGGGGGTGGGGAATAAAAGATAGATACATGTGTGGATATAATTGAACAAGACTCTGTACCCCTAGAGGAAACAATGTTTTAAGTCAAATTTACTCCAATGAAATCTACAAACTAATTTAAAAAAAAAAGAAGTAGCAGTGAGACACAAACTTTAGGTGGCTTTACCTTCATACTCCACTCTCATCTACAACCAGAAACCAAGACTACCCCCAAACTCTGATTACCCCGTTAACAACAGTAAGACATGAAAAAATTGTGCCTCCCTGTGGCTCTTTTTGAAACTGCAATTTTAAAACAATTGGTCATGGACACTTGATATTCACAAGGACTGCTGGCCTCTAAATGATGCCTACTCTGAAAAAACTTAAATGGGAAACTAATCGAACATGGTAAAAAAACCCCGAGTAGGCTCTCAAGAAGAAAAAGTCTACAGTAAATTTTACTCACAGAGTTTAATATGTCATGAAAACTTGCTGAATGTCATGAATTATGACAGACACACAAATCAAAACCACACACCACGAAGGTTCACTCTATACTAGTGGGAAAAGGCATCGTGAAAAATCTACAAAGAACACAACATGGAAAAGGGCTGGAGAAAAGGACTCTGTTATGGTTCTAGTGGCATATAAATAGTGTGTCATTATGGAGAGGAGTATGGAACTGCCTTAAAGAGGTAAAAACGGACCTACGATGAAATTTTGCAGGAAAGTATTTCAGGAGAAAACACGATTTTGAGAAGTCTCATGCAGCCAAGTTTTCACTGGAGTGCAATGCACAGTATCCAACAATGGAAGTAAAACAAAAAGTGGACGGAAAGATGAATAGAGAAAGAAGGTGTGATACATGTACACAAGCCAATATGACTCAGCCAGGGAAAGAATGCAATCACTTAATTTTCAGGAACATAGACAAAACTAGGGGAAATTACACTAAGTGAAGAAAGAACTGAAAGAAGACAAATACATAAGATATCACTTACAGGTGGAATATAAAATATATACACCACAAACTACCGAGTAAACATAAATAGACTCAGAAACTTCACAAGCTTTGCTTACTAAATGAGGGAGGTGGAAGCTAGTCATACATCTAAAAGTTTAGATGTAACAAATATAATCACTTCATATAAAACAGATAATCAAGAACGATCGAGGTATACTAAGGGAGTTCTACTGACACTGTATAATAAACAATGTACGGAAGAAATCCTAATGTGAATAGATACATGTGTATTTTAAATTAGAAAAAAAACCACATTGTGCACCAGCAGCCCACATCATCTTGAACATCAATGTTACCACAATGAGAAAAAAAATTATATTTAATTAAAAAAAAAAGTGGGAAGGAGACAGAAGCTGTTGGATGTTTGTTCTGGTACACTCTGCTCTAATTTACAACCCCAAATCAGGACACTCACTAAGGCAGTCGTGGCCTGAGTAATCACAGTTAGTTAGGCAGGAGGAAATCTTGCTGTCCTGAGGCCATTCTCTGCATCACAACCCTGAAAATTGTTGCTTATTGAAAGGTTGTTGCTGAACCATGAAAGACACTGGGATTCTTGGCCTCCGGACAGGGCCAGTGACGAGGCTTGATCACTCAGGGCTTTTGTGTGATAAAGTTTTATTAAAGTACAAAAAAGACAGAGAAAGCTTCTGACATAGACATCAGAAGGGGGCAGAAAGAGTGGCCCCCTGCTAGTCTTTAGCCGGATGTTATATAGCTACTCAGTTCAGTTCAGTTGCTTAGTCGTGTCCGATTCTTTGTGACCCCATGGACTGCAGCACACCAGGCCTCCCTGTCCATCACCAACCCCCGGAGTTTACTCAAAGTCATGTCCATTGAGTCAGTGATGCCATTCAAACATCTCATCCTCTGTTGTCCCCTTCTCCTCCTGCCTTTAATCTTTCCCAGCATCAGGGTCTTTTCCAGTAAGTCAGCTCTTCGCATCAGGTGGCCAAAGTATTGGAGTTTCAGCTTCAACATCAGTCCTTCCAATGAATATTCAGGACTGATTTCATTTAGGATGGAGTGGTTGGATCTCCTTGCAGTCCAAGGGACTCTCAAGAGCCCTCTCCAACACCACATGTCAAAAGCATCGGTTCTTCAGCGCTCAGCTTTTTTATAGTCCAACTCTCACATCCATACACGACTACTGGAAAAACCATAGTTTCAACTAGACGGACCTTTGTTGACAAAGGTCTTTGCCAACAAAACAGACCTTGTCTGCTTTTAAATATGCTGTCTACGTTGGTCATAGCTTTTCTTCCAAGGAGCAAGCATCTTTTAATTTCTTGGCTTCAGTAACCATCTGCAGTGATTTTGGAGCCCCTCAAAATAAAGTCTCTCACTGTTTCCATTGTTTCCCCATCTATTTGCCATGAAGTGATGGGACCAGATGCCATGATCATTGTTTTTTGAATGTTGAGTTTTAAACCAACTTTTTCACTCTCCTCTTTCACTTTCATCAAGAGGCTATTTAGTTCTTCTTCACTTTCTGCCATAAGGGTGGCATCTGCATATCTGAGGTTATTGATATTTCTCCTGGCAAACTTGATTCCAGCTTTGCTTCATCCAGCCTGGCATTTCACCTGATGTACTGTGCATGTAAATTAAATAAGCAGGGTGACAGTATACAGCTGTGATGCACTCCTTTCCCAATTTTGAACCAGTGTGTTGTTCCATGTCTAGTCTAACTGCTGCTTCTTCACCTGAATACAGATTTCTCAAGAGGTAGGTCAGGTGGTCTGGCATTCCCACCTCTTGATGAATTTTCCACAGTTTGTTGTGATTTACACAGTCAAAGCCTTTGGTGTAGTCAATAAAGCAGAAGTATATGTTTTTCTGGAACTCTCTTGCTTTTTCTATGATCCAACAGATGTTGGCAATTTGAACTCTGGTTACTCTGCCTTTTCTAAATGCAGCTTGAACATCTGGAAGTTCTCGGTCCATGTACTGTTGAAACAGCTTAGAGAATTTTGAGCATTACTTTGCTAGTGTGTGAGAGGAGTGCAATTTGCGGTAGTTTGAGCATTCTTTGGCATTGCTCCTCTTTGTGATTGGAATGAAAACTGACCATTTCCAGTCCTGTGGCCACTGCTGAGTTTTCCAAATTTGCTGGCATACTGAGTGCAGCACTTTCACAGCATCTTCTTTTAGGATTTGTAATAGCTCAACTGGAAATCCATCGCCTCCACTAGCTTTGTTCATAGCAATGCTTCATAAGTCCCACTTGACTTCCCATTCCAGGATATCTGACTGTAAGGGAGTGATCACACCATCGTGGTTATCTGGGTCATGAAGATCTTTTTTTGTATAGTTCTGCTGTGTATTCTTGCCACCTCTACTTAATATCTTCTGCTTCTGTTAGGTCCCTACCATTTCTGTTCTTTATTGTGCCCATCTTTGCATGAAATGTTCCCTTGGTATCTCTAATTTTCTTGAAGAGATCTCTAGTCTTTCTCATGCTGTTGTTTTCCTCTATTTCTTTACACTGATCACTGAGGAAGGCTTTCCTATCTCTCCTTGCTATTCTTTGGAACTCTGCATTCAAACTGGTATATCTTTCCTTTCTCCTTTACCTTTAGCTTCTCTTCTTTCCTTAGATATTTTTAAGGCCTCCTCAGACAACCATTTTGCCTTTTTGAATTTCTTTTTCTTGGGGATGGTCTTGATCAGTGTCTCCTGTTTAATGTCGAACCTCCATCCATAATTCTTCAGGCACTCTGTCTATTAGATCTAATTTCTTGAATCTATTTGTCACTTCCACTGAATAATCATAGGGATTTGATTTAGGTCATACCTGAATGGTCTAGTGGTTTTCCCTACTTTCTTCAATTTAAGTCTGAATTTGGCAATAAGGAGTTCATGGTCTGAGCCACAGTCAGCTCCCAGTCTTGTTTTTGCTGACTGTATAGCGCTTCTTCATAAAACCAGTCAACTTCAGCTTTTTTGGCATCAGTTATTGCAGCATAGACTTGGATTACTGTACTGTTGAATGGTTTGCTGTATCTGATCTTCAGGTTCCTCATTTGTAAAGTGGGAATAACACCCCAAAAGATGTCCTTTTCATTATAGGGGACTGGAATGCAAAAGTAGGAAGACAGGAAACACCTGAAGTAACAGGTAACTTCAGCCTTGGAATGAAGCAGGGCAAAGGCTAGTAGAGTTTTGCCAAGAGAATGCACTGGTCATAGCAAACACCCTCTTCCAATAACACAAGAGAAGTTTCTACACATGGACATCACCAGATGGCCAACACTGAAATCAGATTGATTATAGTCTTTGCAGCCAAAAATGGAGAAGCTCTATACAGTCAGCAAAAACAAGACTGGGAGCTCACTGTGGCTCAGATCATGAACTCCTTATTGCCAAATTCAGACTTAAATTGAAGAAAGTGGGGAAAACCACTGGACCATTCAGGTATGACCTAGATCAAATCCCTTATGATTATACAGTGGAAGTGAGAAGTAGATTTAAGGGACTAGATCTGATAGACAGAGTGCCTGATGAACTATGGACAGAGGAGGTTCATTACATTGTACAGGAGACAGGGATCAAGATGATCCCCAGGGGAAAAAATTGCAAAAAAGCAAAATGGCTGTCTGAGGAGGCCTTACAAATAGCTGTGAAAAGAAGAGAAGCAAAAAGCAAAGCAGAAAAGCAAAGATACACCCATTTGAATGCATATTTCCAAAGAATACCGAGGAGAGATAAGAAAGCCTTCCTCAATGATCAATGCAAAGACATAGAGGAAAAAATCGAATGGGAAAGACTAGAGATCTCTTCGAGAAAATGAGAGATACCAAGGGAATATTTCATGCAAAGATGGGCTCAATAAAGGACAAAAATGGTATGGATGTAACAGAAGCAGAAGATATTAAGAAGAGGTGGCAAGAATACACAGAAGAACTGTACAAAAAAGATATTCACGACCCAGATAATCACGATGGTGTGATCACTGACTTAGAGCCAGACATCCTGGAATGTGAAGTCAAGTGGGCCTTAGGAAGCATCACTACAAACAAAGCTAGTGGAGGTGATGGAATTCCAGTTGAGCTATTTCAAATCCTTTTTTTTTTTTTTTTTTTTTAATTATTTTTTTTTATTTTTATTTTTTATTCTTCCAATTAAATCCTAAAAGATGATGCTGTGAAAGTGCTACACTCAATATGTCAGCAAATTTGGAAAACTCAGCAGTGGCCACAGGACTGGAAAAGGTCAGTTTTCATTCCAATCCCAAAGAAAGGCAATGCCAAAGAATGCTCGAACTACTGCATAACTGCACTCATCTCACACGCTAGTAAAGTGATGCTCAAAATTCTCCAAGCCAGGCTTCAGCAATACGTGAACTGTGAACTTCCAGATGTTCAAGCTAGTTTTAGAAAAGGCAGAGGAACAAGAGATCAAATTGCCAACATCTGTTGCTGCTGCTACTGCTGCTAAGTCACTTCAGTCGTGTCCGACTCTGTGTGACCCCATAGACGGCAGCCACCAGGCTCCCCCATCCCTGGGATTCTCCAGGCAAGAACACTGGAGTGGGTTGCCATTTCCTTCTCCAATGCAGGAAAGTGAAAAGTGCAAGTGAAGTCGCTCAGTCGTGTCCGACTCTTAGCGACCCCATGGACTTCAGCCTACGAGGCTCTTCCATCCATGGGATTTTCCAGGCAAGAGTACTGGAGTGGGGTGCCATTGCCTTCTCCGAAACATCTGTTGGATCATTGAAAAAGCAAGAGGGTTCCAGAAAAACATCTATTTTTGCTTTATTGACTATGCCAAAGCCTTTGACTGTGTGGATTACAATAAAGTGTGGAAAATTCTGAAAGAGATGGGAATACCAGACCACCTGACAATGCAGGTCAGGAAGCAACAGTTAGAACCAGACATGGAACAACAGATTGGTTCCAAACAGGAAAAGGAGTACGTCAAGGCTGTATATTGTCACCCTGCTTATTTAACTTATATGCACAGTACATCATGAGAAATACTGGGCTGGATGAAGCACAAGCTGGAATCAAGATTGCTGGGAGAAATATCAATCACCTCAGATATGCAGATGACACCACCCTTATGGCAGAAAGTGAAGACGAACTGAAGAGCCTCTTGATGAAAGTGAAAGAGGAGAATGAAAAAGTTGGCCTAAAGCTTAACATTCAGAAAACTAAGATCATGGCATCTGGTCCCATTAGATAGGGAAACAGTAGAAACAGTGTCAGACTTTATTTTTGGGGGGCTCAAAAATCACTGCAGATGGTGACTGCAGCCATGAAATTAAAAGATGCTTACTCCTTAGAAGGAGAGTTATGACCAACCTAGACAGCATAATCAAAAGCAGAGACATTACTTTGCCAACAAAGGTCTGTCTAGTCAAGGCTATGGTTTTTCCAGTAGTCAGGTATGGATGTGACAGCTGGACTATAAAGAAAGCTGAACGCCAAAGAATTGATGCTTTTGAACTGTGGTGTTGGAGAAGACTCTTGAGAGTCCCTTGGACTGCAAGGAGATCCAACCAGTCCATCCTAAAGGAGATCAGTCCTGGGTGTTCATTGGAAGGTCTGATGCTGAAACTCCAATACTTTGGCCACCTGATGTGAAGAGGTGACTCGTGAAAAGACCCTGATGCTGGGAAAGATTGAGGGCAGGAGGAGAAGGGGACGACAGAGGATGAGATGGTTGAATGGCATCATCGACTCAATGGACATGAGTTTGGGTGGGCTCTGGGAGTCGGTGTTGGACAGGGAGGCCTGGTGTGCTGCAGTTCATGGGGTCGCAAAGAGTCAGACATGACTGAGCGACTGAACTGAACTGATAGCACTTCTCCATCTTTGGCTGCAAAGAATATAATCAATCTGCTTTCGGTATTGACCATCTGGTGATGTCTATGTGTAGAGTCTTCTCTTGTGTTGTTGGAAAAGGGTGTTTGCTGTGACCAGTGCATTCATTCTGTACTCCAAGGCCAAATTTGCCTGTTACTCCAGGTATCTCTTTACTTCCTACTTTTGCATCCCAGTCCCCTATGATGAAAAGGACATTTTTTTGGGGTGTTAGTTCTAGAAGGTCTTGTACATCTTCATAGAACCATTCAACTTCAGCTTCTTCAGTATTATTGGTCCGGACATAGAGTTGGATTACTCTGATATTGAGTGGTTTGCCTTGGAAATGAAGAGAGATCACTCTGTTGTTTTTGAGATTGCACCCATGTATTCCATTTCAGACTCTTTTGTTGACTATGAGGACTACTCCATTTCTTCTAAGGAAGTCTTGCCCATAGTCGTAGATATAATGGTCATCTGAATTACATTTTCCCATTCCAGTCCATTTTAGTTCACTGATTCCTAAAATGTCACTGTTCACTCTTGCCATCTCCTGTTTGACCACTAATTTCCCTTGTTTCATGGGCCTAACATTCCAGGTTCCTATGCAATATTGCTCTTTACAGCACGGACTTTACTTTCATCATGAGTCACATTCACAACTGGGCATCATTTCACTTTGGCTCCGTCTCTTCATTCTTTCTGGAGTTATTTCTCCACTCTTCTCCAGTAGAATGTTGGGCACCTACCGACCTGGGGAGTTCATCTTTCAGTGTCCTATCTTTTTGCCTTTTCATACTGCTCATTGAGTTCTTGAGACATGAATACTGAACTGGTTTGTCATTCCCTTCTCCAGTGGATCATTTTTTGTCAGACCTCTCCACCATGACCCATCTGTCTTGGGTGGCCCTACATGGCATGGCTCACAGTTTCATTGAGTTAGACAAGGGTGTGGTCCCTGTGATCAATTTGATTAGTTTTCTTTGATTGTGGTTTTCATTCTGTCTGCTCTCTGATGGATAAGGATAAGAGCCTTATGGAAGCTTCCTGATGGGAGAGACTGACTGGAGGGGAAACTGGGTCTTGTTCTGATGGGTGGGGCCATGCTCAGCAAATCTGTAATCCAATTTTCTGTTGATGGACAGGGCTGTGTTCCCTCCCCGTTGTTTGGCCTGAGACAAACTATGGTGGAGGTAATGAAGATAATGATGACCTCCTTCAGAAGGTCCCTTGCACACACTGTCACACTCAGTGCCCCCCACCCTGCAGCAGGCCACTGCTGACCCATGCCTCTGCCGGAGACTCCTGGACACTCACAGGCAAGTCTGGGTCAGTGTCTGTGGGGTCCCTGCCCCTTTCTCCCGGGTCCTAGTCACACAAGGTTTTTTTTGTGCCCTCCAAGAGTCTGTTTCCCCAGTCCTGTGTAAGTTCTGTAATCAAATCCCACTGGCCTCCAAAATCAAATTCCCTGGGGTTTCTCAGTCCCTTTGCCAGATCCCCGGGTTGGGAAATCTGTTGTGGGTCCTAGAACTTTCTTAACAGTGCAAGAATTTCTTTGGTATAATTGTTCTGCGATTTGTGGGTCATCTGCTCATTGGCTCTAAGGTGGGATTAATGGTGACCTCCTCCAAGAGGGCTTATGCCACAGGCTGTGTCACCCAGGTGATTAAGACCCAGGTGTGTGGCCCAGCATGAGATTAAAGAAAAACAAAAGGAAGCAAAGTATTGCCTAGTCTATCCCCTCAAATGTCCCTGGATGCTAGCTGATCCCTGGAACCAGAGTAGGTTTCAGTCCCAAGGCTGGACTGGGTTGGGGTTGGCACACCTGGTAGGGTGCCCTGCATCGAGACCCCTCTTAAACCTGAACTGTCTCGTTTGCCCTGTCACTCTGATGGTGACATGACCGTTTGGCCTCAAGGACCAGGGTCAATTCACCAAGTATCCAGATCCATGGGGCCGGGGTCCCCAACTGAAGCCTCTTTCCTGAGAGTGCAGCCTCCTAGGCACCTCAGCAGGGAGGGGTGTCCCAGGTACGCATGATTCTGGAGGGGAGAGGTGAAGCTTCAGGGGAAGAAAGAGTGAGACACAAGCCCTTGGGTGTTTGCTCAGCACATTCCACACTCATTCATATCCCAGGAAGCTGCCTTTCCCTGAGGCTGTGGTTATAGGTGACTACTGGAAAAAGCATAGCCTTGACTAGACGGACCTTTATTCGCAAAGTAATGTCTCTGATTTTTAATATGCTGTCTAGGTTGGTCATAGCTTTTCTTTCAAGGAGCAAGCATCTTTTAATTTCATGGCTTCAGTCACCATCTGCAGTGATTTTGGAGCCCCCCAAAATAAAGTCTCTCATTGTTTCCATTGTTTCCCCATCTATTCGGCATGAAGTGATAGGAACGTGTGTCATGATCTTAGTTTTCTGAATGTTGAGTTTTAAGCCAACTTTTTCACTCTCCTCTTTCACTTTCATCAAGAGGCTGTTTAGTTCTTCATTTTCTGCCAGGAGGGTGGTGTCATCTGCATCTCTGAGGTTATTGATATTTCTCTCGGCAATCTTGATTCCAGCTTGTGCTTCATCCAGCTTGGCATTTCACATGATGTACTCTGCTGCTGCTGCTGCTGCTGCTAAGTCGCTTCAGTCATGTCCGACTCTGTGCGACCCCATAGAAGGCAGCCCACCAGGCTCCCCTGTCCCTGGGATTCTCCAGGCAAGAACACTGGAGTGGGTTGCCATTTCTTTCTCCAATGCATGAAAGTGAAAAGTGAAAGTGAAGTTGCTCAGTCATGTCCAACTCTTCGCAACCCCATGGACTGCAGCCTACCAGGCTCCTCCATCCATGGGATTTTCCAGGCAAGAGTACTGGAGTGAGGTGCCATTGCCTTCTCCGATGTACTCTGCTGCTGCTGCTGCTAAGTCACTTCAGTCATGTCCGACTCTGTGTGACCCCATAGACGGCAGCCCACCAGGCTCCCCCGTCCCTGGGGTTCTCCAGGCAAGAACACCAGAGTGGCTTGCCATTTCCTTCTCCAATGCATGAAAATGAAAAGTGAAAGTGAAGTCGCTCAGTCATGTCCAACTCTTAGCGACCCCATGGACGTAGCCATGTACTCTGAATATAAGTTAAATAAGCAGGGTTTCCAGTAGTCATGTATGGATTTGAGAGTTGGATCATAAAGAAAGCTGAGTGCTGAAGAATTGATGCTTTTGAACTGTGGTGTTGGAGAAGACTCTTGAGAGTCCCTTGGACTGCAAGGAGATCCAACCAGTTCATCCTAAAGGAGATCAGTCTTGAATGTTCATGGAAGGACTGATGTTGAAGCTGAAGCGAAGTGACTCATTGGAAAAGACCTTGATGCTGGGAAAGATTTAAGGCGGGAGGAGAAGGGGATGACAGAAGATGAAAAGGTTGGATGGCATCACCGACTCGATGGACATGAGTTTGAGTAAACTTCGGGAGTTGGTGATGGACAGGGAAGCCTGGCGTGCTGTAGTCCATGGGGTCGCAAAGAGAGTTGGACACGACTGAGCTACTGAACTGAACTGGTTATAGGTGGAAGCATGGGGTCGCAAAGAGTCGGACACAGCTGAGTGACTGGACTGAACTGAACTGAGAGACGAGCATGAAGACGTGCTGCCACCTTGTGGACATTTCCTATAACTACAAGTTGAGCACCTTTGCTTACTGGCACCTCCAAGTCCCAAAGCCTGCGGAGCTGTTAATGACAGCTGCCCTCAGGAAAAGACCTAGGGTTAGTACTGCAGAAATCAGTTCCAAACACAATCAACTTTCAAGTCAATTGCAAACATAAAATTTCCCCATGACATTTCAGGAAAAAAAAAAAAAAAACCCTAAACAGTCACAGGACAAGATGTTCAGTATTGCTAATTATTATAGGAGGAATACTGATCAAATCGACAACAAGAAACCACATTCCATCTGACAGAATGGCCATCCTGACTTCTGCAAACCCTAAATTGTGGAGAGCGCCGGGAGATGATTCAAGCCTCCTGCAAGTTCCATGGGAATGGAAACTGGCAACAACCCCTGAAAGAATAGCCTCTACTGGCCAGAACAAAAAAATTAAAGAGACCAAAGCCTAGGATTTTAATACTCACACCTGGGCCAATGCTATGAAAAACCCTCATTCAAAATGACATACGCGCCCCAAGGCTCACTGCACTGCTACTTCCAAAAACCAGAACACAGACCCAAGAAAAGGTTCATCAAGAGATTAAATGGTCAATAAATGTGGTACTTATGTACAATAGGCTATTACTCAGACATGAAAAACTGCCACTGAAATTATGAAATTATGATACTTCTCCCCACAAGAATGGACCTTGGAGGATTATACAAAAAGTGAACTCAGCAACAGAGGAAGAAAAAGCATATGATGTCTCTTCTAGGCATTATTTTAAAAAGAGATGCATGGGAAGTAGTTAAAAACACACAATGAGGCTCTTAGATTAAAACACCAAACAAGAATTTAAAAAATTATGGCAGGGGAACGGCCACAAATGGTTTAGAAGTTGGTCTTGATGTATACACGGAACTTTGTATTTGTGTCCAACTCAATGGACATGAGTTTGAACAAGCTCCAGCAATTGGTGAAGGACAGGGAAGCCTGGCGTGCTGCAGTCCATGGTGTTGCAAAGAGTTGGACATGACTGAGTGACTGAACTGAATCCACAAGGATTATCTCCTTCCTTCCATCCTCCTTCCATGTAAATAGACACAGAAATATTTATCAATAAGAAACACATAGAACTCTATCTCTGTAATCCACAAAGACCAGCCTTTGTTCCTTCCACGATTCAAAAAAGCTGTGTCTCTAACAGTTACTCCACAGGAACCTGATGTTCAGCACAGAGAACTTTACTCCACTTTGTTCAGTCACTTCTATGGCAAAAGAATCAAAGGTACAAATATGCTTTATTTATATATAACCGAATCTGTCTGTTGTACTCTGAGGACATGCAAAATCTGCAAATTTACTATACTTCAGCGTGGCATCAGCGTGAGATAAAAGAACAGAGCGGGAAGAAAAGTAATGCCTGTGTATTCTCTCCACCCTCCCTGACTTGCGATGCCACCCGATCACTGGAACCGGAGTAGGCCTGATTCCCAGGGCTGGACAGGGATGGGTTCAACACAGCCTGGCAAGGTGCCCTTCACTGAAACCTTCCCTTTATCGATGTCCCTTTTAGGCAACATTAAGAAACAAAGAGACACAGGGGCAGTAATTTAAAACACAAAGAGAGACTCTGAGGTGTTGTTTTACTGCATGCGTGCCCAGTTGTGTGCAACCCTTTGTGACCTCATGGACTACATAGCCTGCCAGGCTCCTCTGTCCATAGGTTCTCCAGGCACGGATACTGGAGTGGGTTGCCATTTCCTCCTCCAGGGGATTGTCCTGACCCAGGGATCAAACCCACGTCTCCTGCATTGGTAGGCGGAACTGTTACCACTGAGCCACCTGGGAATCTCTAGAGACTCTAGATTCAAACACAGATCAAACTTAAGAAAAAAAGGAACAACCAGGCATGAATTTAAGTCAGAACGAATCTGTGCACGGAAATCTGTGAGTAACAGAGAAACCACAGCGGCTATTTCCTTCCTTCCTCTACACATGCACTGAAGTCCTTATCTGTATTAAATCATCCACAAGGATTTTCTCCTTCCTTCCTTTCGTTCATGCACATTTACACAGGATTATTTATCTCTAACTTATACAAGGAAATCTATCGCTGTTACAGATGACCCACAGGACTATCTCCTTCCTTCTTTCCTTGCACCTGTACAAAAGATTTGCTTCTCTGTTACTTCCCAGGGACTTGATGTTCACCACAGAGAACTTACTCCATCTGTTCCATAACCTCTGTGGCAAAAGAATACAGGTCCGTGGATGTATATTTCAGAACTGAATCAGTCCGTTGCACGCTGAGGACAAGCACAAAACACACTGGTCTACGCGTCAGCAAAGCATCGGCATGAGATTAGAGGAAACTAAAAGGAAGTCATGCCCGGTTTACTCCCTCCAGCCTCCCTGACTTGAGATGCTATCCCATCCCTGGAACCAGAGTAGATCCGAATCCCACGGCTGGACTCGCAGTGTCGGCACAGCCCGACACTTTGCTCTGCACTGAGACCCCTCTCACACCTGAACTTCTGGTTTTCCCTGTGCACCCTAATGACGGTGACACGACCATCTGGCCACGAGGACCAGGGTAAAGTCACCAAGTACCCAGATCCACGGGGCTGGGGTCCCCAGCTGAAGCTTCCTTCCTGAGAGTGCAGCCTCCTAGGCACCTCAGCAGGGAGGAGTGTCCCAGGTGCGCAAGATTCTGGAGGGGAGAGGTGAAGCTTGGGGGGAAGAAATAGTGAGACACACGCCCTTGGGTGTCGGTTAAGGCGCGTTCCACACTCATTCGTATCCCAGAGCTAAGGCTCTGGTTCCAGGTGGAAGCAGAGATGGGCTTGAAGAAGTGCTGCCCCCTTGTGGACATTTCCTGTAACTACAACTTTAGCACCTGCACTTACTGGCACCTCCAAGTCACACGGCCTGTGGGGCTGTTAATGACAGCTGCCCTCAGAAAACGACCTGGGGCGACTATTGCAGAAATCAATTGCAAACACAACCGGCTTTGAAGAGGCCAATTGCAAGGTAAATTCTCCATAAACCCTTTAAGGTAAAGAAAAAAGAATAAAAATCCCCAAATGGCCAGACAACAAGATGCTCTATATCCCTAAATGCTGCTAAGTCACTTCATTAGTGTCCGACTCTGTGTGACCCCATAGACGGCAGCCCACCAGGCTCTGCCGTCCCTGGGATTCCCGGCAAGAACACTGGAGTGGGTTGCCATTTCCTTCTCCAAAGCATGAAAGTGAAAACTGAAAGTGAAGTCGCTCAGTCGTGTCCGACTCTTACCAACACCATGGACTGCAGCCTTCCAGGCTGCTCCATCTATGGGATTTTCCAGGCAAGAGCACTGGAGTGGGGTGCCATTGCCTTCTAATATGACAGGGTAAATGCCAATCAAAGTGACAGCAAGAGATCAATCTCACCTCAGAATGGCCAACTCACAATTCTACAAACAATTAATGCGGGCAGCAGCTAGAAGAGTGAACCCCCCTAACATGGTCATTGGAGTGGACATTAGCAACAGCACTAGAAAGCTTGTTTGTCCGCATGCCAGAAAAATAAGATTTCAAGAGAGGGGAGCCCGTGATCTGACATACCCACACCTGGGCCTATATCCCGAGAAAACCACCATTCAGAAAGACACGTGCACCCTCCATTCACTGAAGCACGACTTATTACAGCTGAGACACAGAACCAGCAAGGTATCTCTGGACAGATTAAAAGTTAAAGAAGATGTGGTGCATATATACAATGGAGTATTACTCAGCCATGAAAAACGGCCACTGAAATTATGAAATTATCCCAGTAATAATCACAAGGTTGGACCTTGGAGGAATATGGTCTAGGTGAACTTGGCCAGACAGAGAAAGAAAAAAAACATATGATGTCCCTTCTAGGCAAAATAAAAAAAGAGATACAAAGGAACAAATTTACACCACAAAAATGACTCTCAGAATTCAAACAGAAACAGAAGGTTCCAAGAAAACGTGAAAGAACAAGGCTGAATTAGCAGGTCAGGGCTAACATATACCCAGAAATCTGTATTTGAAATAACAAATCTCTGTCCTTTCTTTCTTCCAAATAGATAGAAATTTCTACCTCTAACAATACAGAGAAATCTCTATCTGTAATGGATAATGCAAAATCATTATTTCCTTCCTTCCCACCACATATACACAGAAATCTGTATCTCTAATAGATTCTCAGGAAGAACCTGATATTCAACACAGGGTACTTTGCTCAACCTTCTGCAATAACCTCTATGGGAAAAGAATCCAAAAAAGAACAGATAAGCTGTATGCATATGTCATTAGTTAATCACATGGCTGTACCCTGAAGACAAGCACAAAACTGCAAATCGACTATACTCCAACACAGCACAGGCATGAGACTAGAGAAAAGAAATAGAAAAGCAATGCCTAGCTTATTCCCCCCAGGCTCCCTGACTTGGGCTGCTCTCCCATTCCAGGAGCCTGAGCAGGCTTGCGTCTCATGTCCGGACTCATCTGGGTTCGAGGCAGATGGGTTGAGACACCAAAATTTTAATAGAGATGGACAACCCTCCAATTTTGGCTCCACTATGTACAACAGCCAAGACAGAAAAGCAAGTTAATTGCAGAAGCACAGATGAAGGGATACACACTGGGGGTAGGGTTCATGTACACAATGCAGGATTTCTCAAGCACAAAGAAGCAGGAAAAAATGCCCAGATCAGCTTAAGGAAGGAAAGTAGAGATGATTCCAAGTGAAGTAAGAGAGACAGGGAGAGACTAAGACCATACTATACCACTTCTAGGTGTAATCTCAAGATGGATACAAATGAACCTACTGCCTGGAGACACAGGCTCACCGACTTAGAAAATAAACTTCTGGTTATCAAAATATGAAGATGAGAGACAGGGAGAACAGAGCTGTTTTAGACTAATATGCACACTGCTGCTGCTGCTGCTGAGTCGCTTCAGTCGTGTCCGACTCTCTGCGACCCCATAGACGGAAGCCCACCAAGCTCCCCCGTCCCTGGGATTCTCCAGGCAAGAACACTGGAGTGGGTTGCCATTTCCTTCTCCAATGCATGAAAGTGAAAAGTGAAAGGGAAGTCGCTCAGTCGTGTCCGACTCTTAGCAACCCCATGGACTGCAGCCTACCAGGCTCCTCCATCCATGGGATTTTCCAGGCAAGAGTACTGGAGTGGGGTGCCATTGCCTTCTCCTGCTATTGATAAAACAAGTGACCAGGACCCACCATGTAACAGAAGGAAACATACTCCACACTCTGTATTAACCTATAAAGAAAAAACCCCAACAAATCATATATATAACTATGCAGAAGTGAAACAATTTGTGGTAGAAGGAAAAGGAAAAAAAAAAAAAAACACTCAAGAGATTGTAATTCACCTGTATGCTCCAGTTCAAATGATGGGATGAAAACAGATAAAACAGAAAGGATATTCCAACTCTATGCCCCTCAGGGCACAGTGACTTGCAGTGTCACATCCCTGGAGCCCGACTGGTTCGGATGCCAAGACTGGAGGGTCCTGGGGCAGAGCGAGCTGGGAGCACGTAGAAGGGGGTGCGTCCCCAAAATGAACCTGGAGTTCCTGTTTCCCTCTGGAGAGACCCCACCTCCAGATACAGCAGAATAAACTAAGAGATAGCAAGTAACATATACACACACATATATATATATATATATAAATAGAGGATTAAAAAGTACCTATTGAACAGCATAGGGAAGTTTACTGAACATACTGTAATCACCTATATGCAAAAAAGAACCCTAAAGAGAATAAACGTCTATGTACAACTGAATCAAGTTCCTGTACACCTGAAACAAACAACATCAGAAATCCTCTCTATTCCAGTAGAAGATAACAAGGAATTTACAGGGGAAAAAAAAAGAAAAAGCATGTGCTGCGAAGAAGTGCTGCCGCCTTGTGGCCATTTTCTGTAATAACACACCAGGGAGAGCTGTGCTGTTGGGCATTTAACATTCACAAGGATCCAGGGACTGTAAGTCAACAACAGCTGCCCTCGAAAAATGTCCTAGGGGTTGTCATCGAAAAAGAATCCAAAGGATGGCAGGCCAATTTTGGAAGAAGCCAATTTCAACATGTAAGTTTAATTCACAGTCTTAAAAAATCACATGAAAAAATGTCAACATCACTCAACATTCAGTTCAGTTCAGTTCAGTCGCTCAGTCGTGTCCGACTCTTTGCGACCCCGTGAATCGCAGCACACCTGGCCTCCCTGTCCATCACCAACTCCCGGAGTTCACTGAGACTCACGTCCGTTGAATCAGTGATGCCATCCAGCCATCTCATCCTCTGTCGTCCCCTTCTCCTCCTGCCCCCAATCCCTCCCAGCATCAGAGTCTTTTCCAATGAGTCAACTCTTCACATGAGGTGGACAAAGTACTGGAGTCTCAGCTTCAGCATCATTCCTTCCAAAGAAATCCCAAGGCTGATCTCCTTCAGAATGGACTGGTTGGATCTCCTTGCAGTCCAAGGGACTCTCAAGTCTTCTCCAACACCACAGTTCAAAAGCATCAATTCTTCAGTGCTCAGCCTTCTTTACAGTCCAACTCTCACATCCATACATGACCACAGGAAAAACCATAGCCTTGACTAGACGGACCTTTGCTGGCAAAGTAATGTCTCTGCTTTTGAATATGCTATCTAGGTTGGTCATAACTTTCCTTCCAAGGAGTAAGCGTCTTTTAATTTCATGGCTGCAGTCACCATCTGCAGTGATTTTGGAGCCCCCCAAAAATAAAGTCTGACACTGTTTCCACTGTTTTCCCATCTATTTCCCATGAAGTGATGGGACCAGATGCCATGATCTTAGTTTTCTGAATGTTGAGCTTTAAGCCAACTTTTTCACTGTCCTCTTTCACTTTCATCAAGAGGCTTTTGAGTTCCTCTTCACTTTCTGCCATAAGAGTGGTGTCATCTACATATCTGAGGTTATTGATATTTCTCCCGGCAATCTTGATTCCAGCTTGTGTTTCTTCCAGTCCAGCGTTTCTCATGATGTACTCTGCATATAAGTTAAATAAGCAGGGTGACAATATACAGCCTTGACGTACTCCTTTTCCTATTTGGAACCAGTCTGTTGTTCCATGTCCAGTTCTAACTGTTGCTTCCTGACCTGCATACAGATTTCTCAAGAGGCAGGTCAGGTGGTCTGGTATTCCCATCTCTTTCAGAATTTCCCACAGTTTATTGTGATCCACACAGTCAAAGGCTTTGGCATAGTCAATAAAGCAGAAATAGATGTTTTTCTGGAACTCTCTTGCTTTAAAGCTACAGCAAAATACCACATCACAAGGTAAATATGGCCATGGCCAAACACTGTACAAACAATCAATGCCAGAGAGGGTGTGGAGAGAAGGGAGCCCTCCTGCAGCGTTCTTCACAATCACACAGTATGTCCAACAGGAAGAAGAGTATGGATGTTCATTTGAAAAATAACACAGAAGGACCTTAGGACCCAGCAATCCAATACCTGGGAATAAATCCAGAGAAAACCTAAAATTTAAAAGCAGGGGTAACCCTCAATCTCAGTCCCACTAGCCAAGACAAGAAAGCAGGCTAATCAGAGAAGGACAGATGAATGGATACAGAAGATCGGGTACACACACAAGGCAACATCACTCAGCCATAAAGAGGATGACATCATGCGGTGTCCAGCAACAAGGAAGGAAGTAGAGAGGATCATAAAAAGCGAAGTCAGAGGAAGCAGGGCAATTATTACATGGTATCACTTAGAGATGGAGTCTAAAAATGGATACAAATGAACTTCTTTACCAAATAGAAAAGGCCTCAGGACATAGCAAAGCACCTTATGGTTACCAACAAGGAAAGGTGGTGGGGGTGAGAAATGAGCAGGTGTAAATGGGTTTCCCTCATAGCTCAGTTGGTAAAGAATCCACCTGTAATGCAGGAGGCACCGGTTCGATTCCTGGGTCGGGAAGATCCCCTGGAATAGGGAAAGGCTACCCACTCCAGTATTCTGGCCTGGAGAATTACACAGATTGTATAGTTCATGGGGTCGCAAAGAGTCGGACACGACTGAGCGACTTTCAGTTTCAAATGAACATACACACACTACTCTTTATAAATAGTCAGTGAGGACCCTTAATCAACACTGAATAATAAACTATATGGGAAGGAAACCCAGAAAAGGACATGTCCACATCTATGCAAAGGGAATCATACCTAAAACAAAGATAAAAAAAAAAAGCTCACATCCTGAAACATTGTAAGTCACCTATACACCAATATGGAATAAAAATTACGAAAAGAGAATGCTGACTCTATTCCCCTCGGGCCTTGGTGCCCTGGACTGCTGGCACATCCCTGAAGCCTGGGCAGGCTTGGTTCCCAAGGATGGACAGTCATGGGGCTGACGGAGCTGGGAGGATATACCAGCCAATGAGCCCTGCCCCATGGACCTGGCATGCCTGCTCGCCTCTGCAGGGGCCCACAACCTCCAGATCCAGGGGGTCCTCCTGCAGTGAAACCATGCCTACTGCACCCGCAGGATGTGGAGCCTCTGGGCTGGAGGAGCTTTGAAAAGCCCCGTGGGCTCCATGTCTCCTGGTGTTGGGGTTCCCACCTCCAGCCTCCTTCTTTATGGTCACCCCATCTATGGATGAAAACACCCTCCACAGAGTGGGTGTTAAAGGAACTGGGATTTGTCCAGGGGATGGGGGAAGGAAGAAGGAATGGGACACAGGCCTTGGGTGTTTCTCCTGGCACTTTCCACTCTGACAATCCAGGAACAGGCCTTTCCCTAAGACTCTGGTTCCCCCAGTAAGCAGGGCTGGGGGTAAAGACATGCTGCCCTGTGCCCATTTCCCATAACAACAACTTTGAAACCATTGCTGATGGGCACTTACATTAACAGGGCCTGCAGGGCTGTAAGTAAAAAAGATTTGCCCTCAAGAAATGTCTTAGGGGAGGTCATTGGAAAGATTCAAAATTAGGGCAGGATTTCAAGAAGCCATTTTCAGTAAGTAAGTTTAACTCACACAGTTTCAAAAAATCACATGAAAAGATGTCAACATTGCTAAATATGAGAGAAATGCAAATCAAAACTTCAACACGTTGTCACCTCACACCGGTCAGAATGGCCACAGGCAGATACTCTACAAACAATAAATGCTGCAGAGGGTGTCAGTGTTCGGAAATCTGTGGATGAAATCATAGCTTCATGCCTATTGAAAAAGGCATTAAGGAGAAGAGAGTCCTCCTACACTGATGCTGGGAATGGAAAGTGGGGCAGCCACTGTGGAGGACCCTGGGCAGAAGAAAACGAGGATAAAATTAGAACACTCCTGATACCACATACAAAAATAAACTGCAGACAGATTAAGGGCCTAAATAAACAGACAGATACAACGAAACTCTTAAGGAAAAAAGCAGAACACACTGGCATAAAATGCAGCAAGTTCCTTTTTGATCCACCTCTTAGAATGAGGATAAATAAAACAGAAATAAACAAATGGAACCTAATAAACATTTAAAGCATTTGCACGACAAAGGACACCTGCAGTGAAAAAAAGAGACAGCCCTCAGAACGGAGAAAATGCTTGCAAACGAAGATACCCGTGGGGAATGTGTCTCCAACACACACAAACAACTCCTACAGAGCAATATCAAAAAACAAACAATTCAGTAAAAACATCAGTCAAAGATTAATATGCACATTTCTCCAAAGAAGGCATAGAGATGGCCATAAAACACACAAAAAGGTGCTTAAAATCACTAATTCTTAAAGACAAATCAATAGTCCAATGAGGTATCACCTCACCTCAGTCAGAATGACCATCTCAAAAAATCCACAGCAATAAACTCTGCAGAAGGTGTGAAGGGAAGAAAACCCTCCCACTGTGGGTGGGAATGTAAATGGAGACATCCACTAGGGAGAACATTATGGAGATTCTTTAAAAAACTGAGCATTGAAGTACCAAGTGACCCAGCAATCCTATACCTAGGCATCAGTTCAGTTCAGTCGCTCAGTTGTGTCCGACTCTTTGCAACCCCATAGACTGCAGCATGTCAGGCCTCTCTGTCCATCACCAACTCCCAGAGTTTACTCAAACTCGTGTCCATTGAGTCGGTGATGCCATCCAACCATCTCATCCTCTGTCGTCCCCTTCTCCTCCCACCTTCAATCTTTCCCAGCATCAGGGTCTTTTCAAATGCATCAGCTCTTCACATCAGGTGGCCAAGTACTGGAGTTTCAGCTTCAGCATCAGTCCTTCCAATGAATATTCAGGATTGATTTCCTTTAGGATGAACTGGTTGGATCTCCTTGAAGTCCAAGGGATTCTCAAGATTCTCCTCCAACACCACAGTTCAAAGGCATCAATTCTTCAGTGCTCAGCTTTCTTTATAGTCCACCTCTCACATCCATACATGACTACTGGAAAAACCATAGCCTTGACTAGACAGACCTTTGTTGGCAAAGTAATGTCTCTGCTTTTTAATATGCTGTCTAGGTTGGTCATAACTTTTCTTCCAAGGAGCAGGCATCTTTTAATTTCATAGGCACTAACATAATTTACCTAGGCATAGATCCAGGAAAAACCCCAAAATTTAAAAGATTATCTTCACCCCAACAATCGTGGCAGCACTAGGTACGATAGCCAAGACAGGGAAGCAAATTAAGTGTACAATGACAGATGAATGGATACAAAGATGGGGTTATACACAATACAATATTACTCAAAAATAAACAAGGATGAAATAATGCTGTATCCAGTTCCTGGGAAGAAACTAGAGGAGATCATACTGTGTGAAGTAAGTGAGAAAGGGAAAGCATCATAGGATCTCATTTCTGCTGGAATCTAAAAATGGATACAAAGAACGTCATTACAAAAGAGAAATGGTCTCACAGACTTGGAAAAGAATCTCATGGTTACCAAAAAGGAAAGTTGAGAGGGAGCAGGGGGGCAATTGGCTGTGTCATATTTATATACATATCTTAAAACAGGGGCTGAAGGGCTTCTAATAGTAACAAGTCTGACAGGGCTGTAATGACACCTGCCCTCAAGAAATGTCCCGGGGCAAATCACCAGAAAAGAATTCCAAATTCCAAAAAGGGCCAAGTTCCAAGAAGCCAGATTCAAGAGGTAAATTGTGTTCAGAAGGTGTAAAATAATAAAAGCACATGGAAAGATACTCCACATAGATAATGATCAAATCAATGCCAATCAAACTACAATGAGGTATCACCTCACACTAGTCCCAATAGCCATCATCAAGAGAAAAGATCTACAGAAAATAAATATTGCAGAGGATGTACAGGAAAGGGAATCCTCGCACAATATTCGTGGGAAAGTAAATGGTTTGAATATCATAGATATCACATACAAGTGGAATCTATCAAGTCACACCAAAAAACTAATTTACAAAATAGAAAAAGACCCTCACACTGAGAAAACCAAATTATGATTATCAAAGCAAAGTTAAAAGGGAAGGATAAATTAAGTGTTTTGAATTAAAACATACATGCTAATATCAAATTGATAATTATGACCTACTGAATAGAACAGGGAACTCTCCTGAACAAACTGTAATAACCTATATGAGGGATAAAGAGGAAAAAGAATAGATACACCTCTAGGTAAAATCTAATCGAGTTCCTGTACACCCAAAACTAACAAAACAATGGAAATTAACTCTGCTCCAATAAAAAATAAAAATCAAATCACCTCAGCTTGGTGTAGGGAAACCAGACAGGGGTGACCCCAGTGATTAGATATGTGATGTGTTATGACAGTAAATGACACCCCAAGATGTCCTCACTCAGCAGAACACAGAGCAGGAACCCACTGGAAGCTGCCTGACCTCAAATGAATGTGACAAGATGAAGAGAAGAAAAGGGACCACAGGTCAATCAGGGCAACATCCTCAATTCAGAGGATGGGAATCTCAGAGGGGACAATTCACACTGCAGGTAAAGAGCAGACGGGGGGTCTCCAGGTACAAGATCCTGACCCGTGCGGGTGGGGTGAGCCCACACAATCCCCAGGACTGAACGGGGGACACACATCCTCAGTCTCCAAGGCGACGCCTCCTCCACAGTCCCTGCACCTGGGGCCCCGCGACTCTTGGTTAGGACACCAGGTCTCTGCTGGTTGGACCCTTAAGGCAGAAACGAGGGGTTTCCGTAACCTCCTAGGACGGTAGAAAGAAGGGTAGGGTTGGTCTCCTCTCCTCACATTGTCCCACAGAAGTCCTCCCCTTTCCCTTTGGTTCTGTGATATTAACTGTTTCTATGGCTGTCATGATCACGTTGAAGGCACCACTTTGGTTCTGGTTCTGGTTCTTGTCCCGCTGAGGAGCTGAGAAAATACACCAGACGCAGGGCTGGAAGACGGGGGCAGGTCTGGTCTCTGCTGAGTAGGACGGTCGACCTGAAGGAGGTCATGGCAGCAACCTCACCTGATCCCACAGGCTTTTTGCCTGATCCATGTGCCCTGCAGTCAATCCACCGGGTGAACCTGCCTCCCTACTCAACCCAAATGTGCTGGAAAATTGGAATGATTGCCAGGTAGCCCACCTGAGGAGCCTCCATGCCCCAGGGAGGGGAGAGACTCAGAGCCCACCACAGCCCCGACCCTGGGAGGGCCACAGAGCCCCCTCAGAGAAGAGCACGCTGCCCAGAGCAGCCACCTCAGCTCCAGACCCCAGACATCTAAGCGCTGACATTCAGATGCAGGTGCGGAGTTTTCCAGGACAGAGGCGGGCCAGGTCCCACCCAGGTCTCCAGTCCTAGTGTAGACAGAATAGGGTCAGGTCTAAATGTTCTCATTGTAGAAGCACACGGTCTCGTCTAAACATCATCAGTGTAGACAGGACTTGGAGAGGTCTAGGTCTACCATGTAGACAGACCTTCAGTCCAGTTCAGTCGCTCAGTCATGTCTGACTCTTTGCAACCCCATGAATTGTAGCATGCCAGGCCTCCCTGTCCATCACCAACTCCCAGAGACCACCCAAACTCATCTCCATTGAGTCAGTGATGCCATCCAACCATCTCTTCCTCTATCGTCCCCTTCTCCTCCTGCCCTCAATCTTTCCCAGCATCAGGGTCTTTTCACATGAGTCAGATCTTCATATCAGGTGGCCAAAGTACTGGAGTTTCAGCTTCAGCATCAGTCCTTCCAAAGAACACCCAGGACTGATCTCCTTTAGGATGGACTGGTTGTATATCCTTGCAGTCCAAGGGACTCTCAAGAGTCTTCTCTAACATCACAGTTCAGAAGCATCAATTCTTTGGCACTCAGCTTTCTTTATAGTCCAACTCTCACATCCACATGTGACTATTGGAAAACCATAGCCTTGACTAGATGGATCTTTGTTGGCAAAGTAATGTCTCTGCTTTTGAATATGCTCTCTAGGTTGGTCATAACTCCTTCCAAGGAGTAAGGTCTTTTAATTTCATGGCTGTGATCACCATCTGCAGTGATTTTGTAGCCCCCCCACCCCCCGCAAAAAAAAAAAAAAAAAAGCCAGCCACTGTTTCCACTGTTTCCCCATCTATTTGCCACAAAGAGATGGGACTGGATGCCATGATCTTAGTTTTCTGAATGTTGAGCTTTAAGCCAACTTTTTCACACACGTTGGTCAGGTTTAATGTTCAAGCTGGTTTTAGAAAAGGCAGAGGAACCAGAGATCAAATTGGCAACATCCGCTGGATCATGGAAAAAGCAAGAGAGTTCCAGAAAAACATCTATTTCTGCTTTATTGATTATGCCAAAACCTTTGACTGTGTGGATCACAATAAACTGTGGGAAATTCTGAAAGAGATGGGAATACCAGACCACCTGATCTGCCTCTTGAGAAATCTGTATGCAGGTCAGGAAGCAACAGTTAGAACTGGACATGGAACAACAGACTGGTTCCAAATAGGAAAAGGAGTACGTCAAGGCTGTATATTGTCACCCTGCTTATTTAACTTATATGCAGAGTACATCATGAGAAATGCTGGGCTGGAAGAAACACAAGCTGGAATCAAGATTGCTGCGAGAAATATCAATAACCTCAGATATGCAGATGACACCACTCTTATGGCAGAAAGTGAAGAGGAACTCAAAAGCCTCTTGATGAAAGTGAAAGTGGAGAGTGAAAAAGTTGGCTTAAAGCTCAACATTCAGAAAACTAAGATCATGGCATCTGGTCCCATCACTTCATGGGAAATAGATGGGGAAACAGTGGAAACAGTGTCAGACTTTATTTTTTTGGGGTTCCAAAATCACTGCAGATGGTGACTGCAGCCATGAAATGAAAAGACGCTTACTCCTTGGAAGGAAAGTTATGACCAACCTAGATAGCATATTCAAAAGCAGAGACATTACTTTGCCAACAAAGGTTTGTCTAGTCAAGGCTATGGTTTTTCCTGTGGTCATGTATGGATGTGAGAGTTGGACTGTAAAGAAGGCTGAGCACCGAAGAATTGATGCTTTTGAACTGTGGTGTTGGAGAAGACTCTTGAGAGTCCCTTGGACTGCAAGGAGATCCAATCAGTCCATTCTGAAGGAGATCAGCCCTGGGATTTCTTTGGAAGGAATGATGCTAAAGCTGAAACTCCAGAACTTTGGCCACCTCATGCGAAGAGTTGACTCATTGAAAAAGACTCTGATGCTGGGAGGGATTGGGGACAGGAGGAGAAGGGGACGACAGAGGATGAGATGGCTGGATGGCATCACTGACTCGATGGACGTGAGTCTGAGTGAACTCCGGGAGTTGGTGATGGACAGGGAGGCTTGGCATGCTGCGATTCATGGGGTCGCAAAGAGTCGGACTCGACTGAATGACTGAACTGAACTGAAAGCTTCTCTTCCAGGAGGCACAGGTCACACATACAGGGTCTCTCATCTTTGGACAGGGAACTCCCCCTCGCGTGAGAACTTGGATGTACATTTCTTGAAGAGGAAATAATCAGTGAGCTCACCCTTCACCCACATCAGGGCAGGGTGAAACTGAAAGAATCTGTGTCATTGATCATTCCGACAGGCAAAACAAAGTGTTATCAACTGCTTTGGCCACGTGATGGTCAGTGTCTCACTGTATCTCACTGTTCGTTGAACCCAAGGTGGGCAAGGCGCGAGCAGGGAAGCTGCAAGAAAACTTTGGGAGCCGGAGGAACTGCAGACTCGTTTAATCTCTCCTGACTGGTGCAGGGGCTGAAACAGCAGACTCGCTGTATTCTCTGGTCTCGTGGTGATCCAGCGGATGCAGCCATAACGTAGCTGCAGGGCTTTTCTGGTGGAACTTACTGATGTTTACAGAGCAAAAGTGGTCTCCGGCCAAGCAGGTACCTCGTGAAGCACATGCTCTGTGCTGTAAGTGCGCTCAGCTGATACGTAACCATGTATTTACAAAACATGGGGCCGGAGCAAGAGGCTGTGGGGGTGAGAGAGCCTGACATCGCCATCTTGGCTAATTTGCTTTTTCCCTACATTCAGGATCCATGGGAGAGGCAGGAATTTTTTACAGTGCAGCCCAGTGTCGTGTAAAGACACACAGGGTGTGGCATGATTCCAGCATCCCAGGCTTCCAGCAGGAGGTGGCCACTCTGGAAACCTTCTGGAAAAGGATGTTTTTAAAATCAGAATAAAGATGTATTGCTGAAATTTCAACCATACTAGTTATTATTTGCAACTTAAAATATTCTTAAAAGCTTGGCACCCTGCTCTTTGTGGTTTCCATTGGTTCCTTTGGTTCAGAATTTCTAGGCAGAAACAAGCCATCATTTCAAACTAATTTCTTTTAATTCTGTTATTTGTTATTATATGAATCAAAGCTCACACTTGAAAAAATAATAAAAGCAAATTCATGCAAACAAAGAGTGACTCAAAGAGCACATGAGCCGCAGGTAATTTTTCTTCTGACAGTTTCATTTTTCTCCATGAAGAAAACAGAAAAAATAGGTCCCTCCCCTGATTTTTGCTTCCTTCAAACTGAGCTAAAGTGAAATTGATATTCATATCAACAAGTAACAAGTTTTTAGGTTTGAAATGTCATACCAGGGAAACAGGGCCTGGAGAAAAGGCAATGATCCTATGTGGCTGGAAGGAAACCACATCCTAAAATTAAGGCTAAAATTCAAATTGGATTTAATTATGACAGTGTGTGGTTACATGGAGGATGAACCAAGGGTCTACATATAGCAGGCAATATGTGAAGGCAAATTTGATATCTCGCATGTAAGAGTAAAGGTTTCTTGTCGGATCTGCAGCTGGTATATACGGTTTTGTTTGTTTTTAAAAATACTGCATGTATCTTTTTGAATTATAGCTTTGTCTTAATATATGGCTAGGAGTGGGATTGCTGGATCATATGGTAACTCTATTTTAGTTTTTTGAGGAACCACCATGCTGTTCTCTGTTCTCAATTTACATTCCCACTAACAGTGTCCGAGGGTTCCCTTTCTCCACACGCTCTCCAATACTTGTTATTTCAGAGATTTTTTAATGATGGCCATTCTGTCCAGTGTGAGGTGGTACCTCATTGTAGATTTGATTTGCATTTCTCTGATAATTAACAATGAGGAGCATTATAGGATGATCCTTTAAATTTCAGATGTGTAAACTAAGTTTAACATGCCAACTTGACAATTTTTTCACAGATAAGGATTTATAAAATATTTAGTTGTTTCCTTTCTTCTTAGTTAACTATAGGGACATGCATTAAAGACGCTTACTCCTCGGAAGGAAAGTTATGACCAACCTAGATAGCATATTCAAAAGCAGAGACATTACTTTGCCAACAAAGGTCCGTCTAGTCAAGGCTATGGTTTTTCCTGTGGTCATGTATGGATGTGAGAGTTGGACTGTGGAGAAGGCTGAGCGCCGAAGAATTGATGCTTTTGAACTGTGGTGTTGGAGAAGACTCTTGAGAGTCCCTTGGACTGCAAGGAGATCCAACCAGTCCATTCTAAAGGAGATCAGCCCTGGGATTTCTTTGGAAGGAATGATGCTAAAGCTGAAACTCCAGTACTTTGGCCACCTCATGCGAAGAGTTGACTCATTGGAAAAGACTTTGGGAGGGATTGGGGGCAGGAGGAGAAGGGGACAACAGAGGATGAGATGGCTGGATGGCATCATTGACTCGATGGACATGAGTCTCAGTGAACTCCGGGAGTTGGTGATGGACAGGGAGGCCTGGCGTGCTGCGATTCATGGGGTCGCAAAGAGTCGGACACGACTGAGCGACTGATCTGATCTGATCTGATTATCATGTTATTCAAGGTGATGAGCTTGTTATGCATCTTTGAGCAGTTTTAAAGCCGTGCATTGCTCTCTTCAAAGGGAGGGCTTGTGCTGGAACCAAGGTCCACCTCCCAGTGAAAGCTGTTCCTTGAGCAAATTCAGTCACTGCCCAGGGGGCACGTGGTGAGACCACCATGTCACCCGACACTTCCCACATCTCAGGCCTCAGTTTGACCATTCCGTCTGAGGTGGAACAGTTTGCCCTGGTGATACAGCTTGACCTCTTTCTGTATGTCTAGGTCAATTGTTAATAACTTTTTCAGATTCTGTAGGATTACTAGCGCTCTAATAGCAAAATACACGTTTTAAAGTTACACCAGGACATGGGGCTTACACCATGAGCCTAAGGGATTTTTCTGCAGATTTTTCTGTTCTGACATCAAGACCCCTTCCCCAGTTTTATGACAGCACGATTGCAGAGACTGGATGAGCTACATCACTGGCAGGGATCAGGGCAGAGTGAAAATGCAGGAATCCTTGTATAAGAGTTACTAAGAATGTGGATGCTGACAGCACAGCCTTAAGCCAAGCATGGAACCCTTCTAAGTGTAGGAGCCCCCGACACTGTGCAGAGTGTGCGAACATGAAGACAGGCCCAGACAAAGGATTCTGCTCATAGAGCCAATTGTGTGTAATAGTGTGTTAAATTGTTTCCGAACTCCAAATGTTTGTTTCAATGATATGTTTTCTATTGAAAACTGGGGCATTTTCAATTGAAGAGTAATTGTTTTATGTTGTGTTAGTTCCAGGTGTATATAGCAAAGGGATCCAGTCATAAAAATATAAATATACACATACATGTATATGTATAGACACACGCACACACATACTTTTAGGTTATTAGGTTTCAGATTATTAGGTTATCACAAATATTGAATATAGTTCCCTGTGCTATAGAGTGAAGTGATGTTAGTTGCTCAGTTGTATTTGACTCTCTGCAACACCATGGACTGTAGCCCACCAGGCTCCTCTGTCCATGGGATTCTCCAGGCAAGAATACTGGAGTGGGTAGCCAGTTCCTTCTCCACGGGACCTTACCGACCCAGGGACCGAACCTGGGTCTCTGCATTGCAGGCAGATTCTTTACCGTCTGAGCCACCAGGGAAGCCCAGGTGTGCTGTGGAGTAGGATCTTATCTATTTTACATATAGTAGTGTGTATGTTAATGCCAAACTCCTAATTAATCCCCCATCCCTTTCCCCTTTAGTAACCCTAAGTTTGCTTTGTATGTCTGAGACTGTTTCTGTTTTGTCAAGAAGTTCATTTGCATCAAAGTTTAGATTCCACTCCTAAGTAATAAATGGACAAATAAAAGACAAATATGATATTTGTCTTTCTGTGTCTTCACGTAATATGCTTATCTCTAGGTCCATCCATGTTGCTCAGATGGCATTATTTTACTTTTTATGGCCGAGTAGTATTCCCATGTATGTTCTATGATGTGTGCACTCTTGATTCAGGCCCTACAGATATTAGGGTCAACCTGTTGGCATGATTGTCCTCTCACAGTGAGGACTAAATCATGATTCCCCAGAAGAATCCTACCTCACGGTCTGGGCCTCCGGGAAGAATTCATCTTCTGACATGGAGCTCCTGATCACCTTCACAGCAACATCCTCCTGCCCCTTCCACTTGCCCAGATGGACCGCTCCAAACTGGCCACTTCCCAGCTCCTTCAACAGGGTAATCTCTTCACTTCGCAGTTTCCATATTCCTAGTGAGGCAAGACAGACACACTTTAGGATGAGAATAGAAGGCTTTGGGGCTAAAAACTTCACACATGACTCTCTCCAATGAGAATTTAATAGTGACAAGACAAAAAACAGCACTTTTTTTTTTTAAGTTGCTCAGTTTAAAAAAGAAACCCTTGGTAATGTGGTCTTAGGACCTGTTGGACCACGTGATATTGCCACCAAAATTGCCACCAAAAATATTGTTCCTGAAGTAGCTACAGTTAGTGACAAGAAAGGTTAGAGGTCAAGGATTTTGCCAACTAGAGGTGTCTTGAAAACACTTGGTGATAAGAATGTGCTTACTGCTCTTAGCTTGGTAAGGATCAATGTTAGATTAATTGGCTTGACTTGACTAATAAGTTCTTGGAAAGGAAAAATTAAAAAAGTAAAGGTACTTTGTATGATTTTTAAAACTCTTATCAAAATTAGTTTCTTGATGGAATCTTCTATTTAAAAAAAAATCCCATTTTTTGCTAATTTTTTTCATTTTGATTACTTTGTTTTGGTAGATAGCCATCAACAATTTTTTAAGTTGAAGTACAGTTTATTTATATTACTATATTGGTTTTGGGTGTACAAGAGTGATTCTGTACTTTTATGGATTATACTGCATTTAAAGGTATTAGAAATAAAGGCTATATTTCCTTGTGCTGTATAATATATCCTTATAGCTCATTGATTTTGTATATAGTAGTTTCTATCTCTTAATGCCTTGCACTTATCTTGACCCCCCCACCTCCCTCTCCCCACTGGTAACCACTAATTCTCTATATCTGTGAGTCCGTTTCTGTTTCATGGATAAGTTTGTTTTTGTCATATTTTAGCTTTCAGTTAGATAAGTGGTAACTAATGGTATTTCTCTTTGTATTTCAAGGGCCTGCAACCAAGGGAGAAATGTGGCACTTTCAAATAAAGTTCCCTCAGCCAAATTTACAGATAGAAGGCCTTGGTCATCTGAACTAGCAAGCTGAATGTATACCAAATGCTTATGAACTAGTGTTAGGTAGTTAGAATAGGAAAAAGGAGTCCAAAATAGGGGTGGCTAAAAGACAAAGAAAGGATAAAGCCGGCGAATATACAACCAAGGAAGGTCCGAGGACCTGAGTGAGAACCTCAGGTAAAACACACAGCCCTCCTGGCTGGCCCAGTTTACATAGTCCAGGCTCAGGGGGAGAAGGAAAAACATATAAAAAGAGGAGCCACAACTGAGCCTCTCTCGTCTCGTCTTGTCTCTTGGGTTGGCCCGCACTCATGCCTCAAGGATGTATTTTCCTTTGCTTGCCAAAGAAAACTGAGCTGTAACCGAACTGTAACACTGGTCCACTGCTTCAAATTTTTGCTGTGGCGAGACAGAACTGGGGAGATTACACAGTCCTCCGATACTAGTAAGTTTATATTGCAACACCTGATTCATAACTAAGCTTTTAATTGAAGCCATGAGATCCCTAGTCTGCCCATTTATATCTGTGTACACATTATATAATGTGAGAAAAGAGGAGAAGTGAAAAGCAAAGGAGAAAAGAAAAAGATATACCTGTTTGAATGCAGAGTTCCAAAAAATAGCAAGGAGTGATAAGAAAGCCTTCCTCAGTGACCATTGCAAAGAAATAGAGGAAAACAATAGAATGAGAAAGACTAGAGATCTCTTCAAGAAAACTAGAGATACCAAGGGAATATTTCATGCAAAGATGGGCTCAATAAAAGACAGAAATGGTATGGACCTGACAGAAGCAGAAGATATTAAAAAGAGGTGGCAAGAATACACAGAAGAACTGTATGAGAAAGATCTTCATGACCCAGATAACCATGATGGTATGATCACTCACCTAGAGCCAGACACCCTGGAATGTGAAGTCAAGTGGGCCTTAGGAAGCATCACTAAAAACAAAGCTAGTGGAGGTGATGTAATCCCAGTTGAGCTATTTCAAATCCTAAAAGTTGATGCTGTGAAAATGCTGCACTCAATATGTCAGTAAATTTGGAAAACTCAGCAGTGGCCACAGGACTGGAAAAGGTCAGTTTTCATTCCAATCCCAAAGAAAAGCAATGCCAAAGAATGCTCAAACTACCGCACAATTGCACTCACATCACACGCTAGTAAAATAATGCTCAAAATTCTCCAAGCCAGGCTTCAGCAACACGTGAACCGCAAACTTCCAGGTGCTCAAGCTGGTTTTAGAAAAGGCAGAGGAATCAGATATCAAATTGCCAACATCCGCTGGATCATGGAACAAGCAAGAGCATTCCAGAAAAACATCTATTTCTGCTTTATTGACTATGCCAAAGCCTTTGATTGTGTGGATCACAATAAACTGTGGGAAATTCTTCAAGAGACGGGAATATCAGACCATCTGACCTGCCTCTTGAGAAACCTGTATGCAGGTCAGGAAGCAACAGTTAGAACTGGACATGGAACAACAGACTGGTTGCAAATAGGAAAAGGAGTACGTCAAGGCTGTATATTGTCACCCTGCTTATTTAACTTATATGCAGAGTACATCATGAGAAATGCTGGGCAATCAAAATTGCCGGGAGAAATATCAGTAACCTCAGATTATGCAGATGACACCACCCTTATGGCAGAAAGCAAAGAAGAACTTAAGACCCTCTTGATGAAAGTGAAAGAGGAAAGTGAAAAAGCTGGCTTAAACCTCAACATTCAGAAAACAAAGATCATAGCATCTGGTCCCATCACTTCATGGCAAATAGATGGGGAAACAGTGGAAACAGTGTCAGACTTTATTTTTTTGGGCTCCAAAATCACTGCAATTGCCGCCATGAAATTAAAAGACACTTACTCCTTGGAAGGAAAGTTATGACCAACCTAGACAGCATATTAAAAAGCAGAGACATTACTTTGCCAACAAAGGTCCATCTAGTCAAGGCTGTGGTTTTTTCGGTGGTCATGTATGGATGTGAGAGGTGGACTATAAAGAAAGCTGAGCGCCGAAGAATTGATGCTTTTGAACTGTGGTGTTGGAGAAGACTCTTGAGAGTCCCTTGAACTACAAGGAGATCCAACCAGTCCGTCCTAAAGGAGATCAGTCCTGGGTGTTCATTGGAAGGACTGATGTTGAAGCTGAAACTCCAATATTTTGGCCTCCTGATGCGAAGATCTGACTCACTGGAAAAAACCCTGATGCTGGGAAAGATTGAGGGCAGGAGGAGAAGGGGATGACAGAAGATGAGATGGTTGGATGGCATCACCGACTCAATGGACATGAGTTTGGGTAGGCTCTGGGAGTTGGTGATGGGCAGGGAGGCCTGGCGTGCTGTGATTCATGGGGTTGCAAAGAGTCGGACACGACTGAGTGACTGAACTGAACCGAACTGAACACATTATATATGAGATATCGCTAATTCTAAAAAATAATATAAAAATTAAAACCATGGAAAGAGAAAAAACAGTGTAGCCACAATATCCTTTAGACTCTGGAGAAAATTGGCTAAGACAAAGTTTCTTTTAAAATTAAAAAACCAATTCTTTTTGCACATTCAATTAAGAACAGCTAGCTTGTTAAAAACATGCCTAGAAAAAAGCCTGAAATTAACTCTTATCACGTCCTTGAGATATGTAGCCCACCTTGCCTAAGATTTAAAGCAAAAAAAAAAAAAAAAAAGGTCTGGCTTACAGGTGACTGTTTCTGAATGGAAAAAGACACAGAAAGTAAAAAGAAGTCTTGTGGAAAGTGGAGCCCAATAAAAGAATTTTGTACATGGTACAAGTTTTCTTAAGGTTTTGAACTGCCTCTGAAATCTTTCACTGTTACCTTGGCTAAATGAATAACTATTGTTTAAATCAATCAGTCAGGGTTATAGGAAACCGAAGAAGAGTGCTTGGCTTTTCCCTGTCTCCCGACAAACCTCATTTTATTTGATGGGATAAAGTATTCCCTGGCTCTGAGGTTAATGGTCTCTCACACACACACATACAGTTTTTTTTTTGTTTGTTTCACTAAATATTAAATTCCAGTTTTGTTAATTAGGGTCTGTGTTTGCCAAGACTCACTTCCCAGTTAGTTTCTTCTTGTTGTTAGTTCCTTTTTCTTGCTAAAAAGCTTAATTGAACTGTAAGGGACAAGTGTGGTCCTAAACTTTATCTCACTAATCTGTCTTTGCATGAAGATCAGGTGCCTTGTGACCTGCAATCGGAGGATTACACACTCTGGAAAAGACATAATTCAAAGGACTGTCACTAACCTGGACAGAAGGACCCTTATCAGGCACTCTTAACATAGCTCATGCACAGATAACTGAAGAGAATAACTCTTGGATTAATTTCCACTCACAAAGTTTCCCTGCACTGGTCTGGCCTATAGAGAGGACTGCTGATCTCAAAATCACCTTCCAACAATGCTCAGAGGAGAAACTATGCTCACATGAGAATAAAAAATGACACAAGTAGACAATGTGCCCAAGATCCTTGACCTGGTTCATATGATCCTTTATGATGTTTTCTTGACTTCTTGGACCTTTGCATATGAATCAAATGTTTTTCTCTCATAGACACGATCCTATGCTAGTTTTAAAAATCAGTCCAGCTGCTGGGTTTGTGCCAGTTCCCTGTGTCTGGCACTTCTGAGTCACCTCGGCGGGTTTCTCCACTCCATGGCTCTGTTTGGTTGACTCTTAGGAAACTTATCTTAAAAGAAAAAATTTGTAGTCATTTCAGGACACTATTGATATCATAAGATCCCCTCACCTTGTCAATCAATGGAATATTTTCCTGAGCCACAGGAGATTAGGAAGTACAAGTAGTCTAGAGAATTTTGAATGCCATTTTGTTTTATGGCCTAGTCTAGAACCAGCATGTAGAGTGGCCTGTCAATGAAATATTCATCAGACCTGGGAATGAGCGTTCCTAGCACTGTGGGACAAGATGGTCCTGTAATGTCCCCAAACCACGGTCAGATTCATGACCCTAAAGGGGCTCTGCCAACTAGAAATTGGCACTTGCCATCTATCTCCACAAAGATTAAATCATGGCCACTGAGGCTGCTGAGCTTCAACACCCCCTGAACAGAATTCAGGGTGGAAATTAGGAATGAGGCACTCCGTGCTCTGAAAAACTGGCAGAAGAGGACTTCAGATAGTTAGACGCTTTAAGAAAAAGATTTTTATGACCCCTGATTCTTTTATTTTTTTGGGGGGGTATGTCTGGTTTCCTTTAATTCATAAAAAAAAATTTCAACATTCAGACTACCTGCCTTTTTTCAGCAAAACTTCTGTATAACCCAGCTCCTCCCCCAGCCTCCTCAAACCATTTCTTTCAGGGTTACTTGAGATGCTGTCTCCCTGCTTAAGTCCAAAAAGTTCCTGCTGAATAAAGCATAACTCTGAACTCTTAGGTTATGAGTATATTTTTAAAATTTAATTTCTATTGAAGGATAATTGCTCAACAACATTGTGCTGTTTTCTGCCATACGTCACCATGAATCAGCCACAGGTACATGTACGTGAACATACGTCCCCGCCCTCTGGAACCTCCCTCCCACCCCCACCCCACCCCACCCCTCTAGGTGGTCGCAGAGCAATGGTCTGAGCTCCCTGGCTCATGCAGCAAATCCCCACTGCAATCTGTTTCACACATGACAATGCATATGTTTCCTTGCTGCCCTCTCCATTTGTCCCGCCCTCTCCTTCTCCTGCCTTGCCCACAAGTCTGTTCTCTATGTCTGCATCTCTATTGCTGCCCTGCAAATAGGTTCATCATTGCAACCTCTCTAGATTCCATAAATATGCATTTTTGGAAACATATGATTTTTGTTTCTTTTTATTTTTTAAAAATTAATTTATTAATTTTAATTGAAGGCTAATTACTTTATAATATCGTAGTGGTTTTTGCCAAACATTGACATGAATCAGCCATGGGTGTACATGTTCCCCATCCAGAACCCCCCTCCCACCTCCCTCCCCATCCCATCCCCCAGGGTCATCCCAGTGCACCAGCCCTGAGCACCTTGTCTCATGCATTGAACCTGGACTGGTGATCTGCTTCACATATGGTAATATACACGTTTCAATGTTACCCTCTCAAATCATCCCACCCTTGCCTTCTCCCACAGAGTCCAAAAGACTGTTCTTTACATCTGTGTCTCTTTTGCTGTCTCGCATATAAGGTCATCATTACCATCTTTCTAAATTCCATATATATGTGTTAGTATACTGTATTGGTGTTTTTCTTTCTGGCTTACTTCACTCCGTATTTAGGCTCCAGTTTCATCCACCTCATTAGAACTGATTCAAATGCATTCTTTTTAATGGCTGCGTAATATTCCATTGCTGGAGAAGGAAATGGCAGCCCACTCCAGTATTCGTGCCTGGAGAACCCCATGAACAGAGAAGCCTGGCGGCCTACAGTCTATGGGGTCACAAGAGTCGGACACAACTGAGTGACTAAGCACAGCACAGCACACAATATTCCACTGTGTATATGTGCCACAGCTTTCTCATCCATTCGTCTGCTGATGGACATCTAGGTTGCTTCCAGGTCCTGGCTATTGTAAACAGTGCTGTGATGAACATTGGGGTACATGTGTCTCTTTCAGTTCTGGTTTCCTCAGTGTGTATCCCCAGCAGTGGGATTGCTGGGTCGTATGGCAGTTCTATTTCCAGTTTTTTAAGGAATCTCCACCCTGTTCCCATAGTGGCTGTACTAGTTTGCATTCCCACCAACAGTGTAAGAGGGTTCCTTTTTCTCCACACCCTCTCCAGCATTTATTGTTTGTAGACTTTTGGATCGCAGCCATTCTGACTGCCGTGAGATGGTACCTCATTGTGGTTTTTGATTTGCGTTTCTCTGATAATGAGTGATGTTGAACATCTTTTCATGTGTTTGTTAGCCATCTGTATGTCTTCTTTGGAGAAATGTCTGTTTAGTTCTTTGGCCCATTTTTTTGATTGGGTCGTTTATTTTCCTGGAATTGAGCTGCAGGAGCTGCTTGTATATTTTTGAGATTAATTCTTTGTCAGTTGCTTCATTTGCTCTTATTTTCTCCCATTCTGAAGGCTGTCTTTTCACCTTGCTTATAGCTTCCTTCATTGTGCAAAAGCTTTTAAGTTTAATTAGGTCCCATTTGTTTATTTTTATGACCCCTGATTCTTGCATCTATCTTCTCATACCTAGAGAAACACTAACATAATTGGCAGTGACAGGTGCTTGGCTATAAAGACAAATTGCAATTAAAGTCAAAATAGAGTAGCCATGGAAATAACTAGGTGGCACTATGGTATGATTTCAGACAAGTCTTGGCGTTGTGAAGTCAGCTTTGTCAGACTTAGGGTGCCACCAGCCATTCTAAAAACAGAATCTGCCAGCAGCAGGTGACTGCAACCATATTTTTTAGAAGATCTCTTCTCATAACTTATATGTTTAGACAATGAAATTGCTCTGGATCATATGTTGAAAAAAACCCCACATGTATAATGACCAATAAGCATATTAAATGTTAAGATCTACTTAGATAAACCTGGACAGCTGGCTACCTGACTGCAAGTCTCTTGGAAGTGTTAAATCTAAATTAGGATTCAGACTTAATCTCAGCCTTACCTTTCTCTATTTTGTCTATTAATGTTCAGGTTGTCATTCCTTCAATTACTTCTGAGTCCAAATGACTCCATTACTTTGGACAGGAAGACTCAAGCATTGACCCTACCTGGAACACAATCAAAATTGTCTTAAAACATAGCTTGGTTCTTCTTCTTTGACCCCTGAAAATGAAAGTTTCTCAGTCATGTCTGACTCTTCACAACCCCATGGACAAAGGGTTGACAGGCTCCTGACAGGCTCCTCTGTCCATGGGATTTTCTAGGCAAGAATACCGGAGTGGGTTGCCATTTCCTTCTCCAGGGGATCTTCCCAACCCAGGGACTGAACCCAGGTCTCCCACACTGCAGGCTCATTCTTTATCATCTGAGCCACCAGTAACTCTTTTACTGATCTATGGTTTCCTTTTCTTTTTTTTTTTTTCAGTATCTGTTAAGTTTTGTCTCCTCCAGATGACAACAGATTTATATCAAGATAATGATGATGTGGAAAGAAAACCCATGTCCCCAAAGAGATCCAGCCACTCCTCTGAACAGATCCCATGGGAATACCCCCAAAATAACCCTGGGTCCCCTTAATAAAACAAGACAAGAGCTCCATGACCCCAACTAGGTAGGGTCTATGAGTCCTGTGTCATCATTGAAGAAGTTACAGAAGACTGATCATCTGTCCTCATCACCCCAATAAAGATTTCTTGGGGTTCACATCTCTCAAGGAAAATTTAAAGTAGGAGGTAGATGGGCCCCTGGGCTGAACAGCTGGTGATTGTCAGAAAACCTGAAGTTTTGTCCTCAGCCAGACAAGAAAGATACCTAACTCCCTTCCTCCATTGATATGGAGGGAGTACCCTGACAGGGGGGAATTTGTTGCAGTGAGAAGGAAAAAAGAGGAATGAGTGTTTTTTTCTTTCCCTTTTCTGAGAACAAAGGCAATAAAGAGACCAGTGAACGGTTCTGGTTTAAGAAATTCCTGTTTTACTGTAACTGCTCTTAACTCTGCGTGCCTGTAACTGCTTGTTTTTCTGCCCCCCAACTCTGCAGGAGCTACACTTCAAGCTTATTTTCCTTTGACTCTATGCTAAATACACCCCCTGATTAGTGTTTACCCTTACAACATCCTTCCTCTCGTAGTTAGGAATCAGAAAGCAGGCTGCAGAGCCACCGAACTGCCAGACTCAATTACCGGGCTACTGACACCAGCCTATGATTGTCTTTGAAACAATGTGAGAGGAGGAAATCAATATCTTATCCTTTGTTCCTCATCACTGACTCCTGACTAGGAGTCCTTGCCGTAGACAAGTCTCTGGACTCCTCATGGAGCGGGGGGCACAGTTCTTGAGGCAAGAGCCTACGGTATTTCCCTCTCTGCTGGCTGAGAATAAAAGCCACCTTTCCATTTCCTCTAAACTCTCTCTCCGTATATTTTATTCAGCTTCAGTGGGCAGAGAAGTCCAAGATTTTGGCCAGCAACAGTTCAGATAAACACCCCCCCCCTACTATTTATATAGTAACCCACAGGGACCCCTAGATAGCACAAAGAACCCTACTCAACACTCCATAATGATCTATAGAGGAAAAGAAGCTAAGAAAGAACGCATATACGTTTATGTATGAGGGAATCAAATTGCTGTACCTCTAACAGAAACCCACTCCAACCCCCCACAATATTCTAAATCGCCTATATACTCATTTGCCGACAAAGTTCCGTCTAGTTAAAGCTATGGTTTTTCCAGTAGTTATGTATGGATGTGAGAATTGGACCATAAAGAAAGCTGAGCACCAAAGAACTGATGCTTTTGAACTGTGGTGTTGCAGAAGACTCTTGAGAGTCCCTTGGACAGCAAGGAGATCCAACCAGTCAGTCTTAAAGGAAGTCAGTCCTGAATATTCACTGGAAGGACTGATGCTGAAGATCCAATACTTTGGCCGTCTGATGTGAAGAACAGACTCGTTGGAAAAGACCCTTGCTGGGAAAGATTGAAGGTGGGAGGAGAAGGGGATGACAGAGGATGAGATGGTTAGATGGCATCACCGACTCAATGGACATGAGTTTGAGCAAGCTGAATTGGTGATGGACAGGGAAGCCTGGTGTGCTGCAGTCTATGGGGTTGCAAAGAGTTGGACATGACTGAGTGACTGAACTGATATAATCAATTGATGTTAAAATTTAAAAAAGAAAAAGAAAAAATAAATGCTGACTTTATGTCCCTCAGGTCTTGATGACCTCTGCTGGTGTCACATCCCTGGAGCCTGAGTAGGCTGAAGTCCCAGGGCTGGAGTGTCTGGGGCTGAGGGAGCTGGAGAACATGTGCCAGCCACGGAGCACCCCCTGGAGTGCCTGCTGAACTCCGCCCCAGCCCTCCAACACTGAAATCAAGCCTCCAGCAGACAAAGGACGGTCGAGCCTCTGGGATGGAAGAGCTCTGAACGGACCCCTGGGCTCCGTATTTCCTGGGGGTGGGGTTCCCAGCTCCAGCCTCCTTCCTTAGGGTCACCCCACCTACGGATGACAGCACCCTCCCACAGGCGCTGTGGGAGTTGGGGTGTGTCTGGGGGTGCTGGGTAACAGGGAAGAAGTCAGGAGACCCAAGCCTTGGTGTGTCTTCTGGCACATTCCTGGAGCTGACAATCCAGGAACAAGACTCCCTCAGGCTGTGGTTGCTGCCTAAGGAACCAGAGTTGGGCAGGAAGAAATGCTGCTGCCTCGTTGCCCTTTGCCATAACAAGTTTAAAACCAGTGCTAGCGGACTCCGGGAGTTGGTGATGGACAGGGAGGCCTGGCGTGCTGCGGTTCATGGGGTCGTACAGCGCTGGACACGACTGAGTGACTGAACTGAACTGAATGGGCTCTTAATACTCACAAGGCCCTGAGGGCTTTAAATGACACCTGCCCTCAAGTAACTTCCTGGGGCAAATCAAAAAAAGAATTCAAATCAGGGCCAATGTTCAAGAAGCCAATTTCAAGAGGCAAATTGTACTCACAAGATCTAAAAGACACTCCATCTCACAAATGATTAAATCAATGCAAATCAAAACCCCACTGAGGAAATACGTCACACCGGTGAGAATGGCCATCAACAGAAAGATCTACAAAGAATAAATGCTGTGGAGGGCGCAGGGAAACTGTGACTCCTACACTCTGGGTGGAAATGCAAATGCGTAAGTGCATGCAGCCTCGATGGGAAACAGCATGGCGCTTCCTTAAGAAGCTAAACAGACAGGTGCCCTATGTTCCTGCAATTCCACTCCCAGCTCAGATCCTGAGAAAATTATTATCACATGAAGTAAATCACTGAGAAAAAGACAAAAATCATAAGATACAGGTGGAATCGATACATTCTTAAAAATGAACTACTGTACAAAAGAGAGACTCACAAACTTTGAAGAGCAACTAATGATTATAAAAAAAATTAAGAGGGATAAACTTTTTGGATTTACCATTTATCACTAAAATATATCAAATAGATAGTCAAAACTGTCCTACTGAGTTATACACAGAACTCTACTGAAAGAAATTGCAATAACCTATATGACCCAAAAGAACCCAGGACAAGAATAGATTTATATCCTTGTATAACTGAATGAGGTTCTTGGACACTTAAACACAACATCGGAAATCAATGCTGCTGCTGCTGCTGCCAAGTCGCTTCAGTTGTGTCCGACTCTGTGCGACCCCATAGACGGCAGCCCACCAGGCTCCCCCATCCCTGGGATTCTGTAGGCAAGAACACTGGAGTGGGTTGCCATTTCCTTCTCCAATGCATGAAAGTGAAAAGTGAAAGTGAAGTCTCTCAGTCGTGTCTGACTCCTAGAGACCCCATGGACTGCAGCCCACCAAGGCCCCTCTGTCCATGGGATTTTCCAGGCAAGAGTACTGGAGTGGGGTGCCATCCCCTTCTACTGAAAATGAAATTACAACAAAAAAAATTTGTGGAATGAAAAAATGCTGCCGCCTTGTGGCCATTTTCTGTAAAAACAACTTGATAAGTTGTGCTGATAAACACAGAAGGCCTGGAGGGCTGTCAGTAAAAAACACGTGCTCAGAAGCAATGTCCTAGCGGGGTTCATGGAAATAGAATTCAAAACAAAGCAGACGTTCAAGAAGCCAATTTCAAGAGGCAAGTTTAACTCACACCCTTTGAAAAATATCCCATATTATATCCCATAAACTGATGTCAACATTGCTAAATACTGCTGCTGCTGCTAAGTCGCTTCAGTAGTGTCCAACTCTGTGCGACCCCATAGACGGCAGCCCACCAGGCTCCCCCGTCCCTGGGATTCTCCAGGCAAGAACACTGGAGTGGGTTGCCATTTCCTTCTCCAATGCATGAAAGTGAAAAGTGAAAGTGAAGTCGCTCAGTCGTGTCTGACTCCTAGCGACCCCATGGACTACAGCCTACCAGGCTCCTCCATCCGTGTGATTTGCCAAGCAAAAGTACTGGAGTGGGTTGCCATTGCCTTCTCCATTGCTAAATACTGGAGAAATGCAAATCAGAACTACCACGAGATGTCATCGTGTGAGGTGCTAGAATGCCCACTGTCAAAATCTCTGCAAAGAGTCAACGCTGGAGAGGGGATGGAGGAAAGGGAACCGTCCTCCAGTGACGCTGGCGATGGAAAGTGGGACCGGCCACTGTGGAGGACAGCGTGCAGCTTCCTGAAACAATGAAAAGGAGAACGAAATGAGGATGCTCTCTAACACCATACAGAAGAATAATCCCAAAGAGTTTAAACATCCGAACGGGAGTTAGGGCCGTATAAAACTCTTGAGGAAAATATAGCAAGCACACGCTTTGACATAAATCACAGCAAGCTCTTTTTGGACCCATCTCTTACAAGAATGAAAAATAATACAAAAATAAACAAACGTAACCTAATTAACGGTTTCCCTCATAGCTCAGTTGGTACCTAATTAACATTACAAGCATTTGCACAGCCAAGGAAACCATGAATGACAGAAAAAGACTCTGTGCAAAATGGAAAAAAATATTTGCAAATGAAAATACCTACAAGGAATCCATCTCCAAAACATGTAAGCAGCTCCTGAAGCTCAATATCAAAAAAACAAACAGCTCAATAAAGACAGTGGGCCAGAGATCTAATGGACAGTTCTCCAGAGAAGGCATACACATGGCCATAAAGCATCTTACAAGATGCTCACCATCCAGGGTCAGCTGAATGGATAAAGGAAAACTGAAACATGTACACGATTGAAGATGACTCAGGCTTGACATGAATCAAATAATGTGAATTTCAGGAACATAGATAAAATTACAGATAACTATAGTAAGTGAGGTAAGTGGGAAGAGAAAGACAAATACTGTGTGATACAGTTATAGGTGGAATGGAAAAACTGATACTGTTACCGAGTCCAAGCTTGCTTTGCTTGCTTGCAAGACAGGCCAATAAATCCAAGAGATGAGGTGTTGGGGCAAGGAATATGACTTTATTCAGAAAGCCAGCTGTTCAAGGAGATGGCAGACCAGCATCTCCAAATAACCATCTTGCTGGAGCCTGGATGACATGTTCTTTTATGGATCAGAGATGGGGGAAGTGAGAAAACAAAGTAAAAAGATCGTTTAATTCTTGCAAATATCTCCTAGAACGGCAGGCCAGGCAGAGGGATGCCTTCGTATCACTTCCTTACAGTCTTTCACAGACGGGTGGGCTCAGGTTATCTCCCTGTTGTCGTTCAGTCGCTAAGTTGTGTCTGACTCTTTGCGACTCCGTGGACTGGGCACGCTGCCTGATCTGAAGAGCCGACTCATTGGAAAAGACCCTGATGTATATTTTCTTAACAGGAAAAACCTTTACTGTTCATGGAGAGTTTATGAATGTATGATTTGAATTTCAAGAGCAGGTGAAGAACCAGAGGTGCTCTTTCCTTTTAACCTTAGGAGTGAACATGAATTGTAATTAATCATTAGTATTAGTAATGGGAAAACACTCTGAGGCTGGGAAAGATTGAGGACAGGAGGAGAAGAGGGCAACAGAAGATGAGATGATTGGATGGCCTCACCGACTCAATAGACATGAGTTTGAGCAAACTCCCGGAAATGGTGGACAGGGAAGCCTGGCATGCTGCAGTCCATGGGGTTGCAAAGAGTTGGACATGATTGAAGCATACATGTAGATCTAAAAAATAAGTCATCTTGGGGTGGGGGGCGTGTAGCCAAGGGGAACCAGCAGCATCTTGCAGGGCATTTACTCAGGACGGGTCATTACAGCTTCCTTGGGCAAAACTGGGCCACCCTCTTCAGACAGGGGAGGAGGGCTGCTTCCCCTGGCAGAGAAGATGGGCATTTAAGGGTTCAGTACCTGCCAGCTTCGTCAGCCTCCTTTCCAGTATTCAGGATCCCCCTTCCTTCCCAGACAGTGCTCTCGGTTTAACAGAACATAGGCTGTGATGTGGAGAATTCAATTTGCTTTGTAAGTCAGCTGCTTGTAGGATGAGCTTCTGGGTTAGCTTTTTGGAAATCTCAGTTCTGCAACTCTAGGAGATGCAGTTTTCTTTCAGGGATGACAGACACTTTCAGGTAATTGGTGCTGAATTTGATCTGGGAACCCGAGGCCCTGAACTCTTATTTTTAATTTTCTGCTTTCTCCAGTGCACTGAGGAGCAGCTGGTCAATCTCGTTATCCTTGTTCTTTTAACTAATGAATGCATGTTCAGTCGCTTCAGTCGTGTGCGACTCTTTGCGACCCTGTGAACCGTAGCTGGCCAGGCTCCTCTGTCCATGGGATTCTCCAGGCAAGAATACTGGAGTGGGTTGTCATTTCCTTCTCCAGGGGATCTTCCTGACTCAGGGATCGAACCCGGGTCTCCTGCGTCTCCTGCTTTGCAGGTGGATTCTTTACCACTGAGCCACTGGGGAAGCCCCTCTTTTAACTAAACTAGATATCAGATACATGGTCACCCAGAAACTTGCCTTTCATAAGTATTTGATTAGAGTATCTAAATAAGATAATTGTGTATCTCTTGCCACATCACATCCGCATCATATCAGTGCTTCTTTACTGCTGGAAATAGAGTCATTAATGCCTTTAAATATAGTCTGGTTAGAGAACTAATTCCAGAGGTTCTGAACCAATTCATAAAACTTATACTTAAGATTCTGTTTCTCTCTTTATATATATATATACATATACTTATATATACAAATTTATATATATACACATCCTACATATATACAGAATTTAAATAACAAGTATAATATATATTATGAATATACTGGGCTTTCCTGGTGACTCAGATGGTAAAGAATCTGCCTGCAATGCAGGAGATCTGGGTTCAATTCCTGGGTAGGGAAGAGCCCCTGGAGAAGGGAATGGCTACCCACTCCAGTATTCCTGCCTGGAAAATTCCATGGACAGAGGAGCCTGGTGGGCTATATAGTCCACGGGGTCACAAAGAGTCGGACAGGACTGAATGACTGCCACTTTTTCACTTGAATATATTATCTAAATAATAAATGTATATTTTATGTATAAATGATCTATCTATAGATTATTTCAAGGAATTGCCACCTGCAGCTGTAACAGCTGGCATATCCATAATCTATTGGGCAAATCACAGGCAGAAACTTATGCTGCAGTGTTGAGACGGAAGTTTTCACCTGAAAAATCTCAGTGTTTGGTCTAAAGATCTTTCAACTGTTGGGATAAAGCTCATCCACATTTTCAAGGGCAAGCTCCTTTACTTAAAGTCAATTGATTATAGATGTTGACCCCCTACAAAACTCTTTCACAGCTACACCTAGATTGGTGTTGATTAAATAACTGGATACCATGCCTAGCCAAGTCAATGCATTAAAACTAACATTCACATCATCTAATAATTTTTCTGTATCTATTGAGATAAACATATGGTCTGTTAAGATGATAAGTTTCTTTGACTAATGTTCTAATGCTAATCCAACCTTGGATTCCTGGGATAAGCCTCTTTTGATCATAATATATTATTATTTTAGAAATACTGGAGTGGGTAGCCTATCCCTTCTCCAGGGGATCTTCCCAATCAAGGAATCGAACTGGGGTCTCCTGCATTGCAGGTGGATTCTTCACCATCTGAGCTATGACGGAAGCCCATTTGAAAATATTATTAGATTAGATTGGTTAAAATTTTGTGAAGAATTTTTGCATCTTTACTTTTGAGGGATGTGTATAGCTGTACTTCTCTTTTGTTAAAATCTCTTAGGTTTGGATATCAGGGGAATGGTGATCTTAAAGAATGAATTGGGAAGAAGTCCCTCATTTTCCATTTTTCTGCCATAATTCTTTTTTATGCTCTGCTACAAATTTGGCTAACAAGATCTTTCAAGCTGTCGTCTAGTGTTCTTTTGATTAGTGCTAAAATGATTATGTAGTTTTTGTGCATTTATTTCTAACACATTTGTGTTTTGTTTAAAGTGGGTTTCTTGAAGGCATGTAGTTATTTCTTGCTTTTTAAAAATCTATGTGGATGTTCAGACATTCCGTATTTAATATGCCCAATTTATATTTGAGTTTCAGTCTACCATCTTGCTATTTATTTTTCATTTGTCCCATCTATTCTTTTTTTTTTTTTCTGTTTGTCTTCCCTCTTTTGGATTAAATGAACATTTTAATGATACTCTATTTTCTTCTTTATTACCTCATTTGCTATAATTTTTAAGTGTTTCATTTAAGGTTTATAAGATACATAGTTAATGTAAGGCAGTCTACTTTCAGGTAATATTATACCACTTTACATGTGACTTAAGAATATTGCAACAGTCTACTTCCACTGTTCTCTTCCTGATCATGGTGATAGTGCTGCCATGCATTTAACTTCAGTACACTTTGTAAGTCTGCAAAATATATTTTATTATTTTTGCTTTAACGAGTGAACTGAATTTTAAAGAGACTTAATAAAAACATTTTTTAATGTTTACAGATGCAGTTACCATCTCTGGGGCCATTTCTCTGGTAGAGACATATTTCCTTCTGGAATCATTTTCTTTCTGCCTGAAAGATTCCTTAACGCTCTTTGTGGTGTAATTCCGCTGGTGATAAAAATGTCCACAATTTTTTATGCCTGAAAATGTCTTTATTTCACCTTTGAAAGGTGTATTCTCTGGAAATGGATTTCAAAGTTGTTGACAGCTACTTTTTTTTCCCTCCGTTCTTTAAGGATATTTCTTCTGGATTCCATAATTTCTGATGAGAAATCTCCCCTCATTTTTACCTTTGTTCGTCTATATGAAACAGAACTTTCATCTCTGGCTGCTTGGAACTTTTCTCTTAAACTCTGTTTTTTTACTGACTTGATTATGGTGTTCCTTCTTGTATTTTTCATGTTTCTTGTGCTTGAGGTTTTTGGATCTGTGGAAGTATAGTTTTATCAGTTGTGGGAAAATTTTGGTTACTATTTTTCACTTGTATTTCTGCAATATATCCTCTTTTTTAGACTCCAAAAATACATATATTAGGTTTCTTGAAACTGCCGAGCAGCTCACTGAGGCTCTGTTCAGTTTTTATTTTTTTTGTCTTTTTCGTCTCCATGCTTTGTGCTGGATAGTTTCTGTTGCTATGTCTTCAAACTCACTGATACTTTCTTTTGCAATATCTAATATACTGTTAATATACCGACTGGATTTTCTATCTCAGAAATTATAGTTATGATCTCTTGGAGTCCAATTTGGGAACTGAAAAAGATGTTCCTCATCTCTAACATGTTAAGTATTTCCTCTGGATTCTGGAACACGTGGGATATTGTTATGTCCTTGTCTACTGATCCTATGATCTGTATCATTTCTAGATGGCTTTTATTGAGATTCATTTTTAAAATTACCCTTAGCGTATTTTCCCCTGCTTCTTTGCACACCTGATAATTGTTTTTTGGATGTCATAAGTTGTAGTTTTTATCTTGTTATATGCTAGATATTTTCTATTCCTATAAATATTCTTTTTTAAAATTTATTTTTAACTGGAGGATAATTGCTTTACAATGATGTGTTGATTTCTTCTGTATGACAACGTGAATCAGTCACAAGTATACATGAGTCCCCTCTATAAATATTCTTGAGCTTTGTTTTAAGACATGGTTAAGTTCAGTTCAGTACAGTTGCTCAGTTGTGTCCGACTTTCTGCAACCCCATGAACTGCAGCACGCCAGGCCTCCCTGTCCATCACCAACTCCCAGAGCCTACCCAAACTCATGTCCATTGAGTCGGTGATGCCATCCAGCCATCTCATCCTCTGTCGTCCCCTTCTCCTCCTGCCCCCAATCCCTCCCAGCATCAGAGTCTTTCCCAATGAGTCAACTCTTCCCATGAGGTGGCCAAAGTACTGGAGTTTCAGCTTTAGCTTCAGTCCTTCCAGTGAACACCCAGGACTGATCTCCTTTAGGATGAACTAGCTGGATCTCCTTGCAGTCTAAGGGACTCTCAAGAGTCTCCTCCAACACCACAGTTCAAAAGCATCAATTCTTTGGTGCTCAGCTTTCTTCACAGTCCAACTCTCATATCCATACATGACTACTGGAAAAACCATAGCCTTAACTAGATGGACCTTTATTGGCAAAGTAATGTCTCTGCTTTTCAATATGCTATCTAGGTTGGTCATAACTTTCCTTCCAAGGAGTAAGCGTCTTTTAATTTCATGGCTGCAATCACCATCTGCAGTGATTTTGGAACCCCCAAAAATAAAGTCTGACACTGTTTCCACTGTTTCCCTAACTATTTCCCATGAAGTGATGGGACCAGATGCCATGATCTTAGTTTTCTGAATGTTTAAGCCAACTTTTTCACTCTACCCCCTCACCTTCATCAAGAGGCTTTTTAGTTCCTCTTTGCTTTCTGCCATAAGGGTGGTGTCATCTGCATATCTAAGGTTATTGATATTTCTGCCGGCAATCTTGATTCCAGCTTGTGCTTCTTCCAGCCCAGCATTTCTCATAATGTACTCTGCATGTAAGTTAAATAAGCAGGGTGACAATATGCAGCCTTGACGTACTCCTTTTCCTATTTGGAACCAGTCTGTTGTTCCATGGTTAAGTTACTTGGAATCAATTGAAAATTTTAGGTCTTAATGTTTCAGCATTGTTAGGTAGGACCAGAGCAATGTTTGGGTTGGGGCTAATTTTGCCCAACTACTTAAGCTAAATCCTTCAGGGGACCATTTGTTGTTTAGTCACTAAGTCGTGTCTGACTCTTTTGCGACCCCATGGACTACACCCCGCCAGCCTTCCCTGACCGTGGGATTCTCCAGGCAAGAATACAGGACTGGGTTGCATTTCCTTCTCCAGGGGATCTTCCCAACCCAGGGATCAAACTCAGGTCTCCTGCACTGGCAGGCCGATTCTTTACCGCTGAGCCGCCTGGGTACCATACCTGATGTTTTTTGAATTATTGACTTCCTAGTGTGGCTTCCCAGCAACCTGTGCTGTTCTCACCCTGTGTCAGTGTCGGGCACCATCTCCTCTGATCTGTTTGAGAGTGTCTGCTCCGCTGGTTTGGGGCAGTCTCCTCCCTCGCATGTGCTGATCAGTACTCAGTGGAAGATTTTAGAGGTATTCTCTGCAGATATTCTTGCTGTCTCTTTGTTCAGATTTCTTCTCTCCAGCACGCTGCCCTGCAAGCTCTAGCCATCTTGGCCTTAAGATGTCCAGTTACAGCCTCTCAAATCAGACCACCCGTCCTTGCCTACAGTGTGATCTGGAAACCCTCTTTAGGCCATTCATGAGCAAAGTGCTTAGAGACGTCACCTTGTTTTCTCTCGTTTCTCAGGGATCACATTGTGAGTTGTCTAATGTCCAGTGTCTTAGAGGCGTCATTTCATGTTTTGTCCTGATTTTATAATTATTTCAGGAGGGAGGGGAGATATGACCCCTCTTACTCCATCTTTTTCAATGTGAAAGTCTCACCGCTCTTTCATCACAGTTAGTCATTCAGCTGTGTCTAACTCTTCACGACCCCTTGGACTGTAGCCCGCCAGGCTCCTCAGTCCGTGGGATTCTCCAGGCAAGAATGCTGGAGTGGGTAGCCATTTCCTCCCCCAGGAGATCTTCCCAAGCTAGGGATTGAACCCAGGTCTCCTGCATTGCAGGCAGATTCTTTGCCTTCTGAGTCATTCATAAGTCACTCTTTTTTTTTTCTTTTCAGATCTCAGATGCAGAGAGTGATTCATGGTTCTTTGCAATTCATGGCAGGTAAGGTTGGTCTATATAGGTAACTTTTTTCTTGTTTTGGGCAGAAGATATTTTGTCTTCTAAAGAAGTTAAGCTTGTCTTCCTTTTTAAAAAATTAATTTATATTTAACTTTTTATTTTACATTGGGGTATAGCCAATTAAGAATGTTGGGATAGTTTCAGGTGGACAGCAAGGGGGCTCAGCCATAGACGTGCATGTATCCACTCTCCCCCAAGATCCCCTCCCATCCAGGCTGCCACATAATATTGAGCAGAGTTCCCTGTGCTCTGCAGTGGAACCTTGTTGGTTATCCATTTTAAATATAGCAATGTGTACATGTTGAAGGGATCTTCTCTTTTAATTTTCCATCTTTTTCTTTTGATTCCTCATTATTTCCCCTACCACGAGTCACTACGATAACAAATTAATTTGTATTATTTTTGCTGGAGTTCATACAAATATGCATGTTGGATTTTTGTGTATTTTACATTTATACAAATGGCTTTAGGGCATAAATCATTTTTGAAACTTAGCACTGTGTCCTTAAGTTTCATTTATGTAACCATGCATACATCTAATCTACTACTCCTCTCTGCTATATAGGAATCCATTGTGTGCCTCTAACACATTTATGTATTTACTTTCCCAGAGACAAATGGTTCACTTTCCTTCCACATCCTGTCAACAAGTAATGGCATGATGGATATCCTTGTACATTTTCTTTCCTAGGTTTTACTGAGAAAACTTCCACTGTCCCCCTTATGGGAACTCTTCTCCCTGCACATAGAGCGAAACTCTTCCCTAGTAACCCAAGGTCCCATTCAGGTCATGCACCTGGTTCAAAGTCTAGCTTTATGGGTGATGTTTTTTCAGGTCTTCTTCTACTTGTGGTTTACTGACAAGAAATTAAGGGGCAGACTACCTTCATCCCAACTTCACAATCCATGTAAAATAATGGGTTAATGGGCTTGCTAATTGTCTCCAGGAATTTCTTGTCCGTTTCCTCCTTTGAACAGTAGAGTTTTATTGGGAAGGTCGTGTACACACTGCTATATTTAAAATGGATAATCAACAAAAAGACCTATTGTACAGCACGTGGAACTCTGCTCAGTGTTATGTGCCAGCCTGGATAGGAGGGGGTTTTAGGGGAGAATGGATGGATACATGTGTATGTATGGCTGAGTCCCTTCGAGGTTCGCCTGAAACTCCACAACATTGTTAATCGGCTATACCCCAATACAAAATAAAAAGTTTAAAGTTAAAAAAATATAGTAGCGTTTTAGACAGACACATGGCTGCTCTGCTACTGACCAAATTTTGTAAACTCCCCTGCAGTGAAAAAGTGAAAGTGGCTTAGTCGTGTCTGACTCCTTGCGACCCCATGGACTATACAGTCCATGGAATTCTCCAGGCCAGAATACCGAATTGGGTGCCATTCTCTTCTCCAGGGGATCTTCCCAACCCAGCAGATTCTTTACCAGCTGAACCACCAGGGAAGCCCAAGAATACTGAAGTGGGTACTTATCCCTTCTCCAGCGGATCTTCCCAACCCAGGAATTGAACTGGGGTCTCCTGCATTGCAGGTGGATTCTCTACCAGCTGGACTACCCGGGAAGCCCCTGCAGCAAGGGGTGGACATATAACAAACATGGGGTCAGTGCAATACCTGTAAAAGTGATGTGAGTACCTTTTATGTTACCTCTTTAATGACAAGATACTCACTGTGGACTTCTAGCCAGCAAGAAATTGACAAATTCCTTGTAGACTCAGAAAAAGAGGCTACAACCTTTTGTTAAGGATGACAGCTCTGCCCTGCCATCCTAAGATCTTGGATTACCTCTTAGAGTCCATTTTCTTTGGAATATTAGCTCAGGACAAAATAAACTTCTATTCGTGTGTCTATTTTCTGTAACAACCTAGCCTTTATCTTTCCTCATACAAACAAGGAAATAAGGAAAGATAATTAGAATGAAAGTCCTACTTGAAGAGCAGAGAATGAGAAGCACCAAAGGTCATCAGATCTTGCTGGATGTGAGCTGTGGCAGCGCCCACCTTGGCAGTGGGGCTAGACTTGCCTAGGCCAGCTGACTGCTCTTGCTCTCTGGAAGTTCCAGTGTCAGTTCCTTGTCTTCATCCTGTGTCTATTTTCGCTTTTGTTTCTTCCTTTCCCACTGTTCTGTACAGATGTATCTAGAAAAGGTATTGGAAAATATGTCTTTTTGGAACTGCACAGTCTTCACAGCCCAGTTCCTGCTAGTCCAATTTTGAGGCCTGGGTGTGGCTTTAAGAACTAAACAGTCTTATGCTTCCCAAAACAAGGGGTTTGGGTTTTGCATTAATGTGATGCCTCACAAACTAAATAGCTTTCAGTCTTTGAGTTTCTAATGAGTTCCATGTAAAAGTAAACACATCTGGTGATCACTTCAGATTGTAGTTTTTACATCTCTGAAATCTGTTTTACTTACTAGCTTTTGTGCTGAGCCCATAGCTCTCTCAGTCAATTGAGTGATTGTTGTTCAGTCACTCAGTCATGTTCGACTCTTTGTTACCCCATAGACTGCGGCACGCCAGGCTTCCCTGTCCTTCCCTATCTCCTGGAGTTTGCTCAAATGTATGTCCATTGAGTCAGTGATGCCATCCAACCATCTCATCCTCTGTCACCTCCTTCTCCTCCTGCCTTCAATCTTTCCCAGCATCAGGGTCTTTTCCAATGAGTCAGATCTTCGCATCAGGTGGCCAAAGTATTGGAGCTTCAGCTTCAGCATCAGTACTTCCAATGAATACTCAGGGTTGATTTCCTTTAGGATTGATTGGGTTTATCTCCTTGATGTCCAAGGGACTCTCAAGAGCTTTTCTCCAGCACCACAGTTGGAAAGCATCAGTTCTTTCGTGCTCAGCCTTCTTTATTGAATGGTAGCTGTGTTAGGGCCATTTGCAAAGATAGTCTGGTGTGCAAAGGCGTTATCCTTAATCTGATCTGTGCCACTGGATTAGCTCCCATTTTCCAGTTGGTAGAACATTTACTGGGGGATCTTGAGAAAGGTTCTGGGTAGCAAACTCATTGCCTGTTGTTTGGGGATATAAGGTCAGTTGACTTTTCTAAGACAGCCAGACCCCAAATCTTAGTTTCAGTCAATTGAATTGCAGCCTGTCTTTAAGGTTATGGTATGGAAGCGTCATATAATATTTCTGGTTGTGACCTATTGCCCTGAACTCGATTATTTGGGCACCCCTAGGTAGCAATTGTGTGTCGTGCGTGTGTGCTCAGTCGCTCGATTGTATCCAGCTCTATGTGACTCCATGGACTGTAACCTGTCAGGCTCCTCTGTCCATGGGATGTCCCAGGCAAGAATACTGGAGTGGGTTGCCGTTTCCTTCTCCAAGGGATCTTTCCAATTCAGGAATTGAATCCGTGTTTCCTGCATTGGCAGGCAAATTCGTTACCACTGAGCCACCAGAGAAGCCCACATATATAACTATACTATGATAAGTGTAACTACATATATTTAACAGTCTCTGCCTCACATGTCAATTGGAAATAAGAAACAAAACTATTGTCTTTTCAGTGGCAGTGACTTATCAATATACAAACCTCAAATAATTTATCAACAATTATTGGAAGTAATGAGAGGGTTTATCTAAGTGACTTTTAAAGAACAGTGTTAAGAAATTACTTACATTTCTACATATTATCAATAAAACATTAGAAAAGAATATTAAAAAATAAAATTTATGATAACATTTTAAAAGGGATGATTAAGTATAAATCTAACCAAACATGTGTAACAACTGTGTGAAGAAGATTATAAAATTTGATTGAAAGACATTAATGATCACTGCCCATGGGGAAGAAATTCTCAATACTATAAAGAAATTAATTCTCCTCAAAATGATTTATACTGAAATCCCAATGAAAATACCAACATTGTTTTGAGTGAGACATGACAGATTGATTAGATTGATTTTATAATATATATGAGATTAAAAGGGTCAAAAATACTCAGATACTAAAGAAGAAGAACAGGCAGAAGAACTTGCCCCACCAGGGATCAAATTTCTTATAAAATTATGGTAGTTAAGACTGTGCCATTGGGTGTGAGGACTGGCACATTGTCCAATGAAACAAGAAGGAGTCCTGAGACAGATTGAGGGATACATATAACCCAAGAAGCTTCTAGATTAACTGGAGGAAAGCAGAAAGGAGTGTTCAATAACGGTTCTGGGACAATTGATTTTTTCCATACCAAAAAAATGACATAAAATCTTTACTGTGAAAAGAGCACAAAAAATCAATTCCAGATGGATTAAGGACTTAATATGGAAGCAAAACTTTAAAACTGTTTGAAGAAAATGTGGGAAAATGTGTTTAAAATCTCAGGGTAAAGAAATATCTTTTAAAAAGACAGAAGTCGGCCGGCCGGGGTGCTCTAGGTGCCGCGCGGAGACCCTCTGCACCCGTGCGAACATGGCGCTGCGCGCGGTGCGGAGCGTGCGGGCCGCGGTCGGCGGCCTGCGCGCCATCTCGGCACCCAGCGCGCCCTGCTTGCCGCGGCCCTGGGGACTGCGAGCGGGTGCAGTCCGGGAGCTGCGCACCGGCCCTGCTCTGCTGTCGGTGCGGAAATTCACAGAAAAACACGAATGGGTAACAACAGAAAATGGTGTCGGAACAGTGGGAATCAGCAATTTTGCACAGGAAGCTTTGGGAGATGTTGTTTACTGTAGTCTGCCTGAAGTTGGGACAAAGTTGAACAAACAAGAGGAGTTTGGTGCTTTGGAAAGTGTGAAAGCTGCTAGTGAACTCTATTCTCCTCTATCAGGAGAAGTAACTGAAATTAATAAAGCTCTAGCAGAAAATCCAGGACTTGTCAACAAGTCTTGTTACGAAGACGGTTGGCTGATCAAGATGACATTCAGTAACCCTTCAGAACTAGATGAACTAATGAGTGAAGAAGCATATGAGAAATACATAAAATCTATTGAGGAGTGAAACTGGAACCCCTAAATAAACTACTTTGAAACAACTTAATCTAGCATAGTTGTCTTAAATTAGTGGTAGATAGATATTTAGAAAGCAACTTTTAGCAAAAGAAACTACTTGTAACAATGTTTCCTGAAGAAAATACCCCTTAACTTTCTAATGACTTCAGATAAACACTGCATCTTTTTCCACAGCATCCTGTGATTTTTAGGCTAGGCTCCAGTTATAATATTCAGAATTCCTGAAATTATCTCTGGTAAAACTAATTACAAAAATTATGTAATTCAAGGATAACATGGTTATCTTAAACCTTATATGACTTGTAACTTGCTTACAGCTATCCTTGGATTTGGGTCAAAATTATCTTTCCACTAGAAATAACTGCCAGTGGAGAAAAGTTTGTTAGTTGTATAGTGTCCAGTGAAGAATATTACTATCTTAATTTTGCAATACACTGTGTTTGCTGGTGCTATTTTTATACAGTGAAGCAACAGCCTTGCAGGAGAATAAACAATTTAATAATAAAATATTCAACTTCTTAATCATGTAAAAAAAAAAAAATAAATAAAATAAAAAAAAAAATAAAAAGACAGAAGTCACTAAGATAGTAGGACTGATGAATTTTATTACAATAGAACTTAGAATTTCTGTTCATCAAAGTCATGATAAAGAAAGTGGAAAGACTAGCCATGTATTAGCAGAAGTTATTTGTAACACATGTTTGAAAATGCATTGGTACCTATAAATGTAAAAAGACACTACAAACCACCAAGAAAGATATCCAAATAACCCAGCGAACCAAGTGGCAAAGTCAATGAACAGCCATTCCATGGAAGAGAAAATACGAGTGATGAGAAAACATTTAAAATTATTTAAAAACTCATTAGTAAGTCAGAAAAATATAAATCAAGATTATAAGTACATCCATCAGGTAGGCAAAAATCAAAGATCTAACAATATTCAATATTAGAATAGATGTAAATTAATAGGAGCTCTTACACACTCTGGTAAGTATGTAAATTTTAAAGAACTTTGGAAAACAGTTTGGCCCAGTGAAATGAAACATTTATGTAGTTTATTTCCCATCAGTCCCCCTCCAGGGTGTATATCTGATAAAAACTCTTCATATATACACTAGGAGACAGATAAAATTGTTCATAGCAGTAGTTTTCATAATACAAAAAAAAATTGGAAACACCCTAACTACTCATTCCCACAACTACACCTACATGTAACAGCTTGGCTAAATCTCATTGACAAAACAACAGTGCTTTTCCTAATGTATAATGCAGGCATAGTGTTAAAACAAAGATTCTCATCGACTGGATCTGGGCTAATGCCCTAGATTCTGCATTTCTAACAAGTTTTTGAGTGATGTAATTGCTGCTCGTCCAAAGCGAGGTCCTACAACTACATATGGCAAATAGCTTCATTATGGAGCACAAAACCAAGTTACATCAAGCAATGTTATTTAGGTAAATTGAGCATATATATGGGATAAAACAACACAAAAAGCAATTATAAAATTCAGCGTAGTGGTTACTATTTGGGAGACCAGGACCAGGGGAATTGAATTATGTAGATGCAAAGCATTGGTAAAGAACCCATTTGCCAATACAGGAGATGCAGAAGACGTGGGTTTGATCCCTGGGTTGGGAAGATCCCTTGGAGAAGGAAATGACAACCCACTCCTGTATTCTTGCCTGGAGAATCCCACGATCAGAGGAGGCTGGCAGGCTAAAGTCCATGGGGCGTAAAGAGTCGGACATGACTTAGTGACTAAACAACAACAACAAAATTGGTAATGTTATCGTTCTTAAGTTGTATTATGGATTTGTTGTATTGACTAGCTCTTTCGTCTTGATCTCAACCTTTGGACTTGGATTCATTATCAGAAAAAAGGCGGGGCTAAATCAGTAGGCATTTTCAATCCTCACTATGTACCAGAATCAGGGAGATTTGAGAAACATGATACCTACTCTCAGCTGCCAGACATTCTGATTAAATTTGTGTTGAAATGTGCCTATGGTGTTAACTAAAGGTTGCCATGCTGTGCTTGGGTGTGCCTAGGTCTGTGAACCACTGTAACAGACCACGTCTAATGTCCCTCTTAATCATCTGTGATTTCAACACACAAAATTTTTTTATTAACCTGGTTCAGCTTAAATATCTGTTCTCCGGTAATTAAAATAGAGGCTTTTAAACTGTGATCTCCCTGACCCATAGGGGCTGTGTCCTCTGGCCCACCACTGTCCCCTCTGCAATGCCCAGCACAGTTGTCACCAAATGCACCTAGGAAGGGACCCGTGATATCTCACTGAGTATTGACCAGAAGTTTCCTCCAGGCCACTTTTCCTCTCTCCTCTGGGCTCCCACAGCCACTTGCATTTACTGCAATAAGGCAGTACTGCTTCTCAGTACAGTCGTTGGCAGGTCTGTCTCTTCCACTTTACCATGAGTTCCTCAAGGCCACGTTCAGGGTTGCATTATTTTTAGACCCTCAGCTTTCTCCAGTGCCTCAGTAACTGGTTGGTGAAGTAGTGGATAAATGATTTTTGAAAGATTCTCTACAATGTGCTATGACCCTTTGCTGCTTCAGTTGGTCATAATTCAATCATCCAGGAATGAGGACTTCAGAAGCATCTGTCAGGAGAGAGAGTCTCGCTATTCACTCTGCAGAAAATTGACTTAATATTTTAGAGCAGTTTGAGGTTCATAGAAAAACTGAGCAGAAACTACTAAGTGTTCCCAACAGCCTTCTGCCCCAGCAAGTGCAAAGCCGTCTGCATTGTCGACCTCCCGACCTCCCGCACCTTAGAGGTGCATTGTTATCATCGATGAACCTCCGCTGACATTGTTATCACCCAAAGGCCGTGTTTCCATTAGGGTTCACTCTTTGTGTTGTACTTTCTATGAGTTTTGACAAATGTGCAACAAGTATCCACGATCATAGTATTGTCTAGAATAGTTTCATTGCCTCCCAAATCCTCTGTGCCGCACCGTTCATCCCCACTGGCAACCACTGATCTTTTTATTGTCTTCATAGTTTTGCTTTTGCCAGAGTGTCATAGAGTTTGTAATCATGCAGTAGGCAGACTTTTCACATTGTCTTCTTTCACTTGCTAATATACAGTTCAGTTTTTCCTATGGCTGTTCATGGATTGACAGCTTGTTTCTTTATAATGCTGAATAAAATTCGAAGATCCTTCCCAACATCAAGGTGTGGTGCTCAGCCCCAGGCAAGACGCTGAACACGGATGCCTGGACTTTCTATCAACAGGTTCCCCAGGAGCCTCCTTCACCTCCCTCCAGTCACACACAGCCATTTGTCTGCTGCCACCCAGGTCTGTCTTCCATAGCCATCTGCAACAGGGACTTGTCAGGGGTGAAATGAAAAATTTTATCATTATCTCTAATTTTTCTCGATGTCTCAGTCGTTGAAGGTTTCACATTTAGGGCCATTTGGGTGTCATCAACACATCAGGTTTAAGGAGGAAGGATGACGAATCGTGAATGTTTATGAGAAAACGGCAGCAATTATCACGATGGTAATGAAGAGGGAAGTGAAGATTGGCCCCCTGGGATGTTTCTCCAGCGCCTAGGATGGAGGAGGAAAGTGCTCTTGTGGTCTTGGGTGTTACCACTGCACCAAGATGGATGGAGCATCTTACCCAGCAGGCCTTCCAGATTCATTATTTTTTTTAGAAATATGCCTTGTGGAACCAGGTTTGCAAGTTTTACATCGAGTGAACAGCTATTTCTTATGTTAAGTTATTGCAGCTGCAGAGTAGAGAATTGTTGAAATAAATGGCTGGAGAATTTGAATTGCATTCACTCTTGACATTGGAACTGACAAATAGCTTCATTCCTCCACCGAAATGGAAAGTTTATTACTCTGAGATGCAGGCAGGTTCTGGGGAAAGGGGGCGTCCACATTTTTAGTGTATCTCTTCTAGGATGCTGTGATAGAGTGAAGTCAAATGCCTTTCTGAAATCCGGTCAGTATCCTTTTCTTGTCCCATACTCCATATTCAACTGGAAATAAAACCAATTAAAACATTAATTTATATCCAGGATAAAACCCAATCTGGCAGCTGGTTATTACTGTCTGAGCATGGAGTTCTCAGGTGGAACAGAACTGGTAGGTAGTGGAGGCAGCATGAGAACTCAGCATCCAGATGGATTCAGCTGGACCACCTGCCAGCTGGAACCTTCCCACCAGGTACTGGGCACCTCTGAAGAGAAACCATCCAGGCTGGAGACTTGGAGATGAACACGGCAGGGCTGCAGGGCAGTATGGCTGCAGGCTTGCTGGGGCGCTGGGATACTCACCCAGATGTTCCTGCTGCAGCTCAGTCCATCCTTCTGTTGTGTCATTGGAGGAAATGGAACACAGCCGCTCATCCTCTCTGTACCATCCTTTCCCATCTTAAAGTCCTTGATCATCCCATCTCCTCATCTTTTGCCCCCAACTCAGCAAAGGCCTGCACATCTGAAGACTTCATGAATTACAACTTACCCAATTCCAGGCTGAAGAACAGCCATCTCACTCACTCTGTTGACTTAATGCTGATCGTTGGTTGATAAAGGCCTTGATAAAAGGGCTTGCCCATATGGAAAGCACAGATTTCTTCTTCCTGCCTCTTGAGTATCCAGAGCCCATCATTCTCCTGCTTCCAGGCAGGAATCCCAGTGCAGAGTATGTTCATCAACGTAGCCTATGGGGAACCTTATGGGTACTTCTTGCCGCTTCTGTTTGAGCTGTGACAGCTGGGGAGCAGGGCTAGGCCCTGAGAGCCAAAATCTGTTGCTGCAACTGGAATTTGACCTTGACTGTCCAAGAATATCCTAGCTCAGGACTTCTGGGGTCCCCTCTTCCATGGTGCTTGAGAGAAGTCTTCTGCAGTCTTAGGGATTCAAAAAGAACCTTATCAGAGGAGTGTGCTAAGTATTTTCTACAAGAACTTCAGTGTTCTGTGGGCTAGATAATAAAATGTTGATAGTATGGTGATGATTTCATGAGTTGAAATTTCCAAGTTATCCAGCTGCTGTGGCTAATGACAGCAGTTATCATTTTTAAGTTCTTACTATGGGCCAGTCATTATGGCTTCCCAGGTGGCGCTAGTGGTAAAGAACCCATCTGCCATTGCACGAGACACGAGAGATGTGGGTTCGATCCCTGGGTCAGGAAGATCCCCTGGAGAAGGGCATGGTTACCCACTCCAGTATTCTTGACTGGAGGATCCCATGGACAGAGGAGCCTGGCGGGCTATAGTCTGTGGGGTTGCAAAAAGTCGGACATGAGTGAAGTGATTTAGCATACACGCAGTCATACCAAGCACTTTAATGTTTCATTTTTTTTCAATTTTCGTATGGTTTAAGTTTTCTATACTCTTGTATTCAATGAGTGAATCAGATTACTCTCTTATAACTTGGTTATACTTACTCTAGGCCCAGTGATGACATGACAGCCAGGGCTGTTGGCTGTCATTTCCAGGGTAAATGTCAACAAAGACACAGGCTCCAAGATGTTCAGAAGAGAGAGGAGAGATTTAAGCTGTATCAGTTTGCCAATAAATGGGAGACATAATCCAGCTTTTTTGCTAAAGTGAAAGGAGAGAGCTGTGAGCTAGTATCTGTTCTCTGTTGGAATCTGCTGCCTTTGACATACAGGGCAGTGTTTATGGATAATTTGCATTCTTCTAATTTCCAATGAACTGTGAACATGGTTGAATAGCTTTTATGGGAAATTAGTTGTGTATGTTTCTGGGGCATGGTGGAGGGATTGCTGCTAAGCTGCTAAGTCACTTCAGTTGTGTCCGACTCTGTGCGACCCCATAGATGGCAGCCCACCAGGCTCCCCCTTCCCTGGGATTCCCCAGGCAAGAACACTGGAGTGGGCTGCCATTTCCTTCTCCAATGCATGAAAGTGACAAGTGAAAGTGAAGTCGCTCAGTCGTGTCCGACTCTCAGCGACCCCATGGACTGCAGCCTACCAGGCTCCTCCGCAATGGGATTTTCCAGGCAAGAGTACTGGAGTGGGGTGCCATTGCCTTCTGCCGGTGGAGGGATTAGAGAGGACAAAAAAAGATGAAGTGTGAATTCTTCAGCTTGATCCACAAGGTCAAAATTCATCCCAAGTCACTACCGTGGTGGTTCTTTTCTGTCTGTGGAATGTGCCTACCTATTCTTATCTCTGTGTCTCTGTGCATGGTTTTTTTTATCCCTGGGTGATCTTGCTCCCTCATATCTGATTTCTTTGTTTACATTTTTATTTTGTATTGGGATAAAGCCAATGAACAGTGTTGTGACAGTTTCAGGTGGACAGCAAAGGGACTTAGCCACACATGTACATGTATCCATTCTCCCTTAAACTTCCTCCCATCCAGGCTGCCACATGACCTTGAGCAGAGATCCCTGTGCTATACAATAGGTCCTTGTTGGTTATCTATGTTACATATAGCAGTGTGCACCTTTCCATCCCAAACTCCCTAACTGTCCCTTCCCCCGGCAACCCTAAATTCACTCTCTATGTCTGTGAGTCTCTGTTTTGTAAGTTCATTTGTATTACATCTTTTTAGAGTCCACCTATAAGGGATGTCACACAATATTTCTCCTTCTCTGTGTGACTTGCTTCACTCCGTATGACAGTCTCTGATATGACAATCCATGTTGCTGCAAATAGTGCTATTTCATTCTTTTTGATGGCTGAGTAATATTCCTTTGTATAAATGCACCACATCTTTATCCACTCCTCTGCTGATGGACACTGAGGTTGCTTCCTTGTCTTGGCTATTGTAAACAGTGCTTCACTGAATGTTGGGAGGAATGTATCCTTTCAGATCATGTTTTTCTCTGGCTTCATATTTGATTTCTGATTTCTATTCCTTGTCTTACAAATTATTCCTAATCTGGAAATCTTTCCCCTCCTACTTAGACTTCTTTTTTACCTCTACCCTTTCTTTCCTTCCTTCCTTTTATTTTTGATTCTAGTTTGTATTATTAAAAATTTGGGCATCACATTGGACAGTTTTGAGGTTAAGTGTGAAAGCATGTTTCACATATTTTCAATCCCAGCCCTTCCATTTCCTGTCTATATGCCCATGGAAAAGCTCTTTCATTCTCTGTGCCTCAGTTTCCTCATCTGTAAATAGTACTGTCATTTTCTGGATGTTTTTCTTTTCTGTGCAAAAACTTTGAAGTTGAATTAGGTCCCATTTGTTTATTTTTGCTTTTGTTATCCTTTGCTTTAGAAGACAGATGCAAAAAAATATTGCTATGAGTTATGTCAAAGAGTGTTCTGCTTATGTTTCCTTCTATTAGTTTTATAGTTTTCAGTCTTACATTTAGGTCTTTAATCCATTGAGTTAATTTTTGTATATGTGAGAAAATGTTCTAATTTCATTCTTTTACATGTAGCTGGCTAGCTTTCCCAGCACTGCTTATTGAAAGAACTGTCTTTTCTTTGTTGTATATTCCTCCTTTGTTGTAGGTAAATTGACCATAAGCATGTAGACTTATTTCTGATCTCTCTGTTCTGTCCTGTTGATCCAAATGTCAGTTTTTGTGCCAGTATCATATTGTTTCAGCCAATCCATGGGGTCAAAGAGTTGGGCTTGACTGAGCAATGGAGCATGCATGCACCCACTTTGATAGGGCTTGCGTCACATCTATAGGTTGCCTTGTGTAGTATGGTCATTTTTAACAATATACGGTCTTCTAATTCATGAGCATGGTATGTATTTCCATCTATTTGTGTCGTCATCAATTTCTTTCATTCATATCTTAAGCTTTTTTGAATACTGATCTTTTACCTCCTTAATTAGGTTTCTTCCTAAGTATTTTATTCTTTTTGATGCAATTGTAAATGGGTTTGTTTCCTTAATTTCTCTTTCTCTCAGTTCATTATTAGTGTGTAGAAATGCAACAGGTTCTGATAGGGAAATTCTATTAAATTTTCAATATTCATATTGTCACGGAGTTTTCTTGAATGCCAAGATTCTAAGGCCAGCATCTTGGGACCAGAGTCCTTACAGTACTAGAAAAAGTCCTTACCGAGTCCTCACAGTGCTAGTCCACAATGCAGGACGCTGAGGCATGATCAGCTTGCAGGTTCATATTCCGATAAACCATTACCACTGCGTTAATTTTGAGATTTCATATACAAAGATTCTGAGGTTCTCTCACCTCCTTAGGCTGTGTTTGTTTCAGAATATGTTCATGTTCAGCTTAAATATGTTTTAAAATTCATATAAGCTTGAATTTATAACAGAACAGGGACATAACTTTTCAAAAGAAGCTGAATCATAAACACTGGCAAGGAGACACACTTTTGTTTAAAAGGTAAGCTTAGGCAATATACTGAGATTTCCCTTATCTGATCGGAACTGTGGGGCATGGTGGGGTGGACTGTTGGGCAGAAGGGACTGGCTTTCTCTCGCTCCAAAGAAACATGCGTAAGAAGGGCTTGTGATGGTATTATATCATGTTATGCTTGTCTTTTACCCATTTGAAGTTTTGGTTGTGATGTGAACTTAGGTGATTCTCTGCTGCAGGACTGGTCTGGCTTCTGGAAGTGTTGTGAAAGTGTAGGAGAGAAGAAAAGATGAATTACTGTAGGACTGTGAGTCTGTGTGTTTGCCCAGGGAAGATGAAAACACCCAAGGAAAGTAGGAAAATCAGATGGCTGGGGATGACAGGAGTCACTGAAATGTTTTTTACAGATGGTTTCTTCAGACTATTGCAAGGCACAGAAAATTTATATTAGAGATGAAAGCCCGAGAGATCTCTGGGTGAAAAAAATATGAAAAAGAGTGAAAGATGAAGACAGATTAAAACAGAATTTTTCAGTGGATCTGAGACGTTTTCTGTAATGAGTAGCACATTCAATTGTCTCTGAGGTTAAGGTTATTTGTTGGCATGTGCTTGATGCTTTTGGTATCTGAATGTAATCAGAATTTTGTAATAAATAGACTCATGGTAGACTTAGTAGTTATAAGAAAGGATCATAGCATATGGTTAAGAATCTGTGTTGTCTTCCCTGCTTAGTTGAAAATAGAGACTTAGCAAGTGGTTAACTAGAGCAGTGGACCCCTGTTGTCTGCTTGCTATGTATATCTTGGAATTCTTGAGGCGAGATGAGATTTCCTATGGGAGTGAATGTGGCCTGTCCTGCTGCTGTCTCCCTTTCACACCCAAAGGAGCGCCTCATTGTTTGCCAGGATTCCATCCCAGCCTTCCACAAGCTGGGTCCCAGCTTTTTAAATTATATACCCTTGTCAGGAGAATTAGAGTCTCTAAAGAAGAAAAACTGCGGAGAGAAAACTGATGAAAATGCTGAAAACTCAGAACTGTGCATCTGTGCACAGAGGGGTTTTTAACTGAGGTCTACAGATTTAGCTAAGTGAAGAAATTATTCAACTCAAGCCTGCAGGGAAAACCAAGCATAGATTAAGCAATGATTGATAAATTAAGTGGGTAATTATTTCTGTTTTTTAGAAGTGTTGCTTTAATTGCCTTTCCCTTTAAAGGTGGAAGATAGAAGTCATGGGCAGAGTTCAGACAAGTCCTTCAGTGTTTGGCAACCTGAGATTTCCCTGCCAGTCCAGTGGTTAAGACTCTACACTGCCAATGCAGGGAGCACAGGCTTGATCCCTGGTTAGGTAACTAAGACCCCACGTTCTGTGGAGCATGGCCAAAAAAAAAAAAAAAAAATGGTTTGGCAACCTAGTAAAGAATCTACAAGATGTAACTTGGAATGTGAAATGATTGGGATTTCCAGGAGGGTGCTCATCCCTAGGGAAGAGGAGCCTGGCCTACAATCTTGAACTGTATTCAACAGAGAGTCTCAGAGTCTTAAAGGGGAGTGATTCTGAGCACAGCGCAGGGTCTGCTGCATGGATGTGTTGGAGCACAGAGCAGGTAGCACCCCACCCCTAAATGCCCCAGGTTCCTGCTCTGTGTCCTCTGAAGAGAAGTGAGTGTACAGAAGTAAAACTGGAAAAGACTCCCCCATTGGTAGTTTCTCACGACTTTGAAGCGCCAGGGCATGGCCTTGCTGTCACTCCGGCCAAGTCTACTCAAGTATGGCATTGGGGCTCTCTTACCTCACACACAAAAACAATTTTGCAACACTGATTTTTTAAAAAAACAGATTTATTGAGATAAAATTCATATATAATAAGCTATCCATTTCAATTCGAAAATATTTTACATATTATATATAATGCTCAGTTGTGTCCAATTTTATGTATGAGGGTGTAAGAGACACAGGTTTGATCCCTGGGTCGGGAAGATCCCCTGGAGGAGGAAATGGCAACCCACTGCAGTATTCTTGTCTGGGAAGTCCCATGGACAGAGGATCCTGGCCGGCTACAGTCCAAAGGGTCATAAAGAGTCAGACATGACTGAGCAAAGGTGAAGATAAAAGATCACTGTTATGAAGATAATGAACATATCCATCACTTCAAAACTTTCCTTATGTCCCATTTTAATCTTTCCCTTAAGAATCTCATAGACCTCCATATCCTCAGGCAACCACTAATCTGCTTTCTGTAATTACAGATGAGTTTGCCTTTTCTAGATATTTCTAGAAATAGATGAGTACATTTTTCCTGGTCTTTTGTATTTAGCATAATTATTCTGAGATTCATTCATGTTGTTGCATGTATCAAAATATCAAAAGCACTTTCCTTTTTACGGCTGAGTAATTTTCCATTGTATGAATATACTACAATTTGTTAACCCACTTACCTGTTTATCTCTATGTGGGTTGTGTGTTGATTTTGACTATTGAAAAGTTGGTTTAAAGACTCACATGCAAATCTTGGCATGGACACATGCTTTTCTATCTTTTGGATATATAACTAGGAATAGAGTGTCAAAGTTAATCTTTATTTATTCCTTAAATATTTGATAAAATTCTTCAGTGAAGTTGTCTGAGTATTTAGTAGGAAGATTTATAGAAAGGTTTATAGCTATACATTCAATCTCTTAATAGATTTAGGGCTATTCTGGTTATCTTTTTTTTTTTTTCCTTGAGTGAAGTCTGATGGCTTGTGTCTTTAAAGGAATTATTCCATTTCATGTAGATTGTTGAATTTATTTACATAAAGTTGTTCATAGTTTTGCCCTATAATCACTTTAATATACATGGAATCTCACTGATCTTTTCCATGAATAAACTTTTGTTGTCACAGATTTTCTATATTGCTTTTCTATTTTCTATTTCACTGATTTCATTCTGATCTTTATCATTTCCTTTCTTCTGTTTACTTGGGGGTTATTTGTTTTTCATTTTCTTAAGGTGGAAGCTGAAGTCGTTGATTTGAGATTGTTTTTGAGATGGATATTTAGGGCTATAGATTTCCCTCCTACTCTTGTACTAACTGTATCTCACAAATTTTGACATATTATAATGTATGTTTGTGTGTTATATATTATCTAAATAATATACTATATATAATACTTTTAGTCCAAAATGCTTTCTAGTTTTGCTGTTGACTCTTGCCCTGTTTAATGTACTACTTAGCAATGTGTCACCAGTTTCCAAATATTTGGGGATTTTTCCACATATTTTTCTGCAGTTCATTTCTAATTTACTTTCGCTCTGGTCAGAAAACTTGCTTTGTATGATGTGAATATTTTAAAAATTTTAATATATTGGCCCAGAATATGATATGCCTTGGTTTGTGTTCTGTATACATTTGGAAAGAATATGTATTCTGCTATTGTTAGGTGGAGTGTTCTGTAAATGTCAATTAGATAAAATTGGTTGATGTATCCTTAATATATCCTTACTTATTTTTGGTCTAGTTGTTCTATCAGTTTTTGAAAGGGCAGCATTGATGCCTCTTATTGTGAATTTGTCTATACATCCTTCTGTTCTCTCTGCTTTTTTTCTAAATATTTTTTGAAAAATTTTTAGGTGCACAAATTATTAGTATTTTTATATCCTCTCAATAAATTAATCCACTTAACTTTATGAATGAGCTCTTTATTTCTGATAATACTGTTTCCTTTGAAATATACTTTGTCTTATGTTAATATTGTCATTCCAACTTTCTTTTGATTAGTGTTCTATCTTTTCCTACCCTTTTAATTTTCATCTGCTTTTGTCTCATACTTAAGAGAGATTTTGGAGACTGAATAATATGTTATTTCTTGTTTAATTTATTTTTATTCAATCTGAGATCCCTATCTTTTAATTCATGTGTTTAGACCACTTACCTTTAATTTAATTATTGATATGGCTGGGGTTAAATCTACTATCTTACTATTTGTTTTCTATTTGTCCTATCAGTGATTTATTTTCTCTTTTCATATTTTTCTGCATTCCTTTAAATTGCATATTTATTATAATGTCATTTTATACCTCTGTAACTTATTATCTATATATCTTTGTTGTGTTCAATTGTATTATAATATGAAGCTTTCACTTGTCACAATCCACTTTTCAGTGATAGCATATTATATGCATAACAAGAATTTTACAACAGTATATTTCACTTTTCTTTTCTTGCCCTTTGTGTTATTTTTAACATATTTTTATTCTATGTATGCTGTATTAATAAAACTCATAATATATTGTCATTTTTGCATTAACTGTATATTATTTCTTAAAGGTATTTAAATAATAGGAAAATTATCTTCACACAGTCCTATATAGTTTCCATTTCTGGTGCTTTCTGTATAGATTGGGACTATTCTCTGTTTTTTTTTTTTAACTTGAAATAGTTTCTTTAACTTTTCTTGTAGAGCAGGTCTTCTGGTAATTAATTCTTTCAGACTTTTAATGTCTGAAATAGTTTTTATTTCACACTCATTTTTGAAAGATATTTCCACTGGGTTAAAAAAAGTGTAGTATCAAAGTCTTTTTCCTTTCAGTACTTTAAAGTAGTTCTGGCGTGTACTGCTTTTAATGAATAATCTGCTGTCATCCTTTTGACATATGTTCTTTTGTATGTAACTTCTGGGTTTTCTATTTATCATCAGTTTTAAGAAATTCGTCATGGTGTAGTTTCCCTCACATTTCTTGAACTTAAGATTTGTTGAGATTCTTAGAGCAGTGGGATTGTAGTTTTGGATAATATACAGTCCTTATTTCTTCCATTTTTTTTTTCTGTTCTTTTTGTCTCTTATCTAACTATTTCCTTAACTTGTTGAGGTGCTGGGCTCTGCTGGGTTCTTTCTGCTGAACTCTCTCCAGGAGGTAGAGCGGGAAATGATAGGGTTAAGTCTGTTTATTTCTAGCCACTCAACACTGTCCCTTGATGCCTAGTGTCTAATGTTTTCAGGATCATTATTTTATTATCTGTCTTGATTTTTAGTTGTCTTAGGTGGGAGGTTGTATCCAGTTGCTGTTATTTCTTCTCAGCTCATTGTTGGTGTCCGGAGTGTCCTAGGACATGGAGAGATGTGCTGGGCAGGAGACGCTCGGCCTGACCTGAGTCACATCTCAGAATCGCTGGGTGTGCCATCCCCTCTGTGGAGAGCATCCTCCCACACTCTGTTCCCCTAGTCACTCCTGCTTATCTTCTGCGTCTCAGTCCACACGTGACTGTGTTCAGAAGCCAGTTCTCCTCTGTTCCCCTAGTCACTCCTGCTTATCTTCTGCGTCTCAGTCCACGTGTGACTGTGTTCAGAAGCCAGTTCTCCGAGCATCTGTCCTTTTGTAACTTCCCC